>NC_132782.1:30000-1230000 GCF_048418805.1 Vulpes vulpes
CGCATATAGGATGTCTAACTAGAGTTAAAAACAATGATTATAAAGATAGCAGCTGGGCTGGAAAAAGAGCACAGAAGAAAACTAGAGAATCCCTTACCGTAGAAATAAAAGAACTAAAATCTAGTCAGGCCAACGTTAAAAATGCTATAACTGAGATGCAGTCCCAAGAAAGGTTATGGACCACAGAGGGAGACTGAGGGAACTCAGCCACTTATTAAAACAATAACATTCATATCATCGGAGACTCAGAAGAAAAGGGCGCAGAAGTTTTATTTGAATGAATTATGTAAACTTCTATAACCTGAGGAAGGACACAGACACTGAAATCGAGAGACAGAGAACTCCCAATAAATTCAACAGAAGCTGACCATCACCCAGGCACATCCAAGTCAAAGTCACAAAATACACAGACGAGAAAAGAATCCTGAAAGCAGTGGAGGTGGGGCTTTGGGCGGGGTAGTCCTTACCTACAAGGGAGGATGAATCAGTTTGCAGCAGATCTGTTCACAAACTTGGCAAGCCAGAAGGAAGTTGGAAGGAAATATTCAATATGCTGAATGGGAAAAGTATGCAGCCAAGAATTCTTTCTTCTGTTTTTTTAAGAATAATCATGAAACTTATTTAATCTCACAAGGAAGAAATTAAAAATTTCTGAACAAAAAATGCCATTTTCCTCAATCGTAATAGCAAAAATTTATTGTTTCTAATTTTTTTTTAATTGGAGTTCAATTTGTAAGAATTCTTTCTTCAGCAAGGCTGTCATTCAGCATAGAAGGAGAGATAAAGAGTTTCCCAGACAGGCAAAAAATAAAGGAGTTCATGACCACTAAGCCAGTCCAGTAAGGAATTTTTTTTTTCTTTTTTTTTAATTTTTTTTTCCAGTAAGGAATTTTAAGAGGGACTCTTCTAGTGGGGGAAAAAAAGAGACCAAAAGCAACAAAGACTAGAAAGGACCAGAGAACGTCACCAAAAACACCAACTCTACTGGTAACACAAAGGCACTAAGTTTATATCTTTCAGTAATCACTCTGAATGCTGATAGACTAAATGCTCCAATCAAAAGATATAGGGTATCACAGTGGCTTAAAAAACATGATCCGGGATGCCTGGGTGGCTCAGGGGTTGAGCATCTGCTTTGGCTCGTGTCATGATCCCGGGGTCCCGGGGGATCAAGTCCCACATCAGGCTCCCTGAATGGAGCCTCATTTTCCCTCTGCCTATACCTCTGCCTCTCTGTGTCTCTCATGAATACATAAATAAAATCTTTACAAAAGAAAAAAGATAAAAAGATGAGAAAGGACCCAAATAAAATCACAAATGAGAAAAGAGAAATAACAACCAATACTAGAAAAAAAAGAACTAACACTAGAGAAATACACATGATTATAAGAGAACATTATGAAAAATTATATGCCAGCAACCTACAACCTGGAAGAAATAGATCAATTCCTTCCTAGAAATATATAACATAGCAAAAATGGAAAAGGAAGAAATAAGAAACTTGAACAGACAAATAACCAGCAAAGAAATTGAATTAGCAATCAAAAATCTCCCAACAGGAGATGCTTAGATCAATAGAACAGAATGGAAAGCCGAAACAAGATACAAACCTGTAACTCTATGATCGCTTAATCTTCAACAAAGCAGGAAAGAATATCCAATGGCAAAAAGACAGTCTCTTCAACAAATCCTAATCCTGACCCCAGGATAATAACAAATTGTGTTGGGAAAACCGGGCAGCCACATGCAGAAGAATGAAACTGGACCACTTTCTTACACCATGTATATAAAAAATAAATTCAAAATAGATTAAAGACCTAAATGTGAGACCTTTTCTCACAGAGAAAAGGAAAGCCCCTGCTGACTGGGGGGCGGGATGCTCAGCCCCAGAGCCAGAGGACCAAACCGCATCACGCCCTCCAGCGCTGAGTATCAGATAGCAGCACAGCGCCGCCCGCTGGAGGCCAGAGGCGCTGACGCCCACGCCGCCTCTGACTCCACAGGTGCATCTCCCAGGCACATGCGCATCTGACAATCAGCCCCATGGCCCATCCCCAGACCCCGCACAGACCACTCGCTGACAATGTGAGACCTTTTCTCACATTTAGAGAAGAAGAAAAAGAAGAAAAGATAGGCAGCAATGTCTTTGACATTGGCCATTGGATCTTCTTTCTAGATATGCCTCTGAGGCGAGGGAAACAAAAGCAAAAATACTATTGGGACTTCATCAAATTGAAAAGCATCCGCAAAGGGAAGGAAACAACCACAGCTAAAAGGCAACATACAAAATGAGAGGAGATATTTGTAAACAACACATCCAATAAAGAGTTAGTATCCAAAATATATAAAGCAAATATAAATCTCAGCAACCTAAAGACAAATTATCCAACTGCAGATGGGCAGAAGACATGAATGGACTTTGTCTCTGACAGCACATCCAGATGGCCGCCAGACACACGGAAAGACACTCAGCGTCACCCATCATCAGGGAAATGCAAACCAAAACCACAATGAGATGTCACCTGACAGCCGTCAGAATGGCTAAAATTAACAACACAAGAAACAACAGGTGTTGGTGAGGCTATGGAGAAGGGGGAGCCCCCTT
The DNA here is from genome assembly GCF_048418805.1 of Vulpes vulpes. NCBI lineage: Eukaryota > Metazoa > Chordata > Mammalia > Carnivora > Canidae > Vulpes > Vulpes vulpes. Next base: position 32,606 of record NC_132782.1, read on the forward strand.
ACACTCCTGGTGGGCATGTGAACAGGTGCAGCCACTGTGGAAAACAGTGTGGAGGGTCCTCAAGAAGTTAAAAATAGAGCTACCCTACGATTCCAAAATTGCACAGCTAGGTATTTACCCCGAGGATACAAAAGTAGTTTAGTAGATTCGAAGAGGGACACGCAGCCCACTGTTTGTAGCAGCGTTATCAACAACAGCCAAACTGGGCATACAGCCCAGATGTCCATCGACAGATGAATGGGCAGAGACGATGTGGTAAATATACACACTGCAACATCACTCGGTCATCAGAAGGGATGAAATGAAGCCATTTACAATGACGTGGGAGAAGTGGAAAGGACTTATGCTAAATGAACTCATTCAGTCAGAGAAAGACAGTTACCAAATACCATACAATTGCATTCACATGTGAATTTTAAGAAACCAAACAAAGGGGCGGAGGGGGTGGATGAGAGAAGCAAACCAAGAAACACACTCTTAACCACAGAGAATAAACTAATAAATACCAGAGGAAGGTGAGGAGGATGGGGAATCAGGGGATGGGGATAGTGGAGGGCACCTGTGACCAGTAGCAGCCGTTGTATCCAAGGGTTGAATCACTATGTGGTAGACCTGAAACTATATCATACTGTGTTTACAAACAGGATTACAAGTAAAACTCTAAAATAATAATTGGTAGTATTGATGAAATATGTGCGCACAAGAGATAAAATCAGAAAGGCAACTGAAAATCCACATAAAGAGTATTTAGAGCCACAAGTCCCCTCCTTAGCTCAGCTCAGGAGAAGCCTGCCATGTCTTTTCTGACCCCAGCAGAAGCCTGGATTTTGATGCTCTGGGGAGGCCACTGACTTGGTGGAATCAGGCTATCTTTGAACCCAAAACCTCAATAGAGTGCATAAAACTAAACTGCCCAAGATACTACGAGTCCCAGTGCAGGCACATGCCAAGACCCAAACTCTAACCATACACAGACATAACCCTAACCCTACGCTTAAGCTTAATGTTAACCTAACCCTTGAACAAGACCTATCACTAATCAAAAACCAAACACAAACCCCAAGACTGAAACACATTCATTGAATCTTCCTGCCAACCCTCACCCTAACTCCTAACCCTAACCTTAACTTAATGTACTCAAATGCTATTCCTAATCTTAGATTCCTAATCTTTACCCTAACCCTTACCCTCTAATACTAATGCTATCTCATACCCCAAACTGTACCCTAACCCGTACCCTAAAACTAACTCCTAAGCCACTCCCTAACCCTATCTCTTACCCTTTACCAAAACCGTACCCTGACCCTGACCCTGACCTAACCCCAACCATAACCCCTAAGTAAACACTAAGCCTAACACTACCCCAAACCCCTATCCTAATCCGAACCCTTGCCCTAACCCTAAACCTAGCCCTAACTTTAACCCTAACCCCTAACCCTAACCCCAACCCTAACTCACACCCTAACCCCTAACCCTAACTGCAAACCTAAGCCCAACCCTAACTCTAACCATAACCCTAACCCCAACTCCTAACCTCTTGCCCTAATCCCTAAAGCCTAAACCCTAACCCTAACTCTAAACCCTGTCCCTAACCCTAAACCCTATGCCTAATCCCTAACCCCCATCCTAACTCCTAACCACTGACCCTTACAATTATCCCTCACCCTAACCTCTAATCCGTAACCATAAGCATAAACACTAACCCCTAACATCTAATGAAACCTAACCACCAACTGTCTCCCCTCCCCTGACCCTACCATTCATTCTACCCATTCACTTACCCTGTGGTTCTGAGGAGTCCCTTCTGATGTGGACGTGGCCCCCAGCGGCGCCTCCAGAGTCCTCTAGGGGGTCCTGAGGAAGCCGGGCTCCTGTGAGTGCAGACGCGGCCTCACGTGTTCCTGAGTCATAGTCAGTGGGGTCCTGAGGACACCGGGTCTCCTGTCACTGTGGACTAGGTCTCACATCCTCTGGAAGCCTCACAGCAGGTCCTCAGGAGGCCAGAGGCTCCTGTCAACCTGGACATGGCCCCACGTCCCCCCGGAAACTCACCGCGGGTCCTGAGGAGGCTGTAGACTCCTATCAGCATAGACGCAGCCCCATATGTCCCAAAGCCAAAGTGCAGGTCCTGAGGAGGACGGGGGTCCTGTCAGTGTTGACGTGGCCCCACATTTTCCTCAAGCCTCACCATAAGACCTGAGGAAGCTGGGGGCTCCTGTCGGCATGGACGTGGCCCCAAATCTTCCCAAACCTTCACAGTGGGTCCTGAGGAGGTCGGAGACTCCTGTCAGTGTGGATGCGGCACCCACATCTTTCTTAGGCCTCACCTCAGGCCCTGACAAGGCTGGGGTCTTCTGTCCGCATGGACGCATTCCCATTTTCCCGAAGTCTACACCGGGGGTCCTGAGAAAGTCAGCGTCTGGTTGTGTGGATGTGGCCCCACGTCCTCCCAAAACGTCACCCTGTGTTCTGAGGAAGCCGGGGTTCCTGTCACCGTGGAAGTGGCCCCCAGGTTCCAGAAGCCTCAACTTATGTCCTCAGGGGCCTGGGAGCTCCTGCCAGAGTGGACGCGGCACCACATCTTCCTGAAGCCTCCCCGCGGTTCCTGAGGCGGCCCAGGGGCTCCTGTCTGCGTGGATGTTGGCCCACATCTTCCTGAAGCCTCACCGCGGGTCCTGAGGAGACCGGGGCTCCTGACAGCATGAACGTGGCCCAATGTCCTCCTGAAGCCTCACTGCAGGTCCTGAGGAGGCTGCGGCTCATCAGCGTGGACGCGACCCCACCTCCTCCTCAGGCCTCCCAAGCACAGGCTGGCTCCTGTTAGTGCAAGCGGACGAGGCTTACTGCGCATGCGTGATCCTTGGGCGGGGTCTGGGGTCGGGCGCCCCCTGCGGGACGCTTAGGCACTGCAAGAGGCCGTGCAGGAGGCGGTGTACCTGCGCCCGGGGCCACACCTGCCTCCTTCCAGGCTCCAGCTGAGGCCTGTGAGCTTCGGAAACGTCTCACTGAAACGGAGCCCAACACCCGGCTTTCTCAGAAATACTTAAGGACGATGAATTGGAGCCCACAGGACGCAAAATGAAATGTGGACCAGACTTTTACCACGTCCTACGAAACCCACTCAACCTTCTTCCACTGTGGGCGGGACCGCGGGCTGGTGCAGCCACCCTGGAAACAGTGTGGAGGCTCCTCAGGAAGTTACAAATAGAGCCGCCCTGCGACCAGCAGGTGCTCGGCCTGGAGCTCACTCCGAAGATACAGATGCAGTGAGACTCCGGGACAACTGCACCCCAATGTCCACAGCAGACGGGTCCACAGTAGCCACACTGTGAGAGGAGCCTCGGTGCCTTCAGACAGATGATGGATAAAGAGGATGGGAGATAGATGATGGTAATAGATGATAGATAGATAGATGATAGGAATGTTACTCAGCTATCAAAGAGAAGGAAATCTTGCCATTTGCAATGACGTGGATAGAACTAGAGGGATCATGTTAAGTGAAATCAGTCAGTCAGGAAAGAAAATGACCGTATGGTGTCATTCATAGGTGAAATTAAAGAAGCAAAGCAGATGGACATCTGTGAAGGGAAGGAAAAACAAATAAGATGAAAACAGAGATGGAGGAAAAAGAGACTCAATCACAGGAAACAAACTGAGGGTCGATGGAGGGGAGGGAAGTGGAGGGACAGGGTAACTGGTAGACGGGCATGAAGGAGGGCACGTGATGTCATGAGCACTGGTGTTATCTCCAACTGGTGAATCCCTGAAGTCTATCTCTGAAAGTATAATACACTATACTGTTAATTAATTGGGTTTAAATTAAATTAAGTTTAAAAAAATCAGTTGACTGTATCAGAGTGCATTTTCTTCCAGGCTCTATATTCTGCTCCTTCAGCAATGCCAGAACCACACCCCTGTGGGTTTGGTTTGTTTAAGTAGGCTCCATGCCTCGTCCACAGCCCAGCACAGGCCTAGTACTTATGACCCCAAGATCAAGACCAGGAGTGAGGTCAAGAGTCAGATGCTTAACCAACGGAGCCAGCCAGGGGCCCAAGAACCACACTGCTTTATCCTGTGTCTCTGTGACATCGTTTGAAATAAGAAAGTGCTGCGTCCAGCTCTGTCCTGCTTCTCCAACACTGATTTGCTGTCCAGGGTCATTTGTGGGGGCGGACAAATGTTAGGAGTGCTTTTTCTATTTCTAAAATCGGCCACCATGATTTTGATAGGAATGACATTGGAACTGCGGGTGGCTTCTGGAACTGTTGACATTTTAACAAGATGAAGGCTCCGACCCCAAGAGCCCAGGATGTCCTCCCAAAGTCTTGTAATTTTCAGTGTACAAGTCTTGCAGTCCCTTGGTTCAGTCTAATTATTTTGTTTTTTGGATGCTCCTGATAAGGGGGTCATGTCCTGAATTTCCTTCCTGAGTGCTCATTGTCGGGACACAGCAAGGCTACTGATCTCTGTTCATTTTGTGTCCCACAACGTTAAGGAATTCACTCATTAGTTCTAACAGTTTTTGGTGGAGTCTGTCGGGTTTCCTGTTTCTAATACCACGTCTTCAGCAAATAGGGACAGTGTGATGTCCCCCTTCCAGGTGTGGAACCTTTTCTGTTTCCTGTCTGTTGACTACGATAGGACTTCCAGTGCTGAGAGGGGACTTCCTTGGCTTGTTCCTGCTCTTAGGGGAGACGATTTCAAGTTTTCACCCTTGAGGATGATGTCAGCTACGGGCCTTCCTACACGGCCTTTATTCTGTTGATATACGTTTCCTCAAAACCCACCATGCCGAAAAAAAAAAATAAAATAAAAAACCCACTATCTTTTTTTTTAAAATAATTTTATTTTTTATTGGTGTTCACTTTGCCAACATACAGAATAACACCCAGTGCTCATCCCGTCAAGTGCCCCTCTCAGTGCCCGTCACCCATTCACCCCCACCCCCCGCCGTCCTCCCCTTCCACCACCCCTAGTTCATTTCCCAGAGTTAGGAGTCTTTATGTTCTGTTTCCCTTTCTGATATTTCCCACACATTTCTTCTCCTTTCCCTTATATTCCCTTTTACTACTCACTATGCTTTTTATGTTGTATTTTGTCAAATGCTTTTTCTGCAACTCTTGAGAGGATCGTATGTCTTGGTCCTTTCTCTTGTTTTTGTTTTTAAGATTTTATTTATTTACCCATGAGAGTCATTTTGTTCCAGGTGAGGCCAGAAAGAGACCACAGGAACCAGGTCCAGGAAAGCCCCATATGGGAACCAGAGCCACCAGATCCAGGTGACACCCAGGTGGGGACCACAGTCACAAGGTCCAGGTGAGGCCCAGGTGGCAACATGATTCACCAAGTCCAGGTGAGACCCAGGTGGGGACCACAGTCACAAGGTCCAGGTGAGGTACAGGTAAAGACCAGATTCACCAGGTCCAAGTGAAGCCCGTGGGGGGACCAGAGTCAAAAGGTAAAGGTGAGGTCCAGAGGGGGACCAGAGTAACCAGTTTAGTTTGAGGCCCAGAGTGGGACCAGAGGTCCCCGGTCAAAGTGAGGCCCAGGTGTGGAATAGAGTATCCAGGTCCCAATGATGCCTATGTGAGGACCAGAGTCACTAGGGCCATGCAAGGCCCAATGGGGATCAGAATCACCAGGTCCTGGTAAGGCATAGAAGGAGACCACAGTCACCAGTATCAGGTGAGCCCCATGTGGGAATCAGAGCCACTATATCCAGCTGAGTCCCAGGTCCACGTGAGGCCCACATGAGGACCAGAATCATCAGGTCGAATTGAGGCATAGCTGGGGACAAGAGTCACCAGGTCTAGGTGAGGCCTAGGTGGGGACGAGATTCACCAGGTCTGAGTTAGGTCAAAGTGGGGACGAGAGTCACCAGGTCCAGGTGAGGCCAAACTGAGGACCAGAGTCACCAGATCCAGGTGAGGTCCATGTTGGAAAGAGAGTCACCAGGTCCAGGAGAGGTCCAGGTGGGGACCAGAGTCACCAGGTCCAGATGAGGCCCAGGTGAGGACCAGACTCACCAGGCACACGTGAGGCCCAGGTGGAGACCAGAATCACCAGGTATAGGGGAGGCCCTTGAAAGAACCAGAGTCGAGGTGAGGCGCAGGTGGCAACCAGAGTCAGAAGGTCCAAATCAGGCCAAAGTGGGGTTCACAGTCACCAGGTCAGGGTGAGACCCAGAGGGGGACCAGAGTCACCTGGTCCAGGTGAGGCTCAGTTGTGGAACACAGTAACCGGGTCCCAATTATGCCCAGTTGAGGACCAGAGTTAACAGGGCCAGGTGAGGCCCAGATGGGGATCAGAGTCACCAGGTCCAAGTGAGGCCCAGGTGGGGACCACAGTCACCAGATCCAGGGTAGTCTCAGGTGCAGACCAGAATCACCAGGTCCAGGTGGGGCCCAGGTAAGGACCAGAGTTACCAGGTCGAGGTGAGTCCCAGGTGGGGAACACAATAACCATGTTCCAATGATGCCCACCTCAGGACCAGAGTCACCAGGTCCACTTGAGGACCAAGTGGGGACCAGATTCACCAGGTCCAGGGGAGGCCCAGGTGGACACCAGAGTTACCAGTTAAAGGTGAGTCTAGAAGGACAGCATGGTCACCAGGTCTAGGTGTGGTCCATGTGAGAACCAGATCACCAGGTACAGGTGAGGCCCAGGTGGGAACCAGAATCAGCAGGTCCAGGTAAGGCCAAGGTGGGGACCACAGTCACCAGGTCCAGGTGAAACCAAGCTGAGGACCAGAATCACCAAATCCAGGTGAGGCCCGGGGGTAGGGGGACTGGAGTCACCAGGCACAGGAGAGGCTACAAGAACAGCAGGGACACCAGGTCCAGGTGTGGTTCATGTGGAAACCAGAGTCACCAGGTCCAGGTGAAGCCCAGGTGAGGACCAAATTAAATGTTCCAGAGTCTCACTTGGGAAACAGACTAAACATATCCTGATGATGCCCAGGTGAGTACAAGAGTCACCAGATCCAGGTGAGGTGCACGTGAGGACCAGAGTCACCAGGTCCAGGTGATACCCAGGAGGGGACCAGATTCACCAGGTCCAGGTAAGGCCCAGGTGGAACTCAGTCACCTGGTCTGGGTGAGACACAGGTGGGGACAAAAGTCATAAGACCAGTTGAGGCCCAGGTGGGAACATAGTTACCAGGTCCAGGTGAGGCCAAACAAAGTACCAGAGGAGGCACAAGACCAGCTGAGGCCCAGGTGGGGACTGGAGTGACCAAGTATAGGTTAGTTTAGAAGGACACCACAGTCATAAAAACACAGCTAGTTGAAAACTGGCTTCTAGGGATGCTTCCTTGTGAGAGCTGAGCTCAGGGCAGGACCTGCCCACATCCTGACTACCTGTAGACATACCTCCTATCATCCTTAAGTGAGGTGCTGGAAGAGGTTGTGTGAAAAGCATGTGGAAGTGTCTGGCCTGTACTCACGTGAATCTGAATTCAATACAGGGATTTCCAACAGCCTTGTTCAATGAGAGTCGTGCTGGGTTCTATCTACCCTGTAGGAGTGGCAAGCAAACATGTACCTGCAAGGCATTCACATTTCTGAGAGTTGAGCTTATGGCCTGTCCCTCCCACATCCTGACTGCCTGTACGGTTCGCTTCCACAGGATTTCGTTCTACGCAGAACAGGAGCAGAGAGAGAACCAAGTGACTTGCTTGTCACTTTCGCACCTCCCAGACAGCTGCATCCACAGCCTGCATACACCTTACACTGCTGCTACATTTTCGCGGCCGTAAGAACGCAGCTAGTGAAAAGCTGCAATTGAGGCAAGCTTCCTTTGAGATATGAGTTCAAGGCAGGACCCCACCGCAACATGCCTGCCTGTGGACGTAGCTGCCAACATCCTCATGTTAGGAGCAGGGAGAGGTTGTGAGAAATGCATGTGGAAGCACAGGGCTGTACTCACGTGTATGTGAGTTGAATACAGCGATTGCCAACGTCCTTGTTCAATTAGAGTGTAGCTAGGTTCAAACTCCCCTGTATGAGTGGGGGCAACACGCTCCTGAGAGTTGAGCTAATGGTCTGTCCCTCCCACATCCTGCCTGCAGGTACACCGCGCTCCTAACAGGCCTAGCCACGATGCGTGACTGAAGTGTTGTGAGAGGTAAGTGGAAAGTCCCAGCCCACAAGTCTAGTGCCTCCTAGCTCAATCCAGTGATTACCTAGTAATTCCTATGTTAGCCAGGTGCTACACCCTAAGTTCCATACGAGAGAAGCTAGCTGGACGTCTAGTCCCAAGGCAAATTACTTCGGAGAGTTGAGCTCACCCTCAGTCCCTCAGAGTTGCACACTGCCTGCAGAAAGAGTTTCGAACAGCAGCACCACAGCCGTTTCTCAGAGGACTGTGAGACACAAGTGGAATAAGCAGACCTGGAGCGTGTCTCCAGCTGCAGTGGAGTGGTATTCTGGGTACCTCCTGGCTGAGACTACTGCTACGTTCTCAGTGCCCTAAGAACGCAGCTAGTTGAAAGCCGGCTTCCAGGCATGCTTCCTTTTGCGAGCTGAGGTCAGGGCAGGACCCTCCCACATCCTGACTGCCCGTAGACCTAGGTCCCAGCATCCTAATGTTAGGCGCCAGAAGAGGTTGTGTGAAAAGCATATGGAAGTGATAGGACTCTGCTCAAGTGAATTTGAGTCCAATACAGACATTGCAAACGTCCTTGTTCAATGAGAGTGTAGCTCGGTCCTAGCACCCATCAATAAGTGTCTTCCATCATCTGCGTGCAAAGCATACACACTTCCCGAGAGTTGAGCTTATGGACTGTCCCTCCCACATCCTGCCTGCAGGTACACCGCGCTCCTAACAGGCCTAGCCACGATGCGTGACTGAAGTGTTGTGAGATGTAAGTGGAAAGTCCCGGCCCACAAGACTAGTGCATCCAAGCTCAATCTAGCGGTTTCCTAGTATTTCCTGTGTGAGCCAGGTGCTACATCCTAAGTGCCATACGAGAGAAGCTAGCTGAACGCCTTGTCCAAAAGCAACTTACTTCGGAGAGTTGAGCTCACCCTCAGTCCCTCACAGTTGCACACTGTCTGCGGAAAGAGTTTCGAACATCTGCACCAGAGCCGTTTGTCAGAGGCTTGTGAGACGCAAGTGGAATAAGCCGACCTGGAGGGTGTCTCCAGCTGCAGTGGAGTGGTATTCTGGGTACCTCCTGGCTTAGAGTACTGCTACGTTCTCAGTGCCCTAAGAACGCAGCTAGTTGAAAGCGGGGCTGTAGGCATGCTTCCGTGTGCAAGCTGAGGTCAGGGCAGGACCCTCCCGCATCCTAACTGCCCCTAGGGATAGGTCGCAGAATCTTTATTTTAGGCGCCGGAAGAGGTTGTGTGAAAAGCATGTGGAAGTGACAGGATTCTCCTCAAGTGTATCTGATCTCAACACAGACATTGCAAACGTCCTTGTTCAATGAGAGTGTAGCTCAGTGCTAGCTTCCATCAATAAGTGTCTGGCAGGCATCTGCCTGCAAAGCGTACACACTTCTGAGAGTTGAGCTTATGGCCTATTGCTACCACTTCCTGATGCCTGTCCGGTTCGCTTCCACAGCATTTCGTTCTACGCGGGACACTAGCAGAGACAGAACCAAGTGACTGGCTTGTCAATTTCGCGCCTAGCACACAGCTGCCTCCAAGGCGTGCACACTCCTTTGGGTTGAGCTTATGCTTTCAACCTCCCACATGCTGACCGCCTGTACCCTTTGCAGCCAAGGGATTTCGTTGGACACGGGATTCAAGCTTTGTGAGAGGCAAGTGTCTCTTAGCTCAATCCAGTGACTTCTGACGACTTCCTCCCTCAGATGGGTGGTACATACTAACTTCCAACCGTGAGTACCTAGTTGCAAGCTCTCTCTCAGGGGAACTTCCTTCTGTGCGATGACCTGACTTGCCGTCCTTCCCAGTTCCACACTGCCTGCACATGGAGTTATGAACATCCTCACTAGACATGTTTGTCAGAAGCTCATGGGACGCACGGGGCAACCTGCAGGCCTCAATGGTGCTTTCACTCGGTGCAGTAGAGCAGTATAAACGCAACGTCCTGACTTCCAGTGCTGCTGCGTTCTCACGGCCATAAGAACGCAGCTAGTGGAAAGCTGCATTCGGGGCATGCTACCTTTGGAGAGTTGAGCTCAACGAAGGATCCTCCCGCCTCGGGTGCCCCTGTGGGTGGAGCTGCCAACATCCTCATGTCAGGTGCAGAGAGAGGTGGTCAGAAATGCGTGTGAAAGTGTCAGGCCTGTCCTCAGAGCAATCTGAGTTGAATACAGCGATTGCCTACGTCCTTGTTCAATTAGAGTGTAGATAGGTTCTAACTCCCCTGTATGAGTGGGGAGCAGACATCTGCCTCCTAGGCATACACGCTTCCGAGAGTTGAGCTTATGGACTGTCCCTCCCACATCCTGCCTGCAGGTACACCTCGCTCCTAACAGGCCTAGCCCCGATGCGTGACCGAAGTGTTGTGAGAGGTAAGTGGAAAGTCCCGGCCCACAAGACTGGTATTCTTGGTACCTCCTGGCTTAGAACACTGCTCCGTTCTCAGGGCCCTAAGAACGCAGCTAGTGGAAAGCTGCATTCGGGGCATGCTTCCTTTTGAGAGCTGAGCTGAAAGTGGACCCTCCAGCCTCAGGCCTCCCTGTGAATTGAGCTGCTAACATCCTCATGTCAGGTGCAGAGAGAGGTTGTGAGAAATGCATGTGGAAGTGTAAGGCCTGAAATTCGAACCAATAATATTTGATTGAATTCGATTCATTTCGATTTTTTACCATTTGATTCGATTATTTTCCATTCAGTTGAGTATTTTAAATTCGATTCGATTACTTTCGTTTCAATTCGATTGTTTTCATTTCGATTGAATACTTTTCGTTTCGATTTGTTTATTTTCGTATCGATTCGATTTTTTTCGTTTCGATTCGCTTATTTTCGTTTGGATACGATTTTTTTCGTTTCGATACGTTTATTTTCGTTTCTATTCGTTTTTTTCGTTTCGATTCGTTTATTTTCGTTTCGATTCGATTGTTTTCGTTTCGATTCGTTTATTTTCGTTTCGATTCGATTTTTTTCGTTTCGATTCGTCCATTCTCGTTTTGATTCGATTTTTTCGTTTCGATTCGTTTATTTTCGTTTCGACTCAATTTTTTTCGTTTCGATTCGATTTTTTCGTTTCGATTCGTTTATTTTAGTTTCGATTTGATTATTTCGATGTTATTCGATTCGATTCGAAATTTTCGGTTCAATTCGATTCGAATTTTTCGGTTCAATTCGATTCGAAGTTTTCGGTTCGATTGGATTCGATTCGATTCGAAGTTTTCGGTTCGATTGGATTCGATTCGATTCGAAGTTTTCGGTTCGATTCGATTCGATTCGATTCGAAGTTTTCGGTTCGATTCGATTCGATTCGATTCGAAGTTTTCGGATCGATTCGATTCGATTCGATTAGAATTTTTTGGTTCGATTCGATTCGATTCGATTCGAATTTGTCGACTCGATTGTTTTCGTTTCGATTCGTTTATTTTCGTTTCGATTTGATTTTTTTCGTTTCGATTCGTTTATTTTCGTTCCGATTCGATTTTTTTGTTTCTATTCGATTTTTTCATTTCAATTCATTTATTTTCATTTCGATTTGATTATTTCGATGTTATTCGATTCGATTCGAATTTTTCGGTTCAATTCGATTCGAATTTTTCGGTTCAATTCGATTCGATTCGAATTTTTCGGTTCGATTTGATTTGATTCGATTCGAATTTTTGATTCGATTCAATTCGAAGTTTTCGGTTCGATTTGATTCGATTCGATTCGAATTTGTCGACTCGATTTTTTTCGTTTCGATTCGATATTTTCGTTTCGATTCTTCCATTTTCATTTCGATTCGATTTTTTTGTTTCGATTCGTTTATTTTCGTTTCGATTTGATTATTTCTATGTTATTCGATTCGATTCGAATTTTTCGGATCAATTCGATTCGAATTTTTCGGTTCGATTCGATTCGAAGTTTTCGGTTCGATTCGATTCGAAGTTATCGGTTCGATTTGATTCGATTCGATTCGAAGTTTTCGGTTCGATTCGATTCGATTCGATTCGAATTTTTCGGTTCGATTCGATTCGAATTTGTCGATTCGATTTTTTTCATTTCGATTCGTTTATTTTCGTTCCGATTTGATATTTTTCGTTTCGATTCGTTTATTTTCGTTCCGATTCGTTTATTTTCGTTTCGATTTGATTATTTCGATGTTATTGGATTCGATTCGAATTTTTCGGTTCGATTCGATTCGATTCGAATTTTTCAGTTCAATTCGATTCGAATTTTTCGGTTCGATTCGATTCTAATTTTTCGGATCAATTCGATTCGATTCCATTCAAATTTTTGATTCGATTCAATTCGAATTTTTCAGTTCGATTCGATTCGAATTTTTCGGTTCGTTTCGAATCGATTCGATTTTTTTGTTCCGATTCGATATTTTCGTTTCGATTTTTTTCGTTTCGATTCGTCCATTTTCGTTTCGATTCGATTTTTTTCATTTCGATTCCTTTATTTTCGTTCCGATTCGTTTATTTTCGTTTCGATTTGATTATTTCGATGTTATTCGATTCGATTCGAATTTTTTGGTTCAATTCGATTCGAATTTTTCGGTTCGATTCGATCCGATTCGAAGTTTTCGGTTCGATTCGATTCGATTCGATTCGAATTTTTCTGTTCGATTCGATTCCATTCGATTCGAAGTTTTCGGTTCGATTCGATTCGATTCGAAGTTTTCGGTTCGATTCGATTCGATTCGAAGTTTTCGGTTCGATTCGATTCGATTCGATTCGAATTTGTCGACTCGATTGTTTTCGTTTCGATTCGTTTATTTTCGTTTCGATTCGATTTTTTTCGTTTCGATTCGTCCATTTTAGTTTCGATTCGATTTTTTCGTTTCGATTCGTTTATTTTCGTTCAGATTCGATTTTTTTCGTTTCGATTCGATTTTTTCGTTTCGATTCGTTTATTTTCGTTTCGATTTGATTATTTCGATGTTATTCGATTCGATTTGATGTTTTCGGTTCGATTCGATTCCATTCAATTCGAATTTTTCGGTTCGATTCGCTTCGATTCGATTCGAATTTTTCGGTTCGATTCGATTCGATTCGAATTTGTCGACTCGATTGTTTTCGTTTCGATTCATTTATTTTCGTTTCGATTCGATTTTTTTCATTTCGATTCGTTTATTTTCGTTCCGATTCGATTTTTTTGTTTCTATTCGATTTTTTCGTTTCGATTCATTTATTTTCGTTTCGATTAGATTCTTTCGATGTTATTCGATTCGATTCGAATTTTTCGGTTCAATTCGATTCGAATTTTTCGGTTCGATTCGATTTGATTCGAATTTTTCGGTTCGATTTGATTTGATTCGATTCGAATTTTTGATTCGATTCAATTCGAAGTTTTCGGTTCGATTCGATTCGATTCGAATTTGTCGACTCGATTGTTTTCGTTTCGATTCGTTTATTTTCGTTTCGATTCGATTTTTTTCGTTTCGATTCATTTATTTTCGTTCCGATTCGATTTTTTTGTTTCGATTCGATTTTTTCGTTTCGATTCGTTTATTTTCGATTCGATTTGATTATTTCGATGTTATTCGAGTCGATTCGAATTTTCGATTCGATTCGAATTTTTCAGTTCGATTTGATATTTTCGTTTCGATTTTTTTCGTTTCGATTCGTCCATTTTCGTTTCGATTCGATTTTTTTCATTTCGATTCGTTTATTTTCGTTCCAATTCGATATTTTCATTTCGATTCTTTTATTTTCGTTCCGATTCGATATTTTCATTTCGATTCTTTTATTTTCGTTCCGATTCATTTATTTTCGTTTCGATTTGATTATTTCGATGTTATTCGATTCGATTCGAATTTTTCGGTTCAATTCGATTCGATTCGAATTTTTCGGTTCGATTCGATGCGATTCGAATTTTTCGGATCGATTCGATTCGATTCGAACTTTTCGGTTCGATTGGATTCGATTCGATTCGAAGTTTTCGGTTCGATTCGATTCGATTCGATTCGAATTTGTCGACTCGATTGTTTCGATTCGATTTTTTTCGTTTCGATTCGTTTATTTTCGTTCAGATTTGATTTTTTTCGTTTCAATTCGTTTATTTTCGTTTCGATTTGATTATTTCGATGTTATTCGATTCGAATTTTTCAGTTCGATTCGATTCGATTCGATTCGAATTTTTCGGTTCGATTCGATTCGAATTTTTCGGTTCGATTCGAATCGATTCGATTCAAATTTCTCGACTCGAATTTTTTCGTTTCGATTCGATATTTTCGTTTTGATTTTTTTCGTTTCGATTTGTCCATTTTCGTTTCGATTCGATTTTTTTCATTTCGATTCGTTTATTTTCTTTCCGATTCGATATTTTTCGTTTCGATTCGTTTATTTTCGTTCCGATTCGTTTATTTTCGTTTCGATTTGATTATTTCGATGTTATTCGATTCGATTCGAATTTTTCGGTTCAATTCGATTCGAATTTTTCGGTTCAATTCGATTCGATTCAATTCGAAGTTTTCGGTTCGATTCGATTCGATTCGAAGTTTTCGGTTCGATTCGATTCGATTCGATCCGAATTTTTCGATTCGATTCGAATTTGTCGACTCGATTTTTTTCGTTTCGATTCGATATTTTCGTTTTGATTCTTCCATTTTCGTTTCGATTCGATTTTTTTGTTTCGATTCGTTTATTTTCGTTTCGATTTGATTATTTCGATGTTATTCGATTCGATTCGAATTTTTCGGTTCAATTTGATTCGAATTTTTCAGTTCGATTCGATTCGAAGTTTTCGGTTCGATTCGATTCGAAGTTTTCGGTTCGAATCGAATCGATTCAATTTGAATTTGTCGAATCGATTTTTTTCGTTCCGATTCGATATTTTCGTTTCGATTTTTTTCGTTTCGATTCGTCCATTTTCGTTTCGATTCGATTTTTTTCATTTCGATTCGTTTATTTTCGTTTCGATTCGAAATTTGTCGTTTCGATTCGTTTATTTTCGTTCCGATTCGTTTATTTTCGTTTCGATTTGATTCTTTCGATGTTATTCGATTCGATTCGAATTTTTTGGTTCAATTCGATTCGAATTTTTCGGTTCAATTCGATTCGAATTTTTCGGTTCGATTCGATCCGATTCGAAGTTTTCGGTTCGATTCGATTCGATTGGAAGTTTTCGGATTGATTCGATTCGATTCGATTCGAATTTTTCGGTTCGATTCGATTCGATTCGAATTTGTCGACTCGATTGTTTTCGTTTCGATTCGATTTTTCTCGTTTTGATTCGTTTATTTTCGTTCCGATACGATTTTTTTTGTTTCTATTTGATTTTTTCATTTCGATTCGTTTATTTTCGTTTCGATTTGATTATTTCGATGTTATTCGATTCGATTCGAATTTCTCGGTTCAATTCGATTCGAATTTTTCGGTTCGATTCGATTTGATTCGAATTTTTCGGTTCGATTTGATTTGTTTCGATTCGAATTTTTGATTCGATTCAATTCGAAGTTTTCGGTTCGATTCGATTCGATTCGATTCGAAGTTTTCGGTTCGATTCGATTCGATTCGATTCGAATTTGTCGACTCGATTTTTTTCGTTTCAATTCGATATTTTCGTTTCGATTCTTCCATTTTCGTTTCGATTCGATTTTTTGTTTCGATTCGTTTATTTTCGTTTCGATTTGATTATTTCGATGTTATTCGATTCGATTCGAATTTTTCGGTTCAATTCGATTCGAATTTTTCGGTTCGATTCGATTCGAAGTTTTCGGTTCGATTCGATTCGAAGTTTTCGGTTCGATTCGAATCGATTCGATTTGAATTTGTCGACTCGATTTTTTCGTTCCGATTCGATATTTTCGTTTCGATTTTTTTCGTTTCGATTCGTCCATTTTCGTTCCGATTCGTTTATTTTCGTTTCGATTTGATTATTTCGATGTTATTCGATTCGATTCGAATTTTTCGGTTCGATTCGATTCGAAGTTTTCGGTTCGATTGGATTCGATTCGATTCGATGTTTTCGGTTCGATTGGATTCGATTCGATTCGAAGTTTTCGGTTCGAATCAATTCGATTCGATTCGATTCGATTTGAAGTTTTCGGTTCGATTTGATTCGATTCGATTCAAATTTGTCGAATCGATTGTTTTCGTTTCGATTAGTTTATTTTCGTTTCGATTCGATTTTTTTCGTTTCGATTCGTTTATTTTCCTTCCGATTCGATTTTTTTGTTTCGATTCGATTTTTTCGTTTCGATTCGTTTATTTTCGTTTCGATTTGATTATTTCGATGTTATTCGATTCGATTCGAATTTTTCGGTTCAATTCGATTCGAAAATTTTCGGTTCGATTCAATTCGATTCGATTCGAATTTTTCGGTTCAATTCGATTCGAAAATTTTCGGTTCGATTCAATTCGATTCGATTCGAATTTCTCGGTTCGATTCGATTCGAATTTTTCGGTTCGATTCGATTCGATTCGATTCGAATTTTTCGGTTCGATTCAATTCGAATTTTTCGGTTCGATTCGAATCGATTCGATTCGAATTTGTCGAATCGATTTTTTTCGTTTCAATTCGATTTTTTCGTTTCGATTCGTTTATTTTCGTTTCGATTTGATTATTTCAATGTTATTGGATTCGATTCGAATTTTTCGGTTCGATTCGATTCGATTCGATTCGAATTTTTCGATTTGATTCGATTCGAATTTTTCGGTTCGATTCGAATTGATTCGAATTTGTCGATTCGATTTTTTTCATTTCGATTCGTTTATTTTCGTTCCGATTTGATATTTTTCGTTTCGATTCATTTATATTCGTTCCGATTCGTTTATTTTCGTTTCGATTTGATTATTTCGAAGTTATTCGATTCGATTCGAATTTTTTGGTTCGATTCGATAAGATTCGAAGTTTTCGGTTTGATTCGATTCGAAGTTTTCAGTTCGATTTGATTCGATTCGATTCGAAGTTTTCGGTTCGATTCGATTCGATTTGAAGTTCTCGGTTCGATTCAATTCGATTCGATTCGAAGTTTTCGGTTCGATTCGATTCGATTCGATTGGACGTTTAGGTTCCATTCGATTCGATTCGATTTGAAGATTTCGATTCGATTCGATTCGATTCGATTCGAATTTTTCGGTTCTATTCGATTCGATTCGAATTTGTCGACTCGATTGTTTTCGTTTCGATTCGTTTATTTTCGTTTCGATTCGATTTTTTTCGTTTCGATTCGTTTATTTTCGTTCCGATACGATTTTTTTCGTTTCGATTCGATTTTTTCGTTTTGATTCGTTTATTTTCGTTTCGATTTGATTATTTCGATGTTATTCGATTCGATTGGAATTTTTCGGTTCAACTCGATTCGAATTTTTTGGTTCGATTCGATTCGATTCGATTCGAATTTTTCGGTTCGATTTGATTCCTTGACTGGAGTCAAAAAGGGTCGAATGGAATCAGAAACACTTGAGTCGAGTCGAAAAGGGTCGAATGGAATCAGAAACACTTGAGTCGAATCGAAAAGGGTCGAATGGAATCAGAAACACTTGAGTCGAGTCGAAAGGGGTCGAATGGAATCAGAAACACTTGACTGGAGTCGAAAAGGGTCGAATGGAATCAGAAAAACTTTAGTCGAGTTGAAAGGGTCGAATGGAATCAGAAACACTTGTGTCGAGTCGAAAAGGGTCGAATGGAATCAGAAACACTTGACTGGAGTCGAAAAGGTTCAAATGGAATCAGAAACACTTGAGTCGAGTCGAAAAGGGTCGAATGGAATCAGAAACACTTGAGTCGAGTCGAAAAGGTTCGAATGGAAAGAGAAACACTTGACTGAGGTCGAAAAGGGTCGAATGGAATCAGAAATACTTGACTGGAGTCGAAAAGGGTCCAAAGGATTCAGAAACACTTGACTGGAGTCGAAAAGGGTCGAATGGAATCAGAAACACTTGACTGGAGTCGAAAAGGGTCGAATGGAATCAGAAACACTTGACTGGAGTCGAAAAGGTTCAAATGGAATCAGAAACACTTGAGTCGAGTCGAAAAGGTTCGAATGGAATCAGAAACACTTGAGTCGAGTCGAAAAGGGTCGAATGGAATCAGAAACACTTGAGTCGAGTGGGGAAGGGTCGAATGGAATCAGAAACAGTTGAGTCGAGTCGCAAAGGGTCGAATGGAATCAGAAATACTTGAGTTGAGTCGAAAAGGGTCGAATGGAATCAGAAACACTTGAGTCGAGTCGAAAAGGGTCGAATGGAATCAGAAACACTTGAGTCGAGTCAAAAGGGTCGAATGCAATCAGAAACACTTGACTGGAGTCGAAAAGGGTAGAATGGAATCTGAAACAGTTGACTGGAGTCGAAAAGGGTCGAATGGAATCAGACACACTTGACTCGAGGCGAAAAGGGTCGAATGGAATCAGAAACACATGAGTCGAGTCGAAAAGGGTGGAATGGAATCAGAAACACTTTACTGGAGTCGAAAAGGGTCGAATGGAATCAGAAACACTTGACTGGAGTCGAAAAGGGTCCAAAGGAATCAGAAACATTTGACTGGAGTCGAAAAGGTTCCAAAGGAATCAGAAACACTTGACTGAAGTCGAAAAGGGTCGAATGGAAACAGAAACACTTGACTGGAGTCGAAAAGGGTCGAATGGAATCAGAAACACTTGACTGGAGTCGAAAAGGGTGGAATGGATTCAGAAACACTTGACTGGAGTCGAAAAGGGTCAAATGGAATCAGAAACACTTGAGTCGAGTCGAAAAGGGTCGAATGGAATCAGAAACACTTGAGTCGAGTCGAAGTGTCGAATGGAATCAGAAACACTTGAGTCGAGTCGAGAAGGGTCGAATGGAATCAGAAACACTTGACTGGAGTCGAAAAGGGTCGAATTGAATCAGAAACACTTGACTGGAGTCGAGAAGGGTCCAAAGGATCCAGAAACACTTGACACGATTCGAAAAGGGTCAAAAGGAATCAGAAACACTTGACTGGAGTCGAAAAGGGTCGAATGGAATTAGAAACACTTGAGTCGAGTCGAAAAGGGTCGAATGGAATCAGAAACACTTGACTGGAGTCGAAAAGGGTCGAATGGAATCAGATACACTAGAGTCGAGTCGAAAAGGGTCGAATGGAATCAGAAACACTTGACTGGAGTCGAAAAGGGTCGAATGGAATCAGAAACACTTGAGTCGAGTCGAAAAGGGTCGAATGGAATCAGAAACACTTGAGTCGAGTCGAAAAGGGTCGAATGGAATCAGAAACACTTGACTGGAGTCGAAAAGGGTCGAATGGAATCAGAAATACTTGACGGGAGTCGAAAAGGGTCCAAAGATTCAGAAACACTTGACTGGAGTCGAAAAGGGTTGAATGGAATCAGAAAAACTTGACTGGAGTCGAAAAGGGTCGAATGGAAAGAGAAACACTTGACTGGAGTCGAAAAGGGTCGAATGGAATCAGAAATACTTGACTGGAGTCGAAAAGGGTCCAAAGGATTCAGAAACACTTGACTGGAGTCGAAAAGGGTCGAATGGAATCAGAAACACTTGACTGGAGTCGAAAAGCGTCGAATGGAATCAGAAACACTTGACTGGAGTCGAAAAGGGTCGAATGGAATCAGAAACACTTGACTGGAGTCGATAAGGGTCGAATGGAATCAGAAACACTTGAGTCGAGTCGAAAAGGGTCAAATGGAATCAGAAACACTTGAGTCGAGTTGAAAAGAGTCGAATGGAATCAGAAACACTTGACTGGATTCGAAAAGGGTCCAAAGAAATCAGAAACACTTGACAGTAGTCGAAAAGGGTCGAATGGAATCAGAAACACTTGACTGGAGTCGATAAGGGTCGAATGGAATCAGAAACACTTGAGTCGAGTCGAAAGGGGTCGAATGGAATCAGAAACACTTGACTGGAGTCAAAAAGGGACGAATGGAATCAGAAACACTTGACTGGAGTCGAAAAGGGTCGAATGGAATCTGAAACAGTTGACTGGAGTCGAAAGTGGTCGAATGGAATCAGACACACTTGACTGGAGGCGAAAAGGGTCGAATGGAATCAGAAACACTTGAGTCGAGTCGAAAAGGGTAGAATGGAATCAGAAACACTTGAGTCGAGTCGAAAAGGGTCGAATGGAATCAGAAACACTTGAGTCGAGTAAAAGGGTCGAATGGAATCAGAAACACTTGAGTCGAGTCGAAAAGGGTCGAATGGAATCAGAAACACTTGAGTCGAGTCAAAAGGGTCGAATGGAATCAGAAACACTTGACTGGAGTCGAAAAGGGTCGAATGGAATCAGAAACACTTGAGTCGAGTCGAAAAGGGTAGAATGGAATCAGAAACACTTTACTGGAGTCGAAAAGGGTCGAATGGAATCAGAAACACTTGACTGGAGTCGACAAGGGTCGAATGGAATCAGAAACACTTGAGTCGAGTCGAAAAGGGTAGAATGGAATCAGAAACACTTGAGTCGAGTCGAAAAGGGTCGAATGGAATCAGAAACACTTGAGTCGAGTCAAAAGGGTCGAATGGAATCAGAAACACTTGACTGAAGTCGAAAAGGGTCGAATGGAAACAGAAACACTTGACTGGAGTTGAAAAGGGTCGAATGGAATCAGACACACTTGACTGGAGGCGAAAAGGGTCGAATGGAATCAGAAACACATGAGTCGAGTCGAAAAGGCTGGAATGGAATCAGAAACACTTTACTGGAGTCGAAAAGGGTCGAATGGAATCAGAAACACTTGACTGGAGTCGAAAAGGGTCCAAAGGAATCAGAAAAATTTGACTGGAGTCGAAAAGGTTCCAAAGGAATCAGAAACACTTGACTGAAGTCGAAAAGGGTCGAATGGAAACAGAAACACTTGACTGGAGTTGAAAAGGGTCGAATGGAATCAGAAACACTTGATTGGAGTCGAAAAGGGTGGAATGGATTCAGAAACACTTGACTGGAGTCGAAAAGGGTCGAATGGAATCAGAAACACTTGATATGAGTCGAAAAGGGTCGAATGGAATCAGAAACACTTGAGTCGAGTCGAAGTGTCGAATGGAATTAGAAACACTAGAGTCGAGTCGAAATAGGTCGAATGGAATCAGAAACACTTGACTGGAGTCGAAAAGGGTCGAATTGAATCAGGAACACTTGACTGGAGTCGAGAAGGGTCGAATGGAATCAGAAACACTTGACTGGAGTCGAAAAGGGTCCAAAGGATCCAGAAACACTTGACACGATTCGAAAAGGGTCGAAAGGAATCAGAAACACTTGACTGGAGTCGAAAAGGGTCGAATGGAATCAGAATTACCTGAGTCGAGTCGAAAACGTTCGAATGGAATCAGAAACACTTGAGTTGAGTCGAAAGGGTCGAATGGAATCAGAAACACTTGACTGGAGTCGAAAAGAGTCGAATGGAATCAGAAACACTTGAGTCGAGTCAAAAGGGTCGAATGGAATCAGAAACACTTGAGTCGAGTCGAAAAGGGTCGAATGGAATCAGAAACACTTGAGTCGAGTCGAAAAGGGTCGAATGGAATCAGAAACACTTGACTGGAGTCGAAAAGGGTCGAATGGAATCAGAAATACTTGACGGGAGTCGAAAAGGGTCCAAAGATTCAGAAACACTTGACTGGAGTCGAAAAAGGTCGAATGGAATCAGAAAAACTTGACTGGAGTCGAAAAGGGTCGAATGGAAAGAGAAACACTTGACTGGAGTCGAAAAGGGTCGAATGGAATCAGAAATACTTGACTGGAGTCGAAAAGGGTCCAAAGGATTCAGAAACACTTGACTGGAGTCGAAAAGGGTCGAATGGAATCAGAAACACTTGACTGGAGTCGAAAAGCGTCGAATGGAATCAGAAACACTTGACTGGAGTCGAAAAGGGTCGAATGGAATCAGAAACACTTGACTGGAGTCGAAAAGGGTCGAATGGAATCAGAAACACTTGAGTCGAGTCGAAAAGGGTCGAATGGAATCAGAAACACTTGAGTCGAGTTGAAAAGAGTCGAATGGAATCAGAAACACTTGACTGGATTCGAAAAGGGTCCAAAGAAATCAGAAACACTTGACAGGAGTCGAAAAGGGTCGAATGGAATCAGAAACACTTGACTGGAGTCGAAAAGGGTCGAATGGAATCAGAAACACTTGAGTCGAGTCAAAAGGGTCGAATGGAATCAGAAACACTTGAGTCGAGTCAAAAGGGTCGAATGGAATGAGAAACACTTGAGTCGAGTCGAAAAGGGTCGAATGGAATCAGAAACACTTGAGTCGAGTCAAAAGGGTCGAATGGAATCAGAAACACTTGACTGGAGTCGAAAAGGGTCGAATGGAATCAGAAACACTTGAGTCGAGTCGAAAAGGGTAGAATGGAATCAGAAACACTTTACTGGAGTCGAAAAGGGTCGAATGGAATCAGAAACACTTGACTGGAGTCAAAAAGGGTCGAATGGAATCAGAAACACTTGACTGGAGTCGAAAAGGGTCGAATGGAATCTGAAACAGTTGACTGGAGTCGAAAATGGTCGAATGGAATCAGACACACTTGACTGGAGGCGAAAAGGGTCGAATGGAATCAGAAACACTTGAGTCGAGTCGAAAAGGGTAGAATGGAATCAGAAACACTTGAGTCGAGTCGAAAAGGGTCGAATGGAATCAGAAACACTTGAGTCGAGTAAAAGGGTCGAATGGAATCAGAAACACTTGAGTCGAGTTGAAAAGGGTCGAATGGAATCAGAAACACTTGAGTCGAGTCAAAAGGGTCGAATGGAATCAGAAACACTTGACTGGAGTCGAAAACGGTCGAATGGAATCAGAAACACTTGAGTCGAGTCGAAAAGGGTAGAATGGAATCAGAAACACTTTACTGGAGTCGAAAAGGGTCGAATGGAATCAGAAACACTTGACTGGAGTCGAAAAGGGGCGAATGGAATCAGAAACACTTGAGTCGAGTCGAAAAGGGTAGAATGGAATCAGAAACACTTGAGTCGAGTCGAAAAGGGTCGAATGGAATCAGAAACACTTGAGTCGAGTCAAAAGGGTCGAATGGAATCAGAAACACTTGACTGGAGTCGGAAAGGGTCGAATGGAATCTGAAACAGTTGACTGGAGTCGAAAAGGGTCGAATGGAATCAGACACACTTGACTGGAGGCGAAAAGGGTCGAATGGAATCAGAAACACATGAGTCGAGTCGAAAAGGCTGGAATGGAATCAGAAACACTTTACTGGAGTCGAAAAGGGTCGAATGGAATCAGAAACACTTGACTGGAGTCGAAAAGGGTCCAAAGGAATCAGAAAAATTTGACTGGAGTCGAAAAGGTTCCAAAGGAATCAGAAACACTTGACTGAAGTCGAAAAGGGTCGAATGGAAACAGCAACACTTGACTGGAGTTGAAAAGGGTCGAATGGAATCAGAAACACTTGATTGGAGTCGAAAAGGGTGGAATGGATTCAGAAACACTTGACTGGATTCGAAAAGGGTCGAATGGAATCAGAAACACTTGACTGGAGTCGAAAAGGGTCGAATGGAATCAGAAACACTTGACTGGAGTCGAAAAGGGTCCAAAGGATCCAGAAACACTTGACACGATTCGAAAAGGGTCGAAAGGAATCAGAATCACCTGAGTCGAGTCGAAAACGTTCGAATGGAATCAGAAACACTTGAGTTGAGTCGAAAGGGTCGAATGGAATCAGAAATACTTGACTGGAGTCGAAAAGGGTCCAAAGGATTCAGAAACACTTGACTGGAGTCGAAAAGGGTCGAATGGAATCAGAAACACTTGAGTCGAGTCGAAAAGGGTCGAATGGAATCAGAAACACTTGAGTCGAGTTGAAAAGAGTCGAATGGAATCAGAAACACTTGACTGGATTCGAAAAGGGTCCAAAGAAATCAGAAACACTTGAGTCGAGTCAAAAGGGTCGAATGGAATCAGAAACACTTGAGTGGAGTCGAAAAGGGTCGAATGGAATCTGAAACAGTTGACTGGAGTCGAAAAGGGTCGAATGGAATCAGACACACTTGACTGGAGGCGAAAAGGGTCGAATGGAATCAGAAACACATGAGTCGAGTCGAAAAGGGTGGAATGGAATCAGAAACACTTTACTGGAGTCGAAAAGGGTCGAATGGAATCAGAAACACTTGACTGGAGTCGAAAAGGGTCCAAAGGAATCAGAAATATTTGACTGGAGTCGAAAAGGTGCCAAAGGAATCAGAAACACTTGACTGAAGTCGAAAAGGGTCGAATGGAAACAGAAACACTTGACTGGAGTTGAAAAGGGTCGAATGGAATCAGAAACACTTGATTGGAGTCGAAAAGGGTGGAATGGATTCAGAAACACTTGACTGGAGTCGAAAAGGGTCGAATGGAATCAGAAACACTTGAGTCGAGTCGAAAAGGGTCGAATGGAATCAGAAACACTTGAGTCGAGTCGAAGTGTCGAATGGAATCAGAAACACTTGAGTCGAGTCGATAAGGGTCGAATGGAATCAGAAACACTTGAGTCGAGTCGAAAGGGGTCGAATGGAATCAGAAACACTTGACTGGAGTCAAAAAGGGACGAATGGAATCAGAAACACTTGACTGGAGTCGAAAAGGGTCGAATGGAATCTGAAACAGTTGACTGGAGTCGAAAGTGGTCGAATGGAATCAGACACACTTGACTGGAGGCGAAAAGGGTCGAATGGAATCAGAAACACTTGAGTCGAGTCGAAAAGGGTAGAATGGAATCAGAAACACTTGAGTCGAGTCGAAAAGGGTCGAATGGAATCAGAAATACTTGACTGGAGTCGAAAAGGGTCGAATGGAATCAGAAACACTTGAGTCGAGTCGAAAAGGGTCGAATGGAATCAGAAACACTTGAGTCGAGTCAAAAGGGTCGAATGGAATCAGAAACACTTGACTGGAGTCGAAAAGGGTCGAATGGAATCAGAAACACTTGAGTCGAGTCGAAAAGGGTAGAATGGAATCAGAAACACTTTACTGGAGTCGAAAAGGGTCGAATGGAATCAGAAACACTTGACTGGAGTCGAAAAGGGTCGAATGGAATCAGAAACACTTGAGTCGAGTCGAAAAGGGTAGAATGGAATCAGAAACACTTGAGTCGAGTCGAAAAGGGTCGAATGGAATCAGAAACAATTGAGTCGAGTCAAAAGGGTCGAATGGAATCAGAAACACTTGACTGGAGTCGAAAAGGGTCGAATGGAATCTGAAACAGTTGACTGGAGTCGAAAAGTGTCGAATGGAATCAGACACACTTGACTGGAGGCGAAAAGGGTCGAATGGAATCAGAAACACATGAGTCGAGTCGAAAAGGCTGGAATGGAATCAGAAACACTTTACTGGAGTCGAAAAGGGTCGAATGGAATCAGAAACACTTGACTGGAGTCGAAAAGGGTCCAAAGGAATCAGAAAAATTTGACTGGAGTCGAAAAGGTTCCAAAGGAATCAGAAACACTTGACTGAAGTCGAAAAGGGTCGAATGGAAACAGAAACACTTGACTGGAGTTGAAAAGGGTCGAATGGAATCAGAAACACTTGATTGGAGTCGAAAAGGGTGGAATGGATTCAGAAACACTTGACTGGAGTCGAAAAGGGTCGAATGGAATCAGAAACACTTGACTGGAGTCGAAAAGGGTCGAATGGAATCAGAAACACTTGAGTCGAGTCGAAGTGTCGAATGGAATTAGAAACACTTGAGTCGAGTCGAAATAGGTCGAATGGAATCAGAAACACTTGACTGGAGTCGAAAAGGGTCGAATTGAATCAGGAACACTTGACTGGAGTCGAGAAGGGTCGAATGGAATCAGAAACACTTGACTGGAGTCGAAAAGGGTCCAAAGGATCCAGAAACACTTGACACGATTCGAAAAGGGTCGAAAGGAATCAGAAACACTTGACTGGAGTCGAAAAGGGTCGAATGGAATCAGAATCACCTGAGTCGAGTCGAAAACGTTCGAATGGAATCAGAAACACTTGAGTTGAGTCGAAAGGGTCGAATGGAATCAGAAATACTTGACTGGAGTCGAAAAGGGTCCAAAGGATTCAGAAACACTTGACTGGAGTCGAAAAGGGTCGAATGGAATCAGAAACACTTGACTGGAGTCGAAAAGCGTCGAATGGAATCAGAAACACTTGACTGGAGTCGAAAAGGGTCGAATGGAATCAGAAACACTTGACTGGAGTCGAAAAGGGTCGAATGGAATCAGAAACACTTGAGTCGAGTCGAAAAGGGTCGAATGGAATCAGAAACACTTGAGTCGAGTTGAAAAGAGTCGAATGGAATCAGAAACACTTGACTGGATTCGAAAAGGGTCCAAAGAAATCAGAAACACTTGAGTCGAGTCAAAAGGGTCGAATGGAATCAGAAACACTTGAGTGGAGTCGAAAAGGGTCGAATGGAATCTGAAACAGTTGACTGGAGTCGAAAAGGGTCGAATGGAATCAGACACACTTGACTGGAGGCGAAAAGGGTCGAATGGAATCAGAAACACATGAGTCGAGTCGAAAAGGGTGGAATGGAATCAGAAACACTTTACTGGAGTCGAAAAGGGTCGAATGGAATCAGAAACACTTGACTGGAGTCGAAAAGGGTCCAAAGGTATCAGAAATATTTGACTGGAGTCGAAAAGGTGCCAAAGGAATCAGAAACACTTGACTGAAGTCGAAAAGGGTCGAATGGAAACAGAAACACTTGACTGGAGTTGAAAAGGGTCGAATGGAATCAGAAACACTTGATTGGAGTCGAAAAGGGTGGAATGGATTCAGAAACACTTGACTGGAGTCGAAAAGGGTCGAATGGAATCAGAAACACTTGAGTCGAGTCGAAAAGGGTCGAATGGAATCAGAAACACTTGAGTCGAGTCGAAGTGTCGAATGGAATCAGAAACACTTGAGTCGAGTCGAAATAGGTCGAATGGAATCAGAAACACTTGAGTCGAGTCGATAAGGGTCGAATGGAATCAGAAACACTTGAGTCGAGTCGAAAGGGGTCGAATGGAATCAGAAACACTTGACTGGAGTCAAAAAGGGACGAATGGAATCAGAAACACTTGACTGGAGTCGAAAAGGGTCGAATGGAATCTGAAACAGTTGACTGGAGTCGAAAGTGGTCGAATGGAATCAGACACACTTGACTGGAGGCGAAAAGGGTCGAATGGAATCAGAAACACTTGAGTCGAGTCGAAAAGGGTAGAATGGAATCAGAAACACTTGAGTCGAGTCGAAAAGGGTCGAATGGAATCAGAAATACTTGACTGGAGTCGAAAAGGGTCGAATGGAATCAGAAACACTTGAGTCGAGTCGAAAAGGGTCGAATGGAATCAGAAACACTTGAGTCGAGTCAAAAGGGTCGAATGGAATCAGAAACACTTGACTGGAGTCGAAAAGGGTCGAATGGAATCAGAAACACTTGAGTCGAGTCGAAAAGGGTAGAATGGAATCAGAAACACTTTACTGGAGTCGAAAAGGGTCGAATGGAATCAGAAACACTTGACTGGAGTCGAAAAGGGTCGAATGGAATCAGAAACACTTGAGTCGAGTCGAAAAGGGTAGAATGGAATCAGAAACACTTGAGTCGAGTCGAAAAGGGTCGAATGGAATCAGAAACAATTGAGTCGAGTCAAAAGGGACGAATGGAATCAGAAACACTTGACTGGAGTCGAAAAGGGTCGAATGGAATCTGAAACAGTTGACTGGAGTCGAAAAGTGTCGAATGGAATCAGACACACTTGACTGGAGGCGAAAAGGGTCGAATGGAATCAGAAACACATGAGTCGAGTCGAAAAGGCTGGAATGGAATCAGAAACACTTTACTGGAGTCGAAAAGGGTCGAATGGAATCAGAAACACTTGACTGGAGTCGAAAAGGGTCCAAAGGAATCAGAAAAATTTGACTGGAGTCGAAAAGGTTCCAAAGGAATCAGAAACACTTGACTGAAGTCGAAAAGGGTCGAATGGAAACAGAAACACTTGACTGGAGTTGAAAAGGGTCGAATGGAATCAGAAACACTTGATTGGAGTCGAAAAGGGTGGAATGGATTCAGAAACACTTGACTGGAGTCGAAAAGGGTCGAATGGAATCAGAAACACTTGACTGGAGTCGAAAAGGGTCGAATGGAATCAGAAACACTTGAGTCGAGTCGAAGTGTCGAATGGAATTAGAAACACTTGAGTCGAGTCGAAATAGGTCGAATGGAATCAGAAACACTTGACTGGAGTCGAAAAGGGTCGAATTGAATCAGGAACACTTGACTGGAGTCGAGAAGGGTCGAATGGAATCAGAAACACTTGACTGGAGTCGAAAAGGGTCCAAAGGATCCAGAAACACTTGACACGATTCGAAAAGGGTCGAAAGGAATCAGAAACACTTGACTGGAGTCGAAAAGGGTCGAATGGAATCAGAATCACCTGAGTCGAGTCGAAAACGTTCGAATGGAATCAGAAACACTTGAGTTGAGTCGAAAGGGTCGAATGGAATCAGAAATACTTGACTGGAGTCGAAAAGGGTCCAAAGGATTCAGAAACACTTGACTGGAGTCGAAAAGGGTCGAATGGAATCAGAAACACTTGACTGGAGTCGAAAAGCGTCGAATGGAATCAGAAACACTTGACTGGAGTCGAAAAGGGTCGAATGGAATCAGAAACACTTGACTGGAGTCGAAAAGGGTCGAATGGAATCAGAAACACTTGAGTCGAGTCGAAAAGGGTCGAATGGAATCAGAAACACTTGAGTCGAGTTGAAAAGAGTCGAATGGAATCAGAAACACTTGACTGGATTCGAAAAGGGTCCAAAGAAATCAGAAACACTTGAGTCGAGTCAAAAGGGTCGAATGGAATCAGAAACACTTGAGTGGAGTCGAAAAGGGTCGAATGGAATCTGAAACAGTTGACTGGAGTCGAAAAGGGTCGAATGGAATCAGACACACTTGACTGGAGGCGAAAAGGGTCGAATGGAATCAGAAACACATGAGTCGAGTCGAAAAGGGTGGAATGGAATCAGAAACACTTTACTGGAGTCGAAAAGGGTCGAATGGAATCAGAAACACTTGACTGGAGTCGAAAAGGGTCCAAAGGTATCAGAAATATTTGACTGGAGTCGAAAAGGTGCCAAAGGAATCAGAAACACTTGACTGAAGTCGAAAAGGGTCGAATGGAATCAGAAACACTTGACTGGAGTTGAAAAGGGTCGAATGGAATCAGAAACACTTGATTGGAGTCGAAAAGGGTGGAATGGATTCAGAAACACTTGACTGGAGTCGAAAAGGGTCGAATGGAATCAGAAACACTTGAGTCGAGTCGAAAAGGGTCGAATGGAATCAGAAACACTTGAGTCGAGTTGAAGTGTCGAATGGAATCAGAAACACTTGAGTCGAGTCGAAATAGGTCGAATGGAATCAGAAACACTTGAGTCGAGTCGATAAGGGTCGAATGGAATCAGAAACACTTGAGTCGAGTCGAAAGGGGTCGAATGGAATCAGAAACACTTGACTGGAGTCAAAAAGGGACGAATGGAATCAGAAACACTTGACTGGAGTCGAAAAGGGTCGAATGGAATCTGAAACAGTTGACTGGAGTCGAAAGTGGTCGAATGGAATCAGACACACTTGACTGGAGGCGAAAAGGGTCGAATGGAATCAGAAACACTTGAGTCGAGTCGAAAAGGGTAGAATGGAATCAGAAACACTTGAGTCGAGTCGAAAAGGGTCGAATGGAATCAGAAATACTTGACTGGAGTCGAAAAGGGTCGAATGGAATCAGAAACACTTGAGTCGAGTCGAAAAGGGTCGAATGGAATCAGAAACACTTGAGTCGAGTCAAAAGGGTCGAATGGAATCAGAAACACTTGACTGGAGTCGAAAAGGGTCGAATGGAATCAGAAACACTTGAGTCGAGTCGAAAAGGGTAGAATGGAATCAGAAACACTTTACTGGAGTCGAAAAGGGTCGAATGGAATCAGAAACACTTGACTGGAGTCGAACAGGGTCGAATGGAATCAGAAACACTTGAGTCGAGTCGAAAAGGGTAGAATGGAATCAGAAACACTTGAGTCGAGTCGAAAAGGGTCGAATGGAATCAGAAACACTTGAGTCGAGTCAAAAGGGTCGAATGGAATCAGAAACACTTGACTGGAGTCGAAAAGGGTCGAATGGAATCTGAAACAGTTGACTGGAGTCGAAAAGGGTCGAATGGAATCAGACACACTTGACTGGAGGCGAAAAGGGTCGAATGGAATCAGAAACACATGAGTCGAGTCGAAAAGGCTGGAATGGAATCAGAAACACTTTACTGGAGTCGAAAAGGGTCGAATGGAATCAGAAACACTTGACTGGAGTCGAAAAGGGTCCAAAGGAATCAGAAAAATTTGACTGGAGTCGAAAAGGTTCCAAAGGAATCAGAAACACTTGACTGAAGTCGAAAAGGGTCGAATGGAAACAGAAACACTTGACTGGAGTTGAAAAGGGTCGAATGGAATCAGAAACACTTGATTGGAGTCGAAAAGGGTGGAATGGATTCAGAAACACTTGACTGGAGTCGAAAAGGGTCGAATGGAATCAGAAACACTTGACTGGAGTCGAAAAGGGTCGAATGGAATCAGAAACACTTGAGTCGAGTCGAAGTGTCGAATGGAATTAGAAACACTTGAGTCGAGTCGAAATAGGTCGAATGGAATCAGAAACACTTGACTGGAGTCGAAAAGGGTCGAATTGAATCAGGAACACTTGACTGGAGTCGAGAAGGGTCGAATGGAATCAGAAACACTTGACTGGAGTCGAAAAGGGTCCAAAGGATCCAGAAACACTTGACACGATTCGAAAAGGGTCGAAAGGAATCAGAAACACTTGACTGGAGTCGAAAAGGGTCGAATGGAATCAGAATCACCTGAGTCGAGTCGAAAACGTTCGAATGGAATCAGAAACACTTGAGTTGAGTCGAAAGGGTCGAATGGAATCAGAAATACTTGACTGGAGTCGAAAAGGGTCCAAAG
Source organism: Vulpes vulpes (assembly GCF_048418805.1). Taxonomy (NCBI): domain Eukaryota; kingdom Metazoa; phylum Chordata; class Mammalia; order Carnivora; family Canidae; genus Vulpes; species Vulpes vulpes. Next base: position 63,596 of record NC_132782.1, read on the forward strand.
GATTCAGAAACACTTGACTGGAGTCGAAAAGGGTCGAATGGAATCAGAAACACTTGACTGGAGTCGAAAAGCGTCGAATGGAATCAGAAACACTTGACTGGAGTCGAAAAGGGTCGAATGGAATCAGAAACACTTGACTGGAGTCGAAAAGGGTCGAATGGAATCAGAAACACTTGAGTCGAGTCGAAAAGGGTCGAATGGAATCAGAAACACTTGAGTCGAGTTGAAAAGAGTCGAATGGAATCAGAAACACTTGACTGGATTCGAAAAGGGTCCAAAGAAATCAGAAACACTTGACAGGAGTCGAAAAGGGTCGAATGGAATCAGAAACACTTGACTGGAGTCGAAAAGGGTCGAATGGAATCAGAAACACTTGAGTCGAGTCAAAAGGGTCGAATGGAATCAGAAACACTTGAGTCGAGTCAAAAGGGTCGAATGGAATGAGAAACACTTGAGTCGAGTCGAAAAGGGTCGAATGGAATCAGAAACACTTGAGTCGAGTCAAAAGGGTCGAATGGAATCAGAAACACTTGACTGGAGTCGAAAAGGGTCGAATGGAATCAGAAACACTTGAGTCGAGTCGAAAAGGGTAGAATGGAATCAGAAACACTTTACTGGAGTCGAAAAGGGTCGAATGGAATCAGAAACACTTGACTGGAGTCAAAAAGGGTCGAATGGAATCAGAAACACTTGACTGGAGTCGAAAAGGGTCGAATGGAATCTGAAACAGTTGACTGGAGTCGAAAATGGTCGAATGGAATCAGACACACTTGACTGGAGGCGAAAAGGGTCGAATGGAATCAGAAACACTTGAGTCGAGTCGAAAAGGGTAGAATGGAATCAGAAACACTTGAGTCGAGTCGAAAAGGGTCGAATGGAATCAGAAACACTTGAGTCGAGTAAAAGGGTCGAATGGAATCAGAAACACTTGAGTCGAGTTGAAAAGGGTCGAATGGAATCAGAAACACTTGAGTCGAGTCAAAAGGGTCGAATGGAATCAGAAACACTTGACTGGAGTCGAAAAGGGTCGAATGGAATCAGAAACACTTGAGTCGAGTCGAAAAGGGTAGAATGGAATCAGAAACACTTTACTGGAGTCGAAAAGGGTCGAATGGAATCAGAAACACTTGACTGGAGTCGAAAAGGGTCGAATGGAATCAGAAACACTTGAGTCGAGTCGAAAAGGGTAGAATGGAATCAGAAACACTTGAGTCGAGTCGAAAAGGGTCGAATGGAATCAGAAACACTTGAGTCGAGTCAAAAGGGTCGAATGGAATCAGAAACACTTGACTGGAGTCGAAAAGGGTCGAATGGAATCTGAAACAGTTGACTGGAGTCGAAAAGGGTCGAATGGAATCAGACACACTTGACTGGAGGCGAAAAGGGTCGAATGGAATCAGAAACACATGAGTCGAGTCGAAAAGGCTGGAATGGAATCAGAAACACTTTACTGGAGTCGAAAAGGGTCGAATGGAATCAGAAACACTTGACTGGAGTCGAGAAGGGTCCAAAGGAATCAGAAAAATTTGACTGGAGTCGAAAAGGTTCCAAAGGAATCAGAAACACTTGACTGAAGTCGAAAAGGGTCGAATGGAAACAGCAACACTTGACTGGAGTTGAAAAGGGTCGAATGGAATCAGAAACACTTGATTGGAGTCGAAAAGGGTGGAATGGATTCAGAAACACTTGACTGGAGTCGAAAAGGGTCGAATGGAATCAGAAACACTTGAGTTGAGTCGAAAAGGGTCGAATGGAATCAGAAACACTTGAGTCGAGTCGAAAAGGGTAGAATGGAATCAGAAACACTTGAGTCGAGTCGAAAAGGGTCGAATGGAATCAGAAACACTTGAGTCGAGTCAAAAGGGTCGAATGGAATCAGAAACACTTGAGTGGAGTCGAAAAGGGTCGAATGGAATCTGAAACAGTTGACTGGAGTCGAAAAGGGTCGAATGGAATCAGACACACTTGACTGGAGGCGAAAAGGGTCGAATGGAATCAGAAACACATGAGTCGAGTCGAAAAGGGTGGAATGGAATCAGAAACACTTTACTGGAGTCGAAAAGGGTCGAATGGAATCAGAAACACTTGACTGGAGTCGAAAAGGGTCCAAAGGAATCAGAAATATTTGACTGGAGTCGAAAAGGTGCCAAAGGAATCAGAAACACTTGACTGAAGTCGAAAAGGGTCGAATGGAAACAGAAACACTTGACTGGAGTTGAAAAGGGTCGAATGGAATCAGAAACACTTGATTGGAGTCGAAAAGGGTGGAATGGATTCAGAAACACTTGACTGGAGTCGAAAAGGGTCGAATGGAATCAGAAACACTTGAGTCGAGTCGAAAAGGGTCGAATGGAATCAGAAACACTTGAGTCGAGTCGAAGTGTCGAATGGAATCAGAAACACTTGAGTCGAGTCGAAATAGGTCGAATGGAATCAGAAACACTTGACTGGAGTCGAAAAGGGTCGAATTGAATCAGGAACACTTGACTGGAGTCGAGAAGGGTCGAATGGAATCAGAAACACTTGACTGGAGTCGAAAAGGGTCCAAAGGATCCAGAAACACTTGACACGATTCGAAAAGGGTCGAAAGGAATCAGAAACACTTGACTGGAGTCGAAAAGTGTCGAATGGAATCAGAATCACTTGAGTCGAGTCGAAAACGTTCGAATGGAATCAGAAACACTTGAGTTGAGTCGAAAGGGTCGAATGGAATCAGAAACACTTGACTGGAGTCGAAAAGAGTCGAATGGAATCAGAAACACTTGAGTCGAGTCAAAAGGGTCGAATGGAATCAGAAACACTTGACTGGAGTCGAAAAGGGTCGAATGGAATCAGAAACACTAGAGTCGAGTCGAAAAGGGTCGAATGGAATCAGAAACACTAGAATCGAGTCGAAAAGGTTCGAATGGAATCAGAAACACTTGACTGGAGTCGAAATAGGTCGAATGGAATCAGAAACACTTGAGTCGAGTCGAGAAGGGTCGAATGGAATCAGAAACACTTGAGTCGAGTCGAAAAGGGTCGAATGGAATCAGAAACACTTGACTGGAGTCGAAAAGGGTCGAATGGAATCAGAAATACTTGACGGGAGTCGAAAAGGGTCCAAAGATTCAGAAACACTTGACTGGAGTCGAAAAGGGTCGAATGGAATCAGAAAAACTTGACTGGAGTCGAAAAGGGTCGAATGGAAAGAGAAACACTTGACTGGAGTCGAAAAGGGTCGAATGGAATCAGAAATACTTGACTGGAGTCGAAAAGGGTCCAAAGGATTCAGAAACACTTGACTGGAGTCGAAAAGGGTCGAATGGAATCAGAAAAACTTGACTGGAGTCGAAAAGGGTTGAATGGAATCAGAAACACTTGACTGGAGTCGAAAAGGGTCGAATGGAATCAGAAACACTTGAGTCGAGTCGAAAAGGGTCGAATGGAATCAGAAACACTTGAGTCGAGTTGAAAAGAGTCGAATGGAATCAGAAACACTTGACTGGATTCGAAAAGGGTCCAAAGAAATCAGAAACACTTGACAGGAGTCGAAAAGGGTCGAATGGAATCAGAAACACTTGACTGGAGTCGAAAAGGGTCGAATGGAATCAGAAACACTTGAGTCGAGTCGAAAGGGGTCGAATGGAATCAGAAACACTTGACTGGAGTCAAAAAGGGTCGAATGGAATCAGAAACACTTGACTGGAGTCGAAAGGGGTCGAATGGAATCAGAAACACTTGACTGGATTCGAAAAGGGTCGAATGGAATCAGAAACACTTGACTGGAGTCGAAAAGGGTCGAATGGAATCAGAAACACTTGAGTCGAGTTGAAAAGGGTCGAATGGAATCAGAAACACTTGCGTCGAGTTGAAAAGGGTCGAATGGTATCAGAAACTGGAGTCGGAAAGGGTCGAATGGAATCAGAAACACTTGACTGGAGTCGAAAAGGGTCGAATGGAATCAGAAACACTTGAGTCGAGTCGAAAAGGGTCGAATGGAATCAGAAATACTTGACTGGAGTCGAAAAGGGTCGAATGGAATCAGAAACTCTTGAGTCGATCGAAAAGGGTCGAATGGAATCAGAAACTCTTGAGTCGATCGAAAAGGGTCGAATGGAATCAGAAATACTTGACTGGAGTCGAAAAGGGTCCAAAGGATTCAGAAACACTTGACTGGAGTCGAAAAGGGTCGAATGGAATCAGAAACACTTGACTGGAGTCGAAAAGCGTCGAATGGAATCAGAAACACTTGACTGGAGTCGAAAAGGGTCGAATGGAATCAGAAACACTTGACTGGAGTCGAAAAGGGTCGAATGGAATCAGAAACACTTGAGTCGAGTCGAAAAGGGTCGAATGGAATCAGAAACACTTGAGTCGAGTTGAAAAGAGTCGAATGGAATCAGAAACACTTGACTGGATTCGAAAAGGGTCCAAAGAAATCAGAAACACTTGAGTCGAGTCAAAAGGGTCGAATGGAATCAGAAACACTTGAGTGGAGTCGAAAAGGGTCGAATGGAATCTGAAACAGTTGACTGGAGTCGAAAAGGGTCGAATGGAATCAGACACACTTGACTGGAGGCGAAAAGGGTCGAATGGAATCAGAAACACATGAGTCGAGTCGAAAAGGGTGGAATGGAATCAGAAACACTTTACTGGAGTCGAAAAGGGTCGAATGGAATCAGAAACACTTGACTGGAGTCGAAAAGGGTCCAAAGGTATCAGAAATATTTGACTGGAGTCGAAAAGGTGCCAAAGGAATCAGAAACACTTGACTGAAGTCGAAAAGGGTCGAATGGAATCAGAAACACTTGACTGGAGTTGAAAAGGGTCGAATGGAATCAGAAACACTTGATTGGAGTCGAAAAGGGTGGAATGGATTCAGAAACACTTGACTGGAGTCGAAAAGGGTCGAATGGAATCAGAAACACTTGAGTCGAGTCGAAAAGGGTCGAATGGAATCAGAAACACTTGAGTCGAGTTGAAGTGTCGAATGGAATCAGAAACACTTGAGTCGAGTCGAAATAGGTCGAATGGAATCAGAAACACTTGAGTCGAGTCGATAAGGGTCGAATGGAATCAGAAACACTTGAGTCGAGTCGAAAGGGGTCGAATGGAATCAGAAACACTTGACTGGAGTCAAAAAGGGACGAATGGAATCAGAAACACTTGACTGGAGTCGAAAAGGGTCGAATGGAATCTGAAACAGTTGACTGGAGTCGAAAGTGGTCGAATGGAATCAGACACACTTGACTGGAGGCGAAAAGGGTCGAATGGAATCAGAAACACTTGAGTCGAGTCGAAAAGGGTAGAATGGAATCAGAAACACTTGAGTCGAGTCGAAAAGGGTCGAATGGAATCAGAAATACTTGACTGGAGTCGAAAAGGGTCGAATGGAATCAGAAACACTTGAGTCGAGTCGAAAAGGGTCGAATGGAATCAGAAACACTTGAGTCGAGTCAAAAGGGTCGAATGGAATCAGAAACACTTGACTGGAGTCGAAAAGGGTCGAATGGAATCAGAAACACTTGAGTCGAGTCGAAAAGGGTAGAATGGAATCAGAAACACTTTACTGGAGTCGAAAAGGGTCGAATGGAATCAGAAACACTTGACTGGAGTCGAACAGGGTCGAATGGAATCAGAAACACTTGAGTCGAGTCGAAAAGGGTAGAATGGAATCAGAAACACTTGAGTCGAGTCGAAAAGGGTCGAATGGAATCAGAAACACTTGAGTCGAGTCAAAAGGGTCGAATGGAATCAGAAACACTTGACTGGAGTCGAAAAGGGTCGAATGGAATCTGAAACAGTTGACTGGAGTCGAAAAGGGTCGAATGGAATCAGACACACTTGACTGGAGGCGAAAAGGGTCGAATGGAATCAGAAACACATGAGTCGAGTCGAAAAGGCTGGAATGGAATCAGAAACACTTTACTGGAGTCGAAAAGGGTCGAATGGAATCAGAAACACTTGACTGGAGTCGAAAAGGGTCCAAAGGAATCAGAAAAATTTGACTGGAGTCGAAAAGGTTCCAAAGGAATCAGAAACACTTGACTGAAGTCGAAAAGGGTCGAATGGAAACAGAAACACTTGACTGGAGTTGAAAAGGGTCGAATGGAATCAGAAACACTTGATTGGAGTCGAAAAGGGTGGAATGGATTCAGAAACACTTGACTGGAGTCGAAAAGGGTCGAATGGAATCAGAAACACTTGACTGGAGTCGAAAAGGGTCGAATGGAATCAGAAACACTTGAGTCGAGTCGAAGTGTCGAATGGAATTAGAAACACTTGAGTCGAGTCGAAATAGGTCGAATGGAATCAGAAACACTTGACTGGAGTCGAAAAGGGTCGAATTGAATCAGGAACACTTGACTGGAGTCGAGAAGGGTCGAATGGAATCAGAAACACTTGACTGGAGTCGAAAAGGGTCCAAAGGATCCAGAAACACTTGACACGATTCGAAAAGGGTCGAAAGGAATCAGAAACACTTGACTGGAGTCGAAAAGGGTCGAATGGAATCAGAATCACCTGAGTCGAGTCGAAAACGTTCGAATGGAATCAGAAACACTTGAGTTGAGTCGAAAGGGTCGAATGGAATCAGAAATACTTGACTGGAGTCGAAAAGGGTCCAAAGGATTCAGATACACTTGACTGGAGTCGAAAAGGGTCGAATGGAATCAGAAACACTTGACTGGAGTCGAAAAGCGTCGAATGGAATCAGAAACACTTGACTGGAGTCGAAAAGGGTCGAATGGAATCAGAAACACTTGACTGGAGTCGAAAAGGGTCGAATGGAATCAGAAACACTTGAGTCGAGTCGAAAAGGGTCGAATGGAATCAGAAACACTTGAGTCGAGTTGAAAAGAGTCGAATGGAATCAGAAACACTTGACTGGATTCGAAAAGGGTCCAAAGAAATCAGAAACACTTGACAGGAGTCGAAAAGGGTCGAATGGAATCAGAAACACTTGACTGGAGTCGAAAAGGGTCGAATGGAATCAGAAACACTTGAGTCGAGTCAAAAGGGTCGAATGGAATCAGAAACACTTGAGTCGAGTCAAAAGGGTCGAATGGAATGAGAAACACTTGAGTCGAGTCGAAAAGGGTCGAATGGAATCAGAAACACTTGAGTCGAGTCAAAAGGGTCGAATGGAATCAGAAACACTTGACTGGAGTCGAAAAGGGTCGAATGGAATCAGAAACACTTGAGTCGAGTCGAAAAGGGTAGAATGGAATCAGAAACACTTTACTGGAGTCGAAAAGGGTCGAATGGAATCAGAAACACTTGACTGGAGTCAAAAAGGGTCGAATGGAATCAGAAACACTTGACTGGAGTCGAAAAGGGTCGAATGGAATCTGAAACAGTTGACTGGAGTCGAAAATGGTCGAATGGAATCAGACACACTTGACTGGAGGCGAAAAGGGTCGAATGGAATCAGAAACACTTGAGTCGAGTCGAAAAGGGTAGAATGGAATCAGAAACACTTGAGTCGAGTCGAAAAGGGTCGAATGGAATCAGAAACACTTGAGTCGAGTAAAAGGGTCGAATGGAATCAGAAACACTTGAGTCGAGTTGAAAAGGGTCGAATGGAATCAGAAACACTTGAGTCGAGTCAAAAGGGTCGAATGGAATCAGAAACACTTGACTGGAGTCGAAAAGGGTCGAATGGAATCAGAAACACTTGAGTCGAGTCGAAAAGGGTAGAATGGAATCAGAAACACTTTACTGGAGTCGAAAAGGGTCGAATGGAATCAGAAACACTTGACTGGAGTCGAAAAGGGTCGAATGGAATCAGAAACACTTGAGTCGAGTCGAAAAGGGTAGAATGGAATCAGAAACACTTGAGTCGAGTCGAAAAGGGTCGAATGGAATCAGAAACACTTGAGTCGAGTCAAAAGGGTCGAATGGAATCAGAAACACTTGACTGGAGTCGAAAAGGGTCGAATGGAATCTGAAACAGTTGACTGGAGTCGAAAAGGGTCGAATGGAATCAGACACACTTGACTGGAGGCGAAAAGGGTCGAATGGAATCAGAAACACATGAGTCGAGTCGAAAAGGCTGGAATGGAATCAGAAACACTTTACTGGAGTCGAAAAGGGTCGAATGGAATCAGAAACACTTGACTGGAGTCGAGAAGGGTCCAAAGGAATCAGAAAAATTTGACTGGAGTCGAAAAGGTTCCAAAGGAATCAGAAACACTTGACTGAAGTCGAAAAGGGTCGAATGGAAACAGCAACACTTGACTGGAGTTGAAAAGGGTCGAATGGAATCAGAAACACTTGATTGGAGTCGAAAAGGGTGGAATGGATTCAGAAACACTTGACTGGAGTCGAAAAGGGTCGAATGGAATCAGAAACACTTGAGTTGAGTCGAAAAGGGTCGAATGGAATCAGAAACACTTGAGTCGAGTCGAAAAGGGTAGAATGGAATCAGAAACACTTGAGTCGAGTCGAAAAGGGTCGAATGGAATCAGAAACACTTGAGTCGAGTCAAAAGGGTCGAATGGAATCAGAAACACTTGAGTGGAGTCGAAAAGGGTCGAATGGAATCTGAAACAGTTGACTGGAGTCGAAAAGGGTCGAATGGAATCAGACACACTTGACTGGAGGCGAAAAGGGTCGAATGGAATCAGAAACACATGAGTCGAGTCGAAAAGGGTGGAATGGAATCAGAAACACTTTACTGGAGTCGAAAAGGGTCGAATGGAATCAGAAACACTTGACTGGAGTCGAAAAGGGTCCAAAGGAATCAGAAATATTTGACTGGAGTCGAAAAGGTGCCAAAGGAATCAGAAACACTTGACTGAAGTCGAAAAGGGTCGAATGGAAACAGAAACACTTGACTGGAGTTGAAAAGGGTCGAATGGAATCAGAAACACTTGATTGGAGTCGAAAAGGGTGGAATGGATTCAGAAACACTTGACTGGAGTCGAAAAGGGTCGAATGGAATCAGAAACACTTGAGTCGAGTCGAAAAGGGTCGAATGGAATCAGAAACACTTGAGTCGAGTCGAAGTGTCGAATGGAATCAGAAACACTTGAGTCGAGTCGAAATAGGTCGAATGGAATCAGAAACACTTGACTGGAGTCGAAAAGGGTCGAATTGAATCAGGAACACTTGACTGGAGTCGAGAAGGGTCGAATGGAATCAGAAACACTTGACTGGAGTCGAAAAGGGTCCAAAGGATCCAGAAACACTTGACACGATTCGAAAAGGGTCGAAAGGAATCAGAAACACTTGACTGGAGTCGAAAAGTGTCGAATGGAATCAGAATCACTTGAGTCGAGTCGAAAACGTTCGAATGGAATCAGAAACACTTGAGTTGAGTCGAAAGGGTCGAATGGAATCAGAAACACTTGACTGGAGTCGAAAAGAGTCGAATGGAATCAGAAACACTTGAGTCGAGTCAAAAGGGTCGAATGGAATCAGAAACACTTGACTGGAGTCGAAAAGGGTCGAATGGAATCAGAAACACTAGAGTCGAGTCGAAAAGGGTCGAATGGAATCAGAAACACTAGAATCGAGTCGAAAAGGTTCGAATGGAATCAGAAACACTTGACTGGAGTCGAAATAGGTCGAATGGAATCAGAAACACTTGAGTCGAGTCGAGAAGGGTCGAATGGAATCAGAAACACTTGAGTCGAGTCGAAAAGGGTCGAATGGAATCAGAAACACTTGACTGGAGTCGAAAAGGGTCGAATGGAATCAGAAATACTTGACGGGAGTCGAAAAGGGTCCAAAGATTCAGAAACACTTGACTGGAGTCGAAAAGGGTCGAATGGAATCAGAAAAACTTGACTGGAGTCGAAAAGGGTCGAATGGAAAGAGAAACACTTGACTGGAGTCGAAAAGGGTCGAATGGAATCAGAAATACTTGACTGGAGTCGAAAAGGGTCCAAAGGATTCAGAAACACTTGACTGGAGTCGAAAAGGGTCGAATGGAATCAGAAAAACTTGACTGGAGTCGAAAAGGGTTGAATGGAATCAGAAACACTTGACTGGAGTCGAAAAGGGTCGAATGGAATCAGAAACACTTGAGTCGAGTCGAAAAGGGTCGAATGGAATCAGAAACACTTGAGTCGAGTTGAAAAGAGTCGAATGGAATCAGAAACACTTGACTGGATTCGAAAAGGGTCCAAAGAAATCAGAAACACTTGACAGGAGTCGAAAAGGGTCGAATGGAATCAGAAACACTTGACTGGAGTCGAAAAGGGTCGAATGGAATCAGAAACACTTGAGTCGAGTCGAAAGGGGTCGAATGGAATCAGAAACACTTGACTGGAGTCAAAAAGGGTCGAATGGAATCAGAAACACTTGACTGGAGTCGAAAGGGGTCGAATGGAATCAGAAACACTTGACTGGATTCGAAAAGGGTCGAATGGAATCAGAAACACTTGACTGGAGTCGAAAAGGGTCGAATGGAATCAGAAACACTTGAGTCGAGTTGAAAAGGGTCGAATGGAATCAGAAACACTTGCGTCGAGTTGAAAAGGGTCGAATGGTATCAGAAACTGGAGTCGGAAAGGGTCGAATGGAATCAGAAACACTTGACTGGAGTCGAAAAGGGTCGAATGGAATCAGAAACACTTGAGTCGAGTCGAAAAGGGTCGAATGGAATCAGAAATACTTGACTGGAGTCGAAAAGGGTCGAATGGAATCAGAAACTCTTGAGTCGATCGAAAAGGGTCGAATGGAATCAGAAATACTTGAGTGGAGTCGAAAAGGGTAGAATGGAATCAGAAACACTTGAGTCGAGTCGAAAAGGGTCGAATGGAATCAGAAACACTTGAGTCGAGTCAAAAGGGTCGAATGGAATCAGAAACACTTGACTGGAGTCGAAAAGGGACGAATGGAATCAGACACACTTGACTGGAGGCGAAAAGGGTCGAATGGAATCAGAAACACTTGACTGGAGTCGAAAAGGGTCCAAAGGAATCAGAAAAATTTGACTGGAGTCGAAAAGGTTCCAAAGGAATCAGAAACACTTGACTGAAGTCGAAAAGGGTCGAATGGAAACAGAAACACTTGACTGGAGTCGAGAAGGGTCGAATGGAATCAGAAACACTTGACTGGAGTCGAAAAGGGTCCAAAGGATCCAGAAACACTTGACACGATTCGAAAAGGGTCGAAAGGAATCAGAAACACTTGACTGGAGTCGAAAAGGGTGGAATGGAATCAGAATCACTTGAGTCGATTCGAAAACGTTCGAATGGAATCAGAAACACTTGAGTCGAGTCGAAAGGGTCGAATGGAATCAGAAACACTTGACTGGAGTCGAAAAGGGTCGAATGGAATCAGAAACACTAGAGTCGAGTCGAAAAGGGTCGAATGGAATCAGAAACACTTGAGTCGAGTCGAAAAGGGTCGAATGGAATCAGAAACACTTGAGTCGAGTTGAAAAGAGTCGAATGGAATCAGAAACACTTGACTGGATTCGAAAAGGGTCCAAAGAAATCAGAAACACTTGAGTCGAGTCGAAAAGGGTCGAACGGAATCAGAAACACTTGACTGGAGTCGAAAAGGGTCGAATGGAATCAGAAACACTTGAGTCGAGTCGAAAGGGGTCGAATGGAATCAGAAACACTTGACTGGAGTCAAAAAGGGTCGAATGGAATCAGAAACACTTGACTGGAGTCGAAAGGGGTAGAATGGAATCAGAAACACTTGACTGGATTCGACAAGGGTCGAATGGAATCAGAAACACTTGACTGGAGTCGAAAAGGGTCGAATGGAATCAGAAACACTTGAGTCGAGTTGAAACGGGTCGAATGGAATCAGAAACACTTGCGTCGAGTCGAAAAGGGTCGAATGGTATCAGAAACTGGAGTCGGAAAGGGTCGAATGGAATCAGAAACACTTGACTGGAGTCGAAAAGGGTCGAATGGAATCAGAAACACTTGAGTCGAGTCGAAAAGGGTCAAATGGAATCAGAAATGCTTGACTGGAGTCGAAAAGGGTCGAATAGAATCAGAAACACTTGAGTCGATTGAAAAGGGTCGAATGGAATCAGAAATACTTGAGTGGAGTCGAAAAGGGTAGAATGGAATCAGAAACACTTGAGTCGAGTCGAAAAGGACCGAATGGAATCAGAAACACTTGAGTCGAGTCAAAAGGGTCGAATGGAATCAGAAATACTTGACTGGAGTCGAAAAGGGTCCAAAGGATTCAGAAACACTTGACTGGAGTCGAAAAGGGTCGAATGGAATCAGAAACACTTGACTGGAGTCGAAAAGGGTCGAATGGAATCAGAAACACTTGACTGGAGTCAAAAAGGGTCGAATGGAATCAGAAACACTTGAGTCGAGTCGAAAAGGGTCGAATGGAATCAGAAACACTTGAGTCGAGTCGAAAAGAGTCGAATGGAATCAGAAACACTTGACTGGATTCGAAAAGGGTCCAAAGAAATCAGAAACACTTGACAGGAGTCGAAAAGGGTCGAATGGAATCAGAAACACTTGACTGGAGTCGAAAAGGGTCGAATGGAATCAGAAACACTTGAGTCGAGTCGAAAGGGGTCGAATGGAATCAGAAACACTTGACTGGAGTCAAAAAGGGTCGAATGGAATCAGAAACACTTGACTGGAGTCGAAAAGGGTCGAATGGAATCTGAAACAGTTGACTGGAGTCGAAAATGGTCGAATGGAATCAGACACACTTGACTGGAGGCGAAAAGGGTCGAATGGAATCAGACACACTTGACTGGAGGCGAAAAGGGTCGAATGGAATCAGACACACTTGACTGGAGGCGAAAAGGGTCGAATGGAATCAGAAACACATGAGTCGAGTCGAAAAGGGTGGAATGGAATCAGAAACACTTTACTGGAGTCGAAAAGGGTCGAATGGAATCAGAAACACTTGAGTCGAGTCGAAAAGGGTCGAATGGAATCAGAAACACTTGACTGGAGTCGAAAAGGGTCGAATGGAATCTGAAACAGTTGACTGGAGTCGAAAAGGGTCGAATGGAATCAGACACACTTGACTGGAGTCGAAAAGGGTCGAATGGAATCTGAAACAGTTGACTGGAGTCGAAAAGGGTCGAATGGAATCAGACACACTTGACTGGAGGCGAAAAGGGTCGAATGGAATCAGAAACACATGAGTCGAGTCGAAAAGGGTGGAATGGAATCAGAAACACTTTACTGGAGTCGAAAAGGGTCGAATGGAATCAGAAACACTTGAGTCGAGTCGAAAAGGGTCGAATGGAATCAGAAACACTTGACTGGAGTCGAAAAGGGTCGAATGGAATCAGAAATACTTGACTGGAGTCGAAAAGTTTCCAAAGGATTCAGAAACACTTGACTGGAGTCGAAAAGGTTCGAATGGAATCAGAAAAACTTGACTGGAGTCGAAAAGGGTCAAATGGAATCAGAAACACTTGACTGGAGTCGAAAAGGGTCGAATGGAATCAGAAACACTTGACTGGAGTCGAAAAGGGTCGAATGGAATCAGAAACACTTGAGTCGAGTCGAAAGGGTCGAATGGAATCAGAAACACTTGAGTTGAGTTGAAAAGAGTCGAATGGAATCAGAAACACTTGACTGGATTCGAAAAGGGTCCAAAGAAATCAGAAACACTTGACAGGAGTCGAAAAGGGTCGAATGGAATCAGAAACACTTGACTGGAGTCGAAAAGGGTCGAATGGAATCAGAAACACTTGACTGGATTCGAAAAGGGTCGAATGGAATCAGAAACACTTGACTGGAGTCGAAAAGGGTCGAATGGAATCAGAAACACTTGAGTCGAGTTGAAAAGGGTCGAATGGAATCAGAAACACTTGCGTCGATTCGAAAAGGGTCGAATGGTATCAGAAACTGGAGTCGGAAAGGGTCGAATGGAATCAGAAACACTTGACTGGAGTCGAAAAGGGTCGAATGGAATCAGAAACACTTGAGTCGAGTCGAAAAGGGTCGAATGGAATCAGAAATGCTTGACTGGAGTCGAAAAGGGTCGAATGGAATCAGAAACACTTGAGTCGATCGAAAAGGGTCGAATGGAATCAGAAATACTTGAGTGGAGTCGAAAAGGGTAGAATGGAATCAGAAACACTTGAGTCGAGTCGAAAAGGGTCGAATGGAATCAGAAACACTTGAGTCGAGTCAAAAGGGTCGAATGGAATCAGAAACACTTGACTGGAGTCGAAAAGGGTCGAATGGAATCAGACACACTTGACTGGAGGCGAAAAGGGTCGAATGGAATCAGAAACACTTGACTGGAGTCGAAAAGGGTCGAATATAATCAGAAACACTTGAGTCGAGTCGAAGAGGGTCGAATGGAATCAGAAACACTTGAGTTGAGTCGAAAAGGGTCGAATGGAATCGGAAACACTTGACTGGAGTCGAAAACGGTCGAATGGTATCAGAAAAACTTGAGTCGAGTCGAAAATGGTCGAATGGAATCAGAAAAACTTGAGTCAAGTCGAAAAGGGTCGAATGGAATCAGAAACACTTGAGTCGAGTTGAAAAGAGCCAAATGGAATCAGAAACACTTGACTGGAGTCGAAAAGGACCGAATGGAATCAGAAACACTTGACTGGAGTCAAAAAGGGTCGAATGGAATCAGAAACATTTGAGTCGAATCGAAAAGGGTCGACTGGAATCAGAATCACTTGAGTCGAGTCGAAAAGGGTCGAATGGAATCAGAAACACTTGAGTCGAGTCGAAAAGGGTCGATGGAATCAGAAACACTTGACTGGATTCGAAAAGGGTCCAAAGGAATCAGAAACGCTTGAGTCGAGTCGAAAAGGGTCGAATGGAATCAGAAACACTTGACTGGAGTCGAAAAGGGTCGAATGGAATCAGAATCACTTGAGTCGAGTCGAAAACGTTCGAATGGAATCAGAAACACTTGAGTCGAGTCGAAAGGGGTCGAATGGAATCAGAAACAGTTGACTGGAGTCAAAAAGGGTCGAATGGAATCAGAAACACTTGACTGGAGTCGAAAGGGGTCGAATGGAATCAGAAACACTTGACTGGATTCGAAAAGCGTCGAATGGAATCAGAAACACTTGACTGGAGTCGAAAAGGGTCGAATGGAATCAGAAACACTTGAGTCGAGGTGAAAAGGGTCGAATGGAATCAGAAACACTTGCGTCGAGTCGAAAAGGGTCGAATGGTATCAGAAACTGGAGTCGGAAAGGGTCGAATGGAATCAGAAACACTTGACTAGAGTCGAAAAGGGTCGAATGGAATCAGAAACACTTGAGTCGAGTCGAAAAGGGTCGAATGGAATCAGAAATACTTGACTGGAGTCGAAAAGGGTCGAATGGAATCAGAAACACTTGAGTCGATCGAAAAGGGTCGAATGGAATCAGTAATACTTGAGTGGAGTCGAAAAGGGTAGAATGGAATCAGAAACACTTGAGTCGAGTTGAAAAGGGTCGAATGGAATCAGAAACACTTGAGTCGAGTCAAAAGGGTCGAATGGAATCAGAAACACTTGACTGGAGTCGAAAAGGGTCGAATGGAATCTGAGAGAGTTGACTGGAGTCGAAAAGGGTCGAATGGAATCAGACACACTTGACTGGAGGCGAAAAGGGTCGAATGGAATCAGAAACACTTGACTGGAGTCGAAAAGGGTCCAAAGGAATCAGAAAAATTTGACTGGAGTCGAAAAGGTTCCAAAGGAATCAGAAACACTTGACTGAAGTCGAAAAGGGTCGAATGGAAACAGAAACACTTGACTGGAGTCGAAAAGGGTTGAATGGAATCAGAAACACTTGATTGGAGTCGAAAAGGGTGGAATGGATTCAGAAACACTTGACTGGAGTCGAAAAGGGTCGAATGGAATCAGAAACACTTGAGTCGAGTCGAAAAGGGTCGAATGGAATCAGAAACACTTGAGTCGAGTCGAAGTGTCGAATGGAATCAGAAACACTTGAGTCGAGTCGAAAGGGGTCGAATAGAATCAGAAACACTTGACTGGAGTCGAAAAGGGTCGAATTGAATCAGGAACACTTGACTGGAGTCGAGAAGGGTCGAATGGAATCAGAAACACTTGACTGGAGTCGAAAAGGGTCCAAAGGATCCAGAAACACTTGACACGATTCGAAAAGGGTCGAAAGGAATCAGAAACACTTGACTGCAGTCGAAAATGGTCGAATGGAATCAGAATCACTTGAGTCGAGTCGAAAACGTTCGAATGGAATCAGAAACACTTGAGTCGAGTCGAAAGGGTCGAATGGAATCAGAAACACTTGACTGGAGTCGAAAATAGTCGAATGGAATCAGAAACACTTGAGTCAAATCAAAAGGGTCCAATGGAATCAGAAACACTTGACTGGAGTCGAAAAGGGTCGAATGGAATCAGAAACACTAGAGTCGAGTTGAAAAGGGTCGAATGGAATCAGAAACACTAGAGTCGAGTCGAAAAGGGTCGAATGGAATCAGAAACACTTGACTGGAGTCGAAATAGGTCGAATGGAATCAGAAACACTTGAGTCGAGTCGAAAAGGGTCGAATGGAATCAGAAACACTTGAGTCGAGTCGAAAAGGGTCGAATGGAATCAGAAACACTTGACTGGAGTCGAAAAGGGTCGAATGGAATCAGAAATACTTGACGGGAGTCGAAAAGGGTCCAAATATTCAGAAACACTTGACTGGAGTCGAAAAGGGTCGAATGGAATCAGAAAAACTTGACTGGAGTCGAAAAGGGTCGAATGGAAAGAGACACACTTGACTGGAGTCGAAAAGGGTCGAATGGCATGAGAAATACTTGACTGGAGTCGAAAAGGTTCCAAAGGATTCAGAAACACTTGACTGGAGTCGAAAAGGGTCGAATGGAATCAGAAAAACTTGACTGGAGTCGAAAAGGGTCGAATGGAATCAGAAACACTTGACTGGAGTCGAAAAGGGTCGAATGGAATCAGAAACACTTGACTGGAGTCGAAAAGGGTCGAATGGAATCAGAAACACTTGAGTCGAGTCGAAAAGGGTCGATTGGAATCAGAAACACTTGAGTTGAGTTGAAAAGAGTCGAATGGAATCAGAAACACTTGACTGGATTCGAAAAGGGTCCAAAGAAATCAGAAACACTTGACAGGAGTCGAAAAGGGTCGAATGGAATCAGAAACACTTGACTGGAGTCGAAAAGGGTCGAATGGAATCAGAAACACTTGAGTCGAGTCGAAAGGGGTCGAATGGAATCAGAAACACTTGACTGGAGTCAAAAAGGGTCGAATGGAATCAGAAACACTTGACTGGAGTAGAAAGGTGTAGAATGGAATCAGAAACACTTGACTGGATTCGAAAAGGGTCGAATGGAATCAGAAACACTTCACTGGAGTCGAAAAGGGTCGAATGGAATCAGAAACACTTGAGTCGAGTTGAAAAGGGTCGAATGGAATCAGAAACACTTGCGTCGATTCGAAAAGGGTCGAATGGTATCAGAAACTGGAGTCGGAAAGGGTCGAATGGAATCAGAAACACTTGACTGGAGTCGAAAAGGGTCGAATGGAATCAGAAACACTTGAGTCGAGTCGAAAAGGGTCGAATGGAATCAGAAATGCTTGACTGGAGTCGAAAAGGGTCGAATGGAATCAGAAACACTTGAGTCGATCGAAAAGTGTCGAATGGAATCAGAAATACTTTAGTGGAGTCGAAAAGGGTAGAATGGAATCAGAAACACTTGAGTCGAGTCGAAAAGGGTCGAATGGAATCAGAAACACTTGAGTCGAGTCAAAAGGGTCGAATGGAATCTGAAACACTTGACTGGAGTCGAAAAGGGTCGAATGGAATCTGAAACAGTTGACTGGAGTCGAAAAGGGTCGAATGGAATCAGACACACTTGACTGGAGGCGAAAAGGGTCGAATGGAATCAGAAACACTTGACTGGAGTCGAAAAGGGTCGAATGTAATCAGAAACACTTTAGTCGAGTCGAAGAGGGTCGAATGGAATCAGAAACACTTGAGTTGAGTCGAAAAGGGTCGAATGGAATCGGAAACACTTGACTGGAGTCGAAAACGGTCGAATGGTATCAGAAAAACTTGAGTCGAGTCGAAAATGGTCGAATGGAATCAGAAAAACTTGAGTCAAGTCGAAAAGGGTCGAATGGAATCAGAAACACTTGAGTCGAGTTGAAAAGAGCCAAATGGAATCAGAAACACTTGACTGGAGTCGAAAAGGACCGAATGGAATCAGAAACACTTGACTGGAGTCGAAAAGGGTCGAATGGAATCAGAAACATTTGAGTCGAATCGAAAAGGGTCGAATGGAATCAGAATCACTTGAGTCGAGTCGAAAAGGGTCGAATGGAATCAGAAACACTTGAGTCGAGTCGAAAAGGGTCGATGGAATCAGAAACACTTGACTGGAGTCGAAAAGGGTCCAAAGGAATCAGAAACGCTTGAGTCGAGTCGAAAAGGGTCGAATGGAATCAGAAACACTTGACTGGAGTCGAAAAGGGTCGAATGGAATCAGAATCACTTGAGTCGAGTTGAAAACGTTCGAATGGAATCAGAAACACTTGAGTCGAGTCGAAAGGGTCGAATGGAATCAGAAACACTTGACTGGAGTCGAAAAGAGTCGAATGGAATCAGAAACACTTGAGTCAAGTCAAAAGGGTCGAATGGAATCAGAAACACTTGACTGGAGTCGAAAAGGGTCGAATGGAATCAGAAACACTAGAGTCGAGTCGAAAAGGGTCGAATGGAATCAGAAACACTTGAGTCGAGTTGAAAAGAGCCAAATGGAATCAGAAACACTTGACTGGAGTCGAAAAGGACCGAATGGAATCAGAAACACTTGACTGGAGTCGAAAAGGGTCGAATGGAATCAGAAACATTTGAGTCGAATCGAAAAGGGTCGAATGGAATCAGAATCACTTGAGTCGAGTCGAAAAGGGTCGAATGGAATCAGAAACACTTGAGTCGAGTCGAAAAGGGTCGATGGAATCAGAAACACTTGACTGGAGTCGAAAAGGGTCCAAAGGAATCAGAAACGCTTGAGTCGAGTCGAAAAGGGTCGAATGGAATCAGAAACACTTGACTGGAGTCGAAAAGGGTCGAATGGAATCAGAATCACTTGAGTCGAGTTGAAAACGTTCGAATGGAATCAGAAACACTTGAGTCGAGTCGAAAGGGTCGAATGGAATCAGAAACACTTGACTGGAGTCGAAAAGAGTCGAATGGAATCAGAAACACTTGAGTCAAGTCAAAAGGGTCGAATGGAATCAGAAACACTTGACTGGAGTCGAAAAGGGTCGAATGGAATCAGAAACACTAGAGTCGAGTCGAAAAGGGTCGAATGGAATCAGAAACACTAGAGTCGAGTCGAAAAGCGTCGAATGGAATCAGAAACACTTGACTGGAGTCGAAATAGGTCGAATGGAATCAGAAACACTTGAGTCGAGTCGAAAAGGGTCGAATGGAATCAGAAACACTTGAGTCGAGTCGAAAAGGGTCGAATGGAATCAGAAACACTTGACTGGAGTCGAAAAGGGTCGAATGGAATCAGAAATACTTGACGGGAGTCGAAAAGGGTCCAAAGATTCAGAAACACTTGACTGGAGCCGAAAAGGGTCGAATGGAATCAGAAAAACTTGACTGGAGTCGAAAAGGGTCCAATGGAAAGAGAAACACTTGACTGGAGTCGAAAAGGGTCGAATGGAATCAGAAATACTTGACTGGAGTCGAAAAGGGTCCAAAGGATTCAGAAACACTTGACTGGAGTCGAAAAGGGTCGAATGGAATCCGAAAAACTTGACTGGAGTCGAAAAGGGTCGAATGGAATCAGAAACACTTGACTGGAGTAGAAAAGGGTCGAATGGAATCAGAAACACTTGATTGGAGTCGAAAAGGGTCGAATGGAATCAGAAACACTTGAGTCGAGTCGAAAGGGTCGAATGGAATCAGAAACACTTGAGTCAAGTTGAAAAGAGTCGAATGGAATCAGAAACACTTGACTGGATTCGAAAAGGGTCCAAAGAAATCAGAAACACTTGTCAGGAGTCGAAAAGGGTCGAATGGAATCAGAAACACTTGACTGGAGTCGAAAAGGGTCGAATGGAACCAGAAACACTTGAGTCGAGTCGAAAGGGGTTGAATGGAATCAGAAACACTTGACTGGAGTCAAAAAGGGTCGAATGGAATCAGAAACACTTGACTGGAGTCGAAAGGGGTAGAATGGAATCAGAAACACTTGACTGGAGTCGAAAAGGGTCGAATGGAATCAGAAACACTTGACTGGAGTCGAAAAGGGTCGAATGGAATCAGAAACACTTGAGTCGAGTTGAAAAGGGTCGAATGGAATCAGAAACACTTGCGTCGATTCGAAAAGGGTCGAATGGTATCAGAAACTGGAGTCGGAAAGGGTCGAATGGAATCAGAAACACTTGACTGGAGTCGAAAAGGGTGGAATGGAATCAGAAACACTTGAGTCGAGTCGAAAAGGGTCGAATGGAATCAGAAATGCTTGACTGGAGTCGAAAAGGGTCGAATGGAATCAGAAACACTTGAGTCGATCGAAAAGGTCGAATGGAATCAGAAACACTTGAGTGGAGTCGAAAAGGGTAGAATGGAATCAGAAACACTTGAGTCGAGTCGAAAAGGGTCGAATGGAATCAGAAACACGTGAGTCGAGTCAAAAGGGTCGAATGGAATCAGAAACACTTGACTGGAGTCGAAAAGGGTCGAATGGAATCTGAAACAGTTGACTGGAGTCGAAAAGGGTCGAATGGAATCAGACACACTTGACTGGAGGCGAAAAGGGTCGAATGGAATCAGAAACACTTGACTGGAGTCGAAAAGGGTCGAATGTAATCAGAAACACTTGATTCGAGTCGAAGAGGGTCGAATGGAATCAGAAACACTTGAGTTGAGTCGAAAAGGGTCGAATGGAATCGGAAACACTTGACTGGAGTCGAAAACGGTCGAATGGTATCAGAAAAACTTGAGTCGAGTCGAAAATGGTCGAATGGAATCAGAAAAACTTGAGTCAAGTCGAAAAGGGTCGAATGGAATCAGAAACACTTGAGTCGAGTTGAAAAGAGCCAAATGGAATCAGAAACACTTGACTGGAGTCGAAAAGGACCGAATGGAATCAGAAACACTTGACTGGAGTCGAAAAGGGTCGAATGGAATCAGAAACATTTGAGTCGAATCGAAAAGGGTCGAATGGAATCAGAATCACTTGAGTCGAGTCGAAAAGGGTCGAATGGAATCAGAAACACTTGAGTCGAGTCGAAAAGGGTCGATGGAATCAGAAACACTTGACTGGAGTCGAAAAGGGTCCAAAGGAATCAGAAACGCTTGAGTCGAGTCGAAAAGGGTCGAATGGAATCAGAAACACTTGACTCGAGTCGAAAAGGGTCGAATGGAATCAGAATCGCTTGAGTCGAGTCGAAAACGTTCGAATGGAATCAGAAACACTTGAGTCGAGTCGAAAGGGTCGAATGGAATCAGAAACACTTGACTGGAGTCGAAAAGAGTCGAATGGAATCAGAAACACTTGAGTCGAGTCAAAAGGGTCGAATGGAATCAGAAACACTTGATTGGAGTCGAAAAGGGTCGAATGGAATCAGAAACACTAGAGTCGAGTCGAAAAGGGTCGAATGGAATCAGAAACACTAGAGTCGAGTCGAAAAGCGTCGAATGGAATCAGAAACACTTGACTGGAGTCGAAATAGGTCGAATGGAATCAGAAACACTTGAGTCGAGTCGAAAAGGGTCGAATGGAATCAGAAACACTTGAGTAGAGTCGAAAAGGGTCGAATGGAATCAGAAACACTTGACTGGAGTCGAAAAGGGTCGAATGGAATCAGAAATACTTGACGGGAGTCGAAAAGGGTCCAAAGATTCAGAAACACTTGACTGGAGTCGAAAAGGGTCGAATGGAATCCGAAAAACTTGACTGGAGTCGAAAAGGGTCGAATGGAATCAGAAACACTTGACTGGAGTCGAAAAGGGTCGAAGGGAATCAGAAACACTTGAGTCGAGTCGAAAAGGGTCGAATGGAATCAGAAACACTTGAGTCGAATCGAAAAGGGTCGAATGGAATTAGAAACACTTGAGTCGAGTCGAAAGGGGTCGAATGGAATCAGAAACAGTTGACTGGAGTCGAAAAGGGTCGAATGGATTCAGAAACACTTGAGTCGAGTCGATAAGGGTCGAATGGAATCAGAAACACTTGAGTCGAGTTGAAAAGAGTCGAATGGAATCAGAAACACTTGACTGGATTCGAAAAGGGTCCAAAGAAATCAGAAACACTTGACAGGAGTCGAAAAGGGTCGAATGGAATCAGAAACACTTGACTGGAGTCGAAAAGGGTCGAATGGAATCAGAAACACTTGAGTCGAGTCGAAAGGGGTCGAATGGAATCAGAAACACTTGACTGGAGTCAAAAAGGGTCGAATGGAATCAGAAACACTTGACTGGAGTCGAAAGGGGTCGAATGGAATCAGAAACACTTGACTGGATTCGAAAAAGGTCGAATGGAATCAGAAACACTTGACTGGAGTCGAAAAGGGTCGAATGGAATCAGAAACACTTGAGTCGAGTTGAAAAGGGTCGAATGGAATCAGAAACACTTGCGTCGAGTCGAAAAGGGTCGAATGGTATCAGAAACTGGAGTCGGAAAGGGTCGAATGGAATCAGAAACACTTGACTAGAGTCGAAAAGGGTCGAATGGAATCAGAAACACTTGAGTCGATCGAAAAGGGTCGAATGGAATCAGAAACACTTGAGTCGATTGAAAAGGGTCGAATGGAATCAGAAATACTTGAGTGGAGTCGAAAACGGTAGAATGGAATCAGAAACACTTGAGTCGAGTCGAAAAGGGTCGAATGGAATCAGAAACACTTGAGTCGAGTCAAAAGGGTCGAATGGAATCAGAAACACTTGACTGGAGTCGAAAAGGGTCGAATGGAATCTGAAACAGTTGACTGGAGTCGAAAAGGGTCGAATGGAATCAGACACACTTGACTGGAGGCGAAAAGGATCGAATGGAATCAGAAACACTTGACTGGAGTCGAAAAGGGTCCAAACTAATCAGAAAAATTTGACTGGAGTCGAAAAGGTTCCAAAGGAATCAGAAACACTTGACTGAAGTCGAAAAGGGTCGAATGGAAACAGAAACACTTGACTGGAGTCGAAAAGGGTCGAATGGAATCAGAAACACTTGATTGGAGTCGAAAAGCGTGGAATGGATTCAGAAACACTTGACTGGAGTCGAAAAGGGTCGAATGGAATCAGAAACACTTGAGTCGAGTCGAAAAGGGTCGAATGGAATCAGAAACACTTGAGTCGAGTCGAAGTGTCGAATGGAATCAGAAACACTTGAGTCGAGTCGAAATAGGTCGAATGGAATCAGAAACACTTGACTGGAGTCGAAAAGGGTCGAATTGAATCAGGAACACTTGACTGGAGTCGAGAAGGGTCGAATGGAATCAGAAACACTTGACTGGAGTTGAAAAGGGTCCAAAGGATCCAGAAACACTTGACAGGATTCGAAAAGGGTCGAAAGGAATCAGAAACACTTGACTGGAGTCGAAAAGGGTCGAATGGAATCAGAATCACTTGAGTCGAGTCGAAAACGTTCGAATGGAATCAGAAACACTTGAGTCGAGTCGAAAGGGTCGAATGGAATCAGAAACACTTGACTGGAGTCGAAAATAGTCGAATGGAATCAGAAACACTTGAGTCAAGTCAAAAGGGTCGAATGGAATCACAAACACTTGACTGGAGTCGAAAAGGGTCGAATGGAATCAGAAACACTAGAGTCGAGTCGAAAAGGGTCGAATGGAATCAGAAACACTAGAGTCGAGTCGAAAAGGGTCGAATGGAATCAGAAACACTTGACTGGAGTCGAAATAGGTCGAATGGAATCAGAAACACTTGAGTCGAGTCGAAAAGGGTCGAATGGAATCAGAAACACTTGAGTCGAGTCGAAAAGGGTCGAATGGAATCAGAAACACTTGACTGGAGTCGAAAAGGGTCGAATGGAATCAGAAATACTTGACGGGAGTCGAAAAGAGTCCAAATATTCAGAAACACTTGACTGGAGTCGAAAAGGGTCGAATGAAATCAGAAAAACTTGACTGGAGTCGAAAAGGGTCGAATGGAAAGAGACACACTTGACTGGAGTCGAAAAGGGTCGAATGGCATGAGAAATACTTGACTGGAGTCGAAAAGGTTCCAAAGGATTCAGAAACACTTGACTGGAGTCGAAAAGGGTCGAATGGAATCAGAAAAACTTGACTGGAGTCGAAAAGGGTCGAATGGAATCAGAAACACTTGACTGGAGTCGAAAAGGGTCGAATGGAATCAGAAACACTTGACTGGAGTCGAAAAGGGTCGAATGGAATCAGAAACACTTGAGTCGAGTCGATAAGGGTCGAATGGAATCAGAAACACTTGAGTCGAGTTGAAAAGAGTCGAATGGAATCAGAAACACTTGACTGGATTCGAAAAGGGTCCAAAGAAATCAGAAACACTTGACAGGAGTCGAAAAGGGTCGAATGGAATCAGAAACACTTGACTGGAGTCGAAAAGGGTCGAATGGAATCAGAAACACTTGAGTGTAGTCGAAAGGGGTCGAATGGAATCAGAAACACTTGACTGGAGTCAAAAAGGGTCGAATGGAATCAGAAACACTTGACTGGAGTCGAAAGGGGTCGAATGGAATCAGAAACACTTGACTGGAGTCGAAAAGGGTCGAATGGAATCAGAAACACTTGAGTCGAGTTGAAAAGGGTCGAATGGAATCAGAAACACTTGCGTCGAGTCGAAAAGGGTCGAATGTTATCAAAAACTGGAGTCGGAAAGGGTCGAATGGAATCAGAAACACTTGACTGGAGTCGAAAAGGGTCGAATGGAATCAGAAACACTTGAGTCGAGTCGAAAAGGGTCGAATGGAATCAGAAATGCTTGACTGGAGTCGAAAAGGGTCGAATCGAATCAGAAACACTTGAGTCGATCGAAAAGGGTCGAATGGAATCAGAAATACTTGAGTGGAGTCGAAAAGGGTAGAATGGAATCAGAAACAATTGAGTCGAGTCGAAAAGGGTCGAATGGAATCAGAAACACTTGAGTCGAGTCAAAAGGGTCGAATGGAATCAGAAACACTTGACTGGAGTCGAAAAGGGTCGAATGGAATCTGAAACAGTTGACTGGAGTCGAAAAGGGTCGAATGGAATCAGACACACTTGACTGGAGGCGAAAAGGGTCGAATGGAATCAGAAACACTTGACTGGAGTCGAAAAGGGTCGAATGGAATCAGAAACACTTGAGTCGAGTCGAAGAGGGTCGAATGGAATCAGAAACACTTGAGTTGAGTCGAAAAGGGTCGAATGGAATCGGAAACACTTGACTGGAGTCGAAAACGGTCGAATGGTATCAGAAAAACTTGAGTCGAGTCGAAAATGTTCGAATGGAATCAGAAAAACTTGAGTCAAGTCGAAAAGGGTCGAATGGAATCAGAAACACTTGAGTCGAGTTGAAAAGAGCCAAATGGAATCAGAAACACTTGACTGGAGTCGAAAAGGACCGAATGGAATCAGAAACACTTGACTGGAGTCGAAAAGGGTCGAATGGAATCAGAAACATTTGAGTCGAATCGAAAAGGGTCGAATAGAATCAGAATCACTTGAGTCGAGTCGAAAAGGGTCGATGGAATCAGAAACACTTGACTGGAGTCGAAAAGGGTCCAAAGGAATCAGAAACGCTTGAGTCGAGTCGAAAAGGGTCGAATGGAATCAGAAACACTTGACTGGAGTCGAAAAGGGTCGAATGGAATCAGAAACACTTGAGTCGAGTCGAAAAGGGTCGAATGGAATCAGAAACACTTGACTGGAGTCGAAAAGGTTCAAATGGAATCAGAAACACTTGAGTCGAGTCGAAAAGGGTCGAATGGAATCAGAAACACTTGACTGGAGTCGAAAAGGGTCGAATGGAATCAGAAATACTTCACGGGAGTCGAAAAGGGTCCAAATATTCAGAAACACTTGACTGGAGTCGAAAAGGGTCGAATGAAATCAGAAAAACTTGACTGGAGTCGAAAAGGGTCGAATGGAAAGAGACACACTTGACTGGAGTCGAAAAGGGTCGAATGGCATCAGAAATACTTGACTGGAGTCGAAAAGGTTCCAAAGGATTCAGAAACACTTGACTGGAGTCGAAAAGGGTCGAATGGAATCAGAAACACTTGACTGGAGTCGAAAAGGGTCGAATGGAATCAGAAACACTTGACTGGAGTCGAAAAGGGTCGAATGGAATCAGAAACACTTGAGTCGAGTCGATAAGGGTCGAATGGAATCAGAAACACTTGAGTCGAGTTGAAAAGAGTCGAATGGAATCAGAAACACTTGACTGGATTCGAAAAGGGTCCAAAGAAATCAGAAACACTTGACAGGAGTCGAAAAGGGTCGAATGGAATCAGAAACACTTGACTGGAGTCGAAAAGGGTCGAATGGAATCAGAAACACTTGAGTCGAGTCGAAAGGGGTCGAATGGAATCAGAAACACTTGACTGGAGTCAAAAAGGGTCGAATGGAATCAGAAACACTTGACTGGAGTCGAAAGGGGTAGAATGGAATCAGAAATACTTGAGTGGATTCGAAAAGGGTCGAATGGAATCAGAAACACTTGACTGGAGTCGAAAAGGGTCGAATGGAATCAGAAACACTTGAGTCGAGTTGAAAAGGGTCGAATGGAATCAGAAACACTTGCGTCGATTCGAAAAGGGTCGAATGGTATCAGAAACTGGAGTCGGAAAGGGTCGAATGGAATCAGAAACACTTGACTGGAGTCGAAAAGGGTCGAATGGAATCAGAAACACTTGAGTCGAGTCGAAAAGGGTCGAATGGAATCAGAAATGCTTGACTGGAGTCGAAAAGGGTTTTATGGAATCAGAAACACTTGAGTCGATCGAAAAGGGTCGAATGGAATCAGAAATACTTGAGTGGAGTCGAAAAGGGTAGAATGGAATCAGAAACACTTGAGTCGAGTCGAAAAGGGTCGAATGGAATCAGAAACACTTGAGTCGAGTCAAAAGGGTCGAATGGAATCAGAAACACTTGACTGGAGTCGAAAAGGGTCGAATGGAATCTGAAACAGTTGACTGGAGTCGAAAAGGGTCGAATGGAATCAGACACACTTGACTGGAGGCGAAAAGGGTCGAATGGAATCAGAAACACTTGACTGGAGTCGAAAAGGGTCGAATGTAATCAGAAACACTTGAGTCGAGTCGAAGAGGGTCGAATGGAATCAGAAACACTTGAGTTGAGTCGAAAAGGGTCGAATGGAATCGGAAACACTTGACTGGAGTCGAAAACGGTCGAATGGTATCAGAAAAACTTGAGTCGAGTCGAAAATGGTCGAATGGAATCAGAAAAACTTGAGTCAAGTCGAAAAGGGTCGAATGGAATCAGAAACACTTGAGTCGAGTTGAAAAGAGCCAAATGGAATCAGAAACACTTGACTGGAGTCGAAAAGGACCGAATGGAATCAGAAACACTTGACTGGAGTCGAAAAGGGTCGAATGGAATCAGAAACATTTGAGTCGAATCGAAAAGGGTCGAATGGAATCAGAATCACTTGAGTCGAGTCGAAAAGGGTCGATGGAATCAGAAACACTTGACTGGAGTCGAAAAGGGTCCAAAGGAATCAGAAACGCTTGAGTCGAGTCGAAAAGGGTCGAATGGAATCAGAAACACTTGACTGGAGTCGAAAAGGGTCGAATGGAATCAGAAACACTTGAGTCGAGTCGAAAAGGGTCGAATGGAATCAGAAACACTTGACTGGAGTCGAAAGGGGTCGAATGGAATCAGAAAAACTTTAGTCGAGTTGAAAGGGGTCGAATGGTATCAGAAACACTTGTGTCGAGTCGAAAAGGGTCGAATGGAATCAGAAACACTTGAGTCGAGTCGAAAAGGGTCGAATGGAATCAGAAACACTTGACTGGAGTCGAAAAGGTTCAAATGGAATCAGAAACACTTGAGTCGAGTCGAAAAGGGTCGAATGGAATCAGAAACACTTGAGTCGAGTCGAAAAGGGTCGAATGGAATCAGAATCACTTGAGTCGAGTGGGGAAGGGTCGAATGGAATCAGAAACAGTTGAGTCGAGTCGAAAAGGGTCGAATGGAATCAGAAATACTTGAGTGGAGTCGAAAAGGGTCGAATGGAATCAGAAACACTTGAGTCGAGTCGAAAAGGGTCGAATGGAAAGAGACACACTTGACTGGAGTCGAAAAGGGTCCAAATATTCAGAAACACTTGACTGGAGTCGAAAAGGGTCGAATGAAATCAGAAAAACTTGACTGGAGTCGAAAAGGGTCGAATGGAAAGAGACACACTTGACTGGAGTCGAAAAGGGTCGAATGGCATGAGAAATACTTGACTGGAGTCGAAAAGGTTCCAAAGGATTCAGAAACACTTGACTGGAGTCGAAAAGGGTCGAATGGAATCAGAAAAACTTGACTGGAGTCGAAAAGGGTCGAATGGAATCAGAAACACTTGACTGGAGTCGAAAAGGGTCGAATGGAATCAGAAACACTTGACTGGAGTCGAAAAGGGTCGAATGGAATCAGAAACACTTGAGTCGAGTCGATAAGGGTCGAATGGAATCAGAAACACTTGAGTCGAGTTGAAAAGAGTCGAATGGAATCAGAAACACTTGACTGGATTCGAAAAGGGTCCAAAGAAATCAGAAACACTTGACAGGAGTCGAAAAGGGTCGAATGGAATCAGAAACACTTGACTGGAGTCGAAAAGGGTCGAATGGAATCAGAAACACTTGAGTGTAGTCGAAAGGGGTCGAATGGAATCAGAAACACTTGACTGGAGTCAAAAAGGGTCGAATGGAATCAGAAACACTTGACTGGAGTCGAAAGGGGTCGAATGGAATCAGAAACACTTGACTGGAGTCGAAAAGGGTCGAATGGAATCAGAAACACTTGAGTCGAGTTGAAAAGGGTCGAATGGAATCAGAAACACTTGCGTCGAGTCGAAAAGGGTCGAATGGTATCAGAAACTGGAGTCGGAAAGGGTCGAATGGAATCAGAAACACTTGACTGGAGTCGAAAAGGGTCGAATGGAATCAGAAACACTTGAGTCGAGTCGAAAAGGGTCGAATGGAATCAGAAATGCTTGACTGGAGTCGAAAAGGGTCGAATGGAATCAGAAACACTTGAGTCGATCGAAAAGGGTCGAATGGAATCAGAAATACTTGAGTGGAGTCGAAAAGGGTAGAATGGAATCAGAAACAATTGAGTCGAGTCGAAAAGGGTCGAATGGAATCAGAAACACTTGAGTCGAGTCAAAAGGGTCGAATGGAATCAGAAACACTTGACTGGAGTCGAAAAGGGTCGAATGGAATCTGAAACAGTTGACTGGAGTCGAAAAGGGTCGAATGGAATCAGACACACTTGACTGGAGGCGAAAAGGGTCGAATGGAATCAGAAACACTTGACTGGAGTCGAAAAGGGTCGAATGGAATCAGAAACACTTGAGTCGAGTCGAAGAGGGTCGAATGGAATCAGAAACACTTGAGTTGAGTCGAAAAGGGTCGAATGGAATCGGAAACACTTGACTGGAGTCGAAAACGGTCGAATGGTATCAGAAAAACTTGAGTCGAGTCGAAAATGTTCGAATGGAATCAGAAAAACTTGAGTCAAGTCGAAAAGGGTCGAATGGAATCAGAAACACTTGAGTCGAGTTGAAAAGAGCCAAATGGAATCAGAAACACTTGACTGGAGTCGAAAAGGACCGAATGGAATCAGAAACACTTGACTGGAGTCGAAAAGGGTCGAATGGAATCAGAAACATTTGAGTCGAATCGAAAAGGGTCGAATAGAATCAGAATCACTTGAGTCGAGTCGAAAAGGGTCGATGGAATCAGAAACACTTGACTGGAGTCGAAAAGGGTCCAAAGGAATCAGAAACGCTTGAGTCGAGTCGAAAAGGGTCGAATGGAATCAGAAACACTTGACTGGAGTCGAAAAGGGTCGAATGGAATCAGAAACACTTGAGTCGAGTCGAAAAGGGTCGAATGGAATCAGAAACACTTGACTGGAGTCGAAAAGGTTCAAATGGAATCAGAAACACTTGAGTCGAGTCGAAAAGGGTCGAATGGAATCAGAAACACTTGACTGGAGTCGAAAAGGGTCTAATGGAATCAGAAATACTTCACGGGAGTCGAAAAGGGTCCAAATATTCAGAAACACTTGACTGGAGTCGAAAAGGGTCGAATGAAATCAGAAAAACTTGACTGGAGTCGAAAAGGGTCGAATGGAAAGAGACACACTTGACTGGAGTCGAAAAGGGTCGAATGGCATCAGAAATACTTGACTGGAGTCGAAAAGGTTCCAAAGGATTCAGAAACACTTGACTGGAGTCGAAAAGGGTCGAATGGAATCAGAAACACTTGACTGGAGTCGAAAAGGGTCGAATGGAATCAGAAACACTTGACTGGAGTCGAAAAGGGTCGAATGGAATCAGAAACACTTGAGTCGAGTCGATAAGGGTCGAATGGAATCAGAAACACTTGAGTCGAGTTGAAAAGAGTCGAATGGAATCAGAAACACTTGACTGGATTCGAAAAGGGTCCAAAGAAATCAGAAACACTTGACAGGAGTCGAAAAGGGTCGAATGGAATCAGAAACACTTGACTGGAGTCGAAAAGGGTCGAATGGAATCAGAAACACTTGAGTCGAGTCGAAAGGGGTCGAATGGAATCAGAAACACTTGACTGGAGTCAAAAAGGGTCGAATGGAATCAGAAACACTTGACTGGAGTCGAAAGGGGTAGAATGGAATCAGAAATACTTGAGTGGATTCGAAAAGGGTCGAATGGAATCAGAAACACTTGACTGGAGTCGAAAAGGGTCGAATGGAATCAGAAACACTTGAGTCGAGTTGAAAAGGGTCGAATGGAATCAGAAACACTTGCGTCGATTCGAAAAGGGTCGAATGGTATCAGAAACTGGAGTCGGAAAGGGTCGAATGGAATCAGAAACACTTGACTGGAGTCGAAAAGGGTCGAATGGAATCAGAAACACTTGAGTCGAGTCGAAAAGGGTCGAATGGAATCAGAAATGCTTGACTGGAGTCGAAAAGGGTCGAATGGAATCAGAAACACTTGAGTCGATCGAAAAGGGTCGAATGGAATCAGAAATACTTGAGTGGAGTCGAAAAGGGTAGAATGGAATCAGAAACACTTGAGTCGAGTCGAAAAGGGTCGAATGGAATCAGAAACACTTGAGTCGAGTCAAAAGGGTCGAATGGAATCAGAAACACTTGACTGGAGTCGAAAAGGGTCGAATGGAATCTGAAACAGTTGACTGGAGTCGAAAAGGGTCGAATGGAATCAGACACACTTGACTGGAGGCGAAAAGGGTCGAATGGAATCAGAAACACTTGACTGGAGTCGAAAAGGGTCGAATGTAATCAGAAACACTTGAGTCGAGTCGAAGAGGGTCGAATGGAATCAGAAAAACTTGAGTCAAGTCGAAAAGGGTCGAATGGAATCAGAAACACTTGAGTCGAGTTGAAAAGAGCCAAATGGAATCAGAAACACTTGACCGGCGTCGAAAAGGACCGAATGGAATCAGAAACACTTGACTGGAGTCGAAAACGGTCGAATGGTATCAGAAAAACTTGAGTCGAGTCGAAAATGGTCGAATGGAATCAGAAAAACTTGAGTCAAGTCGAAAAGGGTCGAATGGAATCAGAAACACTTGAGTCGAGTTGAAAAGAGCCAAATGGAATCAGAAACACTTGACTGGAGTCGAAAAGGACCGAATGGAATCAGAAACACTTGACTGGAGTCGAAAAGGGTCGAATGGAATCAGAAACATTTGAGTCGAATCGAAAAGGGTCGAATGGAATCAGAATCACTTGAGTCGAGTCGAAAAGGGTCGATGGAATCAGAAACACTTGACTGGAGTCGAAAAGGGTCCAAAGGAATCAGAAACGCTTGAGTCTAGTCGAAAAGGGTCGAATGGAATCAGAAACACTTGACTGGAGTCGAAAAGGGTCGAATGGAATCAGAAACACTTGAGTCGAGTCGAAAAGGGTCGAATGGAATCAGAAACACTTGACTGGAGTCGAAAAGGTTGAAATGGAATCGGAAACACTTGAGTCGAGTCGAAAAGGGTCGAATGGAATCAGAAACACTTGAGTAGAGTCGAAAAGGGTCGAATGGAATCAGAAACACTTGAGTCGAGTGGGTAAGGGTCGAATGGAATCAGAAACAGTTGAGTCGAGTCGAAAGGGTCGAATGGAATCAGAAACACTTGACTGGAGTCGAAAAGGGTCAAAGGAATCAGAAACACTTGAGTCGAGTCGAAAAGGGTCGAATGGAATCAGAAACACTTGAGTCGAAACGAAAAGGGTCGAATGGAATCAGAAACACTTGAGTCGAGTCGAAAGGGGTCGAATGGAATCAGAAACACTTGACTGGAGTCGAAAAGGGTCGAATGGAATCAGAAAAACTTTAGTCGAGTTGAAAAGGGTCGAATGGAATCAGAAACACTTGTGTCGAGTCGAAAAGGGTCGAATGGAATCAGAAACACTTGACTGGAGTCGAAAAGGGTCGAATGGAATCAGAAACACTTGACTGGAGTCGAAAAGGTTCAAATGGAATCAGAAACACTTGAGTCGAGTCGAAAAGGGTCGAATGGAATCAGGAACACTTGACTGGAGTCGAAAAGGGTCGAATGGAATCAGAAACACTTGAGTCGAGTCGAAAAGGGTCGAATGGTATCAGAAACACTTGAGTCGAGTCGAAAAGGGTCGAATGGAATCAGAAACACTTGAGTCGAGTCGAAAAGGGTCGAATGGAATC
This sequence comes from Vulpes vulpes, assembly GCF_048418805.1. NCBI lineage: Eukaryota > Metazoa > Chordata > Mammalia > Carnivora > Canidae > Vulpes > Vulpes vulpes. Next base: position 96,343 of record NC_132782.1, read on the forward strand.
AGAAACACTTGAGTCGAGTGGGGAAGGGTCGAATGGAATCAGAAACAGTTGAGTCGAGTCGAAAAGGGTCGAATGGAATCAGAAATACTTGAGTGGAGTCGAAAAGGGTCGAATGGAATCAGAAACACTTGAGTCGAGTCGAAAAGGGTCGAATGGAATCAGAAACACTTGAGTCGAGTCAAAAGGGTCGAATGGAATCAGAAACACTTGACTGGAGTCGAAAAGGGTAGAATGGAATCTGAAACAGTTGACTGGAGTCGAAAAGGGTCGAATGGAATCAGACACACTTGACTCGAGGCGAAAAGGGTCGAATGGAATCAGAAACACATGAGTCGAGTCGAAAAGGGTGCAATGGAATCAGAAACACTTTACTGGAGTCGAAAAGGGTCGAATGGAATCAGAAACACTTGACTGGAGTCGAAAAGGGTCCAAAGGAATCAGAAAAATTTGACTGGAGTCGAAAAGGTTCCAAAGGAATTAGAAACACTTGACTGAAGTCGAAAAGGGTCGAATGGAAACAGAAACACTTGACTGGAGTCGAAAAGGGTCGAATGGAATCAGAAACACTTGACTGGAGTCGAAAAGGGTGAAATGGATTCAGAAACACTTGACTGGAGTCGAAAAGGGTCGAATGGAATCAGAAACACTTGAGTCGAGTCGAAAAGGGTCGAATGGAATCAGAAACACTAGAGTCGAGTCGAAAAGCGTCGAATGGAATCAGAAACACTTGACTGGAGTCGAAATAGGTCGAATGGAATCCGAAACACTTGAGTCGAGTCGAAAAGGGTCGAATGGAATCAGAAACACTTGAGTCGAGTCGAAAAGGGTCGAATGGAATCAGAAACACTTGACTGGAGTCGAAAAGGGTCGAATGGAATCAGAAATACTTGACGGGAGTCGAAAAGGGTCCAAAGATTCAGAAACACTTGACTGGAGTCGAAAAGGGTCGAATGGAATCAGAAAAACTTGACTGGAGTCGAAAAGGGTCGAATGGAAAGAGAAACACTTGACTGGAGTCGAAAAGGGTCGAATGGAATCAGAAATACTTGACTGGAGTCGAAAAGGGTCCAAAGGATCCAGAAACACTTGACACGATTCGAAAAGGGTCGAAAGGAATCAGAAACAATTGACTGGAGTCGAAAAGCGTCGAATGGAATCAGAATCACTTGAGTCGAGTCGAAAACGTTCGAATGGAATCAGAAACACTTGAGTCGAGTCGAAAGGGTCGAATGGAATCAGAAACACTTGACTGGAGTCGAAAATAGTCGAATGGAATCAGAAACACTTGAGTCGAGTCAAAAGGGTTGAATGGAATCAGAAACACTTGACTGGAGTCGAAAAGGGTCGAATGGAATCAGAAACACTAGAGTCGAGTCGAAAAGGGTCGAATGGAATCAGAAACTCTAGAGTCGAGTCGAAAAGGGTCGAATGGAATCAGAAACACTTGACTGGAGTCGAAATAGGTCGAATGGAATCAGAAACACTTGAGTCGAGTCGAAAAGGGTCGAATGGAATCAGAAACACTTGAGTCGAGTCGAAAAGGGTAGAATGGAATCAGAAACACTTGACTGGAGTCGAAAAGGGTCGAATGGAATCAGAAAAACTTGACTGGAGTCGAAAAGGGTCGAATGGAATCAGAAACACTTGACTGGAGTCGAAAAGGGTCGAATGGAATCAGAAACACTTGAGTCGAGTCGAAAAGGGTCGAATGGAATCAGAAACACTTGAGTCGAGTTGAAAAGAGTCGAATGGAATCAGAAACACTTGACTGGATTCGAAAAGGGTCCAAAGAAATCAGAAACACTTGACAGGAGTCGAAAAGGGTCGAATGGAATCAGAAACACTTGACTGGAGTCGAAAAGGGTCGAATGGAATCAGAAACACTTGAGTCGAGTCGAAAGCGGTCGAATGGAATCAGAAACACTTGACTGGAGTCAAAAAGGGTCGAATGGAATCAGAAACACTTGACTGGAGTCGAAAGGGGTCGAATGGAATCAGAAACACTTGACTGGATTCGAAAAGGGTCGAATGGAATCAGAAACACTTGACTGGAGTCGAAAAGGGTCGAATGGAATCAGAAACACTTGAGTCGAGTTGAAAAGGGTCGAATGGAATCAGAAACACTTGCGTCGAGTCGAAAAGGGTCGAATGGTATCAGAAACTGGAGTCGGAAAGGGTCGAATGGAATCAGAAACACTTGACTGGAGTCGAAAAGGGTCGAATGGAATCAGAAACACTTGAGTCGAGTCGAAAAGGGTCGAATGCAATCAGAAATACTTGACTGGAGTCGAAAAGGGTCGAATGGAATCAGAAACACTTGAGTCGATCGAAAAGGGTCGAATGGAATCAGAATTACTTGAGTGGAGTCGAAAAGGGTAGAATGGAATCAGAAACACTTGAGTCGAGTCGAAAAGGGTCGAATGGAATCAGAAACACTTGAGTCGAGTCAAAAGGGTCGAATGGAATCAGAAACACTTGACTGGAGTCGAAAAGGGTCGAATGGAATCTGAAACAGTTGACTGGAGTCGAAAAGGGTCGAATGGAATCAGACACACTTGACTGGAGGCGAAAAGGGTCGAATGGAATCAAAAACACTTGACTGGAGTCGAAAAGGGTAGAATGGAATCAGAAACACATGAGTGGAGTCGAAAAGGGTAGAATGGAAGCAGAAACACTTGAGTCGAGTCGAAAGGGTCGAATGGAATCAGAAACACTTGACTGGAGTCGAAAAGAGTCGAATGGAATCAGAAACACTTGAGTCGAGTCAAAAGGGTCGAATGGAATCAGAAACACTTGACTGGAGTCGAAAAGGGTCGAATGGAATCAGAAACACTAGAGTCGAGTCGAAAAGGGTCGAATGGAATCAGAAACACTAGAGTCGAGTCGAAACGCGTCGAATGGAATCAGAAACAATTGACTGGAGTCGAAATAGGTCGAATGGAATCAGAAACACTTGAGTGGAGTCGAAAAGGGTCGAATGGAATCAGAAACACTTGAGTCGAGTCGAAAAGGGTCGAATGGAATCAGAAACACTTGACTGGAGTCGAAAAGGGTCGAATGGAATCAGAAATACTTCACGGGAGTCGAAAAGGGTCCAAATATTCAGAAACACTTGACTGGAGTCGAAAAGGGTCGAATGAAATCAGAAAAACTTGACTGGAGTCGAAAAGGGTCGAATGGAAAGAGACACACTTGACTGGAGTCGAAAAGGGTCGAATGGCATCAGAAATACTTGACTGGAGTCGAAAAGGTTCCAAAGGATTCAGAAACACTTGACTGGAGTCGAAAAGGGTCGAATGGAATCAGAAACACTTGACTGGAGTCGAAAAGGGTCGAATGGAATCAGAAACACTTGACTCGAGTCGAAAAGGGTCGAATGGAATCAGAAACACTTGAGTCGAGTCGATAAGGGTCGAATGGAATCAGAAACACTTGAGTCGAGTTGAAAAGAGTCGAATGGAATCAGAAACACTTGACTGGATTCGAAAAGGGTCCAAAGAAATCAGAAACACTTGACAGGAGTCGAAAAGGGTCGAATGGAATCAGAAACACTTGACTGGAGTCGAAAAGGGTCGAATGGAATCAGAAACACTTGAGTCGAGTCGAAAGGGGTCGAATGGAATCAGAAACACTTGACTGGAGTCAAAAAGGGTCGAATGGAATCAGAAACACTTGACTGGAGTCGAAAGGGGTAGAATGGAATCAGAAATACTTGAGTGGATTCGAAAAGGGTCGAATGGAATCAGAAACACTTGAGTCGAGTCGAAAAGGGTCGAATGGAATCAGAAACACTTGAGTCGAGTTGAAAAGGGTCGAATGGAATCAGAAACACTTGCGTCGATTCGAAAAGGGTCGAATGGTATCAGAAACTGGAGTCGGAAAGGGTCGAATGGAATCAGAAACACTTGAGTCGAGTCGAAAAGGGTCGAATGGAATCAGAAACACTTGAGTCGAGTCGAAAAGGGTCGAATGGAATCAGAAATGCTTGACTGGAGTCGAAAAGGGTCGAATGGAATCAGAAACACTTGAGTCGATCGAAAAGGGTCGAATGGAATCAGAAATACTTGAGTGGAGTCGAAAAGGGTCGAATGGAATCAGAAACACTTGAGTCGAGTCGAAAAGGGTCGAATGGAATCAGAAACACTTGAGTCGAGTCAAAAGGGTCGAATGGAATCAGAAACACTTGACTGGAGTCGAAAAGGGTCGAATGGAATCTGAAACAGTTGACTGGAGTCGAAAAGGGTCGAATGGAATCAGACACACTTGACTGGAGGCGAAAAGGGTCGAATGGAATCAGAAACACTTGACTGGAGTCGAAAAGGGTCGAATGTAATCAGAAACACTTGAGTCGAGTCGAAGAGGGTCGAATGGAATCAGAAACACTTGAGTTGAGTCGAAAAGGGTCGAATGGAATCGGAAACACTTGACTGGAGTCGAAAACGGTCGAATGGTATCAGAAAAACTTGAGTCGAGTCGAAAATGGTCGAATGGAATCAGAAAAACTTGAGTCAAGTCGAAAAGGGTCGAATGGAATCAGAAACACTTGAGTCGAGTTGAAAAGAGCCAAATGGAATCAGAAACACTTGACTGGAGTCGAAAAGGACCGAATGGAATCAGAAACACTTGACTGGAGTCGAAAAGGGTCGAATGGAATCAGAAACATTTGAGTCGAATCGAAAAGGGTCGAATGGAATCAGAATCACTTGAGTCGAGTCGAAAAGGGTCGATGGAATCAGAAACACTTGACTGGAGTCGAAAAGGGTCCAAAGGAATCAGAAACGCTTGAGTCGAGTCGAAAAGGGTCGAATGGAATCAGAAACACTTGACTGGAGTCGAAAAGGGTCGAATGGAATCAGAAACACTTGAGTCGAGTCGAAAAGGGTCGAATGGAATCAGAAACACTTGACTGGAGTCGAAAAGGTTGAAATGGAATCGGAAACACTTGAGTCGAGTCGAAAAGGGTCGAATGGAATCAGAAACACTTGAGTAGAGTCGAAAAGGGTCGAATGGAATCAGAAACACTTGAGTCGAGTGGGTAAGGGTCGAATGGAATCAGAAACAGTTGAGTCGAGTCGAAAGGGTCGAATGGAATCAGAAACACTTGACTGGAGTCGAAAAGGGTCAAAGGAATCAGAAACACTTGAGTCGAGTCGAAAAGGGTCGAATGGAATCAGAAACACTTGAGTCGAAACGAAAAGGGTCGAATGGAATCAGAAACACTTGAGTCGAGTCGAAAGGGGTCGAATGGAATCAGAAACACTTGACTGGAGTCGAAAAGGGTCGAATGGAATCAGAAAAACTTTAGTCGAGTTGAAAAGGGTCGAATGGAATCAGAAACACTTGTGTCGAGTCGAAAAGGGTCGAATGGAATCAGAAACACTTGACTGGAGTCGAAAAGGGTCGAATGGAATCAGAAACACTTGACTGGAGTCGAAAAGGTTCAAATGGAATCAGAAACACTTGAGTCGAGTCGAAAAGGGTCGAATGGAATCAGGAACACTTGACTGGAGTCGAAAAGGGTCGAATGGAATCAGAAACACTTGAGTCGAGTCGAAAAGGGTCGAATGGTATCAGAAACACTTGAGTCGAGTCGAAAAGGGTCGAATGGAATCAGAAACACTTGAGTCGAGTCGAAAAGGGTCGAATGGAATCAGAAACACTTGAGTCGAGTGGGGAAGGGTCGAATGGAATCAGAAACAGTTGAGTCGAGTCGAAAAGGGTCGAATGGAATCAGAAATACTTGAGTGGAGTCGAAAAGGGTCGAATGGAATCAGAAACACTTGAGTCGTGTCGAAAAGGGTCGAATGGAATCAGAAACACTTGAGTCGAGTCAAAAGGGTCGAATGGAATCAGAAACACTTGACTGGAGTCGAAAAGGGTAGAATGGAATCTGAAACAGTTGACTGGAGTCGAAAAGGGTCGAATGGAATCAGACACACTTGACTCGAGGCGAAAAGGGTCGAATGGAATCAGAAACACATGAGTCGAGTCGAAAAGGGTGCAATGGAATCAGAAACACTTTACTGGAGTCGAAAAGGGTCGAATGGAATCAGAAACACTTGACTGGAGTCGAAAAGGGTCCAAAGGAATCAGAAAAATTTGACTGGAGTCGAAAAGGTTCCAAAGGAATTAGAAACACTTGACTGAAGTCGAAAAGGGTCGAATGGAAACAGAAACACTTGACTGGAGTCGAAAAGGGTCGAATGGAATCAGAAACACTTGACTGGAGTCGAAAAGGGTGAAATGGATTCAGAAACACTTGACTGGAGTCGAAAAGGGTCGAATGGAATCAGAAACACTTGAGTCGAGTCGAAAAGGGTCGAATGGAATCAGAAACACTAGAGTCGAGTCGAAAAGCGTCGAATGGAATCAGAAACACTTGACTGGAGTCGAAATAGGTCGAATGGAATCCGAAACACTTGAGTCGAGTCGAAAAGGGTCGAATGGAATCAGAAACACTTGAGTCGAGTCGAAAAGGGTCGAATGGAATCAGAAACACTTGACTGGAGTCGAAAAGGGTCGAATGGAATCAGAAATACTTGACGGGAGTCGAAAAGGGTCCAAAGATTCAGAAACACTTGACTGGAGTCGAAAAGGGTCGAATGGAATCAGAAAAACTTGACTGGAGTCGAAAAGGGTCGAATGGAAAGAGAAACACTTGACTGGAGTCGAAAAGGGTCGAATGGAATCAGAAATACTTGACTGGAGTCGAAAAGGGTCCAAAGGATCCAGAAACACTTGACACGATTCGAAAAGGGTCGAAAGGAATCAGAAACAATTGACTGGAGTCGAAAAGCGTCGAATGGAATCAGAATCACTTGAGTCGAGTCGAAAACGTTCGAATGGAATCAGAAACACTTGAGTCGAGTCGAAAGGGTCGAATGGAATCAGAAACACTTGACTGGAGTCGAAAATAGTCGAATGGAATCAGAAACACTTGAGTCGAGTCAAAAGGGTTGAATGGAATCAGAAACACTTGACTGGAGTCGAAAAGGGTCGAATGGAATCAGAAACACTAGAGTCGAGTCGAAAAGGGTCGAATGGAATCAGAAACTCTAGAGTCGAGTCGAAAAGGGTCGAATGGAATCAGAAACACTTGACTGGAGTCGAAATAGGTCGAATGGAATCAGAAACACTTGAGTCGAGTCGAAAAGGGTCGAATGGAATCAGAAACACTTGAGTCGAGTCGAAAAGGGTAGAATGGAATCAGAAACACTTGACTGGAGTCGAAAAGGGTCGAATGGAATCAGAAAAACTTGACTGGAGTCGAAAAGGGTCGAATGGAATCAGAAACACTTGACTGGAGTCGAAAAGGGTCGAATGGAATCAGAAACACTTGAGTCGAGTCGAAAAGGGTCGAATGGAATCAGAAACACTTGAGTCGAGTTGAAAAGAGTCGAATGGAATCAGAAACACTTGACTGGATTCGAAAAGGGTCCAAAGAAATCAGAAACACTTGACAGGAGTCGAAAAGGGTCGAATGGAATCAGAAACACTTGACTGGAGTCGAAAAGGGTCGAATGGAATCAGAAACACTTGAGTCGAGTCGAAAGCGGTCGAATGGAATCAGAAACACTTGACTGGAGTCAAAAAGGGTCGAATGGAATCAGAAACACTTGACTGGAGTCGAAAGGGGTCGAATGGAATCAGAAACACTTGACTGGATTCGAAAAGGGTCGAATGGAATCAGAAACACTTGACTGGAGTCGAAAAGGGTCGAATGGAATCAGAAACACTTGAGTCGAGTTGAAAAGGGTCGAATGGAATCAGAAACACTTGCGTCGAGTCGAAAAGGGTCGAATGGTATCAGAAACTGGAGTCGGAAAGGGTCGAATGGAATCAGAAACACTTGACTGGAGTCGAAAAGGGTCGAATGGAATCAGAAACACTTGAGTCGAGTCGAAAAGGGTCGAATGCAATCAGAAATACTTGACTGGAGTCGAAAAGGGTCGAATGGAATCAGAAACACTTGAGTCGATCGAAAAGGGTCGAATGGAATCAGAATTACTTGAGTGGAGTCGAAAAGGGTAGAATGGAATCAGAAACACTTGAGTCGAGTCGAAAAGGGTCGAATGGAATCAGAAACACTTGAGTCGAGTCAAAAGGGTCGAATGGAATCAGAAACACTTGACTGGAGTCGAAAAGGGTCGAATGGAATCTGAAACAGTTGACTGGAGTCGAAAAGGGTCGAATGGAATCAGACACACTTGACTGGAGGCGAAAAGGGTCGAATGGAATCAAAAACACTTGACTGGAGTCGAAAAGGGTAGAATGGAATCAGAAACACATGAGTGGAGTCGAAAAGGGTAGAATGGAAGCAGAAACACTTGAGTCGAGTCGAAAGGGTCGAATGGAATCAGAAACACTTGACTGGAGTCGAAAAGAGTCGAATGGAATCAGAAACACTTGAGTCGAGTCAAAAGGGTCGAATGGAATCAGAAACACTTGACTGGAGTCGAAAAGGGTCGAATGGAATCAGAAACACTAGAGTCGAGTCGAAAAGAGTCGAATGGAATCAGAAACACTAGAGTCGAGTCGAAACGCGTCGAATGGAATCAGAAACAATTGACTGGAGTCGAAATAGGTCGAATGGAATCAGAAACACTTGAGTGGAGTCGAAAAGGGTCGAATGGAATCAGAAACACTTGAGTCGAGTCGAAAAGGGTCGAATGGAATCAGAAACACTTGACTGGAGTCGAAAAGGGTCGAATGGAATCAGAAATACTTGACGGGAGTCGAAAAGGGTCCAAAGATTCAGAAACACTTGACTGGAGTCGAAAAGGGTCGAATGGAATCAGAAAAACTTGACTGGAGTCGAAAAGGGTCGAATGGAAAGAGAAACACTTGACTGGAGTCGAAAAGGGTCCAAAGGAATCAGAAACGCTTGAGTCGAGTCGAAAAGGGTCGAATGGAATCAGAAACACTTGACTGGAGTCGAAAAGGGTCGAATGGAATCAGAAACATTTGAGTCGAGTCGAAAAGGGTCGAATGGAATCAGAAACACTTGACTGGAGTCGAAAAGGTTGAAATGGAATCGGAAACACTTGAGTCGAGTCGAAAAGGGTCGAATGGAATCAGAAACACTTGAGTAGAGTCGAAAAGGGTCGAATGGAATCAGAAACACTTGAGTCGAGTGGGTAAGGGTCGAATGGAATCAGAAACAGTTGAGTCGAGTCGAAAGGGTCGAATGGAATCAGAAACACTTGACTGGAGTCGAAAAGGGTCAAAGGAATCAGAAACACTTGAGTCGAGTCGAAAAGGGTCGAATGGAATCAGAAACACTTGAGTCGAAACGAAAAGGGTCGAATGGAATCAGAAACACTTGAGTCGAGTCGAAAGGGGTCGAATGGAATCAGAAACACTTGACTGGAGTCGAAAAGGGTCGAATGGAATCAGAAAAACTTTAGTCGAGTTGAAAAGGGTCGAATGGAATCAGAAACACTTGTGTCGAGTCGAAAAGGGTCGAATGGAATCAGAAACACTTGACTGGAGTCGAAAAGGGTCGAATGGAATCAGAAACACTTGACTGGAGTCGAAAAGGTTCAAATGGAATCAGAAACACTTGAGTCGAGTCGAAAAGGGTCGAATGGAATCAGGAACACTTGACTGGAGTCGAAAAGGGTCGAATGGAATCAGAAACACTTGAGTCGAGTCGAAAAGGGTCGAATGGTATCAGAAACACTTGAGTCGAGTCGAAAAGGGTCGAATGGAATCAGAAACACTTGAGTCGAGTCGAAAAGGGTCGAATGGAATCAGAAACACTTGAGTCGAGTGGGGAAGGGTCGAATGGAATCAGAAACAGTTGAGTCGAGTCGAAAAGGGTCGAATGGAATCAGAAATACTTGAGTGGAGTCGAAAAGGGTCGAATGGAATCAGAAACACTTGAGTCGAGTCGAAAAGGGTCGAATGGAATCAGAAACACTTGAGTCGAGTCAAAAGGGTCGAATGGAATCAGAAACACTTGACTGGAGTCGAAAAGGGTAGAATGGAATCTGAAACAGTTGACTGGAGTCGAAAAGGGTCGAATGGAATCAGACACACTTGACTCGAGGCGAAAAGGGTCGAATGGAATCAGAAACACATGAGTCGAGTCGAAAAGGGTGCAATGGAATCAGAAACACTTTACTGGAGTCGAAAAGGGTCGAATGGAATCAGAAACACTTGACTGGAGTCGAAAAGGGTCCAAAGGAATCAGAAAAATTTGACTGGAGTCGAAAAGGTTCCAAAGGAATTAGAAACACTTGACTGAAGTCGAAAAGGGTCGAATGGAAACAGAAACACTTGACTGGAGTCGAAAAGGGTCGAATGGAATCAGAAACACTTGACTGGAGTCGAAAAGGGTGAAATGGATTCAGAAACACTTGACTGGAGTCGAAAAGGGTCGAATGGAATCAGAAACACTTGAGTCGAGTCGAAAAGGGTCGAATGGAATCAGAAACACTAGAGTCGAGTCGAAAAGCGTCGAATGGAATCAGAAACACTTGACTGGAGTCGAAATAGGTCGAATGGAATCCGAAACACTTGAGTCGAGTCGAAAAGGGTCGAATGGAATCAGAAACACTTGAGTCGAGTCGAAAAGGGTCGAATGGAATCAGAAACACTTGACTGGAGTCGAAAAGGGTCGAATGGAATCAGAAATACTTGACGGGAGTCGAAAAGGGTCCAAAGATTCAGAAACACTTGACTGGAGTCGAAAAGGGTCGAATGGAATCAGAAAAACTTGACTGGAGTCGAAAAGGGTCGAATGGAAAGAGAAACACTTGACTGGAGTCGAAAAGGGTCGAATGGAATCAGAAATACTTGACTGGAGTCGAAAAGGGTCCAAAGGATCCAGAAACACTTGACACGATTCGAAAAGGGTCGAAAGGAATCAGAAACAATTGACTGGAGTCGAAAAGCGTCGAATGGAATCAGAATCACTTGAGTCGAGTCGAAAACGTTCGAATGGAATCAGAAACACTTGAGTCGAGTCGAAAGGGTCGAATGGAATCAGAAACACTTGACTGGAGTCGAAAATAGTCGAATGGAATCAGAAACACTTGAGTCGAGTCAAAAGGGTTGAATGGAATCAGAAACACTTGACTGGAGTCGAAAAGGGTCGAATGGAATCAGAAACACTAGAGTCGAGTCGAAAAGGGTCGAATGGAATCAGAAACTCTAGAGTCGAGTCGAAAAGGGTCGAATGGAATCAGAAACACTTGACTGGAGTCGAAATAGGTCGAATGGAATCAGAAACACTTGAGTCGAGTCGAAAAGGGTCGAATGGAATCAGAAACACTTGAGTCGAGTCGAAAAGGGTAGAATGGAATCAGAAACACTTGACTGGAGTCGAAAAGGGTCGAATGGAATCAGAAAAACTTGACTGGAGTCGAAAAGGGTCGAATGGAATCAGAAACACTTGACTGGAGTCGAAAAGGGTCGAATGGAATCAGAAACACTTGAGTCGAGTCGAAAAGGGTCGAATGGAATCAGAAACACTTGAGTCGAGTTGAAAAGAGTCGAATGGAATCAGAAACACTTGACTGGATTCGAAAAGGGTCCAAAGAAATCAGAAACACTTGACAGGAGTCGAAAAGGGTCGAATGGAATCAGAAACACTTGACTGGAGTCGAAAAGGGTCGAATGGAATCAGAAACACTTGAGTCGAGTCGAAAGCGGTCGAATGGAATCAGAAACACTTGACTGGAGTCAAAAAGGGTCGAATGGAATCAGAAACACTTGACTGGAGTCGAAAGGGGTCGAATGGAATCAGAAACACTTGACTGGATTCGAAAAGGGTCGAATGGAATCAGAAACACTTGACTGGAGTCGAAAAGGGTCGAATGGAATCAGAAACACTTGAGTCGAGTTGAAAAGGGTCGAATGGAATCAGAAACACTTGCGTCGAGTCGAAAAGGGTCGAATGGTATCAGAAACTGGAGTCGGAAAGGGTCGAATGGAATCAGAAACACTTGACTGGAGTCGAAAAGGGTCGAATGGAATCAGAAACACTTGAGTCGAGTCGAAAAGGGTCGAATGCAATCAGAAATACTTGACTGGAGTCGAAAAGGGTCGAATGGAATCAGAAACACTTGAGTCGATCGAAAAGGGTCGAATGGAATCAGAATTACTTGAGTGGAGTCGAAAAGGGTAGAATGGAATCAGAAACACTTGAGTCGAGTCGAAAAGGGTCGAATGGAATCAGAAACACTTGAGTCGAGTCAAAAGGGTCGAATGGAATCAGAAACACTTGACTGGAGTCGAAAAGGGTCGAATGGAATCTGAAACAGTTGACTGGAGTCGAAAAGGGTCGAATGGAATCAGACACACTTGACTGGAGGCGAAAAGGGTCGAATGGAATCAAAAACACTTGACTGGAGTCGAAAAGGGTAGAATGGAATCAGAAACACATGAGTGGAGTCGAAAAGGGTAGAATGGAAGCAGAAACACTTGAGTCGAGTCGAAAGGGTCGAATGGAATCAGAAACACTTGACTGGAGTCGAAAAGAGTCGAATGGAATCAGAAACACTTGAGTCGAGTCAAAAGGGTCGAATGGAATCAGAAACACTTGACTGGAGTCGAAAAGGGTCGAATGGAATCAGAAACACTAGAGTCGAGTCGAAAAGGGTCGAATGGAATCAGAAACACTAGAGTCGAGTCGAAACGCGTCGAATGGAATCAGAAACAATTGACTGGAGTCGAAATAGGTCGAATGGAATCAGAAACACTTGAGTGGAGTCGAAAAGGGTCGAATGGAATCAGAAACACTTGAGTCGAGTCGAAAAGGGTCGAATGGAATCAGAAACACTTGACTGGAGTCGAAAAGGGTCGAATGGAATCAGAAATACTTGACGGGAGTCGAAAAGGGTCCAAAGATTCAGAAACACTTGACTGGAGTCGAAAAGGGTCGAATGGAATCAGAAAAACTTGACTGGAGTCGAAAAGGGTCGAATGGAAAGAGAAACACTTGACTGGAGTCGAAAAGGGTCCAAAGGAATCAGAAACGCTTGAGTCGAGTCGAAAAGGGTCGAATGGAATCAGAAACACTTGACTGGAGTCGAAAAGGGTCGAATGGAATCAGAAACACTTGAGTCGAGTCGAAAAGGGTCGAATGGTATCAGAAACACTTGACTGGAGTCGAAAAGGTTCAAATGGAATCAGAAACACTTGAGTCGAGTCGAAAAGGGTCGAATGGAATCAGAAACACTTGAGTAGAGTCGAAAAGGGTCGAATGGAATCAGAAACACTTGAGTCGAGTGGGTAAGGGTCGAATGGAATCAGAAACAGTTGAGTCGAGTCGAAAAGGGTCGAATGGAATCAGAAACACTTGACTGGAGTCGAAAAGGGTCGAAGGGAATCAGAAACACTTGAGTCGAGTCGAAAAGGGTCGAATGGAATCAGAAACACTTGAGTCGAATCGAAAAGGGTCGAATGGAATCAGAAACACTTGAGTCGAGTCGAAAGGGGTCGAATGGAATCAGAAACAGTTGACTGGAGTCGAAAAGGGTCGAATGGAATCAGAAAAACTTTAGTCGAGTTGAAAAGGGTCGAATGGAATCAGAAACACTTGTGTCAAGTCGAAAAGGGTCGAATGGAATCAGAAACACTTGACTGGAGTTGAAATAGGTCGAATGGAATCAGAAAAACTTTAGTCGAGTCGAAAGGGGTCGAATGGAATCAGAAACACTTGACTGGAGTCGAAAAGGGTCGAATGGAATCAGAAAAACTTTAGTCGAGTTGAAAGGGGTCGAATGGTATCAGAAACACTTGTGTCGAGTCGAAAAGGGTCGAATGGAATCAGAAACACTTGAGTCGAGTCGAAAAGGGTCGAATGGAATCAGAAACACTTGACTGGAGTCGAAAAGGTTCAAATGGAATCAGAAACACTTGAGTCGAGTCGAAAAGGGTCGAATGGAATCAGAAACACTTGAGTCGAGTCGAAAAGGGTCGAATGGAATCAGAATCACTTGAGTCGAGTGGGGAAGGGTCGAATGGAATCAGAAACAGTTGAGTCGAGTCGAAAAGGGTCGAATGGAATCAGAAATACTTGAGTGGAGTCGAAAAGGGTCGAATGGAATCAGAAACACTTGACTGGAGTCGAAAAGGGTCCAAAGGAAACAGAAACATTTGACTGGAGTCGAAAAGGTTCCAAAGGAATCAGAAACACTTGACTGAAGTCGAAAAGGGTCGAATGGAAACAGAAACACTTGACTGGAGTCGAAAAGGGTCGAATGGAATCAGAAACACTTGACTGGAGTCGAAAAGGGTGGAATGGATTCAGAAACACTTGACTGGAGTCGAAAAGGGTCGAATGGAATCAGAAACACTTGAGTCGAGTCGAAAAGGGTCGAATGGAATCAGAAACACTTGAGTCGAGTCGAAGTGTCGAATGGAATCAGAAACACTTGAGTCGAGTCGAGAAGGGTCGAATGGAATCAGAAACACTTGACTGGAGTCGAAAAGGGTCGAATTGAATCAGAAACACTTGACTGGAGTCGAGAAGGGTCGAATGGAATCAGAAACACTTGACTGGAGTCGAAAAGGGTCCAAAGGATCCAGAAACACTTGACACGATTCGAAAAGGGTCGAAAGGAATCAGAAACACTTGACTGGAGTCGAAAAGGGTCGAATGGAATCAGAATCACTTGAGTCGAGTCGAAAACGGTCGAATGGAATCAGAAACACTTGAGTCGAGTCGAAAAGGGTCGAATGGAATCAGAAACACTTGAGTCGATCGAAAAGGGTAGAATGGAATCAGAAACACATGAGTGGAGTCGAAAAGGGTAGAATTGAAGCAGAAACACTTGAGTCGAGTCGAAAGGGTCGAATGGAATCAGAAACACTTGACTGGAGTCGAAAAGAGTCGAATGGAATCAGAAACACTTGACTGGAGTCGAAAAGGGTCGAATGGAATCAGAAAAACTTGACTGGAGTCGAAAAGGGTCGAATGGAAAGAGACACACTTGACTGGAGTCGAAAAGGGTCGAATGGCATGAGAAATACTTGACTGGAGTCGAAAAGGTTCCAAAGGATTCAGAAACACTTGACTGGAGTCGAAAAGGGTCGAATGAAATCAGAAAAACTTGACTGGAGTCGAAAAGGGTCGAATGGAATCAGAAATACTTGACGGGAGTCGAAAAGGGTCCAAATATTCAGAAACACTTGACTGGAGTCGAAAAGGGTCGAATGAAATCAGAAAAACTTGACTGGAGTCGAAAAGGGTCGAATGGAAAGAGACACACTTGACTGGAGTCGAAAAGGGTCGAATGGCATGAGAAATACTTGACTGGAGTCGAAAAGGTTCCAAAGGATTGAGAAACACTTGACTGGAGTCGAAAAGGGTCGAATGGAATCAGAAAAACTTGACTGGAGTCGAAAAGGGTCGAATGGAATCAGAAACACTTGACTGGAGTCGAAAAGGGTCGAATGGAATCAGAAACACTTGACTGGAGTCGAAAAGGGTCGAATGGAATCAGAAACACTTGAGTCGAGTCGATAAGGGTCGAATGGAATCAGAAACACTTGAGTCGAGTTGAAAAGAGTCGAATGGAATCAGAAACACTTGACTGGATTCGAAAAGGGTCCAAAGAAATCAGAAACACTTGACAGGAGTCGAAAAGGGTCGAATGGAATCAGAAACACTTGACTGGAGTCGAAAAGGGTCGAATGGAATCAGAAACACTTGAGTGTAGTCGAAAGGGGTCGAATGGAATCAGAAACACTTGACTGGAGTCAAAAAGGGTCGAATGGAATCAGAAACACTTGACTGGAGTCGAAAGGGGTCGAATGGAATCAGAAACACTTGACTGGAGTCGAAAAGGGTCGAATGGAATCAGAAACACTTGAGTCGAGTTGAAAAGGGTCGAATGGAATCAGAAACACTTGCGTCGAGTCGAAAGGGGTCGAATGGTATCAGAAACTGGAGTCGGAAAGGGTCGAATGGAATCAGAAACACTTGACTGGAGTCGAAAAGGGTCGAATGGAATCAGAAACACTTGAGTCGAGTCGAAAAGGGTCGAATGGAATCAGAAATGCTTGACTGGAGTCGAAAAGGGTCGAATGGAATCAGAAACACTTGAGTCGATCGAAAAGGGTCGAATGGAATCAGAAATACTTGAGTGGAGTCGAAAAGGGTAGAATGGAATCAGAAACAATTGAGTCGAGTCGAAAAGGGTCGAATGGAATCAGAAACACTTGAGTCGAGTCAAAAGGGTCGAATGGAATCAGAAACACTTGACTGGAGTCGAAAAGGGTGGAATGGAATCTGAAACAGTTGACTGGAGTCGAAAAGGGTCGAATGGAATCAGACACACTTGACTGGAGGCGAAAAGGGTCGAATGGAAACAGAAACACTTGACTGGAGTCGAAAAGGGTCGAATGGAATCAGAAACACTTGACTGGAGTCGAAAAGGGTGAAATGGATTCAGAAACACTTGACTGGAGTCGAAAAGGGTCGAATGGAATCAGAAACACTTGAGTCGAGTCGAAAAGGGTCGAATGGAATCAGAAACACTAGAGTCGAGTCGAAAAGCGTCGAATGGAATCAGAAACACTTGACTGGAGTCGAAATAGGTCGAATGGAATCCGAAACACTTGAGTCGAGTCGAAAAGGGTCGAATGGAATCAGAAACACTTGAGTCGAGTCGAAAAGGGTCGAATGGAATCAGAAACACTTGACTGGAGTCGAAAAGGGTCGAATGGAATCAGAAATACTTGACGGGAGTCGAAAAGGGTCCAAAGATTCAGAAACACTTGACTGGAGTCGAAAAGGGTCGAATGGAATCAGAAAAACTTGACTGGAGTCGAAAAGGGTCGAATGGAAAGAGAAACACTTGACTGGAGTCGAAAAGGGTCGAATGGAATCAGAAATACTTGACTGGAGTCGAAAAGGGTCCAAAGGATCCAGAAACACTTGACACGATTCGAAAAGGGTCGAAAGGAATCAGAAACAATTGACTGGAGTCGAAAAGCGTCGAATGGAATCAGAATCACTTGAGTCGAGTCGAAAACGTTCGAATGGAATCAGAAACACTTGAGTCGAGTCGAAAGGGTCGAATGGAATCAGAAACACTTGACTGGAGTCGAAAATAGTCGAATGGAATCAGAAACACTTGAGTCGAGTCAAAAGGGTTGAATGGAATCAGAAACACTTGACTGGAGTCGAAAAGGGTCGAATGGAATCAGAAACACTAGAGTCGAGTCGAAAAGGGTCGAATGGAATCAGAAACTCTAGAGTCGAGTCGAAAAGGGTCGAATGGAATCAGAAACACTTGACTGGAGTCGAAATAGGTCGAATGGAATCAGAAACACTTGAGTCGAGTCGAAAAGGGTCGAATGGAATCAGAAACACTTGAGTCGAGTCGAAAAGGGTAGAATGGAATCAGAAACACTTGACTGGAGTCGAAAAGGGTCGAATGGAATCAGAAAAACTTGACTGGAGTCGAAAAGGGTCGAATGGAATCAGAAACACTTGACTGGAGTCGAAAAGGGTCGAATGGAATCAGAAACACTTGAGTCGAGTCGAAAAGGGTCGAATGGAATCAGAAACACTTGAGTCGAGTTGAAAAGAGTCGAATGGAATCAGAAACACTTGACTGGATTCGAAAAGGGTCCAAAGAAATCAGAAACACTTGACAGGAGTCGAAAAGGGTCGAATGGAATCAGAAACACTTGACTGGAGTCGAAAAGGGTCGAATGGAATCAGAAACACTTGAGTCGAGTCGAAAGCGGTCGAATGGAATCAGAAACACTTGACTGGAGTCAAAAAGGGTCGAATGGAATCAGAAACACTTGACTGGAGTCGAAAGGGGTCGAATGGAATCAGAAACACTTGACTGGATTCGAAAAGGGTCGAATGGAATCAGAAACACTTGACTGGAGTCGAAAAGGGTCGAATGGAATCAGAAACACTTGAGTCGAGTTGAAAAGGGTCGAATGGAATCAGAAACACTTGCGTCGAGTCGAAAAGGGTCGAATGGTATCAGAAACTGGAGTCGGAAAGGGTCGAATGGAATCAGAAACACTTGACTGGAGTCGAAAAGGGTCGAATGGAATCAGAAACACTTGAGTCGAGTCGAAAAGGGTCGAATGCAATCAGAAATACTTGACTGGAGTCGAAAAGGGTCGAATGGAATCAGAAACACTTGAGTCGATCGAAAAGGGTCGAATGGAATCAGAATTACTTGAGTGGAGTCGAAAAGGGTAGAATGGAATCAGAAACACTTGAGTCGAGTCGAAAAGGGTCGAATGGAATCAGAAACACTTGAGTCGAGTCAAAAGGGTCGAATGGAATCAGAAACACTTGACTGGAGTCGAAAAGGGTCGAATGGAATCTGAAACAGTTGACTGGAGTCGAAAAGGGTCGAATGGAATCAGACACACTTGACTGGAGGCGAAAAGGGTCGAATGGAATCAAAAACACTTGACTGGAGTCGAAAAGGGTAGAATGGAATCAGAAACACATGAGTGGAGTCGAAAAGGGTAGAATGGAAGCAGAAACACTTGAGTCGAGTCGAAAGGGTCGAATGGAATCAGAAACACTTGACTGGAGTCGAAAAGAGTCGAATGGAATCAGAAACACTTGAGTCGAGTCAAAAGGGTCGAATGGAATCAGAAACACTTGACTGGAGTCGAAAAGGGTCGAATGGAATCAGAAACACTAGAGTCGAGTCGAAAAGGGTCGAATGGAATCAGAAACACTAGAGTCGAGTCGAAACGCGTCGAATGGAATCAGAAACAATTGACTGGAGTCGAAATAGGTCGAATGGAATCAGAAACACTTGAGTGGAGTCGAAAAGGGTCGAATGGAATCAGAAACACTTGAGTCGAGTCGAAAAGGGTCGAATGGAATCAGAAACACTTGACTGGAGTCGAAAAGGGTCGAATGGAATCAGAAATACTTGACGGGAGTCGAAAAGGGTCCAAAGATTCAGAAACACTTGACTGGAGTCGAAAAGGGTCGAATGGAATCAGAAAAACTTGACTGGAGTCGAAAAGGGTCGAATGGAAAGAGAAACACTTGACTGGAGTCGAAAAGGGTCCAAAGGAATCAGAAACGCTTGAGTCGAGTCGAAAAGGGTCGAATGGAATCAGAAACACTTGACTGGAGTCGAAAAGGGTCGAATGGAATCAGAAACACTTGAGTCGAGTCGAAAAGGGTCGAATGGTATCAGAAACACTTGACTGGAGTCGAAAAGGTTCAAATGGAATCAGAAACACTTGAGTCGAGTCGAAAAGGGTCGAATGGAATCAGAAACACTTGAGTAGAGTCGAAAAGGGTCGAATGGAATCAGAAACACTTGAGTCGAGTGGGTAAGGGTCGAATGGAATCAGAAACAGTTGAGTCGAGTCGAAAAGGGTCGAATGGAATCAGAAACACTTGACTGGAGTCGAAAAGGGTCGAAGGGAATCAGAAACACTTGAGTCGAGTCGAAAAGGGTCGAATGGAATCAGAAACACTTGAGTCGAATCGAAAAGGGTCGAATGGAATCAGAAACACTTGAGTCGAGTCGAAAGGGGTCGAATGGAATCAGAAACAGTTGACTGGAGTCGAAAAGGGTCGAATGGAATCAGAAAAACTTTAGTCGAGTTGAAAAGGGTCGAATGGAATCAGAAACACTTGTGTCAAGTCGAAAAGGGTCGAATGGAATCAGAAACACTTGACTGGAGTTGAAATAGGTCGAATGGAATCAGAAAAACTTTAGTCGAGTCGAAAGGGGTCGAATGGAATCAGAAACACTTGACTGGAGTCGAAAAGGGTCGAATGGAATCAGAAAAACTTTAGTCGAGTTGAAAGGGGTCGAATGGTATCAGAAACACTTGTGTCGAGTCGAAAAGGGTCGAATGGAATCAGAAACACTTGAGTCGAGTCGAAAAGGGTCGAATGGAATCAGAAACACTTGACTGGAGTCGAAAAGGTTCAAATGGAATCAGAAACACTTGAGTCGAGTCGAAAAGGGTCGAATGGAATCAGAAACACTTGAGTCGAGTCGAAAAGGGTCGAATGGAATCAGAATCACTTGAGTCGAGTGGGGAAGGGTCGAATGGAATCAGAAACAGTTGAGTCGAGTCGAAAAGGGTCGAATGGAATCAGAAATACTTGAGTGGAGTCGAAAAGGGTCGAATGGAATCAGAAACACTTGAGTCGAGTCGAAAAGGGTCGAATGGAATCAGAAACACTTGAGTCGAGTCAAAAGGGTCGAATGCAATCAGAAACACTTGACTGGAGTCGAAAAGGGTAGAATGGAATCAGAAACAGTTGACTGGAGTCGAAAAGGGTCGAATGGAATCAGACACACTTGACTCGAGGCGAAAAGGGTCGAATGGAATCAGAAACACATGAGTCGAGTCGAAAAGGGTGGAATGGAATCAGAAACACTTTACTGGAGTCGAAAAGGGTCGAATGGAATCAGAAACACTTGACTGGAGTCGAAAAGGGTCCAAAGGAAACAGAAACATTTGACTGGAGTCGAAAAGGTTCCAAAGGAATCAGAAACACTTGACTGAAGTCGAAAAGGGTCGAATGGAAACAGAAACACTTGACTGGAGTCGAAAAGGGTCGAATGGAATCAGAAACACTTGACTGGAGTCGAAAAGGGTGGAATGGATTCAGAAACACTTGACTGGAGTCGAAAAGGGTCGAATGGAATCAGAAACACTTGAGTCGAGTCGAAAAGGGTCGAATGGAATCAGAAACACTTGAGTCGAGTCGAAGTGTCGAATGGAATCAGAAACACTTGAGTCGAGTCGAGAAGGGTCGAATGGAATCAGAAACACTTGACTGGAGTCGAAAAGGGTCGAATTGAATCAGAAACACTTGACTGGAGTCGAGAAGGGTCGAATGGAATCAGAAACACTTGACTGGAGTCGAAAAGGGTCCAAAGGATCCAGAAACACTTGACACGATTCGAAAAGGGTCGAAAGGAATCAGAAACACTTGACTGGAGTCGAAAAGGGTCGAATGGAATCAGAATCACTTGAGTCGAGTCGAAAACGGTCGAATGGAATCAGAAACACTTG
This sequence comes from Vulpes vulpes, assembly GCF_048418805.1. Taxonomy (NCBI): domain Eukaryota; kingdom Metazoa; phylum Chordata; class Mammalia; order Carnivora; family Canidae; genus Vulpes; species Vulpes vulpes. Next base: position 117,340 of record NC_132782.1, read on the forward strand.
AGTCGAGTCGAAAAGGGTCGAATGGAATCAGAAACACTTGAGTCGATCGAAAAGGGTAGAATGGAATCAGAAACACATGAGTGGAGTCGAAAAGGGTAGAATTGAAGCAGAAACACTTGAGTCGAGTCGAAAGGGTCGAATGGAATCAGAAACACTTGACTGGAGTCGAAAAGAGTCGAATGGAATCAGAAACACTTGACTGGAGTCGAAAAGGGTCGAATGGAATCAGAAAAACTTGACTGGAGTCGAAAAGGGTCGAATGGAAAGAGACACACTTGACTGGAGTCGAAAAGGGTCGAATGGCATGAGAAATACTTGACTGGAGTCGAAAAGGTTCCAAAGGATTCAGAAACACTTGACTGGAGTCGAAAAGGGTCGAATGAAATCAGAAAAACTTGACTGGAGTCGAAAAGGGTCGAATGGAATCAGAAATACTTGACGGGAGTCGAAAAGGGTCCAAATATTCAGAAACACTTGACTGGAGTCGAAAAGGGTCGAATGAAATCAGAAAAACTTGACTGGAGTCGAAAAGGGTCGAATGGAAAGAGACACACTTGACTGGAGTCGAAAAGGGTCGAATGGCATGAGAAATACTTGACTGGAGTCGAAAAGGTTCCAAAGGATTCAGAAACACTTGACTGGAGTCGAAAAGGGTCGAATGGAATCAGAAAAACTTGACTGGAGTCGAAAAGGGTCGAATGGAATCAGAAACACTTGACTGGAGTCGAAAAGGGTCGAATGGAATCAGAAACACTTGACTGGAGTCGAAAAGGGTCGAATGGAATCAGAAACACTTGAGTCGAGTCGATAAGGGTCGAATGGAATCAGAAACACTTGAGTCGAGTTGAAAAGAGTCGAATGGAATCAGAAACACTTGACTGGATTCGAAAAGGGTCCAAAGAAATCAGAAACACTTGACAGGAGTCGAAAAGGGTCGAATGGAATCAGAAACACTTGACTGGAGTCGAAAAGGGTCGAATGGAATCAGAAACACTTGAGTGTAGTCGAAAGGGGTCGAATGGAATCAGAAACACTTGACTGGAGTCAAAAAGGGTCGAATGGAATCAGAAACACTTGACTGGAGTCGAAAGGGGTCGAATGGAATCAGAAACACTTGACTGGAGTCGAAAAGGGTCGAATGGAATCAGAAACACTTGAGTCGAGTTGAAAAGGGTCGAATGGAATCAGAAACACTTGCGTCGAGTCGAAAGGGGTCGAATGGTATCAGAAACTGGAGTCGGAAAGGGTCGAATGGAATCAGAAACACTTGACTGGAGTCGAAAAGGGTCGAATGGAATCAGAAACACTTGAGTCGAGTCGAAAAGGGTCGAATGGAATCAGAAATGCTTGACTGGAGTCGAAAAGGGTCGAATGGAATCAGAAACACTTGAGTCGATCGAAAAGGGTCGAATGGAATCAGAAATACTTGAGTGGAGTCGAAAAGGGTAGAATGGAATCAGAAACAATTGAGTCGAGTCGAAAAGGGTCGAATGGAATCAGAAACACTTGAGTCGAGTCAAAAGGGTCGAATGGAATCAGAAACACTTGACTGGAGTCGAAAAGGGTCGAATGGAATCTGAAACAGTTGACTGGAGTCGAAAAGGGTCGAATGGAATCAGACACACTTGACTGGAGGCGAAAAGGGTCGAATGGAATCAGAAACACTTGACTGGAGTCGAAAAGGGTCGAATGGAATCAGAAACACTTGAGTCGAGTCGAAGAGGGTCGAATGGAATCAGAAACACTTGAGTTGAGTCGAAAAGGGTCGAATGGAATCGGAAACACTTGACTGGAGTCGAAAACGGTCGAATGGTATCAGAAAAACTTGAGTCGAGTCGAAAATGTTCGAATGGAATCAGAAAAACTTGAGTCAAGTCGAAAAGGGTCGAATGGAATCAGAAACACTTGAGTCGAGTTGAAAAGAGCCAAATGGAATCAGAAACACTTGACTGGAGTCGAAAAGGACCGAATGGAATCAGAAACACTTGACTGGAGTCGAAAAGGGTCGAATGGAATCAGAAACATTTGAGTCGAATCGAAAAGGGTCGAATGGAATCAGAATCACTTGAGTCGAGTCGAAAAGGGTCGATGGAATCAGAAACACTTGACTGGAGTCGAAAAGGGTCCAAAGGAATCAGAAACGCTTGAGTCGAGTCGAAAAGGGTCGAATGGAATCAGAAACACTTGTCTGGAGTCGAAAAGGGTCGAATTGAATCAGAAACACTTGAGTCGATTCGAAAAGGGTCGAATGGAATCAGAAACACTTGACTGGAGTCGAAAAGGTTCAAATGGAATCAGAAACACTTGAGTCGAGTCGAAAAGGGTCGAATGGAATCAAAAACACTTGACTGGAGTCGAAAAGGGTCGAATGGAATCAGAAATACTTCACGGGAGTCGAAAAGGGTCCAAATATTCAGAAACACTTGACTGGAGTCGAAAAGGGTCGAATGAAATCAGAAAAACTTGACTGGAGTCGAAAAGGGTCGAATGGAAAGAGACACACTTGACTGGAGTCGAAAAGGGTCGAATGGCATCAGAAATACTTGACTGGAGTCGAAAAGGTTCCAAAGGATTCAGAAACACTTGACTGGAGTCGAAAAGGGTCGAATGGAATCAGAAACACTTGACTGGAGTCGAAAAGGGTCGAATGGAATCAGAAACACTTGACTGGAGTCGAAAAGGGTCGAATGGAATCAGAAACACTTGAGTCGAGTCGATAAGGGTCGAATGGAATCAGAAACACTTGAGTCGAGTTGAAAAGAGTCGAATGGAATCAGAAACACTTGACTGGATTCGAAAAGGGTCCAAAGAAATCAGAAACACTTGACAGGAGTCGAAAAGGGTCGAATGGAATCAGAAACACTTGACTGGAGTCGAAAAGGGTCGAATGGAATCAGAAACACTTGAGTCGAGTCGAAAGGGGTCGAATGGAATCAGAAACACTTGACTGGAGTCAAAAAGGGTCGAATGGAATCAGAAACACTTGACTGGAGTCGAAAGGGGTAGAATGGAATCAGAAATACTTGAGTGGATTCGAAAAGGGTCGAATGGAATCAGAAACACTTGACTGGAGTCGAAAAGGGTCGAATGGAATCAGAAACACTTGAGTCGAGTTGAAAAGGGTCGAATGGAATCAGAAACACTTGCGTCGATTCGAAAAGGGTCGAATGGTATCAGAAACTGGAGTCGGAAAGGGTCGAATGGAATCAGAAACACTTGACTGGAGTCGAAAAGGGTCGAATGGAATCAGAAACACTTGAGTCGAGTCGAAAAGGGTCGAATGGAATCAGAAATGCTTGACTGGAGTCGAAAAGGGTCGAATGGATTCAGAAACACTTGAGTCGATCGAAAAGGGTCGAATGGAATCAGAAATACTTGAGTGGAGTCGAAAAGGGTAGAATGGAATCAGAAACACTTGAGTCGAGTCGAAAAGGGTCGAATGGAATCAGAAACACTTGAGTCGAGTCAAAAGGGTCGAATGGAATCAGAAACACTTGACTGGAGTCGAAAAGGGTCGAATGGAATCTGAAACAGTTGACTGGAGTCGAAAAGGGTCGAATGGAATCAGACACACTTGACTGGAGGCGAAAAGGGTCGAATGGAATCAGAAACACTTGACTGGAGTCGAAAAGGGTCGAATGTAATCAGAAACACTTGAGTCGAGTCGAAGAGGGTCGAATGGAATCAGAAACACTTGAGTTGAGTCGAAAAGGGTCGAATGGAATCGGAAACACTTGACTGGAGTCGAAAACGGTCGAATGGTATCAGAAAAACTTGAGTCGAGTCGAAAATGGTCGAATGGAATCAGAAAAACTTGAGTCAAGTCGAAAAGGGTCGAATGGAATCAGAAACACTTGAGTCGAGTTGAAAAGAGCCAAATGGAATCAGAAACACTTGACTGGAGTCGAAAAGGACCGAATGGAATCAGAAACACTTGACTGGAGTCGAAAAGGGTCGAATGGAATCAGAAACATTTGAGTCGAATCGAAAAGGGTCGAATGGAATCAGAATCACTTGAGTCGAGTCGAAAAGGGTCGATGGAATCAGAAACACTTGACTGGAGTCGAAAAGGGTCCAAAGGAATCAGAAACGCTTGAGTCGAGTCGAAAAGGGTCGAATGGAATCAGAAACACTTGACTGGAGTCGAAAAGGGTCGAATGGAATCAGAAACACTTGAGTCGAGTCGAAAAGGGTCGAATGGAATCAGAAACACTTGACTGGAGTCGAAAAGGTTGAAATGGAATCGGAAACACTTGAGTCGAGTCAAAAAGGGTCGAATGGAATCAGAAACACTTGAGTAGAGTCGAAAAGGGTCGAATGGAATCAGAAACACTTGAGTCGAGTGGGTAAGGGTCGAATGGAATCAGAAACAGTTGAGTCGAGTCGAAAGGGTCGAATGGAATCAGAAACACTTGACTGGAGTCGAAAAGGGTCAAAGGAATCAGAAACACTTGAGTCGAGTCGAAAAGGGTCGAATGGAATCAGAAACACTTGAGTCGAAACGAAAAGGGTCGAATGGAATCAGAAACACTTGAGTCGAGTCGAAAGGGGTCGAATGGAATCAGAAACACTTGACTGGAGTCGAAAAGGGTCGAATGGAATCAGAAAAACTTTAGTCGAGTTGAAAAGGGTCGAATGGAATCAGAAACACTTGTGTCGAGTCGAAAAGGGTCGAATGGAATCAGAAACACTTGACTGGAGTCGAAAAGGGTCGAATGGAATCAGAAACACTTGACTGGAGTCGAAAAGGTTCAAATGGAATCAGAAACACTTGAGTCGAGTCGAAAAGGGTCGAATGGAATCAGGAACACTTGACTGGAGTCGAAAAGGGTCGAATGGAATCAGAAACACTTGAGTCGAGTCGAAAAGGGTCGAATGGTATCAGAAACACTTGAGTCGAGTCGAAAAGGGTCGAATGGAATCAGAAACACTTGAGTCGAGTCGAAAAGGGTCGAATGGAATCAGAAACACTTGAGTCGAGTGGGGAAGGGTCGAATGGAATCAGAAACAGTTGAGTCGAGTCGAAAAGGGTCGAATGGAATCAGAAATACTTGAGTGGAGTCGAAAAGGGTCGAATGGAATCAGAAACACTTGAGTCGAGTCGAAAAGGGTCGAATGGAATCAGAAACACTTGAGTCGAGTCAAAAGGGTCGAATGGAATCAGAAACACTTGACTGGAGTCGAAAAGGGTAGAATGGAATCTGAAACAGTTGACTGGAGTCGAAAAGGGTCGAATGGAATCAGACACACTTGACTCGAGGCGAAAAGGGTCGAATGGAATCAGAAACACATGAGTCGAGTCGAAAAGGGTGCAATGGAATCAGAAACACTTTACTGGAGTCGAAAAGGGTCGAATGGAATCAGAAACACTTGACTGGAGTCGAAAAGGGTCCAAAGGAATCAGAAAAATTTGACTGGAGTCGAAAAGGTTCCAAAGGAATTAGAAACACTTGACTGAAGTCGAAAAGGGTCGAATGGAAACAGAAACACTTGACTGGAGTCGAAAAGGGTCGAATGGAATCAGAAACACTTGACTGGAGTCGAAAAGGGTGAAATGGATTCAGAAACACTTGACTGGAGTCGAAAAGGGTCGAATGGAATCAGAAACACTTGAGTCGAGTCGAAAAGGGTCGAATGGAATCAGAAACACTAGAGTCGAGTCGAAAAGCGTCGAATGGAATCAGAAACACTTGACTGGAGTCGAAATAGGTCGAATGGAATCAGAAACACTTGAGTCGAGTCGAAAAGGGTCGAATGGAATCAGAAACACTTGAGTCGAGTCGAAAAGGGTCGAATGGAATCAGAAACACTTGACTGGAGTCGAAAAGGGTCGAATGGAATCAGAAATACTTGACGGGAGTCGAAAAGGGTCCAAAGATTCAGAAACACTTGACTGGAGTCGAAAAGGGTCGAATGGAATCAGAAAAACTTGACTGGAGTCGAAAAGGGTGGAATGGAAAGAGAAACACTTGACTGGAGTCGAAAAGGGTCGAATGGAATCAGAAATACTTGACTGGAGTCGAAAAGGGTCCAAAGGATCCAGAAACACTTGACACGATTCGAAAAGGGTCGAAAGGAATCAGAAACAATTGACTGGAGTCGAAAAGCGTCGAATGGAATCAGAATCACTTGAGTCGAGTCGAAAACGTTCGAATGGAATCAGAAACACTTGAGTCGAGTCGAAAGGGTCGAATGGAATCAGAAACACTTGACTGGAGTCGAAAATAGTCGAATGGAATCAGAAACACTTGAGTCGAGTCAAAAGGGTTGAATGGAATCAGAAACACTTGACTGGAGTCGAAAAGGGTCGAATGGAATCAGAAACACTAGAGTCGAGTCGAAAAGGGTCGAATGGAATCAGAAACTCTAGAGTCGAGTCGAAAAGGGTCGAATGGAATCAGAAACACTTGACTGGAGTCGAAATAGGTCGAATGGAATCAGAAACACTTGAGTCGAGTCGAAAAGGGTCGAATGGAATCAGAAACACTTGAGTCGAGTCGAAAAGGGTAGAATGGAATCAGAAACACTTGACTGGAGTCGAAAAGGGTCGAATGGAATTAGAAAAACTTGACTGGAGTCGAAAAGGGTCGAATGGAATCAGAAACACTTGACTGGAGTCGAAAAGGGTCGAATGGAATCAGAAACACTTGAGTCGAGTCGAAAAGGGTCGAATGGAATCAGAAACACTTGAGTCGAGTTGAAAAGAGTCGAATGGAATCAGAAACACTTGACTGGATTCGAAAAGGGTCCAAAGAAATCAGAAACACTTGACAGGATTCGAAAAGGGTCGAATGGAATCAGAAACACTTGACTGGAGTCGAAATAGTCGAATGGAATCAGAAACACTTGAGTCGAGTCGAAAGCGGTCGAATGGAATCAGAAACACTTGACTGGAGTCAAAAAGGGTCGAATGGAATCAGAAACACTTGACTGGAGTCGAAAGGGGTCGAATGGAATCAGAAACACTTGACTGGATTCGAAAAGGGTCGAATGGAATCAGAAACACTTGACTGGAGTCGAAAAGCGTCGAATGGAATCAGAAACACTTGAGTCGAGTTGAAAAGGGTCGAATGGAATCAGAAACACTTGCGTCGAGTCGAAAAGGGTCGAATGGTATCAGAAACTGGAGTCGGAAAGGGTCGAATGGAATCAGAAACACTTGACTGGAGTCGAAAAGGGTCGAATGGAATCAGAAACACTTGAGTCGAGTCGAAAAGGGTCGAATGCAATCAGAAATACTTGACTGGAGTCGAACAGGGTCGAATGGAATCAGAAACACTTGAGTCGATCGAAAAGGGTCGAATGGAATCAGAATTACTTGAGTGGAGTCGAAAAGGGTAGAATGGAATCAGAAACACTTGAGTCGAGTCGAAAAGGGTCGAATGGAATCAGAAACACTTGAGTCGAGTCAAAAGGGTCGAATGGAATCAGAAACACTTGACTGGAGTCGAAAAGGGTCGAATGGAATCTGAAACAGTTGACTGGAGTCGAAAAGGGTCGAATGGAATCAGACACACTTGACTGGAGGCGAAAAGGGTCGAATGGAATCAAAAACACTTGACTGGAGTCGAAAAGGGTAGAATGGAATCAGAAACACATGAGTGGAGTCGAAAAGGGTAGAATGGAAGCAGAAACACTTGAGTCGAGTCGAAAGGGTCGAATGGAATCAGAAACACTTGACTGGAGTCGAAAAGAGTCGAATGGAATCAGAAACACTTGAGTCGAGTCAAAAGGGTCGAATGGAATCAGAAACACTTGACTGGAGGCGAAAAGGGTCGAATGGAATCAGAAACACTAGAGTCGAGTCGAAAAGGGTCGAATGGAATCAGAAACACTAGAGTCGAGTCGAAACGCGTCGAATGGAATCAGAAACAATTGACTGGAGTCGAAATAGGTCGAATGGAATCAGAAACACTTGAGTGGAGTCGAAAAGGGTCGAATGGAATCAGAAACACTTGAGTCGAGTCGAAAAGGGTCGAATGGAATCAGAAACACTTGACTGGAGTCGAAAAGGGTCGAATGGAATCAGAAATACTTGACGGGAGTCGAAAAGGGTCCAAAGATTCAGAAACACTTGACTGGAGTCGAAAAGGGTCGAATGGAATCAGAAAAACTTGACTGGAGTCGAAAAGGGTCGAATGGAAAGAGAAACACTTGACTGGAGTCGAAAAGGGTCCAAAGGAATCAGAAACGCTTCAGTCGAGTCGAAAAGGGTCGAATGGAATCAGAAACACTTGACTGGAGTCGAAAGGGGTCGAATGGAATCAGAAACACTTGAGTCGAGTCGAAAAGGGTCGAATGGTATCAGAAACACTTGACTGGAGTCGAAAAGGTTCAAATGGAATCAGAAACACTTGAGTCGAGTCGAAAAGGGTCGAATGGAATCAGAAACACTTGAGTAGAGTCGAAAAGGGTCGAATGGAATCAGAAACACTTGAGTCGAGTGGGTAAGGGTCGAATGGAATCAGAAACAGTTGAGTCGAGTCGAAAAGGGTCGAATGGAATCAGAAACACTTGACTGGAGTCGAAAAGGGTCGAAGGGAATCAGAAACACTTGAGTCGAGTCGAAAAGGGTCGAATGGAATCAGAAACACTTGAGTCGAATCGAAAAGGGTCGAATGGAATCAGAAACACTTGAGTCGAGTCGAAAGGGGTCGAATGGAATCAGAAACACTTGACTGGAGTCGAAAAGGGTCGAATGGAATCAGAAAAACTTTAGTCGAGTTGAAAAGGGTCGAATGGAATCAGAAACACTTGTGTCAAGTCGAAAAGGGTCGAATGGAATCAGAAACACTTGACTGGAGTCGAAATAGGTCGAATGGAATCAGAAAAACTTTAGTCGAGTCGAAAGGGGTCGAATGGAATCAGAAACACTTGACTGGAGTCGAAAAGGGTCGAATGGAATCAGAAAAACTTTAGTCGAGTTGAAAGGGGTCGAATGGTATCAGAAACACTTGTGTCGAGTCGAAAAGGGTCGAATGGAATCAGAAACACTTGAGTCGAGTCGAAAAGGGTCGAATGGAATCAGAAACACTTGACTGGAGTCGAAAAGGTTCAAATGGAATCAGAAACACTTGAGTCGAGTCGAAAAGGGTCGAATGGAATCAGAAACACTTGAGTCGAGTCGAAAAGGGTCGAATGGAATCAGAATCACTTGAGTCGAGTGGGGAAGGGTCGAATGGAATCAGAAACAGTTGAGTCGAGTCGAAAAGGGTCGAATGGAATCAGAAATACTTGAGTGGAGTCGAAAAGGGTCGAATGGAATCAGAAACACTTGAGTCGAGTCGAAAAGGGTCGAATGGAATCAGAAACACTTGAGTCGAGTCAAAAGGGTCGAATGCAATCAGAAACACTTGACTGGAGTCGAAAAGGGTAGAATGGAATCAGAAACAGTTGACTGGAGTCGAAAAGGGTCGAATGGAATCAGACACACTTGACTCGAGGCGAAACGGGTCGAATGGAATCAGAAACACATGAGTCGAGTCGAAAAGGGTGGAATGGAATCAGAAACACTTTACTGGAGTCGAAAAGGGTCGAATGGAATCAGAAACACTTGACTGGAGTCGAAAAGGGTCCAAAGGAAACAGAAACATTTGACTGGAGTCGAAAAGGTTCCAAAGGAATCAGAAACACTTGACTGAAGTCGAAAAGGGTCGAATGGAAACAGAAACACTTGACTGGAGTCGAAAAGGGTCGAATGGAATCAGAAACACTTGACTGGAGTCGAAAAGGGTGGAATGGATTCAGAAACACTTGACTGGAGTCGAAAAGGGTCGAATGGAATCAGAAACACTTGAGTCGAGTCGAAAAGGGTCGAATGGAATCAGAAACACTTGAGTCGAGTCGAAGTGTCGAATGGAATGAGAAACACTTGAGTCGAGTCGAGAAGGGTCGAATGGAATCAGAAACACTTGACTGGAGTCGAAAAGGGTCGAATTGAATCAGAAACACTTGACTGGAGTCGAGAAGGGTCGAATGGAATCAGAAACACTTGACTGGAGTCGAAAAGGTTCAAATGGAATCAGAAACACTTGAGTCGAGTCGAAAAGGGTCGAATGGAATCAGGAACACTTGACTGGAGTCGAAAAGGGTCGAATGGAATCAGAAACACTTGAGTCGAGTCGAAAAGGGTCGAATGGTATCAGAAACACTTGAGTCGAGTCGAAAAGGGTCGAATGGAATCAGAAACACTTGAGTCGAGTCGAAAAGGGTCGAATGGAATCAGAAACACTTGAGTCGAGTGGGGAAGGGTCGAATGGAATCAGAAACAGTTGAGTCGAGTCGAAAAGGGTCGAATGGAATCAGAAATACTTGAGTGGAGTCGAAAAGGGTCGAATGGAATCAGAAACACTTGAGTCGAGTCGAAAAGGGTCGAATGGAATCAGAAACACTTGAGTCGAGTCAAAAGGGTCGAATGGAATCAGAAACACTTGACTGGAGTCGAAAAGGGTAGAATGGAATCTGAAACAGTTGACTGGAGTCGAAAAGGGTCGAATGGAATCAGACACACTTGACTCGAGGCGAAAAGGGTCGAATGGAATCAGAAACACATGAGTCGAGTCGAAAAGGGTGCAATGGAATCAGAAACACTTTACTGGAGTCGAAAAGGGTCGAATGGAATCAGAAACACTTGACTGGAGTCGAAAAGGTTCCAAAGGAATCAGAAAAATTTGACTGGAGTCGAAAAGGTTCCAAAGGAATTAGAAACACTTGACTGAAGTCGAAAAGGGTCGAATGGAAACAGAAACACTTGACTGGAGTCGAAAAGGGTCGAATGGAATCAGAAACACTTGACTGGAGTCGAAAAGGGTGAAATGGATTCAGAAACACTTGACTGGAGTCGAAAAGGGTCGAATGGAATCAGAAACACTAGAGTCGAGTCGAAAAGCGTCGAATGGAATCAGAAACACTTGACTGGAGTCGAAATAGGTCGAATGGAATCAGAAACACTTGAGTCGAGTCGAAAAGGGTCGAATGGAATCAGAAACACTTGAGTCGAGTCGAAAAGGGTCGAATGGAATCAGAAACACTTGACTGGAGTCGAAAAGGGTCGAATGGAATCAGAAATACTTGACGGGAGTCGAAAAGGGTCCAAAGATTCAGAAACACTTGACTGGAGTCGAAAAGGGTCGAATGGAATCAGAAAAACTTGACTGGAGTCGAAAAGGGTCGAATGGAAAGAGAAACACTTGACTGGAGTCGAAAAGGGTCGAATGGAATCAGAAATACTTGACTGGAGTCGAAAAGGGTCCAAAGGATCCAGAAACACTTGACACGATTCGAAAAGGGTCGAAAGGAATCAGAAACAATTGACTGGAGTCGAAAAGCGTCGAATGGAATCAGAATCACTTGAGTCGAGTCGAAAACGTTCGAATGGAATCAGAAACACTTGAGTCGAGTCGAAAGGGTCGAATGGAATCAGAAACACTTGACTGGAGTCGAAAATAGTCGAATGGAATCAGAAACACTTGAGTCGAGTCAAAAGGGTTGAATGGAATCAGAAACACTTGACTGGAGTCGAAAAGGGTCGAATGGAATCAGAAACACTAGAGTCGAGTCGAAAAGGGTCGAATGGAATCAGAAACTCTAGAGTCGAGTCGAAAAGGGTCGAATGGAATCAGAAACACTTGACTGGAGTCGAAATAGGTCGAATGGAATCAGAAACACTTGAGTCGAGTCGAAAAGGGTCGAATGGAATCAGAAACACTTGAGTCGAGTCGAAAAGGGTAGAATGGAATCAGAAACACTTGACTGGAGTCGAAAAGGGTCGAATGGAATCAGAAAAACTTGACTGGAGTCGAAAAGGGTCGAATGGAATCAGAAACACTTGACTGGAGTCGAAAAGGGTCGAATGGAATCAGAAACACTTGAGTCGAGTCGAAAAGGGTCGAATGGAATCAGAAACACTTGAGTCGAGTTGAAAAGAGTCGAATGGAATCAGAAACACTTGACTGGATTCGAAAAGGGTCCAAAGAAATCAGAAACACTTGACAGGAGTCGAAAAGGGTCGAATGGAATCAGAAACACTTGACTGGAGTCGAAAAGGGTCGAATGGAATCAGAAACACTTGAGTCGAGTCGAAAGCGGTCGAATGGAATCAGAAACACTTGACTGGAGTCAAAAAGGGTCGAATGGAATCAGAAACACTTGACTGGAGTCGAAAGGGGTCGAATGGAATCAGAAACACTTGACTGGATTCGAAAAGGGTCGAATGGAATCAGAAACACTTGACTGGAGTCGAAAAGGGTTGAATGGAATCAGAAACACTTGAGTCGAGTTGAAAAGGGTCGAATGGAATCAGAAACACTTGCGTCGAGTCGAAAAGGGTCGAATGGTATCAGAAACTGGAGTCGGAAAGGGTCGAATGGAATCAGAAACACTTGACTGGAGTCGAAAAGGGTCGAATGGAATCAGAAACACTTGAGTCGAGTCGAAAAGGGTCGAATGCAATCAGAAATACTTGACTGGAGTCGAAAAGGGTCGAATGGAATCAGAAACACTTGAGTCGATCGAAAAGGGTCGAATGGAATCAGAATTACTTGAGTGGAGTCGAAAAGGGTAGAATGGAATCAGAAACACTTGAGTCGAGTCGAAAAGGGTCGAATGGAATCAGAAACACTTGAGTCGAGTCAAAAGGGTCGAATGGAATCAGAAACACTTGACTGGAGTCGAAAAGGGTCGAATGGAATCTGAAACAGTTGACTGGAGTCGAAAAGGGTCGAATGGAATCAGACACACTTGACTGGAGGCGAAAAGGGTCGAATGGAATCAAAAACACTTGACTGGAGTCGAAAAGGGTAGAATGGAATCAGAAACACATGAGTGGAGTCGAAAAGGGTAGAATGGAAGCAGAAACACTTGAGTCGAGTCGAAAGGGTCGAATGGAATCAGAAACACTTGACTGGAGTCGAAAAGAGTCGAATGGAATCAGAAACACTTGAGTCGAGTCAAAAGGGTCGAATGGAATCAGAAACACTTGACTGGAGTCGAAAAGGGTCGAATGGAATCAGAAACACTAGAGTCGAGTCGAAAAGGGTCGAATGGAATCAGAAACACTAGAGTCGAGTCGAAACGCGTCGAATGGAATCAGAAACAATTGACTGGAGTCGAAATAGGTCGAATGGAATCAGAAACACTTGAGTGGAGTCGAAAAGGGTCGAATGGAATCAGAAACACTTGAGTCGAGTCGAAAAGGGTCGAATGGAATCAGAAACACTTGACTGGAGTCGAAAAGGGTCGAATGGAATCAGAAATACTTGACGGGAGTCGAAAAGGGTCCAAAGATTCAGAAACACTTGACTGGAGTCGAAAAGGGTCGAATGGAATCAGAAAAACTTGACTGGAGTCGAAAAGGGTCGAATGGAAAGAGAAACACTTGACTGGAGTCGAAAAGGGTCCAAAGGAATCAGAAACGCTTGAGTCGAGTCGAAAAGGGTCGAATGGAATCAGAAACACTTGACTGGAGTCGAAAAGGGTCGAATGGAATCAGAAACACTTGAGTCGAGTCGAAAAGGGTCGAATGGTATCAGAAACACTTGACTGGAGTCGAAAAGGTTCAAATGGAATCAGAATCACTTGAGTCGAGTCGAAAAGGGTCGAATGGAATCAGAAACACTTGAGTAGAGTCGAAAAGGGTCGAATGGAATCAGAAACACTTGAGTCGAGTGGGTAAGGGTCGAATGGATTCAGAAACAGTTGAGTCGAGTCGAAAAGGGTCGAATGGAATCAGAAACACTTGACTGGAGTCGAAAAGGGTCGAAGGGAATCAGAAACACTTGAGTCGAGTCGAAAAGGGTCGAATGGAATCAGAAACACTTGAGTCGAATCGAAAAGGGTCGAATGGAATCAGAAACACTTGAGTCGAGTCGAAAGGGGTCGAATGGAATCAGAAACACTTGACTGGAGTCGAAAAGGGTCGAATGGAATCAGAAAAACTTTAGTCGAGTTGAAAAGGGTCGAATGGAATCAGAAACACTTGTGTCAAGTCGAAAAGGGTCGAATGGAATCAGAAACACTTGACTGGAGTCGAAATAGGTCGAATGGAATCAGAAAAACTTTAGTCGAGTCGAAAGGGGTCGAATGGAATCAGAAACACTTGACTGGAGTCGAAAAGGGTCGAATGGAATCAGAAAAACTTTAGTCGAGTTGAAAGGGGTCGAATGGTATCAGAAACACTTGTGTCGAGTCGAAAAGGGTCGAATGGAATCAGAAACACTTGAGTCGAGTCGAAAAGGGTCGAATGGAATCAGAAACACTTGACTGGAGTCGAAAAGGTTCAAATGGAATCAGAAACACTTGAGTCGAGTCGAAAAGGGTCGAATGGAATCAGAAACACTTGAGTCGAGTCGAAAAGGGTCGAATGGAATCAGAATCACTTGAGTCGAGTGGGGAAGGGTCGAATGGAATCAGAAACAGTTGAGTCGAGTCGAAAAGGGTCGAATGGAATCAGAAATACTTGAGTGGAGTCGAAAAGGGTCGAATGGAATCAGAAACACTTGAGTCGAGTCGAAAAGGGTCGAATGGAATCAGAAACACTTGAGTCGAGTCAAAAGGGTCGAATGCAATCAGAAACACTTGACTGGAGTCGAAAAGGGTAGAATGGAATCAGAAACAGTTGACTGGAGTCGAAAAGGGTCGAATGGAATCAGACACACTTGACTCGAGGCGAAAAGGGTCGAATGGAATCAGAAACACATGAGTCGAGTCGAAAAGGGTGGAATGGAATCAGAAACACTTTACTGGAGTCGAAAAGGGTCGAATGGAATCAGAAACACTTGACTGGAGTCGAAAAGGGTCCAAAGGAAACAGAAACATTTGACTGGAGTCGAAAAGGTTCCAAAGGAATCAGAAACACTTGACTGAAGTCGAAAAGGGTCGAATGGAAACAGAAACACTTGACTGGAGTCGAAAAGGGTCGAATGGAATCAGAAACACTTGACTGGAGTCGAAAAGGGTGGAATGGATTCAGAAACACTTGACTGGAGTCGAAAAGGGTCGAATGGAATCAGAAACACTTGAGTCGAGTCGAAAAGGGTCGAATGGAATCAGAAACACTTGAGTCGAGTCGAAGTGTCGAATGGAATCAGAAACACTTGAGTCGAGTCGAGAAGGGTCGAATGGAATCAGAAACACTTGACTGGAGTCGAAAAGGGTCGAAGTGAATCAGAAACACTTGACTGGAGTCGAGAAGGGTCGAATGGAATCAGAAACACTTGACTGGAGTCGAAAAGGGTCCAAAGGATCCAGAAACACTTGACACGATTCGAAAAGGGTCGAAAGGAATCAGAAAAACTTGACTGGAGTCGAAAAGGGTCGAATGGAATCAGAATCACTTGAGTCGAGTCGAAAACGGTCGAATGGAATCAGAAACACTTGAGTCGAGTCGAAAAGGGTCGAATGGAATCAGAAACACTTGAGTCGATCGAAAAGGGTAGAATGGAATCAGAAACACATGAGTGGAGTCGAAAAGGGTAGAATTGAAGCAGAAACACTTGAGTCGAGTCAAAAGGGTCGAATGGAATCAGAAACACTTGACTGGAGTCGAAAAGGGTCGAATGGAATCAGAAACACTAGAGTCGAGTCGAAAAGGGTCGAATGGAATCAGAAACACTAGAGTCGAGTCGAAAAGGGTCGAATGGAATCAGAAACACTTGACTGGAGTCGAAATAGGTCGAATGGAATCAGAAACACTTGAGTCGAGTCGAAAAGGGTCGAATGGAATCAGAAACACTTGAGTCGAGTCGAAAAGGGTCGAATGGAATCAGAAACACTTGACTGGAGTCGAAAAGGGTCGAATGGAATCAGAAATACTTGACGGGAGTCAAAAAGGGTCCAAAGATTCAGAAACACTTGATTGGAGTCGAAAAGGGTCGAATGGAATCAGAAATACTTGACTGGAGTCGAAAAGGGTCGAATGGAAAGAGAAACACTTGACTGGAGTCGAAAAGGGTCGAATGGAATCAGAAATACTTGACTGGAGTCGAAAAGGGTCCAAAGGATTCAGAAACACTTGACTGGAGTCGAAAAGGGTCGAATGGAATCAGAAACACTTGACTGGAGTCGAAAAGCGTCGAATGGAATCAGAAACACTTGACTGGAGTCGAAAAGGGTCGAATGGAATCAGAAACACTTGACTGGAGTCGAAAAGGGTCGAATGGAATCAGAAACACTTGAGTCGAGTCGAAAAGGGTCGAATGGAATCAGAAACACTTGAGTCGAGTTGAAAAGAGTCGAATGGAATCAGAAACACTTGACTGGAATCGAAAAGGGTCCAAAGAAACCAGAAACACTTGACAGGAGTCGAAAAGGGTCGAATGGAATCAGAAACACTTGACTGGAGTCGAAAAGGGTCGAATGGAATCAGAAATACTTGAGTCGAGTCGAAAGGGGTCGAATGGAATCAGAAACACTTGAGTCGAGTCGAAAAGGGTCGAATGGAATCAGAAACCCTTGACTGGAGTCGAAATAGGTCGAATGGAATCAGAAACACTTGACTGGAGTCGAAAAGGGTCGAATGGAATCTGAAACAGTTGACTGGAGTCGAAAATGGTCGAATGGAATCAGACACACTTGACTGGAGGCGAAAAGGGTCGAATGGAATCAGAAACACTTGAGTCGAGTCGAAAAGTGTAGAATGGAATCAGAAACACTTGAGTCGAGTCGAAAAGGGTCGAATGGAATCAGAAACACTTGAGTCGAGTCAAAAGGGTCGAATGGAATCAGAAACACTTGAGTCGACTCGAAAAGGGTCGAATGGAATCAGAAACACTTGAGTCGAGTCAAAAGGGTCGAATGGAATCAGAAACACTTGACTGGAGTCGAAAAGGGTCGAATGGAATCAGAAACACTTGAGTCGAGTCGAAAAGGGTAGAATGGAATCAGAAACACTTTACTGGAGTCGAAAAGGGTCGAATGGAATCAGAAACACTTGACTGGAGTCGAAAAGGGTCGAATGGAATCAGAAACACTTGAGTCGAGTCGAAAAGGGTAGAATGGAATCAGAAATACTTGAGTCGAGTCGAAAAGGGTCGAATGGAATCAGAAACACTTGAGTCGAGTCAAAAGGGTCGAATGGAATCAGAAACACTTGACTGGAGTCGAAAAGGGTCGAATGGAATCTGAAACAGTTGACTGGAGTCGAAAAGGGTCGAATGGAATCAGACACACTTGACTGGAGGCGAAAAGGGTCGAATGGAATCAGAAACACATGAGTCGAGTCGAAAAGGGTGGAATGGAATCAGAAACACTTTACTGGAGTCGAAAAGGGTCGAATGGAATCAGAAACACTTGACTGGAGTCGAAAAGGGTCCAAAGGAATCAGAAAAATTTGACTGGAGTCGAAAAGGTTCCAAAGGAATCAGAAACACTTGACTGAAGTCGAAAAGGGTCGAATGGAAACAGAAACACTTGACTGGAGTTGAAAAGGGTCGAATGGAATCAGAAACACTTGATTGGAGTCGAAAAGGGTGGAATGGATTCAGAAACACTTGACTGGAGTCGAAAAGGGTCGAATGGAATCAGAAACACTTGAGTCGAGTCGAAAAGGGTCGAATGGAATCAGAAACACTTGAGTCGAGTCGAAGTGTCGAATGGAATCAGAAACACTTGAGTCGAGTCGAAATAGGTCGAATGGAATCAAAACACTTGACTGGAGTCGAAAAGGGTCGAATTGAATCAGGAACACTTGACTGGAGTCGAGAAGGGTCGAATGGAATCAGAAACACTTGACTGGAGTCGAAAAGGGTCCAAAGGATCCAGAAACACTTGACACGATTCGAAAAGGGTCGAAAGGAATCAGAAACACTTGACTGGAGTCGAAAAGGGTCGAATGGAATCAGAATCACTTGAGTCGAGTCGAAAACTTTCGAATGGAATCAGAAACACTTGAGTTGAGTCGAAAGGGTCGAATGGAATCAGAAACACTTGACTGGAGTCGAAAAGAGTCGAATGGAATCAGAAACACTTGAGTCGAGTCAAAAGGGTCGAATGGAATCAGAAACACTTGACTGGAGTCGAAAAGGGTCGAATGGAATCAGAAATACTTGACGGGAGTCGAAAAGGGTCCAAAGATTCAGAAACACTTGACTGGAGTCGAAAAGGGTCGAATGGAATCAGAAAAACTTGACTGGAGTCGAAAAGGGTCCAATGGAAAGAGAAACACTTGCCTGGAGTCGACAAGGGTCGAATGGAATCAGAAATACTTGACTGGAGTCGAAAAGGGTCCAAAGGATTCAGAAACACTTGACTGGAGTCGAAAAGGGTCGAATGGAATCAGAAAAACTTGACTGGAGTCGAAAATGGTCGAATGGAATCAGAAACACTTGACTGGAGTCGAAAAGGGTCGAATGGAATCAGAAACACGTGACTGGAGTCGAAAAGGGTCGAATGGAATCAGAAACACTTGAGTCGAGTCGAAAAGGGTCGAATGGAATCAGAAACACTTGAGTCGAGTTGAAAAGAGTCGAATGGAATCAGAAACACTTGACTGGAATCGAAAAGGGTCCAAAGAAATCAGAAACACTTGACAGGAGTCGAAAAGGGTCGAATGGAATCAGAAACACTTGACTGGAGTCGAAAAGGGTCGAATGGAATCAGAAATACTTGAGTCGAGTCGAAAGGAGTCGAATGGAATCAGAAACACTTGAGTCGAGTCGAAAAGGGTCGAATGGAATCAGAAACCCTTGACTGGAGTCGAAATAGGTCGAATGGAATCAGAAACACTTGACTGGAGTCGAAAAGGGTCGAATGGAATCTGAAAGAGTTGACTGGAGTCGAAAATGGTCGAATGGAATCAGACACACTTGACTGGAGGCGAAAAGGGTCGAATGGAATCAGAAACACTTGAGTCGAGTCGAAAAGGGTAGAATGGAATCAGAAACACTTGAGTCGAGTCGAAAAGGGTAGAATGGAATCAGAAACACTTGAGTCGAGTCGAAAAGGGTCGAATGGAATCAGAAACACTTGAGTCGAGTCAAAAGGGTCGAATGGAATCAGAAACACTTGAGTCGAGTAGAAAAGGGTCGAATGGAATCAGAAACACTTGAGTCGAGTCAAAAAGGTCGAATGGAATCAGAAACACTTGACTGGAGTCGAAAAGGGTCGAATGGAATCAGAAACACTTGAGTCGAGTCGAAAAGGGTAGAATGGAATCAGAAACACTTTACTGGAGTCGAAAAGGGTCGAATGGCATCAGAAACACATGAGTCGAGTCGAAAAGGGTGGAATGGAATCAGAAACACTTTACTGGAGTCGAAAAGGGTCGAATGGAATCAGAAACACTTGACTGGAGTCGAAAAGGGTCCAAAGGAATCAGAAAAATTTGACTGGAGTCGAAAAGGTTCCAAAGGAATCAGAAACACTTGACTGAAGTCGAAAAGGGTCGAATGGAAACAGAAACACTTGACTGGAGTTGAAAAGGGTCGAATGGAATCAGAAACACTTGATTGGAGTCGAAAAGGGTGGAATGGATTCAGAAACACTTGACTGGAGTCGAAAAGGGTCGAATGGAAACAGAAACACTTGAGTCGAGTCGAAAAGGGTCGAATGGAATCAGAAACACTTGAGTCGAGTCGAAGTGTCGAATGGAATCAGAAACACTTGAGTCGAGTCGAAATAGGTCGAATGGAATCAAAACACTTGACTGGAGTCGAAAAGGTTCGAATTGAATCAGGAACACTTGACTGGAGTCGAGAAGGGTCGAATGGAATCAGAAACACTTGAGTCGAGTCGAAAAGGGTCCAAAGGATCCAGAAACACTTGACACGATTCGAAAAGGGTCGAAAGGAATCAGAAACACTTGACTGGAGTCGAAAAGGGTCGAATGGAATCAGAATCACTTGAGTCGAGTCGAAAACATTCGAATGGAATCAGAAACACTTGAGTTGAGTCGAAAGGGTCGAATGGAATCAGAAACACTTGACTGGAGTCGAAAAGAGTCGAATGGAATCAGAAACACTTGAGTCGAGTCAAAAGGGTCAAATGGAATCAGAAACACTTGACTGGAGTCGAAAAGGGTCGAATGGAATCAGAAACACTAGAGTCGAGTCGAAAAGGGTCGAATGGAATCAGAAACACTAGAGTCGAGTCGAAAAGGGTCGAATGGAATCAGAAACACTTGACTGGAGTCGAAATAGGTCGAATGGAATCAGAAACACTTGAGTGGAGTCGAAAAGGGTCGAATGGAATCAGAAACACTTGAGTCGAGTCGAAAAGGGTCGAATGGAATCAGAAACACTTGACTGGAGTCGAAAAGGGTCGAATGGAATCAGAAATACTTGACGGGAGTCGAAAAGGGTCCAAAGATTCAGAAACACTTGACTGGAGTCGAAAAGGGTCGAATGGAATCAGAAAAACTTGACTGGAGTCGAAAAGGGTCGAATGGAATCAGAAACACTTGACTGGAGTCGAAAAGGGTCGAATGGAATCAGAAAAACTTGACTGGAGTCGAAAAGGGTCGAATGGAATCAGAAACACTTGAGTCGAGTCGAAAAGGGTCGAATGGAATCAGAAACACTTGAGTCGAGTTGAAAAGAGTCGAATGGAATCAGAAACACTTGACTGGATTCGAAAAGGGTCCAAAGAAATCAGAAACACTTGACAGGAGTCGAAAAGGGTCGAATGGAATCAGAAACACTTGACTGGAGTCGAAAAGGGTCGAATGGAATCAGAAACACTTGAGTCGAGTCGAAAGGGGACGAATGGAATCAGAAACACTTGACTGGAGTCAAAAAGGGTCGAATGGAATCAGAAACACTTGACTGGAGTCGAAAGGGGTCGAATGGAATCAGAAACACTTGACTGGATTCGAAAAGGGTCGAATGGAATCAGAAACACTTGACTGGAGTCGAAAAGGGTCGAATGGAATCAGAAACACTTGAGTCGAGTTGAAAAGGGTCGAATGGAATCAGAAACACTTGAGTAGAGTCGAAAAGCGTCGAATGGAATCAGAAACACTTGAGTCGAGTGGGTAAGGGTCGAATGGAATCAGAAACAGTTGAGTCGAGTCGAAAAGGGTCGAATGGAATCAGAAACACTTGTGTCGAGTCGAAAAGGGTCGAATGGAATCAGAAACACTTGACTGTAGTCGAAATAGGTCGAATGGAATCAGAAACACTTGACTGGAGTCGAAAAGGTTCAAATGGAATCAGAAACACTTGAGTCGAGTCGAAAAGGGTCGAATGGAATCAGAAACACTTGACTGGAGTCGAAAAGGGTCGAATGGAATCAGAAACACTTGAGTCGAGTCGAAAAGGGTCGAATGGTATCAGAAACACTTGACTGGAGTCGAAAAGGTTCAAATGGAACCAGAAACACTTGAGTCGAGTCGAAAAGGGTCGAATGGAATCAGAAACACTTGAGTCGAGTCGAAAAGGGTCGAATGGAATCAGAAACACTTGAGTCGAGTGGGTAAGGGTCGAATGGAATCAGAAACAGTTGAGTCGAGTCGAAAAGGGTCGAATGGAATCAGAAACACTTGACTGGAGTCGAAAAGGGTCGAATGGAATCAGAAACACTTGAGTCGAGTCGAAAAGGGTCGAATGGAATCAGAAACACTTGAGTCGAATCGAAAAGGGTCGAATGGAATCAGAAACACTTGAGTCGAGTCGAAAGGGGTCGAATGGAATCAGAAACACTTGACTGGAGTCGAAAAGGGTCGAATGGAATCAGAAAAACTTTAGTCGAGTTGAAAGGGGTCGAATGGTATCAGAAACACTTGTGTCGAGTCGAAAAGGGTCGAATGGAATCAGAAACACTTGAGTCGAGTCGAAAAGGGTCGAATGGAATCAGAAACACTTGACTGGAGTCGAAAAGGTTCAAATGGAATCAGAAACACTTGAGTCGAGTCGAAAAGGGTCGAATGGAATCAGAAACACTTGAGTCGAGTCGAAAAGGGTCGAATGGAATCAGAATCACTTGAGTCGAGTGGGGAAGGGTCGAATGGAATCAGAAACAGTTGAGTCGAGTCGAAAAGGGTCGAATGGAATCAGAAATACTTGAGTGGAGTCGAAAAGGGTCGAATGGAATCAGAAACACTTGAGTCGAGTCGAAAAGGGTCGAATGGAATCAGAAACTCTTGAGTCGAGTCAAAAGGGTCGAATGCAATCAGAAACACTTGACTGGAGTCGAAAAGGGTGGAATGGAATCAGAAACAGTTGACTGGAGTCGAAAAGGGTCGAATGGAATCAGACACACTTGACTCGAGGCGAAAAGGGTCAAATGGAATCAGAAACACATGAGTCGAGTCGAAAAGGGTGGAATGGAATCAGAAACACTTTACTGGAGTCGAAAAGGGTCGAATGGAATCAGAAACACTTGACTGGAGTCGAAAGGGTCCAAAGGAATCAGAAACATTTGACTGGAGTCGAAAAGGTTCCAAAGGAATCAGAAACACTTGACTGAAGTCGAAAAGGGTCGAATGGAAACAGAAACACTTGACTGGAGTCGAAAAGGGTCGAATGGAATCAGAAACACTTGACTGGAGTCGAAAAGGGTGGAATGGATTCAGAAACACTTGACTGGAGTCGAAAAGGGTCGAATGGAATCAGAAACACTTGAGTCGAGTCGAGAAGGGTCGAATGGAATCAGAAACTCTTGACTGGAGTCGAAAAGGGTCGAATTGAATCAGAAACACTTGACTGGAGTCGAGAAGGGTCGAATGGAATCAGAAACACTTGACTGGAGTCGAAAAGGGTCCAAACGATCCAGAAACACTTGACACGATTCGAAAAGGGTCGAAAGGAATCAGAAACACTTGACTGGAGTCGAAAAGGGTCGAATGGAATCAGAATCACTTGAGTCGAGTCGAAAACGGTCGAATGGAATCAGAAACACTTGAGTCGAGTCGAAAAGGGTCGAATGGAATCAGAAACACTTGAGTCGATCGAAAAGGGTAGAATGGAATCAGAAACACATGAGTGGAGTCGAAAAGGGTAGAATGGAAGCAGAAACACTTGAGTCGAGTCAAAAGGGTCGAATGGAATCAGAAACACTTGACTGGAGTCGAAAAGGGTCGAATGGAATCAGAAACACTAGAGTCGAGTCGAAAAGGGTCGAATGGAATCAGAAACACTAGAGTCGATTTGAAAAGGGTCGAATGGAATCAGAAACACTTGACTGGATTCGAAATAGGTCGAATGGTATCAGAAACACTTGAGTCGAGTCGAAAAGGGTCGAATGGAATCAGAAACACTTTAGTCGAGTCGAAAAGGGTCGAATGGAATCAGAAACACTTGACAGGAGTCGAAAAGGGTCGAATGGAATCAGAAATACTTGACGGGAGTCGAAAAGGGTCCAAAGATTCAGAAACACTTGACTGGAGTCGAAAAGGGTCGAATGGAAAGAGAAACACTTGACTGGAGTCGAAAAGGGTCGAATGGAATCAGAAATACTTGACTGGAGTCGAAAAGGGTCGAATGGAATCAGAAACACTTGAGTCGATCGAAAAGGGTCGAATGGAATCAGAAATACTTGAGTGGAGTCGAAAAGGGTAGAATGGAATCAGAAACACTTGAGTCGAGTCGAAAAGGGTCGAATGGAATCAGAAACACTTGAGTCGAGTCAAAAGGGTCGAATGGAATCAGAAACTTGACTGGAGTCGAATACGGTCGAATGGAATCAGAAAAACTTGAGTCGAGTCGAAAATGGTCGAATGGAATTAGAAACACTTGACTGGAGGCGAAAGGGGTCGTATGGAATGAGAAACACTTGACTGGAGTCGAAAAGGGTCGAATGGAATCAGAAACACTTGAGTCGAGTCGAAAAGGGTCGAATGGAATCAGAAACACTTGAGTCGAGTTGAAAAGAGTCGAATGGAATCAGAAACACTTGACTGGAGTCGAAAAGGGTCGAATGGAATCAGAAACACTTGACTGGAGTCGAAAAGGGTCGAATGGAATCAGAAACACTTGAGTCGAGTTGAAAAGAGTCGAATGGAATCAGAAACACTTGACTGGAGTCGAAAAGGGTCCAAAGGAATCAGAAATCCTTGACAGGAGTCGAAAAGGGTCGAATGGAATCAGAAACACTTGACTGGAGTCGAAAAGGGTAGAATGGAATCAGAAACACTTTACTGGAGTCGAAAAGGGTCGAATGGAATCAGAAACACTTGAGTCGAGTCGAAAAGGGTAGAATGGAATCAGAAACACTTTACTGGAGTCAAAAAGGGTCGAATGGAATCAGAAACACATGAGTCGAGTCGAAAAGGGTGGAATGGAATCAGAAACACTTTACTGGAGTCGAAAAGGGTCGAATGGAATCAGAAACACTTGACTGGAGTCGAAAAGGGTCCAAAGGAATCAGAAAAATTTGACTGGAGTCGAAAAGGTTCCAAAGGAATCAGAAACACTTGACTGAAGTCGAAAAGGTTCAAATGGAATCAGAAACACTTGAGTCGAGACGAAAAGGGTCGAATGGAATCAGAAACACTTGACTGGAGTCGAAAAGGGTCGAATTGAATCAGAAACACTTGACTGGAGTCGAAAAGGGTCGAATGGAATCAGAAACACTTCACTGGAGTCGAAAAGGGTCGAATGGAATCAGAAACACTTGAGTCGAGTCGAAAGGGGTCGAATGGAATCAGAAACACTTGACTGGAGTCAAAAAGGGTCGAATGGAATCAGAAACACTTGACTGGAGTCGAAAGGGGTCGAATGGAATCAGAAACACTTGACTGGATTCGAAAAGGGTCGAATGGAATCAGAAACACTTGACTGGAGTCGAAAAGGGTCGAATGGAATCAAAAACACTTGAGTCGAGTTGAAAAGGGTCGAATGGAATCAGAAACACTTGCGTCGAGTCGAAAAGGGTCGAATGGTATCAGAAACTAGAGTCGGAATGCGTCGAATGGAATCAGAAAAAATTGACTGGAGTCGAAAAGGGTCGAATGGAATCAGAAACACTTGAGTCGAGTCGAAAAGGGTCGAATGGAATCAGAAATACTTGACTGGAGTCGAAAATGGTCGAATGGAATCAGAAACACTTGATTGGAGTCGAAAAGGGTGGAATGGATTCAGAATCACTTGACTGGAGTCGAAAAGGGTCGAATGGAATCAGAAACACTGAGTCGAGTCGAAAAGGGTCGAATGGAATCAGAAACACTTGAGTCGAGTTGAAGTGTCGAATGGAATCAGAAACACTTGAGTCGAGTCGAAATAGGTCGAATGGAATCAGAAACACTTGACTGGAGTCGAAAAGGGTCGAATGGAATCAGAATCACTTGAGTCGAGTCGAAAACGTTCGAATGGAATCAGAAACACTTGAGTCGAGTCGAAAGGGTCGAATGGAATCAGAAATACTTGACTGGAGTCGAAAATAGTCGAATGGAATCAGAAACACTTGAGTCAAGTCAAAAGGGTCGAATGGAATCAGAAACACTTGACTGGAGTCGAAAAGGGTCGAATGGAATCAGAAACACTAGCGTCGAGTCGAAAAGGGTCGAATGGAATCAGAAACACTTGACCGGAGTCGAAATAGGTCGAATGGAATCAGAAACACTTGAGTCGAGTCGAAAAGGGTCGAATGGAATCAGAAACACTTGAGTCGAGTCGAAAAGGGTCGAATGGATTCAGAAACACTTGACTGGAGTCGAAAAGGGTCGAATGGAATCAGAAATACTTGACGGGAGTCGAAAAGGGTCCAAAGATTCAGAAACACTTGACTGGAGTCGAAAAGGGTCGAATGGAATCAGAAAAACTTGACTGGAGTCGAAAAGGGTCGAATGGAAAGAGAAACACTTGACTGGAGTCGAAAAGGGTCGAATGGAATCAGAAATACTTGACTGGAGTCGAAAAGGGTCCAAAGGATTCAGAAACACTTGACTGGAGTCGAAAAGGGTCGAATGGAATCAGAAAAACTTGACTGGAGACGAAAAGGGTCGAATGGAATCAGAAAAACTTGACTGGAGTTGAAAAGGGTCGAATGGAATCAGAAACACTTGACTGGAGTCGAAAAGGGTCGAATGGAATCAGAAAAACTTGAGTCGAGTCGAAAAGGGTCGAATGGAATCAGAAACACTTGAGTCGAGTTGAAAAGAGTCGAATGGAACCAGAAACACTTGACTGGATTGGAAAAGGGTCCAAAGAAATCAGAAACACTTGACAGGAGTCGAAAAGGGTCGAATGGAATCAGAAACACTTGAGTCGAGTCGAAAGGGGTCGAATGGAATCAGAAACACTTGACTGGAGTCAAAAAGGGTCGAATGGAATCAGAAACAATTGACTGGAGTCGAAAGGGGTCGAATGGAATCAGAAACACTTGACTGGATTCGAAAAGGGTCGAATGGAATCAGAAACACTTGACTGGAGTCGAAAAGGGTCGAATCTAATCAGAAACACTTGAGTCGAGTTGAAAAGGGTCGAATGGAATCAGAAACACTTGCGTCGAGTCGAAAAGGGTCGAATGGTATCAGAAACTGGAGTCGGAAAGGGTCGAATGGAATCAGAAACACTTGACTGGAGTCGAAAAGGGTCGAATGGAATCAGAAACACTTGAGTCGAGTCGAAAAGGGTCGAATGGAATCAGAAATGCTTGACTGGAGTCGAAAAGGGTCGAATGGAATCAGAAACACTTGAGTCGATCGAAAAGGGTCGAATGGAATCAGAAATACTTGAGTGGAGTCGAAAAGGGTAGAATGGAATCAGAAACACTTGAGTCGAGTCGAAAAGGGTCGAATGGAATCAGAAACACTTGAGTCGAGTCAAAAGGGTCGAATGGAATCAGAAACACTTGACTGGAGTCGAAAAGGGTCGAATGGAATCTGAAACAGTTGACTGGAGTCGAAAAGGGTCGAATGGAATCAGACACCCTTGACTGGAGGCGAAAAGGGTCGAATGGAATCAGAAACACTTGACTGGAGTCGAAAAGGGTCCAAAGTTATCAGAAAAATTTGACTGGAGTCGAAAAGGTTCCAAAGGAATCAGAAACACTTGACTGAAGTCGAAAAGGGTCGAATGGAAACAGAAACACTTGACTGGAGTCGAAAAGGGTCGAATGGAATCAGAAACACTTGACTGGAGTCGAAAAGGGTCGAATGGAATCTGAAACAGTTGACTGGAGTCGAAAAGGGTCGAATGGAATCAGAGACATTTGACTGGAGGCGAAAAGGGTCGAATGGAATCAGAAACACATGAGTCGACTCGAAAAGGGTGGAATGGAATCAGAAACACTTTACTGGAGTCGAAAAGGGTCGAATGGAATCAGAAACACTTGACTGGAGTCGAAAAGGGTCCAAAGGAATCAGAAAAATTTGACTGGAGTCGAAAAGGTTCCAAAGGAATCAGAAACACTTGACTGAAGTCGAAAAGGGTCGAATGGAAACAGAAACACTTGACTGGAGTCGAAAAGGGTCGAATGGAATCAGAAACACTTGATTGGAGTCGAAAAGGGTGGAATGGATTCAGAAACACTTGACTGGAGTCGAAAAGGGTCGAATGGAATCAGAAACACTTGAGTCGAGTCGAAAAGGGTCGAATGGAATCAGAAACACTTGAGTCGAGTCGAAGTGTCGAATGGAATCAGAAACACTTGAGTTGAGTCGAAATAGGTCGAATGGAATCAGAAACATTTGACTGGAGTCGAAAAGGGTCGAATTGAATCAGGAACACTTGACTGGAGTCCAGAAGGGTCGAATGGAATCAGAAACACTTGACTGGAGTCGAAAAGGGTCCAAAGGATCCAGAAACACTTGACACGATTCGAAAAGGGTCGAAAGGAATCAGAAACAATTGACTGGAGTCGAAAAGCGTCGAATGGAATCAGAATCACTTGAGTCGAGTCGAAAACGTTCGAATGGAATCAGAAACACTTGAGTCGAGTCGAAAGGGTCGAATAGAATCAGAAACACTTGAGTGGAGTCGAAAATAGTCGAATGGAATCAGAAACACTTGAGTCGAGTCAAAAGCGTTGAATGAAATCAGAAACACTTGACTGGAGTCGAAAAGGGTCGAATGGAATCAGAAACACTAGAGTCGAGTCGAAAAGGGTCGAATGGAATCAGAAACTCTAGAGTCGAGTCGAAAAGGGTCGAATGGAATCAGAAACACTTGACTGGAGTCGAAATAGGTCGAATGGAATCAGAAACACTTGAGTCGAGTCGAAAAGGGTCGAATGGAATCAGAAACACTTGAGTCGAGTCGAAAAGGGTCGAATGGAATCAGAAACACTTGACTGGAGTCGAAAAGGGTCGAATGGAATCAGAAACACTTGACTGGAGTCGAAAAGGGTCGAATGGAATCAGAAACACTTGACTGGAGTCGAAAAGGGTCGAATGGAATCAGAAACACTTGAGTCGAGTCGAAAAGGGTAGAATGGAATCAGAAACACTTGAGTCGAGTCGAAAAGGGTTGAATGGAATCAGAAACACTTGAGTCGAGTCAAAAGGGTCGAATGGAATCAGAAACACTTGACTGGAGTCGAAAGGGTCGAATGGAATCTGAAACAGTTGACTGGAGTCGAAAAGGGTCGAATGGAATCAGACACACTTGACTGGAGGCGAAAAGGGTCGAATGGAATCAGAAACACTTGACTGGAGTCGAAAAGGGTCCAAAGGAATCAGAAAAATTTGACTGGAGTCGAAAAGGTTCCAAAGGAATCAGAAACACTTGACTGAAGTCGAAAAGGGTCGAATGGAAACAGAAACACTTGACTGGAGTCGAAAAGGGTCGAATGGAATCAGAAACACTTGATTGGAGTCGAAAAGGGTGGAATGGATTCAGAATCACTTGACTGGAGTCGAAAAGGGTCGAATGGAATCAGAAACACTGAGTCGAGTCGAAAAGGGTCGAATGGAATCAGAAACACTTGAGTCGAGTCGAAGTGTCGAATGGAATCAGAAACACTTGAGTCGAGTCGAAATAGGTCGAATGGAATCAGAAACACTTGACTGGAGTCGAAAAGGGTCGAATTGAATCAGGAACACTTGACTGGAGTCGAGAAGGGTCGAATGGAATCAGAAACACTTGACTGGAGTCGAAAAGGGTCCAAAGGATCCAGAAACACTTGACACGATTCGAAAAGGGTCGAAAGGAATCAGAAACACTTGACTGGAGTCGAAAAGGGTCGAATGGAATCAGAATCACTTGAGTAGAGTCGAAAACGTTCGAATGGAATCAGAAACACTTGAGTCGAGTCGAAAGGGTCGAATGGAATCAGAAACACTTGACTGGAGTCGAAAATAGTCGAATGGAATCAGAAACACTTGAGTCAAGTCAAAAGGGTCGAATGGAATCAGAAACACTTGACTGGAGTCGAAAAGGGTCGAATGGAATCAGAAACACTAGAGTCGAGTCGAAAAGGGTCGAATGGAATCAGAAACACTAGAGTCGAGTCGAAAAGGGTCGAATGGAATCAGAAACACTTGACTGGAGTCGAAATAGGTCGAATGGAATCAGAAACACTTGACTGGAATCGAAAAGGGTCGAATGGAATCAGAAACACTTGAGTCGAGTCGAAAAGGGTCGAATGGAATCAGAAACACTTGAGTCGAGTTGAAAAGAGTCGAATGGAATCAGAAACACTTGACTGGATTCGAAAAGGGTCCAAAGAAATCAGAAACACTTGACAGGAGTCGAAAAGGGTCGAATGGAATCAGAAACACTTGACTGGAGTCAAAAAGGGTCGAATGGAATCAGAAACACTTGAGTCGAGTCGAAAGGGGTCGAATGGAATCAGAAACACTTGACTGGAGTCAAAAAGTGTCGAATGGAATCAGAAACACTTGACTGGAGTCGAAAGGGGTCGAATGGAATCAGAAACACTTGACTGGATTCGAAAAGGGTCGAATGGAATCAGAAATACTTGACTGGAGTCGAAAAGGGTCGAATGGAATCAGAAACACTTGAGTCGAGTTGAAAAGGGTCGAATGGAATCAAAAACACTTGCGTCGAGTCGAAAAGGGTCGAATGGTATCAGAAACTGGAGTCGGAAAGGGTCGAATGGAATCAGAAACACTTGACTGGAGTCGAAAAGGGTCGAATGGAATCAGAAACACTTGAGTCGAGTCGAAAAGGGTCGAATCGAATCAGAAATACTTGACTGGAGTCGAAAAGGGTCGAATGGAATCAGAAACACTTGAGTCGATCGAAAAGGGTCGAATGGAATCAGAAATACTTCAGTGGAGTCGAAAAGAGTAGAATGGAATCAGAAACACTTGAGTCGAGTCGAAAAGGGTCGAATGGAATCAGAAACACTTGAGTCGAGTCAAAAGGGTCGAATGGAATCAGAAACACTTGACTGGAGTCGAAAAGGGTCGAATGGAATCTGAAACAGTTGACTGGAGTCGAAAAGGGTCGAATGGAATCAGACATACTTGACTGGAGGCGAAAAGGGTCGAATGGAATCAGAAACACTTGACTGGAGTCGAAAAGGGTCCAAAGGAATCAGAAAAATTTGACTGGAGTCGAAAAGGTTCCAAAGGAATCAGAAACACTTGACTGAAGTCGAAAAGGGTCGAATGGAAACAGAAACACTTGACTGGAGTCGAAAAGGGTCGAATGGAATCAGAAACACTTGATTGGAGTCGAAAAGGGTGGAATGGATTCAGAAACACTTGACTGGAGTCGAAAAGGGTCGAATGGAATCAGAAACACTTGAGTCGAGTCGAAAAGGGTCGAATGGAATCAGAAACACTTGAGTCGAGTCGAAGTGTCGAATGGAATCAGAAACACTTGAGTCGAGTTGAAATAGGTCGAATGGAATCAGAAACACTTGACTGGAGTCGAAAAGGGTCGAATTGAATCAGGAACACTTGACTGGAGTCGAGAAGGGTCGAATGGAATCAGAAACACTTGACTGGAGTCGAAAAGGGTCCAAAGGATCCAGAAACACTTGACACGATTCGAAAAGGGTCGAAAGGAATCAGAAACAATTGACTGGAGTCGAAAAGCGTCGAATGGAATCAGAATCACTTGAGTCGAGTCGAAAACGTTCGAATGGAATCAGAAACACTTGAGTCGAGTCGAAAGGGTCGAATAGAATCAGAAACACTTGACTGGAGTCGAAAATAGTCGAATGGAATCAGAAACACTTGAGTCGAGTCAAAAGGGTTGAATGGAATCAGAAACACTTGACTGGAGTCGAAAAGGGTCGAATGGAATCAGAAACACTAGAGTCGAGTCGAAAAGGGTCGAATGGAATCAGAAACTCTAGAGTCGAGTCGAAAAGGGTCGAATGGAATCAGAAACACTTGACTGGAGTCGAAATAGGTCGAATGGAATCAGAAACACTTGAGTCGAGTCGAAAAGGGTCGAATGGAATCAGAAACACTTGAGTCGAGTCGAAAAGGGTCGAATGGAATCAGAAACACTTGACTGGAGTCGAAAAGGGTCGAATGGAATCAGAAAAACTTGACTGGAGTCGAAAAGGGTCGAATGGAATCAGAAACACTTGACTGGAGTCGAAAAGGGTCGAATGGAATCAGAAACACTTGAGTCGAGTCGAAAAGGGTCGAATGGAATCAGAAACACTTGAGTCGAGTTGAAAAGAGTCGAATGGAATCAGAAACACTTGACTGGATTCGAAAAGGGTCCAAAGAAATCAGAAACACTTGACAGGAGTCGAAAAGGGTCGAATGTAATCAGAAACACTTGACTGGAGTCGAAAAGGGTCGAATGGAATCAGAAACACTTGAGTCGAGTCGAAAGTGGTCGAATGAAATCCGAAACACTTGACTGGAGTCAAAAAGGGTCGAATGGAATCAGAAACACTTGACTGGAGTCGAAAGGGGTCGAATGGAATCAGAAACACTTGACTGGATTCGAAAAGGGTCGAATGGAATCAGAAACACTTGACTGGAGTCGAAAAGGGTCGAATGGAATCAGAAACACTTGAGTCGAGTTGAAAAGGGTCGAATGGAATCAGAAACACTTGCGTTGAGTCGAAAAGGGTCGAATGGTATCAGAAACTGGAGTCGGAAATGGTCGAATGGAATCAGAAACACTTGACTGGAGTCGAAAAGGGTCGAATGGAATCAGAAACACTTGAGTCGAGTCGAAAAGGGTCGAATGGAATCAGAAATACTTGACTGGAGTCGAAAAGGGTCGAATGGAATCAGAAACACTTGAGTCGATCGAAAAGGGTCGAATGGAATCAGAAATACTTGAGTGGAGTCGAAAAGAGTAGAATGGAATCAGAAACACTTGAGTCGAGTCGAAAAGGGTCGAATGGAATCAGAAACACTTGAGTCGAGTCAAAAGGGTCGAATGGAATCAGAAACACTTGACTGGAGTCGAAAAGGGTCGAATGGAATCTGAAACAGTTGACTGGAGTCGAAAAGGGTCGAATGGAATCAGACACTCTTGACTGGAGGCGAAAAGGGTCGAATGGAATCAGAAACACTTCACTGGAGTCGAAAAGGGTCGAATGGAATCAGAAACACTTGAGTCGAGTCGAAAGGGGTCGAATGGAATCAGAAACACTTGACTGGAGTCAAAAAGGGTCGAATGGAATCAGAAACACTTGACTGGAGTCGAAAGGGGTCGAATGGAATCAGAAACACTTGACTGGATTCGAAAAGGGTCGAATGGAATCAGAAACACTTGACTGGAGTCGAAAAGGGTCGAATGGAATCAAAAACACTTGAGTCGAGTTGAAAAGGGTCGAATGGAATCAGAAACACTTGCGTCGAGTCGAAAAGGGTCGAATGGTATCAGAAACTAGAGTCGGAATGCGTCGAATGGAATCAGAAAAAATTGACTGGAGTCGAAAAGGGTCGAATGGAATCAGAAACACTTGAGTCGAGTTGAAAAGGGTCGAATGGAATCAGAAATACTTGACTGGAGTCGAAAATGGTCGAATGGAATCAGAAACACTTGATTGGAGTCGAAAAGGGTGGAATGGATTCAGAATCACTTGACTGGAGTCGAAAAGGGTCGAATGGAATCAGAAACACTGAGTCGAGTCGAAAAGGGTCGAATGGAATCAGAAACACTTGAGTCGAGTTGAAGTGTCGAATGGAATCAGAAACACTTGAGTCGAGTCGAAATAGGTCGAATGGAATCAGAAACACTTGACTGGAGTCGAAAAGGGTCGAATGGAATCAGAATCACTTGAGTCGAGTCGAAAACGTTCGAATGGAATCAGAAACACTTGAGTCGAGTCGAAAGGGTCGAATGGAATCAGAAATACTTGACTGGAGTCGAAAATAGTCGAATGGAATCAGAAACACTTGAGTCAAGTCAAAAGGGTCGAATGGAATCAGAAACACTTGACTGGAGTCGAAAAGGGTCGAATGGAATCAGAAACACTAGCGTCGAGTCGAAAAGGGTCGAATGGAATCAGAAACACTTGACCGGAGTCGAAATAGGTCGAATGGAATCAGAAACACTTGAGTCGAGTCGAAAAGGGTCGAATGGAATCAGAAACACTTGAGTCGAGTCGAAAAGGGTCGAATGGATTCAGAAACACTTGACTGGAGTCGAAAAGGGTCGAATGGAATCAGAAATACTTGACGGGAGTCGAAAAGGGTCCAAAGATTCAGAAACACTTGACTGGAGTCGAAAAGGGTCGAATGGAATCAGAAAAACTTGACTGGAGTCGAAAAGGGTCGAATGGAAAGAGAAACACTTGACTGGAGTCGAAAAGGGTCGAATGGAATCAGAAATACTTGACTGGAGTCGAAAAGGGTACAAAGGATTCAGAAACACTTGACTGGAGTCGAAAAGGGTCGAATGGAATCAGAAAAACTTGACTGGAGACGAAAAGGGTCGAATGGAATCAGAAAAACTTGACTGGAGTTGAAAAGGGTCGAATGGAATCAGAAACACTTGACTGGAGTCGAAAAGGGTCGAATGGAATCAGAAAAACTTGAGTCGAGTCGAAAAGGGTCGAATGGAATCAGAAACACTTGAGTCGAGTTGAAAAGAGTCGAATGGAACCAGAAACACTTGACTGGATTGGAAAAGGGTCCAAAGAAATCAGAAACACTTGACAGGAGTCGAAAAGGGTCGAATGGAATCAGAAACACTTGAGTCGAGTCGAAAGGGGTCGAATGGAATCAGAAATACTTGACTGGAGTCGAAAAGGGTCGAATGGAATCAGAAACACTTGAGTCGATCGAAAAGGGTCGAATGGAATCAGAAATACTTGAGTGGAGTCGAAAAGAGTAGAATGGAATCAGAAACACTTGAGTCGAGTCGAAAAGGGTCGAATGGAATCAGAAACACTTGAGTCGAGTCAAAAGGGTCGAATGGAATCAGAAACACTTGACTGGAGTCGAAAAGGGTCGAATGGAATCTGAAACAGTTGACTGGAGTCGAAAAGGGTCGAATGGAATCAGACACTCTTGACTGGAGGCGAAAAGGGTCGAATGGAATCAGAAACACTTCACTGGAGTCGAAAAGGGTCGAATGGAATCAGAAACACTTGAGTCGAGTCGAAAGGGGTCGAATGGAATCAGAAACACTTGACTGGAGTCAAAAAGGGTCGAATGGAATCAGAAACACTTGACTGGAGTCGAAAGGGGTCGAATGGAATCAGAAACACTTGACTGGATTCGAAAAGGGTCGAATGGAATCAGAAACACTTGACTGGAGTCGAAAAGGGTCGAATGGAATCAAAAACACTTGAGTCGAGTTGAAAAGGGTCGAATGGAATCAGAAACACTTGCGTCGAGTCGAAAAGGGTCGAATGGTATCAGAAACTAGAGTCGGAATGCGTCGAATGGAATCAGAAAAAATTGACTGGAGTCGAAAAGGGTCGAATGGAATCAGAAACACTTGAGTCGAGTTGAAAAGGGTCGAATGGAATCAGAAATACTTGACTGGAGTCGAAAATGGTCGAATGGAATCAGAAACACTTGATTGGAGTCGAAAAGGGTGGAATGGATTCAGAATCACTTGACTGGAGTCGAAAAGGGTCGAATGGAATCAGAAACACTGAGTCGAGTCGAAAAGGGTCGAATGGAATCAGAAACACTTGAGTCGAGTTGAAGTGTCGAATGGAATCAGAAACACTTGAGTCGAGTCGAAATAGGTCGAATGGAATCAGAAACACTTGACTGGAGTCGAAAAGGGTCGAATGGAATCAGAATCACTTGAGTCGAGTCGAAAACGTTCGAATGGAATCAGAAACACTTGAGTCGAGTCGAAAGGGTCGAATGGAATCAGAAATACTTGACTGGAGTCGAAAATAGTCGAATGGAATCAGAAACACTTGAGTCAAGTCAAAAGGGTCGAATGGAATCAGAAACACTTGACTGGAGTCGAAAAGGGTCGAATGGAATCAGAAACACTAGCGTCGAGTCGAAAAGGGTCGAATGGAATCAGAAACACTTGACCGGAGTCGAAATAGGTCGAATGGAATCAGAAACACTTGAGTCGAGTCGAAAAGGGTCGAATGGAATCAGAAACACTTGAGTCGAGTCGAAAAGGGTCGAATGGATTCAGAAACACTTGACTGGAGTCGAAAAGGGTCGAATGGAATCAGAAATACTTGACGGGAGTCGAAAAGGGTCCAAAGATTCAGAAACACTTGACTGGAGTCGAAAAGGGTCGAATGGAATCAGAAAAACTTGACTGGAGTCGAAAAGGGTCGAATGGAAAGAGAAACACTTGACTGGAGTCGAAAAGGGTCGAATGGAATCAGAAATACTTGACTGGAGTCGAAAAGGGTCCAAAGGATTCAGAAACACTTGACTGGAGTCGAAAAGGGTCGAATGGAATCAGAAAAACTTGACTGGAGACGAAAAGGGTCGAATGGAATCAGAAAAACTTGACTGGAGTTGAAAAGGGTCGAATGGAATCAGAAACACTTGACTGGAGTCGAAAAGGGTCGAATGGAATCAGAAAAACTTGAGTCGAGTCGAAAAGGGTCGAATGGAATCAGAAACACTTGACTGGATTCGAAAAGGGTCGAATGGAATCAGAAACACTTGACTGGAGTCGAAAAGGGTCCAAAGGATTCAGAAACACTTGACTGGAGTCGAAAAGGGTCGAATGGAATCAGAAACACTTGAGTCGAGTTGAAAAGGGTCGAATGGAATCAGAAACACTTGCGTCGAGTCGAAAAGGGTCGAATGGTATCAGAAACTGGAGTCGGAAAGGGTCGAATGGAATCAGAAACACTTGACTGGAGTCGAAAAGGGTCGAATGGAATCAGAAACACTTGAGTCGAGTCGAAAAGGGTCGAATGGAATCAGAAATGCTTGACTGGAGTCGAAAAGGGTCGAATGGAATCAGAAACACTTGAGTCGATCGAAAAGGGTCGAATGGAATCAGAAATACTTGAGTGGAGTCGAAAAGGGTAGAATGGAATCAGAAACACTTGAGTCGAGTCGAAAAGGGTCGAATGGAATCAGAAACACTTGAGTCGAGTCAAAAGGGTCGAATGGAATCAGAAACACTTGACTGGAGTCGAAAAGGGTCGAATGGAATCTGAAACAGTTGACTGGAGTCGAAAAGGGTCGAATGGAATCAGACACCCTTGACTGGAGGCGAAAAGGGTCGAATGGAATCAGAAACACTTGACTGGAGTCGAAAAGGGTCCAAAGTTATCAGAAAAATTTGACTGGAGTCGAAAAGGTTCCAAAGGAATCAGAAACACTTGACTGAAGTCGAAAAGGGTCGAATGGAAACAGAAACACTTGACTGGAGTCGAAAAGGGTCGAATGGAATCAGAAACACTTGACTGGAGTCGAAAAGGGTCGAATGGAATCTGAAACAGTTGACTGGAGTCGAAAAGGGTCGAATGGAATCAGAGACATTTGACTGGAGGCGAAAAGGGTCGAATGGAATCAGAAACACATGAGTCGACTCGAAAAGGGTGGAATGGAATCAGAAACACTTTACTGGAGTCGAAAAGGGTCGAATGGAATCAGAAACACTTGACTGGAGTCGAAAAGGGTCCAAAGGAATCAGAAAAATTTGACTGGAGTCGAAAAGGTTCCAAAGGAATCAGAAACACTTGACTGAAGTCGAAAAGGGTCGAATGGAAACAGAAACACTTGACTGGAGTCGAAAAGGGTCGAATGGAATCAGAAACACTTGATTGGAGTCGAAAAGGGTGGAATGGATTCAGAAACACTTGACTGGAGTCGAAAAGGGTCGAATGGAATCAGAAACACTTGAGTCGAGTCGAAAAGGGTCGAATGGAATCAGAAACACTTGAGTCGAGTCGAAGTGTCGAATGGAATCAGAAACACTTGAGTTGAGTCGAAATAGGTCGAATGGAATCAGAAACATTTGACTGGAGTCGAAAAGGGTCGAATTGAATCAGGAACACTTGACTGGAGTCCAGAAGGGTCGAATGGAATCAGAAACACTTGACTGGAGTCGAAAAGGGTCCAAAGGATCCAGAAACACTTGACACGATTCGAAAAGGGTCGAAAGGAATCAGAAACAATTGACTGGAGTCGAAAAGCGTCGAATGGAATCAGAATCACTTGAGTCGAGTCGAAAACGTTCGAATGGAATCAGAAACACTTGAGTCGAGTCGAAAGGGTCGAATAGAATCAGAAACACTTGACTGGAGTCGAAAATAGTCGAATGGAATCAGAAACACTTGAGTCGAGTCAAAAGCGTTGAATGGAATCAGAAACACTTGACTGGAGTCGAAAAGGGTCGAATGGAATCAGAAACACTAGAGTCGAGTCGAAAAGGGTCGAATGGAATCAGAAACTCTAGAGTCGAGTCGAAAAGGGTCGAATGGAATCAGAAACACTTGACTGGAGTCGAAATAGGTCGAATGGAATCAGAAACACTTGAGTCGAGTCGAAAAGGGTCGAATGGAATCAGAAACACTTGAGTCGAGTCGAAAAGGGTCGAATGGAATCAGAAACACTTGACTGGAGTCGAAAAGGGTCGAATGGAATCAGAAAAACTTGACTGGAGTCGAAAAGGGTCGAATGGAATCAGAAACACTTGACTGGAGTCGAAAAGGGTCGAATGGAATCAGAAACACTTGAGTCGAGTCGAAAAGTGTAGAATGGAATCAGAAACACTTGAGTCGAGTCGAAAAGGGTTGAATGGAATCAGAAACACTTGAGTCGAGTCAAAAGGGTCGAATGGAATCAGAAACACTTGACTGGAGTCGAAAGGGTCGAATGGAATCTGAAACAGTTGACTGGAGTCGAAAAGGGTCGAATGGAATCAGACACACTTGACTGGAGGCGAAAAGGGTCTAATGGAATCAGAAACACTTGACTGGAGTCGAAAAGGGTCCAAAGGAATCAGAAAAATTTGACTGGAGTCGAAAACGTTCCAAAGGAATCAGAAACACTTGACTGAAGTCGAAAAGGGTCGAATGGAAACAGAAACACTTGACTGGAGTCGAAAAGGGTCGAATGGAATCAGAAACACTTGATTGGAGTCGAAAAGGGTGGAATGGATTCAGAATCACTTGACTGGAGTCGAAAAGGGTCGAATGGAATCAGAAACACTGAGTCGAGTCGAAAAGGGTCGAATGGAATCAGAAACACTTGAGTCGAGTCGAAGTGTCGAATGGAATCAGAAACACTTGAGTCGAGTCGAAATAGGTCGAATGGAATCAGAAACACTTGACTGGAGTCGAAAAGGGTCGAATTGAATCAGGAACACTTGACTGGAGTCGAGAAGGGTCGAATGGAATCAGAAACACTTGACTGGAGTCGAAAAGGGTCCAAAGGATCCAGAAACACTTGACACGATTCGAAAAGGGTCGAAAGGAATCAGAAACACTTGACTGGAGTCGAAAAGGGTCGAATGGAATCAGAATCACTTGAGTAGAGTCGAAAACGTTCGAATGGAATCAGAAACACTTGAGTCGAGTCGAAAGGGTCGAATGGAATCAGAAACACTTGACTGGAGTCGAAAATAGTCGAATGGAATCAGAAACACTTGAGTCAAGTCAAAAGGGTCGAATGGAATCAGAAACACTTGACTGGAGTCGAAAAGGGTCGAATGGAATCAGAAACACTAGAGTCGAGTCGAAAAGGGTCGAATGGAATCAGAAACACTAGAGTCGAGTCGAAAAGGGTCGAATGGAATCAGAAACACTTGACTGGAGTCGAAATAGGTCGAATGGAATCAGAAACACTTGACTGGAATCGAAAAGGGTCGAATGGAATCAGAAACACTTGAGTCGAGTCGAAAAGGGTCGAATGGAATCAGAAACACTTGAGTCGAGTTGAAAAGAGTCGAATGGAATCAGAAACACTTGACTGGATTCGAAAAGGGTCCAAAGAAATCAGAAACACTTGACAGGAGTCGAAAAGGGTCGAATGGAATCAGAAACACTTGACTGGAGTCGAAAAGGGTCGAATGGAATCAGAAAAACTTGAGTCGAGTCGAAAGGGGTCGAATGGAATCAGAAACACTTGACTGGAGTCAAAAAGTGTCGAATGGAATCAGAAACACTTGACTGGAGTCGAAAGGGGTCGAATGGAATCAGAAACACTTGACTGGATTCGAAAAGGGTCGAATGGAATCAGAAACACTTGACTGGAGTCGAAAAGGGTCGAATGGAATCAGAAACACTTGAGTCGAGTCGAAAAGGGTCGAATGGAATCAAAAACACTTGCGTCGAGTCGAAAAGGGTCGAATGGTATCAGAAACTGGAGTCGGAAAGGGTCGAATGGAATCAGAAACACTTGACTGGAGTCGAAAAGGGTCGAATGGAATCAGAAACACTTGAGTCGAGTCGAAAAGGGTCGAATCGAATCAGAAATACTTGACTGGAGTCGAAAAGGGTCGAATGGAATCAGAAACACTTGAGTCGATCGAAAAGGGTCGAATGGAATCAGAAATACTTCAGTGGAGTCGAAAAGAGTAGAATGGAATCAGAAACACTTGAGTCGAGTCGAAAAGGGTCGAATGGAATCAGAAACACTTGAGTCGAGTCAAAAGGGTCGAATGGAATCAGAAACACTTGACTGGAGTCGAAAAGGGTCGAATGGAATCTGAAACAGTTGACTGGAGTCGAAAAGGGTCGAATGGAATCAGACACACTTGACTGGAGGCGAAAAGGGTCGAATGGAATCAGAAACACTTGACTGGAGTCGAAAAGGGTCCAAAGGAATCAGAAAAATTTGACTGGAGTCGAAAAGGTTCCAAAGGAATCAGAAACACTTGACTGAAGTCGAAAAGGGTCGAATGGAAACAGAAACACTTGACTGGAGTCGAAAAGGGTCGAATGGAATCAGAAACACTTGATTGGAGTCGAAAAGGGTGGAATGGATTCAGAAACACTTGACTGGAGTCGAAAAGGGTCGAATGGAATCAGAAACACTTGAGTCGAGTCGAAAAGGGTCGAATGGAATCAGAAACACTTGAGTCGAGTCGAAGTGTCGAATGGAATCAGAAACACTTGAGTCGAGTTGAAATAGGTCGAATGGAATCAGAAACACTTGACTGGAGTCGAAAAGGGTCGAATTGAATCAGGAACACTTGACTGGAGTCGAGAAGGGTCGAATGGAATCAGAAACACTTGACTGGAGTCGAAAAGGGTCCAAAGGATCCAGAAACACTTGACACGATTCGAAAAGGGTCGAAAGGAATCAGAAACAATTGACTGGAGTCGAAAAGCGTCGAATGGAATCAGAATCACTTGAGTCGAGTCGAAAACGTTCGAATGGAATCAGAAACACTTGAGTCGAGTCGAAAGGGTCGAATAGAATCAGAAACACTTGACTGGAGTCGAAAATAGTCGAATGGAATCAGAAACACTTGAGTCGAGTCAAAAGGGTTGAATGGAATCAGAAACACTTGACTGGAGTCGAAAAGGGTCGAATGGAATCAGAAACACTAGAGTCGAGTCGAAAAGGGTCGAATGGAATCAGAAACTCTAGAGTCGAGTCGAAAAGGGTCGAATGGAATCAGAAACACTTGACTGGAGTCGAAAAGGGTCGAATGGAATCAATAAAACTTGACTGGAGTCGAAAAGGGTCGAATGGAATCAGAAACACTTGACTGGAGTCGAAAAGGGTCGAATGGAATCAGAAACACTTGAGTCGAGTCGAAAAGTGTAGAATGGAATCAGAAACACTTGAGTCGAGTCGAAAAGGGTTGAATGGAATCAGAAACACTTGAGTCGAGTCAAAAGGGTCGAATGGAATCAGAAACACTTGACTGGAGTCGAAAGGGTCGAATGGAATCTGAAACAGTTGACTGGAGTCGAAAAGGGTCGAATGGAATCAGACACACTTGACTGGAGGCGAAAAGGGTCTAATGGAATCAGAAACACTTGACTGGAGTCGAAAAGGGTCCAAAGGAATCAGAAAAATTTGACTGGAGTCGAAAACGTTCCAAAGGAATCAGAAACACTTGACTGAAGTCGAAAAGGGTCGAATGGAAACAGAAACACTTGACTGGAGTCGAAAAGGGTCGAATGGAATCAGAAACACTTGATTGGAGTCGAAAAGGGTGGAATGGATTCAGAATCACTTGACTGGAGTCGAAAAGGGTCGAATGGAATCAGAAACACTGAGTCGAGTCGAAAAGGGTCGAATGGAATCAGAAACACTTGAGTCGAGTCGAAGTGTCGAATGGAATCAGAAACACTTGAGTCGAGTCGAAATAGGTCGAATGGAATCAGAAACACTTGACTGGAGTCGAAAAGGGTCGAATTGAATCAGGAACACTTGACTGGAGTCGAGAAGGGTCGAATGGAATCAGAAACACTTGACTGGAGTCGAAAAGGGTCCAAAGGATCCAGAAACACTTGACACGATTCGAAAAGGGTCGAAAGGAATCAGAAACACTTGACTGGAGTCGAAAAGGGTCGAATGGAATCAGAATCACTTGAGTAGAGTCGAAAACGTTCGAATGGAATCAGAAACACTTGAGTCGAGTCGAAAGGGTCGAATGGAATCAGAAACACTTGACTGGAGTCGAAAATAGTCGAATGGAATCAGAAACACTTGAGTCAAGTCAAAAGGGTCGAATGGAATCAGAAACACTTGACTGGAGTCGAAAAGGGTCGAATGGAATCAGAAACACTAGAGTCGAGTCGAAAAGGGTCGAATGGAATCAGAAACACTAGAGTCGAGTCGAAAAGGGTCGAATGGAATCAGAAACACTTGACTGGAGTCGAAATAGGTCGAATGGAATCAGAAACACTTGACTGGAATCGAAAAGGGTCGAATGGAATCAGAAACACTTGAGTCGAGTCGAAAAGGGTCGAATGGAATCAGAAACACTTGAGTCGAGTTGAAAAGAGTCGAATGGAATCAGAAACACTTGACTGGATTCGAAAAGGGTCCAAAGAAATCAGAAACACTTGACAGGAGTCGAAAAGGGTCGAATGGAATCAGAAACACTTGACTGGAGTCGAAAAGGGTCGAATGGAATCAGAAAAACTTGAGTCGAGTCGAAAGGGGTCGAATGGAATCAGAAACACTTGACTGGAGTCAAAAAGTGTCGAATGGTATCAGAAACACTTGACTGGAGTCGAAAGGGGTCGAATGGAATCAGAAACACTTGACTGGATTCGAAAAGGGTCGAATGGAATCAGAAACACTTGACTGGAGTCGAAAAGGGTCGAATGGAATCAGAAACACTTGAGTCGAGTCGAAAAGGGTCGAATGGAATCAAAAACACTTGCGTCGAGTCGAAAAGGGTCGAATGGTATCAGAAACTGGAGTCGGAAAGGGTCGAATGGAATCAGAAACACTTGACTGGAGTCGAAAAGGGTCGAATGGAATCAGAAACACTTGAGTCGAGTCGAAAAGGGTCGAATCGAATCAGAAATACTTGACTGGAGTCGAAAAGGGTCGAATGGAATCAGAAACACTTGAGTCGATCGAAAAGGGTCGAATGGAATCAGAAATACTTCAGTGGAGTCGAAAAGAGTAGAATGGAATCAGAAACACTTGAGTCGAGTCGAAAAGGGTCGAATGGAATCAGAAACACTTGAGTCGAGTCAAAAGGGTCGAATGGAATCAGAAACACTTGACTGGAGTCGAAAAGGGTCGAATGGAATCTGAAAGAGTTGACTGGAGTCGAAAAGGGTCGAATGGAATCAGACACACTTGACTGGAGGCGAAAAGGGTCGAATGGAATCAGAAACACTTGACTGGAGTCGAAAAGGGTCCAAAGGAATCAGAAAAATTTGACTGGAGTCGAAAAGGTTCCAAAGGAATCAGAAACACTTGACTGAAGTCGAAAAGGGTCGAATGGAAGCAGAAACACTTGCCTGGAGTCGAAAAGGGTCGAATGGAATCAGAAACACTTGATTGGAGTCGAAAAGGGTGGAATGGATTCAGAAACACTTGACTGGAGTCGAAAAGGGTCGAATGGAATCAGAAACACTTGAGTCGAGTCGAAAAGGGTCGAATGGAATCAGAAACACTTGAGTCGAGTCGAAGTGTCGAATGGAATCAGAAACACTTGAGTCGAGTCGAAATAGGTCGAATGGAATCAGAAACACTTGACTGGAGTCGAAAAGGGTCGAATGGAATCAGGAACACTTGACTGGAGTCGAGAAGGGTCGAATGGAA
Organism: Vulpes vulpes; assembly: GCF_048418805.1. Classification (NCBI taxonomy): domain Eukaryota; kingdom Metazoa; phylum Chordata; class Mammalia; order Carnivora; family Canidae; genus Vulpes; species Vulpes vulpes. The sequence goes on from NC_132782.1 coordinate 160,739, forward strand.
TCAGAAACACTTGACTGGAGTCGAAAAGGGTCCAAAGGATCCAGAAACACTTGACACGATTCGAAAAGGTTCGAAAGGAATCAGAAACAATTGACTGGAGTCGAAAAGCGTCGAATGGAATCAGAATCACTTGAGTCGAGTCGAAAACGTTCGAATGGAATCAGAAAAACTTGAGTCGAGTCGAAAGGGTCGAATGGAATCAGAAACACTTTACTGGAGTCGAAAATAGTCGAATGGAATCAGAAACACTTGAGTCGAGTCAAAAGGATTGAATGGAACCAGAAACACTTGACTGGAGTCGAAAAGGGTCGAATGGAATCAGAAATACTTGACTGGAGTCGAAAAGGGTCCAAAGGATTCAGAAACACTTGACTGGAGTCGAAAAGGGTCGAATGGAATCCGAAAAACTTCACTGGAGTCGAAAAGGGTCGAATGGAAAGAGAAACACTTGACTGGAACGAAAAGGGTCGAATGGAATCAGAAAAACTTGACTGGAGTCGAAAAGGGTCGAATGGAAAGAGAAACACTTGACTGGAGTCGAAAAGGGTCGAATGGAATCAGAAATACTTGACTGGAGTCGAAAAGGGTCCAAAGGATTCAGAAACACTTGACTGGAGTCGAAAAGGGTCGAATGGAATCCGAAAAACTTGACTGGAGTCGAAAAGGGTCGAATGGAATAAGAAACACTTGACTGGAGTCGAAAAGGGTCGAATGGAATCAGAAACACTTGACTGGAGTCGAAAAGGGTCGAATGGAATCAGAAACACTTGAGTCGAGTCGAAAAGGGTCGAATGGAATCAGAAACACTTGAGTCGAGTTGAAAAGAGTCGAATGGAATCAGAAATACTTGACTGGATTCGAAAAGGGTCCAAAGAAATCAGAAACACTTGACAGGAGTCGAAAAGTGTCGAATGGAATCAGAAACACTTGACTGGAGTCGAAAAGGGTCGAATGGAATCAGAAACACTTGAGTCGAGTCGAAAGGGGTCGAATGGAATCAGAAACACTTGACTGGAGTCAAAAAGGGTCGAATGGAATCAGAAACACTTGACTGGAGTCGAAAAGGGTCGAATGGAATCTGAAAGAGTTGACTGGAGTCGAAAATGGTCGAATGGAATCAGACACACTTGACTGGAGGCGAAAAGGGTCGAATGGAATCAGAAACACTTGAGTCGAGTCGAAAAGGGTCGAATGGAATCAGAAACACTTGAGTCGAGTCAAAAGGGTCGAATGGAATCAGAAACACTTGAGTCGAGTCGAAAAGGGTCGAATGGAATCAGAAACACTTGAGTCGAGTCAAAAGGGTCGAATGGAATCAGAAACACTTGACTGGAGTCGAAAAGGGTCGAATGGAATCAGAAACACTTGACTGGAGTCGAAAAGGGTCGAATGGAATCAGAAACACTTGAGTCGAGTCGAAAAGGGTAGAGTGGAATCAGAAACACTTGAGTCGAGTCGAAAAGGGTCGAATGGAATCAGAAACACTTGAGTCAAAAGGGTCGAATGGAATCAGAAACACTTGACTGGAGTCGAAAAGGGTCGAATGGAATCTGAAACAGTTGACTGGAGTCGAAAAGGGTCGAATGGAATCAGACACACTTGACTGGAGGCGAAAAGGGTCGAATGGAATCAGAAACACATGAGTCGAGTCGAAAAGGGTGGAATGGAATCAGAAACACTTTACTGGAGTCGAAAAGGGTCGAATGGAATCAGAAACACTTGACTGCAGTCGAAAAGGGTGCAAAGGAATCAGAAAAATTTGACTGGAGTCAAAAAGGTTCCAAAGGAATCAGAAACACTTGACTGAAGTCGAAAAGGGTCGAATGGAAACAGAAACACTTGACTGGAGTCGAAAAGGGTCGAATGGAATCAGAAACACTTGATTGGAGTCGAAAAGGGTGGAATGGATTCAGAAACACTTGACTGGAGTCGAAAAGGGTCGAATGGAATCAGAAACACTTGAGTCGAGTCGAAAAGGGTCGAATGGAATCAGAAACACTTGAGTCGAGTCGAAGTGTCGAATGGAATCAGAAACACTTGAGTCGAGTCGAAATAGGTCGAATGGAATCAGAAACACTTGACTGGAGTCGAAAAGGGTCGAATTGAATCAGGAACACTTGACTGGAGTCGAGAAGGGTCGAATGGAATCAGAAACACTTGACTGGAGTCGAAAAGGGTCCAAAGGATCCAGAAACACTTGACACGATTCGAAAAGGGTCGAAAGGAATCAGAAACACTTGACTGGAGTCGAAAAGGGTCGAATGGAATCAGACTCACTTGAGTCGAGTCGAAAACGTTCGAATGGAATCAGAAACACTTGAGTCGAGTCGAAAGGGTCGAATGGAATCAGAAACACTTGACTGGAGTCGAAAAGAGTCGAATGGAATCAGAAACACTTGAGTCGAGTCAAAAGGGTCGAATGGAATCAGAAACACTTGACTGGAGTCGAAAAGGGTAGAATGGAATCTGAAACAGTTGACTGGAGTCGAAAAGGGTCGAATGGAATCAGACACACTTGACTCGAGGCGAAAAGGGTCGAATGGAATCAGAAACACATGAGTCGAGTCGAAAAGGGTGGAATGGAATCAGAAACACTTTACTGGAGTCGAAAAGTGTCGAATGGAATCAGAAACATTTGACTGGAGTCGAGAAGGGTCCAAAGGAATCAAAAACATTTGACTGGAGTCGAAAAGGTTCCAAAGGAATCAGAAACACTTGACTGAAGTCGAAAAGGGTCGAATGGAAACAGAAACACTTGACTGGAGTCGAAAAGGGTCGAATGGAATCAGAAACACTTGACTGGAGTCGAAAAGGGTCGAATGGAATCAGAAAAACTTGAGTCGAGTCGAAAAGGGTCGAATGGAATCAGAAACACTTGAGTCGAGTTGAAGTGTCGAATGGAATCAGAAACACTTGAGTCGAGTCGAAAAGGGTCGAATGGAATCAGAAACACTTGACTGGAGTCGAAAAGGGTCGAATTGAATCAGAAACACTTGACTGGAGTCGAGAAGGGTCGAATGGAATCAGAAACACTTGACTGGAGTCGAAAAGGGTCTAAAGGATCCAGAAACACTTGACACGATTCGAAAAGGGTCCAAAGGAATCAGAAACACTTGACTGGAGTCGAAAAGGGTCGAATGGAATCAGAATCACTTGAGTCGAGTCGAAAACGGTCGAATGGAATCAGAAACACTTGAGTCGAGTCGAAAAGGGTCGAATGGAATCAGAAACACTTGAGTCGATCGAAAAGGGTAGAGTGGAATCAGAAACACATGAGTGGAGTCGAAAAGGGTAGAATGGAAGCAGAAACACTTGAGTCGAGTCGAAAGGGTCGAATGGAATCAGAAACACTTGACTGGAGTCGAAATAGGTCGAATGGAATCAGAAACACTTGAGTCGAGTCGAAAAGGGTCGAATGGAATCAGAAACACTTGAGTCAAGTCGAAAAGGGTCGAATGGAATCAGAAATACTTGACTGGAGTCGAAAAGGGTCGAATGGAATCAGAAATACTTGACGGGAGTCGAAAAGGGTCCAAAGATTCAGAAACACTTGACTGGAGTCGAAAAGGGTCGAATGGAATCAGAAAAACTTGACTGGAGTCGAAAAGGGTCGAATGGAAAGAGAAACACTTGACTGGAGTCGAAAAGGGTCGAATGGAATCAGAAATACTTGACTGGAGTCGAAAAGGGTCCAAAGGATTCAGAAACACTTGACTGGAGTCGAAAAGGGTCGAATGGAATCCGAAAAACTTGACTGGAGTCGAAAAGGGTCGAATGGAATCAGAAACACTTGACTGGAGTCGAAAAGGGTCGAATGGAATCAGAAACACCTGACTGGAGTCGAAAAGGGTCGAATGGAATCAGAAACAGTTGAGTCGAGTCGAAAAGGGTCGAATGGAATCAGAAACACTTGAGTCGAGTTGAAAAGAGTCGAATGGAATCAGAAACACTTGACTGGATTCGAAAAGGGTCCAAAGAAATCAGAAACACTTGACAGGAGTCGAAAAGGGTCGAATGGAATCAAAAACACTTGACTGGAGTCGAAAAGTGTCGAATGGAATCAGAAACACTTGAGTCGAGTCGAAAGGGGTCGAATGGAATCAGAAACACTTGACTGGAGTCAAAAAGGGTCGAATGGAATCAGAAACACTTGACTGGTGTCGAAAAGGGTCGAATGGAATCTGAAACAGTTGACTGGAGTCGTAAATGGTCGAATGGAATCAGACACACTTGACTGGAGGCGAAAAGGGTCGAATGGAATCAGAAACACTTGAGTCGAGTCGAAAAGGGTAGAATGGAATCAGAAACACTTGAGTCGAGTCGAAAAGGGTCGAATGGAATCAGAAACACTTGAGTCGAGTCAAAAGGGTCGAATGGAATCAGAAACACTTGAGTCGAGTCGAAAAGGGTCGAATGGAATCAGAAACACTTGAGTCGAGTCAAAAGGGTCGAATGGAATCAGAAACACTTGACTGGAGTCGAAAAGGGTCGAATGGAATCAGAAACACTTGAGTCCAGTCGAAAAGGGTAGAATGGAATCAGAAACACTTGACTGGAGTCGAAAAGGGTCGAATGGAATCAGAAACACTTGAGTCGAGTCAAAAGGGTCGAATGGAATCAGAAACACTTGAGTCGAGTCGAAAAGGGTCGAATGGAATCAGAAACACTTGAGTCGAGTCAAAAGGGTCGAATGGAATCAGAAACACTTGACTGTATTCGAAAAGGGTCCAAAGAAATCAGAAACACTTGACAGGAGTCGAAAAGGGTCGAATGGAATCAGAAACACTTGACTGGAGTCGAAAAGGGTCGAATGGAATCAGAAACACTTGAGTCGAGTCGAAAGGGGTCGAATGGAATCAGAAACACTTGACTGGAGTCAAAAAGGGTCGAATGGAATCAGAAACACTTGACTGGAGTCGAAAAGGTTCGAATGGAATCTGAAACAGTTGACTGGAGTCGAAAATGGTCGAATGGAATCAACACACTTGACTGGAGGCGAAAAGGGTCGAATGGAATCAGAAACACTTGAGTCGAGTCGAAAAGGGTAGAATGGAATCAGAAACACTTGAGTCGATTCGAAAAGTGTCGAATGGAATCAGAAACACTTGAGTCGAGTCAAAATGGTCGAATGGAATCAGAAACACTTGAGTCGAGTCGAAAAGGGTGGAATGGAATCAGAAACACTTTACTGGAGTCGAAAAGTGTCGAATGGAATCAGAAACATTTGACTGGAGTCGAGAAGGGTCCAAAGGAATCAAAAACATTTGACTGGAGTCGAAAAGGTTCCAAAGGAATCAGAAACACTTGACTGAAGTCGAAAAGGGTCGAATGGAAACAGAAACACTTGACTGGAGTCGAAAAGGGTCGAATGGAATCAGAAACACTTGACTGGAGTCGAAAAGGGTCGAATGGAATCAGAAAAACTTGAGTCGAGTCGAAAAGGGTCGAATGGAATCAGAAACACTTGAGTCGAGTTGAAGTGTCGAATGGAATCAGAAACACTTGAGTCGAGTCGAAAAGGGTCGAATGGAATCAGAAACACTTGACTGGAGTCGAAAAGGGTCGAATTGAATCAGAAACACTTGACTGGAGTCGAGAAGGGTCGAATGGAATCAGAAACACTTGACTGGAGTCGAAAAGGGTCCAAAGGATCCAGAAACACTTGACACGATTCGAAAAGGGTCCAAAGGAATCAGAAACACTTGACTGGAGTCGAAAAGGGTCGAATGGAATCAGAATCACTTGAGTCGAGTCGAAAACGGTCGAATGGAATCAGAAACACTTGAGTCGAGTCGAAAAGGGTCGAATGGAATCAGAAACACTTGAGTCGATCGAAAAGGGTAGAGTGGAATCAGAAACACATGAGTGGAGTCGAAAAGGGTAGAATGGAAGCAGAAACACTTGAGTCGAGTCGAAAGGGTCGAATGGAATCAGAAACACTTGACTGGAGTCGAAATAGGTCGAATGGAATCAGAAACACTTGAGTCGAGTCGAAAAGGGTCGAATGGAATCAGAAACACTTGAGTCAAGTCGAAAAGGGTCGAATGGAATCAGAAATACTTGACTGGAGTCGAAAAGGGTCGAATGGAATCAGAAATACTTGACGGGAGTCGAAAAGGGTCCAAAGATTCAGAAACACTTGACTGGAGTCGAAAAGGGTCGAATGGAATCAGAAAAACTTGACTGGAGTCGAAAAGGGTCGAATGGAAAGAGAAACACTTGACTGGAGTCGAAAAGGGTCGAATGGAATCAGAAATACTTGACTGGAGTCGAAAAGGGTCCAAAGGATTCAGAAACACTTGACTGGAGTCGAAAAGGGTCGAATGGAATCCGAAAAACTTGACTGGAGTCGAAAAGGGTCGAATGGAATCAGAAACACTTGACTGGAGTCGAAAAGGGTCGAATGGAATCAGAAACACTTGACTGGAGTCGAAAAGGGTCGAATGGAATCAGAAACAGTTGAGTCGAGTCGAAAAGGGTCGAATGGAATCAGAAACACTTGAGTCGAGTTGAAAAGAGTCGAATGGAATCAGAAACACTTGACTGGATTCGAAAAGGGTCCAAAGAAATCAGAAACACTTGACAGGAGTCGAAAAGGGTCGAATGGAATCAAAAACACTTGACTGGAGTCGAAAAGGGTCGAATGGAATCAGAAACACTTGAGTCGAGTCGAAAAGGGTCGAATGGAATCAGAAACACTTGACTGGAGTCAAAAAGGGTCGAATGGAATCAGAAACACTTGACTGGTGTCGAAAAGGGTCGAATGGAATCTGAAACAGTTGACTGGAGTCGTAAATGGTCGAATGGAATAAGACACACTTGACTGGAGGCGAAAAGGGTCGAATGGAATCAGAAACACTTGAGTCGAGTCGAAAAGGGTAGAATGGAATCAGAAACACTTGAGTCGAGTCGAAAAGGGTCGAATGGAATCAGAAACACTTGAGTCGAGTCAAAATGGTCGAATGGAATCAGAAACACTTGAGTCGAGTCGAAAAGGGTCGAATGGAATCAGAAACACTTGAGTCGAGTCAAAAGGGTCGAATGGAATCAGAAACACTTGACTGGAGTTGAAAAGGGTCGAATGGAATCAGAAACGCTTGACTGGAGTCCAAAAGGGTCGAATGGAATCAGAAACACTTGAGTCGAGTCGAAAAGGGTAGAATGGAATCAGAAACACTTGAGTCGAGTCGAAAACGGTCGAATGGAATCAGAAACACTTGAGTCGAGTCAAAAGGGTCGAATGGAATCAGAAACACTTGACTGGAGTCGAAAAGGGTCGAATGGAATCTGAAACAGTTGACTGGAGTCGAAAAGGGTCGAATGGAATCAGACACACTTGACTGGAGGCGAAAAGGGTCGAATGGAATCAGAAACACATGAGTCGAGTCGAAAAGGGTGGAATGGAATCAGAAACACTTTACTGGAGTCGAAAAGGGTCGAATGGAATCAGAAACACTTGACTGCAGTCGAAAAGGGTCCAAAGGAATCAGAAAAATTTGACTGGAGTCGAAAAGGTTCCAAAGGAATCAGAAACACTTGACTGAAGTCGAAAAGGGTCGAATGGAAACAGAAACACTTGACTAGAGTCGAAAAGGGTCGAATGGAATCAGAAACACTTGAGTCGAGTCGAAAAGGGTGGAATGGATTCAGAAACACTTGACTGGAGTCGAAAAGGGTCGAATGGAATCAGAAACACTTGAGTCGAGTCGAAAAGGGTCGAATGGAATCAGAAACACTTGAGTCGAGTCGAAGTGTCGAATGGAATCAGAAACTCTTGAGTCGAGTCGAAATAGGTCGAATGGAATCAGAAACACTTGACTGGAGTCGAAAAGGGTCGAATTGAATCAGGAACACTTGACGGGAGTCGAGAAGGGTCAAATGGAATCAGAAACACTTGACTGGAGTCGAAAAGGGTCCAAAGGATCCAGAAACACTTGACACGATTCGAAAAGGGTCGAAAGGAATCAGAAACACTTGACTGGAGTCGAAAAGGGTCGAATGGAATCAGAATCACTTGAGTCGAGTGGAAAACGTTCGAATGGAATCAGAAACACTTGAGTCGAGTCGAAAGGGTCGAATGGAATCAGAAACACTTGAGTCGAGTCAAAAGGGTCGAATGGAATCAGAAACACTTGACTGGAGTCGAAATAGGTCGAATGGAATCAGAAAAACTTGAGTCGAGTCGAAAAGGGTCGAATGGAATCAGAAACACTTGAGTCGAGTCGAAAAGGGTCGAATGGAATCAGAAACACTTGAGTCGAGTTGAAAAGAGTCGAATGGAATCAGAAACACTTGACTGGATTCGAAAAGGGTCCAAAGAAATCAGAAACACTTGACTGGAGTCGAAAAGGGTCGAATGGAATCAGAAACACTTCACTGGAGTCGAAAAGGGTCGAATGGAATCAGAAACACTTGAGTCGAGTCGAAAGGGGTCGAATGGAATCAGAAACACTTGACTGGAGTCAAAAAGGGTCGAATGGAATCAGAAACACTTTACTGGAGTCGAAAGGGGTCGAATGGAATCAGAAACACTTGACTGGATTCGAAAAGGGTCGAATGGAATCAGAAACACTTGACTGGAGTCGAAAAGGGTCGAATGGAATCAGAAACACTTGAGTCGAGTTGAAAAGGGTCGAATGGAATCAGAAAAACTTGCGTCGAGTCGAAAAGGGTCGAATGGTATCAGAAACTGGAGTCGGAAAGGGTCGAATGGAATCAGAAACACTTGACTGGAGTCGAAAAGGGTCGAATGGAATCAGAAACACTTGAGTCGAGTCGAAAAGGGTCGAATGGAATCAGAAATGCTTGACTGGAGTCGAAAAGGGTCGAATGGAATCAGAAACACTTGAGTCGATCGAAAAGGGTCGAATGGAATCAGAAATACTTGAGTGGAGTCGAAAAGGGTAGAATGGAATCAGAAACACTTGAGTCGAGTCGAAAAGGGTCGAATGGAATCAGAAACACTTGAGTCGAGTCAAAAGGGTCGAATGGAATCAGAAACACTTGACTGGAGTCGAAAAGGGTCGAATGGAATCTGAAACAGTTGACTGGAGTCGAAAAGGGTCGAATGGAATCAGACACCCTTGACTGGAGGCGAAAAGGGTCGAATGGAATCAGAAACACTTGACTGGAGTCGAAAAGGGTCCAAAGTTATCAGAAAAATTTGACTGGAGTCGAAAAGGTTCCAAAGGAATCAGAAACACTTGACTAAGTCGAAAAGGGTCGAATGGAAACAGAAACACTTGACTGGAGTCGAAAAGGGTCGAATGGAATCAGAAACACTTGACTGGAGTCGAAAAGGGTCGAATGGAATCTGAAACAGTTGACTGGAGTCGAAAAGGGTCGAATGGAATCAGAGACATTTGACTGGAGGCGAAAAGGGTCGAATGGAATCAGAAACACATGAGTCGAGTCGAAAAGGGTGGAATGGAATCAGAAACACTTTACTGGAGTCGAAAAGGGTCGAATGGAATCAGAAACACTTGACTGCAGTCGAAAAGGGTCCAAAGGAATCAGAAAAATTTGACTGGAGTCGAAAAGGTTCCAAAGGAATCAGAAACACTTGACTGAAGTCGAAAAGGGTCGAATGGAAACAGAAACACTTGACTGGAGTCGAAAAGGGTCGAATGGAATCAGAAACACTTGAGTCGAGTCGAAAAGGGTGGAATGGATTCAGAAACACTTGACTGGAGTCGAAAAGGGTCGAATGGAATCAGAAACACTTGAGTCGAGTCGAAAAGGGTCGAATGGAATCAGAAACACTTGAGTCGAGTCGAAGTGTCGAATGGAATCAGAAACACTTGAGTCGAGTCGAAATAGGTCGAATGGAATCAGAAACACTTGACTGGAGTCGAAAAGGGTCGAATTGAATCAGGAACACTTGACGGGAGTCGAGAAGGGTCAAATGGAATCAGAAACACTTGACTGGAGTCGAAAAGGGTCCAAAGGATCCAGAAACACTTGACACGATTCGAAAAGGGTCGAAAGGAATCAGAAACACTTGACTGGAGTCGAAAAGGGTCGAATGGAATCAGAATCACTTGAGTCGAGTGGAAAACGTTCGAATGGAATCAGAAACACTTGAGTCGAGTCGAAAGGGTCGAATGGAATCAGAAACACTTGACTGGAGTCGAAAAGAGTCGAATGGAATCAGAATCACTTGAGTCGAGTCAAAAGGGTCGAATGGAATCAGAAACACTTGACTGGAGTCGAAAAGGGTCGAATGGAATCAGAACACTAGAGTCGAGTCGAAAAGGGTCGAATGGAATCAGAAACACTAGAGTCGAGTCGAAAAGGGTCGAATGGAATCAGAAACACTTGACTGGAGTCGAAATAGGTCGAATGGAATCAGAAAAACTTGAGTCGAGTCGAAAAGGGTCGAATGGAATCAGAAACACTTGAGTCGAGTCGAAAAGGGTCGAATGGAATCAGAAACACTTGAGTCGAGTTGAAAAGAGTCGAATGGAATCAGAAACACTTGACTGGATTCGAAAAGGGTCCAAAGAAATCAGAAACACTTGACTGGAGTCGAAAAGGGTCGAATGGAATCAGAAACACTTCACTGGAGTCGAAAAGGGTCGAATGGAATCAGAAACACTTGAGTCGAGTCGAAAGGGGTCGAATGGAATCAGAAACACTTGACTGGAGTCAAAAAGGGTCGAATGGAATCAGAAACACTTTACTGGAGTCGAAAGGGGTCGAATGGAATCAGAAACACTTGACTGGATTCGAAAAGGGTCGAATGGAATCAGAAACACTTGACTGGAGTCGAAAAGGGTCGAATGGAATCAGAAACACTTGAGTCGAGTTGAAAAGGGTCGAATGGAATCAGAAACACTTGCGTCGAGTCGAAAAGGGTCGAATGGTATCAGAAACTGGAGTCGGAAAGGGTCGAATGGAATCAGAAACACTTGACTGGAGTCGAAAAGGGTCGAATGGAATCAGAAACACTTGAGTCGAGTCGAAAAGGGTCGAATGGAATCAGAAATGCTTGACTGGAGTCGAAAAGGTTCGAATGGAATCAGAAACACTTGAGTCGATCGAAAAGGGTCGAATGGAATCAGAAATACTTGAGTGGAGTCGAAAAGGGTAGAATGGAATCAGAAACACTTGAGTCGAGTCGAAAAGGGTCGAATGGAATCAGAAACACTTGAGTCGAGTCAAAAGGGTCGAATGGAATCAGAAACACTTGACTGGAGTCGAAAAGGGTCGAATGGAATCTGAAACAGTTGACTGGAGTCGAAAAGGGTCGAATGGAATCAGACACCCTTGACTGGAGGCGAAAAGGGTCGAATGGAATCAGAAACACTTGACTGGAGTCGAAAAGGGTCCAAAGTTATCAGAAAAATTTGACTGGAGTCGAAAAGGTTCCAAAGGAATCAGAAACACTTGACTGAAGTCGAAAAGGGTCGAATGGAAACAGAAACACTTGACTGGAGTCGAAAAGGGTCGAATGGAATCAGAAACACTTGACTGGAGTCGAAAAGGGTCGAATGGAATCTGAAACAGTTGACTGGAGTCGAAAAGGGTCGAATGGAATCAGAGACATTTGACTGGAGGCGAAAAGGGTCGAATGGAATCAGAAACACATGAGTCGACTCGAAAAGGGTGGAATGGAATCAGAAACACTTTACTGGAGTCGAAAAGGGTCGAATGGAATCAGAAACACTTGACTGGAGTCGAAAAGGGTCCAAAGGAATCAGAAAAATTTGACTGGAGTCGAAAAGGTTCCAAAGGAATCAGAAACACTTGACTGAAGTCGAAAAGGGTCGAATGGAAACAGAAACACTTGACTGGAGTCGAAAGGGGTCGAATGGAATCAGAAACACTTGATTGGAGTCGAAAAGGGTGGAATGGATTCAGAAACACTTGACTGGAGTCGAAAAGGGTCGAATGGAATCAGAAACACTTGAGTCGAGTCGAAAAGGGTCGAATGGAATCAGAAACACTTGAGTCGAGTCGAAGTGTCGAATGGAATCAGAAACACTTGAGTCGAGTCGAAATAGGTCGAATGGAATCAGAAACACTTGACTGGAGTCGAAAAGGGTCGAATTGAATTAGGAAAACTTGACTGGAGTCGAGAAGGGTCGAATGGAATCAGAAACACTTGACTGGAGACGAAAAGGGTCCAAAGGATCCAGAAACACTTGACACGATTCGAAAAGGGTCGAAAGGAATCAGAAACAATTGACTGGAGTCGAAAAGCGTCGAATGGAATCAGAATCACTTGAGTCGAGTCGAAAACGTTCGAATGGAATCAGAAACACTTGAGTCGAGTAGAAAGGGTCGAATAGAATCAGAAACACTTGACTGGAGTCGAAAATAGTCGAATGGAATCAGAAACACTTGAGTCGAGTCAAAAGGGTTGAATGGAATCAGAAACACTTGACTGGAGTCGAAAAGGGTCGAATGGAATCAGAAACACTAGAGTCGAGTCGAAAAGGGTCGAATGGAATCAGAAACTCTAGAGTCGAGTCGAAAAGGGTCGAATGGAATCAGAAACACTTGACTGGAGTCGAAATAGGTCGAATGGAATCAGAAACACTTGAGTCGAGTCGAAAAGGGTCGAATGGAATCAGAAACACTTGAGTCGAGTCGAAAAGGGTCGAATGGAATCAGAAACACTTGACTGGAGTCGAAAAGGGTCGAATGGAATCAGAAACACTTGAGTCGAGTCGAAAAGGGTCGAATGGAATCAGAAACACTTGAGTCGAGTCGAAAAGGGTCGAATGGAATCAGAAACACTTGAGTCGAGTCAAAAGGGTCGAATGGAATCAGAAACACTTGACTGGATTCGAAAAGGGTCCAACGAAATCAGAAACACTTGACAGGAGTCGAAAAGGGTCGAATGGAATCAGAAACACTTGACTGGAGTCGAAAAGGGTCGAATGGAATCAGAAACACTTGAGTCGAGTCGAAAGGGGTCGAATGGAATCAGAAACACTTGACTGGGGTCAAAAAGGGTCGAATGGAATCAGAAACACTTGACTGGAGTCGAAAAGGGTCGAATGGAATCTGAACCAGTTGACTGGAGTCGAAAATGGTCGAATGGAATCAGACACACTTGACTGGAGGCGAAAAGGGTCGAATGGAATCAGAAACACTTGAGTCGAGTCGAAAAGGGTAGAATGGAATCAGAAACACTTGAGTGGATTCGAAAAGGGTCGAATGGAATCAGAAACACTTGAGTCGAGTCAAAAGGGTCGAATGGAATCAGAAACACTTGAGTCGAGTCGAAAAGGGTCGAATGGAATCAGAAACACTTGAGTCGAGTCGAAAAGGGTCGAATGGAATCAGAAACACTTGAGTCGAGTCGAAAAGGGTCGAATGGAATCAGAAACACTTTACTGGAGTCGAAAAGGGTCGAATGGAATCAGAAACACTTGACTGGAGTCGAAAAGGGTCGAATGGAATCAGAAACACTTGAGTCGAGTCGAAAAGGGTAGAATGGAATCAGAAACACTTGAGTCGAGTCGAAAAGGGTCGAATGGAATCAGAAACACTTGAGTCGAGTCAAAAGGGTCGAATGGAATCAGAAACACTTGACTGGAGTCGAAAAGGGTCGAATGGAATCTGAAACAGTTGACTGGAGTCGAAAAGGGTAGAATGGAATCAGACACACTTGACTGGAGGCGAAAAGGGTCGAATGGAATCAGAAACACATGAGTCGAGTCGAAAAGGGTGGAATGGAATCAGAAACACTTTACTGGAGTCGAAAAGGGTCGAATGGAATCAGAAACACTTGACTGGAGTCGAAAAGGGTCCAAAGGAATCAGAAAAATTTGACTGGAGTCGAAAAGGTTCCAAAGGAATCAGAAACACTTGACTGAAGTCGAAAAGGGTCGAATGGAAACAGAAACACTGGACTGGAGTCGAAAAGGGTCGAATGGAATCAGAAACACTTGATTGGAGTCGAAAAGGGTGGAATGGATTCAGAAACACTTGACTGGAGTCGAAAAGGGTCGAATGGAATCAGAAACACTTGAGTCGAGTCGAAAAGGGTCGAATGGAATCAGAAACACTTGAGTCGAGTCGAAGTGTCGAATGGAATCAGAAACACTTGAGTCGAGTCGAAATAGGTCGAATGGAATCAGAAACACTTGACTGGAGTCGAAAAGGGTCGAATTGAATCAGGAACACTTGACTGGAGTCGAGAAGGGTCAAATGGAATCAGAAACACTTGACTGGAGTCGAAAAGGGTCCAAAGGATCCAGAAACACTTGACACGATTCGAAAAGGGTCGAAAGGAATCAGAAACACTTGACTGGAGTCGAAAAGGGTCGAATGGAATCAGAATCACTTGAGTCGAGTCGAAAACGTTCGAATGGAATCAGAAACACTTGAGTCGAGTCGAAAGGGTCGAATGGAATCAGAAACACTTGACTGGAGTCGAAAAGAGTCGAATGGAATCAGAAACACTTGAGTCGAGTCAAAAGGGTCGAATGGAATCAGAAACACTTGACTGGAGTCGAAAAGGGTCGAATGGAATCAGAAACACTAGAGTCGAATCGAAAAGGGTCGAATGGAATCAGAAACACTAGAGTCGAGTCGAAAAGGGTCGAATGGAATCAGAAACACTTGACTGGAGTCGAAATAGGTCGAATGGAATCAGAAACACTTGAGTCGAGTCGAAAAGGGTCGAATGGAATCAGAAACACTTGAGTCGAGTCGAAAAGGGTGAATGGAATCAGAAACACTTGACTGGAGTCGAAAAGGGTCGAATGGAATCAGAAATACTTGACGGGAGTCGAAAAGGGTCCAAAGATTCAGAAACACTTGACGGGAGTCGAAAAGGGTCGAATGGAATCAGAAAAACTTGACTGGAGTCGAAAAGGGTCGAATGGAAAGAGAAACACTTGACTGGAGTCGAAAAGGGTCGAAAGGAATCAGAAATACTTGACTGGAGTCGAAAAGGGTCCAAAGGATTCAGAAACACTTGACTGGAGTCGAAAAGGGTCGAATGGAATCAGAAAAACTTGACTGGAGTCGAAAAGGGTCGAATGGAATCAGAAACACTTGACTGGAGTCGAAAAGGGTCGAATGGAATCAGAAACACTTGACTGCAGTCGAAAAGGGTCGAATGGAATCAGAAACACTTGAGTCGAGTCGAAAAGGGTCGAATGGAATCAGAAACACTTGAGTCGAGTTGAAAAGAGTCGAATGGAATCAGAAACACTTGACTGTATTCGAAAAGGGTCCAAAGAAATCAGAAACACTTGACTGGAGTCGAAAAGGGTCGAATGGAATCAGAAACACTTGACTGGAGTCGAAAAGGGTCGAATGGAATCAGAAACACTTGAGTCGAGTCGAAAGGGGTCGAATGGAATCAGAAACACTTGACTGGAGTCAAAAAGGGTCGAATGGAATCAGAAACACTTGACTGGAGTCGAAAGGGGTCGAATGGAATCAGAAACACTTGACTGGATTCGAAAATGGTCGAATGGAATCAGAAACACTTGACTGGAGTCGAAAAGGGTCGAATGGAATCAGAAACACTTGAGTCGAGTTTAAAAGGGTCGAATGGAATCAGAAACACTTGCGTCGAGTCGAAAAGGGTCGAATGGTATCAGAAACTGGAGTCGGAAAGGGTCGAATGGAATCAGAAAAAATTGACTGGAGTCGAAAAGGGTCGAATGGAATCAGAAACACTTGAGTCGAGTCGAAAAGGGTAGAATGGA
Source organism: Vulpes vulpes (assembly GCF_048418805.1). Lineage (NCBI taxonomy): Eukaryota > Metazoa > Chordata > Mammalia > Carnivora > Canidae > Vulpes > Vulpes vulpes. Next base: position 176,416 of record NC_132782.1, read on the forward strand.
ATCAGAAATACTTGACTGGAGTCGAAAAGGGTCGAATGGAATCAGAAACACTTGAGTCGATCGAAAAGGGTCGAATGGAATCAGAAATACTTGAGTGGAGTCGAAAAGGGTAGAATGGAATCAGAAACACTTGAGTCGAGTCGAAAAGGGTCGAATGGAATCAGAAACACTTGAGTCGAGTCAAAAGGGTCGAATGGAATCAGAAACACTTGACTGGAGTCGAAAAGGGTCGAATGGAATCTGAAACAGTTGACTGGAGTCGAAAAGGGTCGAATGGAATCAGACACCCTTGACTGGAGGCGAAAAGGGTCGAATGGAATCAGAAACACTTGACTGGAGTCGAAAAGGGTCCAAAGTTATCAGAAAAATTTGACTGGAGTCGAAAAGGTTCCAAAGGAATCAGAAACACTTGACTAAGTCGAAAAGGGTCGAATGGAAACAGAAACACTTGACTGGAGTCGAAAAGGGTCGAATGGAATCAGAAACACTTGACTGGAGTCGAAAAGGGTCGAATGGAATCTGAAACAGTTGACTGGAGTCGAAAAGGGTCGAATGGAATCAGAGACATTTGACTGGAGGCGAAAAGGGTCGAATGGAATCAGAAACACATGAGTCGAGTCGAAAAGGGTGGAATGGAATCAGAAACACTTTACTGGAGTCGAAAAGGGTCGAATGGAATCAGAAACACTTGACTGCAGTCGAAAAGGGTCCAAAGGAATCAGAAAAATTTGACTGGAGTCGAAAAGGTTCCAAAGGAATCAGAAACACTTGACTGAAGTCGAAAAGGGTCGAATGGAAACAGAAACACTTGACTGGAGTCGAAAAGGGTCGAATGGAATCAGAAACACTTGAGTCGAGTCGAAAAGGGTGGAATGGATTCAGAAACACTTGACTGGAGTCGAAAAGGGTCGAATGGAATCAGAAACACTTGAGTCGAGTCGAAAAGGGTCGAATGGAATCAGAAACACTTGAGTCGAGTCGAAGTGTCGAATGGAATCAGAAACACTTGAGTCGAGTCGAAATAGGTCGAATGGAATCAGAAACACTTGACTGGAGTCGAAAAGGGTCGAATTGAATCAGGAACACTTGACGGGAGTCGAGAAGGGTCAAATGGAATCAGAAACACTTGACTGGAGTCGAAAAGGGTCCAAAGGATCCAGAAACACTTGACACGATTCGAAAAGGGTCGAAAGGAATCAGAAACACTTGACTGGAGTCGAAAAGGGTCGAATGGAATCAGAATCACTTGAGTCGAGTGGAAAACGTTCGAATGGAATCAGAAACACTTGAGTCGAGTCGAAAGGGTCGAATGGAATCAGAAACACTTGACTGGAGTCGAAAAGAGTCGAATGGAATCAGAATCACTTGAGTCGAGTCAAAAGGGTCGAATGGAATCAGAAACACTTGACTGGAGTCGAAAAGGGTCGAATGGAATCAGAAACACTAGAGTCGAGTCGAAAAGGGTCGAATGGAATCAGAAACACTAGAGTCGAGTCGAAAAGGGTCGAATGGAATCAGAAACACTTGACTGGAGTCGAAATAGGTCGAATGGAATCAGAAAAACTTGAGTCGAGTCGAAAAGGGTCGAATGGAATCAGAAACACTTGAGTCGAGTCGAAAAGGGTCGAATGGAATCAGAAACACTTGAGTCGAGTTGAAAAGAGTCGAATGGAATCAGAAACACTTGACTGGATTCGAAAAGGGTCCAAAGAAATCAGAAACACTTGACTGGAGTCGAAAAGGGTCGAATGGAATCAGAAACACTTCACTGGAGTCGAAAAGGGTCGAATGGAATCAGAAACACTTGAGTCGAGTCGAAAGGGGTCGAATGGAATCAGAAACACTTGACTGGAGTCAAAAAGGGTCGAATGGAATCAGAAACACTTTACTGGAGTCGAAAGGGGTCGAATGGAATCAGAAACACTTGACTGGATTCGAAAAGGGTCGAATGGAATCAGAAACACTTGACTGGAGTCGAAAAGGGTCGAATGGAATCAGAAACACTTGAGTCGAGTTGAAAAGGGTCGAATGGAATCAGAAACACTTGCGTCGAGTCGAAAAGGGTCGAATGGTATCAGAAACTGGAGTCGGAAAGGGTCGAATGGAATCAGAAACACTTGACTGGAGTCGAAAAGGGTCGAATGGAATCAGAAACACTTGAGTCGAGTCGAAAAGGGTCGAATGGAATCAGAAATGCTTGACTGGAGTCGAAAAGGTTCGAATGGAATCAGAAACACTTGAGTCGATCGAAAAGGGTCGAATGGAATCAGAAATACTTGAGTGGAGTCGAAAAGGGTAGAATGGAATCAGAAACCCTTGAGTCGAGTCGAAAAGGGTCGAATGGAATCAGAAACACTTGAGTCGAGTCAAAAGGGTCGAATGGAATCAGAAACACTTGACTGGAGTCGAAAAGGGTCGAATGGAATCTGAAACAGTTGACTGGAGTCGAAAAGGGTCGAATGGAATCAGACACCCTTGACTGGAGGCGAAAAGGGTCGAATGGAATCAGAAACACTTGACTGGAGTCGAAAAGGGTCCAAAGTTATCAGAAAAATTTGACTGGAGTCGAAAAGGTTCCAAAGGAATCAGAAACACTTGACTGAAGTCGAAAAGGGTCGAATGGAAACAGAAACACTTGACTGGAGTCGAAAAGGGTCGAATGGAATCAGAAACACTTGACTGGAGTCGAAAAGGGTCGAATGGAATCTGAAACAGTTGACTGGAGTCGAAAAGGGTCGAATGGAATCAGAGACATTTGACTGGAGGCGAAAAGGGTCGAATGGAATCAGAAACACATGAGTCGACTCGAAAAGGGTGGAATGGAATCAGAAACACTTTACTGGAGTCGAAAAGGGTCGAATGGAATCAGAAACACTTGACTGGAGTCGAAAAGGGTCCAAAGGAATCAGAAAAATTTGACTGGAGTCGAAAAGGTTCCAAAGGAATCAGAAACACTTGACTGAAGTCGAAAAGGGTCGAATGGAAACAGAAACACTTGACTGGAGTCGAAAGGGGTCGAATGGAATCAGAAACACTTGATTGGAGTCGAAAAGGGTGGAATGGATTCAGAAACACTTGACTGGAGTCGAAAAGGGTCGAATGGAATCAGAAACACTTGAGTCGAGTCGAAAAGGGTCGAATGGAATCAGAAACACTTGAGTCGAGTCGAAGTGTCGAATGGAATCAGAAACACTTGAGTCGAGTCGAAATAGGTCGAATGGAATCAGAAACACTTGACTGGAGTCGAAAAGGGTCGAATTGAATTAGGAAAACTTGACTGGAGTCGAGAAGGGTCGAATGGAATCAGAAACACTTGACTGGAGACGAAAAGGGTCCAAAGGATCCAGAAACACTTGACACGATTCGAAAAGGGTCGAAAGGAATCAGAAACAATTGACTGGAGTCGAAAAGCGTCGAATGGAATCAGAATCACTTGAGTCGAGTCGAAAACGTTCGAATGGAATCAGAAACACTTGAGTCGAGTAGAAAGGGTCGAATAGAATCAGAAACACTTGACTGGAGTCGAAAATAGTCGAATGGAATCAGAAACACTTGAGTCGAGTCAAAAGGGTTGAATGGAATCAGAAACACTTGACTGGAGTCGAAAAGGGTCGAATGGAATCAGAAACACTAGAGTCGAGTCGAAAAGGGTCGAATGGAATCAGAAACTCTAGAGTCGAGTCGAAAAGGGTCGAATGGAATCAGAAACACTTGACTGGAGTCGAAATAGGTCGAATGGAATCAGAAACACTTGAGTCGAGTCGAAAAGGGTCGAATGGAATCAGAAACACTTGAGTCGAGTCGAAAAGGGTCGAATGGAATCAGAAACACTTGACTGGAGTCGAAAAGGGTCGAATGGAATCAGAAACACTTGAGTCGAGTCGAAAAGGGTCGAATGGAATCAGAAACACTTGACTCGAGTCGAAAAGGGTCGAATGGAATCAGAAACACTTGAGTCGAGTCAAAAGGGTCGAATGGAATCAGAAACACTTGACTGGATTCGAAAAGGGTCCAACGAAATCAGAAACACTTGACAGGAGTCGAAAAGGGTCGAATGGAATCAGAAACACTTGACTGGAGTCGAAAAGGGTCGAATGGAATCAGAAACACTTGAGTCGAGTCGAAAGGGGTCGAATGGAATCAGAAACACTTGACTGGGGTCAAAAAGGGTCGAATGGAATCAGAAACACTTGACTGGAGTCGAAAAGGGTCGAATGGAATCTGAACCAGTTGACTGGAGTCGAAAACGGTCGAATGGAATCAGACACACTTGACTGGAGGCGAAAAGGGTCGAATGGAATCAGAAACACTTGAGTCGAGTCGAAAAGGGTAGAATGGAATCAGAAACACTTGAGTGGATTCGAAAAGGGTCGAATGGAATCAGAAACACTTGAGTCGAGTCAAAAGGGTCGAATGGAATCAGAAACACTTGAGTCGAGTCGAAAAGAGTCGAATGGAATCAGAAACACTTGAGTCGAGTCGAAAAGGGTCGAATGGAATCAGAAACACTTGAGTCGAGTCGAAAAGGGTCGAATGGAATCAGAAACACTTTACTGGAGTCGAAAAGGGTCGAATGGAATCAGAAACACTTGACTGGAGTCGAAAAGGGTCGAATGGAATCAGAAACACTTGAGTCGAGTCGAAAAGGGTAGAATGGAATCAGAAACACTTGAGTCGAGTCGAAAAGGGTCGAATGGAATCAGAAACACTTGAGTCGAGTCAAAAGGGTCGAATGGAATCAGAAACACTTGACTGGAGTCGAAAAGGGTCGAATGGAATCTGAAACAGTTGACTGGAGTCGAAAAGGGTAGAATGGAATCAGACACACTTGACTGGAGGCGAAAAGGGTCGAATGGAATCAGAAACACATGAGTCGAGTCGAAAAGGGTGGAATGGAATCAGAAACACTTTACTGGAGTCGAAAAGGGTCGAATGGAATCAGAAACACTTGACTGGAGTCGAAAAGGGTCCAAAGGAATCAGAAAAATTTGACTGGAGTCGAAAAGGTTCCAAAGGAATCAGAAACACTTGACTGAAGTCGAAAAGGGTCGAATGGAAACAGAAACACTGGACTGGAGTCGAAAAGGGTCGAATGGAATCAGAAACACTTGATTGGAGTCGAAAAGGGTGGAATGGATTCAGAAACACTTGACTGGAGTCGAAAAGGGTCGAATGGAATCAGAAACACATGAGTCGAGTCGAAAAGGGTGGAATGGAATCAGAAACACTTTACTGGAGTCGAAAAGGGTCGAATGGAATCAGAAACACTTGACTGCAGTCGAAAAGGGTCCAAAGGAATCAGAAAAATTTGACTGGAGTCGAAAAGGTTCCAAAGGAATCAGAAACACTTGACTGAAGTCGAAAAGGGTCGAATGGAAACAGAAACACTTGACTGGAGTCGAAAAGGGTCGAATGGAATCAGAAACACTTGAGTCGAGTCGAAAAGGGTGGAATGGATTCAGAAACACTTGACTGGAGTCGAAAAGGGTCGAATGGAATCAGAAACACTTGAGTCGAGTCGAAGTGTCGAATGGAATCAGAAACACTTGAGTCGAGTCGAAATAGGTCGAATGGAATCAGAAACACTTGACTGGAGTCGAAAAGGGTCGAATTGAATCAGGAACACTTGACGGGAGTCGAGAAGGGTCAAATGGAATCAGAAACACTTGACTGGAGTCGAAAAGGGTCCAAAGGATCCAGAAACACTTGACACGATTCGAAAAGGGTCGAAAGGAATCAGAAATACTTGAGTGGAGTCGAAAAGGGTAGAATGGAATCAGAAACACTTGAGTCGAGTCGAAAAGGGTCGAATGGAATCAGAAACACTTGAGTCGAGTCAAAAGGGTCGAATGGAATCAGAAACACTTGACTGGAGTCGAAAAGGGTCGAATGGAATCTGAAACAGTTGACTGGAGTCGAAAAGGGTCGAATGGAATCAGACACCCTTGACTGGAGGCGAAAAGGGTCGAATGGAATCAGAAACACTTGACTGGAGTCGAAAAGGGTCCAAAGTTATCAGAAAAATTTGACTGGAGTCGAAAAGGTTCCAAAGGAATCAGAAACACTTGACTAAGTCGAAAAGGGTCGAATGGAAACAGAAACACTTGACTGGAGTCGAAAAGGGTCGAATGGAATCAGAAACACTTGACTGGAGTCGAAAAGGGTCGAATGGAATCTGAAACAGTTGACTGGAGTCGAAAAGGGTCGAATGGAATCAGAGACATTTGACTGGAGGCGAAAAGGGTCGAATGGAATCAGAAACACATGAGTCGAGTCGAAAAGGGTGGAATGGAATCAGAAACACTTTACTGGAGTCGAAAAGGGTCGAATGGAATCAGAAACACTTGACTGCAGTCGAAAAGGGTCCAAAGGAATCAGAAAAATTTGACTGGAGTCGAAAAGGTTCCAAAGGAATCAGAAACACTTGACTGAAGTCGAAAAGGGTCGAATGGAAACAGAAACACTTGACTGGAGTCGAAAAGGGTCGAATGGAATCAGAAACACTTGAGTCGAGTCGAAAAGGGTGGAATGGATTCAGAAACACTTGACTGGAGTCGAAAAGGGTCGAATGGAATCAGAAACACTTGAGTCGAGTCGAAAAGGGTCGAATGGAATCAGAAACACTTGAGTCGAGTCGAAGTGTCGAATGGAATCAGAAACACTTGAGTCGAGTCGAAATAGGTCGAATGGAATCAGAAACACTTGACTGGAGTCGAAAAGGGTCGAATTGAATCAGGAACACTTGACGGGAGTCGAGAAGGGTCAAATGGAATCAGAAACACTTGACTGGAGTCGAAAAGGGTCCAAAGGATCCAGAAACACTTGACACGATTCGAAAAGGGTCGAAAGGAATCAGAAACACTTGACTGGAGTCGAAAAGGGTCGAATGGAATCAGAATCACTTGAGTCGAGTGGAAAACGTTCGAATGGAATCAGAAACACTTGAGTCGAGTCGAAAGGGTCGAATGGAATCAGAAACACTTGACTGGAGTCGAAAAGAGTCGAATGGAATCAGAATCACTTGAGTCGAGTCAAAAGGGTCGAATGGAATCAGAAACACTTGACTGGAGTCGAAAAGGGTCGAATGGAATCAGAAACACTAGAGTCGAGTCGAAAAGGGTCGAATGGAATCAGAAACACTAGAGTCGAGTCGAAAAGGGTCGAATGGAATCAGAAACACTTGACTGGAGTCGAAATAGGTCGAATGGAATCAGAAAAACTTGAGTCGAGTCGAAAAGGGTCGAATGGAATCAGAAACACTTGAGTCGAGTCGAAAAGGGTCGAATGGAATCAGAAACACTTGAGTCGAGTTGAAAAGAGTCGAATGGAATCAGAAACACTTGACTGGATTCGAAAAGGGTCCAAAGAAATCAGAAACACTTGACTGGAGTCGAAAAGGGTCGAATGGAATCAGAAACACTTCACTGGAGTCGAAAAGGGTCGAATGGAATCAGAAACACTTGAGTCGAGTCGAAAGGGGTCGAATGGAATCAGAAACACTTGACTGGAGTCAAAAAGGGTCGAATGGAATCAGAAACACTTTACTGGAGTCGAAAGGGGTCGAATGGAATCAGAAACACTTGACTGGATTCGAAAAGGGTCGAATGGAATCAGAAACACTTGACTGGAGTCGAAAAGGGTCGAATGGAATCAGAAACACTTGAGTCGAGTTGAAAAGGGTCGAATGGAATCAGAAACACTTGCGTCGAGTCGAAAAGGGTCGAATGGTATCAGAAACTGGAGTCGGAAAGGGTCGAATGGAATCAGAAACACTTGACTGGAGTCGAAAAGGGTCGAATGGAATCAGAAACACTTGAGTCGAGTCGAAAAGGGTCGAATGGAATCAGAAATGCTTGACTGGAGTCGAAAAGGTTCGAATGGAATCAGAAACACTTGAGTCGATCGAAAAGGGTCGAATGGAATCAGAAATACTTGAGTGGAGTCGAAAAGGGTAGAATGGAATCAGAAACACTTGAGTCGAGTCGAAAAGGGTCGAATGGAATCAGAAACACTTGAGTCGAGTCAAAAGGGTCGAATGGAATCAGAAACACTTGACTGGAGTCGAAAAGGGTCGAATGGAATCTGAAACAGTTGACTGGAGTCGAAAAGGGTCGAATGGAATCAGACACCCTTGACTGGAGGCGAAAAGGGTCGAATGGAATCAGAAACACTTGACTGGAGTCGAAAAGGGTCCAAAGTTATCAGAAAAATTTGACTGGAGTCGAAAAGGTTCCAAAGGAATCAGAAACACTTGACTGAAGTCGAAAAGGGTCGAATGGAAACAGAAACACTTGACTGGAGTCGAAAAGGGTCGAATGGAATCAGAAACACTTGACTGGAGTCGAAAAGGGTCGAATGGAATCTGAAACAGTTGACTGGAGTCGAAAAGGGTCGAATGGAATCAGAGACATTTGACTGGAGGCGAAAAGGGTCGAATGGAATCAGAAACACATGAGTCGACTCGAAAAGGGTGGAATGGAATCAGAAACACTTTACTGGAGTCGAAAAGGGTCGAATGGAATCAGAAACACTTGACTGGAGTCGAAAAGGGTCCAAAGGAATCAGAAAAATTTGACTGGAGTCGAAAAGGTTCCAAAGGAATCAGAAACACTTGACTGAAGTCGAAAAGGGTCGAATGGAAACAGAAACACTTGACTGGAGTCGAAAGGGGTCGAATGGAATCAGAAACACTTGATTGGAGTCGAAAAGGGTGGAATGGATTCAGAAACACTTGACTGGAGTCGAAAAGGGTCGAATGGAATCAGAAACACTTGAGTCGAGTCGAAAAGGGTCGAATGGAATCAGAAACACTTGAGTCGAGTCGAAGTGTCGAATGGAATCAGAAACACTTGAGTCGAGTCGAAATAGGTCGAATGGAATCAGAAACACTTGACTGGAGTCGAAAAGGGTCGAATTGAATTAGGAAAACTTGACTGGAGTCGAGAAGGGTCGAATGGAATCAGAAACACTTGACTGGAGACGAAAAGGGTCCAAAGGATCCAGAAACACTTGACACGATTCGAAAAGGGTCGAAAGGAATCAGAAACAATTGACTGGAGTCGAAAAGCGTCGAATGGAATCAGAATCACTTGAGTCGAGTCGAAAACGTTCGAATGGAATCAGAAACACTTGAGTCGAGTAGAAAGGGTCGAATAGAATCAGAAACACTTGACTGGAGTCGAAAATAGTCGAATGGAATCAGAAACACTTGAGTCGAGTCAAAAGGGTTGAATGGAATCAGAAACACTTGACTGGAGTCGAAAAGGGTCGAATGGAATCAGAAACACTAGAGTCGAGTCGAAAAGGGTCGAATGGAATCAGAAACTCTAGAGTCGAGTCGAAAAGGGTCGAATGGAATCAGAAACACTTGACTGGAGTCGAAATAGGTCGAATGGAATCAGAAACACTTGAGTCGAGTCGAAAAGGGTCGAATGGAATCAGAAACACTTGAGTCGAGTCGAAAAGGGTCGAATGGAATCAGAAACACTTGACTGGAGTCGAAAAGGGTCGAATGGAATCAGAAACACTTGAGTCGAGTCGAAAAGGGTCGAATGGAATCAGAAACACTTGAGTCGAGTCGAAAAGGGTCGAATGGAATCAGAAACACTTGAGTCGAGTCAAAAGGGTCGAATGGAATCAGAAACACTTGACTGGATTCGAAAAGGGTCCAACGAAATCAGAAACACTTGACAGGAGTCGAAAAGGGTCGAATGGAATCAGAAACACTTGACTGGAGTCGAAAAGGGTCGAATGGAATCAGAAACACTTGAGTCGAGTCGAAAGGGGTCGAATGGAATCAGAAACACTTGACTGGGGTCAAAAAGGGTCGAATGGAATCAGAAACACTTGACTGGAGTCGAAAAGGGTCGAATGGAATCTGAACCAGTTGACTGGAGTCGAAAATGGTCGAATGGAATCAGACACACTTGACTGGAGGCGAAAAGGGTCGAATGGAATCAGAAACACTTGAGTCGAGTCGAAAAGGGTAGAATGGAATCAGAAACACTTGAGTGGATTCGAAAAGGGTCGAATGGAATCAGAAACACTTGAGTCGAGTCAAAAGGGTCGAATGGAATCAGAAACACTTGAGTCGAGTCGAAAAGGGTCGAATGGAATCAGAAACACTTGAGTCGAGTCGAAAAGGGTCGAATGGAATCAGAAACACTTGAGTCGAGTCGAAAAGGGTCGAATGGAATCAGAAACACTTTACTGGAGTCGAAAAGGGTCGAATGGAATCAGAAACACTTGACTGGAGTCGAAAAGGGTCGAATGGAATCAGAAACACTTGAGTCGAGTCGAAAAGGGTAGAATGGAATCAGAAACACTTGAGTCGAGTCGAAAAGGGTCGAATGGAATCAGAAACACTTGAGTCGAGTCAAAAGGGTCGAATGGAATCAGAAACACTTGACTGGAGTCGAAAAGGGTCGAATGGAATCTGAAACAGTTGACTGGAGTCGAAAAGGGTAGAATGGAATCAGACACACTTGACTGGAGGCGAAAAGGGTCGAATGGAATCAGAAACACATGAGTCGAGTCGAAAAGGGTGGAATGGAATCAGAAACACTTTACTGGAGTCGAAAAGGGTCGAATGGAATCAGAAACACTTGACTGGAGTCGAAAAGGGTCCAAAGGAATCAGAAAAATTTGACTGGAGTCGAAAAGGTTCCAAAGGAATCAGAAACACTTGACTGAAGTCGAAAAGGGTCGAATGGAAACAGAAACACTGGACTGGAGTCGAAAAGGGTCGAATGGAATCAGAAACACTTGATTGGAGTCGAAAAGGGTGGAATGGATTCAGAAACACTTGACTGGAGTCGAAAAGGGTCGAATGGAATCAGAAACACTTGAGTCGAGTCGAAAAGGGTCGAATGGAATCAGAAACACTTGAGTCGAGTCGAAGTGTCGAATGGAATCAGAAACACTTGAGTCGAGTCGAAATAGGTCGAATGGAATCAGAAACACTTGACTGGAGTCGAAAAGGGTCGAATTGAATCAGGAACACTTGACTGGAGTCGAGAAGGGTCAAATGGAATCAGAAACACTTGACTGGAGTCGAAAAGGGTCCAAAGGATCCAGAAACACTTGACACGATTCGAAAAGGGTCGAAAGGAATCAGAAACACTTGACTGGAGTCGAAAAGGGTCGAATGGAATCAGAATCACTTGAGTCGAGTCGAAAACGTTCGAATGGAATCAGAAACACTTGAGTCGAGTCGAAAGGGTCGAATGGAATCAGAAACACTTGACTGGAGTCGAAAAGAGTCGAATGGAATCAGAAACACTTGAGTCGAGTCAAAAGGGTCGAATGGAATCAGAAACACTTGACTGGAGTCGAAAAGGGTCGAATGGAATCAGAAACACTAGAGTCGAATCGAAAAGGGTCGAATGGAATCAGAAACACTAGAGTCGAGTCGAAAAGGGTCGAATGGAATCAGAAACACTTGACTGGAGTCGAAATAGGTCGAATGGAATCAGAAACACTTGAGTCGAGTCGAAAAGGGTCGAATGGAATCAGAAACACTTGAGTCGAGTCGAAAAGGGTGAATGGAATCAGAAACACTTGACTGGAGTCGAAAAGGGTCGAATGGAATCAGAAATACTTGACGGGAGTCGAAAAGGGTCCAAAGATTCAGAAACACTTGACGGGAGTCGAAAAGGGTCGAATGGAATCAGAAAAACTTGACTGGAGTCGAAAAGGGTCGAATGGAAAGAGAAACACTTGACTGGAGTCGAAAAGGGTCGAAAGGAATCAGAAATACTTGACTGGAGTCGAAAAGGGTCCAAAGGATTCAGAAACACTTGACTGGAGTCGAAAAGGGTCGAATGGAATCAGAAAAACTTGACTGGAGTCGAAAAGGGTCGAATGGAATCAGAAACACTTGACTGGAGTCGAAAAGGGTCGAATGGAATCAGAAACACTTGACTGGAGTCGAAAAGGGTCGAATGGAATCAGAAACACTTGAGTCGAGTCGAAAAGGGTCGAATGGAATCAGAAACACTTGAGTCGAGTTGAAAAGAGTCGAATGGAATCAGAAACACTTGACTGTATTCGAAAAGGGTCCAAAGAAATCAGAAACACTTGACTGGAGTCGAAAAGGGTCGAATGGAATCAGAAACACTTGATTGGAGTCGAAAAGGGTCGAATGGAATCAGAAACACTTGAGTCGAGTCGAAAGGGGTCGAATGGAATCAGAAACACTTGACTGGAGTCAAAAAGGGTCGAATGGAATCAGAAACACTTGACTGGAGTCGAAAGGGGTCGAATGGAATCAGAAACACTTGACTGGATTCGAAAATGGTCGAATGGAATCAGAAACACTTGACTGGAGTCGAAAAGGGTCGAATGGAATCAGAAACACTTGAGTCGAGTTTAAAAGGGTCGAATGGAATCAGAAACACTTGCGTCGAGTCGAAAAGGGTCGAATGGTATCAGAAACTGGAGTCGGAAAGGGTCGAATGGAATCAGAAAAAATTGACTGGAGTCGAAAAGGGTCGAATGGAATCAGAAACACTTGAGTCGAGTCGAAAAGGGTAGAATGGAATCAGAAATACTTGACTGGAGTCGAAAAGGGTCGAATGGAATCAGAAACACTTGAGTCGATCGAAAAGGGTCGAATGGAATCAGAAATACTTGAGTGGAGTCGAAAAGGGTAGAATGGAATCAGAAACACTTGAGTCGAGTCGAAAAGGGTTGAATGGAATCAGAAACACTTGAGTCGAGTCAAAAGGGTCGAATGGAATCAGAAACACTTGACTGGAGTCGAAAAGGGTCCAATGGAATCTGAAACAGTTGACTGGAGTCGATAAGGGTCGAATGGAATCAGACACACTTGACTGCAGGCGAAAAGGGTCGAATGGAATCAGAAACACTTGACTGGAGTCGAAAAGGGTCCAAAGGAATCAGAAAAATTTGACTGGAGTCGAAAAGGTTCCAAAGGAATCAGAAACACTTGACTGAAGTCGAAAAGGGTCGAATGGAAACAGAAACACTTGACTGGAGTCGAAAAGGGTCGAATGGAATCAGAAACACTTGATTGGAGTCGAAAAGGGTGGAATGGATTCAGAATCACTTGACTGGAGTCGAAAAGGGTCGAATGGAATCAGAAACCCTGAGTCGAGTCGAAAAGGGTCGAATGGAATCAGAAACACTTGAGTCGAGTCGAAGTGTCGAATGGAATCAGAAACACTTGAGTCGAGTCGAAATAGGTCGAATGGAATCAGAAACACTTGACTGGAGTCGAAAAGGGTCGAATTGAATCAGGAACACTTGACTGGAGTCGAGAAGGGTCGAATGGAATCAGAAACACTTGACTGGAGTCGAAAAGGGTCCAAAGGATCCAGAAACACTTGACACGATTCGAAAAGGGTCGAAAGGAATCAGAAACACTTGACTGGAGTCGAAAAGGGTCGAATGGAATCAGAATCACTTGAGTCGAGTCGAAAACGTTGGAATGGAATCAGAAACACTTGAGTCGAGTCGAAAGGGTCGAATGGAATCAGAAACACTTGACTGGAGTCGAAAATAGTCGAATGGAATCAGAAACACTTGAGTCAAGTCAAAAGGGTCGAATGGAATCAGAAACACTTGACTGGAGTCGAAAAGGGTCGAATGGAATCAGAAACACTAGAGTCGAGTCGAAAAGGGTCGAATGGAATCAGAAACACTAGAGTCGAGTCGAAAAGGGTCGAATGGAATCAGAAACACTTGACTGGAGTCGAAATAGGTCGAATGGAATCAGAAACACTTGAGTCGAGTCGAAAAGGGTCGAATGGAATCAGAAACACTTGAGTCGAGTCGAAAAGGGTCGAATGGAATCAGAAACACTTGACTGGAGTCGAAAAGGGTCGAATGGAATCAGAAAAACTTGACTGGAGTCGAAAAGGGTCGAATGGAATCAGAAACACTTGACTGGAGTCGAAAAGGGTCGAATGGAATCAGAAACACTTGAGTCGAGTCGAAAAGGGTCGAATGGAATCAGAAACACTTGAGTCGAGTTGAAAAGAGTCGAATGGAATCAGAAACACTTGACTGGATTCGAAAAGGGTCCAAAGAAATCAGAAACACTTGACAGGAGTCGAAAAGGGTCGAATGGAATCAGAAACACTTGACTGGAGTCGAAAAGGGTCGAATGGAATCAGAAACACTTGAGTCGAGTCGAAAGGGGTCGAATGGAATCAGAAACACTTGACTGGAGTCAAAAAGGGTCGAATGGAATCAGAAACACTTGACTGGAGTCGAAAGGGGTCGAATGGAATCAGAAACACTTGACTGGATTCGAAAAGGGTCGAATGGAATCAGAAACACTTGACTGGAGTCGAAAAGGGTCGAATGGAATCAGAAACACTTGAGTCGAGTTGAAAAGGGTCGAATGGAATCAGAAACACTTGCGTCGAGTCGAAAAGGGTCGAATGGTATCAGAAACTGGAGTCGGAAAGGGTCGAATGGAATCAGAAACACTTGACTGGAGTCGAAAAGGGTCGAATGGAATCAGAAACACTTGAGTCGAGTCGAAAAGGGTCGAATGGAATCAGAAATACTTGACTGGAGTCGAAAAGGGTCGAATGGAATCAGAAACACTTGAGTCGATCGAAAAGGGTCGAATGGAATCAGAAATACTTGAGTGGAGTCGAAAAGAGTAGAATGGAATCAGAAACACTTGAGTCGAGTCGAAAAGGGTCGAATGGAATCAGAAACACTTGAGTCGAGTCAAAAGGGTCGAATGGAATCAGAAACACTTGACTGGAGTCGAAAAGGGTCGAATGGAATCTGAAACAGTTGACTGGAGTCGAAAAGGGTCGAATGGAATCAGACACACTTGACTGGAGGCGAAAAGGGTCGAATGGAATCAGAAACACTTGACTGGAGTCGAAACGGGTCCAAAGGAATCAGAAAAATTTGACTGGAGTCGAAAAGGTTCCAAAGGAATCAGAAACACTTGACTGAAGTCGAAAAGGGTCGAATGGAAACAGAAACACTTGACTGGAGTCGAAAAGGGTCGAATGGACTCAGAAACACTTGATTGGAGTCGAAAAGTGTGGAATGGATTCAGAAACACTTGACTGGAGTCGAAAAGGGTCGAATGGAATCAGAAACACTTGAGTCGAGTCGAAAAGGGTCGAATGGAATCAGAAACACTTGAGTCGAGTCGAAGTGTCGAATGGAATCAGAAACACTTGAGTCGAGTCGAAATAGGTCGAATGGAATCAGAAACACTTGACTGGAGTCGAAAAGGGTCGAATGGAATCAGAAACACTTGAGTCGAGTCGAAAAGGGTCGAATGGAATCAGAAACACTTGAGTCGAGTTGAAAAGAGTCGAATGGAATCAGAAACACTTGACTGTATTCGAAAAGGGTCCAAAGAAATCAGAAACACTTGACTGGAGTCGAAAAGGGTCGAATGGAATCAGAAACACTTGACTGGAGTCGAAAAGGGTCGAATGGAATCAGAAACACTTGAGTCGAGTCGAAAGGGGTCGAATGGAATCAGAAACACTTGACTGGAGTCAAAAAGGGTCGAATGGAATCAGAAACACTTGACTGGAGTCGAAAGGGGTTGAATGGAATCAGAAACACTTGACTGGATTCGAAAAGCGTCGAATGGAATCAGAAACACTTGACTGGAGTCGAAAAGGGTCGAATGGAATCAGAAACACTTGAGTCGAGTTTAAAAGGGTCGAATGGAATCAGAAACACTTGCGTCGAGTCGAAAAGGGTCGAATGGTATCAGAAACTGGAGTCGGAAAGGGTCGAATGGAATCAGAAAAAATTGACTGGAGTCGAAAAGGGTCGAATGGAATCAGAAACACTTGAGTCGAGTCGAAAAGGGTCGAATGGAATCAGAAATACTTGACTGGAGTCGAAAAGGGTCGAATGGAATCAGAAACACTTGAGTCGATCGAAAAGGGTCGAATGGAATCAGAAATACTTGAGTGGAGTCGAAAAGGGTAGAATGGAATCAGAAACACTTGAGTCGAGTCGAAAAGGGTTGAATGGAATCAGAAACACTTGAGTCGAGTCAAAAGGGTCGAATGGAATCAGAAACACTTGACTGGAGTCGAAAAGGGTCCAATGGAATCTGAAACAGTTGACTGGAGTCGAAAAGGGTCGAATGGAATCAGACACACTTGACTGCAGGCGAAAAGGGTCGAATGGAATCAGAAACACTTGACTGGAGTCGAAAAGGGTCCAAAGGAATCAGAAAAATTTGACTGGAGTCGAAAAGGTTCCAAAGGAATCAGAAACACTTGACTGAAGTCGAAAAGGGTCGAATGGAAACAGAAACACTTGACTGGAGTCGAAAAGGGTCGAATGGAATCAGAAACACTTGATTGGAGTCGAAAAGGGTGGAATGGATTCAGAATCACTTGACTGGAGTCGAAAAGGGTCGAATGGAATCAGAAACCCTGAGTCGAGTCGAAAAGGGTCGAATGGAATCAGAAACACTTGAGTCGAGTCGAAGTGTCGAATGGAATCAGAAACACTTGAGTCGAGTCGAAATAGGTCGAATGGAATCAGAAACACTTGACTGGAGTCGAAAAGGGTCGAATTGAATCAGGAACACTTGACTGGAGTCGAGAAGGGTCGAATGGAATCAGAAACACTTGACTGGAGTCGAAAAGGGTCCAAAGGATCCAGAAACACTTGACACGATTCGAAAAGGGTCGAAAGGAATCAGAAACACTTGACTGGAGTCGAAAAGGCTCGAATGGAATCAGAATCACTTGAGTCGAGGCGAAAACGTTCGAATGGAATCAGAAACACTTGAGTCGAGTCGAAAGGGTCGAATGGAATCAGAAACACTTGACTGGAGTCGAAAAGGTTCGAATGGATTCAGAAACACTTGAGTCGAGTCAAAAGGGTCGAATGGAATCAGAAACACTTGACTGGAGTCGAAAAGGGTCGAATGGAATCAGAAACACTAGAGTCGAGTCGAAAAGGGTCGAATGGAATCAGAAACACTAGAGTCGAGTCGAAAAGGGTCGAATGGAATCAGAAACACTTGACTGGAGTCGAAATAGGTCGAATGGAATCAGAAACACTTGAGTCGAGTCGAAAAGGGTCGAATGGAATCAGAAACACTTGAGTCGAGTCGAAAAGGGTCGAATGGAATCAGAAACACTTGACTGGAGTCGAAAAGGGTCGAATGGAATCAGAAATACTTGACGGGAGTCGAAAAGGGTCCAAAGATTCAGAAACACTTGACTGGAGTCGAAAAGGGTCGAATGGAATCAGAAAAACTTGACTGGAGTCGAAAAGGGTCGAATGGAAAGAGAAACACTTGACTGGAGTCGAAAAGGGTCGAATGGAATCAGAAATACTTGACTGGAGTCGAAAAGGGTCCAAAGGATTCAGAAACACTTGACTGGAGTCGAAAAGGGTCGAATGGAATCAGAAACACTTGATTGGAGTCGAAAAGGGTCGAATGGAATCAGACACACTTGACTGGAGGCGAAAAGGGTCTAATGGAATCAGAAACACTTGACTGGAGTCGAAAACGGTCCAAAGGAATGAGAAAAATTTGACTGGAGTCGAAAAGGTTCCAAAGGAATCAGAAACACTTGACTGAAGTCGAAAAGGGTCGAATGGAAACAGAAACACTTGACTGGAGTCGAAAAGGGTCGAATGGAATCAGAAACACTTGATTGGAGTCGAAAATGGTGGAATGGATTCAGAATCACTTGACTGGAGTCGAAAAGGGTCGAATGGAATCAGAAACACTGAGTCGAGTCGAAAAGGTGGAATGGAATCAGAAACACTTGAGTCGAGTCGAAGTGTCGAATGGAATCAGAAACACTTGAGTCGAGTCGAAATAGGTCGAATGGAATCAGAAACACTTGACTGGAGTCGAAAAGGGTCGAATTGAATCAGGAACACTTGACTGGAGTCGAGAAGGGTCGAATGGAATCAGAAACACTTGACTGGAGTCGAAAAGGGTCCAAAGGATCCAGAAACACTTGACACGATTCGAAAAGGGTCGAAAGGAATCAGAAACACTTGACTGGAGTCGAAAAGGGTCGAATGGAATCAGAATCACTTGAGTCGAGTCGAAAACGTTCGAATGGAATCAGAAACACTTGAGTCAAGTCAAAAGGGTCGAATGGAATCAGAAACACTTGACTGGAGTCGAAAAGGGTCGAATGGAATCAGAAACACTAGAGTCGAGTCGAAAAGGGTCGAATGGAATCAGAAACACTAGAGTCGAGTCGAAAAGGGTCGATTGGAATCAGAAACACTTGACTGGAGTCGAAATAGGTCGAATGGAATCAGAAACACTTGAGTCGAGTCGAAAAGGGTCGAATGGAATCAGAAACACTTGAGTCGAGTCGAAAAGGGTCGAATGGAATCAGAAACACTTGACTGGAGTCGAAAAGGGTCGAATGGAATCAGAAAAACTTGACTGGAGTCGAAAAGGGTCGAATGGAATCAGAAACACTTGACTGGAGTCGAAAAGGGTCGAATGGAATCAGAAACACTTGAGTCGAGTCGAAAAGGGTCGAATGGAATCAGAAACACTTGAGTCGAGTTGAAAAGAGTCGAATGGAATCAGAAACACTTGACTGGATTCGAAAAGGGTCCAAAGAAATCAGAAACACTTGACAGGAGTCGAAAAGGGTCGAATGGAATCAGAAACACTTGAGTCGAGTCGAAAAGGGTCGAATGGAATCAGAAACACTTGAGTCGAGTCAAAAGGGGTCGAATGGAATCAGAAACACTTGACTGGAGTCAAAAAGGGTCGAATGGAATCAGAAACACTTGACTGGAGTTGAAAGGGGTCGAATGGAATCAGAAACTCTTGACTGGATTCGAAAAGGGTCGAATGGAATCAGAAACACTTGACTGGAGTCGAAAAGGTTCGAATGGAATCAGAAACACTTGAGTCGAGTTGAAAAGGGTCGAATGGAATCAGAAACACTTGCGTCTAGTCGAAAAGAGTCGAATGGTATCAGAAACTGGAGTCGGAAAGGGTCGAATGGAATCAGAAACACTTGACTGGAGTCGAAAAGGGTCGAATGGAATCAGAAACACTTGAGTCGAGTCGAAAAGGGTCGAATGGAATCAGAAATACTTGACTGGAGTCGAAAAGGGTCGAATGGAATCAGAAACACTTGAGTCGATCGAAAAGGGTCGAATGGAATCAGAAATACTTGAGTGGAGTCGAAAAGAGTAGAATGGAATCAGAAACACTTGAGTCGAGTCGAAAAGGGTCGAATGGAATCAGAAACACTTGAGTCGAGTCAAAAGGGTCGAATGGAATCAGAAACACTTGACTGGAGTCGAAAAGGGTCGAATGGAATCTGAAACAGTTGACTGGAGTCGAAAAGGGTCGAATGGAATCAGACACACTTGACTGGAGGCGAAAAGGGTCGAATGGAATCAGAAACACTTGACTGGAGTCGAAAACGGTCCAAAGGAATCAGAAAAATTTGACTGGAGTCGAAAAGGTTCCAAAGGAATCAGAAACACTTGACTGAAGTCGAAAAGGGTCGAATGGAAACAGAAACACTTGACTGGAGTCGAAAAGGGTCGAATGGAATCAGAAACACTTGATTGGAGTCGAAAAGGGTGGAATGGATTCAGAAACACTTGACTGGAGTCGAAAAGGGTCGAATGGAATCAGAAACACTTGAGTCGAGTCGAAAAGGGTCGAATGGAATCAGAAACACTTGAGTCGAGTCGAAGTGTCGAATGGAATCAGAAACACTTGAGTCGAGTCGAAATAGGTCGAATGGAATCAGAAACACTTGACTGGAGTCGAAAAGGGTCGAATTGAATCAGGAACACTTGACTGGAGTCGAGAAGGGTCGAATGGAATCAGAAACACTTGACTGGAGTCGAAAAGGGTCCAAAGGATCCAGAAACACTTGACACGATTCGAAAAGGGTCGAAAGGAATCAGAAACACTTGACTGGAGTCGAAAAGCGTCGAATGGAATCAGAATCACTTGAGTCGAGTCGAAAACGTTCGAATGGAATCAGAAACACTTGAGTCGAGTCGAAAGGGTCGAATAGAATCAGAAACACTTGACTGGAGTCGAAAATAGTCGAATGGAATCAGAAACACTTGAGTCGAGTCTAAAGGGTTGAATGGAATCAGAAACACTTGACTGGATTCGAAAAGGGTCGAATGGAATCAGAAACACTAGAGTCGAGTCGAAAAGGGTCGAATGGAATCAGAAATACTTGACTGGATTCGAAAAGGGTCGAATGGAATCAGAAACACTTGACTGGAGTCGAAATAGGTCGAATGGAATCAGAAACACTTGAGTCGAGTCGAAAAGGGTCGAATGGAATCAGAAACACTTGAGTCGAGTCGAAAAGGGTCGAATGGAATCAGAAACACTTGACTGGAGTCGAAAAGGGTCGAATGGAATCAGAAACACTTGACTGGAGTCGAAAAGGGTCGAATGGAATCAGAAACACTTGACTGGAGTCGAAAAGGGTCGAATGGAATCAGAAACACTTGAGTCGAGTCGAAAAGGGTCGAATGGAATCAGAAACACTTGAGTCGAGTTGAAAAGAGTCGAATGGAATCAGAAACACTTGACTGGATTCGAAAAGGGTCCAAAGAAATCAGAAACACTTCAGAGGAGTCGAAAAGGGTCGAATGGTATCAGAAACACTTGACTGGAGTCGAAAAGGGTCGAATGGAATCAGAAACACTTGAGTCGAGTCGAAAGGGGTCGAATGGAATCAGAAACACTTGACTGGAGTCAAAAAGGGTCGAATGGAATCAGAAACACTTGAGTCGAGTCGAAATAGGTCGAATGGAATCAGAAACACTTGACTGGAGTCGAAAAGGGTCGAATTGAATCAGGAACACTTGACGGGAGTCGAGAAGGGTCAAATGGAATCAGAAACACTTGACTGGAGTCGAAAAGGGTCCAAAGGATCCAGAAACACTTGACACGATTCGAAAAGGGTCGAAAGGAATCAGAAACACTTGACTGGAGTCGAAAAGGGTCGAATGGAATCAGAATCACTTGAGTCGAGTCGAAAACGTTCGAATGGAATCAGAAACACTTGAGTCGAGTCGAAAGGGTCGAATGGAATCAGAAACACTTGACTGGAGTCGAAAAGAGTCGAATGGAATCAGAAACACTTGAGTCGAGTCAAAAGGGTCGAATGGAATCAGAAACACTTGACTGGAGTCGAAAAGGGTCGAATGGAATCAGAAACACTAGAGTCGAGTCGAAAAGGGTCGAGTGGAATCAGAAACACTAGCGTCGAGTCGAAAAGGGTCGAATGGAATCAGAAACACTTGACTGGAGTCGAAATAGGTCGAATGGAATCAGAAAAACTTGAGTCGAGTCGAAAAGGGTCGAATGGAATCAGAAACACTTGAGTCGAGTCGAAAAGGGTCGAATGGAATCAGAAACACTTGAGTCGAGTTGAAAAGAGTCGAATGGAATCAGAAACACTTGACTGGATTCGAAAAGGGTCCAAAGAAATCAGAAACACTTGACTGGAGTCGAAAAGGGTCGAATGGAATCAGAAACACTTCACTGGAGTCGAAAAGGGTCGAATGGAATCAGAAACACTTGAGTCGAGTCGAAAGGGGTCGAATGGAATCAGAAACACTTGACTGGAGTCAAAAAGGGTCGAATGGAATCAGAAACACTTTACTGGAGTCGAAAGGGGTCGAATGGAATCAGAAACACTTGACTGGATTCGAAAAGGGTCGAATGGAATCAGAAACACTTGACTGGAGTCGAAAAGGGTCGAATGGAATCAGAAACACTTGACTGGAGTCGAAAAGGGTCGAATGGAATCAGAAACACTAGAGTCGAGTCGAAAAGGGTCGAATGGAATCAGAAACACTAGAGTCGAGTCGAAAAGGGTCGAATGGAATCAGAAACACTTGACTGGAGTCGAAATAGGTCGAATGGAATCAGAAACACTTGAGTCGAGTCGAAAAGGGTCGAATGGAATCAGAAACACTTGAGTCGAGTCGAAAAGGGTCGAATGGAATCAGAAACACTTGACTGGAGTCGAAAAGGGTCGAATGGAATCAGAAATACTTGACGGGAGTCGAAAAGGGTCCAAAGATTCAGAAACACTTGACTGGAGTCGAAAAGGGTCGAATGGAATCAGAAAAACTTGACTGGAGTCGAAAAGGGTCGAATGGAAAGAGAAACACTTGACTGGAGTCGAAAAGGGTCGAATGGAATCAGAAATACTTGACTGGAGTCGAAAAGGGTCGAATGGAATCAGACACACTTGACTGGAGTCGAAAAGGGTCGAATGGAATCAGAAACACTTGATTGGAGTCGAAAAGGGTCGAATGGAATCAGACACACTTGACTGGAGGCGAAAAGGGTCTAATGGAATCAGAAACACTTGACTGGAGTCGAAAACGGTCCAAAGGAATCAGAAAAATTTGACTGGAGTCGAAAAGGTTCCAAAGGAATCAGAAACACTTGACTGAAGTCGAAAAGGGTCGAATGGAAACAGAAACACTTGACTGGAGTCGAAAAGGGTCGAATGGAATCAGAAACACTTGATTGGAGTCGAAAATGGTGGAATGGATTCAGAATCACTTGACTGGAGTCGAAAAGGGTCGAATGGAATCAGAAACACTGAGTCGAGTCGAAAAGGTCGAATGGAATCAGAAACACTTGAGTCGAGTCGAAGTGTCGAATGGAATCAGAAACACTTGAGTCGAGTCGAAATAGGTCGAATGGAATCAGAAACACTTGACTGGAGTCGAAAAGGGTCGAATTGAATCAGGAACACTTGACTGGAGTCGAGAAGGGTCGAATGGAATCAGAAACACTTGACTGGAGTCGAAAAGGGTCCAAAGGATCCAGAAACACTTGACACGATTCGAAAAGGGTCGAAAGGAATCAGAAACACTTGACTGGAGTCGAAAAGGGTCGAATGGAATCAGAATCACTTGAGTCGAGTCGAAAACGTTCGAATGGAATCAGAAACACTTGAGTCAAGTCAAAAGGGTCGAATGGAATCAGAAACACTTGACTGGAGTCGAAAAGGGTCGAATGGAATCAGAAACACTAGAGTCGAGTCGAAAAGGGTCGAATGGAATCAGAAACACTAGAGTCGAGTCGAAAAGGGTCGAATGGAATCAGAAACACTTGACTGGAGTCGAAATAGGTCGAATGGAATCAGAAACACTTGAGTCGAGTCGAAAAGGGTCGAATGGAATCAGAAACACTTGAGTCGAGTCGAAAAGGGTCGAATGGAATCAGAAACACTTGACTGGAGTCGAAAAGGGTCGAATGGAATCAGAAAAACTTGACTGGAGTCGAAAAGGGTCGAATGGAATCAGAAACACTTGACTGGAGTCGAAAAGGGTCGAATGGAATCAGAAACACTTGAGTCGAGTCGAAAAGGGTCGAATGGAATCAGAAACACTTGAGTCGAGTTGAAAAGAGTCGAATGGAATCAGAAACACTTGACTGGATTCGAAAAGGGTCCAAAGAAATCAGAAACACTTGACAGGAGTCGAAAAGGGTCGAATGGAATCAGAAACACTTGACTGGAGTCGAAAAGGGTCGAATGGAATCAGAAACACTTGAGTCGAGTCGAAAGGGGTCGAATGGAATCAGAAACACTTGACTGGAGTCAAAAAGGGTCGAATGGAATCAGAAACACTTGACTGGAGTTGAAAGGGGTCGAATGGAATCAGAAACACTTGACTGGATTCGAAAAGGGTCGAATGGAATCAGAAACACTTGACTGGAGTCGAAAAGGGTCGAATGGAATCAGAAACACTTGAGTCGAGTTGAAAAGGGTCGAATGGAATCAGAAACACTTGCGTCTAGTCGAAAAGGGTCGAATGGTATCAGAAACTGGAGTCGGAAAGGGTCGAATGGAATCAGAAACACTTGACTGGAGTCGAAAAGGGTCGAATGGAATCAGAAACACTTGAGTCGAGTCGAAAAGGGTCGAATGGAATCAGAAATACTTGACTGGAGTCGAAAAGGGTCGAATGGAATCAGAAACACTTGAGTCGATCGAAAAGGGTCGAATGGAATCAGAAATACTTGAGTGGAGTCGAAAAGAGTAGAATGGAATCAGAAACACTTGAGTCGAGTCGAAAAGGGTCGAATGGAATCAGAAACACTTGAGTCGAGTCAAAAGGGTCGAATGGAATCAGAAACACTTGACTGGAGTCGAAAAGGGTCGAATGGAATCTGAAACAGTTGACTGGAGTCGAAAAGGGTCGAATGGAATCAGACACACTTGACTGGAGGCGAAAAGGGTCGAATGGAATCAGAAACACTTGACTGGAGTCGAAAAGGGTCCAAAGGAATCAGAAAAATTTGACTGGAGTCGAAAAGGTTCCAAAGGAATCAGAAACACTTGACTGAAGTCGAAAAGGGTCGAATGGAAACAGAAACACTTGACTGGAGTCGAAAAGGGTCGAATGGAATCAGAAACACTTGATTGGAGTCGAAAAGGGTGGAATGGATTCAGAAACACTTGACTGGAGTCGAAAAGGGTCGAATGGAATCAGAAACACTTGAGTCGAGTCGAAAAGGGTCGAATGGAATCAGAAACACTTGAGTCGAGTCGAAGTGTCGAATGGAATCAGAAACACTTGAGTCGAGTCGAAATAGGTCGAATGGAATCAGAAACACTTGACTGGAGTCGAAAAGGGTCGAATTGAATCAGGAACACTTGACTGGAGTCGAGAAGGGTCGAATGGAATCAGAAACACTTGACTGGAGTCGAAAAGGGTCCAAAGGATCCAGAAACACTTGACACGATTCGAAAAGGGTCGAAAGGAATCAGAAACACTTGACTGGAGTCGAAAAGCGTCGAATGGAATCAGAATCACTTGAGTCGAGTCGAAAACGTTCGAATGGAATCAGAAACACTTGAGTCGAGTCGAAAGGGTCGAATAGAATCAGAAACACTTGACTGGAGTCGAAAATAGTCGAATGGAATCAGAAACACTTGAGTCGAGTCTAAAGGGTTGAATGGAATCAGAAACACGTGACTGGAGTCGAAAAGGGTCGAATGGAATCAGAAACACTAGAGTCGAGTCGAAAAGGGTCGAATGGAATCAGAAACTCTAGAGTCGAGTCGAAAAGGGTCGAATGGAATCAGAAACACTTGACTGGAGTCGAAATAGGTCGAATGGAATCAGAAACACTTGAGTCGAGTCGAAAAGGGTCGAATGGAATCAGAAACACTTGAGTCGAGTCGAAAAGGGTCGAATGGAATCAGAAACACTTGACTGGAGTCGAAAAGGGTCGAATGGAATCAGAAACACTTGACTGGAGTCGAAAAGGGTCGAATGGAATCAGAAACACTTGACTGGAGTCGAAAAGGGTCGAATGGAATCAGAAACACTTGAGTCGAGTCGAAAAGGGTCGAATGGAATCAGAAACACTTGAGTCGAGTTGAAAAGAGTCGAATGGAATCAGAAACACTTGACTGGATTCGAAAAGGGTCCAAAGAAATCAGAAACACTTGAGAGGAGTCGAAAAGGGTCGAATGGAATCAGAAACACTTGACTGGAGTCGAAAAGGGTCGAATGGAATCAGAAACACTTGAGTCGAGTCGAAATAGGTCGAATGGAATCAGAAACACTTGACTGGAGTCGAAAAGGGTCCAAAGGAATCAGAAAAATTTGACTGGAGTCGAAAAGGTTCCAAAGGAATCAGAAACAGTTGACTGAAGTCGAAAAGGGTCGAATGGAAACAGAAACACTTGACTGGAGTCGAAAAGGGTCGAATGGAATCAGAAACACTTGATTGGAGTCGAAAAGGGTGGAATGGATTCAGAATCACTTGACTGGAGTCGAAAAGGGTCGAATGGAATCAGAAACCCTGAGTCGAGTCGAAAAGGGTCGAATGGAATCAGAAACACTTGAGTCGAGTCGAAGTGTCGAATGGAATCAGAAACACTTGAGTCGAGTCGAAATAGGTCGAATGGAATCAGAAACACTTGACTGGAGTCGAAAAGGGTCGAATTGAATCAGGAACACTTGACTGGAGTCGAGAAGGGTCGAATGGAATCAGAAACACTTGACTGGAGTCGAAAAGGGTCCAAAGGATCCAGAAACACTTGACACGATTCGAAAAGGGTCGAAAGGAATCAGAAACACTTGACTGGAGTCGAAAAGGCTCGAATGGAATCAGAATCACTTGAGTCGAGTCGAAAACGTTCGAATGGAATCAGAAACACTTGAGTCGAGTCGAAAGGGTCGAATGGAATCAGAAACACTTGACTGGAGTCGAAAAGGTTCGAATGGAATCAGAAACACTTGAGTCGAGTCAAAAGGGTCGAATGGAATCAGAAACACTTGACTGGAGTCGAAAAGGGTCGAATGGAATCAGAAACACTAGAGTCGAGTCGAAAAGGGTCGAATGGAATCAGAAACACTAGAGTCGAGTCGAAAAGGGTCGAATGGAATCAGAAACACTTGACTGGAGTCGAAATAGGTCGAATGGAATCAGAAACACTTGAGTCGAGTCGAAAAGGGTCGAATGGAATCAGAAACACTTGAGTCGAGTCGAAAAGGGTCGAATGGAATCAGAAACACTTGACTGGAGTCGAAAAGGGTCGAATGGAATCAGAAATACTTGACGGGAGTCGAAAAGGGTCCAAAGATTCAGAAACACTTGACTGGAGTCGAAAAGGGTCGAATGGAATCAGAAAAACTTGACTGGAGTCGAAAAGGGTCGAATGGAAAGAGAAACACTTGACTGGAGTCGAAAAGGGTCGAATGGAATCAGAAATACTTGACTGGAGTCGAAAAGGGTCCAAAGGATTCAGAAACACTTGACTGGAGTCGAAAAGGGTCGAATGGAATCAGAAACACTTGATTGGAGTCGAAAAGGGTCGAATGGAATCAGACACACTTGACTGGAGGCGAAAAGGGTCTAATGGAATCAGAAACACTTGACTGGAGTCGAAAACGGTCCAAAGGAATCAGAAAAATTTGACTGGAGTCGAAAAGGTTCCAAAGGAATCAGAAACACTTGACTGAAGTCGAAAAGGGTCGAATGGAAACAGAAACACTTGACTGGAGTCGAAAAGGGTCGAATGGAATCAGAAACACTTGATTGGAGTCGAAAAGGGTGGAATGGATTCAGAATCACTTGACTGGAGTCGAAAAGGGTCGAATGGAATCAGAAACACTGAGTCGAGTCGAAAAGGTCGAATGGAATCAGAAACACTTGAGTCGAGTCGAAGTGTCGAATGGAATCAGAAACACTTGAGTCGAGTCGAAATAGGTCGAATGGAATCAGAAACACTTGACTGGAGTCGAAAAGGGTCGAATTGAATCAGGAACACTTGACTGGAGTCGAGAAGGGTCGAATGGAATCAGAAACACTTGACTGGAGTCGAAAAGGGTCCAAAGGATCCAGAAACACTTGACACGATTCGAAAAGGGTCGAAAGGAATCAGAAACACTTGACTGGAGTCGAAAAGGGTCGAATGGAATCAGAATCACTTGAGTCGAGTCGAAAACGTTCGAATGGAATCAGAAACACTTGAGTCGAGTCGAAAGGGTCGAATGGAATCAGAAACACTTGACTGGAGTCGAAAATAGTCGAATGGAATCAGAAACACTTGAGTCAAGTCAAAAGGGTCGAATGGAATCAGAAACACTTGACTGGAGTCGAAAAGGGTCGAATGGAATCAGAAACACTAGAGTCGAGTCGAAAAGGGTCGAATGGAATCAGAAACACTAGAGTCGAGTCGAAAAGGGTCGAATGGAATCAGAAACACTTGACTGGAGTCGAAATAGGTCGAATGGAATCAGAAACACTTGAGTCGAGTCGAAAAGGGTCGAATGGAATCAGAAACACTTGAGTCGAGTCGAAAAGGGTCGAATGGAATCAGAAACACTTGACTGGAGTCGAAAAGGGTCGAATGGAATCAGAAAAACTTGGCTGGAGTCGAAAAGGGTCGAATGGAATCAGAAACACTTGACTGGAGTCGAAAAGGGTCGAATTGAATCAGGAACACTTGACTGGAGTTGAGAAGGGTCGAATGGAATCAGAAACACTTGACTGGAGTCGAAAAGGGTCCAAAGGATCCAGAAACACTTGACACGATTCGAAAAGGGTCGAAAGGAATCAGAAACACTTGACTGGAGTCGAAAAGGGTCGAATGGAATCAGAATCACTTGAGTCGAGTCGAAAACGTTCGAATGGAATCAGAAACACTTGAGTCGAGTCGAAAGGGTCGAATGGAATCAGAAACACTTGACTGGAGTCGAAAAGGGTCGAATGGAATCAGAAACACTTGAGTCGAGTCAAAAGGGTCGAATGGAATCAGAAACACTTGACTGGAGTCGAAAAGGGTCGAATGGAATCAGAAACACTAGAGTCGAGTCGAAAAGGGTCGAATGGAATCAGAAACACTAGAGTCGAGTCGAAAAGGGTCGAATGGAATCAGAAACACTTGACTGGAGTCGAAATAGGTCGAATGGAATCAGAAACACTTGAGTCGAGTCGAAAAGGGTCGAATGGAATCAGAAACACTTGAGTCGAGTCGAAAAGGGTCGAATGGAATCAGAAATACTTGACTGGAGTCGAAAAGGGTCGAATGGAATCAGAAACACTTGAGTCGATCGAAAAGGGTCGAATGGAATCAGAAATACTTGAGTGGAGTCGAAAAGAGTAGAATGGAATCAGAAACACTTGAGTCGAGTCGAAAAGGGTCGAATGGAATCAGAAACACTTGAGTCGAGTCAAAAGGGTCGAATGGAATCAGAAACACTTGACTGGAGTCGAAAAGGGTCGAATGGAATCTGAAACAGTTGACTGGAGTCGAAAAGGGTCGAATGGAATCAGACACACTTGACTGGAGGCGAAAAGGGTCGAATGGAATCAGAAACACTTGACTGGAGTCGAAAAGGGTCCAAAGGAATCAGAAAAATTTGACTGGAGTCGAAAAGGTTCCAAAGGAATCAGAAACACTTGACTGAAGTCGAAAAGGGTCGAATGGAAACAGAAACACTTGACTGGAGTCGAAAAGGGTCGAATGGAATCAGAAACACTTGATTGGAGTCGAAAAGGGTGGAATGGATTCAGAAACACTTGACTGGAGTCGAAAAGGGTCGAATGGAATCAGAAACACTTGAGTCGAGTCGAAAAGGGTCGAATGGAATCAGAAACACTTGAGTCGAGTCGAAGTGTCGAATGGAATCAGAAACACTTGAGTCGAGTCGAAATAGGTCGAATGGAATCAGAAACACTTGACTGGAGTCGAAAAGGGTCGAATTGAATCAGGAACACTTGACTGGAGTCGAGAAGGGTCGAATGGAATCAGAAACACTTGACTGGAGTCGAAAAGGGTCCAAAGGATCCAGAAACACTTGACACGATTCGAAAAGGGTCGAAAGGAATCAGAAACACTTGACTGGAGTCGAAAAGCGTCGAATGGAATCAGAATCACTTGAGTCGAGTCGAAAACGTTCGAATGGAATCAGAAACACTTGAGTCGAGTCGAAAGGGTCGAATAGAATCAGAAACACTTGACTGGAGTCGAAAATAGTCGAATGGAATCAGAAACACTTGAGTCGAGTCTAAAGGGTTGAATGGAATCAGAAACACTTGACTGTAGTCGAAAAGGCTCGAATGGAATCAGAAACACTAGAGTCGAGTCGAAAAGGGTCGAATGGAATCAGAAACTCTAGAGTCGAGTCGAAAAGGGTCGAATGGAATCAGAAACACTTGACTGGAGTCGAAATAGGTCGAATGGAATCAGAAACACTTGAGTCGAGTCGAAAAGGGTCGAATGGAATCAGAAACACTTGAGTCGAGTCGAAAAGGGTCGAATGGAATCAGAAACACTTGACTGGAGTCGAAAAGGGTCGAATGGAATCAGAAACACTTGACTGGAGTCGAAAAGGGTCGAATGGAATCAGAAACACTTGACTGGAGTCGAAAAGGGTCGAATGGAATCAGAAACACTTGAGTCGAGTCGAAAAGGGTCGAATGGAATCAGAAACACTTGAGTCGAGTTGAAAAGAGTCGAATGGAATCAGAAACACTTGACTGGATTCGAAAAGGGTCCAAAGAAATCAGAAACACTTGAGAGGAGTCGAAAAGGGTCGAATGGAATCAGAAACACTTGACTGGAGTCGAAAAGGGTCGAATGGAATCAGAAACACTTGAGTCGAGTCGAAAGGGGTCGAATGGAATCAGAAACACTTGACTGGAGTCAAAAAGGGTCGAATGGAATCAGAAACACTTGAGTCGAGTCGAAATAGGTCGAATGGAATCAGAAACACTTGACTGGAGTCGAAAAGGGTCCAAAGGAATCAGAAAAATTTGACTGGAGTCGAAAAGGTTCCAAAGGAATCAGAAACAGTTGACTGAAGTCGAAAAGGGTCGAATGGAAACAGAAACACTTGACTGGAGTCGAAAAGGGTCGAATGGAATCAGAAACACTTGATTGGAGTCGAAAAGGGTGGAATGGATTCAGAATCACTTGACTGGAGTCGAAAAGGGTCGAATGGAATCAGAAACCCTGAGTCGAGTCGAAAAGGGTCGAATGGAATCAGAAACACTTGAGTCGAGTCGAAGTGTCGAATGGAATCAGAAACACTTGAGTCGAGTCGAAATAGGTCGAATGGAATCAGAAACACTTGACTGGAGTCGAAAAGGGTCGAATTGAATCAGGAACACTTGACTGGAGTCGAGAAGGGTCGAATGGAATCAGAAACACTTGACTGGAGTCGAAAAGGGTCCAAAGGATCCAGAAACACTTGACACGATTCGAAAAGGGTCGAAAGGAATCAGAAACACTTGACTGGAGTCGAAAAGGCTCGAATGGAATCAGAATCACTTGAGTCGAGTCGAAAACGTTCGAATGGAATCAGAAACACTTGAGTCGATTCGAAAGGGTCGAATGGAATCAGAAACACTTGACTGGAGTCGAAAAGGGTCGAATGGAATCAGAAACACTTGAGTCGAGTCAAAAGGGTCGAATGGAATCAGAAACACTTGACTGGAGTCGAAAAGGGTCGAATGGAATCAGAAACACTAGAGTCGAGTCGAAAAGGGTCGAATGGAATCAGAAACACTAGAGTCGAGTCGAAAAGGGTCGAATGGAATCAGAAACACTTGACTGGAGTCGAAATAGGTCGAATGGAATCAGAAACACTTGAGTCGAGTCGAAAAGGGTCGAATGGAATCAGAAACACTTGAGTCGAGTCGAAAAGGGTCGAATGGAATCAGAAACACTTGACTGGAGTCGAAAAGGGTCGAATGGAATCAGAAATACTTGACGGGAGTCGAAAAGGGTCCAAAGATTCAGAAACACTTGACTGGAGTCGAAAAGGGTCGAATGGAATCAGAAAAACTTGACTGGAGTCGAAAAGGGTCGAATGGAAAGAGAAACACTTGACTGGAGTCGAAAAGGGTCGAATGGAATCAGAAATACTTGACTGGAGTCGAAAAGGGTCCAAAGGATTCAGAAACACTTGACTGGAGTCGAAAAGGGTCGAATGGAATGAGAAACACTTGATTGGAGTCGAAAAGGGTCGAATGGAATCAGACACACTTGACTGGAGGCGAAAAGGGTCTAATGGAATCAGAAACACTTGACTGGAGTCGAAAACGGTCCAAAGGAATCAGAACAATTTGACTGGAGTCGAAAAGGTTCCAAAGGAATCAGAAACACTTGACTGAAGTCGAAAAGGGTCGAATGGAAACAGAAACACTTGACTGGAGTCGAAAAGGGTCGAATGGAATCAGAAACACTTGATTGGAGTCGAAAAGGGTGGAATGGATTCAGAATCACTTGACTGGAGTCGAAAAGGGTCGAATGGAATCAGAAACACTGAGTCGAGTCGAAAAGGTCGAATGGAATCAGAAACACTTGAGTCGAGTCGAAGTGTCGAATGGAATCAGAAACACTTGAGTCGAGTCGAAATAGGTCGAATGGAATCAGAAACACTTGACTGGAGTCGAAAAGGGTCGAATTGAATCAGGAACACTTGACTGGAGTCGAGAAGGGTCGAATGGAATCAGAAACACTTGACTGGAGTCGAAAAGGGTCCAAAGGATCCAGAAACACTTGACACGATTCGAAAAGGGTCGAAAGGAATCAGAAACACTTGACTGGAGTCGAAAAGGGTCGAATGGAATCAGAATCACTTGAGTCGAGTCGAAAACGTTCGAATGGAATCAGAAACACTTGAGTCGAGTCGAAAGGGTCGAATGGAATCAGAAACACTTGACTGGAGTCGAAAATAGTCGAATGGAATCAGAAACACTTGAGTCAAGTCAAAAGGGTCGAATGGAATCAGAAACACTTGACTGGAGTCGAAAAGGGTCGAATGGAATCAGAAACACTAGAGTCGAGTCGAAAAGGGTCGAATGGAATCAGAAACACTAGAGTCGAGTCGAAAAGGGTCGAATGGAATCAGAAACACTTGACTGGAGTCGAAATAGGTCGAATGGAATCAGAAACACTTGAGTCGAGTCGAAAAGGGTCGAATGGAATCAGAAACACTTGAGTCGAGTCGAAAAGGGTCGAATGGAATCAGAAACACTTGACTGGAGTCGAAAAGGGTCGAATGGAATCAGAAAAACTTGGCTGGAGTCGAAAAGGGTCGAATGGAATCAGAAGCACTTGACTGGAGTCGAAAAGGGTCGAATTGAATCAGGAACACTTGACTGGAGTTGAGAAGGGTCGAATGGAATCAGAAACACTTGACTGGAGTCGAAAAGGGTCCAAAGGATCCAGAAACACTTGACACGATTCGAAAAGGGTCGAAAGGAATCAGAAACACTTGACTGGAGTCGAAAAGGGTCGAATGGAATCAGAATCACTTGAGTCGAGTCGAAAACGTTCGAATGGAATCAGAAACACTTGAGTCGAGTCGAAAGGGTCGAATGGAATCAGAAACACTTGACTGGAGTCGAAAATAGTCGAATGGAATCAGAAACACTTGAGTCAAGTCAAAAGGGTCGAATGGAATCAGAAACACTTGACTGGAGTCGAAAAGGGACGAATGGAATCAGAAACACTAGAGTCGAGTCGAAAAGGGTCGAATGGAATCAGAAACACTAGAGTCGAGTCGAAAAGGGTCGAATGGAATCAGAAACACTTGACTGGAGTCGAAATAGGTCGAATGGAATCAGAAACACTTGAGTCGAGTCGAAAAGGGTCGAATGGAATCAGAAACACTTGAGTCGAGTCGAAAAGTGTCGAATGGAATCAGAAACACTTGACTGGAGTCGAAAAGGGTCGAATGGAATCAGAAAAACTTGACTGGAGTCGAAAAGGGTCGAATGGAATCAGAAACACTTGACTGGAGTCGAAAAGGGTCGAATGGAATCAGAAACACTTGAGTCGAGTCGAAAAGGGTCGAATGGAATCAGAAACACTTGAGTCGAGTTGAAAAGAGTCGAATGGAATCAGAAACACTTGACTGGATTCGAAAAGGGTCCAAAGAAATCAGAAACACTTGACTGGAGTCGAAAAGGGTCGAATGGAATCAGAAACACTTGACTGAAGTCGAAAAGGATCGAATGGAATCAGAAACACTTGAGTCGAGTCGAAAGGGGTCGAATGGAATCAGAAACACTTGACTGGAGTCAAAAAGGGTCGAATGGAATCAGAAACACTTGACTGGAGTCAAAAAGGGTCGAATGGAATCAGAAACACTTGACTGGATTCGAAAAGGGTCGAATGGAATCAGAAACACTTGACTGGAGTCGAAAAGGGTCGAATGGAATCAGAAACACTTGAGTCGAGTTGAAAAGGGTCGAATGGAATCAGAAACACTTGCGTCGAGTAGAAAAGGGTCGAATGGTATCAGAAACTGGAGTCGGAAAGGGTCGAATGGAATCAGAAACACTTGACTGGAGTCGAAAAGGGTCGAATGGAATCAGAAACACTTGAGTCGAGTCGAAAAGGGTCGAATGGAATCAGAAATACTTGACTGGATTCGAAAAGGGTCGAATGGAATCAGAAACACTTGAGTCGATCGAAAAGGGTCGAATGGAATCAGAAATACTTGAGAGGAGTCGAAAAGAGTAGAATGGAATCAGAAACACTTGAGTCGAGTCGAAAAGGGTCGAATGGAATCAGAAACACTTGAGTCGAGTCGAAAAGGGTCGAATGGAATCAGAAACACTTGACTGGAGTCGAAAAGGGTCGAATGGAATCAGAAAAACTTGGCTGGAGTCGAAAAGGGTCGAATGGAATCAGAAACACTTGACTGGAGTCGAAAAGGGTCGAATTGAATCAGGAACACTTGACTGGAGTTGAGAAGGGTCGAATGGAATCAGAAACACTTGACTGGAGTCGAAAAGGGTCCAAAGGATCCAGAAACACTTGACACGATTCGAAAAGGGTCGAAAGGAATCAGAAACACTTGACTGGAGTCGAAAAGGGTCGAATGGAATCAGAATCACTTGAGTCGAGTCGAAAACGTTCGAATGGAATCAGAAACACTTGAGTCGAGTCGAAAGGGTCGAATGGAATCAGAAACACTTGACTGGAGTCGAAAATAGTCGAATGGAATCAGAAACACTTGAGTCAAGTCAAAAGGGTCGAATGGAATCAGAAACACTTGACTGGAGTCGAAAAGGGACGAATGGAATCAGAAACACTAGAGTCGAGTCGAAAAGGGTCGAATGGAATCAGAAACACTAGAGTCGAGTCGAAAAGGGTCGAATGGAATCAGAAACACTTGACTGGAGTCGAAATAGGTCGAATGGAATCAGAAACACTTGAGTCGAGTCGAAAAGGGTCGAATGGAATCAGAAACACTTGATTGGAGTCGAAAAGGGTCGAATGGAATCAGAAACACTTGACTGGAGTCGAAAAGGGTCGAATGGAATCAGAAACACTTGACTGGAGTCGAAAAGGGTCGAATGGAATCAGAAACACTTGAGTCGAGTCGAAAAGGGTCGAATGGAATCAGAAACACTTGAGTCGAGTTGAAAAGAGTCGAATGGAATCAGAAACACTTGACTGGATTCGAAAAGGGTCCAAAGAAATCAGAAACACTTGACTGGAGTCGAAAAGGGTCGAATGGAATCAGAAACACTTGACTGAAGTCGAAAAGGATCGAATGGAATCAGAAACACTTGAGTCGAGTCGAAAGGGGTCGAATGGAATCAGAAACACTTGACTGGAGTCAAAAAGGGTCGAATGGAATCAGAAACACTTGACTGGAGTCGAAAGGGGTCGAATGGAATCAGAAACACTTGACTGGATTCGAAAAGGGTCGAATGGAATCAGAAACACTTGACTGGAGTCGAAAAGGGTCGAATGGAATCAGAAACACTTGAGTCGAGTTGAAAAGGGTCGAATGGAATCAGAAACACTTGCGTCGAGTCGAAAAGGGTCGAATGGTATCAGAAACTGGAGTCGGAAAGGGTCGAATGGAATCAGAAACACTTGACTGGAGTCGAAAAGGGTCGAATGGAATCAGAAACACTTGAGTCGAGTCGAAAAGGGTCGAATGGAATCAGAAATACTTGACTGGAGTCGAAAAGGGTCGAATGGAATCAGAAACACTTGAGTCGATCGAAAAGGGTCGAATGGAATCAGAAATACTTGAGTGGAGTCGAAAAGAGTAGAATGGAATCAGAAACACTTGAGTCGAGTCGAAAAGGGTCGAATGGAATCAGAAACACTTGAGTCGAGTCAAAAGGGTCGAATGGAATCAGAAACACTTGACTGGAGTCGAAAAGGGTCGAATGGAATCTGAAACAGTTGACTGGAGTCGAAAAGGGTCGAATGGAATCAGACACACTTGACTGGAGGCGAAAAGGGTCGAATGGAATCAGAAACACTTGACTGGAGTCGAAAAGGGTCCAAAGGAATCAGAAAAATTTGACTGGAGTCGAAAAGGTTCCAAAGGAATCAGAAACACTTGACTGAAGTCGAAAAGGGTCGAATGGAAACAGAAACACTTGACTGGAGTCGAAAAGGGTCGAATGGAATCAGAAACACTTGATTGGAGTCGAAAAGGGTGGAATGGATTCAGAAACACTTGACTGGAGTCGAAAAGGGTCGAATGGAATCAGAAACACTTGAGTCGAGTCGAAAAGGGTCGAATGGAATCAGAAACACTTGAGTCGAGTCGAAGTGTCGAATGGAATCAGAAACACTTGAGTCGAGTCGAAATAGGTCGAATGGAATCAGAAACACTTGACTGGAGTCGAAAAGGGTCGAATTGAATCAGGAACACTTGACTGGAGTCGAGAAGGGTCGAATGGAATCAGAAACACTTGACTGGAGTCGAAAAGGGTCCAAAGGATCCAGAAACACTTGACACGATTCGAAAAGGGTCGAAAGGAATCAGAAACACTTGACTGGAGTCGAAAAGCGTCGAATGGAATCAGAATCACTTGAGTCGAGTCGAAAACGTTCGAATGGAATCAGAAACACTTGAGTCGAGTCGAAAGGGTCGAATAGAATCAGAAACACTTGACTGGAGTCGAAAATAGTCGAATGGAATCAGAAACACTTGAGTCGAGTCTAAAGGGTTGAATGGAATCAGAAACACTTGACTGGAGTCGAAAAGGGTCGAATGGAATCAGAAACACTAGAGTCGAGTCGAAAAGGGTCGAATGGAATCAGAAACTCTAGAGTCG
Organism: Vulpes vulpes; assembly: GCF_048418805.1. Taxonomy (NCBI): domain Eukaryota; kingdom Metazoa; phylum Chordata; class Mammalia; order Carnivora; family Canidae; genus Vulpes; species Vulpes vulpes. The sequence continues at coordinate 212,966 of NC_132782.1, forward strand.
AGTCGAAAAGGGTCGAATGGAATCAGAAACACTTGACTGGAGTCGAAATAGGTCGAATGGAATCAGAAACACTTGAGTCGAGTCGAAAAGGGTCGAATGGAATCAGAAACACTTGAGTCGAGTCGAAAAGGGTCGAATGGAATCAGAAACACTTGACTGGAGTCGAAAAGGGTCGAATGGAATCAGAAACACTTGACTGGAGTCGAAAAGGGTCGAATGGAATCAGAAACACTTGACTGGAGTCGAAAAGGGTCGAATGGAATCAGAAACACTTGAGTCGAGTCGAAAAGGGTCGAATGGAATCAGAAACACTTGAGTCGAGTTGAAAAGAGTCGAATGGAATCAGAAACACTTGACTGGATTCGAAAAGGGTCCAAAGAAATCAGAAACACTTGAGAGGAGTCGAAAAGGGTCGAATGGAATCAGAAACACTTGACTGGAGTCGAAAAGGGTCGAATGGAATCAGAAACACTTGAGTCGAGTCGAAAGGGGTCGAATGGAATCAGAAACACTTGACTGGAGTCAAAAAGGGTCGAATGGAATCAGAAACACTTGAGTCGAGTCGAAATAGGTCGAATGGAATCAGAAACACTTGACTGGAGTCGAAAAGGGTCCAAAGGAATCAGAAAAATTTGACTGGAGTCGAAAAGGTTCCAAAGGAATCAGAAACAGTTGACTGAAGTCGAAAAGGGTCGAATGGAAACAGAAACACTTGACTGGAGTCGAAAAGGGTCGAATGGAATCAGAAACACTTGATTGGAGTCGAAAAGGGTGGAATGGATTCAGAATCACTTGACTGGAGTCGAAAAGGGTCGAATGGAATCAGAAACCCTGAGTCGAGTCGAAAAGGGTCGAATGGAATCAGAAACACTTGAGTCGAGTCGAAGTGTCGAATGGAATCAGAAACACTTGAGTCGAGTCGAAATAGGTCGAATGGAATCAGAAACACTTGACTGGAGTCGAAAAGGGTCGAATTGAATCAGGAACACTTGACTGGAGTCGAGAAGGGTCGAATGGAATCAGAAACACTTGACTGGAGTCGAAAAGGGTCCAAAGGATCCAGAAACACTTGACACGATTCGAAAAGGGTCGAAAGGAATCAGAAACACTTGACTGGAGTCGAAAAGGCTCGAATGGAATCAGAATCACTTGAGTCGAGTCGAAAACGTTCGAATGGAATCAGAAACACTTGAGTCGAGTCGAAAGGGTCGAATGGAATCAGAAACACTTGACTGGAGTCGAAAAGGTTCGAATGGAATCAGAAACACTTGAGTCGAGTCAAAAGGGTCGAATGGAATCAGAAACACTTGACTGGAGTCGAAAAGGGTCGAATGGAATCAGAAACACTAGAGTCGAGTCGAAAAGGGTCGAATGGAATCAGAAACACTAGAGTCGAGTCGAAAAGGGTCGAATGGAATCAGAAACACTTGACTGGAGTCGAAATAGGTCGAATGGAATCAGAAACACTTGAGTCGAGTCGAAAAGGGTCGAATGGAATCAGAAACACTTGAGTCGAGTCGAAAAGGGTCGAATGGAATCAGAAACACTTGACTGGAGTCGAAAAGGGTCGAATGGAATCAGAAATACTTGACGGGAGTCGAAAAGGGTCCAAAGATTCAGAAACACTTGACTGGAGTCGAAAAGGGTCGAATGGAATCAGAAAAACTTGACTGGAGTCGAAAAGGGTCGAATGGAAAGAGAAACACTTGACTGGAGTCGAAAAGGGTCGAATGGAATCAGAAATACTTGACTGGAGTCGAAAAGGGTCCAAAGGATTCAGAAACACTTGACTGGAGTCGAAAAGGGTCGAATGGAATCAGAAACACTTGATTGGAGTCGAAAAGGGTCGAATGGAATCAGACACACTTGACTGGAGGCGAAAAGGGTCTAATGGAATCAGAAACACTTGACTGGAGTCGAAAACGGTCCAAAGGAATCAGAAAAATTTGACTGGAGTCGAAAAGGTTCCAAAGGAATCAGAAACACTTGACTGAAGTCGAAAAGGGTCGAATGGAAACAGAAACACTTGACTGGAGTCGAAAAGGGTCGAATGGAATCAGAAACACTTGATTGGAGTCGAAAAGGGTGGAATGGATTCAGAATCACTTGACTGGAGTCGAAAAGGGTCGAATGGAATCAGAAACACTGAGTCGAGTCGAAAAGGTCGAATGGAATCAGAAACACTTGAGTCGAGTCGAAGTGTCGAATGGAATCAGAAACACTTGAGTCGAGTCGAAATAGGTCGAATGGAATCAGAAACACTTGACTGGAGTCGAAAAGGGTCGAATTGAATCAGGAACACTTGACTGGAGTCGAGAAGGGTCGAATGGAATCAGAAACACTTGACTGGAGTCGAAAAGGGTCCAAAGAATCCAGAAACACTTGACACGATTCGAAAAGGGTCGAAAGGAATCAGAAACACTTGACTGGAGTCGAAAAGGGTCGAATGGAATCAGAATCACTTGAGTCGAGTCGAAAACGTTCGAATGGAATCAGAAACACTTGAGTCGAGTCGAAAGGGTCGAATGGAATCAGAAACACTTGACTGGAGTCGAAAATAGTCGAATGGAATCAGAAACACTTGAGTCAAGTCAAAAGGGTCGAATGGAATCAGAAACACTTGACTGGAGTCGAAAAGGGTCGAATGGAATCAGAAACACTAGAGTCGAGTCGAAAAGGGTCGAATGGAATCAGAAACACTAGAGTCGAGTCGAAAAGGGTCGAATGGAATCAGAAACACTTGACTGGAGTCGAAATAGGTCGAATGGAATCAGAAACACTTGAGTCGAGTCGAAAAGGGTCGAATGGAATCAGAAACACTTGAGTCGAGTCGAAAAGGGTCGAATGGAATCAGAAACACTTGACTGGAGTCGAAAAGGGTCGAATGGAATCAGAAAAACTTGGCTGGAGTCGAAAAGGGTCGAATGGAATCAGAAACACTTGACTGGAGTCGAAAAGGGTCGAATTGAATCAGGAACACTTGACTGGAGTTGAGAAGGGTCGAATGGAATCAGAAACACTTGACTGGAGTCGAAAAGGGTCCAAAGGATCCAGAAACACTTGACACGATTCGAAAAGGGTCGAAAGGAATCAGAAACACTTGACTGGAGTCGAAAAGGGTCGAATGGAATCAGAATCACTTGAGTCGAGTCGAAAACGTTCGAATGGAATCAGAAACACTTGAGTCGAGTCGAAAGGGTCGAATGGAATCAGAAACACTTGACTGGAGTCGAAAAGGGTCGAATGGAATCAGAAACACTTGAGTCGAGTCAAAAGGGTCGAATGGAATCAGAAACACTTGACTGGAGTCGAAAAGGGTCGAATGGAATCAGAAACACTAGAGTCGAGTCGAAAAGGGTCGAATGGAATCAGAAACACTAGAGTCGAGTCGAAAAGGGTCGAATGGAATCAGAAACACTTGACTGGAGTCGAAATAGGTCGAATGGAATCAGAAACACTTGAGTCGAGTCGAAAAGGGTCGAATGGAATCAGAAACACTTGAGTCGAGTCGAAAAGGGTCGAATGGAATCAGAAATACTTGACTGGAGTCGAAAAGGGTCGAATGGAATCAGAAACACTTGAGTCGATCGAAAAGGGTCGAATGGAATCAGAAATACTTGAGTGGAGTCGAAAAGAGTAGAATGGAATCAGAAACACTTGAGTCGAGTCGAAAAGGGTCGAATGGAATCAGAAACACTTGAGTCGAGTCAAAAGGGTCGAATGGAATCAGAAACACTTGACTGGAGTCGAAAAGGGTCGAATGGAATCTGAAACAGTTGACTGGAGTCGAAAAGGGTCGAATGGAATCAGACACACTTGACTGGAGGCGAAAAGGGTCGAATGGAATCAGAAACACTTGACTGGAGTCGAAAAGGGTCCAAAGGAATCAGAAAAATTTGACTGGAGTCGAAAAGGTTCCAAAGGAATCAGAAACACTTGACTGAAGTCGAAAAGGGTCGAATGGAAACAGAAACACTTGACTGGAGTCGAAAAGGGTCGAATGGAATCAGAAACACTTGATTGGAGTCGAAAAGGGTGGAATGGATTCAGAAACACTTGACTGGAGTCGAAAAGGGTCGAATGGAATCAGAAACACTTGAGTCGAGTCGAAAAGGGTCGAATGGAATCAGAAACACTTGAGTCGAGTCGAAGTGTCGAATGGAATCAGAAACACTTGAGTCGAGTCGAAATAGGTCGAATGGAATCAGAAACACTTGACTGGAGTCGAAAAGGGTCGAATTGAATCAGGAACACTTGACTGGAGTCGAGAAGGGTCGAATGGAATCAGAAACACTTGACTGGAGTCGAAAAGGGTCCAAAGGATCCAGAAACACTTGACACGATTCGAAAAGGGTCGAAAGGAATCAGAAACACTTGACTGGAGTCGAAAAGCGTCGAATGGAATCAGAATCACTTGAGTCGAGTCGAAAACGTTCGAATGGAATCAGAAACACTTGAGTCGAGTCGAAAGGGTCGAATAGAATCAGAAACACTTGACTGGAGTCGAAAATAGTCGAATGGAATCAGAAACACTTGAGTCGAGTCTAAAGGGTTGAATGGAATCAGAAACACTTGACTGGAGTCGAAAAGGGTCGAATGGAATCAGAAACACTAGAGTCGAGTCGAAAAGGGTCGAATGGAATCAGAAACTCTAGAGTCGAGTCGAAAAGGGTCGAATGGAATCAGAAACACTTGACTGGAGTCGAAATAGGTCGAATGGAATCAGAAACACTTGAGTCGAGTCGAAAAGGGTCGAATGGAATCAGAAACACTTGAGTCGAGTCGAAAAGGGTCGAATGGAATCAGAAACACTTGACTGGAGTCGAAAAGGGTCGAATGGAATCAGAAACACTTGACTGGAGTCGAAAAGGGTCGAATGGAATCAGAAACACTTGACTGGAGTCGAAAAGGGTCGAATGGAATCAGAAACACTTGAGTCGAGTCGAAAAGGGTCGAATGGAATCAGAAACACTTGAGTCGAGTTGAAAAGAGTCGAATGGAATCAGAAACACTTGACTGGATTCGAAAAGGGTCCAAAGAAATCAGAAACACTTGAGAGGAGTCGAAAAGGGTCGAATGGAATCAGAAACACTTGACTGGAGTCGAAAAGGGTCGAATGGAATCAGAAACACTTGAGTCGAGTCGAAAGGGGTCGAATGGAATCAGAAACACTTGACTGGAGTCAAAAAGGGTCGAATGGAATCAGAAACACTTGAGTCGAGTCGAAATAGGTCGAATGGAATCAGAAACACTTGACTGGAGTCGAAAAGGGTCCAAAGGAATCAGAAAAATTTGACTGGAGTCGAAAAGGTTCCAAAGGAATCAGAAACAGTTGACTGAAGTCGAAAAGGGTCGAATGGAAACAGAAACACTTGACTGGAGTCGAAAAGGGTCGAATGGAATCAGAAACACTTGATTGGAGTCGAAAAGGGTGGAATGGATTCAGAATCACTTGACTGGAGTCTAAAAGGGTCGAATGGAATCAGAAACCCTGAGTCGAGTCGAAAAGGGTCGAATGGAATCAGAAACACTTGAGTCGAGTCGAAGTGTCGAATGGAATCAGAAACACTTGAGTCGAGTCGAAATAGGTCGAATGGAATCAGAAACACTTGACTGGAGTCGAAAAGGGTCGAATTGAATCAGGAACACTTGACTGGAGTCGAGAAGGGTCGAATGGAATCAGAAACACTTGACTGGAGTCGAAAAGGGTCCAAAGGATCCAGAAACACTTGACACGATTCGAAAAGGGTCGAAAGGAATCAGAAACACTTGACTGGAGTCGAAAAGGCTCGAATGGAATCAGAATCACTTGAGTCGAGTCGAAAACGTTCGAATGGAATCAGAAACACTTGAGTCGAGTCGAAAGGGTCGAATGGAATCAGAAACACTTGACTGGAGTCGAAAAGGGTCGAATGGAATCAGAAACACTTGAGTCGAGTCAAAAGGGTCGAATGGAATCAGAAACACTTGACTGGAGTCGAAAAGGGTCGAATGGAATCAGAAACACTAGAGTCGAGTCGAAAAGGGTCGAATGGAATCAGAAACACTAGAGTCGAGTCGAAAAGGGTCGAATGGAATCAGAAACACTTGACTGGAGTCGAAATAGGTCGAATGGAATCAGAAACACTTGAGTCGAGTCGAAAAGGGTCGAATGGAATCAGAAACACTTGAGTCGAGTCGAAAAGGGTCGAATGGAATCAGAAACACTTGACTGGAGTCGAAAAGGGTCGAATGGAATCAGAAATACTTGACGGGAGTCGAAAAGGGTCGAAAGGAATCAGAAACACTTGACTGGAGTCGAAAAGCGTCGAATGGAATCAGAATCACTTGAGTCGAGTCGAAAACGTTCGAATGGAATCAGAAACACTTGAGTCGAGTCGAAAGGGTCGAATAGAATCAGAAACACTTGACTGGAGTCGAAAATAGTCGAATGGAATCAGAAACACTTGAGTCGAGTCTAAAGGGTTGAATGGAATCAGAAACACTTGACTGGAGTCGAAAAGGGTCGAATGGAATCAGAAACACTAGAGTCGAGTCGAAAAGGGTCGAATGGAATCAGAAACTCTAGAGTCGAGTCGAAAAGGGTCGAATGGAATCAGAAACACTTGACTGGAGTCGAAATAGGTCGAATGGAATCAGAAACACTTGAGTCGAGTCGAAAAGGGTCGAATGGAATCAGAAACACTTGAGTCGAGTCGAAAAGGGTCGAATGGAATCAGAAACACTTGACTGGAGTCGAAAAGGGTCGAATGGAATCAGAAACACTTGACTGGAGTCGAAAAGGGTCGAATGGAATCAGAAACACTTGACTGGAGTCGAAAAGGGTCGAATGGAATCAGAAACACTTGAGTCGAGTCGAAAAGGGTCGAATGGAATCAGAAACACTTGAGTCGAGTTGAAAAGAGTCGAATGGAATCAGAAACACTTGACTGGATTCGAAAAGGGTCCAAAGAAATCAGAAACACTTGAGAGGAGTCGAAAAGGGTCGAATGGAATCAGAAACACTTGACTGGAGTCGAAAAGGGTCGAATGGAATCAGAAACACTTGAGTCGAGTCGAAAGGGGTCGAATGGAATCAGAAACACTTGACTGGAGTCAAAAAGGGTCGAATGGAATCAGAAACACTTGAGTCGAGTCGAAATAGGTCGAATGGAATCAGAAACACTTGACTGGAGTCGAAAAGGGTCCAAAGGAATCAGAAAAATTTGACTGGAGTCGAAAAGGTTCCAAAGGAATCAGAAACAGTTGACTGAAGTCGAAAAGGGTCGAATGGAAACAGAAACACTTGACTGGAGTCGAAAAGGGTCGAATGGAATCAGAAACACTTGATTGGAGTCGAAAAGGGTGGAATGGATTCAGAATCACTTGACTGGAGTCGAAAAGGGTCGAATGGAATCAGAAACCCTGAGTCGAGTCGAAAAGGGTCGAATGGAATCAGAAACACTTGAGTCGAGTCGAAGTGTCGAATGGAATCAGAAACACTTGAGTCGAGTCGAAATAGGTCGAATGGAATCAGAAACACTTGACTGGAGTCGAAAAGGGTCGAATTGAATCAGGAACACTTGACTGGAGTCGAGAAGGGTCGAATGGAATCAGAAACACTTGACTGGAGTCGAAAAGGGTCCAAAGGATCCAGAAACACTTGACACGATTCGAAAAGGGTCGAAAGGAATCAGAAACACTTGACTGGAGTCGAAAAGGCTCGAATGGAATCAGAATCACTTGAGTCGAGTCGAAAACGTTCGAATGGAATCAGAAACACTTGAGTCGAGTCGAAAGGGTCGAATGGAATCAGAAACACTTGACTGGAGTCGAAAAGGGTCGAATGGAATCAGAAACACTTGAGTCGAGTCAAAAGGGTCGAATGGAATCAGAAACACTTGACTGGAGTCGAAAAGGGTCGAATGGAATCAGAAACACTAGAGTCGAGTCGAAAAGGGTCGAATGGAATCAGAAACACTAGAGTCGAGTCGAAAAGGGTCGAATGGAATCAGAAACACTTGACTGGAGTCGAAATAGGTCGAATGGAATCAGAAACACTTGAGTCGAGTCGAAAAGGGTCGAATGGAATCAGAAACACTTGAGTCGAGTCGAAAAGGGTCGAATGGAATCAGAAACACTTGACTGGAGTCGAAAAGGGTCGAATGGAATCAGAAATACTTGACGGGAGTCGAAAAGGGTCCAAAGATTCAGAAACACTTGACTGGAGTCGAAAAGGGTCGAATGGAATCAGAAAAACTTGACTGGAGTCGAAAAGGGTCGAATGGAAAGAGAAACACTTGACTGGAGTCGAAAAGGGTCGAATGGAATCAGAAATACTTGACTGGAGTCGAAAAGGGTCCAAAGGATTCAGAAACACTTGACTGGAGTCGAAAAGGGTCGAATGGAATGAGAAACACTTGATTGGAGTCGAAAAGGGTCGAATGGAATCAGACACACTTGACTGGAGGCGAAAAGGGTCTAATGGAATCAGAAACACTTGACTGGAGTCGAAAACGGTCCAAAGGAATCAGAAAAATTTGACTGGAGTCGAAAAGGTTCCAAAGGAATCAGAAACACTTGACTGAAGTCGAAAAGGGTCGAATGGAAACAGAAACACTTGACTGGAGTCGAAAAGGGTCGAATGGAATCAGAAACACTTGATTGGAGTCGAAAAGGGTGGAATGGATTCAGAATCACTTGACTGGAGTCGAAAAGGGTCGAATGGAATCAGAAACACTGAGTCGAGTCGAAAAGGTCGAATGGAATCAGAAACACTTGAGTCGAGTCGAAGTGTCGAATGGAATCAGAAACACTTGAGTCGAGTCGAAATAGGTCGAATGGAATCAGAAACACTTGACTGGAGTCGAAAAGGGTCGAATTGAATCAGGAACACTTGACTGGAGTCGAGAAGGGTCGAATGGAATCAGAAACACTTGACTGGAGTCGAAAAGGGTCCAAAGGATCCAGAAACACTTGACACGATTCGAAAAGGGTCGAAAGGAATCAGAAACACTTGACTGGAGTCGAAAAGGGTCGAATGGAATCAGAATCACTTGAGTCGAGTCGAAAACGTTCGAATGGAATCAGAAACACTTGAGTCGAGTCGAAAGGGTCGAATGGAATCAGAAACACTTGACTGGAGTCGAAAATAGTCGAATGGAATCAGAAACACTTGAGTCAAGTCAAAAGGGTCGAATGGAATCAGAAACACTTGACTGGAGTCGAAAAGGGTCGAATGGAATCAGAAACACTAGAGTCGAGTCGAAAAGGGTCGAATGGAATCAGAAACACTAGAGTCGAGTCGAAAAGGGTCGAATGGAATCAGAAACACTTGACTGGAGTCGAAATAGGTCGAATGGAATCAGAAACACTTGAGTCGAGTCGAAAAGGGTCGAATGGAATCAGAAACACTTGAGTCGAGTCGAAAAGGGTCGAATGGAATCAGAAACACTTGACTGGAGTCGAAAAGGGTCGAATGGAATCAGAAAAACTTGGCTGGAGTCGAAAAGGGTCGAATGGAATCAGAAGCACTTGACTGGAGTCGAAAAGGGTCGAATTGAATCAGGAACACTTGACTGGAGTTGAGAAGGGTCGAATGGAATCAGAAACACTTGACTGGAGTCGAAAAGGGTCCAAAGGATCCAGAAACACTTGACACGATTCGAAAAGGGTCGAAAGGAATCAGAAACACTTGACTGGAGTCGAAAAGGGTCGAATGGAATCAGAATCACTTGAGTCGAGTCGAAAACGTTCGAATGGAATCAGAAACACTTGAGTCGAGTCGAAAGGGTCGAATGGAATCAGAAACACTTGACTGGAGTCGAAAATAGTCGAATGGAATCAGAAACACTTGAGTCAAGTCAAAAGGGTCGAATGGAATCAGAAACACTTGACTGGAGTCGAAAAGGGACGAATGGAATCAGAAACACTAGAGTCGAGTCGAAAAGGGTCGAATGGAATCAGAAACACTAGAGTCGAGTCGAAAAGGGTCGAATGGAATCAGAAACACTTGACTGGAGTCGAAATAGGTCGAATGGAATCAGAAACACTTGAGTCGAGTCGAAAAGGGTCGAATGGAATCAGAAACACTTGAGTCGAGTCGAAAAGTGTCGAATGGAATCAGAAACACTTGACTGGAGTCGAAAAGGGTCGAATGGAATCAGAAAAACTTGACTGGAGTCGAAAAGGGTCGAATGGAATCAGAAACACTTGACTGGAGTCGAAAAGGGTCGAATGGAATCAGAAACACTTGAGTCGAGTCGAAAAGGGTCGAATGGAATCAGAAACACTTGAGTCGAGTTGAAAAGAGTCGAATGGAATCAGAAACACTTGACTGGATTCGAAAAGGGTCCAAAGAAATCAGAAACACTTGACTGGAGTCGAAAAGGGTCGAATGGAATCAGAAACACTTGACTGAAGTCGAAAAGGATCGAATGGAATCAGAAACACTTGAGTCGAGTCGAAAGGGGTCGAATGGAATCAGAAACACTTGACTGGAGTCAAAAAGGGTCGAATGGAATCAGAAACACTTGACTGGAGTCAAAAAGGGTCGAATGGAATCAGAAACACTTGACTGGATTCGAAAAGGGTCGAATGGAATCAGAAACACTTGACTGGAGTCGAAAAGGGTCGAATGGAATCAGAAACACTTGAGTCGAGTTGAAAAGGGTCGAATGGAATCAGAAACACTTGCGTCGAGTCGAAAAGGGTCGAATGGTATCAGAAACTGGAGTCGGAAAGGGTCGAATGGAATCAGAAACACTTGACTGGAGTCGAAAAGGGTCGAATGGAATCAGAAACACTTGAGTCGAGTCGAAAAGGGTCGAATGGAATCAGAAATACTTGACTGGATTCGAAAAGGGTCGAATGGAATCAGAAACACTTGAGTCGATCGAAAAGGGTCGAATGGAATCAGAAATACTTGAGAAGAGTCGAAAAGAGTAGAATGGAATCAGAAACACTTGAGTCGAGTCGCAAAGGGTCGAATGGAATCAGAAACACTTGAGTCGAGTCGAAAAGGGTCGAATGGAATCAGAAACACTTGACTGGAGTCGAAAAGGGTCGAATGGAATCAGAAAAACTTGGCTGGAGTCGAAAAGGGTCGAATGGAATCAGAAACACTTGACTGGAGTCGAAAAGGGTCGAATTGAATCAGGAACACTTGACTGGAGTTGAGAAGGGTCGAATGGAATCAGAAACACTTGACTGGAGTCGAAAAGGGTCCAAAGGATCCAGAAACACTTGACACGATTCGAAAAGGGTCGAAAGGAATCAGAAACACTTGACTGGAGTCGAAAAGGGTCGAATGGAATCAGAATCACTTGAGTCGAGTCGAAAACGTTCGAATGGAATCAGAAACACTTGAGTCGAGTCGAAAGGGTCGAATGGAATCAGAAACACTTGACTGGAGTCGAAAATAGTCGAATGGAATCAGAAACACTTGAGTCAAGTCAAAAGGGTCGAATGGAATCAGAAACACTTGACTGGAGTCGAAAAGGGACGAATGGAATCAGAAACACTAGAGTCGAGTCGAAAAGGGTCGAATGGAATCAGAAACACTAGAGTCGAGTCGAAAAGGGTCGAATGGAATCAGAAACACTTGACTGGAGTCGAAATAGGTCGAATGGAATCAGAAACACTTGAGTCGAGTCGAAAAGGGTCGAATGGAATCAGAAACACTTGAGTCGAGTCGAAAAGTGTCGAATGGAATCAGAAACACTTGACTGGAGTCGAAAAGGGTCGAATGGAATCAGAAACACTTGACTGGAGTCGAAAAGGGTCGAATGGAATCAGAAACACTTGAGTCGAGTCGAAAAGGGTCGAATGGAATCAGAAACACTTGAGTCGAGTTGAAAAGAGTCGAATGGAATCAGAAACACTTGACTGGATTCGAAAAGGGTCCAAAGAAATCAGAAACACTTGACTGGAGTCGAAAAGGGTCGAATGGAATCAGAAACACTTGACTGAAGTCGAAAAGGATCGAATGGAATCAGAAACACTTGAGTCGAGTCGAAAGGGGTCGAATGGAATCAGAAACACTTGACTGGAGTCAAAAAGGGTCGAATGGAATCAGAAACACTTGACTGGAGTCGAAAGGGGTCGAATGGAATCAGAAACACTTGACTGGATTCGAAAAGGGTCGAATGGAATCAGAAACACTTGACTGGAGTCGAAAAGGGTCGAATGGAATCAGAAACACTTGAGTCGAGTTGAAAAGGGTCGAATGGAATCAGAAACACTTGCGTCGAGTCGAAAAGGGTCGAATGGTATCAGAAACTGGAGTCGGAAAGGGTCGAATGGAATCAGAAACACTTGACTGGAGTCGAAAAGGGTCGAATGGAATCAGAAACACTTGAGTCGAGTCGAAAAGGGTCGAATGGAATCAGAAATACTTGACTGGATTCGAAAAGGGTCGAATGGAATCAGAAACACTTGAGTCGATCGAAAAGGGTCGAATGGAATCAGAAATACTTGAGAGGAGTCGAAAAGAGTAGAATGGAATCAGAAACACTTGAGTCGAGTCGAAAAGGGTCGAATGGAATCAGAAACACTTGAGTCGAGTCAAAAGGGTCGAATGGAATCAGAAACACTTGACTGGAGTCGAAAAGGGTCGAATGGAATCTGAAACAGTTGACTGGAGTCGAAAAGGGTCGAATGGAATCAGACACACTTGACTGGAGTCGAAAAGGGTCGAATGGAATCAGAAACACTTGACTGGAGTCGAAAAGGGTCCAAAGGAATCAGAAAAATTTGACTGGAGTCGAAAAGGTTCCAAAGGAATCAGAAACACTTGACTGAAGTCGAAAAGGGTCGAATGGAAACAGAAACACTTGACTGGAGTCGAAAAGGGTCGAATGGAAACAGAAACACTTGATTGGAGTCGAAAAGGGTGGAATGGATTCAGAAACACTTGACTGGAGTCGAAAAGGGTCGAATGGAATCAGAAACACTTGAGTCGAGTCGAAAAGGGTCGAATGGAATCAGAAACACTTGAGTCGAGTCGAAGTGTCGAATGGAATCAGAAACACTTGAGTCGAGTCGAAATAGGTCGAATGGAATCAGAAACACTTGACTGGAGTCGAAAAGGGTCGAATGGAATCAGAAACACTTGAGTCGAGTCGAAAAGGGTCGAATGGAATCAGAAACACTTGAGTCGAGTTGAAAAGAGTCGTATGGAATCAGAAACACTTGACTGTATTCGAAAAGGGTCCAAAGAAATCAGAAACACTTGACTGGAGTCGAAAAGGGTCGAATGGAATCAGAAACACTTGACTGGAGTCGAAAAGGGTCGAATGGAATCAGAAACACTTGAGTCGAGTCGAAAGGGGTCGAATGGAATCAGAAACACTTGACTGGAGTCAAAAAGGGTCGAATGGAATCAGAAACACTTGACTGGAGTCGAAAGGGGTCGAATGGAATCAGAAACACTTGACTGGATTCGAAAAGGGTCGAATGGAATCAGAAACACTTGACTGGAGTCGAAAAGGGTCGAATGGAATCAGGAACACTTGAGTCGAGTTTAAAAGGGTCGAATGGAATCAGAAACACTTGCGTCGAGTCGAAAAGGGTCGAATGGTATCAGAAACTGGAGTCGGAAAGGGTCGAATGGAATCAGAAAAAATTGACTGGAGTCGAAAAGGGTCGAATGGAATCAGAAACACTTGAGTCGAGTCGAAAAGGGTCGAATGGAATCAGAAATACTTGACTGGAGTCGAAAAGGGTCGAATGGAATCAGAAACACTTGAGTCGATCGAAAAGGGTCGAATGGAATCAGAAATACTTGAGTGGAGTCGATAAGGGTAGAATGGAATCAGAAACACTTGAGTCGAGTCGAAAAGGGTTGAATGGAATCAGAAACACTTGAGTCGAGTCAAAAGGGTCGAATGGAATCAGAAACACTTGACTGGAGTCGAAAAGGGTCCAATGGAATCTGAAACAGTTGACTGGAGTCGAAAAGGGTCGAATGGAATCAGACACACTTGACTGCAGGCGAAAAGGGTCGAATGGAATCAGAAACACTTGACTGGAGTCGAAAAGGGTCCAAAGGAATCAGAAAAATTTGACTGGAGTCGAAAAGGTTCCAAAGGAATCAGAAACACTCGACTGAAGTCGAAAAGGGTCGAATGGAAACAGAAACACTTGACTGGAGTCGAAAAGGGTCGAATGGAATCAGAAACACTTGATTGGAGTCGAAAAGGGTGGAATGGATTCAGAATCACTTGACTGGAGTCGAAAAGGGTCGAATGGAATCAGAAACCCTGAGTCGAGTCGAAAAGGGTCGAATGGAATCAGAAACACTTGAGTCGAGTCGAAGTGTCGAATGGAATCAGAAACACTTGAGTCGAGTCGAAATAGGTCGAATGGAATCAGAAACACTTGACTGGAGTCGAAAAGGGTCGAATTGAATCAGGAACACTTGACTGGAGTCGAGAAGGGTCGAATGGAATCAGAAACACTTGACTGGAGTCGAAAAGGGTCCAAAGGATCCAGAAACACTTGACACGATTCGAAAAGGGTCGAAAGGAATCAGAAACACTTGACTGGAGTCGAAAAGGCTCGAATGGAATCAGAATCACTTGAGTCGAGTCGAAAACGTTCGAATGGAATCAGAAACACTTGAGTCGAGTCGAAAGGGTCGAATGGAATCAGAAACACTTGACTGGAGTCGAAAAGGGTCGAATGGAATCAGAAACACTTGAGTCGAGTCAAAAGGGTCGAATGGAATCAGAAACACTTGACTGGAGTCGAAAAGGGTCGAATGGAATCAGAAACACTAGAGTCGAGTCGAAAAGGGTCGAATGGAATCAGAAACACTAGAGTCGAGTCGAAAAGGGTCGAATGGAATCAGAAACACTTGACTGGAGTCGAAATAGGTCGAATGGAATCAGAAACACTTGAGTCGAGTCGAAAAGGGTCGAATGGAATCAGAAACACTTGAGTCGAGTCGAAAAGGGTCGAATGGAATCAGAAACACTTGACTGGAGTCGAAAAGGGTCGAATGGAATCAGAAATACTTGACGGGAGTCGAAAAGGGTCCAAAGATTCAGAAACACTTGACTGGAGTCGAAAAGGGTCGAATGGAATCAGAAAAACTTGACTGGAGTCGAAAAGGGTCGAATGGAAAGAGAAACACTTGACTGGAGTCGAAAAGGGTCGAATGGAATCAGAAATACTTGACTGGAGTCGAAAAGGGTCCAAAGGATTCAGAAACACTTGACTGGAGTCGAAAAGGGTCGAATGGAATCAGAAACACTTGATTGGAGTCGAAAAGGGTCGAATGGAATCAGACACACTTGACTGGAGGCGAAAAGGGTCTAATGGAATCAGAAACACCTGACTGGAGTCGAAAACGGTCCAAAGGAATCAGAAAAATTTGACTGGAGTCGAAAAGGTTCCAAAGGAATCAGAAACACTTGACTGAAGTCGAAAAGGGTCGAATGGAAACAGAAACACTTGACTGGAGTCGAAAAGGGTCGAATGGAATCAGAAACACTTGATTGGAGTCGAAAAGGGTGGAATGGATTCAGAATCACTTGACTGGAGTCGAAAAGGGTCGAATGGAATCAGAAACACTGAGTCGAGTCGAAAAGGTCGAATGGAATCAGAAACACTTGAGTCGAGTCGAAGTGTCGAATGGAATCAGAAACACTTGAGTCGAGTCGAAATAGGTCGAATGGAATCAGAAACACTTGACTGGAGTCGAAAAGGGTCGAATTGAATCAGGAACACTTGACTGGAGTCGAGAAGGGTCGAATGGAATCAGAAACACTTGACTGGAGTCGAAAAGGGTCCAAAGGATCCAGAAACACTTGACACGATTCGAAAAGGGTCGAAAGGAATCAGAAACACTTGACTGGAGTCGAAAAGGGTCGAATGGAATCAGAATCACTTGAGTCGAGTCGAAAACGTTCGAATGGAATCAGAAACACTTGAGTCGAGTCGAAAGGGTCGAATGGAATCAGAAACACTTGACTGGAGTCGAAAATAGTCGAATGGAATCAGAAACACTTGAGTCAAGTCAAAAGGGTCGAATGGAATCAGAAACACTTGACTGGAGTCGAAAAGGGTCGAATGGAATCAGAAACACTAGAGTCGAGTCGAAAAGGGTCGAATGGAATCAGAAACACTAGAGTCGAGTCGAAAAGGGTCGAATGGAATCAGAAACACTTGACTGGAGTCGAAATAGGTCGAATGGAATCAGAAACACTTGAGTCGAGTCGAAAAGGGTCGAATGGAATCAGAAACACTTGAGTCGAGTCGAAAAGGGTCGAATGGAATCAGAAACACTTGACTGGAGTCGAAAAGGGTCGAATGGAATCAGAAAAACTTGACTGGAGTCGAAAAGGGTCGAATGGAATCAGAAACACTTGACGGGAGTCGAAAAGGGTCGAATGGAATCAGAAACACTTGAGTCGAGTCGAAAAGGGTCGAATGGAATCAGAAACACTTGAGTCGAGTTGAAAAGAGTCGAATGGAATCAGAAACACTTGACTGGATTCGAAAAGGGTCCAAAGAAATCAGAAACACTTGACAGGAGTCGAAAAGGGTCGAATGGAATCAGAAACACTTGACTGGAGTCGAAAAGGGTCGAATGGAATCAGAAACACTTGAGTCGAGTCGAAAGGGGTCGAATGGAATCAGAAACACTTGACTGGAGTCAAAAAGGGTCGAATGGAATCAGAAACACTTGACTGGAGTCGAAAGGGGTCGAATGGAATCAGAAACACTTGACTGGATTCGAAAAGGGTCGAATGGAATCAGAAACACTTGACTGGAGTCGAAAAGGGTCGAATGGAATCAGAAACACTTGAGTCGAGTTTAAAAGGGTCGAATGGAATCAGAAACACTTGCGTCGAGTCGAAAAGGGTCGAATGGTATCAGAAACTGGAGTCGGAAAGGGTCGAATGGAATCAGAAAAAATTGACTGGAGTCGAAAAGGGTCGAATGGAATCAGAAACACTTGAGTCGAGTCGAAAAGGGTCGAATGGAATCAGAAATACTTGACTGGAGTCGAAAAGGGTCGAATGGAATCAGAAACACTTGAGTCGATCGAAAAGGGTCGAATGGAATCAGAAATACTTGAGTGGAGTCGAAAAGGGTAGAATGGAATCAGAAACACTTGAGTCGAGTCGAAAAGGGTTGAATGGAATCAGAAACACTTGAGTCGAGTCAAAAGGGTCGAATGGAATCAGAAATACTTGACTGGAGTCGAAAAGGGTCCAATGGAATCTGAAACAGTTGACTGGAGTCGAAAAGGGTCGAATGGAATCAGACACACTTGACTGCAGGCGAAAAGGGTCGAATGGAATCAGAAACACTTGACTGGAGTCGAAAAGGGTCCAAAGGAATCAGAAAAATTTGACTGGAGTCGAAAAGGTTCCAAAGGAATCAGAAACACTTGACTGAAGTCGAAAAGGGTCGAATGGAAACAGAAACACTTGACTGGAGTCGAAAAGGGTCGAATGGAATCAGAAACACTTGATTGGAGTCGAAAAGGGTGGAATGGATTCAGAATCACTTGACTGGAGTCGAAAAGGGTCGAATGGAATCAGAAACCCTGAGTCGAGTCGAAAAGGGTCGAATGGAATCAGAAACACTTGAGTCGAGTCGAAGTGTCGAATGGAATCAGAAACACTTGAGTCGAGTCGAAATAGGTCGAATGGAATCAGAAACACTTGACTGGAGTCGAAAAGGGTCGAATTGAATCAGGAACACTTGACTGGAGTCGAGAAGGGTCGAATGGAATCAGAAACACTTGACTGGAGTCGAAAAGGGTCCAAAGGATCCAGAAACACTTGACACGATTCGAAAAGGGTCGAAAGGAATCAGAAACACTTGACTGGAGTCGAAAAGGCTCGAATGGAATCAGAATCACTTGAGTCGAGTCGAAAACGTTCGAATGGAATCAGAAACACTTGAGTCGAGTCGAAAGGGTCGAATGGAATCAGAAACACTTGACTGGAGTCGAAAAGGGTCGAATGGAATCAGAAACACTTGAGTCGAGTCAAAAGGGTCGAATGGAATCAGAAACACTTGACTGGAGTCGAAAAGGGTCGAATGGAATCAGAAACACTTGACTGGAGTCGAAAAGGGTCCAAAGGATTCAGAAACACTTGACTGGAGTCGAAAAGGGTCGAATGGAATCAGAAACACTTGACTGGAGTCGAAATAGGTCGAATGGAATCAGAAACACTTGAGTCGAGTCGAAAAGGGTCGAATGGAATCAGAAACACTTGAGTCGAGTCGAAAAGGGTCGAATGGAATCAGAAACACTTGACTGGAGTCGAAAAGGGTCGAATGGAATCAGAAATACTTGACGGGAGTCGAAAAGGGTCCAAAGATTCAGAAACACTTGACTGGAGTCGAAAAGGGTCGAATGGAATCAGAAAAACTTGACTGGAGTCGAAAAGGGTCGAATGGAAAGAGAAACACTTGACTGGAGTCGAAAAGGGTCGAATGGAATCAGAAATACTTGACTGGAGTCGAAAAGGGTCCAAAGGATTCAGAAACACTTGACTGGAGTCGAAAAGGGTCGAATGGAATCAGAAACACTTGATTGGAGTCGAAAAGGGTCGAATGGAATCAGACACACTTGACTGGAGGCGAAAAGGGTCTAATGGAATCAGAAACACTTGACTGGAGTCGAAAACGGTCCAAAGGAATCAGAAAAATTTGACTGGAGTCGAAAAGGTTCCAAAGGAATCAGAAACACTTGACTGAAGTCGAAAAGGGTCGAATGGAAACAGAAACACTTGACTGGAGTCGAAAAGGGTCGAATGGAATCAGAAACACTTGATTGGAGTCGAAAACGGTCCAAAGGAATCAGAAAAATTTGACTGGAGTCGAAAAGGTTCCAAAGGAATCAGAAACACTTGACTGAAGTCGAAAAGGGTCGAATGGAAACAGAAACACTTGACTGGAGTCGAAAAGGGTCGAATGGAATCAGAAACACTAGAGTCGAGTCGAAAAGGGTCGAATGGAATCAGAAACACTAGAGTCGAGTCGAAAAGGGTCGAATGGAATCAGAAACACTTGACTGGAGTCGAAATAGGTCGAATGGAATCAGAAACACTTGAGTCGAGTCGAAAAGGGTCGAATGGAATCAGAAACACTTGAGTCGAGTCGAAAAGGGTCGAATGGAATCAGAAACACTTGACTGGAGTCGAAAAGGGTCGAATGGAATCAGAAAAATTTGACTGGAGTCGAAAAGGGTCGAATGGAATCAGAAACACTTGACTGGAGTCGAAAAGGGTCGAATGGAATCAGAAACACTTGAGTCGAGTCGAAAAGGGTCGAATGGAATCAGAATCACTTGACTGGAGTCGAAAAGGGTCGAATGGAATCAGAAACCCTGAGTCGAGTCGAAAAGGGTCGAATGGAATCAGAAACACTTGAGTCGAGTCGAAGTGTTGAATGGAATCAGAAACACTTGAGTCGAGTCGAAATAGGTCGAATGGAATCAGAAACACTTGACTGGAGTCGAAAAGGGTCGAATTGAATCAGGAACACTTGACTGGAGTCGAGAAGGGTCGAATGGAATCAGAAACACTTGACTGGAGTCGAAAAGGGTCCAATGGAATCTGAAACAGTTGACTGGAGTCGAAAAGGGTCCAATGGAATCTGAAACAGTTGACTGGAGTCGAAAAGGGTCGAATGGAATCAGACACACTTGACTGCAGGCGAAAAGGGTCGAATGGAATCAGAAACACTTGACTGGAGTCGAAAAGGGTCCAAAGGAATCAGAAAAATTTGACTGGAGTCGAAAAGGTTCCAAAGGAATCAGAAACACTCGACTGAAGTCGAAAAGGGTCGAATGGAAACAGAAACACTTGACTGGAGTCGAAAAGGGTCGAATGGAATCAGAAACACTTGATTGGAGTCGAAAAGGGTGGAATGGATTCAGAATCACTTGACTGGAGTCGAAAAGGGTCGAATGGAATCAGAAACCCTGAGTCGAGTCGAAAAGGGTCGAATGGAATCAGAAACACTTGAGTCGAGTCGAAGTGTCGAATGGAATCAGAAACACTTGAGTCGAGTCGAAATAGGTCGAATGGAATCAGAAACACTTGACTGGAGTCGAAAAGGGTCGAATTGAATCAGGAACACTTGACTGGAGTCGAGAAGGGTCGAATGGAATCAGAAACACTTGACTGGAGTCGAAAAGGGTCCAAAGGATCCAGAAACACTTGACACGATTCGAAAAGGGTCGAAAGGAATCAGAAACACTTGACTGGAGTCGAAAAGGCTCGAATGGAATCAGAATCACTTGAGTCGAGTCGAAAACGTTCGAATGGAATCAGAAACACTTGAGTCGAGTCGAAAGGGTCGAATGGAATCAGAAACACTTGACTGGAGTCGAAAAGGGTCGAATGGAATCAGAAACACTTGAGTCGAGTCAAAAGGGTCGAATGGAATCAGAAACACTTGACTGGAGTCGAAAAGGGTCGAATGGAATCAGAAACACTAGAGTCGAGTCGAAAAGGGTCGAATGGAATCAGAAACACTAGAGTCGAGTCGAAAAGGGTCGAATGGAATCAGAAACACTTGACTGGAGTCGAAATAGGTCGAATGGAATCAGAAACACTTGAGTCGAGTCGAAAAGGGTCGAATGGAATCAGAAACACTTGAGTCGAGTCGAAAAGGGTCGAATGGAATCAGAAACACTTGACTGGAGTCGAAAAGGGTCGAATGGAATCAGAAATACTTGACGGGAGTCGAAAAGGGTCCAAAGATTCAGAAACACTTGACTGGAGTCGAAAAGGGTCGAATGGAATCAGAAAAACTTGACTGGAGTCGAAAAGGGTCGAATGGAAAGAGAAACACTTGACTGGAGTCGAAAAGGGTCGAATGGAATCAGAAATACTTGACTGGAGTCGAAAAGGGTCCAAAGGATTCAGAAACACTTGACTGGAGTCGAAAAGGGTCGAATGGAATCAGAAACACTTGATTGGAGTCGAAAAGGGTCGAATGGAATCAGACACACTTGACTGGAGGCGAAAAGGGTCTAATGGAATCAGAAACACCTGACTGGAGTCGAAAACGGTCCAAAGGAATCAGAAAAATTTGACTGGAGTCGAAAAGGTTCCAAAGGAATCAGAAACACTTGACTGAAGTCGAAAAGGGTCGAATGGAAACAGAAACACTTGACTGGAGTCGAAAAGGGTCGAATGGAATCAGAAACACTTGATTGGAGTCGAAAAGGGTGGAATGGATTCAGAATCACTTGACTGGAGTCGAAAAGGGTCGAATGGAATCAGAAACACTGAGTCGAGTCGAAAAGGTCGAATGGAATCAGAAACACTTGAGTCGAGTCGAAGTGTCGAATGGAATCAGAAACACTTGAGTCGAGTCGAAATAGGTCGAATGGAATCAGAAACACTTGACTGGAGTCGAAAAGGGTCGAATTGAATCAGGAACACTTGACTGGAGTCGAGAAGGGTCGAATGGAATCAGAAACACTTGACTGGAGTCGAAAAGGGTCCAAAGGATCCAGAAACACTTGACACGATTCGAAAAGGGTCGAAAGGAATCAGAAACACTTGACTGGAGTCGAAAAGGGTCGAATGGAATCAGAATCACTTGAGTCGAGTCGAAAACGTTCGAATGGAATCAGAAACACTTGAGTCGAGTCGAAAGGGTCGAATGGAATCAGAAACACTTGACTGGAGTCGAAAATAGTCGAATGGAATCAGAAACACTTGAGTCAAGTCAAAAGGGTCGAATGGAATCAGAAACACTTGACTGGAGTCGAAAAGGGTCGAATGGAATCAGAAACACTAGAGTCGAGTCGAAAAGGGTCGAATGGAATCAGAAACACTAGAGTCGAGTCGAAAAGGGTCGAATGGAATCAGAAACACTTGACTGGAGTCGAAATAGGTCGAATGGAATCAGAAACACTTGAGTCGAGTCGAAAAGGGTCGAATGGAATCAGAAACACTTGAGTCGAGTCGAAAAGGGTCGAATGGAATCAGAAACACTTGACTGGAGTCGAAAAGGGTCGAATGGAATCAGAAAAACTTGACTGGAGTCGAAAAGGGTCGAATGGAATCAGAAACACTTGACGGGAGTCGAAAAGGGTCGAATGGAATCAGAAACACTTGAGTCGAGTCGAAAAGGGTCGAATGGAATCAGAAACACTTGAGTCGAGTTGAAAAGAGTCGAATGGAATCAGAAACACTTGACTGGATTCGAAAAGGGTCCAAAGAAATCAGAAACACTTGACAGGAGTCGAAAAGGGTCGAATGGAATCAGAAACACTTGACTGGAGTCGAAAAGGGTCGAATGGAATCAGAAACACTTGAGTCGAGTCGAAAGGGGTCGAATGGAATCAGAAACACTTGACTGGAGTCAAAAAGGGTCGAATGGAATCAGAAACACTTGACTGGAGTCGAAAGGGGTCGAATGGAATCAGAAACACTTGACTGGATTCGAAAAGGGTCGAATGGAATCAGAAACACTTGACTGGAGTCGAAAAGGGTCGAATGGAATCAGAAACACTTGAGTCGAGTTTAAAAGGGTCGAATGGAATCAGAAACACTTGCGTCGAGTCGAAAAGGGTCGAATGGTATCAGAAACTGGAGTCGGAAAGGGTCGAATGGAATCAGAAAAAATTGACTGGAGTCGAAAAGGGTCGAATGGAATCAGAAACACTTGAGTCGAGTCGAAAAGGGTCGAATGGAATCAGAAATACTTGACTGGAGTCGAAAAGGGTCGAATGGAATCAGAAACACTTGAGTCGATCGAAAAGGGTCGAATGGAATCAGAAATACTTGAGTGGAGTCGAAAAGGGTAGAATGGAATCAGAAACACTTGAGTCGAGTCGAAAAGGGTTGAATGGAATCAGAAACACTTGAGTCGAGTCAAAAGGGTCGAATGGAATCAGAAATACTTGACTGGAGTCGAAAAGGGTCCAATGGAATCTGAAACAGTTGACTGGAGTCGAAAAGGGTCGAATGGAATCAGACACACTTGACTGCAGGCGAAAAGGGTCGAATGGAATCAGAAACACTTGACTGGAGTCGAAAAGGGTCCAAAGGAATCAGAAAAATTTGACTGGAGTCGAAAAGGTTCCAAAGGAATCAGAAACACTTGACTGAAGTCGAAAAGGGTCGAATGGAAACAGAAACACTTGACTGGAGTCGAAAAGGGTCGAATGGAATCAGAAACACTTGATTGGAGTCGAAAAGGGTGGAATGGATTCAGAATCACTTGACTGGAGTCGAAAAGGGTCGAATGGAATCAGAAACCCTGAGTCGAGTCGAAAAGGGTCGAATGGAATCAGAAACACTTGAGTCGAGTCGAAGTGTCGAATGGAATCAGAAACACTTGAGTCGAGTCGAAATAGGTCGAATGGAATCAGAAACACTTGACTGGAGTCGAAAAGGGTCGAATTGAATCAGGAACACTTGACTGGAGTCGAGAAGGGTCGAATGGAATCAGAAACACTTGACTGGAGTCGAAAAGGGTCCAAAGGATCCAGAAACACTTGACACGATTCGAAAAGGGTCGAAAGGAATCAGAAACACTTGACTGGAGTCGAAAAGGCTCGAATGGAATCAGAATCACTTGAGTCGAGTCGAAAACGTTCGAATGGAATCAGAAACACTTGAGTCGAGTCGAAAGGGTCGAATGGAATCAGAAACACTTGACTGGAGTCGAAAAGGGTCGAATGGAATCAGAAACACTTGAGTCGAGTCAAAAGGGTCGAATGGAATCAGAAACACTTGACTGGAGTCGAAAAGGGTCGAATGGAATCAGAAACACTTGACTGGAGTCGAAAAGGGTCCAAAGGATTCAGAAACACTTGACTGGAGTCGAAAAGGGTCGAATGGAATCAGAAACACTTGACTGGAGTCGAAATAGGTCGAATGGAATCAGAAACACTTGAGTCGAGTCGAAAAGGGTCGAATGGAATCAGAAACACTTGAGTCGAGTCGAAAAGGGTCGAATGGAATCAGAAACACTTGACTGGAGTCGAAAAGGGTCGAATGGAATCAGAAATACTTGACGGGAGTCGAAAAGGGTCCAAAGATTCAGAAACACTTGACTGGAGTCGAAAAGGGTCGAATGGAATCAGAAAAACTTGACTGGAGTCGAAAAGGGTCGAATGGAAAGAGAAACACTTGACTGGAGTCGAAAAGGGTCGAATGGAATCAGAAATACTTGACTGGAGTCGAAAAGGGTCCAAAGGATTCAGAAACACTTGACTGGAGTCGAAAAGGGTCGAATGGAATCAGAAACACTTGATTGGAGTCGAAAAGGGTCGAATGGAATCAGACACACTTGACTGGAGGCGAAAAGGGTCTAATGGAATCAGAAACACTTGACTGGAGTCGAAAACGGTCCAAAGGAATCAGAAAAATTTGACTGGAGTCGAAAAGGTTCCAAAGGAATCAGAAACACTTGACTGAAGTCGAAAAGGGTCGAATGGAAACAGAAACACTTGACTGGAGTCGAAAAGGGTCGAATGGAATCAGAAACACTTGATTGGAGTCGAAAACGGTCCAAAGGAATCAGAAAAATTTGACTGGAGTCGAAAAGGTTCCAAAGGAATCAGAAACACTTGACTGAAGTCGAAAAGGGTCGAATGGAAACAGAAACACTTGACTGGAGTCGAAAAGGGTCGAATGGAATCAGAAACACTAGAGTCGAGTCGAAAAGGGTCGAATGGAATCAGAAACACTAGAGTCGAGTCGAAAAGGGTCGAATGGAATCAGAAACACTTGACTGGAGTCGAAATAGGTCGAATGGAATCAGAAACACTTGAGTCGAGTCGAAAAGGGTCGAATGGAATCAGAAACACTTGAGTCGAGTCGAAAAGGGTCGAATGGAATCAGAAACACTTGACTGGAGTCGAAAAGGGTCGAATGGAATCAGAAAAACTTGACTGGAGTCGAAAAGGGTCGAATGGAATCAGAAACACTTGACTGGAGTCGAAAAGGGTCGAATGGAATCAGAAACACTTGAGTCGAGTCGAAAAGGGTCGAATGGAATCAGAAACACTTGAGTCGAGTTGAAAAGAGTCGAATGGAATCAGAAACACTTGACTGGATTCGAAAAGGGTCCAAAGAAATCAGAAACACTTGACAGGAGTCGAAAAGGGTCGAATGGAATCAGAAACACTTGACTGGAGTCGAAAAGGGTCGAATGGAATCAGAAACACTTGAGTCGAGTCGAAAGGGGTCGAATGGAATCAGAAACACTTGACTGGAGTCAAAAAGGGTCGAATGGAATCAGAAACACTTGACTGGAGTCGAAAGGGGTCGAATGGAATCAGAAACACTTGACTGGATTCGAAAAGGGTCGAATGGAATCAGAAACACTTGACTGGAGTCGAAAAGGGTCGAATGGAATCAGAAACACTTGAGTCGAGTTTAAAAGGGTCGAATGGAATCAGAAACACTTGCGTCGAGTCGAAAAGGGTCGAATGGTATCAGAAACTGGAGTCGGAAAGGGTCGAATGGAATCAGAAAAAATTGACTGGAGTCGAAAAGGGTCGAATGGAATCAGAAACACTTGAGTCGAGTCGAAAAGGGTCGAATGGAATCAGAAATACTTGACTGGAGTCGAAAAGGGTCGAATGGAATCAGAAACACTTGAGTCGATCGAAAAGGGTCGAATGGAATCAGAAATACTTGAGTGGAGTCGAAAAGGGTAGAATGGAATCAGAAACACTTGAGTCGAGTCGAAAAGGGTTGAATGGAATCAGAAACACTTGAGTCGAGTCAAAAGGGTCGAATGGAATCAGAAATACTTGACTGGAGTCGAAAAGGGTCCAATGGAATCTGAAACAGTTGACTGGAGTCGAAAAGGGTCGAATGGAATCAGACACACTTGACTGCAGGCGAAAAGGGTCGAATGGAATCAGAAACACTTGACTGGAGTCGAAAAGGGTCCAAAGGAATCAGAAAAATTTGACTGGAGTCGAAAAGGTTCCAAAGGAATCAGAAACACTTGACTGAAGTCGAAAAGGGTCGAATGGAAACAGAAACACTTGACTGGAGTCGAAAAGGGTCGAATGGAATCAGAAACACTTGATTGGAGTCGAAAAGGGTGGAATGGATTCAGAATCACTTGACTGGAGTCGAAAAGGGTCGAATGGAATCAGAAACCCTGAGTCGAGTCGAAAAGGGTCGAATGGAATCAGAAACACTTGAGTCGAGTCGAAGTGTCGAATGGAATCAGAAACACTTGAGTCGAGTCGAAATAGGTCGAATGGAATCAGAAACACTTGACTGGAGTCGAAAAGGGTCGAATTGAATCAGGAACACTTGACTGGAGTCGAGAAGGGTCGAATGGAATCAGAAACACTTGACTGGAGTCGAAAAGGGTCCAAAGGATCCAGAAACACTTGACACGATTCGAAAAGGGTCGAAAGGAATCAGAAACACTTGACTGGAGTCGAAAAGGCTCGAATGGAATCAGAATCACTTGAGTCGAGTCGAAAACGTTCGAATGGAATCAGAAACACTTGAGTCGAGTCGAAAGGGTCGAATGGAATCAGAAACACTTGACTGGAGTCGAAAAGGGTCGAATGGAATCAGAAACACTTGAGTCGAGTCAAAAGGGTCGAATGGAATCAGAAACACTTGACTGGAGTCGAAAAGGGTCGAATGGAATCAGAAACACTTGACTGGAGTCGAAAAGGGTCCAAAGGATTCAGAAACACTTGACTGGAGTCGAAAAGGGTCGAATGGAATCAGAAACACTTGACTGGAGTCGAAATAGGTCGAATGGAATCAGAAACACTTGAGTCGAGTCGAAAAGGGTCGAATGGAATCAGAAACACTTGAGTCGAGTCGAAAAGGGTCGAATGGAATCAGAAACACTTGACTGGAGTCGAAAAGGGTCGAATGGAATCAGAAATACTTGACGGGAGTCGAAAAGGGTCCAAAGATTCAGAAACACTTGACTGGAGTCGAAAAGGGTCGAATGGAATCAGAAAAACTTGACTGGAGTCGAAAAGGGTCGAATGGAAAGAGAAACACTTGACTGGAGTCGAAAAGGGTCGAATGGAATCAGAAATACTTGACTGGAGTCGAAAAGGGTCCAAAGGATTCAGAAACACTTGACTGGAGTCGAAAAGGGTCGAATGGAATCAGAAACACTTGATTGGAGTCGAAAAGGGTCGAATGGAATCAGACACACTTGACTGGAGGCGAAAAGGGTCTAATGGAATCAGAAACACTTGACTGGAGTCGAAAACGGTCCAAAGGAATCAGAAAAATTTGACTGGAGTCGAAAAGGTTCCAAAGGAATCAGAAACACTTGACTGAAGTCGAAAAGGGTCGAATGGAAACAGAAACACTTGACTGGAGTCGAAAAGGGTCGAATGGAATCAGAAACACTTGATTGGAGTCGAAAACGGTCCAAAGGAATCAGAAAAATTTGACTGGAGTCGAAAAGGTTCCAAAGGAATCAGAAACACTTGACTGAAGTCGAAAAGGGTCGAATGGAAACAGAAACACTTGACTGGAGTCGAAAAGGGTCGAATGGAATCAGAAACACTAGAGTCGAGTCGAAAAGGGTCGAATGGAATCAGAAACACTAGAGTCGAGTCGAAAAGGGTCGAATGGAATCAGAAACACTTGACTGGAGTCGAAATAGGTCGAATGGAATCAGAAACACTTGAGTCGAGTCGAAAAGGGTCGAATGGAATCAGAAACACTTGAGTCGAGTCGAAAAGGGTCGAATGGAATCAGAAACACTTGACTGGAGTCGAAAAGGGTCGAATGGAATCAGAAAAACTTGACTGGAGTCGAAAAGGGTCGAATGGAATCAGAAACACTTGACTGGAGTCGAAAAGGGTCGAATGGAATCAGAAACACTTGAGTCGAGTCGAAAAGGGTCGAATGGAATCAGAAACACTTGAGTCGAGTTGAAAAGAGTCGAATGGAATCAGAAACACTTGACTGGATTCGAAAAGGGTCCAAAGAAATCAGAAACACTTGACAGGAGTCGAAAAGGGTCGAATGGAATCAGAAACACTTGACTGGAGTCGAAAAGGGTCGAATGGAATCAGAAACACTTGAGTCGAGTCGAAAGGGGTCGAATGGAATCAGAAACACTTGACTGGAGTCAAAAAGGGTCGAATGGAATCAGAAACACTTGACTGGAGTCGAAAGGGGTCGAATGGAATCAGAAACACTTGACTGGATTCGAAAAGGGTCGAATGGAATCAGAAACACTTGACTGGAGTCGAAAAGGGTCGAATGGAATCAGAAACACTTGAGTCGAGTTTAAAAGGGTCGAATGGAATCAGAAACACTTGCGTCGAGTCGAAAAGGGTCGAATGGTATCAGAAACTGGAGTCGGAAAGGGTCGAATGGAATCAGAAAAAATTGACTGGAGTCGAAAAGGGTCGAATGGAATCAGAAACACTTGAGTCGAGTCGAAAAGGGTCGAATGGAATCAGAAATACTTGACTGGAGTCGAAAAGGGTCGAATGGAATCAGAAACACTTGAGTCGATCGAAAAGGGTCGAATGGAATCAGAAATACTTGAGTGGAGTCGAAAAGGGTAGAATGGAATCAGAAACACTTGAGTCGAGTCGAAAAGGGTTGAATGGAATCAGAAACACTTGAGTCGAGTCAAAAGGGTCGAATGGAATCAGAAATACTTGACTGTAGTCGAAAAGGGTCCAATGGAATCTGAAACAGTTGACTGGAGTCGAAAAGGGTCGAATGGAATCAGACACACTTGACTGCAGGCGAAAAGGGTCGAATGGAATCAGAAGCACTTGACTGGAGTCGAAAAGGGTCGAATGGAATCAGAAACACTAGAGTCGAGTCGAAAAGGGTCGAATGGAATCAGAAACACTAGAGTCGAGTCGAAAAGGGTCGAATGGAATCAGAAACACTTGTCTGGAGTCGAAATAGGTCGAATGGAATCAGAAACACTTGAGTCGAGTCGAAAAGGGTCGAATGGAATCAGAAACACTTGAGTCGAGTTGAAAAGGGTCGAATGGAATCAGAAACACTTGACTGGAGTCGAAAAGGGTCGAATGGAATCAGAAATACTTGACGGGAGTCGAAAAGGGTCCAAAGATTCAGAAACACTTGACTGGAGTCGAAAAGGGTCGAATGGAATCAGAAAAACTTGATTGGAGTCGAAAAGGGTCGAATGGAATCAGACACACTTGACTGGAGGCGAAAAGGGTCTAATGGAATCAGAAACACCTGACTGGAGTCGAAAACGGTCCAAAGGAATCAGAAAAATTTGACTGGAGTCGAAAAGGTTCCAAAGGAATCAGAAACACTTGACTGAAGTCGAAAAGGGTCGAATGGAAACAGAAACACTTGACTGGAGTCGAAAAGGGTCGAATGGAATCAGAAACACTTGATTGGAGTCGAAAAGGGTGGAATGGATTCAGAATCACTTGACTGGAGTCGAAAAGGGTCGAATGGAATCAGAAACACTGAGTCGAGTCGAAAAGGTCGAATGGAATCAGAAACACTTGAGTCGAGTCGAAGTGTCGAATGGAATCAGAAACACTTGAGTCGAGTCGAAATAGGTCGAATGGAATCAGAAACACTTGACTGGAGTCGAAAAGGGTCGAATTGAATCAGGAACACTTGACTGGAGTCGAGAAGGGTCGAATGGAATCAGAAACACTTGACTGGAGTCGAAAAGGGTCCAAAGGATCCAGAAACACTTGACACGATTCGAAAAGGGTCGAAAGGAATCAGAAACACTTGACTGGAGTCGAAAAGGGTCGAATGGAATCAGAATCACTTGAGTCGAGTCGAAAACGTTCGAATGGAATCAGAAACACTTGAGTCGAGTCGAAAGGGTCGAATGGAATCAGAAACACTTGACTGGAGTCGAAAATAGTCGAATGGAATCAGAAACACTTGAGTCAAGTCAAAAGGGTCGATGGAATCAGAAACACTTGACTGGAGTCGAAAAGGGTCGAATGGAATCAGAAACACTAGAGTCGAGTCGAAAAGGGTCGAATGGAATCAGAAACAATAGAGTCGAGTCGAAAAGGGTCGAATGGAATCAGAAACACTTGACTGGAGTCGAAATAGGTCGAATGGAATCAGAAACACTTGAGTCGAGTCGAAAAGGGTCGAATGGAATCAGAAACACTTGAGTCGAGTCGAAAAGGGTCGAATGGAATCAGAAACACTTGACTGGAGTCGAAAAGGGTCGAATGGAATCAGAAAAACTTGACTGGAGTCGAAAAGGGTCGAATGGAATCAGAAACACTTGACTGGAGTCGAAAAGGGTCGAATGGAATCAGAAACACTTGAGTCGAGTCGAAAAGGGTCGAATGGAATCAGAAACACTTGAGTCGAGTTGAAAAGAGTCGAATGGAATCAGAAACACTTGACTGGATTCGAAAAGGGTCCAAAGAAATCAGAAACACTTGACAGGAGTCGAAAAGGGTCGAATGGAATCAGAAACACTTGACTGGAGTCGAAAAGGGTCGAATGGAATCAGAAACACTTGAGTCGAGTCGAAAGGGGTCGAATGGAATCAGAAACACTTGACTGGAGTCAAAAAGGGTCGAATGGAATCAGAAACACTTGACTGGAGTCGAAAGGGGTCGAATGGAATCAGAAACACTTGACTGGATTCGAAAAGGGTCGAATGGAATCAGAAACACTTGACTGGAGTCGAAAAGGGTCGAATGGAATCAGAAACACTTGAGTCGAGTTGAAAAGGGTCGAATGGAATCAGAAACACTTGCGTCGAGTCGAAAAGGGTCGAATGGTATCAGAAACTGGAGTCGGAAAGGGTCGAATGGAATCAGAAACACTTGACTGGAGTCGAAAAGGGTCGAATGGAATCAGAAACACTTGAGTCGAGTCGAAAAGGGTCGAATGGAATCAGAAATACTTGACTGGAGTCGAAAAGGGTCGAATGGAATCAGAAACACTTGAGTCGATCGAAAAGGGTCGAATGGAATCAGAAATACTTGAGTGGAGTCGAAAAGAGTAGAATGGAATCAGAAACACTTGAGTCGAGTCGAAAAGGGTCGAATGGAATCAGAAACACTTGAGTCGAGTCAAAAGGGTCGAATGGAATCAGAAACACTTGACTGGAGTCGAAAAGGGTCGAAAGGAATCTGAAACAGTTGACTGGAGTCGAAAAGGGTCGAATGGAATCAGACACACTTGACTGGAGGCGAAAAGGGTCGAATGGAATCAGAAACACTTGACTGGAGTCGAAAAGGGTCCAAAGGAATCAGAAAAATTTGACTGGAGTCGAAAAGGTTCCAAAGGAATCAGAAACACTTGACTGAAGTCGAAAAGGGTCGAATGGAAACAGAAACACTTGACTGGAGTCGAAAAGGGTCGAATGGAATCAGAAACACTTGATTGGAGTCGAAAAGGGTGGAATGGATTCAGAAACACTTGACTGGAGTCGAAAAGGGTCGAATGGAATCAGAAACACTTGAGTCGAGTCGAAAAGGGTCGAATGGAATCAGAAACACTTGAGTCGAGTCGAAGTGTCGAATGGAATCAGAAACACTTGAGTCGAGTCGAAATAGGTCGAATGGAATCAGAAAAACTTGACTGGAGTCGAAAAGTGTCGAATGGAATCAGAAACACTTGAGTCGAGTCGAAAAGGGTCGAATGGAATCAGAAACACTTGAGTCGAGTTGAAAAGAGTCGAATGGAATCAGAAACACTTGACTGTATTCGAAAAGGGTCCAAAGAAATCAGAAACACTTGACTGGAGTCGAAAAGGGTCGAATGGAATCAGAAACACTTGACTGGAGTCGAAAAGGGTCGAATGGAATCAGAAACACTTGAGTCGAGTCGAAAGGGGTCGAATGGAATCAGAAACACTTGACTGGAGTCAAAAAGGGTCGAATGGAATCAGAAACACTTGACTGGAGTCGAAAGGGGTCGAATGGAATCAGAAACACTTGACTGGATTCGAAAAGGGTCGAATGGAATCAGAAACACTTGACTGGAGTCGAAAAGGGTCGAATGGAATCAGAAACACTTGAGTCGAGTTTAAAAGGGTCGAATGGAATCAGAAACACTTGCGTCGAGTCGAAAAGGGTCGAATGGTATCAGAAACTGGAGTCGGAAAGGGTCGAATGGAATCAGAAAAAATTGACTGGAGTCGAAAAGGGTCGAATGGAATCAGAAACACTTGAGTCGAGTCGAAAAGGGTCGAATGGAATCAGAAATACTTGACTGGAGTCGAAAAGGGTCGAATGGAATCAGAAACACTTGAGTCGATCGAAAAGGGTCGAATGGAATCAGAAACACTTGACTGGAGTCGAAAAGGGTCGAATGGAATCAGAAACACTAGAGTCGAGTCGAAAAGGGTCGAATGGAATCAGAAACACTAGAGTCGAGTCGAAAAGGGTCGAATGGAATCAGAAACACTTGACTGGAGTCGAAATAGGTCGAATGGAATCAGAAACACTTGAGTCGAGTCGAAAAGGGTCGAATGGAATCAGAAACACTTGAGTCGAGTCGAAAAGGGTCGAATGGAATCTGAAACAGTTGACTGGAGTCGAAAAGGGTCGAATGGAATCAGACACACTTGACTGCAGGCGAAAAGGGTCGAATGGAATCAGAAACACTTGAGTCGAGTCAAAAGGGTCGAATGGAATCAGAAACACTTGACTGGAGTCGAAAAGGGTCCAATGGAATCTGAAACAGTTGACTGGAGTCGAAAAGGGTCGAATGGAATCAGACACACTTGACTGCAGGCGAAAAGGGTCGAATGGAATCAGAAACACTTGACTGGAGTCGAAAAGGGTCCAAAGGAATCAGAAAAATTTGACTGGAGTCGAAAAGGTTCCAAAGGAATCAGAAACACTTGACTGAAGTCGAAAAGGGTCGAATGGAAACAGAAACACTTGACTGGAGTCGAAAAGGGTCGAATGGAATCAGAAACACTTGATTGGAGTCGAAAAGGGTGGAATGGATTCAGAATCACTTGACTGGAGTCGAAAAGGGTCGAATGGAATCAGAAACCCTGAGTCGAGTCGAAAAGGGTCGAATGGAATCAGAAACACTTGAGTCGAGTCGAAGTGTCGAATGGAATCAGAAACACTTGAGTCGAGTCGAAATAGGTCGAATGGAATCAGAAACACTTGACTGGAGTCGAAAAGGGTCGAATTGAATCAGGAACACTTGACTGGAGTCGAGAAGGGTCGAATGGAATCAGAAACACTTGACTGGAGTCGAAAAGGGTCCAAAGGATCCAGAAACACTTGACAGGATTCGAAAAGGGTCGAAAGGAATCAGAAACACTTGACTGGAGTCGAAAAGGCTCGAATGGAATCAGAATCACTTGAGTCGAGTCGAAAACGTTCGAATGGAATCAGAAACACTTGAGTCGAGTCGAAAGGGTCGAATGGAATCAGAAACACTTGATTGGAGTCGAAAAGGGTCGAATGGAATCAGACACACTTGACTGGAGGCGAAAAGGGTCTAATGGAATCAGAAACACCTGACTGGAGTCGAAAACGGTCCAAAGGAATCAGAAAAATTTGACTGGAGTCGAAAAGGTTCCAAAGGAATCAGAAACACTTGACTGAAGTCGAAAAGGGTCGAATGGAAACAGAAACACTTGACTGGAGTCGAAAAGGGTCGAATGGAATCAGAAACACTTGATTGGAGTCGAAAAGGGTGGAATGGATTCAGAATCACTTGACTGGAGTCGAAAAGGGTCGAATGGAATCAGAAACACTGAGTCGAGTCGAAAAGGTCGAATGGAATCAGAAACACTTGAGTCGAGTCGAAGTGTCGAATGGAATCAGAAACACTTGAGTCGAGTCGAAATAGGTCGAATGGAATCAGAAACACTTGACTGGAGTCGAAAAGGGTCGAATTGAATCAGGAACACTTGACTGGAGTCGAGAAGGGTCGAATGGAATCAGAAACACTTGACTGGAGTCGAAAAGGGTCCAAAGGATCCAGAAACACTTGACACGATTCGAAAAGGGTCGAAAGGAATCAGAAACACTTGACTGGAGTCGAAAAGGGTCGAATGGAATCAGAATCACTTGAGTCGAGTCGAAAACGTTCGAATGGAATCAGAAACACTTGAGTCGAGTCGAAAGGGTCGAATGGAATCAGAAACACTTGACTGGAGTCGAAAATAGTCGAATGGAATCAGAAACACTTGAGTCAAGTCAAAAGGGTCGATGGAATCAGAAACACTTGACTGGAGTCGAAAAGGGTCGAATGGAATCAGAAACACTAGAGTCGAGTCGAAAAGGGTCGAATGGAATCAGAAACACTAGAGTCGAGTCGAAAAGGGTCGAATGGAATCAGAAACACTTGACTGGAGTCGAAATAGGTCGAATGGAATCAGAAACACTTGAGTCGAGTCGAAAAGGGTCGAATGGAATCAGAAACACTTGAGTCGAGTCGAAAAGGGTCGAATGGAATCAGAAACACTTGACTGGAGTCGAAAAGGGTCGAATGGAATCAGAAAAACTTGACTGGAGTCGAAAAGGGTCGAATGGAATCAGAAACACTTGACTGGAGTCGAAAAGGGTCGAATGGAATCAGAAACACTTGAGTCGAGTCGAAAAGGGTCGAATGGAATCAGAAACACTTGAGTCGAGTTGAAAAGAGTCGAATGGAATCAGAAACACTTGACTGGATTCGAAAAGGGTCCAAAGAAATCAGAAACACTTGACAGGAGTCGAAAAGGGTCGAATGGAATCAGAAACACTTGACTGGAGTCGAAAAGGGTCGAATGGAATCAGAAACACTTGAGTCGAGTCGAAAGGGGTCGAATGGAATCAGAAACACTTGACTGGAGTCAAAAAGGGTCGAATGGAATCAGAAACACTTGACTGGAGTCGAAAGGGGTCGAATGGAATCAGAAACACTTGACTGGATTCGAAAAGGGTCGAATGGAATCAGAAACACTTGACTGGAGTCGAAAAGGGTCGAATGGAATCAGAAACACTTGAGTCGAGTTGAAAAGGGTCGAATGGAATCAGAAACACTTGCGTCGAGTCGAAAAGGGTCGAATGGTATCAGAAACTGGAGTCGGAAAGGGTCGAATGGAATCAGAAACACTTGACTGGAGTCGAAAAGGGTCGAATGGAATCAGAAACACTTGAGTCGAGTCGAAAAGGGTCGAATGGAATCAGAAATACTTGACTGGAGTCGAAAAGGGTCGAATGGAATCAGAAACACTTGAGTCGATCGAAAAGGGTCGAATGGAATCAGAAATACTTGAGTGGAGTCGAAAAGAGTAGAATGGAATCAGAAACACTTGAGTCGAGTCGAAAAGGGTCGAATGGAATCAGAAACACTTGAGTCGAGTCAAAAGGGTCGAATGGAATCAGAAACACTTGACTGGAGTCGAAAAGGGTCGAAAGGAATCTGAAACAGTTGACTGGAGTCGAAAAGGGTCGAATGGAATCAGACACACTTGACTGGAGGCGAAAAGGGTCGAATGGAATCAGAAACACTTGACTGGAGTCGAAAAGGGTCCAAAGGAATCAGAAAAATTTGACTGGAGTCGAAAAGGTTCCAAAGGAATCAGAAACACTTGACTGAAGTCGAAAAGGGTCGAATGGAAACAGAAACACTTGACTGGAGTCGAAAAGGGTCGAATGGAATCAGAAACACTTGATTGGAGTCGAAAAGGGTGGAATGGATTCAGAAACACTTGACTGGAGTCGAAAAGGGTCGAATGGAATCAGAAACACTTGAGTCGAGTCGAAAAGGGTCGAATGGAATCAGAAACACTTGAGTCGAGTCGAAGTGTCGAATGGAATCAGAAACACTTGAGTCGAGTCGAAATAGGTCGAATGGAATCAGAAACACTTGACTGGAGTCGAAAAGTGTCGAATGGAATCAGAAACACTTGAGTCGAGTCGAAAAGGGTCGAATGGAATCAGAAACACTTGAGTCGAGTTGAAAAGAGTCGAATGGAATCAGAAACACTTGACTGTATTCGAAAAGGGTCCAAAGAAATCAGAAACACTTGACTGGAGTCGAAAAGGGTCGAATGGAATCAGAAACACTTGACTGGAGTCGAAAAGGGTCGAATGGAATCAGAAACACTTGAGTCGAGTCGAAAGGGGTCGAATGGAATCAGAAACACTTGACTGGAGTCAAAAAGGGTCGAATGGAATCAGAAACACTTGACTGGAGTCGAAAGGGGTCGAATGGAATCAGAAACACTTGACTGGATTCGAAAAGGGTCGAATGGAATCAGAAACACTTGACTGGAGTCGAAAAGGGTCGAATGGAATCAGAAACACTTGAGTCGAGTTTAAAAGGGTCGAATGGAATCAGAAACACTTGCGTCGAGTCGAAAAGGGTCGAATGGTATCAGAAACTGGAGTCGGAAAGGGTCGAATGGAATCAGAAAAAATTGACTGGAGTCGAAAAGGGTCGAATGGAATCAGAAACACTTGAGTCGAGTCGAAAAGGGTCGAATGGAATCAGAAATACTTGACTGGAGTCGAAAAGGGTCGAATGGAATCAGAAACACTTGAGTCGATCGAAAAGGGTCGAATGGAATCAGAAATACTTGAGTCGAGTCAAAAGGGTCGAATGGAATCAGAAACACTTGACTGGAGTCGAAAAGGGTCCAATGGAATCTGAAACAGTTGACTGGAGTCGAAAAGGGTCGAATGGAATCAGACACACTTGACTGCAGGCGAAAAGGGTCGAATGGAATCAGAAACACTTGAGTCGAGTCAAAAGGGTCGAATGGAATCAGAAACACTTGACTGGAGTCGAAAAGGGTCCAATGGAATCTGAAACAGTTGACTGGAGTCGAAAAGGGTCGAATGGAATCAGACACACTTGACTGCAGGCGAAAAGGGTCGAATGGAATCAGAAACACTTGACTGGAGTCGAAAAGGGTCCAAAGGAATCAGAAAAATTTGACTGGAGTCGAAAAGGTTCCAAAGGAATCAGAAACACTTGACTGAAGTCGAAAAGGGTCGAATGGAAACAGAAACACTTGACTGGAGTCGAAAAGGGTCGAATGGAATCAGAAACACTTGATTGGAGTCGAAAAGGGTGGAATGGATTCAGAATCACTTGACTGGAGTCGAAAAGGGTCGAATGGAATCAGAAACCCTGAGTCGAGTCGAAAAGGGTCGAATGGAATCAGAAACACTTGAGTCGAGTCGAAGTGTCGAATGGAATCAGAAACACTTGAGTCGAGTCGAAATAGGTCGAATGGAATCAGAAACACTTGACTGGAGTCGAAAAGGGTCGAATTGAATCAGGAACACTTGACTGGAGTCGAGAAGGGTCGAATGGAATCAGAAACACTTGACTGGAGTCGAAAAGGGTCCAAAGGATCCAGAAACACTTGACACGATTCGAAAAGGGTCGAAAGGAATCAGAAACACTTGACTGGAGTCGAAAAGGCTCGAATGGAATCAGAATCACTTGAGTCGAGTCGAAAACGTTCGAATGGAATCAGAAACACTTGAGTCGAGTCGAAAGGGTCGAATGGAATCAGAAACACTTGACTGGAGTCGAAAAGGGTCGAATGGAATCAGAAACACTTGAGTCGAGTCAAAAGGGTCGAATGGAATCAGAAACACTTGACTGGAGTCGAAAAGGGTCGAATGGAATCAGAAACACTAGAGTCGAGTCGAAAAGGGTCGAATGGAATCAGAAACACTAGAGTCGAGTCGAAAAGGGTCGAATGGAATCAGAAACACTTGACTGGAGTCGAAATAGGTCGAATGGAATCAGAAACACTTGAGTCGAGTCGAAAAGGGTCGAATGGAATCAGAAACACTTGAGTCGAGTCGAAAAGGGTCGAATGGAATCAGAAACACTTGACTGGAGTCGAAAAGGGTCGAATGGAATCAGAAATACTTGACGGGAGTCGAAAAGGGTCCAAAGATTCAGAAACACTTGACTGGAGTCGAAAAGGGTCGAATGGAATCAGAAAAACTTGACTGGAGTCGAAAAGGGTCGAATGGAAAGAGAAACACTTGACTGGAGTCGAAAAGGGTCGAATGGAATCAGAAATACTTGACTGGAGTCGAAAAGGGTCCAAAGGATTCAGAAACACTTGACTGGAGTCGAAAAGGGTCGAATGGAATCAGAAACACTTGATTGGAGTCGAAAAGGGTCGAATGGAATCAGACACACTTGACTGGAGGCGAAAAGGGTCTAATGGAATCAGAAACACTTGACTGGAGTCGAAAACGGTCCAAAGGAATCAGAAAAATTTGACTGGAGTCGAAAAGGTTCCAAAGGAATCAGAAACACTTGACTGAAGTCGAAAAGGGTCGAATGGAAACAGAAACACTTGACTGGAGTCGAAAAGGGTCGAATGGAATCAGAAACACTTGATTGGAGTCGAAAAGGGTGGAATGGATTCAGAATCACTTGACTGGAGTCGAAAAGGGTCGAATGGAATCAGAAACACTGAGTCGAGTCGAAAAGGTCGAATGGAATCAGAAACACTTGAGTCGAGTCGAAGTGTCGAATGGAATCAGAAACACTTGAGTCGAGTCGAAATAGGTCGAATGGAATCAGAAACACTTGACTGGAGTCGAAAAGGGTCGAATTGAATCAGGAACACTTGACTGGAGTCGAGAAGGGTCGAATGGAATCAGAAACACTTGACTGGAGTCGAAGAGGGTCCAAAGGATCCAGAAACACTTGACACGATTCGAAAAGGGTCGAAAGGAATCAGAAACACTTGACTGGAGTCGAAAAGGGTCGAATGGAATCAGAATCACTTGAGTCGAGTCGAAAACGTTCGAATGGAATCAGAAACACTTGAGTCGAGTCGAAAGGGTCGAATGGAATCAGAAACACTTGACTGGAGTCGAAAATAGTCGAATGGAATCAGAAACACTTGAGTCAAGTCAAAAGGGTCGAATGGAATCAGAAACACTTGACTGGAGTCGAAAAGGGTCGAATGGAATCAGAAACACTAGAGTCGAGTCGAAAAGGGTCGAATGGAATCAGAAACACTAGAGTCGAGTCGAAAAGGGTCGAATGGAATCAGAAACACTTGACTGGAGTCGAAATAGGTCGAATGGAATCAGAAACACTTGAGTCGAGTCGAAAAGGGTCGAATGGAATCAGAAACACTTGAGTCGAGTCGAAAAGGGTCGAATGGAATCAGAAACACTTGACTGGAGTCGAAAAGGGTCGAATGGAATCAGAAAAACTTGGCTGGAGTCGAAAAGGGTCGAATGGAATCAGAAACACTTGACTGGAGTCGAAAAGGGTCGAATGGAATCAGAAACACTTGAGTCGAGTCGAAAAGGGTAGAATGGAATCAGAAACACTTTACTGGAGTCGAAAAGGGTCGAATGGAATCAGAAACACTTGACTGGAGTCGAAAAGGGTCGAATGGAATCAGAAACACTTGAGTCGAGTCGAAAAGGGTCGAATGGAATCAGAAACACTTGAGTCGAGTCGAAAAGGGTCGAATGGAATCAGAAACACTTGAGTCGAGTCAAAAGGGTCGAATGGAATCAGAAACACTTGACTGGATTCGAAAAGGGTCCAACGAAATCAGAAACACTTGACAGGAGTCGAAAAGGGTCGAATGGAATCAGAAACACTTGACTGGAGTCGAAAAGGGTCGAATGGAATCAGAAACACTTGAGTCGAGTCGAAAGGGGTCGAATGGAATCAGAAACACTTGACTGGGGTCAAAAAGGGTCGAATGGAATCAGACACACTTGACTGGAGGCGAAAAGGGTCGAATGGAATCAGAAACACTTGAGTCGAGTCGAAAAGGGTAGAATGGAATCAGAAACACTTGAGTCGATTCGAAAAGGGTCGAATGGAATCAGAAACACTTGAGTCGAGTCAAAAGGGTCGAATGGAATCAGAAACACTTGAGTCGAGTCGAAAAGGGTCGAATGGAATCAGAAACACTTGAGTCGAGTCGAAAAGGGTCGAATGGAATCAGAAACACTTGAGTCGAGTCGAAAAGGGTCGAATGGAATCAGAAACACTTTACTGGAGTCGAAAAGGGTCGAATGGAATCAGAAACACTTGACTGGAGTCGAAAAGGGTCGAATGGAATCAGAAACACTTGAGTCGAGTCGAAAAGGGTAGAATGGAATCAGAAACACTTGAGTCGAGTCGAAAAGGGTCGAATGGAATCAGAAACACTTGAGTCGAGTCAAAAGGGTCGAATGGAATCAGAAACACTTGACTGGAGTCGAAAAGGGTCGAATGGAATCTGAAACAGTTGACTGGAGTCGAAAAGGGTCGAATGGAATCAGACACACTTGACTGGAGGCGAAAAGGGTCGAATGGAATCAGAAACGCATGAGTCGAGTCGAAAAGGGTGGAATGGAATCAGAAACACTTTACTGGAGTCGAAAAGGGTCGAATGGAATCAGAAACACTTGACTGGAGTCGAAAAGGGTCCAAAGGAATCAGAAAAATTTGACTGGAGTCGAAAAGGTTCCAAAGGAATCAGAAACACTTGACTGAAGTCGAAAAGGGTCGAATGGAAACAGAAACACTTGACTGGAGTCGAAAAGGGTCGAATGGAATCAGAAACACTTGATTGGAGTCGAAAAGGGTGGAATGGATTCAGAAACACTTGACTGGAGTCGAAAAGGGTCGAATGGAATCAGAAACACTTGAGTCGAGTCGAAAAGGGTCGAATGGAATCAGAAACACTTGAGTCGAGTCGAAGTGTCGAATGGAATCAGAAACACTTGAGTCGAGTCGAAATAGGTCGAATGGAATCAGAAACACTTGACTGGAGTCGAAAAGGGTCGAATTGAATCAGGAACACTTGACTGGAGTCGAGAAGGGTCAAATGGAATCAGAAACACTTGACTGGAGTCGAAAAGGGTCCAAAGGATCCAGAAACACTTGACACGATTCGAAAAGGGTCGAAAGGAATCAGAAACACTTGACTGGAGTCGAAAAGGGTCGAATGGAATCAGAATCACTTGAGTCGAGTCGAAAACGTTCGAATGGAATCAGAAACACTTGAGTCGAGTCGAAAGGGTCGAATGGAATCAGAAACACTTGAGTCGAGTCAAAAGGGTCGAATGGAATCAGAAACACTTGACTGGAGTCGAAAAGGGTCGAATGGAAAGAGAAACACTTGACTGGAGTCGAAAAGGGGCGAAAGGAATCAGAAATACTTGACTGGAGTCGAAAAGGGTCCAAAGGATTCAGAAACACTTGACTGGAGTCGAAAAGGGTCGAATGGAATCAGAAAAACTTGACTGGAGTCGAAAAGGGTCGAATGGAATCAGAAACACTTGACTGGAGTCGAAAAGGGTCGAATGGAATCAGAAACACTTGACTGGAGTCGAAAAGGGTCGAATGGAATCAGAAACACTTGAGTCGAGTCGAAAAGGGTCGAATGGAATCAGAAACACTTGAGTAGAGTTGAAAAGAGTCGAATGGAATCAGAAACACTTGACTGTATTCGAAAAGGGTCCAAAGAAATCAGAAACACTTGACTGGAGTCGAAAAGGGTCGAATGGAATCAGAAACACTTGACTGGAGTCGAAAAGGGTCGAATGGAATCAGAAACACTTGAGTCGAGTCGAAAGGGGTCGAATGGAATCAGAAACACTTGACTGGAGTCAAAAAGGGTCGAATGGAATCAGAAACACTTGACTGGAGTCGAAAGGGGTCGAATGGAATCAGAAACACTTGACTGGATTCGAAAAGGGTCGAATGGAATCAGAAACACTTGACTGGAGTCGAAAAGGGTCGAATGGAATCAGAAACACTTGAGTCGAGTTTAAAAGGGTCGAATGGAATCAGAAACACTTGCGTCGAGTCGAAAAGGGTCGAATGGTATCAGAAACTGGAGTCGGAAAGGGTCGAATGGAATCAGAAAAAATTGACTGGAGTCGAAAAGGGTCGAATGGAATCAGAAACACTTGAGTCGAGTCGAAAAGGGTCGAATGGAATCAGAAATACTTGACTGGAGTCGAAAAGGGTCGAATGGAATCAGAAACACTTGAGTCGATCGAAAAGGGTCGAATGGAATCAGAAATACTTGAGTGGAGTCGAAAAGGGTAGAATGGAATCAGAAACACTTGAGTCGAGTCGAAAAGGGTTGAATGGAATCAGAAACACTTGAGTCGAGTCAAAAGGGTCGAATGGAATCAGAAACACTTGACTGGAGTCGAAAAGGGGCCAATGGAATCTGAAACAGTTGACTGGAGTCGAAAAGGGTCGAATGGAATCAGACACACTTGACTGCAGGCGAAAAGGGTCGAATGGAATCAGAAACACTTGACTGGAGTCGAAAAGGGTCCAAAGGAATCAGAAAAATTTGACTGGAGTCGAAAAGGTTCCAAAGGAATCAGAAACACTTGACTGAAGTCGAAAAGGGTCGAATGGAAACAGAAACACTTGACTGGAGTCGAAAAGGGTCGAATGGAATCAGAAACACTTGATTGGAGTCGAAAAGGGTGGAATGGATTCAGAATCACTTGACTGGAGTCGAAAAGGGTCGAATGGAATCAGAAACCCTGAGTCGAGTCGAAAAGGGTCGAATGGAATCAGAAACACTTGAGTCGAGTCGAAGTGTCGAATGGAATCAGAAACACTTGAGTCGAGTCGAAATAGGTCGAATGGAATCAGAAACACTTGACTGGAGTCGAAAAGGGTCGAATTGAATCAGGAACACTTGACTGGAGTCGAGAAGGGTCGAATGGAATCAGAAACACTTGACTGGAGTCGAAAAGGGTCCAAAGGATCCAGAAACACTTGACACGATTCGAAAAGGGTCGAAAGGAATCAGAAACACTTGACTGGAGTCGAAAAGCCTCGAATGGAATCAGAATCACTTGAGTCGAGTCGAAAGGGTCGAATGGAATCAGAAACACTTGACTGGAGTCGAAAAGGGTCGAATGGAATCAGAAACACTTGAGTCGAGTCAAAAGGGTCGAATGGAATCAGAAACACTTGACTGGAGTCGAAAAGGGTCGAATGGAATCAGAAACACTAGAGTCGAGTCGAAAAGGGTCGAATGGAATCAGAAACACTAGAGTCGAGTCGAAAAGGGTCGAATGGAATCAGAAACACTTGACTGGAGTCGAAATAGGTCGAATGGAATCAGAAACACTTGAGTCGAGTCGAAAAGGGTCGAATGGAATCAGAAACACTTGAGTCGAGTCGAAAAGGGTCGAATGGAATCAGAAACACTTGACTGGAGTCGAAAAGGGTCGAATGGAATCAGAAATACTTGACGGGAGTCGAAAAGGGTCCAAAGATTCAGAAACACTTGACTGGAGTCGAAAAGGGTCGAATGGAATCAGAAAAACTTGACTGGAGTCGAAAAGGGTCGAATGGAAAGAGAAACACTTGACTGGAGTCGAAAAGGGTCGAATGGAATCAGAAATACTTGACTGGAGTCGAAAAGGGTCCAAAGGATTCAGAAACACTTGACTGGAGTCGAAAAGGGTCGAATGGAATCAGAAACACTTGATTGGAGTCGAAAAGGGTCGAATGGAATCAGACACACTTGACTGGAGGCGAAAAGGGTCTAATGGAATCAGAAACACTTGACTGGAGTCGAAAACGGTCCAAAGGAATCAGA
The DNA here is from genome assembly GCF_048418805.1 of Vulpes vulpes. NCBI lineage: Eukaryota > Metazoa > Chordata > Mammalia > Carnivora > Canidae > Vulpes > Vulpes vulpes. The sequence continues at coordinate 256,427 of NC_132782.1, forward strand.
AAAATTTGACTGGAGTCGAAAAGGTTCCAAAGGAATCAGAAACACTTGACTGAAGTCGAAAAGGGTCGAATGGAAACAGAAACACTTGACTGGAGTCGAAAAGGGTCGAATGGAATCAGAAACACTTGATTGGAGTCGAAAAGGGTGGAATGGATTCAGAATCACTTGACTGGAGTCGAAAAGGGTCGAATGGAATCAGAAACACTGAGTCGAGTCGAAAAGGTCGAATGGAATCAGAAACACTTGAGTCGAGTCGAAGTGTCGAATGGAATCAGAAACACTTGAGTCGAGTCGAAATAGGTCGAATGGAATCAGAAACACTTGACTGGAGTCGAAAAGGGTCGAATTGAATCAGGAACACTTGACTGGAGTCGAGAAGGGTCGAATGGAATCAGAAACACTTGACTGGAGTCGAAAAGGGTCCAAAGGATCCAGAAACACTTGACACGATTCGAAAAGGGTCGAAAGGAATCAGAAACACTTGACTGGAGTCGAAAAGGGTCGAATGGAATCAGAATCACTTGAGTCGAGTCGAAAACGTTCGAATGGAATCAGAAACACTTGAGTCGAGTCGAAAGGGTCGAATGGAATCAGAAACACTTGACTGGAGTCGAAAATAGTCGAATGGAATCAGAAACACTTGAGTCAAGTCAAAAGGGTCGAATGGAATCAGAAACACTTGACTGGAGTCGAAAAGGGTCGAATGGAATCAGAAACACTAGAGTCGAGTCGAAAAGGGTCGAATGGAATCAGAAACACTAGAGTCGAGTCGAAAAGGGTCGAATGGAATCAGAAACACTTGACTGGAGTCGAAATAGGTCGAATGGAATCAGAAACACTTGAGTCGAGTCGAAAAGGGTCGAATGGAATCAGAAACACTTGAGTCGAGTCGAAAAGGGTCGAATGGAATCAGAAACACTTGACTGGAGTCGAAAAGGGTCGAATGGAATCAGAAAAACTTGGCTGGAGTCGAAAAGGGTCGAATGGAATCAGAAACACTTGACTGGAGTCGAAAAGGGTCGAATTGAATCAGGAACACTTGACTGGAGTTGAGAAGGGTCGAATGGAATCAGAAACACTTGACTGGAGTCGAAAAGGGTCCAAAGGATCCAGAAACACTTGACACGATTCGAAAAGGGTCGAAAGGAATCAGAAACACTTGACTGGAGTCGAAAAGGGTCGAATGGAAACAGAATCACTTGAGTCGAGTCGAAAACGTTCGAATGGAATCAGAAACACTTGAGTCGAGTCGAAAGGGTCGAATGGAATCAGAAACACTTGACTGGAGTCGAAAATAGTCGAATGGAATCAGAAACACTTGAGTCAAGTCAAAAGGGTCGAATGGAATCAGAAACACTTGACTGGAGTCGAAAAGGGACGAATGGAATGAGAAACACTAGAGTCGAGTCGAAAAGGGTCGAATGGAATCAGAAACACTAGAGTCGAGTCGAAAAGGGTCGAATGGAATCAGAAACACTTGACTGGAGTCGAAATAGGTCGAATGGAATCAGAAACACTTGAGTCGAGTCGAAAAGGGTCGAATGGAATCAGAAACACTTGAGTCGAGTCGAAAAGTGTCGAATGGAATCAGAAACACTTGACTGGAGTCGAAAAGGGTCGAATGGAATCAGAAAAACTTGACTGGAGTCGAAAAGGGTCGAATGGAATCAGAAACACTTGACTGGAGTCGAAAAGGGTCGAATGGAATCAGAAACACTTGAGTCGAGTCGAAAAGGGTCGAATGGAATCAGAAACACTTGGGTCGAGTTGAAAAGAGTCGAATGGAATCAGAAACACTTGACTGGATTCGAAAAGGGTCCAAAGAAATCAGAAACACTTGACTGGAGTCGAAAAGGGTCGAATGGAATCAGAAACACTTGACTGGAGTCGAAAAGGATCGAATGGAATCAGAAACACTTGAGTCGAGTCGAAAGGGGTCGAATGGAATCAGAAACACTTGACTGGAGTCAAAAAGGGTCGAATGGAATCAGAAACACTTGACTGGAGTCGAAAGGGGTCGAATGGAATCAGAAACACTTGACTGGATTCGAAAAGGGTCGAATGGAATCAGAAACACTTGACTGGAGTCGAAAAGGGTCGAATGGAATCAGAAACACTTGAGTCGAGTTGAAAAGGGTCGAATGGAATCAGAAACACTTGCGTCGAGTCGAAAAGGGTCGAATGGTATCAGAAACTGGAGTCGGAAAGGGTCGAATGGAATCAGAAACACTTGACTGGAGTCGAAAAGGGTCGAATGGAATCAGAAACACTTGAGTCGAGTCGAAAAGGGTCGAATGGAATCAGAAATACTTGACTGGATTCGAAAAGGGTCGAATGGAATCAGAAACACTTGAGTCGATCGAAAAGGGTCGAATGGAATCAGAAATACTTGAGAGGAGTCGAAAAGAGTAGAATGGAATCAGAAACACTTGAGTCGAGTCGATAAGGGTCGAATGGAATCAGAAACACTTGAGTCGAGTCAAAAGGGTCGAATGGAATCAGAAACACTTGACTGGAGTCGAAAAGGGTCGAATGGAATCTGAAACAGTTGACTGGAGTCGAAAAGGGTCGAATGGAATCAGACACACTTGACTGGAGGCGAAAAGGGTCGAATGGAATCAGAAACACTTGACTGGAGTCGAAAAGGGTCCAAAGGAATCAGAAAAATTTGACTGGAGTCGAAAAGGTTCCAAAGGAATCAGAAACACTTGACTGAAGTCGAAAAGGGTCGAATGGAAACAGAAACACTTGACTGGAGTCGAAAAGGGTCGAATGGAAACAGAAACACTTGATTGGAGTCGAAAAGGGTGGAATGGATTCAGAAACACTTGACTGGAGTCGAAAAGGGTCGAATGGAATTAGAAACACTTGAGTCGAGTCGAAAAGGGTCGAATGGAATCAGAAACACTTGAGTCGAGTCGAAGTGTCGAATGGAATCAGAAACACTTGAGTCGAGTCGAAATAGGTCGAATGGAATCAGAAACACTTGACTGGAGTCGAAAAGGGTCGAATGGAATCAGAAACACTTGAGTCGAGTCGAAAAGGGTCGAATGGAATCAGAAACACTTGAGTCGAGTTGAAAAGAGTCGAATGGAATCAGAAACACTTGACTGGAGTCGAAAAGGGTCGAATTGAATCAGGAACACTTGACTGGAGTCGAGAAGGGTCGAATGGAATCAGAAACACTTGACTGGAGTCGAAAAGGGTCCAAAGGATCCAGAAACACTTGACACGATTCGAAAAGGGTCGAAAGGAATCAGAAACACTTGACTGGAGTCGAAAAGGCTCGAATGGAATCAGAATCACTTGAGTCGAGTCGAAAACGTTCGAATGGAATCAGAAACACTTGAGTCGAGTCGAAAGGGTCGAATGGAATCAGAAACACTTGACTGGAGTCGAAAAGGGTCGAATGGAATCAGAAACACTTGAGTCGAGTCAAAAGGGTCGAATGGAATCAGAAACACTTGACTGGAGTCGAAAAGGGTCGAATGGAATCAGAAACACTAGAGTCGAGTCGAAAAGGGTCGAATGGAATCAGAAACACTAGAGTCGAGTCGAAAAGGGTCGAATGGAATCAGAAACACTTGACTGGAGTCGAAATAGGTCGAATGGAATCAGAAACACTTGAGTCGAGTCGAAAAGGGTCGAATGGAATCAGAAACACTTGAGTCGAGTCGAAAAGGGTCGAATGGAATCAGAAACACTTGACTGGAGTCGAAAAGGGTCGAATGGAATCAGAAATACTTGACGGGAGTCGAAAAGGGTCCAAAGATTCAGAAACACTTGACGGGAGTCGAAAAGGGTCGAATGGAATCAGAAAAACTTGACTGGAGTCGAAAAGGGTCGAATGGAAAGAGAAACACTTGACTGGAGTCGAAAAGGGTCGAATGGAATCAGAAATACTTGACTGGAGTCGAAAAGGGTCCAAAGGATTCAGAAACACTTGACTGGAGTCGAAAAGGGTCGAATGGAATCAGAAACACTTGATTGGAGTCGAAAAGGGTCGAATGGAATCAGACACACTTGACTGGAGGCGAAAAGGGTCTAATGGAATCAGAAACACTTGACTGGAGTCGAAAACGGTCCAAAGGAATCAGAAAAATTTGACTGGAGTCGAAAAGGTTCCAAAGGAATCAGAAACACTTGACTGAAGTCGAAAAGGGTCGAATGGAAACAGAAACACTTGACTGGAGTCGAAAAGGGTCGAATGGAATCAGAAACACTTGATTGGAGTCGAAAAGGGTGGAATGGATTCAGAATCACTTGACTGGAGTCGAAAAGGGTCGAATGGAATCAGAAACACTGAGTCGAGTCGAAAAGGTCGAATGGAATCAGAAACACTTGAGTCGAGTCGAAGTGTCGAATGGAATCAGAAACACTTGAGTCGAGTCGAAATAGGTCGAATGGAATCAGAAACACTTGACTGGAGTCGAAAAGGGTCGAATTGAATCAGGAACACTTGACTGGAGTCGAGAAGGGTCGAATGGAATCAGAAACACTTGACTGGAGTCGAAGAGGGTCCAAAGGATCCAGAAACACTTGACACGATTCGAAAAGGGTCGAAAGGAATCAGAAACACTTGACTGGAGTCGAAAAGGGTCGAATGGAATCAGAATCACTTGAGTCGAGTCGAAAACGTTCGAATGGAATCAGAAACACTTGAGTCGAGTCGAAAGGGTCGAATGGAATCAGAAACACTTGACTGGAGTCGAAAATAGTCGAATGGAATCAGAAACACTTGAGTCAAGTCAAAAGGGTCGAATGGAATCAGAAACACTTGACTGGAGTCGAAAAGGGTCGAATGGAATCAGAAACACTAGAGTCGAGTCGAAAAGGGTCGAATGGAATCAGAAACACTAGAGTCGAGTCGAAAAGGGTCGAATGGAATCAGAAACACTTGACTGGAGTCGAAATAGGTCGAATGGAATCAGAAACACTTGAGTCGAGTCGAAAAGGGTCGAATGGAATCAGAAACACTTGAGTCGAGTCGAAAAGGGTCGAATGGAATCAGAAACACTTGACTGGAGTCGAAAAGGGTCGAATGGAATCAGAAAAACTTGGCTGGAGTCGAAAAGGGTCGAATGGAATCAGAAACACTTGACTGGAGTCGAAAAGGGTCGAATGGAATCAGAAACACTTGAGTCGAGTCGAAAAGGGTAGAATGGAATCAGAAACACTTTACTGGAGTCGAAAAGGGTCGAATGGAATCAGAAACACTTGACTGGAGTCGAAAAGGGTCGAATGGAATCAGAAACACTTGAGTCGAGTCGAAAAGGGTCGAATGGAATCAGAAACACTTGAGTCGAGTCGAAAAGGGTCGAATGGAATCAGAAACACTTGAGTCGAGTCAAAAGGGTCGAATGGAATCAGAAACACTTGACTGGATTCGAAAAGGGTCCAACGAAATCAGAAACACTTGACAGGAGTCGAAAAGGGTCGAATGGAATCAGAAACACTTGACTGGAGTCGAAAAGGGTCGAATGGAATCAGAAACACTTGAGTCGAGTCGAAAGGGGTCGAATGGAATCAGAAACACTTGACTGGGGTCAAAAAGGGTCGAATGGAATCAGACACACTTGACTGGAGGCGAAAAGGGTCGAATGGAATCAGAAACACTTGAGTCGAGTCGAAAAGGGTAGAATGGAATCAGAAACACTTGAGTCGATTCGAAAAGGGTCGAATGGAATCAGAAACACTTGAGTCGAGTCAAAAGGGTCGAATGGAATCAGAAACACTTGAGTCGAGTCGAAAAGGGTCGAATGGAATCAGAAACACTTGAGTCGAGTCGAAAAGGGTCGAATGGAATCAGAAACACTTGAGTCGAGTCGAAAAGGGTCGAATGGAATCAGAAACACTTTACTGGAGTCGAAAAGGGTCGAATGGAATCAGAAACACTTGACTGGAGTCGAAAAGGGTCGAATGGAATCAGAAACACTTGAGTCGAGTCGAAAAGGGTAGAATGGAATCAGAAACACTTGAGTCGAGTCGAAAAGGGTCGAATGGAATCAGAAACACTTGAGTCGAGTCAAAAGGGTCGAATGGAATCAGAAACACTTGACTGGAGTCGAAAAGGGTCGAATGGAATCTGAAACAGTTGACTGGAGTCGAAAAGGGTCGAATGGAATCAGACACACTTGACTGGAGGCGAAAAGGGTCGAATGGAATCAGAAACGCATGAGTCGAGTCGAAAAGGGTGGAATGGAATCAGAAACACTTTACTGGAGTCGAAAAGGGTCGAATGGAATCAGAAACACTTGACTGGAGTCGAAAAGGGTCCAAAGGAATCAGAAAAATTTGACTGGAGTCGAAAAGGTTCCAAAGGAATCAGAAACACTTGACTGAAGTCGAAAAGGGTCGAATGGAAACAGAAACACTTGACTGGAGTCGAAAAGGGTCGAATGGAATCAGAAACACTTGATTGGAGTCGAAAAGGGTGGAATGGATTCAGAAACACTTGACTGGAGTCGAAAAGGGTCGAATGGAATCAGAAACACTTGAGTCGAGTCGAAAAGGGTCGAATGGAATCAGAAACACTTGAGTCGAGTCGAAGTGTCGAATGGAATCAGAAACACTTGAGTCGAGTCGAAATAGGTCGAATGGAATCAGAAACACTTGACTGGAGTCGAAAAGGGTCGAATTGAATCAGGAACACTTGACTGGAGTCGAGAAGGGTCAAATGGAATCAGAAACACTTGACTGGAGTCGAAAAGGGTCCAAAGGATCCAGAAACACTTGACACGATTCGAAAAGGGTCGAAAGGAATCAGAAACACTTGACTGGAGTCGAAAAGGGTCGAATGGAATCAGAATCACTTGAGTCGAGTCGAAAACGTTCGAATGGAATCAGAAACACTTGAGTCGAGTCGAAAGGGTCGAATGGAATCAGAAACACTTGAGTCGAGTCAAAAGGGTCGAATGGAATCAGAAACACTTGACTGGAGTCGAAAAGGGTCGAATGGAATCAGAAACACTAGAGTCGAATCGAAAAGGGTCGAATGGAATCAGAAACACTAGAGTCGAGTCCAAAAGGGTCGAATGGAATCAGAAACACTTGACTGGAGTCGAAATAGGTCGAATGGAATCAGAAACACTTGAGTGGAGTCGAAAAGGGTCGAATGGAATCAGAAACACTTGAGTCGAGTCGAAAAGGGTCGAATGGAATCAGAAACACTTGACTGGAGTCGAAAAGGGTCGAATGGAATCAGAAATACTTGACGGGAGTCGAAAAGGGTCCAAAGATTTAGAAACACTTGACTGGAGTCGAAAAGGGTCGAATGGAATCAGAAAAACTTGACTGGAGTCGAAAAGGGTCGAATGGAAAGAGAAACACTTGACTGGAGTCGAAAAGGGGCGAAAGGAATCAGAAATACTTGACTGGAGTCGAAAAGGGTCCAAAGGATTCAGAAACACTTGACTGGAGTCGAAAAGGGTCGAATGGAATCAGAAAAACTTGACTGGAGTCGAAAAGGGTCGAATGGAATCAGAAACACTTGACTGGAGTCGAAAAGGGTCGAATGGAATCAGAAACACTTGACTGGAGTCGAAAAGGGTCGAATGGAATCAGAAACACTTGAGTCGAGTCGAAAAGGGTCGAATGGAATCAGAAACACTTGAGTAGAGTTGAAAAGAGTCGAATGGAATCAGAAACACTTGACTGTATTCGAAAAGGGTCCAAAGAAATCAGAAACACTTGACTGGAGTCGAAAAGGGTCGAATGGAATCAGAAACACTTGACTGGAGTCGAAAAGGGTCGAATGGAATCAGAAACACTTGAGTCGAGTCGAAAGGGGTCGAATGGAATCAGAAACACTTGACTGGAGTCAAAAAGGGTCGAATGGAATCAGAAACACTTGACTGGAGTCGAAAGGGGTCGAATGGAATCAGAAACACTTGACTGGATTCGAAAAGGGTCGAATGGAATCAGAAACACTTGACTGGAGTCGAAAAGGGTCGAATGGAATCAGAAACACTTGAGTCGAGTTTAAAAGGGTCGAATGGAATCAGAAACACTTGCGTCGAGTCGAAAAGGGTCGAATGGTATCAGAAACTGGAGTCGGAAAGGGTCGAATGGAATCAGAAAAAATTGACTGGAGTCGAAAAGGGTCGAATGGAATCAGAAACACTTGAGTCGAGTCGAAAAGGGTCGAATGGAATCAGAAATACTTGACTGGAGTCGAAAAGGGTCGAATGGAATCAGAAACACTTGAGTCGATCGAAAAGGGTCGAATGGAATCAGAAATACTTGAGTGGAGTCGAAAAGGGTAGAATGGAATCAGAAACACTTGAGTCGAGTCGAAAAGGGTTGAATGGAATCAGAAACACTTGAGTCGAGTCAAAAGGGTCGAATGGAATCAGAAACACTTGACTGGAGTCGAAAAGGGTCCAATGGAATCTGAAACAGTTGACTGGAGTCGAAAAGGGTCGAATGGAATCAGACACACTTGACTGCAGGCGAAAAGGGTCGAATGGAATCAGAAACACTTGACTGGAGTCGAAAAGGGTCCAAAGGAATCAGAAAAATTTGACTGGAGTCGAAAAGGTTCCAAAGGAATCAGAAACACTTGACTGAAGTCGAAAAGGGTCGAATGGAAACAGAAACACTTGACCGGAGTCGAAAAGGGTCGAATGGAATCAGAAACACTTGATTGGAGTCGAAAAGGGTGGAATGGATTCAGAATCACTTGACTGGAGTCGAAAAGGGTCGAATGGAATCAGAAACCCTGAGTCGAGTCGAAAAGGGTCGAATGGAATCAGAAACACTTGAGTCGAGTCGAAGTGTCGAATGGAATCAGAAACACTTGAGTCGAGTCGAAATAGGTCGAATGGAATCAGAAACACTTGACTGGAGTCGAAAAGGGTCGAATTGAATCAGGAACACTTGACTGGAGTCGAGAAGGGTCGAATGGAATCAGAAACACTTGACTGGAGTCGAAAAGGGTCCAAAGGATCCAGAAACACTTGACACGATTCGAAAAGGGTCGAAAGGAATCAGAAACACTTGACTGGAGTCGAAAAGGCTCGAATGGAATCAGAATCACTTGAGTCGAGTCGAAAGGGTCGAATGGAATCAGAAACACTTGACTGGAGTCGAAAAGGGTCGAATGGAATCAGAAACACTTGAGTCGAGTCAAAAGGGTCGAATGGAATCAGAAACACTTGACTGGAGTCGAAAAGGGTCGAATGGAATCAGAAACACTAGAGTCGAGTCGAAAAGGGTCGAATGGAATCAGAAACACTAGAGTCGAGTCGAAAAGGGTCGAATGGAATCAGAAACACTTGACTGGAGTCGAAATAGGTCGAATGGAATCAGAAACACTTGAGTCGAGTCGAAAAGGGTCGAATGGAATCAGAAACACTTGAGTCGAGTCGAAAAGGGTCGAATGGAATCAGAAACACTTGACTGGAGTCGAAAAGGGTCGAATGGAATCAGAAATACTTGACGGGAGTCGAAAAGGGTCCAAAGATTCAGAAACACTTGACTGGAGTCGAAAAGGGTCGAATGGAATCAGAAAAACTTGACTGGAGTCGAAAAGGGTCGAATGGAAAGAGAAACACTTGACTGGAGTCGAAAAGGGTCGAATGGAATCAGAAATACTTGACTGGAGTCGAAAAGGGTCCAAAGGATTCAGAAACACTTGACTGGAGTCGAAAAGGGTCGAATGGAATCAGAAACACTTGATTGGAGTCGAAAAGGGTCGAATGGAATCAGACACACTTGACTGGAGGCGAAAAGGGTCTAATGGAATCAGAAACACTTGACTGGAGTCGAAAACGGTCCAAAGGAATCAGAAAAATTTGACTGGAGTCGAAAAGGTTCCAAAGGAATCAGAAACACTTGACTGAAGTCGAAAAGGGTCGAATGGAAACAGAAACACTTGACTGGAGTCGAAAAGGGTCGAATGGAATCAGAAACACTTGATTGGAGTCGAAAAGGGTGGAATGGATTCAGAATCACTTGACTGGAGTCGAAAAGGGTCGAATGGAATCAGAAACACTGAGTCGAGTCGAAAAGGTCGAATGGAATCAGAAACACTTGAGTCGAGTCGAAGTGTCGAATGGAATCAGAAACACTTGAGTCGAGTCGAAATAGGTCGAATGGAATCAGAAACACTTGACTGGAGTCGAAAAGGGTCGAATTGAATCAGGAACACTTGACTGGAGTCGAGAAGGGTCGAATGGAATCAGAAACACTTGACTGGAGTCGAAAAGGGTCCAAAGGATCCAGAAACACTTGACACGATTCGAAAAGGGTCGAAAGGAATCAGAAACACTTGACTGGAGTCGAAAAGGGTCGAATGGAATCAGAATCACTTGAGTCGAGTCGAAAACGTTCGAATGGAATCAGAAACACTTGAGTCGAGTCGAAAGGGTCGAATGGAATCAGAAACACTTGACTGGAGTCGAAAATAGTCGAATGGAATCAGAAACACTTGAGTCAAGTCAAAAGGGTCGAATGGAATCAGAAACACTTGACTGGAGTCGAAAAGGGTCGAATGGAATCAGAAACACTAGAGTCGAGTCGAAAAGGGTCGAATGGAATCAGAAACACTAGAGTCGAGTCGAAAAGGGTCGAATGGAATCAGAAACACTTGACTGGAGTCGAAATAGGTCGAATGGAATCAGAAACACTTGAGTCGAGTCGAAAAGGGTCGAATGGAATCAGAAACACTTGAGTCGAGTCGAAAAGGGTCGAATGGAATCAGAAACACTTGACTGGAGTCGAAAAGGGTCGAATGGAATCAGAAAAACTTGGCTGGAGTCGAAAAGGGTCGAATGGAATCAGAAACACTTGACTGGAGTCGAAAAGGGTCGAATTGAATCAGGAACACTTGACTGGAGTTGAGAAGGGTCGAATGGAATCAGAAACACTTGACTGGAGTCGAAAAGGGTCCAAAGGATCCAGAAACACTTGACACGATTCGAAAAGGGTCGAAAGGAATCAGAAACACTTGACTGGAGTCGAAAAGGGTCGAATGGAATCAGAATCACTTGAGTCGAGTCGAAAACGTTCGAATGGAATCAGAAACACTTGAGTCGAGTCGAAAGGGTCGAATGGAATCAGAAACACTTGACTGGAGTCGAAAATAGTCGAATGGAATCAGAAACACTTGAGTCAAGTCAAAAGGGTCGAATGGAATCAGAAACACTTGACTGGAGTCGAAAAGGGACGAATGGAATCAGAAACACTAGAGTCGAGTCGAAAAGGGTCGAATGGAATCAGAAACACTAGAGTCGAGTCGAAAAGGGTCGAATGGAATCAGAAACACTTGACTGGAGTCGAAATAGGTCGAATGGAATCAGAAACACTTGAGTCGAGTCGAAAAGGGTCGAATGGAATCAGAAACACTTGAGTCGAGTCGAAAAGTGTCGAATGGAATCAGAAACACTTGACTGGAGTCGAAAAGGGTCGAATGGAATCAGAAAAACTTGACTGGAGTCGAAAAGGGTCGAATGGAATCAGAAACACTTGACTGGAGTCGAAAAGGGTCGAATGGAATCAGAAACACTTGAGTCGAGTCGAAAAGGGTCGAATGGAATCAGAAACACTTGGGTCGAGTTGAAAAGAGTCGAATGGAATCAGAAACACTTGACTGGATTCGAAAAGGGTCCAAAGAAATCAGAAACACTTGACTGGAGTCGAAAAGGGTCGAATGGAATCAGAAACACTTGACTGGAGTCGAAAAGGATCGAATGGAATCAGAAACACTTGAGTCGAGTCGAAAGGGGTCGAATGGAATCAGAAACACTTGACTGGAGTCAAAAAGGGTCGAATGGAATCAGAAACACTTGACTGGAGTCGAAAGGGGTCGAATGGAATCAGAAACACTTGACTGGATTCGAAAAGGGTCGAATGGAATCAGAACCACTTGACTGGAGTCGAAAAGGGTCGAATGGAATCAGAAACACTTGAGTCGAGTTGAAAAGGGTCGAATGGAATCAGAAACACTTGCGTCGAGTCGAAAAGGGTCGAATGGTATCAGAAACTGGAGTCGGAAAGGGTCGAATGGAATCAGAAACACTTGACTGGAGTCGAAAAGGGTCGAATGGAATCAGAAACACTTGAGTCGAGTCGAAAAGGGTCGAATGGAATCAGAAATACTTGACTGGATTCGAAAGGGGTCGAATGGAATCAGAAACACTTGAGTCGATCGAAAAGGGTCGAATGGAATCAGAAATACTTGAGAGGAGTCGAAAAGAGTAGAATGGAATCAGAAACACTTGAGTCGAGTCGAAAAGGGTCGAATGGAATCAGAAACACTTGAGTCGAGTCAAAAGGGTCGAATGGAATCAGAAACACTTGACTGGAGTCGAAAAGGGTCGAATGGAATCTGAAACAGTTGACTGGAGTCGAAAAGGGTCGAATGGAATCAGACACACTTGACTGGAGGCGAAAAGGGTCGAATGGAATCAGAAACACTTGACTGGAGTCGAAAAGGGTCCAAAGGAATCAGAAAAATTTGACTGGAGTCGAAAAGGTTCCAAAGGAATCAGAAACACTTGACTGAAGTCGAAAAGGGTCGAATGGAAACAGAAACACTTGACTGGAGTCGAAAAGGGTCGAATGGAAACAGAAACACTTGATTGGAGTCGAAAAGGGTGGAATGGATTCAGAAACACTTGACTGGAGTCGAAAAGGGTCGAATGGAATCAGAAACACTTGAGTCGAGTCGAAAAGGGTCGAATGGAATCAGAAACACTTGAGTCGAGTCGAAGTGTCGAATGGAATCAGAAACACTTGAGTCGAGTCGAAATAGGTCGAATGGAATCAGAAACACTTGACTGGAGTCGAAAAGGGTCGAATGGAATCAGAAACACTTGAGTCGAGTCGAAAAGGGTCGAATGGAATCAGAAACACTTGAGTCGAGTTGAAAAGAGTCGAATGGAATCAGAAACACTTGACTGTATTCGAAAAGGGTCCAAAGAAATCAGAAACACTTGACTGGAGTCGAAAAGGGTCGAATGGAATCAGAAACACTTGACTGGAGTCGAAAAGGGTCGAATGGAATCAGAAACACTTGAGTCGAGTCGAAAGGGGTCGAATGGAATCAGAAACACTTGACTGGAGTCAAAAAGGGTCGAATGGAATCAGAAACACTTGACTGGAGTCGAAAGGGGTCGAATGGAATCAGAAACACTTGACTGGATTCGAAAAGGGTCGAATGGAATCAGAAACACTTGACTGGATTCGAAAAGGGTCGAATGGAATCAGGAACACTTGAGTCGAGTTTAAAAGGGTCGAATGGAATCAGAAACACTTGCGTCGAGTCGAAAAGGGTCGAATGGTATCAGAAACTGGAGTCGGAAAGGGTCGAATGGAATCAGAAAAAATTGACTGGAGTCGAAAAGGGTCGAATGGAATCAGAAACACTTGAGTCGATTCGAAAAGGGTCGAATGGAATCAGAAATACTTGACTGGAGTCGAAAAGGGTCGAATGGAATCAGAAACACTTGAGTGGAGTCGATAAGGGTAGAATGGAATCAGAAACACTTGAGTCGAGTCGAAAAGGGTTGAATGGAATCAGAAACACTTGAGTCGAGTCAAAAGGGTCGAATGGAATCAGAAACACTTGACTGGAGTCGAAAAGGGTCCAATGGAATCTGAAACAGTTGACTGGAGTCGAAAAGGGTCGAATGGAATCAGACACACTTGACTGCAGGCGAAAAGGGTCGAATGGAATCAGAAACACTTGACTGGAGTCGAAAAGGGTCCAAAGGAATCAGAAAAATTTGACTGGAGTCGAAAAGGTTCCAAAGGAATCAGAAACACTTGACTGAAGTCGAAAAGGGTCGAATGGAAACAGAAACACTTGACTGGAGTCGAAAAGGGTCGAATGGAATCAGAAACACTTGATTGGAGTCGAAAAGGGTGGAATGGATTCAGAATCACTTGACTGGAGTCGAAAAGGGTCGAATGGAATCAGAAACCCTGAGTCGAGTCGAAAAGGGTCGAATGGAATCAGAAACACTTGAGTCGAGTCGAAGTGTCGAATGGAATCAGAAACACTTGAGTCGAGTCGAAATAGGTCGAATGGAATCAGAAACACTTGACTGGAGTCGAAAAGGGTCGAATTGAATCAGGAACACTTGACTGGAGTCGAGAAGGGTCGAATGGAATCAGAAACACTTGACTGGAGTCGAAAAGGGTCCAAAGGATCCAGAAACACTTGACACGATTCGAAAAGGGTCGAAAGGAATCAGAAACACTTGACTGGAGTCGAAAAGGCTCGAATGGAATCAGAATCACTTGAGTCGAGTCGAAAACGTTCGAATGGAATCAGAAACACTTGAGTCGAGTCGAAAGGGTCGAATGGAATCAGAAACACTTGACTGGAGTCGAAAAGGGTCGAATGGAATCAGAAACACTTGAGTCGAGTCAAAAGGGTCGAATGGAATCAGAAACACTTGACTGGAGTCGAAAAGGGTCGAATGGAATCAGAAACACTAGAGTCGAGTCGAAAAGGGTCGAATGGAATCAGAAACACTAGAGTCGAGTCGAAAAGGGTCGAATGGAATCAGAAACACTTGACTGGAGTCGAAATAGGTCGAATGGAATCAGAAACACTTGAGTCGAGTCGAAAAGGGTCGAATGGAATCAGAAACACTTGAGTCGAGTCGAAAAGGGTCGAATGGAATCAGAAACACTTGACTGGAGTCGAAAAGGGTCGAATGGAATCAGAAATACTTGACGGGAGTCGAAAAGGGTCCAAAGATTCAGAAACACTTGACTGGAGTCGAAAAGGGTCGAATGGAATCAGAAAAACTTGACTGGAGTCGAAAAGGGTCGAATGGAAAGAGAAACACTTGACTGGAGTCGAAAAGGGTCGAATGGAATCAGAAATACTTGACTGGAGTCGAAAAGGGTCCAAAGGATTCAGAAACACTTGACTGGAGTCGAAAAGGGTCGAATGGAATCAGAAACACTTGATTGGAGTCGAAAAGGGTCGAATGGAATCAGACACACTTGACTGGAGGCGAAAAGGGTCTAATGGAATCAGAAACACTTGACTGGAGTCGAAAACGGTCCAAAGGAATCAGAAAAATTTGACTGGAGTCGAAAAGGTTCCAAAGGAATCAGAAACACTTGACTGAAGTCGAAAAGGGTCGAATGGAAACAGAAACACTTGACTGGAGTCGAAAAGGGTCGAATGGAATCAGAAACACTTGATTGGAGTCGAAAAGGGTGGAATGGATTCAGAATCACTTGACTGGAGTCGAAAAGGGTCGAATGGAATCAGAAACACTGAGTCGAGTCGAAAAGGTCGAATGGAATCAGAAACACTTGAGTCGAGTCGAAATAGGTCGAATGGAATCAGAAACACTTGACTGGAGTCGAAAAGGGTCGAATTGAATCAGGAACACTTGACTGGAGTCGAGAAGGGTCGAATGGAATCAGAAACACTTGACTGGAGTCGAAAAGGGTCCAAAGGATCCAGAAACACTTGACACGATTCGAAAAGGGTCGAAAGGAATCAGAAACACTTGACTGGAGTCGAAAAGGGTCGAATGGAATCAGAATCACTTGAGTCGAGTCGAAAACGTTCGAATGGAATCAGAAACACTTGAGTCGAGTCGAAAGGGTCGAATGGAATCAGAAACACTTGACTGGAGTCGAAAATAGTCGAATGGAATCAGAAACACTTGAGTCAAGTCAAAAGGGTCGAATGGAATCAGAAACACTTGACTGGAGTCGAAAAGGGTCGAATGGAATCAGAAACACTAGAGTCGAGTCGAAAAGGGTCGAATGGAATCAGAAACACTAGAGTCGAGTCGAAAAGGGTCGAATGGAATCAGAAACACTTGACTGGAGTCGAAATAGGTCGAATGGAATCAGAAACACTTGAGTCGAGTCGAAAAGGGTCGAATGGAATCAGAAACACTTGAGTCGAGTCGAAAAGGGTCGAATGGAATCAGAAACACTTGACTGGAGTCGAAAAGGGTCGAATGGAATCAGAAAAACTTGACTGGAGTCGAAAAGGGTCGAATGGAATCAGAAACACTTGACTGGAGTCGAAAAGGGTCGAATGGAATCAGAAACACTTGAGTCGAGTCGAAAAGGGTCGAATGGAATCAGAAACACTTGAGTCGAGTTGAAAAGAGTCGAATGGAATCAGAAACACTTGACTGGATTCGAAAAGGGTCCAAAGAAATCAGAAACACTTGACAGGAGTCGAAAAGGGTCGAATGGAATCAGAAACACTTGACTGGAGTCGAAAAGGGTCGAATGGAATCAGAAACACTTGAGTCGAGTCGAAAGGGGTCGAATGGAATCAGAAACACTTGACTGGAGTCAAAAAGGGTCGAATGGAATCAGAAACACTTGACTGGAGTCGAAAGGGGTCGAATGGAATCAGAAACACTTGACTGGATTCGAAAAGGGTCGAATGGAATCAGAAACACTTGACTGGAGTCGAAAAGGGTCGAATGGAATCAGAAACACTTGAGTCGAGTTTAAAAGGGTCGAATGGAATCAGAAACACTTGCGTCGAGTCGAAAAGGGTCGAATGGTATCAGAAACTGGAGTCGGAAAGGGTCGAATGGAATCAGAAAAAATTGACTGGAGTCGAAAAGGGTCGAATGGAATCAGAAACACTTGAGTCGAGTCGAAAAGGGTCGAATGGAATCAGAAATACTTGACTGGAGTCGAAAAGGGTCGAATGGAATCAGAAACACTTGAGTCGATCGAAAAGGGTCGAATGGAATCAGAAATACTTGAGTGGAGTCGAAAAGGGTAGAATGGAATCAGAAACACTTGAGTCGAGTCGAAAAGGGTTGAATGGAATCAGAAACACTTGAGTCGAGTCAAAAGGGTCGAATGGAATCAGAAATACTTGACTGGAGTCGAAAAGGGTCCAATGGAATCTGAAACAGTTGACTGGAGTCGAAAAGGGTCGAATGGAATCAGACACACTTGACTGCAGGCGAAAAGGGTCGAATGGAATCAGAAACACTTGACTGGAGTCGAAAAGGGTCCAAAGGAATCAGAAAAATTTGACTGGAGTCGAAAAGGTTCCAAAGGAATCAGAAACACTTGACTGAAGTCGAAAAGGGTCGAATGGAAACAGAAACACTTGACTGGAGTCGAAAAGGGTCGAATGGAATCAGAAACACTTGATTGGAGTCGAAAAGGGTGGAATGGATTCAGAATCACTTGACTGGAGTCGAAAAGGGTCGAATGGAATCAGAAACCCTGAGTCGAGTCGAAAAGGGTCGAATGGAATCAGAAACACTTGAGTCGAGTCGAAGTGTCGAATGGAATCAGAAACACTTGAGTCGAGTCGAAATAGGTCGAATGGAATCAGAAACACTTGACTGGAGTCGAAAAGGGTCGAATTGAATCAGGAACACTTGACTGGAGTCGAGAAGGGTCGAATGGAATCAGAAACACTTGACTGGAGTCGAAAAGGGTCCAAAGGATCCAGAAACACTTGACACGATTCGAAAAGGGTCGAAAGGAATCAGAAACACTTGACTGGAGTCGAAAAGGCTCGAATGGAATCAGAATCACTTGAGTCGAGTCGAAAACGTTCGAATGGAATCAGAAACACTTGAGTCGAGTCGAAAGGGTCGAATGGAATCAGAAACACTTGACTGGAGTCGAAAAGGGTCGAATGGAATCAGAAACACTTGAGTCGAGTCAAAAGGGTCGAATGGAATCAGAAACACTTGACTGGAGTCGAAAAGGGTCGAATGGAATCAGAAACACTTGACTGGAGTCGAAAAGGGTCCAAAGGATTCAGAAACACTTGACTGGAGTCGAAAAGGGTCGAATGGAATCAGAAACACTTGACTGGAGTCGAAATAGGTCGAATGGAATCAGAAACACTTGAGTCGAGTCGAAAAGGGTCGAATGGAATCAGAAACACTTGAGTCGAGTCGAAAAGGGTCGAATGGAATCAGAAACACTTGACTGGAGTCGAAAAGGGTCGAATGGAATCAGAAATACTTGACGGGAGTCGAAAAGGGTCCAAAGATTCAGAAACACTTGACTGGAGTCGAAAAGGGTCGAATGGAATCAGAAAAACTTGACTGGAGTCGAAAAGGGTCGAATGGAAAGAGAAACACTTGACTGGAGTCGAAAAGGGTCGAATGGAATCAGAAATACTTGACTGGAGTCGAAAAGGGTCCAAAGGATTCAGAAACACTTGACTGGAGTCGAAAAGGGTCGAATGGAATCAGAAACACTTGATTGGAGTCGAAAAGGGTCGAATGGAATCAGACACACTTGACTGGAGGCGAAAAGGGTCTAATGGAATCAGAAACACTTGACTGGAGTCGAAAACGGTCCAAAGGAATCAGAAAAATTTGACTGGAGTCGAAAAGGTTCCAAAGGAATCAGAAACACTTGACTGAAGTCGAAAAGGGTCGAATGGAAACAGAAACACTTGACTGGAGTCGAAAAGGGTCGAATGGAATCAGAAACACTTGATTGGAGTCGAAAAGGGTGGAATGGATTCAGAATCACTTGACTGGAGTCGAAAAGGGTCGAATGGAATCAGAAACACTGAGTCGAGTCGAAAAGGTCGAATGGAATCAGAAACACTTGAGTCGAGTCGAAGTGTCGAATGGAATCAGAAACACTTGAGTCGAGTCGAAATAGGTCGAATGGAATCAGAAACACTTGACTGGAGTCGAAAAGGGTCGAATTGAATCAGGAACACTTGACTGGAGTCGAGAAGGGTCGAATGGAATCAGAAACACTTGACTGGAGTCGAAAAGGGTCCAAAGGATCCAGAAACACTTGACACGATTCGAAAAGGGTCGAAAGGAATCAGAAACACTTGACTGGAGTCGAAAAGGGTCGAATGGAATCAGAATCACTTGAGTCGAGTCGAAAACGTTCGAATGGAATCAGAAACACTTGAGTCGAGTCGAAAGGGTCGAATGGAATCAGAAACACTTGACTGGAGTCGAAAATAGTCGAATGGAATCAGAAACACTTGAGTCAAGTCAAAAGGGTCGAATGGAATCAGAAACACTTGACTGGAGTCGAAAAGGGTCGAATGGAATCAGAAACACTAGAGTCGAGTCGAAAAGGGTCGAATGGAATCAGAAACACTAGAGTCGAGTCGAAAAGGGTCGAATGGAATCAGAAACACTTGACTGGAGTCGAAATAGGTCGAATGGAATCAGAAACACTTGAGTCGAGTCGAAAAGGGTCGAATGGAATCAGAAACACTTGATTGGAGTCGAAAAGGGTGGAATGGATTCAGAATCACTTGACTGGAGTCGAAAAGGGTCGAATGGAATCAGAAACCCTGAGTCGAGTCGAAAAGGGTCGAATGGAATCAGAAACACTTGAGTCGAGTCGAAGTGTCGAATGGAATCAGAAACACTTGAGTCGAGTCGAAATAGGTCGAATGGAATCAGAAACACTTGACTGGAGTCGAAAAGGGTCGAATTGAATCAGGAACACTTGACTGGAGTCGAGAAGGGTCGAATGGAATCAGAAACACTTGACTGGAGTCGAAAAGGGTCCAAAGGATCCAGAAACACTTGACACGATTCGAAAAGGGTCGAAAGGAATCAGAAACACTTGACTGGAGTCGAAAAGGCTCGAATGGAATCAGAATCACTTGAGTCGAGTCGAAAACGTTCGAATGGAATCAGAAACACTTGAGTCGAGTCGAAAGGGTCGAATGGAATCAGAAACACTTGACTGGAGTCGAAAAGGGTCGAATGGAATCAGAAACACTTGAGTCGAGTCAAAAGGGTCGAATGGAATCAGAAACACTTGACTGGAGTCGAAAAGGGTCGAATGGAATCAGAAACACTAGAGTCGAGTCGAAAAGGGTCGAATGGAATCAGAAACACTAGAGTCGAGTCGAAAAGGGTCGAATGGAATCAGAAACACTTGACTGGAGTCGAAATAGGTCGAATGGAATCAGAAACACTTGAGTCGAGTCGAAAAGGGTCGAATGGAATCAGAAACACTTGAGTCGAGTCGAAAAGGGTCGAATGGAATCAGAAACACTTGACTGGAGTCGAAAAGGGTCGAATGGAATCAGAAATACTTGACGGGAGTCGAAAAGGGTCCAAAGATTCAGAAACACTTGACTGGAGTCGAAAAGGGTCGAATGGAATCAGAAAAACTTGACTGGAGTCGAAAAGGGTCGAATGGAAAGAGAAACACTTGACTGGAGTCGAAAAGGGTCGAATGGAATCAGAAATACTTGACTGGAGTCGAAAAGGGTCCAAAGGATTCAGAAACACTTGACTGGAGTCGAAAAGGGTCGAATGGAATCAGAAACACTTGATTGGAGTCGAAAAGGGTCGAATGGAATCAGACACACTTGACTGGAGGCGAAAAGGGTCTAATGGAATCAGAAACACTTGACTGGAGTCGAAAACGGTCCAAAGGAATCAGAAAAATTTGACTGGAGTCGAAAAGGTTCCAAAGGAATCAGAAACACTTGACTGAAGTCGAAAAGGGTCGAATGGAAACAGAAACACTTGACTGGAGTCGAAAAGGGTCGAATGGAATCAGAAACACTTGATTGGAGTCGAAAAGGGTGGAATGGATTCAGAATCACTTGACTGGAGTCGAAAAGGGTCGAATGGAATCAGAAACACTGAGTCGAGTCGAAAAGGTCGAATGGAATCAGAAACACTTGAGTCGAGTCGAAATAGGTCGAATGGAATCAGAAACACTTGACTGGAGTCGAAAAGGGTCGAATTGAATCAGGAACACTTGACTGGAGTCGAGAAGGGTCGAATGGAATCAGAAACACTTGACTGGAGTCGAAAAGGGTCCAAAGGATCCAGAAACACTTGACACGATTCGAAAAGGGTCGAAAGGAATCAGAAACACTTGACTGGAGTCGAAAAGGGTCGAATGGAATCAGAATCACTTGAGTCGAGTCGAAAACGTTCGAATGGAATCAGAAACACTTGAGTCGAGTCGAAAGGGTCGAATGGAATCAGAAACACTTGACTGGAGTCGAAAATAGTCGAATGGAATCAGAAACACTTGAGTCAAGTCAAAAGGGTCGAATGGAATCAGAAACACTTGACTGGAGTCGAAAAGGGTCGAATGGAATCAGAAACACTAGAGTCGAGTCGAAAAGGGTCGAATGGAATCAGAAACACTAGAGTCGAGTCGAAAAGGGTCGAATGGAATCAGAAACACTTGACTGGAGTCGAAATAGGTCGAATGGAATCAGAAACACTTGAGTCGAGTCGAAAAGGGTCGAATGGAATCAGAAACACTTGAGTCGAGTCGAAAAGGGTCGAATGGAATCAGAAACACTTGACTGGAGTCGAAAAGGGTCGAATGGAATCAGAAAAACTTGACTGGAGTCGAAAAGGGTCGAATGGAATCAGAAACACTTGACTGGAGTCGAAAAGGGTCGAATGGAATCAGAAACACTTGAGTCGAGTCGAAAAGGGTCGAATGGAATCAGAAACACTTGAGTCGAGTTGAAAAGAGTCGAATGGAATCAGAAACACTTGACTGGATTCGAAAAGGGTCCAAAGAAATCAGAAACACTTGACAGGAGTCGAAAAGGGTCGAATGGAATCAGAAACACTTGACTGGAGTCGAAAAGGGTCGAATGGAATCAGAAACACTTGAGTCGAGTCGAAAGGGGTCGAATGGAATCAGAAACACTTGACTGGAGTCAAAAAGGGTCGAATGGAATCAGAAACACTTGACTGGAGTCGAAAGGGGTCGAATGGAATCAGAAACACTTGACTGGATTCGAAAAGGGTCGAATGGAATCAGAAACACTTGACTGGAGTCGAAAAGGGTCGAATGGAATCAGAAACACTTGAGTCGAGTTTAAAAGGGTCGAATGGAATCAGAAACACTTGCGTCGAGTCGAAAAGGGTCGAATGGTATCAGAAACTGGAGTCGGAAAGGGTCGAATGGAATCAGAAAAAATTGACTGGAGTCGAAAAGGGTCGAATGGAATCAGAAACACTTGAGTCGAGTCGAAAAGGGTCGAATGGAATCAGAAATACTTGACTGGAGTCGAAAAGGGTCGAATGGAATCAGAAACACTTGAGTCGATCGAAAAGGGTCGAATGGAATCAGAAATACTTGAGTGGAGTCGAAAAGGGTAGAATGGAATCAGAAACACTTGAGTCGAGTCGAAAAGGGTTGAATGGAATCAGAAACACTTGAGTCGAGTCAAAAGGGTCGAATGGAATCAGAAACACTTGACTGGAGTCGAAAAGGGTCCAATGGAATCTGAAACAGTTGACTGGAGTCGAAAAGGGTCGAATGGAATCAGACACACTTGACTGCAGGCGAAAAGGGTCGAATGGAATCAGAAACACTTGACTGGAGTCGAAAAGGGTCCAAAGGAATCAGAAAAATTTGACTGGAGTCGAAAAGGTTCCAAAGGAATCAGAAACACTTGACTGAAGTCGAAAAGGGTCGAATGGAAACAGAAACACTTGACTGGAGTCGAAAAGGGTCGAATGGAATCAGAAACACTTGATTGGAGTCGAAAAGGGTGGAATGGATTCAGAATCACTTGACTGGAGTCGAAAAGGGTCGAATGGAATCAGAAACCCTGAGTCGAGTCGAAAAGGGTCGAATGGAATCAGAAACACTTGAGTCGAGTCGAAGTGTCGAATGGAATCAGAAACACTTGAGTCGAGTCGAAATAGGTCGAATGGAATCAGAAACACTTGACTGGAGTCGAAAAGGGTCGAATTGAATCAGGAACACTTGACTGGAGTCGAGAAGGGTCGAATGGAATCAGAAACACTTGACTGGAGTCGAAAAGGGTCCAAAGGATCCAGAAACACTTGACACGATTCGAAAAGGGTCGAAAGGAATCAGAAACACTTGACTGGAGTCGAAAAGGCTCGAATGGAATCAGAATCACTTGAGTCGAGTCGAAAACGTTCGAATGGAATCAGAAACACTTGAGTCGAGTCGAAAGGGTCGAATGGAATCAGAAACACTTGACTGGAGTCGAAAAGGGTCGAATGGAATCAGAAACACTTGAGTCGAGTCAAAAGGGTCGAATGGAATCAGAAACACTTGACTGGAGTCGAAAAGGGTCGAATGGAATCAGAAACACTTGACTGGAGTCGAAAAGGGTCCAAAGGATTCAGAAACACTTGACTGGAGTCGAAAAGGGTCGAATGGAATCAGAAACACTTGACTGGAGTCGAAATAGGTCGAATGGAATCAGAAACACTTGAGTCGAGTCGAAAAGGGTCGAATGGAATCAGAAACACTTGAGTCGAGTCGAAAAGGGTCGAATGGAATCAGAAACACTTGACTGGAGTCGAAAAGGGTCGAATGGAATCAGAAATACTTGACGGGAGTCGAAAAGGGTCCAAAGATTCAGAAACACTTGACTGGAGTCGAAAAGGGTCGAATGGAATCAGAAAAACTTGACTGGAGTCGAAAAGGGTCGAATGGAAAGAGAAACACTTGACTGGAGTCGAAAAGGGTCGAATGGAATCAGAAATACTTGACTGGAGTCGAAAAGGGTCCAAAGGATTCAGAAACACTTGACTGGAGTCGAAAAGGGTCGAATGGAATCAGAAACACTTGATTGGAGTCGAAAAGGGTCGAATGGAATCAGACACACTTGACTGGAGGCGAAAAGGGTCTAATGGAATCAGAAACACTTGACTGGAGTCGAAAACGGTCCAAAGGAATCAGAAAAATTTGACTGGAGTCGAAAAGGTTCCAAAGGAATCAGAAACACTTGACTGAAGTCGAAAAGGGTCGAATGGAAACAGAAACACTTGACTGGAGTCGAAAAGGGTCGAATGGAATCAGAAACACTTGATTGGAGTCGAAAAGGGTGGAATGGATTCAGAATCACTTGACTGGAGTCGAAAAGGGTCGAATGGAATCAGAAACACTGAGTCGAGTCGAAAAGGTCGAATGGAATCAGAAACACTTGAGTCGAGTCGAAGTGTCGAATGGAATCAGAAACACTTGAGTCGAGTCGAAATAGGTCGAATGGAATCAGAAACACTTGACTGGAGTCGAAAAGGGTCGAATTGAATCAGGAACACTTGACTGGAGTCGAGAAGGGTCGAATGGAATCAGAAACACTTGACTGGAGTCGAAAAGGGTCCAAAGGATCCAGAAACACTTGACACGATTCGAAAAGGGTCGAAAGGAATCAGAAACACTTGACTGGAGTCGAAAAGGGTCGAATGGAATCAGAATCACTTGAGTCGAGTCGAAAACGTTCGAATGGAATCAGAAACACTTGAGTCGAGTCGAAAGGGTCGAATGGAATCAGAAACACTTGACTGGAGTCGAAAATAGTCGAATGGAATCAGAAACACTTGAGTCAAGTCAAAAGGGTCGAATGGAATCAGAAACACTTGACTGGAGTCGAAAAGGGTCGAATGGAATCAGAAACACTAGAGTCGAGTCGAAAAGGGTCGAATGGAATCAGAAACACTAGAGTCGAGTCGAAAAGGGTCGAATGGAATCAGAAACACTTGACTGGAGTCGAAATAGGTCGAATGGAATCAGAAACACTTGAGTCGAGTCGAAAAGGGTCGAATGGAATCAGAAACACTTGAGTCGAGTCGAAAAGGGTCGAATGGAATCAGAAACACTTGACTGGAGTCGAAAAGGGTCGAATGGAATCAGAAAAACTTGACTGGAGTCGAAAAGGGTCGAATGGAATCTGAAACAGTTGACTGGAGTCGAAAAGGGTCGAATGGAATCAGACACACTTGACTGGAGGCGAAAAGGGTCGAATGGAATCAGAAACACTTGACTGGAGTCGAAAAGGGTCCAAAGGAATCAGAAAAATTTGACTGGAGTCGAAAAGGTTCCAAAGGAATCAGAAACACTTGACTGAAGTCGAAAAGGGTCGAATGGAAACAGAAACACTTGACTGGAGTCGAAAAGGGTCGAATGGAAACAGAAACACTTGATTGGAGTCGAAAAGGGTGGAATGGATTCAGACACACTTGACTGGAGTCGAAAAGGGTCGAATGGAATCAGAAACACTTGAGTCGAGTCGAAAAGGGTCGAATGGAATCAGAAACACTTGAGTCGAGTCGAAGTGTCGAATGGAATCAGAAACACTTGAGTCGAGTCGAAATAGGTCGAATGGAATCAGAAACACTTGACTGGAGTCGAAAAGGGTCGAATGGAATCAGAAACACTTGAGTCGAGTCGAAAAGGGTCGAATGGAATCAGAAACACTTGAGTCGAGTTGAAAAGAGTCGAATGGAATCAGAAACACTTGACTGTATTCGAAAAGGGTCCAAAGAAATCAGAAACACTTGACTGGAGTCGAAAAGGGTCGAATGGAATCAGAAACACTTGACTGGAGTCGAAAAGGGTCGAATGGAATCAGAAACACTTGAGTCGAGTCGAAAGGGGTCGAATGGAATCAGAAACACTTGACTGGAGTCAAAAAGGGTCGAATGGAATCAGAAACACTTGACTGGAGTCGAAAGGGGTCGAATGGAATCAGAAACACTTGACTGGATTCGAAAAGGGTCGAATGGAATCAGAAACACTTGACTGGAGTCGAAAAGGGTCGAATGGAATCAGGAACACTTGAGTCGAGTTTAAAAGGGTCGAATGGAATCAGAAACACTTGCGTCGAGTCGAAAAGGGTCGAATGGTATCAGAAACTGGAGTCGGAAAGGGTCGAATGGAATCAGAAAAAATTGACTGGAGTCGAAAAGGGTCGAATGGAATCAGAAACACTTGAGTCGAGTCGAAAAGGGTCGAATGGAATCAGAAATACTTGACTGGAGTCGAAAAGGGTCGAATGGAATCAGAAACACTTGAGTCGATCGAAAAGGGTCGAATGGAATCAGAAATACTTGAGTGGAGTCGATAAGGGTAGAATGGAATCAGAAACACTTGAGTCGAGTCGAAAAGGGTTGAATGGAATCAGAAACACTTGAGTCGAGTCAAAAGGGTCGAATGGAATCAGAAACACTTGACTGGAGTCGAAAAGGGTCCAATGGAATCTGAAACAGTTGACTGGAGTCGAAAAGGGTCGAATGGAATCAGACACACTTGACTGCAGGCGAAAAGGGTCGAATGGAATCAGAAACACTTGACTGGAGTCGAAAAGGGTCCAAAGGAATCAGAAAAATTTGACTGGAGTCGAAAAGGTTCCAAAGGAATCAGAAACACTTGACTGAAGTCGAAAAGGGTCGAATGGAAACAGAAACACTTGACTGGAGTCGAAAAGGGTCGAATGGAATCAGAAACACTTGATTGGAGTCGAAAAGGGTGGAATGGATTCAGAATCACTTGACTGGAGTCGAAAAGGGTCGAATGGAATCAGAAACCCTGAGTCGAGTCGAAAAGGGTCGAATGGAATCAGAAACACTTGAGTCGAGTCGAAGTGTCGAATGGAATCAGAAACACTTGAGTCGAGTCGAAATAGGTCGAATGGAATCAGAAACACTTGACTGGAGTCGAAAAGGGTCGAATTGAATCAGGAACACTTGACTGGAGTCGAGAAGGGTCGAATGGAATCAGAAACACTTGACTGGAGTCGAAAAGGGTCCAAAGGATCCAGAAACACTTGACACGATTCGAAAAGGGTCGAAAGGAATCAGAAACACTTGACTGGAGTCGAAAAGGCTCGAATGGAATCAGAATCACTTGAGTCGAGTCGAAAACGTTCGAATGGAATCAGAAACACTTGAGTCGAGTCGAAAGGGTCGAATGGAATCAGAAACACTTGACTGGAGTCGAAAAGGGTCGAATGGAATCAGAAACACTTGAGTCGAGTCAAAAGGGTCGAATGGAATCAGAAACACTTGACTGGAGTCGAAAAGGGTCGAATGGAATCAGAAACACTAGAGTCGAGTCGAAAAGGGTCGAATGGAATCAGAAACACTAGAGTCGAGTCGAAAAGGGTCGAATGGAATCAGAAACACTTGACTGGAGTCGAAATAGGTCGAATGGAATCAGAAACACTTGAGTCGAGTCGAAAAGGGTCGAATGGAATCAGAAACACTTGAGTCGAGTCGAAAAGGGTCGAATGGAATCAGAAACACTTGACTGGAGTCGAAAAGGGTCGAATGGAATCAGAAATACTTGACGGGAGTCGAAAAGGGTCCAAAGATTCAGAAACACTTGACTGGAGTCGAAAAGGGTCGAATGGAATCAGAAAAACTTGACTGGAGTCGAAAAGGGTCGAATGGAAAGAGAAACACTTGACTGGAGTCGAAAAGGGTCGAATGGAATCAGAAATACTTGACTGGAGTCGAAAAGGGTCCAAAGGATTCAGAAACACTTGACTGGAGTCGAAAAGGGTCGAATGGAATCAGAAACACTTGATTGGAGTCGAAAAGGGTCGAATGGAATCAGACACACTTGACTGGAGGCGAAAAGGGTCTAATGGAATCAGAAACACTTGACTGGAGTCGAAAACGGTCCAAAGGAATCAGAAAAATTTGACTGGAGTCGAAAAGGTTCCAAAGGAATCAGAAACACTTGACTGAAGTCGAAAAGGGTCGAATGGAAACAGAAACACTTGACTGGAGTCGAAAAGGGTCGAATGGAATCAGAAACACTTGATTGGAGTCGAAAAGGGTGGAATGGATTCAGAATCACTTGACTGGAGTCGAAAAGGGTCGAATGGAATCAGAAACACTGAGTCGAGTCGAAAAGGTCGAATGGAATCAGAAACACTTGAGTCGAGTCGAAATAGGTCGAATGGAATCAGAAACACTTGACTGGAGTCGAAAAGGGTCGAATTGAATCAGGAACACTTGACTGGAGTCGAGAAGGGTCGAATGGAATCAGAAACACTTGACTGGAGTCGAAAAGGGTCCAAAGGATCCAGAAACACTTGACACGATTCGAAAAGGGTCGAAAGGAATCAGAAACACTTGACTGGAGTCGAAAAGGGTCGAATGGAATCAGAATCACTTGAGTCGAGTCGAAAACGTTCGAATGGAATCAGAAACACTTGAGTCGAGTCGAAAGGGTCGAATGGAATCAGAAACACTTGACTGGAGTCGAAAATAGTCGAATGGAATCAGAAACACTTGAGTCAAGTCAAAAGGGTCGAATGGAATCAGAAACACTTGACTGGAGTCGAAAAGGGTCGAATGGAATCAGAAACACTAGAGTCGAGTCGAAAAGGGTCGAATGGAATCAGAAACACTAGAGTCGAGTCGAAAAGGGTCGAATGGAATCAGAAACACTTGACTGGAGTCGAAATAGGTCGAATGGAATCAGAAACACTTGAGTCGAGTCGAAAAGGGTCGAATGGAATCAGAAACACTTGAGTCGAGTCGAAAAGGGTCGAATGGAATCAGAAACACTTGACTGGAGTCGAAAAGGGTCGAATGGAATCAGAAAAACTTGACTGGAGTCGAAAAGGGTCGAATGGAATCAGAAACACTTGACTGGAGTCGAAAAGGGTCGAATGGAATCAGAAACACTTGAGTCGAGTCGAAAAGGGTCGAATGGAATCAGAAACACTTGAGTCGAGTTGAAAAGAGTCGAATGGAATCAGAAACACTTGACTGGATTCGAAAAGGGTCCAAAGAAATCAGAAACACTTGACAGGAGTCGAAAAGGGTCGAATGGAATCAGAAACACTTGACTGGAGTCGAAAAGGGTCGAATGGAA
The DNA here is from genome assembly GCF_048418805.1 of Vulpes vulpes. Classification (NCBI taxonomy): domain Eukaryota; kingdom Metazoa; phylum Chordata; class Mammalia; order Carnivora; family Canidae; genus Vulpes; species Vulpes vulpes. The sequence goes on from NC_132782.1 coordinate 284,981, forward strand.
TCAGAAACACTTGCGTCGAGTCGAAAGGGGTCGAATGGAATCAGAAACACTTGACTGGAGTCAAAAAGGGTCGAATGGAATCAGAAACACTTGACTGGAGTCGAAAGGGGTCGAATGGAATCAGAAACACTTGACTGGATTCGAAAAGGGTCGAATGGAATCAGAAACACTTGACTGGAGTCGAAAAGGGTCGAATGGAATCAGAAACACTTGAGTCGAGTTTAAAAGGGTCGAATGGAATCAGAAACACTTGCGTCGAGTCGAAAAGGGTCGAATGGTATCAGAAACTGGAGTCGAAAAGGGTCGAATGGAATCAGAAAAAATTGACTGGAGTCGAAAAGGGTCGAATGGAATCAGAAACACTTGAGTCGAGTCGAAAAGGGTCGAATGGAATCAGAAATACTTGACTGGAGTCGAAAAGGGTCGAATGGAATCAGAAACACTTGAGTCGATCGAAAAGGGTCGAATGGAATCAGAAATACTTGAGTGGAGTCGAAAAGGGTAGAATGGAATCAGAAACACTTGAGTCGAGTCGAAAAGGGTTGAATGGAATCAGAAACACTTGAGTCGAGTCAAAAGGGTCGAATGGAATCAGAAATACTTGACTGGAGTCGAAAAGGGTCCAATGGAATCTGAAACAGTTGACTGGAGTCGAAAAGGGTCGAATGGAATCAGACACACTTGACTGCAGGCGAAAAGGGTCGAATGGAATCAGAAACACTTGACTGGAGTCGAAAAGGGTCCAAAGGAATCAGAAAAATTTGACTGGAGTCGAAAAGGTTCCAAAGGAATCAGAAACACTTGACTGAAGTCGAAAAGGGTCGAATGGAAACAGAAACACTTGACTGGAGTCGAAAAGGGTCGAATGGAATCAGAAACACTTGATTGGAGTCGAAAAGGGTGGAATGGATTCAGAATCACTTGACTGGAGTCGAAAAGGGTCGAATGGAATCAGAAACCCTGAGTCGAGTCGAAAAGGGTCGAATGGAATCAGAAACACTTGAGTCGAGTCGAAGTGTCGAATGGAATCAGAAACACTTGAGTCGAGTCGAAATAGGTCGAATGGAATCAGAAACACTTGACTGGAGTCGAAAAGGGTCGAATTGAATCAGGAACACTTGACTGGAGTCGAGAAGGGTCGAATGGAATCAGAAACACTTGACTGGAATCGAAAAGGGTCCAAAGGATCCAGAAACACTTGACACGATTCGAAAAGGGTCGAAAGGAATCAGAAACACTTGACTGGAGTCGAAAAGGCTCGAATGGAATCAGAATCACTTGAGTCGAGTCGAAAACGTTCGAATGGAATCAGAAACACTTGAGTCGAGTCGAAAGGGTCGAATGGAATCAGAAACACTTGACTGGAGTCGAAAAGGGTCGAATGGAATCAGAAACACTTGAGTCGAGTCAAAAGGGTCGAATGGAATCAGAAACACTTGACTGGAGTCGAAAAGGGTCGAATGGAATCAGAAACACTTGACTGGAGTCGAAAAGGGTCCAAAGGATTCAGAAACACTTGACTGGAGTCGAAAAGGGTCGAATGGAATCAGAAACACTTGACTGGAGTCGAAATAGGTCGAATGGAATCAGAAACACTTGAGTCGAGTCGAAAAGGGTCGAATGGAATCAGAAACACTTGAGTCGAGTCGAAAAGGGTCGAATGGAATCAGAAACACTTGACTGGAGTCGAAAAGGGTCGAATGGAATCAGAAATACTTGACGGGAGTCGAAAAGGGTCCAAAGATTCAGAAACACTTGACTGGAGTCGAAAAGGGTCGAATGGAATCAGAAAAACTTGACTGGAGTCGAAAAGGGTCGAATGGAAAGAGAAACACTTGACTGGAGTCGAAAAGGGTCGAATGGAATCAGAAATACTTGACTGGAGTCGAAAAGGGTCCAAAGGATTCAGAAACACTTGACTGGAGTCGAAAAGGGTCGAATGGAATCAGAAACACTTGATTGGAGTCGAAAAGGGTCGAATGGAATCAGACACACTTGACTGGAGGCGAAAAGGGTCTAATGGAATCAGAAACACTTGACTGGAGTCGAAAACGGTCCAAAGGAATCAGAAAAATTTGACTGGAGTCGAAAAGGTTCCAAAGGAATCAGAAACACTTGACTGAAGTCGAAAAGGGTCGAATGGAAACAGAAACACTTGACTGGAGTCGAAAAGGGTCGAATGGAATCAGAAACACTTGATTGGAGTCGAAAAGGGTGGAATGGATTCAGAATCACTTGACTGGAGTCGAAAAGGGTCGAATGGAATCAGAAACACTGAGTCGAGTCGAAAAGGTCGAATGGAATCAGAAACACTTGAGTCGAGTCGAAGTGTCGAATGGAATCAGAAACACTTGAGTCGAGTCGAAATAGGTCGAATGGAATCAGAAACACTTGACTGGAGTCGAAAAGGGTCGAATTGAATCAGGAACACTTGACTGGAGTCGAGAAGGGTCGAATGGAATCAGAAACACTTGACTGGAGTCGAAAAGGGTCCAAAGGATCCAGAAACACTTGACACGATTCGAAAAGGGTCGAAAGGAATCAGAAACACTTGACTGGAGTCGAAAAGGGTCGAATGGAATCAGAATCACTTGAGTCGAGTAGAAAACGTTCGAATGGAATCAGAAACACTTGAGTCGAGTCGAAAGGGTCGAATGGAATCAGAAACACTTGACTGGAGTCGAAAATAGTCGAATGGAATCAGAAACACTTGAGTCAAGTCAAAAGGGTCGAATGGAATCAGAAACACTTGACTGGAGTCGAAAAGGGTCGAATGGAATCAGAAACACTAGAGTCGAGTCGAAAAGGGTCGAATGGAATCAGAAACACTAGAGTCGAGTCGAAAAGGGTCGAATGGAATCAGAAACACTTGACTGGAGTCGAAATAGGTCGAATGGAATCAGAAACACTTGAGTCGAGTCGAAAAGGGTCGAATGGAATCAGAAACACTTGAGTCGAGTCGAAAAGGGTCGAATGGAATCAGAAACACTTGACTGGAGTCGAAAAGGGTCGAATGGAATCAGAAAAACTTGACTGGAGTCGAAAAGGGTCGAATGGAATCAGAAACACTTGACTGGAGTCGAAAAGGGTCGAATGGAATCAGAAACACTTGAGTCGAGTCGAAAAGGGTCGAATGGAATCAGAAACACTTGAGTCGAGTTGAAAAGAGTCGAATGGAATCAGAAACACTTGACTGGATTCGAAAAGGGTCCAAAGAAATCAGAAACACTTGACAGGAGTCGAAAAGGGTCGAATGGAATCAGAAACACTTGACTGGAGTCGAAAAGGGTCGAATGGAATCAGAAACACTTGAGTCGAGTCGAAAGGGGTCGAATGGAATCAGAAACACTTGACTGGAGTCAAAAAGGGTCGAATGGAATCAGAAACACTTGACTGGAGTCGAAAGGGGTCGAATGGAATCAGAAACACTTGACTGGATTCGAAAAGGGTCGAATGGAATCAGAAACACTTGACTGGAGTCGAAAAGGGTCGAATGGAATCAGAAACACTTGAGTCGAGTTTAAAAGGGTCGAATGGAATCAGAAACACTTGCGTCGAGTCGAAAAGGGTCGAATGGTATCCGAAACTGGAGTCGGAAAGGGTCGAATGGAATCAGAAAAAATTGACTGGAGTCGAAAAGGGTCGAATGGAATCAGAAACACTTGAGTCGAGTCGAAAAGGGTCGAATGGAATCAGAAATACTTGACTGGAGTCGAAAAGGGTCGAATGGAATCAGAAACACTTGAGTCGATCGAAAAGGGTCGAATGGAATCAGAAATACTTGAGTGGAGTCGAAAAGGGTAGAATGGAATCAGAAACACTTGAGTCGAGTCGAAAAGGGTTGAATGGAATCAGAAACACTTGAGTCGAGTCAAAAGGGTCGAATGGAATCAGAAATACTTGACTGGAGTCGAAAAGGGTCCAATGGAATCTGAAACAGTTGACTGGAGTCGAAAAGGGTCGAATGGAATCAGACACACTTGACTGCAGGCGAAAAGGGTCGAATGGAATCAGAAGCACTTGACTGGAGTCGAAAAGGGTCCAAAGGAATCAGAAAAATTTGACTGGAGTCGAAAAGGTTCCAAAGGAATCAGAAACACTTGACTGAAGTCGAAAAGGGTCGAATGGAAACAGAAACACTTGACTGGAGTCGAAAAGGGTCGAATGGAATCAGAAACACTTGATTGGAGTCGAAAAGGGTGGAATGGATTCAGAATCACTTGACTGGAGTCGAAAAGGGTCGAATGGAATCAGAAACCCTGAGTCGAGTCGAAAAGGGTCGAATGGAATCAGAAACACTTGAGTCGAGTCGAAGTGTCGAATGGAATCAGAAACACTTGAGTCGAGTCGAAATAGGTCGAATGGAATCAGAAACACTTGACTGGAGTCGAAAAGGGTCGAATTGAATCAGGAACACTTGACTGGAGTCAAGAAGGGTCGAATGGAATCAGAAACACTTGACTGGAGTCGAAAAGGGTCCAAAGGATCCAGAAACACTTGACACGATTCGAAAAGGGTCGAAAGGAATCAGAAACACTTGACTGGAGTCGAAAAGGCTCGAATGGAATCAGAATCACTTGAGTCGAGTCGAAAACGTTCGAATGGAATCAGAAACACTTGAGTCGAGTCGAAAGGGTCGAATGGAATCAGAAACACTTGACTGGAGTCGAAAAGGGTCGAATGGAATCAGAAACACTTGAGTCGAGTCAAAAGGGTCGAATGGAATCAGAAACACTTGACTGGAGTCGAAAAGGGTCGAATGGAATCAGAAACACTAGAGTCGAGTCGAAAAGGGTCGAATGGAATCAGAAACACTAGAGTTGAGTCGAAAAGGGTCGAATGGAATCAGAAACACTTGACTGGAGTCGAAATAGGTCGAATGGAATCAGAAACACTTGAGTCGAGTCGAAAAGGGTCGAATGGAATCAGAAACACTTGAGTCGAGTTGAAAAGGGTCGAATGGAATCAGAAACACTTGACTGGAGTCGAAAAGGGTCGAATGGAATCAGAAATACTTGACGGGAGTCGAAAAGGGTCCAAAGATTCAGAAACACTTGACTGGAGTCGAAAAGGGTCGAATGGAATCAGAAAAACTTGATTGGAGTCGAAAAGGGTCGAATGGAATCAGACACACTTGACTGGAGGCGAAAAGGGTCTAATGGAATCAGAAACACCTGACTGGAGTCGAAAACGGTCCAAAGGAATCAGAAAAATTTGACTGGAGTCGAAAAGGTTCCAAAGGAATCAGAAACACTTGACTGAAGTCGAAAAGGGTCGAATGGAAACAGAAACACTTGACTGGAGTCGAAAAGGGTCGAATGGAATCAGAAACACTTGATTGGAGTCGAAAAGGGTGGAATGGATTCAGAATCACTTGACTGGAGTCGAAAAGGGTCGAATGGAATCAGAAACACTGAGTCGAGTCGAAAAGGTCGAATGGAATCAGAAACACTTGAGTCGAGTCGAAGTGTCGAATGGAATCAGAAACACTTGAGTCGAGTCGAAATAGGTCGAATGGAATCAGAAACACTTGACTGGAGTCGAAAAGGGTCGAATTGAATCAGGAACACTTGACTGGAGTCGAGAAGGGTCGAATGGAATCAGAAACACTTGACTGGAGTCGAAAAGGGTCCAAAGGATCCAGAAACACTTGACACGATTCGAAAAGGGTCGAAAGGAATCAGAAACACTTGACTGGAGTCGAAAAGGGTCGAATGGAATCAGAATCACTTGAGTCGAGTCGAAAACGTTCGAATGGAATCAGAAACACTTGAGTCGAGTCGAAAGGGTCGAATGGAATCAGAAACACTTGACTGGAGTCGAAAATAGTCGAATGGAATCAGAAACACTTGAGTCAAGTCAAAAGGGTCGAATGGAATCAGAAACACTTGACTGGAGTCGAAAAGGGTCGAATGGAATCAGAAACACTAGAGTCGAGTCGAAAAGGGTCGAATGGAATCAGAAACACTAGAGTCGAGTCGAAAAGGGTCGAATGGAATCAGAAACACTTGACTGGAGTCGAAATAGGTCGAATGGAATCAGAAACACTTGAGTCGAGTCGAAAAGGGTCGAATGGAATCAGAAACACTTGAGTCGAGTCGAAAAGGGTCGAATGGAATCAGAAACACTTGACTGGAGTCGAAAAGGGTCGAATGGAATCAGAAACACTTGACTGGATTCGAAAAGGGTCGAATGGAATCAGAAACACTTGAGTCGAGTCGAAAAGGGTCGAATGGAATCAGAAACACTTGAGTCGAGTTGAAAAGAGTCGAATGGAATCAGAAACACTTGACTGGATTCGAAAAGGGTCCAAAGAAATCAGAAACACTTGACAGGAGTCGAAAAGGGTCGAATGGAATCAGAAACACTTGACTGGAGTCGAAAAGGGTCGAATGGAATCAGAAACACTTGAGTCGAGTCGAAAGGGGTCGAATGGAATCAGAAACACTTGACTGGAGTCAAAAAGGGTCGAATGGAATCAGAAACACTTGACTGGAGTCGAAAGGGGTCGAATGGAATCAGAAACACTTGACTGGATTCGAAAAGGGTCGAATGGAATCAGAAACACTTGACTGGAGTCGAAAAGGGTCGAATGGAATCAGAAACACTTGAGTCGAGTTGAAAAGGGTCGAATGGAATCAGAAACACTTGCGTCGAGTCGAAAAGGGTCGAATGGTATCAGAAACTGGAGTCGGAAAGGGTCGAATGGAATCAGAAACACTTGACTGGAGTCGAAAAGGGTCGAATGGAATCAGAAACACTTGAGTCGAGTCGAAAAGGGTCGAATGGAATCAGAAATACTTGACTGGAGTCGAAAAGGGTCGAATGGAATCAGAAACACTTGAGTCGATCGAAAAGGGTCGAATGGAATCAGAAATACTTGAGTGGAGTCGAAAAGAGTAGAATGGAATCAGAAACACTTGAGTCGAGTCGAAAAGGGTCGAATGGAATCAGAAACACTTGAGTCGAGTCAAAAGGGTCGAATGGAATCAGAAACACTTGACTGGAGTCGAAAAGGGTCGAAAGGAATCTGAAACAGTTGACTGGAGTCGAAAAGGGTCGAATGGAATCAGACACACTTGACTGGAGGCGAAAAGGGTCGAATGGAATCAGAAACACTTGACTGGAGTCGAAAAGGGTCCAAAGGAATCAGAAAAATTTGACTGGAGTCGAAAAGGTTCCAAAGGAATCAGAAACACTTGACTGAAGTCGAAAAGGGTCGAATGGAAACAGAAACACTTGACTGGAGTCGAAAAGGGTCGAATGGAATCAGAAACACTTGATTGGAGTCGAAAAGGGTGGAATGGATTCAGAAACACTTGACTGGAGTCCAAAAGGGTCGAATGGAATCAGAAACACTTGAGTCGAGTCGAAAAGGGTCGAATGGAATCAGAAACACTTGAGTCGAGTCGAAGTGTCGAATGGAATCAGAAACACTTGAGTCGAGTCGAAATAGGTCGAATGGAATCAGAAACACTTGACTGGAGTCGAAAAGTGTCGAATGGAATCAGAAACACTTGAGTCGAGTCGAAAAGGGTCGAATGGAATCAGAAACACTTGAGTCGAGTTGAAAAGAGTCGAATGGAATCAGAAACACTTGACTGTATTCGAAAAGGGTCCAAAGAAATCAGAAACACTTGACTGGAGTCGAAAAGGGTCGAATGGAATCAGAAACACTTGACTGGAGTCGAAAAGGGTCGAATGGAATCAGAAACACTTGAGTCGAGTCGAAAGGGGTCGAATGGAATCAGAAACACTTGACTGGAGTCAAAAAGGGTCGAATGGAATCAGAAACACTTGACTGGAGTCGAAAGGGGTCGAATGGAATCAGAAACACTTGACTGGATTCGAAAAGGGTCGAATGGAATCAGAAACACTTGACTGGAGTCGAAAAGGGTCGAATGGAATCAGAAACACTTGAGTCGAGTTTAAAAGGGTCGAATGGAATCAGAAACACTTGCGTCGAGTCGAAAAGGGTCGAATGGTATCCGAAACTGGAGTCGGAAAGGGTCGAATGGAATCAGAAAAAATTGACTGGAGTCGAAAAGGGTCGAATGGAATCAGAAACACTTGAGTCGAGTCGAAAAGGGTCGAATGGAATCAGAAATACTTGACTGGAGTCGAAAAGGGTCGAATGGAATCAGAAACACTTGAGTCGATCGAAAAGGGTCGAATGGAATCAGAAATACTTGAGTCGAGTCAAAAGGGTCGAATGGAATCAGAAACACTTGACTGGAGTCGAAAAGGGTCCAATGGAATCTGAAACAGTTGACTGGAGTCGAAAAGGGTCGAATGGAATCAGACACACTTGACTGCAGGCGAAAAGGGTCGAATGGAATCAGAAACACTTGAGTCGAGTCAAAAGGGTCGAATGGAATCAGAAACACTTGACTGGAGTCGAAAAGGGTCCAATGGAATCTGAAACAGTTGACTGGAGTCGAAAAGGGTCGAATGGAATCAGACACACTTGACTGCAGGCGAAAAGGGTCGAATGGAATCAGAAACACTTGACTGGAGTCGAAAAGGGTCCAAAGGAATCAGAAAAATTTGACTGGAGTCGAAAAGGTTCCAAAGGAATCAGAAACACTTGACTGAAGTCGAAAAGGGTCGAATGGAAACAGAAACACTTGACTGGAGTCGAAAAGGGTCGAATGGAATCAGAAACACTTGATTGGAGTCGAAAAGGGTGGAATGGATTCAGAATCACTTGACTGGAGTCGAAAAGGGTCGAATGGAATCAGAAACCCTGAGTCGAGTCGAAAAGGGTCGAATGGAATCAGAAACACTTGAGTCGAGTCGAAGTGTCGAATGGAATCAGAAACACTTGAGTCGAGTCGAAATAGGTCGAATGGAATCAGAAACACTTGACTGGAGTCGAAAAGGGTCGAATTGAATCAGGAACACTTGACTGGAGTCGAGAAGGGTCGAATGGAATCAGAAACAGTTGACTGGAGTCGAAAAGGGTCCAAAGAATCCAGAAACACTTGACACGATTCGAAAAGGGTCGAAAGGAATCAGAAACACTTGACTGGAGTCGAAAAGGCTCGAATGGAATCAGAATCACTTGAGTCGAGTCGAAAACGTTCGAATGGAATCAGAAACACTTGAGTCGAGTCGAAAGGGTCGAATGGAATCAGAAACACTTGACTGGAGTCGAAAAGGGTCGAATGGAATCAGAAACACTTGAGTCGAGTCAAAAGGGTCGAATGGAATCAGAAACACTTGACTGGAGTCGAAAAGGGTCGAATGGAATCAGAAACACTAGAGTCGAGTCGAAAAGGGTCGAATGGAATCAGAAACACTAGAGTCGAGTCGAAAAGGGTCGAATGGAATCAGAAACACTTGACTGGAGTCGAAATAGGTCGAATGGAATCAGAAACACTTGAGTCGAGTCGAAAAGGGTCGAATGGAATCAGAAACACTTGAGTCGAGTCGAAAAGGGTCGAATGGAATCAGAAACACTTGACTGGAGTCGAAAAGGGTCGAATGGAATCAGAAATACTTGACGGGAGTCGAAAAGGGTCCAAAGATTCAGAAACACTTGACTGGAGTCGAAAAGGGTCGAATGGAATCAGAAAAACTTGACTGGAGTCGAAAAGGGTCGAATGGAAAGAGAAACACTTGACTGGAGTCGAAAAGGGTCGAATGGAATCAGAAATACTTGACTGGAGTCGAAAAGGGTCCAAAGGATTCAGAAACACTTGACTGGAGTCGAAAAGGGTCGAATGGAATCAGAAACACTTGATTGGAGTCGAAAAGGGTCGAATGGAATCAGACACACTTGACTGGAGGCGAAAAGGGTCTAATGGAATCAGAAACACTTGACTGGAGTCGAAAACGGTCCAAAGGAATCAGAAAAATTTGACTGGAGTCGAAAAGGTTCCAAAGGAATCAGAAACACTTGACTGAAGTCGAAAAGGGTCGAATGGAAACAGAAACACTTGACTGGAGTCGAAAAGGGTCGAATGGAATCAGAAACACTTGATTGGAGTCGAAAAGGGTGGAATGGATTCAGAATCACTTGACTGGAGTCGAAAAGGGTCGAATGGAATCAGAAACACTGAGTCGAGTCGAAAAGGTCGAATGGAATCAGAAACACTTGAGTCGAGTCGAAGTGTCGAATGGAATCAGAAACACTTGAGTCGAGTCGAAATAGGTCGAATGGAATCAGAAACACTTGACTGGAGTCGAAAAGGGTCGAATTGAATCAGGAACACTTGACTGGAGTCGAGAAGGGTCGAATGGAATCAGAAACACTTGACTGGAGTCGAAGAGGGTCCAAAGGATCCAGAAACACTTGACACGATTCGAAAAGGGTCGAAAGGAATCAGAAACACTTGACTGGAGTCGAAAAGGGTCGAATGGAATCAGAATCACTTGAGTCGAGTCGAAAACGTTCGAATGGAATCAGAAACACTTGAGTCGAGTCGAAAGGGTCGAATGGAATCAGAAACACTTGACTGGAGTCGAAAATAGTCGAATGGAATCAGAAACACTTGAGTCAAGTCAAAAGGGTCGAATGGAATCAGAAACACTTGACTGGAGTCGAAAAGGGTCGAATGGAATCAGAAACACTAGAGTCGAGTCGAAAAGGGTCGAATGGAATCAGAAACACTAGAGTCGAGTCGAAAAGGGTCGAATGGAATCAGAAACACTTGACTGGAGTCGAAATAGGTCGAATGGAATCAGAAACACTTGAGTCGAGTCGAAAAGGGTCGAATGGAATCAGAAACACTTGAGTCGAGTCGAAAAGGGTCGAATGGAATCAGAAACACTTGACTGGAGTCGAAAAGGGTCGAATGGAATCAGAAAAACTTGACTGGAGTCGAAAAGGGTCGAATGGAATCAGAAACACTTGACTGGAGTCGAAAAGGGTCGAATGGAATCAGAAACACTTGAGTCGACTCGAAAAGGGTCGAATGGAATCAGAAACACTTGAGTCGAGTTGAAAAGAGTCGAATGGAATCAGAAACACTTGACTGGATTCGAAAAGGGACCAAAGAAATCAGAAACACTTGACAGGAGTCGAAAATGGTCGAATGGAATCAGAAACACTTGACTGGAGTCGAAAAGGGTCGAATGGAATCAGAAACACTTGAGTCGAGTCGAAAGGGGTCGAATGGAATCAGAAACACTTGACTGGAGTCAAAAAGGGTCGAATGGAATCAGAAACACTTGACTGGAGTCGAAAGGGGTCGAATGGAATCAGAAACACTTGACTGGATTCGAAAAGGGTCGAATGGAATCAGAAACACTTGACTGGAGTCGAAAAGGGTCGAATGGAATCAGAAACACTTGAGTCGAGTTGAAAAGGGTCGAATGGAATCAGAAACACTTGCGTCGAGTCGAAAAGGGTCGAATGGTATCAGAAACTGGAGTCGGAAAGGGTCGAATGGAATCAGAAACACTTGACTGGAGTCGAAAAGGGTCGAATGGAATCAGAAACACTTGAGTCGAGTCGAAAAGGGTCGAATGGAATCAGAAATACTTGACTGGAGTCGAAAAGGGTCGAATGGAATCAGAAACACTTGAGTCGATCGAAAAGGGTCGAATGGAATCAGAAATACTTGAGTGGAGTCGAAAAGAGTAGAATGGAATCAGAAACACTTGAGTCGAGTCGAAAAGGGTCGAATGGAATCAGAAACACTTGAGTCGAGTCAAAAGGGTCGAATGGAATCAGAAACACTTGACTGGAGTCGAAAAGGGTCGAATGGAATCTGAAACAGTTGACTGGAGTCGAAAAGGGTCGAATGGAATCAGACACACTTGACTGGAGGAGAAAAGGGTCGAATGGAATCAGAAACACTTGACTGGAGTCGAAAAGGGTCCAAAGGAATCAGAAAAATTTGACTGGAGTCGAAAAGGTTCCAAAGGAATCAGAAACACTTGACTGAAGTCGAAAAGGGTCGAATGGAAACAGAAACACTTGACTGGAGTCGAAAAGGGTCGAATGGAATCAGAAACACTTGATTGGAGTCGAAAAGGGTGGAATGGATTCAGAAACACTTGACTGGAGTCGAAAAGGGTCGAATGGAATCAGAAACACTTGAGTCGAGTCGAAAAGGGTCGAATGGAATCAGAAACACTTGAGTCGAGTCGAAGTGTCGAATGGAATCAGAAACACTTGAGTCGAGTCGAAATAGGTCGAATGGAATCAGAAACACTTGACTGGAGTCGAAAAGGGTCGAATTGAATCAGGAACACTTGACTGGAGTCGAGAAGGGTCGAATGGAATCAGAAACACTTGACTGGAGTCGAAAAGGGTCCAAAGGATCCAGAAACACTTGACACGATTCGAAAAGGGTCGAAAGGAATCAGAAACAATTGACTGGAGTCGAAAAGCGTCGAATGGAATCAGAATCACTTGAGTCGAGTCGAAAACGTTCGAATGGAATCAGAAACACATGAGTCGAGTCGAAAGGGTCGAATAGAATCAGAAACACTTGACTGGAGTCGAAAATAGTCGAATGGAATCAGAAACACTTGAGTCGAGTCAAAAGGGTTGAATGGAATCAGAAATACTTGACTGGAGTCGAAAAGGGTCGAATGGAATCAGAAACACTAGAGTCGAGTCGAAAAGGGTCGAATGGAATCAGAAACTCTGGAGTCGAGTCGAAAAGGGTCGAATGGAATCAGAAACACTTGACTGGAGTCGAAATAGGTCGAATGGAATCAGAAACACTTGAGTCGAGTCGAAAAGGGTCGAATGGAATCAGAAACACTTGAGTCGAGTCGAAAAGGGTCGAATGGAATCAGAAACACTTGACGGGAGTCGAAAAGGGTCGAATGGAATCAGAAACACTTGACTGGAGTCGAGAAGGGTCGAATGGAATCAGAAACACTTGACTGGAGTCGAAAAGGGTCGAATGGAATCAGAAACACTTGAGTCGAGTCGAAAAGGGTCGAATGGAATCAGAAACACTTGAGTCGAGTTGAAAAGAGTCGAATGGAATCAGAAACACTTGACTGGATTCGAAAAGGGTCCAAAGAAATCAGAAACACTTGAGAGGAGTCGAAAAGGGTCGAATGGAATCAGAAACACTTGACTGGAGTCGAAAAGGGTCGAATGGAATCAGAAACACTTGAGTCGAGTCGAAAGGGGTCGAATGGAATCAGAAACACTTGACTGGAGTCAAAAAGGGTCGAATGGAATCAGAAACACTTGACTGGAGTCGAAAGGGGTCGAATGGAATCAGAAACACTTGACTGGATTCGAAAAGGGTCGAATGGAATCAGAAACACTTGAGTCGAGTCGAAGTGTCGAATGGAATCAGAAACACTTGAGTCGAGTCGAAAAGTGTCGAATGGAATCAGAAACACTTGAGTCGAGTCGAAAAGGGTCGTATGGAATCAGAAACACTTGAGTTGAGTTGAAAAGGGTCGAATGGAATCAGAAACACTTGACTGGAGTCGATAAGGGTCGAATGGAATCAGAAACACTTGACTGGAGTCGAAAAGGGTGCAAAGGATCCAGAAACACTTGACACGATTCGAAAAGGGTCGAAAGGAATCAGCAACACTTGACTGGAGTCGAAAGGATGGAATGAAATCAGAAACACTTGACTGGAGTCAAAATGGTCGAATGGAATCAGAAACACTTGAGTCGAGTCGAAAAGGGTCGAATGGAATCAGAAAGAATTGAGTCGAGTCGAAAAGGGTCGAATCGAATCAGAAACACTTGAATGGATGCGAAAAGGGTCGAATGGAAACAGAAACACTTGTGTCAAGTCGAAAAGGGTCGAATGGAATCAGAAACACTTGACTGGAGTCGAAAAGGGTCGAATGGAATCAGAAAGAATTGAGTCGAGTCGAAAAGGGTCGAATGGAATCAGAAACACTTGAATGGAGTAGAAAAGGATCCAAAGGAATCAGAAACACTTGACTGGAGTCGAAAAAGGTCGAATTGAAATAGAAACACTTGACTGGAGTCGAAAAGGGTCGAATGGAATCAGAAACACTTGACTGGAGTCAAAAACCGTCGAATGGAATCAGAAACACTAGAGTCGAGTCGAAAAGGGTTGAATGGAATCATAAACACTTGAGTCGAGTCGAAAAGGGTCGAATGGAATCAGAAACACTTGACTGGAGTCGAAATAGGTCGAATGGAATCAGAAACACTTGAGTCGAGTCGAAAAGGGTCGAATGGAATCAGAAACACTTGAGTCGAGTCGAAAAGGGTCGAATGGAATCAGAAACACTTGACTGGAGTCGAAAAGGGTCGACTGGAATCAGAAATACTTGACTGGAGTCGAAAAGGGTCCAAAGGATTCAGAAGCACTTGACTGGAGTCGAAAAGGTTCGAATGGAATCAGAAAAACTTAACTGGAGTCGAAAAGGGTCGAATGGAATCAGAAACACTTGACTGGAGTCGAAAAGGGTCGAATGGAATCAGAAACACTTGAGTCGAGTCGAAAAGGGTCGAATGGAATCAGAAACACTTGAGTCGAGGCGAAAAGTGTCGAATGGAATCAGAAACACTTGAGTCGAGTCGAAAAGGGCCGAATGGAATCAGAAACACTTGAGTCGAGTCGAAAAGGGTCGAATGGAATCAGAAACACTTGCGTCGAGTCGAATAGGGTCGAATGGAATCAGAAACACTTGACTGGAGTCGAAAAGGGTGCAAAGGATCCAGAAACACTTGACACGATTCGAAAAGTGTCGAAAGGAATCAGAAACACTTGACTAGACTCGAAAAGTGTCGAATGGAATCAGAATCACTTGAGTCGAGTCTAAAAGGGTCGAATGGAATCAGAAACACTTGAGTCGAGTAGAAAACAGTCGAATGGAATCAGAAACACTTGAGTCGAGTCTAAAAGGGTCGAATGGAATCAGAAACACTTGAGTCGATCGAAAAGGGTCGAATGGAATCAGAAACACATGAGTAGAGTCGAAAGGGGTAGAATGGAAGCAGAAACACTTGAGTCGAGTCGAAAGGGTCGAATGGAATCAGAAACACTTCACTGGAGTCGAAAAGAGTCGAATGGAATCAGAAACACTTGAGTCGAGTCAAAAGGGTCGAATGGAATCAGAAAGAATTGAGTCGAGTCGAAAAGGGTCGAATGGAATCAGAAACACTTGACTGGAGTCGAAAAGGGTCGAATGGAATCAGAAATACTTGACTGGAGTCGAAAAGGGTCCAAAGGATTCAGAAACACTTGACTGGAGTCGAAAAGGGTCGAATGGAATCAGAAAAACTTGACTGGAGTCGAAAAGGGTCGAATGGAATCAGAAACACTTGACTGGAGTCGAAAAGGGTCGAATGGAATCAGAAACACTTGACTGGAGTCGAAAAGGATGGAATGAAATCAGAAACACTTGAGTGGAGTCGAAAATGGTCGAATGGAATCAGAAACACTTGAGTCGAGTCGAAAAGGGTCGAATGGAATCAGAAAGAATTGAGTCGAGTCGAAAAGGGTCGAATGGAATCAGAAACACTTGAGTCGAGTCTAAAAGGGTCGAATGGAATCAGAAACACTTGAGTCGATCGAAAAGGGTCGAATGGAATCAGAAACATTCACTGGATTCGAACGGGTCGAATGGAATCAGAAACACTTGACTGGAGTCGAAAAGGGACGAATGGAATCAGAAAGAATAGAGTCGAGTCAAAAAGGGTCGAATGGAATCAGAAACACTTGAATGGAGTCGAAAAGGATCCAGGGGAATCAGAAACACTTGACTGGAGTCGAAAAAGGTCGAATTGAATTAGAAACACTTGACTGGAGTCAAAAAGGGTCGAATGGAATCAGAAACACTTGACTGGAGTCGAAAAGGGTCGAATGGAATCAGAAACACTTGAGTCGAGTCGAAAAGGGTCGAATGGAATCAGAAACACTGGAGTCGATTCGAAAAGGGTCGAATGGAATCAGAAACACTTGACTGGAGTCGAAAAGGGTAGAATGGAATCAGAAACACTTGACTGGAGTCGAAAAGGGTCCAAAGGATTCAGAAACACTTGACGGGAGTCGAAAAGGGTCCAAAGGAATTAGAAACACTTGACTGGAGTCGAAAAGGGTCGAATGGAATCAGAAACACTTGTGTCCGGTCGAAAAGGTTCGAATGGAATCAGAAACACTTGACTGGAGTCGAGAAGGGTCGAATGGAATCAGAAACACTTGACTGGAGTTGAAAAGGGTGCAAAGGATCCAGAAACACTTGACACGATTCGAAAAGGGTCGAAAGGAATCAGCAACACTTGACTGGAGTCGAAAAGGGTCGAATGGAATCAGAATCACTTGAGTCGAGTTGAAAAGGGTCGAATGGAATCAGAAACACTTGAGTCGAGTCGAAAACGGTCGAATGGAATCAGAAACACTTGAGTCGAGTCGAAAAGGGTCAAATGGAATCAGAAACACTTGAGTCGATCGAAAAGGGTCGAATGGAATCAGAAACACATGAGTGGAGTCGAAAAGGGTAGAATGAAAGCAGAAACACTTGAGTCGAGTCGAGAAGGGTCGAATGGAATCAGAAACACATGAGTCGAGTAGAAAAGGGTCGAATGGAATCAGAAACACTTGAGTCGAGTCGAAAAGGGTCGAATGGAATCAGAAACACTTGACTGGGTCGAAAAGGGTACAAAGGAATCAGAAACACTTGACTGGAGTCGAAAAGGGCCGAATGGAATCAGAAACACTTGACTGGAGTCGAAAAATGTAGAATGGAATCAGAAACACTTGACTGGAGTAGAAACGGGTCGAATGGAATCAGAAACACTTGACTGGAGTCAAAAAGGGTCGAATGGAATCAGAAACACTTGAGTCGAGTCGAAAAGGGTCGAATGGAATCAGAAAAAATTTACTGGAGTCGAAAAGGGTCTAAAGGAATCAGAAACACTTGACTGGAGTCGAAAAGGATCGAATGGAATCAGAAACACTTGACTGGATTCGAAAAGGGTCGAATGGAATCAGAAACACTTGACTGGAGTCGAAAACTGTCGAATGGAATCAGAAACACTTGACTGGAGTCGAAAAGAGTCGAATGGAATCAGAAACACTTGAGTCGAGTCGAAAAGTGTCGAATGGAATCAGAAAAACTTGACTGGAGTCGATAATTGTCGAGTGGAATCAGAAAAACTTGACTGGAGTCGAAAAGGTTCGAATGGTATCAGAAACACTTGTCTGTAGTCGAAAAGGTTCGAATGGAATCAGAAACACTTGACTGGAGTCGAAAAGGGTCCAAAGGAATCAGAAACACTTGACTGGAGTCGAAAAGGGTCGAATGGAATCAGAAACACTTGACTGGAGTCGAAAAGGGTCGAATGGAATCAGAAACACTTGAGTCGAGTCGAAAATGTTCGAATGGTATCAGAAACAATTGACTGGAGTCGAAAATGGTCGAGTGGAATCAGAATCACTTTACTGGATTCAAAAAGGGTCCAAAGGAATTAGAAACACTTGACTGGAGTCGAAAAGGGTCGAATGGAATCAGATACACTTGTGTCGAGTCGAAAAGGGTCGAAAGGAATCAGAAACACTTGACTGGAGTCGAAAAGGGTGCAAAGGATCCAGAAACACTTGACACGATTTGAAAAGGGTCGAAAGGAATCAGCAACACTTGACTGGAGTCGAAAAGGGTCGAATGGAATCAGAATCACTTGCGTCGAGTCGAAAAGGGTCAAATGGAATCAGAAACACTTGATTCGAGTCGAAAACGGTCGAATGGAATCAGAAACACTTGAGTCGAGTCGAAAAGGGTCGAATGGAATCAGAAACACTTGACTGGAGTCGAAAAGGGTCGAATGGAATCAGAAAGAATTGAGTCGAGTCGAAAAGGTTCGAATGGAATGAGAAACACTTGAATGGATTCGAAAAGGGTCGAATGGAATCAGAAACACTTGAGTCGAGTCGAAAAGGGTCGAATGGAATCAGAAACACTTGACTGGAGTCGAAAAGGGTCGACTGGAATCAGAAATACTTGACTGCAGTCGAAAAAGGTCCAAAGGATTCAGAAACACTTGACTGGAGTCGAAAAGGGTCGAATGGAATCAGAAACACTTGACTGGAGTCGAAAAGGGTCGAATGGAATCAGAAACACTTGAGTCGAGTCGAAAAGGGTCGAATGGAATCAGAAACACTTGAGTCGAGTCGAAAAGTGTCGAATGGAATCAGAAACCCTTGAGTCGAGTCGAAAAGGGTCGAATGGAATCAGAAACACTTGAGTCGAGTCGAAAAGGGTCGAATGGAATCAGAAACACTTGACTGGAGTAGAGAAGGGTCGAATGGAATCAGAATCACTTGACTGGAGTCGAAAAGGGTCGAATGGAATCAGAAACACTTGACTGGAGTCGAAAAGGGTCGAATGGAATCAGAAACACTTGACTGGATTCGAAAGGATGGAATGAAATCAGAAACACTTGACTGGAGTCAAAAATGGTCGAATGGAATCAGAAACACTTGAGTCGAGTCGAAAAGGGTCGAATGGAATCAGAAAGAATTGAGTCGAGTCGAAAAGGGTCGAATCGAATCAGAAACACTTGAATGGATTCGAAAAGGGTCGAATGGAAACAGAAACACTTTTGTCGAGTCGAAAAGGGTCGAATGGAATCAGAAACATTTTCTGGATTCGAAACGGGTCGAATGGAATCAGAAACACTTGAGTCGAGTCGAAAAGGGTCGAATGGAATCAGAAAGAATTGAGTCGATTCGAAAAGGGTCGAATGGAATCAGAAACACTTGAATGGAGTAGAAAAGGATCCAAAGGAATCAGAAACACTTGACTGGAGTCGAAAAAGGTCGAATTGAATTAGAAACACTTGACTGGAGTCGAAAAGGGTCGAATGGAATCAGAAACACTAGAGTCGAGTCGAAAAGGGTCGAATGGAATCATAAACACTTGAGTCGAGTCGAAAAGTGTCGAATGGAATCAGAAACACTTGAGTCGAGTCGAAAAGGGTCGAATGGAATCAGAAACACTTGAGTTGAGTTGAAAAGGGTCGAATGGAATCAGAAACACTTGACTGGAGTCGAGAAGGGTCGAATGGAATCAGAAACACTTGACTGGAGTCGAAAAGGGTGCAAAGGATCCAGAAACACTTGACACGATTCGAAAAGGGTCGAAAGGAATCAGCAACACTTGACTGAAGTCGAAAAGGGTCGAATGGAATCAGAATCACTTGAGTCGAGTCGAAAAGGGTCAAATGGAATCAGAAACACTTGAGTCGAGTCGAAAACGGTCGAATGGAATCAGAAACACTTGAGTCGAGTCGAACAGGGTCGAATGGAATCAGAAACACTTGACTGGAGTCGAGAAGTGTCGAATGGAATCAGAAACACTTGACTGGAGTCGAAAAGGGTCGAATGGAATCAGAAAGGATTGAGTCGAGTCGAAAAGGGTCGAATGGAATCAGAAACACTTGAATGGATTCGAAAAGGGTCGAATGGAAACAGAAACACTTGTGTCGAGTCGAAAAGGGTCGAATGGAATCAGAAAAATTGACTGGATTCGAAACCGGTCGAATGGAATCAGAAACACTTGACTGGAGTCGAAAAGGGTCGAATGGAATCAGAAAGAATTGAGTCGAGTCGAAAAGGGTCGAATGCAATCAGAAACACTTGAATGGAGTAGAAAAGGATCCAAAGGAATCAGAAACACTTGACTGGAGTCGAAAAAGGTCGAATTGAATTAGAAACACTTGACTGGAGTCGAAAAGGGTCGAATGGAATCAGAAACACTTGAGTCGAGTCGAAAAGTGTCGAATGGAATCAGAAACACTTGAGTCGAGTCGAAAAGGGTCAAATGGAATCAGAAACACTTGAGTCGAGTCGAAAAGGGTCGAATGGAATCAGAAACACTTGACTGGAATCGAGAAGGGTCGAATGGAATCAGAAACACTTGACTGGAGTCGAAAAGCGTCGAATGGAATCAGAAACACTTGAGTGGAGTCAAAAAGGGTCGAATGGAATCAGAAACACTTGACTGGAGTCGAAAGGATGGAATGAAATCAGAAACACTTGACTGGAGTCAAAAATGGTCGAATGGAATCAGAAACACTTGATTGGAGTCGAAAAGGGTCGAATGGAATCAGAAAGAATTGAGTCGAGTCGAAAAGGGTCGAATCGAATCAGAAACACTTGAATGGATGCGAAAAGGGTCGAATGGAAACAGAAACACTTGTGTCAAGTCGAAAAGGGTCGAATGGAATCAGGAACATTTTCTGGATTCGAAACGGGTCGAATGGAATCAGAAACACTTGACTGGAGTCGAAAAGGGTCGAATGGAATCAGAAAGAATTGAGTCGAGTCGAAAAGGGTCGAATGGAATCAGAAACACTTGAATGGAGTAGAAAAGGATCCAAAGGAATCAGAAACACTTGACTGGAGTCGAAAAAGGTCGAATTGAATTAGAAACACTTGACTGGAGTCGAAAAGGGTCGAATGGAATCAGAAACACTTGACTGGAGTCAAAAACCGTCGAATGGAATCAGAAACACTAGAGTCGAGTCGAAAAGGGTTGAATGGAATCATAAACACTTGAGTCGAGTCGAAAAGGGTCGAATGGAATCAGAAACACTTGACTGGAGTCGAAATAGGTCGAATGGAATCAGAAACACTTGAGTCGAGTCGAAAAGGGTCGAATGGAATCAGAAACACTTGAGTCGAGTCGAAAAGGGTCGAATGGAATCAGAAACACTTGACTGGAGTCGAAAAGGGTCGACTGGAATCAGAAATACTTGACTGGAGTCGAAAAGGGTCCAAAGGATTCAGAAACACTTGACTGGAGTCGAAAAGGTTCGAATGGAATCAGAAAAACTTGACTGGAGTCGAAAAGGGTCGAATGGAATCAGAAACACTTGACTGGAGTCGAAAAGGGTCGAATGGAATGAGAAACACTAGAGTCGAGTCGAAAAGGGTCGAATGGAATCAGAAACACTTGAGTCGAGGCGAAAAGTGTCGAATGGAATCAGAAACACTTGAGTCGAGTCGAAAAGGGCCGAATGGAATCAGAAACACTTGAGTCGAGTCGAAAAGGGTCGAATGGAATCAGAAACACTTGCGTCGAGTCGAATAGGGTCGAATGGAATCAGAAACACTTGACTGGAGTCGAAAAGGGTGCAAAGGATCCAGAAACACTTGACACGATTCGAAAAGTGTCGAAAGGAATCAGAAACACTTGACTAGACTCGAAAAGTGTCGAATGGAATCAGAATCACTTGAGTCGAGTCTAAAAGGGTCGAATGGAATCAGAAACACTTGAGTCGAGTAGAAAACAGTCGAATGGAATCAGAAACACTTGAGTCGAGTCTAAAAGGGTCGAATGGAATCAGAAACACTTGAGTCGATCGAAAAGGGTCGAATGGAATCAGAAACACATGAGTAGAGTCGAAAGGGGTAGAATGGAAGCAGAAACACTTGAGTCGAGTCGAAAGGGTCGAATGGAATCAGAAACACTTCACTGGAGTCGAAAAGAGTCGAATGGAATCAGAAACACTTGAGTCGAGTCAAAAGGGTCGAATGGAATCAGAAAGAATTGAGTCGAGTCGAAAAGGGTCGAATGGAATCAGAAACACTTGACTGGAGTCGAAAAGGGTCGAATGGAATCAGAAATACTTGACTGGAGTCGAAAAGGGTCCAAAGGATTCAGAAACACTTGACTGGAGTCGAAAACGGTCGAATGGAATCAGAAACACTTGACTGGAGTCGAAAAGTGTCGAATGGAATCAGAAACACTTGAGTCGAGTTTAAAAGGGTCGAATGGAATCAGAAACACTTGACTGGAGTCGAAAAGGGTCCAAAGGAATCAGAAACACTTGACTGGAGTCGAAAAGGGTCGAATGGAATCAGAAACACTTGAGTCGAGTTGAAAAGGTTCGAATGGAATCAGAAACACCTGAGTCGAGTCGAAAAGGGTCGAATGGAATCAGAAACACTTGAATCGAGTCGAAAAGGGTCGAATGGAATCAGAAACACTTGACTGGAGTCGAAAAGGGTCGAATGGAATCAGAAACACTTGACTGAATTCGAAAAGGGTGGAATGGAATCAGAAACACTTGACTGGAGTCAAAAAGGGTCCAAAGGAATCAGAAACACTTGACCGGAGTCCAAAAGGGTCGAATGGAATCAGAAACACTTGACTGGAGTCGAAAAGGGTCGAATGGAATCAGAAACACTTGACTGGATTCGAAAAGGGTCGAATGGAATCAGAAAGAATTGAGTCGAGTCGAAAAGGGTCGAATCGAATCAGAAACACTTGAATGGATTCGAAAAGGGTCGAATGGAAACAGAAACACTTTTGTCGAGTCGAAAAGGGTCGAATGGAATCAGAAACATTTTCTGGATTCGAAACGGGTCGAATGGAATCAGAAACACTTGAGTCGAGTCGAAAAGGGTCGAATGGAATCAGAAAGAATTGAGTCGATTCGAAAAGGGTCGAATGGAATCAGAAACACTTGAATGGAGTAGAAAAGGATCCAAAGGAATCAGAAACACTTGACTGGAGTCGAAAAAGGTCGAATTGAATTAGAAACACTTGACTGGAGTCGAAAAGGGTCGAATGGAATCAGAAACACTAGAGTCGAGTCGAAAAGGGTCGAATGGAATCATAAACACTTGAGTCGAGTCGAAAAGGGTCGAATGGAATCAGAAAGACTTGAGTTGAGTTGAAAAGGGTCGAATGGAATCAGAAACACTTGACTGGAGTCGAGAAGGGTCGAATGGAATCAGAAACACTTGACTGGAGTCGAAAAGGGTGCAAAGGATCCAGAAACACTTGACACGATTCGAAAAGGGTCGAAAGGATTCAGCAACACTTGACTGAAGTCGAAAAGGGTCGAATGGAATCAGAATCACTTGAGTCGAGTCGAAAAGGGTCAAATGGAATCAGAAACACTTGAGTCGAGTCGAAAACGGTCGAATGGAATCAGAAACACTTGAGTCGAGTCGAACAGGGTCGAATGGAATCAGAAACACTTGACTGGAGTCGAGAAGTGTCGAATGGAATCAGAAACACTTGACTGGAGTCGAAAAGGGTCGAATGGAATCAGAAAGGATTGAGTCGAGTCGAAAAGGGTCGAATGGAATCAGAAACACTTGAATGGATTCGAAAAGGGTCGAATGGAAACAGAAACACTTGTGTCGAGTCGAAAAGGGTCGAATGGAATCAGAAAAATTGACTGGATTCGAAACCGGTCGAATGGAATCAGAAACACTTGACTGGAGTCGAAAAGGGTCGAATGGAATCAGAAAGAATTGAGTCGAGTCGAAAAGGGTCGAATGCAATCAGAAACACTTGAATGGAGTAGAAAAGGATCCAAAGGAATCAGAAACACTTGACTGGAGTCGAAAAAGGTCGAATTGAATTAGAAACACTTGACTGGAGTCGAAAAGGGTCGAATGGAATCAGAAACACTTGAGTCGAGTCGAAAAGGGTCGAATGGAATCAGAAACACTTGACTGGAATCGAGAAGGGTCGAATGGAATCAGAAACACTTGACTGGAGTCGAAAAGCGTCGAATGGAATCAGAAACACTTGAGTGGAGTCAAAAAGGGTCGAATGGAATCAGAAACACTTGACTGGAGTCGAAAGGATGGAATGAAATCAGAAACACTTGACTGGAGTCAAAAATGGTCGAATGGAATCAGAAACACTTGATTGGAGTCGAAAAGGGTCGAATGGAATCAGAAAGAATTGAGTCGAGTCGAAAAGGGTCGAATCGAATCAGAAACACTTGAATGGATGCGAAAAGGGTCGAATGGAAACAGAAACACTTGTGTCAAGTCGAAAAGGGTCGAATGGAATCAGGAACTTTTCTGGATTCGAAACGGGTCGAATGGAATCAGAAACACTTGACTGGAGTCGAAAAGGGTCGAATGGAATCAGAAAGAATTGAGTCGAGTCGAAAAGGGTCGAATGGAATCAGAAACACTTGAATGGAGTAGAAAAGGATCCAAAGGAATCAGAAACACTTGACTGGAGTCGAAAAAGGTCGAATTGAATTAGAAACACTTGACTGGAGTCGAAAAGGGTCGAATGGAATCAGAAACACTTGACTGGAGTCAAAAACCGTCGAATGGAATCAGAAACACTAGAGTCGAGTCGAAAAGGGTTGAATGGAATCATAAACACTTGAGTCGAGTCGAAAAGGGTCGAATGGAATCAGAAACACTTGACTGGAGTCGAAATAGGTCGAATGGAATCAGAAACACTTGAGTCGAGTCGAAAAGGGTCGAATGGAATCAGAAACACTTGAGTCGAGTCGAAAAGTGTCGAATGGAATCAGAAACACTTGACTGGAGTCGAAAAGGGTCGACTGGAATCAGAAATACTTGACTGGAGTCGAAAAGGGTCCAAAGGATTCAGAAACACTTGACTGGAGTCGAAAAGGTTCGAATGGAATCAGAAAAACTTGACTGGAGTCGAAAAGGGTCGAATGGAATCAGAAACACTTGACTGGAGTCGAAAAGGGTCGAATGGAATCAGAAACACTAGAGTCGAGTCGAAAAGGGTCGAATGGAATCAGAAACACTTGACTGGAGTCGAAAAGGGTCGACTGGAATCAGAAATACTTGACTGGAGTCGAAAAGGGTCCAAAGGATTCAGAAACACTTGACTGGAGTCGAAAAGGTTCGAATGGAATCAGAAAAACTTGACTGGAGTCGAAAAGGGTCGAATGGAATCAGAAACACTTGACTGGAGTCGAAAAGGGTCGAATGGAATCAGAAACACTAGAGTCGAGTCGAAAAGGGTCGAATGGAATCAGAAACACTTGAGTCGAGGCGAAAAGTGTCGAATGGAATCAGAAACACTTGAGTCGAGTCGAAAAGGGCCGAATGGAATCAGAAACACTTGAGTCGAGTCGAAAAGGGTCGAATGGAATCAGAAACACTTGCGTCGAGTCGAATAGGGTCGAATGGAATCAGAAACACTTGACTGGAGTCGAAAAGGGTGCAAAGGATCCAGAAACACTTGACACGATTCGAAAAGTGTCGAAAGGAATCAGAAACACTTGACTAGACTCGAAAAGTGTCGAATGGAATCAGAATCACTTGAGTCGAGTCTAAAAGGGTCGAATGGAATCAGAAACACTTGAGTCGAGTAGAAAACAGTCGAATGGAATCAGAAACACTTGAGTCGAGTCTAAAAGGGTCGAATGGAATCAGAAACACTTGAGTCGATCGAAAAGGGTCGAATGGAATCAGAAACACATGAGTAGAGTCGAAAGGGGTAGAATGGAAGCAGAAACACTTGAGTCGAGTCGAAAGGGTCGAATGGAATCAGAAACACTTCACTGGAGTCGAAAAGAGTCGAATGGAATCAGAAACACTTGAGTCGAGTCAAAAGGGTCGAATGGAATCAGAAAGAATTGAGTCGAGTCGAAAAGGGTCGAATGGAATCAGAAACACTTGACTGGAGTCGAAAAGGGTCGAATGGAATCAGAAATACTTGACTGGAGTCGAAAAGGGTCCAAAGGATTCAGAAACACTTGACTGGAGTCGAAAAGGGTCGAATGGAATCAGAAACACTTGACTGGAGTCGAAAAGGGTCCAAAGGAATCAGAAACACTTGACTGGAGTCGAAAAGGGTCGAATGGAATCAGAAACACTTGAGTCCAGTCGAAAAGGGTCGAATGGAATCAGAAACACTTGACTGGAGTCGAAAAGGGTCGAACGGAATCAGAAACACTTGACTGGAGTCGAAAAGGGTCGAATGGAATCAGAAACACTTGACTGGAGTCAAAAAGGGTCGAATGGAATCAGAAACACTTGAGTCGAGTTGAAAAGGTTCGAATGGAATCAGAAACACCTGAGTCGAGTCGAAAAGGGTCGAATGGAATCAGAAACACTTGAATCGAGTCGAAAAGGGTCGAATGGAATCAGAAACACTTGACTGGAGTCGAAAAGGGTCGAATGGAATCAGAAACACTTGACTGAATTCGAAAAGGGTGGAATGGAATCAGAAACACTTGACTGGAGTCGAAAAGGGTCCAAAGGAATCAGAAACACTTGACCGGAGTCCAAAAGGGTCGAATGGAATCAGAAACACTTGACTGGAGTCGAAAAGGGTCGAATGGAATCAGAAACACTTGACTGGATTCGAAAAGGGTCGAATGGAATCAGAAACACTTGACTGGAGTCGATAAGGGTCCAAAGGAATTAGAAATACTTGACTGGAGTCGAAAAGGGTCAAATGGAATCAGAAACACTTGAGTCGAGTCGAAAAGGGTCGAATGGAATCAGAAACACTTGAGTCGAGTCGAAAAGGGTCGAATGGACTCAGAAACACTTGACTGGAGTCGAAAAGGGTCGAATGGAATCAGAAACACTTGAGTCGAGTCGAAAAGGGTCGAATGGAATCAGAAACAGTTGACTGGTGTCAAAAAGGGTGGAATGGAATCAGAAACATTGACTGGATTCGAAACGGGTCGAATGGAATCAGAAAAACTTGACTGGAGTCGAAAAGGGTCGAATGGAATCAGAAACACTTGAGTCGAGTCGAAAAGGGTCGAATGGAATCAGAAACACTTGACTGGAGTCGAAAAGGGTCGAATGGAATCAGAAACACTTGACTGGATTCGAAAAGGGTCAAATGGAATCAGAAACACTTGACTGGAGTCGAAAAGGGTCCAAAGGTATTAGAAACACTTGACTGTTGTCGAAAAGGGTCGAATGGAATCAGAAACACTTGAGTGGAGTCGAAAAGTTTCCAAAGGAATCAGAAACACTTGACTGGAGTCGAAAAGTGTCGAATGGAATCAGAAACACCTGAGTCGAGTCGAAAAGGGTCTACTGGAATCAGAAACACTTGAATCGACTCGAAAAGGGTCGAATTGAATCAGAAACACTTGACTGGAGTCGAAAAGGGTCGAATGGAATCAGAAACACTTGACTGGAGTCGAAAAGGGTCCAAAGGAATTAGAAATACTTGACTGGAGTCAAAAAGGGTCAAATGGAATCAGAAACACTTGAGTCGAGTCGAAAAGGGTCGAATGGAATCAGAAACACTTGAGTCGAGTCGAAAAGGGTCGAATGGAATCAGAAACACTTGACTGGAGTCGAAAAGGGTCGAATGGAATCAGAAACACTTGACTGGATTCGAAAAGGGTCAAATGGAATCAGAAACACTTGACTGGAGTCGAAAAGGGTCCAAAGGAATTAGAAACACTTGACTGTTGTCGAAAAGGGTCGAATGGAATCAGAAACACTTGAGTGGAGTCGAAAAGTTTCCAAAGGAATCAGAAACACTTGACTGGAGTCGAAAAGTGTCGAATGGAATCAGAAACACCTGAGTCGAGTCGAAAAGGGTCTACTGGAATCAGAAACACTTGACTGGAGTCGAAAAGGGTCGAATGGAATCAGAAACACTTGACTGGAGTCGAAAAGGGTCGAATGGAATCAGAAACACTTGACTGGAGTCGAAAAGGGTCGAATGGAATCAGAAACACTTGAATCGAGTCGAAAAGGGTCGAATGGAATCAGAAACCCTTGACTGGAGTCGAAAACGGTCCAAAGGAATCAGAAACACTTGACCGGAGTCGAAAAGGGTCGAATGGAATCAGAAACACTTGACTGGAGTCGAAAAGGGTCGAATGGAATCAGAAACACTTGACTGGATTCGAAAAGGGTCGAATGGAATCAGAAACACTTGACTGGAGTCGAAAAGGGTCCAAAGGAATTAGAAACACTTGACTGGAGTCGAAAAGGGTCGAATGGAATCAGAAAGACTTGAGTCGAGTCGAAAAGGGTCGAATGGAATCAGAAACACTTGAGTCGAGTCGAAAAGGGTCGAATGGAATCAGAAACAGTTGACTGGAGTCGAAAAGGGTCGAAAGGAATCAGAAACACTTGACTGGATTCGAAAAGGGTCGAATGGAATCAGAAACACTTGAGTCGAGTCGAAAAGGGTCGAATGGAATCAGAAACACTTGAATGGAGTACAAAAGGATCCAAAGGAATCAGAAACACTTGACTGGAGTCGAAAAGGGTCGAATGGAATCAGAAACACTTGAGTCGAGGCGAAAAGGGTAGAATGGAATCAGAAACACTTGAATGGAGTACAAAAGGATCCAAAGGAATTAGAAACACTTGACTGGAGTCGAAAAGGGTCGAATGGAATCAGAAACACTTGAGTCGAGTCGAAAAGGGTCGAATGGAATCAGAAACAGTTGACTGGTGTCAAAAAGGGTGGAATGGAATCAGAAACATTGACTGGATTCGAAACGGGTCGAATGGAATCAGAAAAACTTGACTGGAGTCGAAAAGGGTCGAATGGAATCAGAAACACTTGAGTCGAGTCGAAATGGGTCGAATGGAATCAGAAACACTTGAATGGAGTACAAAAGGATCCAAAGGAATCAGAAACACTTGACTGGAGTCGAAAAAGGTCGAATGGAATTAGAAACACTTGAGTCGAGTCGAAAAGTGTCGAATGGAATCAGAAACACTTGACTGGAGTCGAAAAGGGTCGAATAGAATCAGAAACACTTGAGTCAAGTCGAAAAGGGTCGAATGGAATCAGAAACACTTGAGTCGAGTCGAAAAGGGTCGAATGGAATCAGAAAGAATTGAGTCGAGTCGAAAAGGGTCGAATCGAATCAGAAACACTTGAATGGATTCGAAAAGGGTCGAATGGAAACAGAAACACTTGTGTCGAGTCGAAAAGGGTCGAATGGAATCAGAAACATTCACTGGATTCGAAACGGGTCGAATGGAATCAGAAACACTTGACTGGAGTCGAAAAGGGTCGAATGGAATCAGAAAGAATAGAGTCGAGTCGAAAAGGGTCGAATGGAATCAGAAACACTTGAATGGAGTAGAAAAGGATCCAGGGGAATCAGAAACACTTGACTGGAGTCGAAAAAGGTCGAATTGAATTAGAAACACTTGACTGGAGTCAAAAAGGGTCGAATGGAATCAGAAACACTTGACTGGAGTCGAAAAGGGTCGAATGGAATCAGAAACACTTGAGTCGAGTCGAAAAGGGTCGAATGGAATCAGAAACACTGGAGCGATTCGAAAAGGGTCGAATGGAATCAGAAACACTTGACTGGATTCGAAAAGGGTCGAATGGAATCAGAAACACTTGACTGGAGTCGAAAAGGGTCCAAAGGAATTAGAAACACTTGACTGGAGTCGAAAAGGGTCGAATGGAATCAGAAAGACTTGAGTCGAATCGAAAAGGGTCGAATGGAATCAGAAACACTTGAGTCGAGTCGAAAAGGGTCGAATGGAATCAGAAACAGTTGACTGGAGTCGAAAAGGGTCGAATGGAATCAGAAACACTTGACTGGATTCGAAAAGGGTCGAATGGAATCAGAAACACTTGAGTCGAGTCTAAAAGGGTCGAATGGAATCAGAAACACTTGAATGGAGTACAAAAGGATCCAAAGGAATCAGAAACACTTGACTGGAGTCGAAAAGCGTCGAATGGAATCAGAAACATTTGAGTCGAGGCGATAAGGGTCGAATGGAATCAGAAACACTTGAGTCGAGTCGAAAAGGGTCGAATGGAATCAGAAAGAATTGAGTCGAGTCGAAAAGGGTCGAATGGAATCAGAAACACTTGAATGGAGTACAAAAGGATCCAAAGGAATCAGAAACACTTCACTGGAGTCGAAAAAGGTCGAATGGAATTAGAAACACTTGAGTCGAGTCGAAAAGTGTCGAATGGAATCAGAAACACTTGACTGGAGTCGAAAAGGGTCGAATGGAATCAGAAAGAATAGAGTCGAGTCGAAAAGGGTCGAATGGAATCAGAAACACTTGAATGGAGTACAAAAGGATCCAAAGGAATCAGAAACACTTCACTGGAGTCGAAAAAGGTCGAATGGAATTAGAAACACTTGAGTCGAGTCGAAAAGTGTCGAATGGAATCAGAAACACTTGACTGGAGTCGAAAAGGGTCGAATAGAATCAGAAACACTTGAGTCGAGTCGAAAAGGGTCGAATGGAATCAGAAACACTTGAGTCGAGTCGAAAAGGGTCGAATGGAATCAGAAAGAATTGAGTCGAGTCGAAAAGGGTCGAATGGAATCAGAAACACTTGAATGGATTCGAAAAGGGTCGAATGGAAACAGAAACACTTGTGTCGAGTCGAAAAGGGTCGAATGGAATCAGAAACATTCACTGGATTCGAAACGGGTCGAAATGAATCAGAAACACTTGACTGGAGTCGAAAAGGGTCGAATGGAATCAGAAAGAATAGAGTCGAGTCGAAAAGGGTCGAATGGAATCAGAAACACTTGAATGGAGTAGAAAAGGATCCAGGGGAATCAGAAACACTTGACTGGAGTCGAAAAAGGTCGAATTGAATTAGAAACACTTGACTGGAGTCAAAAAGGGTCGAATGGAATCAGAAACACTTGACTGGAGTCGAAAAGGGTCGAATGGAATCAGAAACACTTGAGTCGAGTCGAAAAGGGTCGAATGGAATCAGAAACACTGGAGCGATTCGAAAAGGGTCGAATGGAATCAGAAACACTTGACTGGATTCGAAAAGGGTCGAATGGAATCAGAAACACTTGACTGGAGTCGAAAAGGGTCCAAAGGAATTAGAAACACTTGACTGGAGTCGAAAAGGGTCGAATGGAATCAGAAACACTTGAGTCGAATCGAAAAGGGTCGAATGGAATCAGAAACACTTGAGTCGAGTCGAAAAGGGTCGAATGGAATCAGAAACAGTTGACTGGAGTCGAAAAGGGTCGAATGGAATCAGAAACACTTGACTGGATTCGAAAAGGGTCGAATGGAATCTGAAACACTTGAGTCGAGTCTAAAAGGGTCGAATGGAATCAGAAACACTTGAATGGAGTACAAAAGGATCCAAAGGAATCAGAAACACTTGACTGGAGTCGAAAAGCGTCGAATGGAATCAGAAACACTTGAGTCGAGGCGATAAGGGTCGAATGGAATCAGAAACACTTGAGTCGAGTCGAAAAGGGTCGAATGGAATCAGAAAGAATTGAGTCGAGTCGAAAAGGGCCGAATGGAATCAGAAACACTTGAGTCGAGTCGAAAAGGGTCGAATGGAATCAGAAACACTTGAATGGAGTACAAAAGGATCCAAAGGAATCAGAAACACTTCACTGGAGTCGAAAAAGGTCGAATGGAATTAGAAACACTTGAGTTGAGTCGAAAAGTGTCGAATGGAATCAGAAACACTTGACTGGAGTCGAAAAGGGTCGAATGGAATCAGAAACACTTGACTGGAGTCGAAAAGTGTCGAAAGGAATCAGAAACACTTGAGTCGAGTTTAAAAGGGTCGAATGGAATCAGAAACACTTGACTGGAGTCGAAAAGGGTCCAAAGGAATCAGAAACACTTGACTGGAGTCGAAAAGGGTCCAAAGGAATCAGAAACACTTGACTGGAGTCGAAAAGGGTCGAATGGAATCAGAAACACTTGAGTCCAGTCGAAAAGTGTCGAATGGAATCAAAAACACTTGACTGGAGTCGAAAAGGGTCGAACGGAATCAGAAACACTTGACTGGAGTCGAAAAGGGTCGAATGGAATCAGAAACACTTGACTGGAGTCAAAAAGGGTCGAATGGAATCAGAAACACTTGAGTCGAGTCGAAAAGGGTCTACTGGAATCAGAAACACTTGAATCGACTCGAAAAGGGTCGAATTGAATCAGAAACACTTGACTGGAGTCGAAAAGGGTCGAATGGAATCAGAAACACTTGACTGGAGTCGAAAAGGGTCGAATGGAATCAGAAACACTTGAATCGAGTCGAAAAGGGTGGAATGGAATCAGAAACACTTGAGTCGAGTCGAAAAGGGTCGAATGGAATCAGAAACACTTGACTGGAGTCGAAAAGGGTCCAAAGGAATCAGAAACACTTGACCGGAGTCCAAAAGGGTCGAATGGAATCAGAAACACTTGACTGGAGTCGAAAAGGGTCGAATGGAATCAGAAACACTTGACTGGATTCGAAAAGGGTCGAATGGAATCAGAAACACTTGACTGGAGTCGAAAAGGGTCCAAAGGAATTAGAAATACTTGACTGGAGTCGAAAAGGGTCAAATGGAATCAGAAACACTTGAGTCGAGTCCAAAAGGGTCGAATGGAATCAGAAACACTTGAGTCGAGTCGAAAAGGGTCGAATGGAATCAGAAACACTTGACTGGAGTCGACAAGGGTCGAATGGAATCAGAAACACTTGACTGGATTCGAAAACGGTCGAATGGAATCAGAAACACTTGACTGGAGTCGAAAAGGGTCCAAAGGAATTAGAAACACTTGACTGTTGTCGAAAAGGGTCGAATGGAATCAGAAACACTTGAGTGGAGTCGAAAAGGGTCGAATGGAATCAGAAACACTTGAGTCGAGTCGAAAAGGGTCGAATGGAATCAGAAAAACTTGACTGGAGTCGAAAAGGGTCGAATGGAATCAGAAACACTTGACTGGAGTCGAAAAGGGTCGAATGGAATCAGAAACACTTGACTGGAGTCGAAAAGGGTTGAATGGAATCAGAAACACTTGACTGGAGTCGAAAAGGGTCCAAAGGATTCAGAAACACTTGACGGGAGTCGAAAAGGGTCGAATGGAATCAGAAACACTTGACTGGATTCGAAAGGTGTCGAATGGAATCAGAAACACTTGACTGGATTCGAAAAGGGTGGAATGGAATCAGAAACACTTGAGTCGAGTCGAAAAGGTTCGAATGGAATCAGAAACATTGGGTCGAGTTGAAAAAGGTCGAATGGAATCAGACACACTTGAGTCGAGTCGAAAAGGGTCGAATGGAATCAGAAACACTTGATTGGAGTCGAAAAGGGTGGAATGGATTCAGAATCACTTGACTGGAGTCGAAAAGGGTCGAATGGAATCAGAAACCCTGAGTCGAGTCGAAAAGGGTCGAATGGAATCAGAAACACTTGAGTCGAGTCGAAGTGTCGAATGGAATCAGAAACACTTGAGTCGAGTCGAAATAGGTCGAATGGAATCAGAAACACTTGACTGGAGTCGAAAAGGGTCGAATTGAATCAGGAACACTTGACTGGAGTCGAGAAGGGTCGAATGGAATCAGAAACACTTGACTGGAGTCGAAAAGGGTCCAAAGGATCCAGAAACACTTGACACGATTCGAAAAGGGTCGAAAGGAATCAGAAACACTTGACTGGAGTCGAAAAGGCTCGAATGGAATCAGAATCACTTGAGTCGAGTCGAAAACGTTCGAATGGAATCAGAAACACTTGAGTCGAGTCGAAAGGGTCGAATGGAATCAGAAACACTTGACTGGAGTCGAAAAGGGTCGAATGGAATCAGAAACACTTGAGTCGAGTCAAAAGGGTCGAATGGAATCAGAAACACTTGACTGGAGTCGAAAAGGGTCGAATGGAATCAGAAACACTAGAGTCGAGTCGAAAAGGGTCGAATGGAATCAGAAACACTAGAGTCGAGTCGAAAAGGGTCGAATGGAATCAGAAACACTTGACTGGAGTCGAAATAGGTCGAATGGAATCAGAAACACTTGAGTCGAGTCGAAAAGGGTCGAATGGAATCAGAAACACTTGACTGGAGTCGAAAAGGGTCGAATGGAATCAGAAACACTTGACTGGAGTCGAAAAGGGTCGAATGGAATCAGAAATACTTGACGGGAGTCGAAAAGGGTCCAAAGATTCAGAAACACTTGACTGGAGTCGAAAAGGGTCGAATGGAATCAGAAAAACTTGACTGGAGTCGAAAAGGGTCGAATGGAAAGAGAAACACTTGACTGGAGTCGAAAAGGGTCGAATGGAATCAGAAATACTTGACTGGAGTCGAAAAGGGTCCAAAGGATTCAGAAACACTTGACTGGAGTCGAAAAGGGTCGAATGGAATCAGAAACACTTGATTGGAGTCGAAAAGGGTCGAATGGAATCAGACACACTTGACTGGAGGCGAAAAGGGTCTAATGGAATCAGAAACACTTGACTGGAGTCGAAAACGGTCCAAAGGAATCAGAAAAATTTGACTGGAGTCGAAAAGGGTCCAAAGGATTCAGAAACACTTGACGGGAGTCGAAAAGGGTCGAATGGAATCAGAAACACTTGACTGGATTCGAAAGGTGTCGAATGGAATCAGAAACACTTGACTGGATTCGAAAAGGGTGGAATGGAATCAGAAACACTTGAGTCGAGTCGAAAAGGTTCGAATGGAATCAGAAACATTGGGTCGAGTTGAAAAAGGTCGAATGGAATCAGACACACTTGAGTCGAGTCGAAAAGGGTCGAATGGAATCAGAAACACTTGATTGGAGTCGAAAAGGGTGGAATGGATTCAGAATCACTTGACTGGAGTCGAAAAGGGTCGAATGGAATCAGAAACCCTGAGTCGAGTCGAAAAGGGTCGAATGGAATCAGAAACACTTGAGTCGAGTCGAAGTGTCGAATGGAATCAGAAACACTTGAGTCGAGTCGAAATAGGTCGAATGGAATCAGAAACACTTGACTGGAGTCGAAAAGGGTCGAATTGAATCAGGAACACTTGACTGGAGTCGAGAAGGGTCGAATGGAATCAGAAACACTTGACTGGAGTCGAAAAGGGTCCAAAGGATCCAGAAACACTTGACACGATTCGAAAAGGGTCGAAAGGAATCAGAAACACTTGACTGGAGTCGAAAAGGCTCGAATGGAATCAGAATCACTTGAGTCGAGTCGAAAACGTTCGAATGGAATCAGAAACACTTGAGTCGAGTCGAAAGGGTCGAATGGAATCAGAAACACTTGACTGGAGTCGAAAAGGGTCGAATGGAATCAGAAACACTTGAGTCGAGTCAAAAGGGTCGAATGGAATCAGAAACACTTGACTGGAGTCGAAAAGGGTCGAATGGAATCAGAAACACTAGAGTCGAGTCGAAAAGGGTCGAATGGAATCAGAAACACTAGAGTCGAGTCGAAAAGGGTCGAATGGAATCAGAAACACTTGACTGGAGTCGAAATAGGTCGAATGGAATCAGAAACACTTGAGTCGAGTCGAAAAGGGTCGAATGGAATCAGAAACACTTGACTGGAGTCGAAAAGGGTCGAATGGAATCAGAAACACTTGACTGGAGTCGAAAAGGGTCGAATGGAATCAGAAATACTTGACGGGAGTCGAAAAGGGTCCAAAGATTCAGAAACACTTGACTGGAGTCGAAAAGGGTCGAATGGAATCAGAAAAACTTGACTGGAGTCGAAAAGGGTCGAATGGAAAGAGAAACACTTGACTGGAGTCGAAAAGGGTCGAATGGAATCAGAAATACTTGACTGGAGTCGAAAAGGGTCCAAAGGATTCAGAAACACTTGACTGGAGTCGAAAAGGGTCGAATGGAATCAGAAACACTTGATTGGAGTCGAAAAGGGTCGAATGGAATCAGACACACTTGACTGGAGGCGAAAAGGGTCTAATGGAATCAGAAACACTTGACTGGAGTCGAAAACGGTCCAAAGGAATCAGAAAAATTTGACTGGAGTCGAAAAGGTTCCAAAGGAATCAGAAACACTTGACTGAAGTCGAAAAGGGTCGAATGGAAACAGAAACACTTGACTGGAGTCGAAAAGGGTCGAATGGAATCAGAAACACTTGATTGGAGTCGAAAAGGGTGGAATGGATTCAGAATCACTTGACTGGAGTCGAAAAGGGTCGAATGGAATCAGAAACACTGAGTCGAGTCGAAAAGGTCGAATGGAATCAGAAACACTTGAGTCGAGTCGAAGTGTCGAATGGAATCAGAAACACTTGAGTCGAGTCGAAATAGGTCGAATGGAATCAGAAACACTTGACTGGAGTCGAAAAGGGTCGAATTGAATCAGGAACACTTGACTGGAGTCGAGAAGGGTCGAATGGAATCAGAAACACTTGACTGGAGTCGAAAAGGGTCCAAAGGATCCAGAAACACTTGACACGATTCGAAAAGGGTCGAAAGGAATCAGAAACACTTGACTGGAGTCGAAAAGGGTCGAATGGAATCAGAATCACTTGAGTCGAGTCGAAAACGTTCGAATGGAATCAGAAACACTTGAGTCGAGTCGAAAGGGTCGAATGGAATCAGAAACACTTGACTGGAGTCGAAAATAGTCGAATGGAATCAGAAACACTTGAGTCAAGTCAAAAGGGTCGAATGGAATCAGAAACACTTGACTGGAGTCGAAAAGGGTCGAATGGAATCAGAAACACTAGAGTCGAGTCGAAAAGGGTCGAATGGAATCAGAAACACTAGAGTCGAGTCGAAAAGGGTCGAATGGAATCAGAAACACTTGAGTCGAGTTGAAAAGAGTCGAATGGAATCAGAAACACTTGACTGGATTCGAAAAGGGACCAAAGAAATCAGAAACACTTGAGAGGAGTCGAAAAGGGTCGAATGGAATCAGAAACACTTGACTGGAGTCGAAAAGGGTCGAATGGAATCAGAAACACTTGAGTCGAGTCGAAAGGGGTCGAATGGAATCAGAAACACTTGACTGGAGTCAAAAAGGGTCGAATGGAATCAGAAACACTTGACTGGAGTCGAAAGGGGTCGAATGGAATCAGAAACACTTGACTGGATTCGAAAAGGGTCGAATGGAATCAGAAACACTTGACTGGAGTCGAAAAGGGTCGAATGGAATCAGAAACACTTGAGTCGAGTTGAAAAGGGTCGAATGGAATCAGAAACACTTGCGTCGAGTCGAAAAGGGTCGAATGGTATCAGAAACTGGAGTCGGAAAGGGTCGAATGGAATCAGAAACACTTGACTGGAGTCGAAAAGGGTCGAATGGAATCAGAAACACTTGAGTCGAGTCGAAAAGGGTCGAATGGAATCAGAAATACTTGACTGGAGTCGAAAAGGGTCGAATGGAATCAGAAACACTTGAGTCGAT
The DNA here is from genome assembly GCF_048418805.1 of Vulpes vulpes. NCBI lineage: Eukaryota > Metazoa > Chordata > Mammalia > Carnivora > Canidae > Vulpes > Vulpes vulpes. The sequence continues at coordinate 321,732 of NC_132782.1, forward strand.
CGAAAAGGGTCGAATGGAATCAGAAATACTTGAGTGGAGTCGAAAAGAGTAGAATGGAATCAGAAACACTTGAGTCGAGTCGAAAAGGGTCGAATGGAATCAGAAACACTTGAGTCGAGTCAAAAGGGTCGAATGGAATCAGAAACACTTGACTGGAGTCGAAAAGGGTCGAATGGAATCTGAAACAGTTGACTGGAGTCGAAAAGGGTCGAATGGAATCAGACACACTTGACTGGAGGAGAAAAGGGTCGAATGGAATCAGAAACACTTGACTGGAGTCGAAAAGGGTCCAAAGGAATCAGAAAAATTTGACTGGAGTCGAAAAGGTTCCAAAGGAATCAGAAACACTTGACTGAAGTCGAAAAGGGTCGAATGGAAACAGAAACACTTGACTGGAGTCGAAAAGGGTCGAATGGAATCAGAAACACTTGATTGGAGTCGAAAAGGGTGGAATGGATTCAGAAACACTTGACTGGAGTCGAAAAGGGTCGAATGGAATCAGAAACACTTGAGTCGAGTCGAAAAGGGTCGAATGGAATCAGAAACACTTGAGTCGAGTCGAAGTGTCGAATGGAATCAGAAACACTTGAGTCGAGTCGAAATAGGTCGAATGGAATCAGAAACACTTGACTGGAGTCGAAAAGGGTCGAATTGAATCAGGAACACTTGACTGGAGTCGAGAAGGGTCGAATGGAATCAGAAACACTTGACTGGAGTCGAAAAGGGTCCAAAGGATCCAGAAACACTTGACACGATTCGAAAAGGGTCGAAAGGAATCAGAAACAATTGACTGGAGTCGAAAAGCGTCGAATGGAATCAGAATCACTTGAGTCGAGTCGAAAACGTTCGAATGGAATCAGAAACACATGAGTCGAGTCGAAAGGGTCGAATAGAATCAGAAACACTTGACTGGAGTCGAAAATAGTCGAATGGAATCAGAAACACTTGAGTCGAGTCAAAAGGGTTGAATGGAATCAGAAATACTTGACTGGAGTCGAAAAGGGTCGAATGGAATCAGAAACACTAGAGTCGAGTCGAAAAGGGTCGAATGGAATCAGAAACACTTGAGTCGAGTCGAAAAGGGTCGAATGGAATCAGAAACACTTGACTGGAGTCGAAAAGGGTCGACTGGAATCAGAAATACTTGACTGGAGTCGAAAAGGGTCCAAAGGATTCAGAAGCACTTGACTGGAGTCGAAAAGGTTCGAATGGAATCAGAAAAACTTAACTGGAGTCGAAAAGGGTCGAATGGAATCAGAAACACTTGACTGGAGTCGAAAAGGGTCGAATGGAATCAGAAACACTTGAGTCGAGTCGAAAAGGGTCGAATGGAATCAGAAACACTTGAGTCGAGGCGAAAAGTGTCGAATGGAATCAGAAACACTTGAGTCGAGTCGAAAAGGGCCGAATGGAATCAGAAACACTTGAGTCGAGTCGAAAAGGGTCGAATGGAATCAGAAACACTTGCGTCGAGTCGAATAGGGTCGAATGGAATCAGAAACACTTGACTGGAGTCGAAAAGGGTGCAAAGGATCCAGAAACACTTGACACGATTCGAAAAGTGTCGAAAGGAATCAGAAACACTTGACTAGACTCGAAAAGTGTCGAATGGAATCAGAATCACTTGAGTCGAGTCTAAAAGGGTCGAATGGAATCAGAAACACTTGAGTCGAGTAGAAAACAGTCGAATGGAATCAGAAACACTTGAGTCGAGTCTAAAAGGGTCGAATGGAATCAGAAACACTTGAGTCGATCGAAAAGGGTCGAATGGAATCAGAAACACATGAGTAGAGTCGAAAGGGGTAGAATGGAAGCAGAAACACTTGAGTCGAGTCGAAAGGGTCGAATGGAATCAGAAACACTTCACTGGAGTCGAAAAGAGTCGAATGGAATCAGAAACACTTGAGTCGAGTCAAAAGGGTCGAATGGAATCAGAAAGAATTGAGTCGAGTCGAAAAGGGTCGAATGGAATCAGAAACACTTGACTGGAGTCGAAAAGGGTCGAATGGAATCAGAAATACTTGACTGGAGTCGAAAAGGGTCCAAAGGATTCAGAAACACTTGACTGGAGTCGAAAAGGGTCGAATGGAATCAGAAAAACTTGACTGGAGTCGAAAAGGGTCGAATGGAATCAGAAACACTTGACTGGAGTCGAAAAGGGTCGAATGGAATCAGAAACACTTGACTGGAGTCGAAAAGGATGGAATGAAATCAGAAACACTTGAGTGGAGTCGAAAATGGTCGAATGGAATCAGAAACACTTGAGTCGAGTCGAAAAGGGTCGAATGGAATCAGAAAGAATTGAGTCGAGTCGAAAAGGGTCGAATGGAATCAGAAACACTTGAGTCGAGTCTAAAAGGGTCGAATGGAATCAGAAACACTTGAGTCGATCGAAAAGGGTCGAATGGAATCAGAAACATTCACTGGATTCGAACGGGTCGAATGGAATCAGAAACACTTGACTGGAGTCGAAAAGGGACGAATGGAATCAGAAAGAATAGAGTCGAGTCAAAAAGGGTCGAATGGAATCAGAAACACTTGAATGGAGTCGAAAAGGATCCAGGGGAATCAGAAACACTTGACTGGAGTCGAAAAAGGTCGAATTGAATTAGAAACACTTGACTGGAGTCAAAAAGGGTCGAATGGAATCAGAAACACTTGACTGGAGTCGAAAAGGGTCGAATGGAATCAGAAACACTTGAGTCGAGTCGAAAAGGGTCGAATGGAATCAGAAACACTGGAGTCGATTCGAAAAGGGTCGAATGGAATCAGAAACACTTGACTGGAGTCGAAAAGGGTAGAATGGAATCAGAAACACTTGACTGGAGTCGAAAAGGGTCCAAAGGATTCAGAAACACTTGACGGGAGTCGAAAAGGGTCCAAAGGAATTAGAAACACTTGACTGGAGTCGAAAAGGGTCGAATGGAATCAGAAACACTTGTGTCCGGTCGAAAAGGTTCGAATGGAATCAGAAACACTTGACTGGAGTCGAGAAGGGTCGAATGGAATCAGAAACACTTGACTGGAGTTGAAAAGGGTGCAAAGGATCCAGAAACACTTGACACGATTCGAAAAGGGTCGAAAGGAATCAGCAACACTTGACTGGAGTCGAAAAGGGTCGAATGGAATCAGAATCACTTGAGTCGAGTTGAAAAGGGTCGAATGGAATCAGAAACACTTGAGTCGAGTCGAAAACGGTCGAATGGAATCAGAAACACTTGAGTCGAGTCGAAAAGGGTCAAATGGAATCAGAAACACTTGAGTCGATCGAAAAGGGTCGAATGGAATCAGAAACACATGAGTGGAGTCGAAAAGGGTAGAATGAAAGCAGAAACACTTGAGTCGAGTCGAGAAGGGTCGAATGGAATCAGAAACACATGAGTCGAGTAGAAAAGGGTCGAATGGAATCAGAAACACTTGAGTCGAGTCGAAAAGGGTCGAATGGAATCAGAAACACTTGACTGGGTCGAAAAGGGTACAAAGGAATCAGAAACACTTGACTGGAGTCGAAAAGGGCCGAATGGAATCAGAAACACTTGACTGGAGTCGAAAAATGTAGAATGGAATCAGAAACACTTGACTGGAGTAGAAACGGGTCGAATGGAATCAGAAACACTTGACTGGAGTCAAAAAGGGTCGAATGGAATCAGAAACACTTGAGTCGAGTCGAAAAGGGTCGAATGGAATCAGAAAAAATTTACTGGAGTCGAAAAGGGTCTAAAGGAATCAGAAACACTTGACTGGAGTCGAAAAGGATCGAATGGAATCAGAAACACTTGACTGGATTCGAAAAGGGTCGAATGGAATCAGAAACACTTGACTGGAGTCGAAAACTGTCGAATGGAATCAGAAACACTTGACTGGAGTCGAAAAGAGTCGAATGGAATCAGAAACACTTGAGTCGAGTCGAAAAGTGTCAAATGGAATCAGAAACACTTGACTGGAGTCGATAATTGTCGAGTGGAATCAGAAAAACTTGACTGGAGTCGAAAAGGTTCGAATGGTATCAGAAACACTTGTCTGTAGTCGAAAAGGTTCGAATGGAATCAGAAACACTTGACTGGAGTCGAAAAGGGTCCAAAGGAATCAGAAACACTTGACTGGAGTCGAAAAGGGTCGAATGGAATCAGAAACACTTGACTGGAGTCGAAAAGGGTCGAATGGAATCAGAAACACTTGAGTCGAGTCGAAAATGTTCGAATGGTATCAGAAACAATTGACTGGAGTCGAAAATGGTCGAGTGGAATCAGAATCACTTTACTGGATTCAAAAAGGGTCCAAAGGAATTAGAAACACTTGACTGGAGTCGAAAAGGGTCGAATGGAATCAGATACACTTGTGTCGAGTCGAAAAGGGTCGAATGGAATCAGAAACACTTGACTGGGGTCGAGAAGGGTCGAATGGAATCAGAAACACTTGACTGGAGTCGAAAAGGGTGCAAAGGATCCAGAAACACTTGACTGGACTCGAAAAGGGTCGAATGGAATCAGAAAAACTTGACTGGAGTCGAAAAGGGTCGAATGGAATCAGAAACACTTGACTGGAGTCGAAAAGGGTCGAATGGAATCAGAAACACTTGACTGGAGTCGAAAAGGGTCGAATGGAATCAGAAACACTTGAGTCGAGTCGAAAAGGGTCGAATGGAATCAGAAACACTTGAGTCGAGGCGAAAAGTGTCGAATGGAATCAGAAAAACTTGAGTCGAGTCGAAAAGGGCCGAATGGAATCAGAAACACTTGAGTCGATTCGAAAAGGGTCGAATGGAATCTGAAACACTTGACTGGAGTCGAGAAGGGTCGAAAGGAATCAGAAACACTTGACTGGAGTCGAAAAGGGTGCAAAGGATCCAGAAACACTTGACACGATTTGAAAAGGGTCGAAAGGAATCAGCAACACTTGACTGGAGTCGAAAAGGGTCGAATGGAATCAGAATCACTTGCGTCGAGTCGAAAAGGGTCAAATGGAATCAGAAACACTTGATTCGAGTCGAAAACGGTCGAATGGAATCAGAAACACTTGAGTCGAGTCGAAAAGGGTCGAATGGAATCAGAAACACTTGACTGGAGTCGAAAAGGGTCGAATGGAATCAGAAAGAATTGAGTCGAGTCGAAAAGGTTCGAATGGAATGAGAAACACTTGAATGGATTCGAAAAGGGTCGAATGGAATCAGAAACACTTGAGTCGAGTCGAAAAGGGTCGAATGGAATCAGAAACACTTGACTGGAGTCGAAAAGGGTCGACTGGAATCAGAAATACTTGACTGCAGTCGAAAAAGGTCCAAAGGATTCAGAAACACTTGACTGGAGTCGAAAAGGGTCGAATGGAATCAGAAACACTTGACTGGAGTCGAAAAGGGTCGAATGGAATCAGAAACACTTGAGTCGAGTCGAAAAGGGTCGAATGGAATCAGAAACACTTGAGTCGAGTCGAAAAGTGTCGAATGGAATCAGAAACCCTTGAGTCGAGTCGAAAAGGGTCGAATGGAATCAGAAACACTTGAGTCGAGTCGAAAAGGGTCGAATGGAATCAGAAACACTTGACTGGAGTAGAGAAGGGTCGAATGGAATCAGAATCACTTGACTGGAGTCGAAAAGGGTCGAATGGAATCAGAAACACTTGACTGGAGTCGAAAAGGGTCGAATGGAATCAGAAACACTTGACTGGATTCGAAAGGATGGAATGAAATCAGAAACACTTGACTGGAGTCAAAAATGGTCGAATGGAATCAGAAACACTTGAGTCGAGTCGAAAAGGGTCGAATGGAATCAGAAAGAATTGAGTCGAGTCGAAAAGGGTCGAATCGAATCAGAAACACTTGAATGGATTCGAAAAGGGTCGAATGGAAACAGAAACACTTTTGTCGAGTCGAAAAGGGTCGAATGGAATCAGAAACATTTTCTGGATTCGAAACGGGTCGAATGGAATCAGAAACACTTGAGTCGAGTCGAAAAGGGTCGAATGGAATCAGAAAGAATTGAGTCGATTCGAAAAGGGTCGAATGGAATCAGAAACACTTGAATGGAGTAGAAAAGGATCCAAAGGAATCAGAAACACTTGACTGGAGTCGAAAAAGGTCGAATTGAATTAGAAACACTTGACTGGAGTCGAAAAGGGTCGAATGGAATCAGAAACACTAGAGTCGAGTCGAAAAGGGTCGAATGGAATCATAAACAATTGAGTCGAGTCGAAAAGTGTCGAATGGAATCAGAAACACTTGAGTCGAGTCGAAAAGGGTCGAATGGAATCAGAAACACTTGAGTTGAGTTGAAAAGGGTCGAATGGAATCAGAAACACTTGACTGGAGTCGAGAAGGGTCGAATGGAATCAGAAACACTTGACTGGAGTCGAAAAGGGTGCAAAGGATCCAGAAACACTTGACACGATTCGAAAAGGGTCGAAAGGAATCAGCAACACTTGACTGAAGTCGAAAAGGGTCGAATGGAATCAGAATCACTTGAGTCGAGTCGAAAAGGGTCAAATGGAATCAGAAACACTTGAGTCGAGTCGAAAACGGTCGAATGGAATCAGAAACACTTGACTGGAGTCGAAAAGGGTCGAATTGAATCAGGAACACTTGACTGGAGTCGAGAAGGGTCGAATGGAATCAGAAACACTTGACTGGAGTCGAAAAGGGTCCAAAGGATCCAGAAACACTTGACACGATTCGAAAAGGGTCGAAAGGAATCAGAAACAATTGACTGGAGTCGAAAAGCGTCGAATGGAATCAGAATCACTTGAGTCGAGTCGAAAACGTTCGAATGGAATCAGAAACACATGAGTCGAGTCGAAAGGGTCGAATAGAATCAGAAACACTTGACTGGAGTCGAAAATAGTCGAATGGAATCAGAAACACTTGAGTCGAGTCAAAAGGGTTGAATGGAATCAGAAATACTTGACTGGAGTCGAAAAGGGTCGAATGGAATCAGAAACACTAGAGTCGAGTCGAAAAGGGTCGAATGGAATCAGAAACACTTGAGTCGAGTCGAAAAGGGTCGAATGGAATCAGAAACACTTGACTGGAGTCGAAAAGGGTCGACTGGAATCAGAAATACTTGACTGGAGTCGAAAAGGGTCCAAAGGATTCAGAAGCACTTGACTGGAGTCGAAAAGGTTCGAATGGAATCAGAAAAACTTAACTGGAGTCGAAAAGGGTCGAATGGAATCAGAAACACTTGACTGGAGTCGAAAAGGGTCGAATGGAATCAGAAACACTTGAGTCGAGTCGAAAAGGGTCGAATGGAATCAGAAACACTTGAGTCGAGGCGAAAAGTGTCGAATGGAATCAGAAACACTTGAGTCGAGTCGAAAAGGGCCGAATGGAATCAGAAACACTTGAGTCGAGTCGAAAAGGGTCGAATGGAATCAGAAACACTTGCGTCGAGTCGAATAGGGTCGAATGGAATCAGAAACACTTGACTGGAGTCGAAAAGGGTGCAAAGGATCCAGAAACACTTGACACGATTCGAAAAGTGTCGAAAGGAATCAGAAACACTTGACTAGACTCGAAAAGTGTCGAATGGAATCAGAATCACTTGAGTCGAGTCTAAAAGGGTCGAATGGAATCAGAAACACTTGAGTCGAGTAGAAAACAGTCGAATGGAATCAGAAACACTTGAGTCGAGTCTAAAAGGGTCGAATGGAATCAGAAACACTTGAGTCGATCGAAAAGGGTCGAATGGAATCAGAAACACATGAGTAGAGTCGAAAGGGGTAGAATGGAAGCAGAAACACTTGAGTCGAGTCGAAAGGGTCGAATGGAATCAGAAACACTTCACTGGAGTCGAAAAGAGTCGAATGGAATCAGAAACACTTGAGTCGAGTCAAAAGGGTCGAATGGAATCAGAAAGAATTGAGTCGAGTCGAAAAGGGTCGAATGGAATCAGAAACACTTGACTGGAGTCGAAAAGGGTCGAATGGAATCAGAAATACTTGACTGGAGTCGAAAAGGGTCCAAAGGATTCAGAAACACTTGACTGGAGTCGAAAAGGGTCGAATGGAATCAGAAAAACTTGACTGGAGTCGAAAAGGGTCGAATGGAATCAGAAACACTTGACTGGAGTCGAAAAGGGTCGAATGGAATCAGAAACACTTGACTGGAGTCGAAAAGGATGGAATGAAATCAGAAACACTTGAGTGGAGTCGAAAATGGTCGAATGGAATCAGAAACACTTGAGTCGAGTCGAAAAGGGTCGAATGGAATCAGAAAGAATTGAGTCGAGTCGAAAAGGGTCGAATGGAATCAGAAACACTTGAGTCGAGTCTAAAAGGGTCGAATGGAATCAGAAACACTTGAGTCGATCGAAAAGGGTCGAATGGAATCAGAAACATTCACTGGATTCGAACGGGTCGAATGGAATCAGAAACACTTGACTGGAGTCGAAAAGGGACGAATGGAATCAGAAAGAATAGAGTCGAGTCAAAAAGGGTCGAATGGAATCAGAAACACTTGAATGGAGTCGAAAAGGATCCAGGGGAATCAGAAACACTTGACTGGAGTCGAAAAAGGTCGAATTGAATTAGAAACACTTGACTGGAGTCAAAAAGGGTCGAATGGAATCAGAAACACTTGACTGGAGTCGAAAAGGGTCGAATGGAATCAGAAACACTTGAGTCGAGTCGAAAAGGGTCGAATGGAATCAGAAACACTGGAGTCGATTCGAAAAGGGTCGAATGGAATCAGAAACACTTGACTGGAGTCGAAAAGGGTAGAATGGAATCAGAAACACTTGACTGGAGTCGAAAAGGGTCCAAAGGATTCAGAAACACTTGACGGGAGTCGAAAAGGGTCCAAAGGAATTAGAAACACTTGACTGGAGTCGAAAAGGGTCGAATGGAATCAGAAACACTTGTGTCCGGTCGAAAAGGTTCGAATGGAATCAGAAACACTTGACTGGAGTCGAGAAGGGTCGAATGGAATCAGAAACACTTGACTGGAGTTGAAAAGGGTGCAAAGGATCCAGAAACACTTGACACGATTCGAAAAGGGTCGAAAGGAATCAGCAACACTTGACTGGAGTCGAAAAGGGTCGAATGGAATCAGAATCACTTGAGTCGAGTTGAAAAGGGTCGAATGGAATCAGAAACACTTGAGTCGAGTCGAAAACGGTCGAATGGAATCAGAAACACTTGAGTCGAGTCGAAAAGGGTCAAATGGAATCAGAAACACTTGAGTCGATCGAAAAGGGTCGAATGGAATCAGAAACACATGAGTGGAGTCGAAAAGGGTAGAATGAAAGCAGAAACACTTGAGTCGAGTCGAGAAGGGTCGAATGGAATCAGAAACACATGAGTCGAGTAGAAAAGGGTCGAATGGAATCAGAAACACTTGAGTCGAGTCGAAAAGGGTCGAATGGAATCAGAAACACTTGACTGGGTCGAAAAGGGTACAAAGGAATCAGAAACACTTGACTGGAGTCGAAAAGGGCCGAATGGAATCAGAAACACTTGACTGGAGTCGAAAAATGTAGAATGGAATCAGAAACACTTGACTGGAGTAGAAACGGGTCGAATGGAATCAGAAACACTTGACTGGAGTCAAAAAGGGTCGAATGGAATCAGAAACACTTGAGTCGAGTCGAAAAGGGTCGAATGGAATCAGAAAAAATTTACTGGAGTCGAAAAGGGTCTAAAGGAATCAGAAACACTTGACTGGAGTCGAAAAGGATCGAATGGAATCAGAAACACTTGACTGGATTCGAAAAGGGTCGAATGGAATCAGAAACACTTGACTGGAGTCGAAAACTGTCGAATGGAATCAGAAACACTTGACTGGAGTCGAAAAGAGTCGAATGGAATCAGAAACACTTGAGTCGAGTCGAAAAGTGTCGAATGGAATCAGAAACACTTGACTGGAGTCGATAATTGTCGAGTGGAATCAGAAAAACTTGACTGGAGTCGAAAAGGTTCGAATGGTATCAGAAACACTTGTCTGTAGTCGAAAAGGTTCGAATGGAATCAGAAACACTTGACTGGAGTCGAAAAGGGTCCAAAGGAATCAGAAACACTTGACTGGAGTCGAAAAGGGTCGAATGGAATCAGAAACACTTGACTGGAGTCGAAAAGGGTCGAATGGAATCAGAAACACTTGAGTCGAGTCGAAAATGTTCGAATGGTATCAGAAACAATTGACTGGAGTCGAAAATGGTCGAGTGGAATCAGAATCACTTTACTGGATTCAAAAAGGGTCCAAAGGAATTAGAAACACTTGACTGGAGTCGAAAAGGGTCGAATGGAATCAGATACACTTGTGTCGAGTCGAAAAGGGTCGAATGGAATCAGAAACACTTGACTGGGGTCGAGAAGGGTCGAATGGAATCAGAAACACTTGACTGGAGTCGAAAAGGGTGCAAAGGATCCAGAAACACTTGACTGGACTCGAAAAGGGTCGAATGGAATCAGAAAAACTTGACTGGAGTCGAAAAGGGTCGAATGGAATCAGAAACACTTGACTGGAGTCGAAAAGGGTCGAATGGAATCAGAAACACTTGACTGGAGTCGAAAAGGGTCGAATGGAATCAGAAACACTTGAGTCGAGTCGAAAAGGGTCGAATGGAATCAGAAACACTTGAGTCGAGGCGAAAAGTGTCGAATGGAATCAGAAAAACTTGAGTCGAGTCGAAAAGGGCCGAATGGAATCAGAAACACTTGAGTCGATTCGAAAAGGGTCGAATGGAATCTGAAACACTTGACTGGAGTCGAGAAGGGTCGAAAGGAATCAGAAACACTTGACTGGAGTCGAAAAGGGTGCAAAGGATCCAGAAACACTTGACACGATTTGAAAAGGGTCGAAAGGAATCAGCAACACTTGACTGGAGTCGAAAAGGGTCGAATGGAATCAGAATCACTTGCGTCGAGTCGAAAAGGGTCAAATGGAATCAGAAACACTTGATTCGAGTCGAAAACGGTCGAATGGAATCAGAAACACTTGAGTCGAGTCGAAAAGGGTCGAATGGAATCAGAAACACTTGACTGGAGTCGAAAAGGGTCGAATGGAATCAGAAAGAATTGAGTCGAGTCGAAAAGGTTCGAATGGAATGAGAAACACTTGAATGGATTCGAAAAGGGTCGAATGGAATCAGAAACACTTGAGTCGAGTCGAAAAGGGTCGAATGGAATCAGAAACACTTGACTGGAGTCGAAAAGGGTCGACTGGAATCAGAAATACTTGACTGCAGTCGAAAAAGGTCCAAAGGATTCAGAAACACTTGACTGGAGTCGAAAAGGGTCGAATGGAATCAGAAACACTTGACTGGAGTCGAAAAGGGTCGAATGGAATCAGAAACACTTGAGTCGAGTCGAAAAGGGTCGAATGGAATCAGAAACACTTGAGTCGAGTCGAAAAGTGTCGAATGGAATCAGAAACCCTTGAGTCGAGTCGAAAAGGGTCGAATGGAATCAGAAACACTTGAGTCGAGTCGAAAAGGGTCGAATGGAATCAGAAACACTTGACTGGAGTAGAGAAGGGTCGAATGGAATCAGATACACTTGTGTCGAGTCGAAAAGGGTCGAATGGAATCAGAAACACTTGACTGGGGTCGAGAAGGGTCGAATGGAATCAGAAACACTTGACTGGAGTCGAAAAGGGTGCAAAGGATCCAGAAACACTTGACTGGACTCGAAAAGGGTCGAATGGAATCAGAAAAACTTGACTGGAGTCGAAAAGGGTCGAATGGAATCAGAAACACTTGACTGGAGTCGAAAAGGGTCGAATGGAATCAGAAACACTTGACTGGAGTCGAAAAGGGTCGAATGGAATCAGAAACACTTGAGTCGAGTCGAAAAGGGTCGAATGGAATCAGAAACACTTGAGTCGAGGCGAAAAGTGTCGAATGGAATCAGAAAAACTTGAGTCGAGTCGAAAAGGGCCGAATGGAATCAGAAACACTTGAGTCGATTCGAAAAGGGTCGAATGGAATCTGAAACACTTGACTGGAGTCGAGAAGGGTCGAAAGGAATCAGAAACACTTGACTGGAGTCGAAAAGGGTGCAAAGGATCCAGAAACACTTGACACGATTTGAAAAGGGTCGAAAGGAATCAGCAACACTTGACTGGAGTCGAAAAGGGTCGAATGGAATCAGAATCACTTGCGTCGAGTCGAAAAGGGTCAAATGGAATCAGAAACACTTGATTCGAGTCGAAAACGGTCGAATGGAATCAGAAACACTTGAGTCGAGTCGAAAAGGGTCGAATGGAATCAGAAACACTTGACTGGAGTCGAAAAGGGTCGAATGGAATCAGAAAGAATTGAGTCGAGTCGAAAAGGTTCGAATGGAATGAGAAACACTTGAATGGATTCGAAAAGGGTCGAATGGAATCAGAAACACTTGAGTCGAGTCGAAAAGGGTCGAATGGAATCAGAAACACTTGACTGGAGTCGAAAAGGGTCGACTGGAATCAGAAATACTTGACTGCAGTCGAAAAAGGTCCAAAGGATTCAGAAACACTTGACTGGAGTCGAAAAGGGTCGAATGGAATCAGAAACACTTGACTGGAGTCGAAAAGGGTCGAATGGAATCAGAAACACTTGAGTCGAGTCGAAAAGGGTCGAATGGAATCAGAAACACTTGAGTCGAGTCGAAAAGTGTCGAATGGAATCAGAAACCCTTGAGTCGAGTCGAAAAGGGTCGAATGGAATCAGAAACACTTGAGTCGAGTCGAAAAGGGTCGAATGGAATCAGAAACACTTGACTGGAGTAGAGAAGGGTCGAATGGAATCAGAATCACTTGACTGGAGTCGAAAAGGGTCGAATGGAATCAGAAACACTTGACTGGAGTCGAAAAGGGTCGAATGGAATCAGAAACACTTGACTGGATTCGAAAGGATGGAATGAAATCAGAAACACTTGACTGGAGTCAAAAATGGTCGAATGGAATCAGAAACACTTGAGTCGAGTCGAAAAGGGTCGAATGGAATCAGAAAGAATTGAGTCGAGTCGAAAAGGGTCGAATCGAATCAGAAACACTTGAATGGATTCGAAAAGGGTCGAATGGAAACAGAAACACTTTTGTCGAGTCGAAAAGGGTCGAATGGAATCAGAAACATTTTCTGGATTCGAAACGGGTCGAATGGAATCAGAAACACTTGAGTCGAGTCGAAAAGGGTCGAATGGAATCAGAAAGAATTGAGTCGATTCGAAAAGGGTCGAATGGAATCAGAAACACTTGAATGGAGTAGAAAAGGATCCAAAGGAATCAGAAACACTTGACTGGAGTCGAAAAAGGTCGAATTGAATTAGAAACACTTGACTGGAGTCGAAAAGGGTCGAATGGAATCAGAAACACTAGAGTCGAGTCGAAAAGGGTCGAATGGAATCATAAACAATTGAGTCGAGTCGAAAAGTGTCGAATGGAATCAGAAACACTTGAGTCGAGTCGAAAAGGGTCGAATGGAATCAGAAACACTTGAGTTGAGTTGAAAAGGGTCGAATGGAATCAGAAACACTTGACTGGAGTCGAGAAGGGTCGAATGGAATCAGAAACACTTGACTGGAGTCGAAAAGGGTGCAAAGGATCCAGAAACACTTGACACGATTCGAAAAGGGTCGAAAGGAATCAGCAACACTTGACTGAAGTCGAAAAGGGTCGAATGGAATCAGAATCACTTGAGTCGAGTCGAAAAGGGTCAAATGGAATCAGAAACACTTGAGTCGAGTCGAAAACGGTCGAATGGAATCAGAAACACTTGAGTCGAGTCGAACAGGGTCGAATGGAATCAGAAACACTTGACTGGAGTCGAGAAGTGTCGAATGGAATCAGAAACACTTGACTGGAGTCGAAAAGGGTCGAATGGAATCAGAAAGGATTGAGTCGAGTCGAAAAGGGTCGAATGGAATCAGAAACACTTGAATGGATTCGAAAAGGGTCGAATGGAAACAGAAACACTTGTGTCGAGTCGAAAAGGGTCGAATGGAATCAGAAAAATTGACTGGATTCGAAACCGGTCGAATGGAATCAGAAACACTTGACTGGAGTCGAAAAGGGTCGAATGGAATCAGAAAGAATTGAGTCGAGTCGAAAAGGGTCGAATGCAATCAGAAACACTTGAATGGAGTAGAAAAGGATCCAAAGGAATCAGAAACACTTGACTGGAGTCGAAAAAGGTCGAATTGAATTAGAAACACTTGACTGGAGTCGAAAAGGGTCGAATGGAATCAGAAACACTTGAGTCGAGTCGAAAAGTGTCGAATGGAATCAGAAACACTTGAGTCGAGTCGAAAAGGGTCAAATGGAATCAGAAACACTTGAGTCGAGTCGAAAAGGGTCGAATGGAATCAGAAACACTTGACTGGAATCGAGAAGGGTCGAATGGAATCAGAAACACTTGACTGGAGTCGAAAAGCGTCGAATGGAATCAGAAACACTTGAGTGGAGTCAAAAAGGGTCGAATGGAATCAGAAACACTTGACTGGAGTCGAAAGGATGGAATGAAATCAGAAACACTTGACTGGAGTCAAAAATGGTCGAATGGAATCAGAAACACTTGATTGGAGTCGAAAAGGGTCGAATGGAATCAGAAAGAATTGAGTCGAGTCGAAAAGGGTCGAATCGAATCAGAAACACTTGAATGGATGCGAAAAGGGTCGAATGGAAACAGAAACACTTGTGTCAAGTCGAAAAGGGTCGAATGGAATCAGGAACATTTTCTGGATTCGAAACGGGTCGAATGGAATCAGAAACACTTGACTGGAGTCGAAAAGGGTCGAATGGAATCAGAAAGAATTGAGTCGAGTCGAAAAGGGTCGAATGGAATCAGAAACACTTGAATGGAGTAGAAAAGGATCCAAAGGAATCAGAAACACTTGACTGGAGTCGAAAAAGGTCGAATTGAATTAGAAACACTTGACTGGAGTCGAAAAGGGTCGAATGGAATCAGAAACACTTGACTGGAGTCAAAAACCGTCGAATGGAATCAGAAACACTAGAGTCGAGTCGAAAAGGGTTGAATGGAATCATAAACACTTGAGTCGAGTCGAAAAGGGTCGAATGGAATCAGAAACACTTGACTGGAGTCGAAATAGGTCGAATGGAATCAGAAACACTTGAGTCGAGTCGAAAAGGGTCGAATGGAATCAGAAACACTTGAGTCGAGTCGAAAAGGGTCGAATGGAATCAGAAACACTTGACTGGAGTCGAAAAGGGTCGACTGGAATCAGAAATACTTGACTGGAGTCGAAAAGGGTCCAAAGGATTCAGAAACACTTGACTGGAGTCGAAAAGGTTCGAATGGAATCAGAAAAACTTGACTGGAGTCGAAAAGGGTCGAATGGAATCAGAAACACTTGACTGGAGTCGAAAAGGGTCGAATGGAATGAGAAACACTAGAGTCGAGTCGAAAAGGGTCGAATGGAATCAGAAACACTTGAGTCGAGGCGAAAAGTGTCGAATGGAATCAGAAACACTTGAGTCGAGTCGAAAAGGGCCGAATGGAATCAGAAACACTTGAGTCGAGTCGAAAAGGGTCGAATGGAATCAGAAACACTTGCGTCGAGTCGAATAGGGTCGAATGGAATCAGAAACACTTGACTGGAGTCGAAAAGGGTGCAAAGGATCCAGAAACACTTGACACGATTCGAAAAGTGTCGAAAGGAATCAGAAACACTTGACTAGACTCGAAAAGTGTCGAATGGAATCAGAATCACTTGAGTCGAGTCTAAAAGGGTCGAATGGAATCAGAAACACTTGAGTCGAGTAGAAAACAGTCGAATGGAATCAGAAACACTTGAGTCGAGTCTAAAAGGGTCGAATGGAATCAGAAACACTTGAGTCGATCGAAAAGGGTCGAATGGAATCAGAAACACATGAGTAGAGTCGAAAGGGGTAGAATGGAAGCAGAAACACTTGAGTCGAGTCGAAAGGGTCGAATGGAATCAGAAACACTTCACTGGAGTCGAAAAGAGTCGAATGGAATCAGAAACACTTGAGTCGAGTCAAAAGGGTCGAATGGAATCAGAAAGAATTGAGTCGAGTCGAAAAGGGTCGAATGGAATCAGAAACACTTGACTGGAGTCGAAAAGGGTCGAATGGAATCAGAAATACTTGACTGGAGTCGAAAAGGGTCCAAAGGATTCAGAAACACTTGACTGGAGTCGAAAACGGTCGAATGGAATCAGAAACACTTGACTGGAGTCGAAAAGTGTCGAATGGAATCAGAAACACTTGAGTCGAGTTTAAAAGGGTCGAATGGAATCAGAAACACTTGACTGGAGTCGAAAAGGGTCCAAAGGAATCAGAAACACTTGACTGGAGTCGAAAAGGGTCGAATGGAATCAGAAACACTTGAGTCCAGTCGAAAAGGGTCGAATGGAATCAGAAACACTTGACTGGAGTCGAAAAGGGTCGAACGGAATCAGAAACACTTGACTGGAGTCGAAAAGGGTCGAATGGAATCAGAAACACTTGACTGGAGTCAAAAAGGGTCGAATGGAATCAGAAACACTTGAGTCGAGTTGAAAAGGTTCGAATGGAATCAGAAACACCTGAGTCGAGTCGAAAAGGGTCGAATGGAATCAGAAACACTTGAATCGAGTCGAAAAGGGTCGAATGGAATCAGAAACACTTGACTGGAGTCGAAAAGGGTCGAATGGAATCAGAAACACTTGACTGAATTCGAAAAGGGTGGAATGGAATCAGAAACACTTGACTGGAGTCAAAAAGGGTCCAAAGGAATCAGAAACACTTGACCGGAGTCCAAAAGGGTCGAATGGAATCAGAAACACTTGACTGGAGTCGAAAAGGGTCGAATGGAATCAGAAACACTTGACTGGATTCGAAAAGGGTCGAATGGAATCAGAAAGAATTGAGTCGAGTCGAAAAGGGTCGAATCGAATCAGAAACACTTGAATGGATTCGAAAAGGGTCGAATGGAAACAGAAACACTTTTGTCGAGTCGAAAAGGGTCGAATGGAATCAGAAACATTTTCTGGATTCGAAACGGGTCGAATGGAATCAGAAACACTTGAGTCGAGTCGAAAAGGGTCGAATGGAATCAGAAAGAATTGAGTCGATTCGAAAAGGGTCGAATGGAATCAGAAACACTTGAATGGAGTAGAAAAGGATCCAAAGGAATCAGAAACACTTGACTGGAGTCGAAAAAGGTCGAATTGAATTAGAAACACTTGACTGGAGTCGAAAAGGGTCGAATGGAATCAGAAACACTAGAGTCGAGTCGAAAAGGGTCGAATGGAATCATAAACACTTGAGTCGAGTCGAAAAGTGTCGAATGGAATCAGAAACACTTGAGTCGAGTCGAAAAGGGTCGAATGGAATCAGAAACACTTGAGTTGAGTTGAAAAGGGTCGAATGGAATCAGAAACACTTGACTGGAGTCGAGAAGGGTCGAATGGAATCAGAAACACTTGACTGGAGTCGAAAAGGGTGCAAAGGATCCAGAAACACTTGACACGATTCGAAAAGGGTCGAAAGGATTCAGCAACACTTGACTGAAGTCGAAAAGGGTCGAATGGAATCAGAATCACTTGAGTCGAGTCGAAAAGGGTCAAATGGAATCAGAAACACTTGAGTCGAGTCGAAAACGGTCGAATGGAATCAGAAACACTTGAGTCGAGTCGAACAGGGTCGAATGGAATCAGAAACACTTGACTGGAGTCGAGAAGTGTCGAATGGAATCAGAAACACTTGACTGGAGTCGAAAAGGGTCGAATGGAATCAGAAAGGATTGAGTCGAGTCGAAAAGGGTCGAATGGAATCAGAAACACTTGAATGGATTCGAAAAGGGTCGAATGGAAACAGAAACACTTGTGTCGAGTCGAAAAGGGTCGAATGGAATCAGAAAAATTGACTGGATTCGAAACCGGTCGAATGGAATCAGAAACACTTGACTGGAGTCGAAAAGGGTCGAATGGAATCAGAAAGAATTGAGTCGAGTCGAAAAGGGTCGAATGCAATCAGAAACACTTGAATGGAGTAGAAAAGGATCCAAAGGAATCAGAAACACTTGACTGGAGTCGAAAAAGGTCGAATTGAATTAGAAACACTTGACTGGAGTCGAAAAGGGTCGAATGGAATCAGAAACACTTGAGTCGAGTCGAAAAGTGTCGAATGGAATCAGAAACACTTGAGTCGAGTCGAAAAGGGTCGAATGGAATCAGAAACACTTGAGTCGAGTCGAAAAGGGTCGAATGGAATCAGAAACACTTGACTGGAATCGAGAAGGGTCGAATGGAATCAGAAACACTTGACTGGAGTCGAAAAGCGTCGAATGGAATCAGAAACACTTGAGTGGAGTCAAAAAGGGTCGAATGGAATCAGAAACACTTGACTGGAGTCGAAAGGATGGAATGAAATCAGAAACACTTGACTGGAGTCAAAAATGGTCGAATGGAATCAGAAACACTTGATTGGATTCGAAAAGGGTCGAATGGAATCAGAAAGAATTGAGTCGAGTCGAAAAGGGTCGAATCGAATCAGAAACACTTGAATGGATGCGAAAAGGGTCGAATGGAAACAGAAACACTTGTGTCAAGTCGAAAAGGGTCGAATGGAATCAGGAACATTTTCTGGATTCGAAACGGGTCGAATGGAATCAGAAACACTTGACTGGAGTCGAAAAGGGTCGAATGGAATCAGAAAGAATTGAGTCGAGTCGAAAAGGGTCGAATGGAATCAGAAACACTTGAATGGAGTAGAAAAGGATCCAAAGGAATCAGAAACACTTGACTGGAGTCGAAAAAGGTCGAATTGAATTAGAAACACTTGACTGGAGTCGAAAAGGGTCGAATGGAATCAGAAACACTTGACTGGAGTCAAAAACCGTAGAATGGAATCAGAAACACTAGAGTCGAGTCGAAAAGGGTTGAATGGAATCATAAACACTTGAGTCGAGTCGAAAAGGGTCGAATGGAATCAGAAACACTTGACTGGAGTCGAAATAGGTCGAATGGAATCAGAAACACTTGAGTCGAGTCGAAAAGGGTCGAATGGAATCAGAAACACTTGAGTCGAGTCGAAAAGGGTCGAATGGAATCAGAAACACTTGACTGGAGTCGAAAAGGGTCGACTGGAATCAGAAATACTTGACTGGAGTCGAAAAGGGTCCAAAGGACTCAGAAACACTTGACTGGAGTCGAAAAGGTTCGAATGGAATCAGAAAAACTTGACTGGAGTCGAAAAGGGTCGAATGGAATCAGAAACACTTGACTGGAGTCGAAAAGGGTCGAATGGAATCAGAAACACTAGAGTCGAGTCGAAAAGGGTCGAATGGAATCAGAAACACTTGACTGGAGTCGAAAAGGGTCGACTGGAATCAGAAATACTTGACTGGAGTCGAAAAGGGTCCAAAGGATTCAGAAACACTTGACTGGAGTCGAAAAGGTTCGAATGGAATCAGAAAAACTTGACTGGAGTCGAAAAGGGTCGAATGGAATCAGAAACACTTGACTGGAGTCGAAAAGGGTCGAATG
This sequence comes from Vulpes vulpes, assembly GCF_048418805.1. NCBI lineage: Eukaryota > Metazoa > Chordata > Mammalia > Carnivora > Canidae > Vulpes > Vulpes vulpes. Next base: position 341,151 of record NC_132782.1, read on the forward strand.
GAATCAGAAACACTAGAGTCGAGTCGAAAAGGGTCGAATGGAATCAGAAACACTTGAGTCGAGGCGAAAAGTGTCGAATGGAATCAGAAACACTTGAGTCGAGTCGAAAAGGGCCGAATGGAATCAGAAACACTTGAGTCGAGTCGAAAAGGGTCGAATGGAATCAGAAACACTTGCGTCGAGTCGAATAGGGTCGAATGGAATCAGAAACACTTGACTGGAGTCGAAAAGGGTGCAAAGGATCCAGAAACACTTGACACGATTCGAAAAGTGTCGAAAGGAATCAGAAACACTTGACTAGACTCGAAAAGTGTCGAATGGAATCAGAATCACTTGAGTCGAGTCTAAAAGGGTCGAATGGAATCAGAAACACTTGAGTCGAGTAGAAAACAGTCGAATGGAATCAGAAACACTTGAGTCGAGTCTAAAAGGGTCGAATGGAATCAGAAACACTTGAGTCGATCGAAAAGGGTCGAATGGAATCAGAAACACATGAGTAGAGTCGAAAGGGGTAGAATGGAAGCAGAAACACTTGAGTCGAGTCGAAAGGGTCGAATGGAATCAGAAACACTTCACTGGAGTCGAAAAGAGTCGAATGGAATCAGAAACACTTGAGTCGAGTCAAAAGGGTCGAATGGAATCAGAAAGAATTGAGTCGAGTCGAAAAGGGTCGAATGGAATCAGAAACACTTGACTGGAGTCGAAAAGGGTCGAATGGAATCAGAAATACTTGACTGGAGTCGAAAAGGGTCCAAAGGATTCAGAAACACTTGACTGGAGTCGAAAAGGGTCGAATGGAATCAGAAACACTTGACTGGAGTCGAAAAGGGTCCAAAGGAATCAGAAACACTTGACTGGAGTCGAAAAGGGTCGAATGGAATCAGAAACACTTGAGTCCAGTCGAAAAGGGTCGAATGGAATCAGAAACACTTGACTGGAGTCGAAAAGGGTCGAACGGAATCAGAAACACTTGACTGGAGTCGAAAAGGGTCGAATGGAATCAGAAACACTTGACTGGAGTCAAAAAGGGTCGAATGGAATCAGAAACACTTGAGTCGAGTTGAAAAGGTTCGAATGGAATCAGAAACACCTGAGTCGAGTCGAAAAGGGTCGAATGGAATCAGAAACACTTGAATCGAGTCGAAAAGGGTCGAATGGAATCAGAAACACTTGACTGGAGTCGAAAAGGGTCGAATGGAATCAGAAACACTTGACTGAATTCGAAAAGGGTGGAATGGAATCAGAAACACTTGACTGGAGTCGAAAAGGGTCCAAAGGAATCAGAAACACTTGACCGGAGTCCAAAAGGGTCGAATGGAATCAGAAACACTTGACTGGAGTCGAAAAGGGTCGAATGGAATCAGAAACACTTGACTGGATTCGAAAAGGGTCGAATGGAATCAGAAACACTTGACTGGAGTCGATAAGGGTCCAAAGGAATTAGAAATACTTGACTGGAGTCGAAAAGGGTCAAATGGAATCAGAAACACTTGAGTCGAGTCGAAAAGGGTCGAATGGAATCAGAAACACTTGAGTCGAGTCGAAAAGGGTCGAATGGACTCAGAAACACTTGACTGGAGTCGAAAAGGGTCGAATGGAATCAGAAACACTTGAGTCGAGTCGAAAAGGGTCGAATGGAATCAGAAACAGTTGACTGGTGTCAAAAAGGGTGGAATGGAATCAGAAACATTGACTGGATTCGAAACGGGTCGAATGGAATCAGAAAAACTTGACTGGAGTCGAAAAGGGTCGAATGGAATCAGAAACACTTGAGTCGAGTCGAAAAGGGTCGAATGGAATCAGAAACACTTGACTGGAGTCGAAAAGGGTCGAATGGAATCAGAAACACTTGACTGGATTCGAAAAGGGTCAAATGGAATCAGAAACACTTGACTGGAGTCGAAAAGGGTCCAAAGGTATTAGAAACACTTGACTGTTGTCGAAAAGGGTCGAATGGAATCAGAAACACTTGAGTGGAGTCGAAAAGTTTCCAAAGGAATCAGAAACACTTGACTGGAGTCGAAAAGTGTCGAATGGAATCAGAAACACCTGAGTCGAGTCGAAAAGGGTCTACTGGAATCAGAAACACTTGAATCGACTCGAAAAGGGTCGAATTGAATCAGAAACACTTGACTGGAGTCGAAAAGGGTCGAATGGAATCAGAAACACTTGACTGGAGTCGAAAAGGGTCCAAAGGAATTAGAAATACTTGACTGGAGTCAAAAAGGGTCAAATGGAATCAGAAACACTTGAGTCGAGTCGAAAAGGGTCGAATGGAATCAGAAACACTTGAGTCGAGTCGAAAAGGGTCGAATGGAATCAGAAACACTTGACTGGAGTCGAAAAGGGTCGAATGGAATCAGAAACACTTGACTGGATTCGAAAAGGGTCAAATGGAATCAGAAACACTTGACTGGAGTCGAAAAGGGTCCAAAGGAATTAGAAACACTTGACTGTTGTCGAAAAGGGTCGAATGGAATCAGAAACACTTGAGTGGAGTCGAAAAGTTTCCAAAGGAATCAGAAACACTTGACTGGAGTCGAAAAGTGTCGAATGGAATCAGAAACACCTGAGTCGAGTCGAAAAGGGTCTACTGGAATCAGAAACACTTGACTGGAGTCGAAAAGGGTCGAATGGAATCAGAAACACTTGACTGGAGTCGAAAAGGGTCGAATGGAATCAGAAACACTTGACTGGAGTCGAAAAGGGTCGAATGGAATCAGAAACACTTGAATCGAGTCGAAAAGGGTCGAATGGAATCAGAAACCCTTGACTGGAGTCGAAAACGGTCCAAAGGAATCAGAAACACTTGACCGGAGTCGAAAAGGGTCGAATGGAATCAGAAACACTTGACTGGAGTCGAAAAGGGTCGAATGGAATCAGAAACACTTGACTGGATTCGAAAAGGGTCGAATGGAATCAGAAACACTTGACTGGAGTCGAAAAGGGTCCAAAGGAATTAGAAACACTTGACTGGAGTCGAAAAGGGTCGAATGGAATCAGAAAGACTTGAGTCGAGTCGAAAAGGGTCGAATGGAATCAGAAACACTTGAGTCGAGTCGAAAAGGGTCGAATGGAATCAGAAACAGTTGACTGGAGTCGAAAAGGGTCGAAAGGAATCAGAAACACTTGACTGGATTCGAAAAGGGTCGAATGGAATCAGAAACACTTGAGTCGAGTCGAAAAGGGTCGAATGGAATCAGAAACACTTGAATGGAGTACAAAAGGATCCAAAGGAATCAGAAACACTTGACTGGAGTCGAAAAGGGTCGAATGGAATCAGAAACACTTGAGTCGAGGCGAAAAGGGTAGAATGGAATCAGAAACACTTGAATGGAGTACAAAAGGATCCAAAGGAATTAGAAACACTTGACTGGAGTCGAAAAGGGTCGAATGGAATCAGAAACACTTGAGTCGAGTCGAAAAGGGTCGAATGGAATCAGAAACAGTTGACTGGTGTCAAAAAGGGTGGAATGGAATCAGAAACATTGACTGGATTCGAAACGGGTCGAATGGAATCAGAAAAACTTGACTGGAGTCGAAAAGGGTCGAATGGAATCAGAAACACTTGAGTCGAGTCGAAATGGGTCGAATGGAATCAGAAACACTTGAATGGAGTACAAAAGGATCCAAAGGAATCAGAAACACTTGACTGGAGTCGAAAAAGGTCGAATGGAATTAGAAACACTTGAGTCGAGTCGAAAAGTGTCGAATGGAATCAGAAACACTTGACTGGAGTCGAAAAGGGTCGAATAGAATCAGAAACACTTGAGTCGAGTCGAAAAGGGTCGAATGGAATCAGAAACACTTGAGTCGAGTCGAAAAGGGTCGAATGGAATCAGAAAGAATTGAGTCGAGTCGAAAAGGGTCGAATCGAATCAGAAACACTTGAATGGATTCGAAAAGGGTCGAATGGAAACAGAAACACTTGTGTCGAGTCGAAAAGGGTCGAATGGAATCAGAAACATTCACTGGATTCGAAACGGGTCGAATGGAATCAGAAACACTTGACTGGAGTCGAAAAGGGTCGAATGGAATCAGAAAGAATAGAGTCGAGTCGAAAAGGGTCGAATGGAATCAGAAACACTTGAATGGAGTAGAAAAGGATCCAGGGGAATCAGAAACACTTGACTGGAGTCGAAAAAGGTCGAATTGAATTAGAAACACTTGACTGGAGTCAAAAAGGGTCGAATGGAATCAGAAACACTTGACTGGAGTCGAAAAGGGTCGAATGGAATCAGAAACACTTGAGTCGAGTCGAAAAGGGTCGAATGGAATCAGAAACACTGGAGCGATTCGAAAAGGGTCGAATGGAATCAGAAACACTTGACTGGATTCGAAAAGGGTCGAATGGAATCAGAAACACTTGACTGGAGTCGAAAAGGGTCCAAAGGAATTAGAAACACTTGACTGGAGTCGAAAAGGGTCGAATGGAATCAGAAAGACTTGAGTCGAATCGAAAAGGGTCGAATGGAATCAGAAACACTTGAGTCGAGTCGAAAAGGGTCGAATGGAATCAGAAACAGTTGACTGGAGTCGAAAAGGGTCGAATGGAATCAGAAACACTTGACTGGATTCGAAAAGGGTCGAATGGAATCAGAAACACTTGAGTCGAGTCTAAAAGGGTCGAATGGAATCAGAAACACTTGAATGGAGTACAAAAGGATCCAAAGGAATCAGAAACACTTGACTGGAGTCGAAAAGCGTCGAATGGAATCAGAAACATTTGAGTCGAGGCGATAAGGGTCGAATGGAATCAGAAACACTTGAGTCGAGTCGAAAAGGGTCGAATGGAATCAGAAAGAATTGAGTCGAGTCGAAAAGGGTCGAATGGAATCAGAAACACTTGAATGGAGTAAAAAAGGATCCAAAGGAATCAGAAACACTTCACTGGAGTCGAAAAAGGTCGAATGGAATTAGAAACACTTGAGTCGAGTCGAAAAGTGTCGAATGGAATCAGAAACACTTGACTGGAGTCGAAAAGGGTCGAATGGAATCAGAAAGAATAGAGTCGAGTCGAAAAGGGTCGAATGGAATCAGAAACACTTGAATGGAGTACAAAAGGATCCAAAGGAATCAGAAACACTTCACTGGAGTCGAAAAAGGTCGAATGGAATTAGAAACACTTGAGTCGAGTCGAAAAGTGTCGAATGGAATCAGAAACACTTGACTGGAGTCGAAAAGGGTCGAATAGAATCAGAAACACTTGAGTCGAGTCGAAAAGGGTCGAATGGAATCAGAAACACTTGAGTCGAGTCGAAAAGGGTCGAATGGAATCAGAAAGAATTGAGTCGAGTCGAAAAGGGTCGAATGGAATCAGAAACACTTGAATGGACTCGAAAAGGGTCGAATGGAAACAGAAACACTTGTGTCGAGTCGAAAAGGGTCGAATGGAATCAGAAACATTCACTGGATTCGAAACGGGTCGAAATGAATCAGAAACACTTGACTGGAGTCGAAAAGGGTCGAATGGAATCAGAAAGAATAGAGTCGAGTCGAAAAGGGTCGAATGGAATCAGAAACACTTGAATGGAGTAGAAAAGGATCCAGGGGAATCAGAAACACTTGACTGGAGTCGAAAAAGGTCGAATTGAATTAGAAACACTTGACTGGAGTCAAAAAGGGTCGAATGGAATCAGAAACACTTGACTGGAGTCGAAAAGGGTCGAATGGAATCAGAAACACTTGAGTCGAGTCGAAAAGGGTCGAATGGAATCAGAAACACTGGAGCGATTCGAAAAGGGTCGAATGGAATCAGAAACACTTGACTGGATTCGAAAAGGGTCGAATGGAATCAGAAACACTTGACTGGAGTCGAAAAGGGTCCAAAGGAATTAGAAACACTTGACTGGAGTCGAAAAGGGTCGAATGGAATCAGAAACACTTGAGTCGAATCGAAAAGGGTCGAATGGAATCAGAAACACTTGAGTCGAGTCGAAAAGGGTCGAATGGAATCAGAAACAGTTGACTGGAGTCGAAAAGGGTCGAATGGAATCAGAAACACTTGACTGGATTCGAAAAGGGTCGAATGGAATCAGAAACACTTGAGTCGAGTCTAAAAGGGTCGAATGGAATCAGAAACACTTGAATGGAGTACAAAAGGATCCAAAGGAATCAGAAACACTTGACTGGAGTCGAAAAGCGTCGAATGGAATCAGAAACACTTGAGTCGAGGCGATAAGGGTCGAATGGAATCAGAAACACTTGAGTCGAGTCGAAAAGGGTCGAATGGAATCAGAAAGAATTGAGTCGAGTCGAAAAGGGCCGAATGGAATCAGAAACACTTGAGTCGAGTCGAAAAGGGTCGAATGGAATCAGAAACACTTGAATGGAGTACAAAAGGATCCAAAGGAATCAGAAACACTTCACTGGAGTCGAAAAAGGTCGAATGGAATTAGAAACACTTGAGTTAAGTCGAAAAGTGTCGAATGGAATCAGAAACACTTGACTGGAGTCGAAAAGGGTCGAATGGAATCAGAAACACTTGACTGGAGTCGAAAAGTGTCGAAAGGAATCAGAAACACTTGAGTCGAGTTTAAAAGGGTCGAATGGAATCAGAAACACTTGACTGGAGTCGAAAAGGGTCCAAAGGAATCAGAAACACTTGACTGGAGTCGAAAAGGGTCCAAAGGAATCAGAAACACTTGACTGGAGTCGAAAAGGGTCGAATGGAATCAGAAACACTTGAGTCCAGTCGAAAAGTGTCGAATGGAATCAAAAACACTTGACTGGAGTCGAAAAGGGTCGAACGGAATCAGAAACACTTGACTGGAGTCGAAAAGGGTCGAATGGAATCAGAAACACTTGACTGGAGTCAAAAAGGGTCGAATGGAATCAGAAACACTTGAGTCGAGTCGAAAAGGGTCTACTGGAATCAGAAACACTTGAATCGACTCGAAAAGGGTCGAATTGAATCAGAAACACTTGACTGGAGTCGAAAAGGGTCGAATGGAATCAGAAACACTTGACTGGAGTCGAAAAGGGTCGAATGGAATCAGAAACACTTGAATCGAGTCGAAAAGGGTGGAATGGAATCAGAAACACTTGAGTCGAGTCGAAAAGGGTCGAATGGAATCAGAAACACTTGACTGGAGTCGAAAAGGGTCCAAAGGAATCAGAAACACTTGACCGGAGTCCAAAAGGGTCGAATGGAATCAGAAACACTTGACTGGAGTCGAAAAGGGTCGAATGGAATCAGAAACACTTGACTGGATTCGAAAAGGGTCGAATGGAATCAGAAACACTTGACTGGAGTCGAAAAGGGTCCAAAGGAATTAGAAATACTTGACTGGAGTCGAAAAGGGTCAAATGGAATCAGAAACACTTGAGTCGAGTCCAAAAGGGTCGAATGGAATCAGAAACACTTGAGTCGAGTCGAAAAGGGTCGAATGGAATCAGAAACACTTGACTGGAGTCGACAAGGGTCGAATGGAATCAGAAACACTTGACTGGATTCGAAAACGGTCGAATGGAATCAGAAACACTTGACTGGAGTCGAAAAGGGTCCAAAGGAATTAGAAACACTTGACTGTTGTCGAAAAGGGTCGAATGGAATCAGAAACACTTGAGTGGAGTCGAAAAGGGTCGAATGGAATCAGAAACACTTGAGTCGAGTCGAAAAGGGTCGAATGGAATCAGAAAAACTTGACTGGAGTCGAAAAGGGTCGAATGGAATCAGAAACACTTGACTGGAGTCGAAAAGGGTCGAATGGAATCAGAAACACTTGACTGGAGTCGAAAAGGGTTGAATGGAATCAGAAACACTTGACTGGAGTCGAAAAGGGTCCAAAGGATTCAGAAACACTTGACGGGAGTCGAAAAGGGTCGAATGGAATCAGAAACACTTGACTGGATTCGAAAGGTGTCGAATGGAATCAGAAACACTTGACTGGATTCGAAAAGGGTGGAATGGAATCAGAAACACTTGAGTCGAGTCGAAAAGGTTCGAATGGAATCAGAAACATTGGGTCGAGTTGAAAAAGGTCGAATGGAATCAGACACACTTGAGTCGAGTCGAAAAGGGTCGAATGGAATCAGAAACACTTGACTGGAGTCGAAAAGGGTCGAATGGAATCAGAAAGAATTGAGTCGAGTCGAAAAGGGCCGAATGGAATCAGAAACACTTGAGTCGAGTCGAAAAGGGTCGAATGGAATCAGAAACACTTGAATGGAGTACAAAAGGATCCAAAGGAATCAGAAACACTTCACTGGAGTCGAAAAAGGTCGAATGGAATTAGAAACACTTGAGTTGAGTCGAAAAGTGTCGAATGGAATCAGAAACACTTGACTGGAGTCGAAAAGGGTCGAATGGAATCAGAAACACTTGACTGGAGTCGAAAAGTGTCGAAAGGAATCAGAAACACTTGAGTCGAGTTTAAAAGGGTCGAATGGAATCAGAAACACTTGACTGGAGTCGAAAAGGGTCCAAAGGAATCAGAAACACTTGACTGGAGTCGAAAAGGGTCCAAAGGAATCAGAAACACTTGACTGGAGTCGAAAAGGGTCGAAAGGAATCAGAAACACTTGAGTCCAGTCGAAAAGTGTCGAATGGAATCAAAAACACTTGACTGGAGTCGAAAAGGGTCGAACGGAATCAGAAACACTTGACTGGAGTCGAAAAGGGTCGAATGGAATCAGAAACACTTGACTGGAGTCAAAAAGGGTCGAATGGAATCAGAAACACTTGAGTCGAGTCGAAAAGGGTCTACTGGAATCAGAAACACTTGAATCGACTCGAAAAGGGTCGAATTGAATCAGAAACACTTGACTGGAGTCGAAAAGGGTCGAATGGAATCAGAAACACTTGACTGGAGTCGAAAAGGGTCGAATGGAATCAGAAACACTTGAATCGAGTCGAAAAGGGTGGAATGGAATCAGAAACACTTGAGTCGAGTCGAAAAGGGTCGAATGGAATCAGAAACACTTGACTGGAGTCGAAAAGGGTCCAAAGGAATCAGAAACACTTGACCGGAGTCCAAAAGGGTCGAATGGAATCAGAAACACTTGACTGGAGTCGAAAAGGGTCGAATGGAATCAGAAACACTTGACTGGATTCGAAAAGGGTCGAATGGAATCAGAAACACTTGACTGGAGTCGAAAAGGGTCCAAAGGAATTAGAAATACTTGACTGGAGTCGAAAAGGGTCAAATGGAATCAGAAACACTTGAGTCGAGTCCAAAAGGGTCGAATGGAATCAGAAACACTTGAGTCGAGTCGAAAAGGGTCGAATGGAATCAGAAACACTTGACTGGAGTCGACAAGGGTCGAATGGAATCAGAAACACTTGACTGGATTCGAAAACGGTCGAATGGAATCAGAAACACTTGACTGGAGTCGAAAAGGGTCCAAAGGAATTAGAAACACTTGACTGTTGTCGAAAAGGGTCGAATGGAATCAGAAACACTTGAGTGGAGTCGAAAAGGGTCGAATGGAATCAGAAACACTTGAGTCGAGTCGAAAAGGGTCGAATGGAATCAGAAAAACTTGACTGGAGTCGAAAAGGGTCGAATGGAATCAGAAACACTTGACTGGAGTCGAAAAGGGTCGAATGGAATCAGAAACACTTGACTGGAGTCGAAAAGGGTTGAATGGAATCAGAAACACTTGACTGGAGTCGAAAAGGGTCCAAAGGATTCAGAAACACTTGACGGGAGTCGAAAAGGGTCGAATGGAATCAGAAACACTTGACTGGATTCTAAAGGTGTCGAATGGAATCAGAAACACTTGACTGGATTCGAAAAGGGTGGAATGGAATCAGAAACACTTGAGTCGAGTCGAAAAGGTTCGAATGGAATCAGAAACATTGGGTCGAGTTGAAAAAGGTCGAATGGAATCAGACACACTTGAGTCGAGTCGAAAAGGGTCGAATGGAATCAGAAACACTTGATTGGAGTCGAAAAGGGTGGAATGGATTCAGAATCACTTGACTGGAGTCGAAAAGGGTCGAATGGAATCAGAAACCCTGAGTCGAGTCGAAAAGGGTCGAATGGAATCAGAAACACTTGAGTCGAGTCGAAGTGTCGAATGGAATCAGAAACACTTGAGTCGAGTCGAAATAGGTCGAATGGAATCAGAAACACTTGACTGGAGTCGAAAAGGGTCGAATTGAATCAGGAACACTTGACTGGAGTCGAGAAGGGTCGAATGGAATCAGAAACACTTGACTGGAGTCGAAAAGGGTCCAAAGGATCCAGAAACACTTGACACGATTCGAAAAGGGTCGAAAGGAATCAGAAACACTTGACTGGAGTCGAAAAGGCTCGAATGGAATCAGAATCACTTGAGTCGAGTCGAAAACGTTCGAATGGAATCAGAAACACTTGAGTCGAGTCGAAAGGGTCGAATGGAATCAGAAACACTTGACTGGAGTCGAAAAGGGTCGAATGGAATCAGAAACACTTGAGTCGAGTCAAAAGGGTCGAATGGAATCAGAAACACTTGACTGGAGTCGAAAAGGGTCGAATGGAATCAGAAACACTAGAGTCGAGTCGAAAAGGGTCGAATGGAATCAGAAACACTAGAGTCGAGTCGAAAAGGGTCGAATGGAATCAGAAACACTTGACTGGAGTCGAAATAGGTCGAATGGAATCAGAAACACTTGAGTCGAGTCGAAAAGGGTCGAATGGAATCAGAAACACTTGACTGGAGTCGAAAAGGGTCGAATGGAATCAGAAACACTTGACTGGAGTCGAAAAGGGTCCAAAGGATTCAGAAACACTTGACTGGAGTCGAAAAGGGTCGAATGGAATCAGAAACACTTGATTGGAGTCGAAAAGGGTCGAATGGAATCAGACACACTTGACTGGAGGCGAAAAGGGTCTAATGGAATCAGAAACACTTGACTGGAGTCGAAAACGGTCCAAAGGAATCAGAAAAATTTGACTGGAGTCGAAAAGGTTCCAAAGGAATCAGAAACACTTGACTGAAGTCGAAAAGGGTCGAATGGAAACAGAAACACTTGACTGGAGTCGAAAAGGGTCGAATGGAATCAGAAACACTTGATTGGAGTCGAAAAGGGTGGAATGGATTCAGAATCACTTGACTGGAGTCGAAAAGGGTCGAATGGAATCAGAAACACTGAGTCGAGTCGAAAAGGTCGAATGGAATCAGAAACACTTGAGTCGAGTCGAAGTGTCGAATGGAATCAGAAACACTTGAGTCGAGTCGAAATAGGTCGAATGGAATCAGAAACACTTGACTGGAGTCGAAAAGGGTCGAATTGAATCAGGAACACTTGACTGGAGTCGAGAAGGGTCGAATGGAATCAGAAACACTTGACTGGAGTCGAAAAGGGTCCAAAGGATCCAGAAACACTTGACACGATTCGAAAAGGGTCGAAAGGAATCAGAAACACTTGACTGGAGTCGAAAAGGGTCGAATGGAATCAGAATCACTTGAGTCGAGTCGAAAACGTTCGAATGGAATCAGAAACACTTGAGTCGAGTCGAAAGGGTCGAATGGAATCAGAAACACTTGACTGGAGTCGAAAATAGTCGAATGGAATCAGAAACACTTGAGTCAAGTCAAAAGGGTCGAATGGAATCAGAAACACTTGACTGGAGTCGAAAAGGGTCGAATGGAATCAGAAACACTAGAGTCGAGTCGAAAAGGGTCGAATGGAATCAGAAACACTAGAGTCGAGTCGAAAAGGGTCGAATGGAATCAGAAACACTTGAGTCGAGTTGAAAAGAGTCGAATGGAATCAGAAACACTTGACTGGATTCGAAAAGGGACCAAAGAAATCAGAAACACTTGAGAGGAGTCGAAAAGGGTCGAATGGAATCAGAAACACTTGACTGGAGTCGAAAAGGGTCGAATGGAATCAGAAACACTTGAGTCGAGTCGAAAGGGGTCGAATGGAATCAGAAACACTTGACTGGAGTCAAAAAGGGTCGAATGGAATCAGAAACACTTGACTGGAGTCGAAAGGGGTCGAATGGAATCAGAAACACTTGACTGGATTCGAAAAGGGTCGAATGGAATCAGAAACACTTGACTGGAGTCGAAAAGGGTCGAATGGAATCAGAAACACTTGAGTCGAGTTGAAAAGGGTCGAATGGAATCAGAAACACTTGCGTCGAGTCGAAAAGGGTCGAATGGTATCAGAAACTGGAGTCGGAAAGGGTCGAATGGAATCAGAAACACTTGACTGGAGTCGAAAAGGGTCGAATGGAATCAGAAACACTTGAGTCGAGTCGAAAAGGGTCGAATGGAATCAGAAATACTTGACTGGAGTCGAAAAGGGTCGAAGGGAATCAGAAACACTTGAGTCGATCGAAAAGGGTCGAATGGAATCAGAAATACTTGAGTGGAGTCGAAAAGGGTCGAATGGAATCAGAAACACTTGACGGGAGTCGAAAAGGGTCGAATGGAATCAGAAACACTTGACTGGAGTCGAAAAGGGTCGAATGGAATCAGAAACACTTGACTGGAGTCGAAAAGGGTCGAATGGAATCAGAAACACTTGAGTCGAGTCGAAAAGGGTCGAATGGAATCAGAAACACTTGAGTCGAGTTGAAAAGAGTCGAATGGAATCAGAAACACTTGACTGGATTCGAAAAGGGTCCAAAGAAATCAGAAACACTTGAGAGGAGTCGAAAAGGGTCGAATGGAATCAGAAACACTTGACTGGAGTCGAAAAGGGTCGAATGGAATCAGAAACACTTGAGTCGAGTCGAAAGGGGTCGAATGGAATCAGAATTACTTGACTGGAGTCAAAAAGGGTCGAATGGATTCAGAAACACTTGACTGGAGTCGAAAGGGGTCGAATGGAATCAGAAACACTTGACTGGATTCGAAAAGGGTCGAATGGAATCAGAAACACTTGAGTCGAGTCGAAGTGTCGAATGGAATCAGAAACGCTTGAGTCGAGTCGAAAAGGGTCGAATGGAATCAGAAAGAATTGAGTCGAGTCGAAAAGGGTCGAATCGAATCAGAAACACTTGAATGGATGCGAAAAGGGTCGAATGGAAACAGAAACACTTGTGTCAAGTCGAAAAGGGTCGAATGGAATCAGAAACATTTTCTGGATTCGAAACGGGTCGAATGGAATCAGAAACACTTGACTGGAGTCGAAAAGGGTCGAATGGAATCAGAAAGAATTGAGTCGAGTCGAAAAGGGTCGAATGGAATCAGAAACACTTGAATGGAGTAGAAAAGGATCCAAAGGAATCAGAAACACTTGACTGGAGTCGAAAAAGGTCGAATTGAATTAGAAACACTTGACTGGAGTCGAAAAGGGTCGAATGGAATCAGAAACACTTGACTGGAGTCAAAAACCGTCGAATGGAATCAGAAACACTAGAGTCGAGTCGAAAAGGGTTGAATGGAATCATAAACACTTGAGTCGAGTCGAAAAGGGTCGAATGGAATCAGAAACACTTGACTGGAGTCGAAATAGGTCGAATGGAATCAGAAACACTTGAGTCGAGTCGAAAAGGGTCGAATGGAATCAGAAACACTTGAGTCGAGTCGAAAAGGGTCGAATGGAATCAGAAACACTTGACTGGAGTCGAAAAGGGTCGACTGGAATCAGAAATACTTGACTGGAGTCGAAAAGGGTCCAAAGGATTCAGAAACACTTGACTGGAGTCGAAAAGGTTCGAATGGAATCAGAAAAACTTAACTGGAGTCGAAAAGGGTCGAATGGAATCAGAAACACTTGACTGGAGTCGAAAAGGGTCGAATGGAATCAGAAACACTTGAGTCGAGTCGAAAAGGGTCGAATGGAATCAGAAACACTTGAGTCGAGGCGAAAAGTGTCGAATGGAATCAGAAACAATTGAGTCGAGTCGAAAAGGGCCGAATGGAATCAGAAACACTTGAGTCGAGTCGAAAAGGGTCGAATGGAATCAGAAACACTTGCGTCGAGTCGAATAGGGTCGAATGGAATCAGAAACACTTGACTGGAGTCGAAAAGGGTGCAAAGGGTCCAGAAACACTTGACACGATTCGAAAAGTGTCGAAAGGAATCAGAAACACTTGACTAGACTCGAAAAGTGTCGAATGGAATCAGAATCACTTGAGTCGAGTCTAAAAGGGTCGAATGGAATCAGAAACACTTGAGTCGATCGAAAAGGGTCGAATGGAATCAGAAACACATGAGTAGAGTCGAAAGGGGTAGAATGGAAGCAGAAACACTTGAGTCGAGTCGAAAGGGTCGAATGGAATCAGAAACACTTCACTGGAGTCGAAAAGAGTCGAATGGAATCAGAAACACTTGAGTCGAGTCAAAAGGGTCGAATGGAATCAGAAAGAATTGAGTCGAGTCGAAAAGGGTCGAATGGAATCAGAAACACTTGACTGGAGTCGAAAAGGGTCGAATGGAATCAGAAATACTTGACTGGAGTCGAAAAGGGTCCAAAGGATTCAGAAACACTTGACTGGAGTCGAAAAGGGTCGAATGGAATCAGAAAAACTTGACTGGAGTCGAAAAGGGTCGAATGGAATCAGAAACACTTGACTGGAGTCGAAAAGGGTCGAATGGAATCAGAAACACTTGACTGGAGTCGAAAAGGATGGAATGAAATCAGAAACACTTGAGTGGAGTCGAAAATGGTCGAATGGAATCAGAAACACTTGAGTCGAGTCGAAAAGGGTCGAATGGAATCAGAAAGAATTGAGTCGAGTCGAAAAGGGTCGAATGGAATCAGAAACACTTGAGTCGAGTCTAAAAGGGTCGAATGGAATCAGAAACACTTGAGTCGATCGAAAAGGGTCGAATGGAATCAGAAACATTCACTGGATTCGAACGGGTCGAATGGAATCAGAAACACTTGACTGGAGTCGAAAAGGGACGAATGGAATCAGAAAGAATAGAGTCGAGTCAAAAAGGGTCGAATGGAATCAGAAACACTTGAATGGAGTCGAAAAGGATCCAGGGGAATCAGAAACACTTGACTGGAGTCGAAAAAGGTCGAATTGAATTAGAAACACTTGACTGGAGTCAAAAAGGGTCGAATGGAATCAGAAACACTTGACTGGAGTCGAAAAGGGTCGAATGGAATCAGAAACACTTGAGTCGAGTCGAAAAGGGTCGAATGGAATCAGAAACACTGGAGTCGATTCGAAAAGGGTCGAATGGAATCAGAAACACTTGACTGGAGTCGAAAAGGGTAGAATGGAATCAGAAACACTTGACTGGAGTCGAAAAGGGTCCAAAGGATTCAGAAACACTTGACTGGAGTCGAAAAGGGTCCAAAGGAATTAGAAACACTTGACTGGAGTCGAAAAGGGTCGAATGGAATCAGAAACACTTGTGTCCGGTCGAAAAGGTTCGAATGGAATCAGAAACACTTGACTGGAGTCGAGAAGGGTCGAATGGAATCAGAAACACTTGACTGGAGTTGAAAAGGGTGCAAAGGATCCAGAAACACTTGACACGATTCGAAAAGGGTCGAAAGGAATCAGCAACACTTGACTGGAGTCGAAAAGGGTCGAATGGAATCAGAATCACTTGAGTCGAGTCGAAAAGGGTCGAATGGAATCAGAAACACTTGAGTCGAGTCGAAAACGGTCGAATGGAATCAGAAACACTTGAGTCGAGTCGAAAAGGGTCAAATGGAATCAGAAACACTTGAGTCGATCGAAAAGGGTCGAATGGAATCAGAAACACATGAGTGGAGTCGAAAAGGGTAGAATGAAAGCAGAAACACTTGAGTCGAGTCGAGAAGGGTCGAATGGAATCAGAAACACATGAGTCGAGTAGAAAAGGGTCGAATGGAATCAGAAACACTTGAGTCGAGTCGAAAAGGGTCGAATGGAATCAGAAACACTTGACTGGGTCGAAAAGGGTACAAAGGAATCAGAAACACTTGACTGGAGTCGAAAAGGGCCGAATGGAATCAGAAACACTTGACTGGAGTCGAAAAATGTAGAATGGAATCAGAAACACTTGACTGGAGTAGAAACGGGTCGAATGGAATCAGAAACACTTGACTGGAGTCAAAAAGGGTCGAATGGAATCAGAAACACTTGAGTCGAGTCGAAAAGGGTCGAATGGAATCAGAAAAAATTTACTGGAGTCGAAAAGGTTCTAAAGGAATCAGAAACACTTGACTGGAGTCGAAAAGGATCGAATGGAATCAGAAACACTTGACTGGATTCGAAAAGGGTCGAATGGAATCAGAAACACTTGACTGGAGTCGAAAACTGTCGAATGGAATCAGAAACACTTGACTGGAGTCGAAAAGAGTCGAATGGAATCAGAAACACTTGAGTAGAGTCGAAAAGTGTCGAATGGAATCAGAAACACTTGACTGGAGTCGATAATTGTCGAGTGGAATCAGAAAAACTTGACTGGAGTCGAAAAGGTTCGAATGGTATCAGAAACACTTGTCTGTAGTCGAAAAGGTTCGAATGGAATCAGAAACACTTGACTGGAGTCGAAAAGGGTCCAAAGGAATCAGAAACACTTGACTGGAGTCGAAAAGGGTCGAATGGAATCAGAAACACTTGACTGGAGTCGAAAAGGGTCGAATGGAATCAGAAACACTTGAGTCGAGTCGAAAATATTCGAATGGTATCAGAAACAATTGACTGGAGTCGAAAATGGTCGAGTGGAATCAGAATCACTTTACTGGATTCAAAAAGGGTCCAAAGGAATTAGAAACACTTGACTGGAGTCGAAAAGGGTCGAATGGAATCAGATACACTTGTGTCGAGTCGAAAAGGGTCGAATGGAATCAGAAACACTTGACTGGAGTCGAAAAGGGTGCAAAGGATCCAGAAACCCTTGACTGGACTCGAAAAGGGTCGAATGGAATCAGAAAAACTTGACTGGAGTCGAAAAGGGTCGAATGGAATCAGAAACACTTGACTGGAGTCGAAAAGGGTCGAATGGAATCAGAAACACTTGACTGGAGTCGAAAAGGGTCGAATGGAATCAGAAACACTTGAGTCGAGTCGAAAAGGGTCGAATGGAATCAGAAACACTTGAGTCGAGGCGAAAAGTGTCGAATGGAATCAGAAAAACTTGACTGGAGTCGAAAAGAGTCGAATGGAATCAGAAACACTTGAGTCGAGTCGAAAAGGGTCGAATGGAATCAGAAACACTTGACTGGAGTAGAGAAGGGTCGAATGGAATCAGAAATACTTGACTGCAGTCGAAAAAGGTCCAAAGGATTCAGAAACACTTGACTGGAGTCGAAAAGGGTCGAATGGAATCAGAAACACTTGACTGGAGTCGAAAAGGGTCGAATGGAATCAGAAACACTTGAGTCGAGTCGAAAAGGGTCGAATGGAATCAGAAACACTTGAGTCGAGTCGAAAAGTGTCGAATGGAATCAGAAACCGTTGAGTCGAGTCGAAAAGGGTCGAATGGAATCAGAAACACTTGAGTCGAGTCGAAAAGGGTCGAATGGAATCAGAAACACTTGACTGGAGTAGAGAAGGGTCGAATGGAATCAGAATCACTTGACTGGAGTCGAAAAGGGTCGAATGGAATCAGAAACACTTGACTGGAGTCGAAAAGGGTCGAATGGAATCAGAAACACTTGACTGGATTCGAAAGGATGGAATGAAATCAGAAACACTTGACTGGAGTCAAAAATGGTCGAATGGAATCAGAAACACTTGAGTCGAGTCGAAAAGGGTCGAATGGAATCAGAAAGAATTGAGTCGAGTCGAAAAGGGTCGAATCGAATCAGAAACACTTGCATGGATTCGAAAAGGGTCGAATGGAAACAGAAACACTTTTGTCGAGTCGAAAAGGGTCGAATGGAATCAGAAACACTTGACTGGAGTCGAAAAGGGTCGAATGGAATCAGAAAGAATTGAGTCGATTCGAAAAGGGTCGAATGGAATCAGAAACACTTGAATGGAGTAGAAAAGGATCCAAAGGAATCAGAAACACTTGACTGGAGTCGAAAAAGGTCGAATTGAATTAGAAACACTTGACTGGAGTCGAAAAGGGTCGAATGGAATCAGAAACACTAGAGTCGAGTCGAAAAGGGTCGAATGGAATCATAAACACTTGAGTCGAGTCGAAAAGTGTCGAATGGAATCAGAAACACTTGAGTCGAGTCGAAAAGGGTCGAATGGAATCAGAAACACTTGAGTTGAGTTGAAAAGGGTCGAATGGAATCAGAAACACTTGACTGGAGTCGAGAAGGGTCGAATGGAATCAGAAACACTTGACTGGAGTCGAAAAGGGTGCAAAGGATCCAGAAACACTTGACACGATTCGAAAAGGGTCGAAAGGAATCAGCAACACTTGACTGAAGTCGAAAAGGGTCGAATGGAATCAGAATCACTTGAGTCGAGTCGAAAAGGGTCAAATGGAATCAGAAACACTTGAGTCGAGTCGAAAACGGTCGAATGGAATCAGAAACACTTGAGTCGAGTCGAACAGGGTCGAATGGAATCAGAAACACTTGACTGGAGTCGAGAAGTGTCGAATGGAATCAGAAACACTTGACTGGAGTCGAAAAGGGTCGAATGGAATCAGAAAGGATTGAGTCGAGTCGAAAAGGGTCGAATGGAATCAGAAACACTTGAAAGGATTCGAAAAGGGTCGAATGGAAACAGAAACACTTGTGTCGAGTCGAAAAGGGTCGAATGGAATCAGAAACATTGACTGGATTCGAAACCGGTCGAATGGAATCAGAAACACTTGACTGGAGTCGAAAAGGGTCGAATGGAATCAGAAAGAATTGAGTCGAGTCGAAAAGGGTCGAATGCAATCAGAAACACTTGAATGGAGTAGAAAAGGATCCAAAGGAATCAGAAACACTTGACTGGAGTCGAAAAAGGTCGAATTGAATTAGAAACACTTGACTGGAGTCGAAAAGGGTCGAATGGAATCAGAAACACTTGAGTCGAGTCGAAAAGTGTCGAATGGAATCAGAAACACTTGAGTCGAGTCGAAAAGGGTCGAATGGAATCAGAAACACTTGAGTCGAGTCGAAAAGGGTCGAATGGAATCAGAAACACTTGACTGGAATCGAGAAGGGTCGAATGGAATCAGAAACACTTGACTGGAGTCGAAAAGCGTCGAATGGAATCAGAAACACTTGAGTGGAGTCAAAAAGGGTCGAATGGAATCAGAAACACTTGACTGGAGTCGAAAGGATGGAATGAAATCAGAAACACTTGACTGGAGTCAAAAATGGTCGAATGGAATCAGAAACACTTGATTGGAGTCGAAAAGGGTCGAATGGAATCAGAAAGAATTGAGTCGAGTCGAAAAGGGTCGAATCGAATCAGAAACACTTGAATGGATGCGAAAAGGGTCGAATGGAAACAGAAACACTTGTGTCAAGTCGAAAAGGGTCGAATGGAATCAGGAACATTTTCTGGATTCGAAACGGGTCGAATGGAATCAGAAACACTTGACTGGAGTCGAAAAGGGTCGAATGGAATCAGAAAGAATTGAGTCGAGTCGAAAAGGGTCGAATGGAATCAGAAACACTTGAATGGAGTAGAAAAGGATCCAAAGGAATCAGAAACACTTGACTGGAGTCGAAAAAGTTCGAATTGAATTAGAAACACTTGACTGGAGTCGAAAAGGGTCGAATGGAATCAGAAACACTTGACTGGAGTCAAAAACCGTCGAATGGAATCAGAAACACTAGAGTCGAGTCGAAAAGGGTTGAATGGAATCATAAACACTTGAGTCGAGTCGAAAAGGGTCGAATGGAATCAGAAACACTTGACTGGAGTCGAAATAGGTCGAATGGAATCAGAAACACTTGAGTCGAGTCGAAAAGGGTCGAATGGAATCAGAAACACTTGAGTCGAGTCGAAAAGGGTCGAATGGAATCAGAAACACTTGACTGGAGTCGAAAAGGGTCGACTGGAATCAGAAATACTTGACTGGAGTCGAAAAGGGTCCAAAGGATTCAGAAACACTTGACTGGAGTCGAAAAGGTTCGAATGGAATCAGAAACACTTGACTGGAGTCGAAAAGGGTCGAATGGAATCAGAAACACTTGACTGGAGTCGAAAAGGGTCGAATGGAATCAGAAACACTAGAGTCGAGTCGAAAAGGGTCGAATGGAATCAGAAACACTTGAGTCGAGGCGAAAAGTGTCGAATGGAATCAGAAACACTTGAGTCGAGTCGAAAAGGGCCGAATGGAATCAGAAACACTTGAGTCGAGTCGAAAAGGGTCGAATGGAATCAGAAACACTTGCGTCGAGTCGAATAGGGTCGAATGGAATCAGAAACACTTGACTGGAGTCGAAAAGGGTGCAAAGGATCCAGAAACACTTGACACGATTCGAAAAGTGTCGAAAGGAATCAGAAACACTTGACTAGACTCGAAAAGTGTCGAATGGAATCAGAATCACTTGAGTCGAGTCTAAAAGGGTCGAATGGAATCAGAAACACTTGAGTCGAGTAGAAAACAGTCGAATGGAATCAGAAACACTTGAGTCGAGTCTAAAAGGGTCGAATGGAATCAGAAACACTTGAGTCGATCGAAAAGGGTCGAATGGAATCAGAAACACATGAGTAGAGTCGAAAGGGGTAGAATGGAAGCTAAACACTTGAGTCGAGTCGAAAGGGTCGAATGGAATCAGAAACACTTCACTGGAGTCGAAAAGAGTCGAATGGAATCAGAAACACTTGAGTCGAGTCAAAAGGGTCGAATGGAATCAGAAAGAATTGAGTCGAGTCGAAAAGGGTCGAATGGAATCAGAAACACTTGACTGGAGTCGAAAAGTGTCGAATGGAATCAGAAACACTTGAGTCGAGTTTAAAAGGGTCGAATGGAATCAGAAACACTTGACTGGAGTCGAAAAGGGTCCAAAGGAATCAGAAACACTTGACTGGAGTCGAAAGGGGTCGAATGGAATCAGAAACACTTGAGTCCAGTCGAAAAGGGTCGAATGGAATCAGAAACACTTGACTGGAGTCGAAAAGGGTCGAACGGAATCAGAAACACTTGACTGGAGTCGAAAAGGGTCGAATGGAATCAGAAACACTTGACTGGAGTCAAAAAGGGTCGAATGGAATCAGAAACACTTGAGTCGAGTTGAAAAGGTTCGAATGGAATCAGAAACACCTGAGTCGAGTCGAAAAGGGTCGAATGGAATCAGAAACACTTGAATCGAGTCGAAAAGGGTCGAATGGAATCAGAAACACTTGACTGGAGTCGAAAAGGGTCGAATGGAATCAGAAACACTTGACTGAATTCGAAAAGGGTGGAATGGAATCAGAAACACTTGACTGGAGTCGAAAAGGGTCCAAAGGAATCAGAAACACTTGACCGGAGTCCAAAAGGGTCGAATGGAATCAGAAACACTTGACTGGAGTCGAAAAGGGTCGAATGGAATCAGAAACACTTGACTGGATTCGAAAAGGGTCGAATGGAATCAGAAACACTTGACTGGAGTCGAAAAGGGTCCAAAGGAATTAGAAATACTTGACTGGAGTCGAAAAGGGTCAAATGGAATCAGAAACACTTGAGTCGAGTCGAAAAGGGTCGAATGGAATCAGAAACACTTGAGTCGAGTCGAAAAGGGTCGAATGGACTCAGAAACACTTGACTGGAGTCGAAAAGGGTCGAATGGAATCAGAAACACTTGAGTCGAGTCGAAAAGGGTCGAATGGAATCAGAAACAGTTGACTGGTGTCAAAAAGGGTGGAATGGAATCAGAAACATTGACTGGATTCGAAACGGGTCGAATGGAATCAGAAACACTTGACTGGAGTCGAAAAGGGTCGAATGGAATCAGAAACACTTCACTGGATTCGAAAAGGGTCAAATGGAATCAGAAACACTTGACTGGAGTCGAAAAGGGTCCAAAGGTATTAGAAACACTTGACTGTTGTCGAAAAGGGTCGAATGGAATCAGAAACACTTGAGTGGAGTCGAAAAGTTTCCAAAGGAATCAGAAACACTTGACTGGAGTCGAAAAGTGTCGAATGGAATCAGAAACACCTGAGTCGAGTCGAAAAGGGTCTACTGGAATCAGAAACACTTGAATCGACTCGAAAAGGGTCGAATTGAATCAGAAACACTTGACTGGAGTCGAAAAGGGTCGAATGGAATCAGAAACACTTGACTGGAGTAGAAAAGGGTCCAAAGGAATTAGAAATACTTGACTGGAGTCGAAAAGGGTCAAATGGAATCAGAAACACTTGAGTCGAGTCGAAAAGGGTCGAATGGAATCAGAAACACTTGAGTCGAGTCGAAAAGGGTCGAATGGAATCAGAAACACTTGATTGGAGTCGAAAAGGGTCGAATGGAATCAGAAACACTTGACTGGATTCGAAAAGGGTCAAATGGAATCAGAAACACTTGACTGGAGTCGAAAAGGGTCCAAAGGAATTAGAAACACTTGACTGTTGTCGAAAAGGGTCGAATGGAATCAGAAACACTTGAGTGGAGTCGAAAAGTTTCCAAAGGAATCAGAAACACTTGACTGGAGTCGAAAAGTGTCGAATGGAATCAGAAACACCTGAGTCGAGTCGAAAAGGGTCTACTGGAATCAGAAACACTTGACTGGAGTCGAAAAGGGTCGAATGGAATCAGAAACACTTGACTGGAGTCGAAAAGGGTCGAATGGAATCAGAAACACTTGACTGGAGTCGAAAAGGGTCGAATGGAATCAGAAACACTTGAATCGAGTCGAAAAGGGTCGAATGGAATCAGAAACCCTTGACTGGAGTCGAAAACGGTCCAAAGGAATCAGAAACACTTGACCGGAGTCGAAAAGGGTCGAATGGAATCAGAAACACTTGACTGGAGTCGAAAAGGGTCGAATGGAATCAGAAACACTTGACTGGATTCGAAAAGGGTCGAATGGAATCAGAAACACTTGACTGGAGTCGAAAAGGGTCCAAAGGAATTAGAAACACTTGACTGGAGTCGAAAAGGGTCTAATGGAATCAGAAAGACTTGAGTCGAGTCGAAAAGGGTCGAATGGAATCAGAAACACTTGAGTCGAGTCGAAAAGGGTCGAATGGAATCAGAAACAGTTGACTGGAGTCGAAAAGGGTCGAAAGGAATCAGAAACACTTGACTGGATTCGAAAAGGGTCGAATGGAATCAGAAACACTTGAGTCGAGTCGAAAAGGGTCGAATGGAATCAGAAACACTTGAATGGAGTACAAAAGGATCCAAAGGAATCAGAAACACTTGACTGGAGTCGAAAAGGGTCGAATGGAATCAGAAACACTTGAGTCGAGGCGAAAAGGGTAGAATGGAATCAGAAACACTTGAATGGAGTACAAAAGGATCCAAAGGAATTAGAAACACTTGACTGGAGTCGAAAAGGGTCGAATGGAATCAGAAACACTTGAGTCGAGTCGAAAAGGGTCGAATGGAATCAGAAACAGTTGACTGGTGTCAAAAAGGGTGGAATGGAATCAGAAACATTGACTGGATTCGAAACGGGTCGAATGGAATCAGAAAAACTTGACTGGAGTCGAAAAGGGTCGAATGGAATCAGAAACACTTGAGTCGAGTCGAAATGGGTCGAATGGAATCAGAAACACTTGAATGGAGTACAAAAGGATCCAAAGGAATCAGAAACACTTGACTGGAGTCGAAAAAGGTCGAATGGAATTAGAAACACTTGAGTCGAGTCGAAAAGTGTCGAATGGAATCAGAAACACTTGACTGGAGTCGAAAAGGGTCGAATAGAATCAGAAACACTTGAGTCGAGTCGAAAAGGGTCGAATGGAATCAGAAACACTTGAGTCGAGTCGAAAAGGGTCGAATGGAATCAGAAAGAATTGAGTCGAGTCGAAAAGGGTCGAATCGAATCAGAAACACTTGAATGGATGCGAAAAGGGTCGAATGGAAACAGAAACACTTGTGTCGAGTCGAAAAGGGTCGAATGGAATCAGAAACATTCACTGGATTCGAAACGGGTCGAATGGAATCAGAAACACTTGAATGGAGTAGAAAAGGATCCAGGGGAATCAGAAACACTTGACTGGAGTCGAAAAAGGTCGAATTGAATTAGAAACACTTGACTGGAGTCAAAAAGGGTCGAATGGAATCAGAAACACTTGACTGGAGTCGAAAAGGGTCGAATGGAATCAGAAACACTTGAGTCGAGTCGAAAAGGGTCGAATGGAATCAGAAACACTGGAGCGATTCGAAAAGGGTCGAATGGAATCAGAAACACTTGACTGGATTCGAAAAGGGTCGAATGGAATCAGAAACACTTGACTGGAGTCGAAAAGGGTCCAAAGGAATTAGAAACACTTGACTGGAGTCGAAAAGGGTCGAATGGAATCAGAAAGACTTGAGTCGAATCGAAAAGGGTCGAATGGAATCAGAAACACTTGAGTCGAGTCTAAAAGGGTCGAATGGAATCAGAAACAGTTGACTGGAGTCGAAAAGGGTCGAATGGAATCAGAAACACTTGACTGGATTCGAAAAGGGTCGAATGGAATCAGAAACACTTGAGTCGAGTCTAAAAGGGTCGAATGGAATCAGAAACACTTGAATGGAGTACAAAAGGATCCAAAGGAATCAGAAACACTTGACTGGAGTCGAAAAGCGTCGAATGGAATCAGAAACTTTTGAGTCGAGGCGATAAGGGTCGAATGGAATCAGAAACACTTGAGTCGAGTCGAAAAGGGTCGAATGGAATCAGAAAGAATTGAGTCGAGTCGAAAAGGGCCGAATGGAATCAGAAACACTTGAGTCGAGTCGAAAAGGGTCGAATGGAAACAGAAACACTTGAATGGAGTACAAAAGGATCCAAAGGAATCAGAAACACTTCACTGGAGTCGAAAAAGGTCGAATGGAATTAGAAACACTTGAGTCGAGTCCAAAAGTGTCGAATGGAATCAGAAACACTTGACTGGAGTCGAAAAGGGTCGAATGGAATCAGAAACACTTGAGTCGAGTCGAAAAGGGTCGAATGGAATCAGAAAGAATTGAGTCGAGTCGAAAAGGGCCGAATGGAATCAGAAACACTTGAGTCGAGTCGAAAAGGGTCGAATGGAAACAGAAACACTTGAATGGAGTACAAAAGGATCCAAAGGAATCAGAAACACTTCACTGGAGTCGAAAAAGGTCGAATGGAATTAGAAACACTTGAGTCGAGTCGAAAAGTGTCGAATGGAATCAGAAACACTTGACTGGAGTCGAAAAGGGTCGAATGGAATCAGAAACACTTGAGTCGAGTCGAAAAGGGTCGAATGGAATCAGAAACACTTGAATGGAGTACAAAAGGATCCAAAGGAATCAGAAACACTTCACTGGAGTCGAAAAAGGTCGAATGGAATTAAAAACACTTGAGTCGAGTCGAAAAGTGTCGAATGGAATCAGAAACACTTGACTGGAGTCGAAAAGGGTCGAATAGAATCAGAAACACTTGAGTCGAGTCGAAAAGGGTCGAATGGAATCAGAAACACTTGAGTCGAGTCGAAAAGGGTCGAATGGAATCAGAAAGAATTGAGTCGAATCGAAAAGGGTCGAATGGAATCAGAAACACTTGAATGGATTCGAAAAGGGTCGAATGGAAACAGAAACACTTGTGTCGAGTCGAAAAGGGTCGAATGGAATCAGAAACATTCACTGGATTCGAAACGGGTCGAATGGAATCAGAAACACTTGACTGGAGTCGAAAAGGGTCGAATGGAATCAGAAAGAATAGAGTCGAGTCGAAAAGGGTCGAATGGAATCAGAAACACTTGAATGGAGTAGAAAAGGATCCAAAGGAATCAGAAACACTTGACTGGAGTCGAAAAAGGTCGAATTGAATTAGAAACACTTGACTGGAGTCGAAAAGGGTCGAATGGAATCAGAAACACTTGTCTGGAGTCAAAAACCGTCGAATGGAATCAGAAACACTAGAGTCGAGTCGAAAAGGGTTGAATGGAATCATAAACACTTGAGTCGAGTCGAAAAGGGTCGAATGGAATCAGAAACACTTGACTGGAGTCGAAATAGGTCGAATGGAATCAGAAACACTTGAGTCGAGTCGAAAAGGGTCGAATGGAATCAGAAACACTTGAGTCGAGTCGAAAAGGGTCGAATGGAATCAGAAACACTTGACTGGAGTCGAAAAGGGTCGACTGGAATCAGAAATACTTGACTGGAGTCGAAAAGGGTCCAAAGGATTCAGAAACACTTGACTGGAGTCGAAAAGGTTCGAATGGAATCAGAAACACTTGACTGGAGTCGAAAAGGGTCGAATGGAATCAGAAACACTTGACTGGAGTCGAAAAGGGTCGAATGGAATCAGAAACACTAGAGTCGAGTCGAAAAGGGTCGAATGGAATCAGAAACACTTGAGTCGAGGCGAAAAGTGTCGAATGGAATCAGAAACACTTGAGTCGAGTCGAAAAGGGCCGAATGGAATCAGAAACACTTGAGTCGAGTCGAAAAGGGTCGAATGGAATCAGAAACACTTGCGTCGAGTCGAATAGGGTCGAATGGAATCAGAAACACTTGACTGGAGTCGAAAAGGGTGCAAAGGATCCAGAAACACTTGACACGATTCGAAAAGTGTCGAAAGGAATCAGAAACACTTGACTAGACTCGAAAAGTGTCGAATGGAATCAGAATCACTTGAGTCGAGTCTAAAAGGGTCGAATGGAATCAGAAACACTTGAGTCGAGTAGAAAACAGTCGAATGGAATCAGAAACACTTGGGTCGAGTCTAAAAGGGTCGAATGGAATCAGAAACACTTGAGTCGATCGAAAAGGGTCGAATGGAATCAGAAACACATGAGTAGAGTCGAAAGGGGTAGAATGGAAGCAGAAACACTTGAGTCGAGTCGAAAGGGTCGAATGGAATCAGAAACACTTCACTGGAGTCGAAAAGAGTCGAATGGAATCAGAAACACTTGAGTCGAGTCAAAAGGGTCGAATGGAATCAGAAAGAATTGAGTCGAGTCGAAAAGGGTCGAATGGAATCAGAAACACTTGACTGGAGTCGAAAAGGGTCGAATTGAATCAGAAATACTTGACTGGAGTCGAAAAGGGTCCAAAGGATTCAGAAACACTTGACTGGAGTCGAAAAGGGTCGAATGGAATCAGAAACACTTGACTGGAGTCGAAAAGTGTCGAATGGAATCAGAAACACTTGAGTCGAGTTTAAAAGGGTCGAATGGAATCAGAAACACTTGACTGGAGTCGAAAAGGGTCCAAAGGAATCAGAAACACTTGACTGGAGTCGAAAGGGGTCGAATGGAATCAGAAACACTTGAGTCCAGTCGAAAAGGGTCGAATGGAATCAGAAACACTTGACTGGAGTCGAAAAGGGTCGAACGGAATCAGAAACACTTGACTGGAGTCGAAAAGGGTCGAATGGAATCAGAAACACTTGACTGGAGTCAAAAAGGGTCGAATGGAATCAGAAACACTTGAGTCGAGTTGAAAAGGTTCGAATGGAATCAGAAACACCTGAGTCGAGTCGAAAAGGGTCGAATGGAATCAGAAACACTTGAATCGAGTCGAAAAGGGTCGAATGGAATCAGAAACACTTGACTGGAGTCGAAAAGGGTCGAATGGAATCAGAAACACTTGACTGAATTCGAAAAGGGTGGAATGGAATCAGAAACACTTGACTGGAGTCGAAAAGGGTCCAAAGGAATCAGAAACACTTGACCGGAGTCCAAAAGGGTCGAATGGAATCAGAAACACTTGACTGGAGTCGAAAAGGGTCGAATGGAATCAGAAACACTTGACTGGATTCGAAAAGGGTCGAATGGAATCAGAAACACTTGACTGGAGTCGAAAAGGGTCCAAAGGAATTAGAAATACTTGACTGGAGTCGAAAAGGGTCAAATGGAATCAGAAACACTTGAGTCGAGTCGAAAAGGGTCGAATGGAATCAGAAACACTTGAGTCGAGTCGAAAAGGGTCGAATGGACTCAGAAACACTTGACTGGAGTCGAAAAGGGTCGAATGGAATCAGAAACACTTGAGTCGAGTCGAAAAGGGTCGAATGGAATCAGAAACAGTTGACTGGTGTCAAAAAGGGTGGAATGGAATCAGAAACATTGACTGGATTCGAAACGGGTCGAATGGAATCAGAAAAACTTGACTGGAGTCGAAAAGGGTCGAATGGAATCAGAAACACTTGAGTCGAGTCGAAAAGGGTCGAATGGAATCAGAAACACTTGACTGGAGTCGAAAAGGGTCGAATGGAATCAGAAACACTTCACTGGATTCGAAAAGGGTCAAATGGAATCAGAAACACTTGACTGGAGTCGAAAAGGGTCCAAAGGTATTAGAAACACTTGACTGTTGTCGAAAAGGGTCGAATGGAATCAGAAACACTTGAGTGGAGTCGAAAAGTTTCCAAAGGAATCAGAAACACTTGACTGGAGTCGAAAAGTGTCGAATGGAATCAGAAACACCTGAGTCGAGTCGAAAAGGGTCTAATGGAATCAGAAACACTTGAATCGACTCGAAAAGGGTCGAATTGAATCAGAAACACTTGACTGGAGTCGAAAAGGGTCGAATGGAATCAGAAACACTTGACTGGAGTAGAAAAGGGTCCAAAGGAATTAGAAATACTTGACTGGAGTCGAAAAGGGTCAAATGGAATCAGAAACACTTGAGTCGAGTCGAAAAGGGTCGAATGGAATCAGAAACACTTGAGTCGAGTCGAAAAGGGTCGAATGGAATCAGAAACACTTGACTGGAGTCGAAAAGGGTCGAATGGAATCAGAAACACTTGACTGGATTCGAAAAGGGTCAAATGGAATCAGAAACACTTGACTGGAGTCGAAAAGGGTCCAAAGGAATTAGAAACACTTGACTGTTGTCGAAAAGGGTCGAATGGAATCAGAAACACTTGAGTGGAGTCGAAAAGTTTCCAAAGGAATCAGAAACACTTGACTGGAGTCGAAAAGTGTCGAATGGAATCAGAAACACCTGAGTCGAGTCGAAAAGGGTCTACTGGAATCAGAAACACTTGACTGGAGTCGAAAAGGGTCGAATGGAATCAGAAACACTTGACTGGAGTCGAAAAGGGTCGAATGGAATCAGAAACACTTGACTGGAGTCGAAAAGGGTCGAATGGAATCAGAAACACTTGAATCGAGTCGAAAAGGGTCGAATGGAATCAGAAACCCTTGACTGGAGTCGAAAACGGTCCAAAGGAATCAGAAACACTTGACCGGAGTCGAAAAGGGTCGAATGGAATCAGAAACACTTGACTGGAGTCGAAAAGGGTCGAATGGAATCAGAAACACTTGACTGGATTCGAAAAGGGTCGAATGGAATCAGAAACACTTGACTGGAGTCGAAAAGGGTCCAAAGGAATTAGAAACACTTGACTGGAGTCGAAAAGGGTCTAATGGAATCAGAAAGACTTGAGTCGAGTCGAAAAGGGTCGAATGGAATCAGAAACACTTGAGTCGAGTCGAAAAGGGTCGAATGGAATCAGAAACAGTTGACTGGAGTCGAAAAGGGTCGAAAGGAATCAGAAACACTTGACTGGATTCGAAAAGGGTCGAATGGAATCAGAAACACTTGAGTCGAGTCGAAAAGGGTCGAATGGAATCAGAAACAGTTGACTGGTGTCAAAAAGGGTGGAATGGAATCAGAAACATTGACTGGATTCGAAACGGGTCGAATGGAATCAGAAAAACTTGACTGGAGTCGAAAAGGGTCGAATGGAATCAGAAACACTTGAGTCGAGTCGAAATGGGTCGAATGGAATCAGAAACACTTGAATGGAGTACAAAAGGATCCAAAGGAATCAGAAACACTTGACTGGAGTCGAAAAAGGTCGAATGGAATTAGAAACACTTGAGTCGAGTCGAAAAGTGTCGAATGGAATCAGAAACACTTGACTGGAGTCGAAAAGGGTCGAATAGAATCAGAAACACTTGAGTCGAGTCGAAAAGGGTCGAATGGAATCAGAAACACTTGAGTCGAGTCGAAAAGGGTCGAATGGAATCAGAAAGAATTGAGTCGAGTCGAAAAGGGTCGAATCGAATCAGAAACACTTGAATGGATGCGAAAAGGGTCGAATGGAAACAGAAACACTTGTGTCGAGTCGAAAAGGGTCGAATGGAATCAGAAACATTCACTGGATTCGAAACGGGTCGAATGGAATCAGAAACACTTGAATGGAGTAGAAAAGGATCCAGGGGAATCAGAAACACTTGACTGGAGTCGAAAAAGGTCGAATTGAATTAGAAACACTTGACTGGAGTCAAAAAGGGTCGAATGGAATCAGAAACACTTGACTGGAGTCGAAAAGGGTCGAATGGAATCAGAAACACTTGAGTCGAGTCGAAAAGGGTCGAATGGAATCAGAAACACTGGAGCGATTCGAAAATGGTCGAATGGAATCAGAAACACTTGACTGGATTCGAAAAGGGTCGAATGGAATCAGAAACACTTGACTGGAGTCGAAAAGGGTCCAAAGGAATTAGAAACACTGGACTGGAGTCGAAAAGGGTCGAATGGAATCAGAAAGACTTGAGTCGAATCGAAAAGGGTCGAATGGAATCAGAAACACTTGAGTCGAGTCTAAAAGGGTCGAATGGAATCAGAAACAGTTGACTGGAGTCGAAAAGGGTCGAATGGAATCAGAAACACTTGACTGGATTCGAAAAGGGTCGAATGGAATCAGAAACACTTGAGTCGAGTCTAAAAGGGTCGAATGGAATCAGAAACACTTGAATGGAGTACAAAAGGATCCAAAGGAATCAGAAACACTTGACTGGAGTCGAAAAGCGTCGAATGGAATCAGAAACTTTTGTGTCGAGGCGATAAGGGTCGAATGGAATCAGAAACACTTGAGTCGAGTCGAAAAGGGTCGAATGGAATCAGAAAGAATTGAGTCGAGTCGAAAAGGGCCGAATGGAATCAGAAACACTTGAGTCGAGTCGAAAAGGGTCGAATGGAAACAGAAACACTTGAATGGAGTACAAAAGGATCCAAAGGAATCAGAAACACTTCACTGGAGTCGAAAAAGGTCGAATGGAATTAGAAACACTTGAGTCGAGTCGAAAAGTGTCGAATGGAATCAGAAACACTTGACTGGAGTCGAAAAGGGTCGAATGGAATCAGAAACACTTGAGTCGAGTCGAAAAGGGTCGAATGGAATCAGAAAGAATTGAGTCGAGTCGAAAAGGGCCGAATGGAATCAGAAACACTTGAGTCGAGTCGAAAAGGGTCGAATGGAAACAGAAACACTTGAATGGAGTACAAAAGGATCCAAAGGAATCAGAAACACTTCACTGGAGTCGAAAAAGGTCGAATGGAATTAGAAACACTTGAGTCGAGTCGAAAAGTGTCGAATGGAATCAGAAACACTTGACTGGAGTCGAAAAGGGTCGAATGGAATCAGAAACACTTGAGTCGAGTCGAAAAGGGTCGAATGGAATCAGAAACACTTGAATGGAGTACAAAAGGATCCAAAGGAATCAGAAACACTTCACTGGAGTCGAAAAAGGTCGAATGGAATTAAAAACACTTGAGTCGAGTCGAAAAGTGTCGAATGGAATCAGAAACACTTGACTGGAGTCGAAAAGGGTCGAATAGAATCAGAAACACTTGAGTCGAGTCGAAAAGGGTCGAATGGAATCAGAAACACTTGAGTCGAGTCGAAAAGGGTCGAATGGAATCAGAAAGAATTGAGTCGAATCGAAAAGGGTCGAATGGAATCAGAAACACTTGAATGGATTCGAAAAGGGTCGAATGGAAACAGAAACACTTGTGTCGAGTCGAAAAGGGTCGAATGGAATCAGAAAAATTCACTGGATTCGAAACGGGTCGAATGGAATCAGAAACACTTGACTGGAGTCGAAAAGGGTCGAATGGAATCAGAAAGAATAGAGTCGAGTCGAAAAGGGTCGAATGGAATCAGAAACACTTGAATGGAGTAGAAAAGGATCCAGGGGAATCAGAAACACTTGACTGGAGGTGAAAAAGGTCGAATTGAATTAGAAACACTTGACTGGAGTCAAAAAGGGTCGAATGGAATCAGAAACACTTGACTGGAGTCGAAAAGGGTCGAATGGAATCAGAAACACTTGAGTCGAGTCGAAAAGGGTCGAATGGAATCAGAAACACTGGAGCGATTCGAAAAGGGTCGAATGGAATCAGAAACACTTGACTGGATTCGAAAAGGTTCGAATGGAATCAGAAACACTTGACTGGAGTCGAAAAGGGTCCAAAGGAATTAGAAACACTTGACTGGAGTCGAAAAGGGTCGAATGGAATCAGAAAGACTTGAGTCGAATCGAAAAGGGTCGAATGGAATCAGAAACACTTGAGTCGAGTCGAAAAGGGTCGAATGGAATCAGAAACAGTTGACTGGAGTCGAAAAGGGTCGAATGGAATCAGAAACACTTGACTGGATTCGAAAAGGGTCGAATGGAATCAGAAACACTTGAGTCGAGTCTAAAAGGGTCGAATGGAATCAGAAACACTTGAATGGAGTACAAAAGGATCCAAAGGAATCAGAAACACTTGACTGGAGTCGAAAAGCGTCGAATGGAATCAGAAACACTTGAGTCGAGGCGATAAGGGTCGAATGGAATCAGAAACACTTGAGTCGAGTCGAAAAGGGTCGAATGGAATCAGAAAGAATTGAGTCGAGTCGAAAAGGGCCGAATGGAATCAGAAACACTTGAGTCGAGTCGAAAAGGGTCGAATGGAATCAGAAACACTTGAATGGAGTACAAAAGGATCCAAAGGAATCAGAAACACTTCACTGGAGTCGAAAAAGGTCGAATGGAATTAGAAACACTTGAGTCGAGTCGAAAAGTGTCGAATGGAATCAGAAACACTTGACTGGAGTCGAAAAGGGTCGAATGGAATCAGAAACACTTGAGTCGAGTCTAAAAGGGTCGAATGGAATCAGAAACACTTGAGTCGAGTCGAAAAGGGTCGAATGGAATCAGAAACAGTTGACTGGAGTCGAAAAGGGTCGAAAGGAATCAGAAACACTTGACTGGATTCGAAAAGGGTCGAATGGAATCAGAAACACTTGAGTCGAGTCGAAAAGGGTCGAATGGAATCAGAAACACTTGAATGGAGTACAAAAGGATCCAAAGGAATCAGAAACACTTGACTGGAGTCGAAAAGGGTCGAATGGAATCAGAAACACTTGAGTCGAGGCGAAAAGGGTAGAATGGAATCAGAAACACTTGAATGGAGTACAAAAGGATCCAAAGGAATTAGAAACACTTGACTGGAGTCGAAAAGGGTCGAATGGAATCAGAAACACTTGAGTCGAGTCGAAAAGGGTCGAATGGAATCAGAAACAGTTGACTGGTGTCAAAAAGGGTGGAATGGAATCAGAAACATTGACTGGATTCGAAACGGGTCGAATGGAATCAGAAAAACTTGACTGGAGTCGAAAAGGGTCGAATGGAATCAGAAACACTTGAGTCGAGTCGAAATGGGTCGAATGGAATCAGAAACACTTGAATGGAGTACAAAAGGATCCAAAGGAATCAGAAACACTTGACTGGAGTCGAAAAAGGTCGAATGGAATTAGAAACACTTGAGTCGAGTCGAAAAGTGTCGAATGGAATCAGAAACACTTGACTGGAGTCGAAAAGGGTCGAATAGAATCAGAAACACTTGAGTCGAGTCGAAAAGGGTCGAATGGAATCAGAAACACTTGAGTCGAGTCGAAAAGGGTCGAATGGAATCAGAAAGAATTGAGTAGAGTCGAAAAGGGTCGAATCGAATCAGAAACACTTGAATGGATTCGAAAAGGGTCGAATGGAAACAGAAACACTTGTGTCGAGTCGAAAAGGGTCGAATGGAATCAGAAACATTCACTGGATTCGAAACGGGTCGAATGGAATCAGAAACACTTGAATGGAGTAGAAAAGGATCCCGGGGAATCAGAAACACTTGACTGGAGTCGAAAAAGGTCGAATTGAATTAGAAACACTTGACTGGAGTCAAAAAGGGTCGAATGGAATCAGAAACACTTGACTGGAGTCGAAAAGGGTCGAATGGAATCAGAAACACTTGAGTCGAGTCGAAAAGGGTCGAATGGAATCAGAAACACTGGAGCGATTCGAAAAGGGTCGAATGGAATCAGAAACACTTGACTGGATTCGAAAAGGGTCGAATGGAATCAGAAACACTTGACTGGAGTCGAAAAGGGTCCAAAGGAATTAGAAACACTTGACTGGAGTCGAAAAGGGTCGAATGGAATCAGAAAGACTTGAGTCGAATCGAAAAGGGTCGAATGGAATCAGAAACACTTGAGTCGAGTCGAAAAGGGTCGAATGGAATCAGAAACAGTTGACTGGAGTCGAAAAGGGTCGAATGGAATCAGAAACACTTGACTGGATTCGAAAAGGGTCGAATGGAATCAGAAACACTTGAGTCGAGTCTAAAAGGGTCGAATGGAATCAGAAACACTTGAATGGAGTACAAAAGGATCCAAAGGAATCAGAAACACTTGACTGGAGTCGAAAAGCGTCGAATGGAATCAGAAACTTTTGAGTCGAGGCGATAAGGGTCGAATGGAATCAGAAACACTTGAGTCGAGTCGAAAAGGGTCGAATGGAATCAGAAACACTTGAATGGAGTACAAAAGGATCCAAAGGAATCAGAAACACTTCACTGGAGTCGAAAAAGGTCGAATGGAATTAGAAACACTTGAGTCGAGTCGAAAAGGGTCGAATGGAATCAGAAACACTTGACTGGAGTCGAAAAGGGTCGAATAGAATCAGAAACACTTGAGTCGAGTCGAAAAGGGTCGAATGGAATCAGAAACACTTGAGTCGAGTCGAAAAGGGTCGAATGGAATCAGAAAGAATTGAGTCGAATCGAAAAGGGTCGAATGGAATCAGAAACACTTGAATGGATTCGAAAAGCGTCGAATGGAAACAGAAACACTTGTGTCGAGTCGAAAAGGGTCGAATGGAATCAGAAACATTCACTGGATTCGAAACGGGTCGAATGGAATCAGAAACACTTGACTGGAGTCGAAAAGGGTCGAATGGAATCAGAAAGAATAGAGTCGAGTCGAAAAGGGTCGAATGGAATCAGAAACACTTGAATGGAGTAGAAAAGGATCCAGGGGAATCAGAAACACTTGACTGGAGTCGAAAAAGGTCGAATTGAATTAGAAACACTTGACTGGAGTCAAAAAGGGTCGAATGGAATCAGAAACACTTGACTGGAGTCGAAAAGGGTCGAATGGAATCAGAAACACTTGAGTCGAGTCGAAAAGGGTCGAATGGAATCAGAAACACTGGAGCGATTCGAAAAGGGTCGAATGGAATCAGAAACACTTGACTGGATTCGAAAAGGGTCGAATGGAATCAGAAACACTTGACTGGAGTCGAAAAGGGTCCAAAGGAATTAGAAACACTTGACTGGAGTCGAAAAGGGTCGAATGGAATCAGAAAGACTTGAGTCGAATCGAAAAGGGTCGAATGGAATCAGAAACACTTGAGTCGAGTCGAAAAGGGTCGAATGGAATCAGAAACAGTTGACTGGAGTCGAAAAGGGTCGAATGGAATCAGAAACACTTGACTGGAGTCGAAAAGGGTCGAATGGAATCAGAAACACTTGAGTCGAGTCTAAAAGGGTCGAATGGAATCAGAAACACTTGAATGGAGTACAAAAGGATCCAAAGGAATCAGAAACACTTGACTGGAGTCGAAAAGCGTCGAATGGAATCAGAAACACTTGAGTCGAGGCGATAAGGGTCGAATGGAATCAGAAACACTTGAGTCGAGTCGAAAAGGGTCGAATGGAATCAGAAAGAATTGAGTCGAGTCGAAAAGGGCCGAATGGAATCAGAAACACTTGAGTCGAGTCGAAAAGGGTCGAATGGAATCAGAAACACTTGAATGGAGTACAAAAGGATCCAAAGAATCAGAAACACTTGACTGGAGTCGAAAAAGGTCGAATGGAATTAGAAACACTTGAGTCGAGTCGAAAAGTGTCGAATGGAATCAGAAACACTTGACTGGAGTCGAAAAGGGTCGAATGGAATCAGAAACACTTGACTGGAGTCGAAAAGTGTCGAAAGGAATCAGAAACACTTGAGTCGAGTTTAAAAGGGTCGAATGGAATCAGAAACACTTGACTGGAGTCGAAAAGGGTCCAAAGGAATCAGAAACACTTGACTGGAGTCGAAAAGGGTCCAAAGGAATCAGAAACACTTGACTGGAGTCGAAAAGGGTCGAATGGAATCAGAAACACTTGAGTCCAGTCGAAAAGTGTCGAATGGAATCAAAAACACTTGACTGGAGTCGAAAAGGGTCGAACGGAATCAGAAACACTTGACTGGAGTCGAAAAGGGTCGAATGGAATCAGAAACACTTGACTGGAGTCAAAAAGGGTCGAATGGAATCAGAAACACTTGAGTCGAGTCGAAAAGGGTCTACTGGAATCAGAAACACTTGAATCGACTCGAAAAGGGTCGAATTGAATCAGAAACACTTGACTGGAGTCGAAAAGGGTCGAATGGAATCAGAAACACTTGACTGGAGTCGAAAAGGGTCGAATGGAATCAGAAACACTTGAATCGAGTCGAAAAGGGTGGAATGGAATCAGAAACACTTGAGTCGAGTCGAAAAGGGTCGAATGGAATCAGAAACACTTGACTGGAGTCGAAAAGGGTCCAAAGGAATCAGAAACACTTGAACGGAGTCCAAAAGGGTCGAATGGAATCAGAAACACTTGACTGGAGTCGAAAAGGGTCGAATGGAATCAGAAACACTTGACTGGATTCGAAAAGGGTCGAATGGAATCAGAAACACTTGACTGGAGTCGAAAAGGGTCCAAAGGAATTAGAAATACTTGACTGGAGTCGAAAAGGGTCAAATGGAATCAGAAACACTTGAGTCGAGTCCAAAAGGGTCGAATGGAATCAGAAACACTTGAGTCGAGTCGAAAAGGGTCGAATGGAATCAGAAACACTTGACTGGAGTCGACAAGGGTCGAATGGAATCAGAAACACTTGACTGGATTCGAAAACGGTCGAATGGAATCAGAAACACTTGACTGGAGTCGAAAAGGGTCCAAAGGAATTAGAAACACTTGACTGTTGTCGAAAAGGGTCGAATGGAATCAGAAACACTTGAGTGGAGTCGAAAAGGGTCGAATGGAATCACAAATACTTGAGTCGAGTCGAAAAGGGTCGAATGGAATCAGAAAAACTTGACTGGAGTCAAAAAGGGTCGAATGGAATCAGAAACACTTGACTGGAGTCGAAAAGGGTCGAATGGAATCAGAAACACTTGACTGGAGTCGAAAAGGGTTGAATGGAATCAGAAACACTTGACTGGAGTCGAAAAGGGTCCAAAGGATTCAGAAACACTTGACGGGAGTCGAAAAGGGTCGAATGGAATCACAAACACTTGACTGGATTCGAAAGGTGTCGAATGGAATCAGAAACACTTGACTGGATTCGAAAAGGGTGGAATGGAATCAGAAACACTTGAGTCGAGTCGAAAAGGGTCGAATGGAATCAGAAACACTTGACTGGAGTCGAAAAGGGTCGAATGGAATCAGAAACACTTGAATCGAGTCGAAAAGGGTGGAATGGAATCAGAAACACTTGAGTCGAGTCGAAAAGGGTCGAATGGAATCAGAAACACTTGACTGGAGTCGAAAAGGGTCCAAAGGAATCAGAAACACTTGACCGGAGTCCAAAAGGGTCGAATGGAATCAGAAACACTTGACTGGAGTCGAAAAGGGTCGAATGGAATCAGAAACACTTGACTGGATTCGAAAAGGGTCGAATGGAATCAGAAACACTTGACTGGAGTCGAAAAGGGTCCAAAGGAATTAGAAATACTTGACTGGAGTCGAAAAGGGTCAAATGGAATCAGAAACACTTGAGTCGAGTCCAAAAGGGTCGAATGGAATCAGAAACACTTGAGTCGAGTCGAAAAGGGTCGAATGGAATCAGAAACACTTGACTGGAGTCGACAAGGGTCGAATGGAATCAGAAACACTTGACTGGATTCGAAAACGGTCGAATGGAATCAGAAACACTTGACTGGAGTCGAAAAGGGTCCAAAGGAATTAGAAACACTTGACTGTTGTCGAAAAGGGTCGAATGGAATCAGAAACACTTGAGTGGAGTCGAAAAGGGTCGAATGGAATCACAAACACTTGAGTCGAGTCGAAAAGGGTCGAATGGAATCAGAAAAACTTGACTGGAGTCGAAAAGGGTCGAATGGAATCAGAAACACTTGACTGGAGTCGAAAAGGGTCGAATGGAATCAGAAACACTTGACTGGAGTCGAAAAGGGTTGAATGGAATCAGAAACACTTGACTGGAGTCGAAAAGGGTCCAAAGGATTCAGAAACACTTGACGGGAGTCGAAAAGGGTCGAATGGAATCACAAACACTTGACTGGATTCGAAAGGTGTCGAATGGAATCAGAAACACTTGACTGGATTCGAAAAGGGTGGAATGGAATCAGAAACACTTGAGTCGAGTCGAAAAGGTTCGAATGGAATCAGAAACATTGGGTCGAGTTGAAAAAGGTCGAATGGAATCAGACACACTTGAGTCGAGTCGAAAAGGGTCGAATGGAATCAGAAATACTTGACTGTAGTCGAAAAGGGTCGAATGGAATCAGAAACAATTGACTGGAGACAAAAAGGTTCGAATGGAATCAGAAACACTTGACTTGAGTCGAAAAGTTTCCAAAGGAATCAGAAACACTTGACTGGAGTCGAAAAGTGTCGAATGGAATCAGAAACACTTGAGTCGAGTTTAAAAGGGTCGAATGGAATCAGAAACACTTGACTGGAGTCGAAAAGGGTCCAAAGGAATCAGAAACACTTGACTGGAGTCGAAAAGGGTCGAATGGAATCAGAAACACTTGAGTCCAGTCGAAAAGGGTCGAATGGAATCAGAAACACTTGACTGGAGTCGAAAAGGGTCGAACGAATCAGAAACACTTGACTGGAGTCGAAAAGGGTCGAATGGAATCAGAAACACTTGACTGGAGTCAAAAAGGGTCTAATGGAATCAGAAACACTTGAGTCGAGTCGAAAAGGGTCGAATGGAATCAGAAACACTTGAATCGAGTCGAAAAGGGTCGAATGGAATCAGAAACACTTGACTGGAGTCGAAAAGGGTCGAATGGAATCAGAAACACTTGACTGAATTCGAAAAGGGTGGAATGGAATCAGAAACACTTGAGTCGAGTCGAAAAGGGTCGAATGGAATCAGAAACACTTGACTGGAGTCGAAAAGGGTCCAAAGGAATCAGAAACACTTGACCGGAGTCCAAAAGGGTCGAATGGAATCAGAAACACTTGACTGGAGTCGAAAAGGGTCCAAAGGAATTAGAAATACTTGACTGGAGTCGAAAAGGGTCAAATGGAATCAGAAACACTTGAGTCGAGTCGAAAAGGGTCGAATGGAATCAGAAACACTTGAGTCGAGTCGAAAAGGGTCGAATGGAATCAGAAACACTTGACTGGAGCCGAAAAGGGTCGAATGGAATCAGAAACACTTGACTGGATTCGAAAAGGGTCGAATGGAATCAGAAACACTTGACTGGAGTCGAAAAGGGTCCAAAGGAATTAGAAACACTTGACTGTTGTCGAAAAGGGTCGAATGGAATCCGAAACACTTGACTGGAGTCGAAAAGGGTCAAATGGAATCAGAAACACTTGACTGGAGTCGAAAAGGGTTGAATGGAATCAGAAACACTTGACTGGAGTCGAAAAGGGTCCAAAGGATTCAGAAACACTTGACGGGAGTCGAAAAGGGTCGAATGGAATCACAAACACTTGACTGGATTCGAAAGGTGTCGAATGGAATCAGAAACACTTGACTGGAGTCGAAAAGGGTGGAATGGAATCAGAAACACTTGAGTCGAGTCGAAAAGGTTCGAATGGAATCAGAAACATTGGGTCGAGTTGAAAAAGGTCGAATGGAATCAGACACACTTGAGTCGAGTCGAAAAGGGTCGAATGGAATCAGAAATACTTGACTGTAGTCGAAAAGGGTCGAATGGAATCAGAAACAATTGACTGGAGTCAAAAAGGTTCGAATGGAATCAGAAACACTTGACTTGAGTCGAAAAGTTTCCAAAGGAATCAGAAACACTTGACTGGAGTCGAAAAGTGTCGAATGGAATCAGAAACATTTGAGTCGAGTTTAAAAGGGTCGAATGGAATCAGAAACACTTGACTGGAGTCGAAAAGGGTCCAAAGGAATCAGAAACACTTGACTGGACTCGAAAAGGGTCGAATGGAATCAGAAACACTTGAGTCGAGTCGAAAAGGGTCGAATGGAATCAGAAACACTTGACTGGAGTCGAAAAGGGTCGAATGGAATCAGAAACACTTGACTGGATTCGAAAAGGGTCGAATGGAATCAGAAACACTTGACTGGAGTCGAAAAGGGTAGAATGGAATCAGAAACACTTGAGTCGACTCGAAAGGGTCGAATGGAATCAGAAACACTTGACTGGAGTCGAAAAGGGTCGAATTGAATCAGAAACACTTGAGTCGAGTCGAAAAGATTCCAAAGGAATCAGAAACACTTGACTGGAGTCAAAAAGTGTCGAATGGAATCAGAAACACTTGAGTCGAGTCGAAAAGGGTCTAAAGGAATCAGAAACACTTGACTGGAGTCGAAAAGTGTCGAATGGAATCAGAAACACTTGACTGGAGTCGAAAAGGGTTGAATGAAATCAGAAACACTACCTGGAGTCGAAAATGTTCGAATGGAATCAGAAACACGTGAGTCGAGTCGAAAAGGCCGAATGGAATCAGAAACACCTGAGTCGAGTCGAAAAGGGTCGAAAGGAATCAGACATACTTGATTCAACTCCAAAAGGGTCGAATAGAATCAGAAACGCTTGAGTCGAGTCGAAAAGGGTCGAATGGAATCAGAAACACTTGACTGGATTCGAAAAGCGTCGAATGGAATCAGAAACAGTTGAGTCGAGTCGAAAAGGGTCGAATGGAATCAGAAACACTTGAATGGATTCGAAAAGGGTCGAATGGAAACAGAAACACTTGTGTCGATTCGAAAAAGGTCGAATGGAATCAGAAAAACTTGACTGGATTCGAAACGGATCGAATGGAATTAGAAACACTTGACTGGAGTCGAAAAGGGTCGAATTGAATCAGAAACACTTGACTGGAGTCGAAAAGGGTCGAAGGGAAACAGAAACACTTGACTGGAGTTGAAAAGGGTCGAATGGAATCAGAATCACTTGACTGGAGTCGAAAAGGGTCGAATGGAATCGGAAACACTTGACTGGAGTCGAAAAGGGTCGAATGCTATCAGAAAAACTTGACAGGAGTCGAAAAGGGTCGAATGCAATCAGAATCACTTGAGTCTAGTCGAAAAGGGTCGAATGGAATCAGAAACACTTGAGTCGAGTCGAAAAGGGTCGAATGGAATCAGAAACACTTGAGTCGAGTCGAAAAGGGTAGAATGGAATCTGAAACACTTGAGTCGAGTCGAAAAGGGTTGAATGGAATCAGAAACACTTGAATCGAGTCAAAAAGCGTCGAATGGAATCAGAAACACTTGTGTCGAGTCGAAAACGGTCGACTGGAATCAGAAACACTTGACTGGAGTCGAAAAGTGTCGAATGGAATCCGAAACACTTGACTGGAGTAGAAAAGGGTCCAAAGGATTCAGAAACACTTGACGGGAGTCGAAAAGGGTCAAATGGAATCAGAAACACTTGACTGGATTCGAAAAGGGTCGAATGGAATCAGAAACACTTGAGTCGAGTCAAAAAAGGACGAATGGAAGCAGAATCACTTGAATGGAGTCGAAAAGGTTCCAAAGGAAGCAGAAGCACTTCACTGGAGTCAAAAAGGGTCCAAAGGAATCAGAAACACTTGACTGGAGTCGAAAAGGGTCTAATGGAATCAGAAACACTTGAGTCGAGTCGTAAAAGGTCGAATGGAATCAGAAACACTTGAGTCGAGTCGAAAAGGGTCGAATGGAATCAGAAACACTTGACTGGATTCGAAAGGTGTCGAATGGAATCAGAAACACTTGACTGGAGTCGAAAAGGGTGGAATGGAATCAGAAACACTTGAGTCGAGTCGAAAAGGTTCGAATGGAATCAGAAACATTGGGTCGAGTTGAAAAAGGTCGAATAGAATCAGACACACTTGAGTCGAGTCGAAAAGGGTCGAATGGAATCAGAAACACTTGAGTCGAGTCGAAAAAGGTCCAAAGGATTCAGAAACACTTGACTGCAGTCGAAAAGGGTCGAATGGAATCAGAAACACTTGACTGGAGTCGAAAAGGGTCGAATGGAATCAGAAACACTTGACTGGAGTCGAAAAGGGTCGACTGGAATCAGAAACACTTGACTGGAGTCGAAAAAGGTCCAAAGGATTCAGAAACACTTGACTGCAGTCGAAAAGGGTCGAATGGAATCAGAAACACTTGACTGGAGTCGAAAAGGGTCGAATGGAATCAGAAACACTTGACTGGAGTCGAAAAGGGTCGAATGGAATCAGAAACACTTGACTGGAGTCGAAAAGG
This sequence comes from Vulpes vulpes, assembly GCF_048418805.1. NCBI lineage: Eukaryota > Metazoa > Chordata > Mammalia > Carnivora > Canidae > Vulpes > Vulpes vulpes. Next base: position 383,507 of record NC_132782.1, read on the forward strand.
GTCGAATGGAATCTGAAACACTTGAGTCGAGTCGAAAAGGGTCGAATGGAATCAGAAACACTTGAGTCGAGTCGAAAAGGGTCGAATGGAATCAGAAACACTTGAGTCGAGTCGAAAAGGGTCGAAAGGAATCAGAAACACTTGAGTCGAGTCGAAAAGTGTCGAATGGAATCAGAAACACTTGACTGGAATCGAGAAGGGTCGAATGGAATCAGAAACACTTGACTGGAGTCGAAAAGGGTCGAATGGAATCAGAAACACTTGACTGGAGTCGAAAGGATGGAATGAAATCAGAAACACTTGACTGGAGTCAAAAATGGTCGAATGGAATCAGAAACACTTGAGTCGAGGCGAAAAGTGTCGAATGGAATCAGAAACACTTGAGTCGAGTCGAAAAGGGCCGAATGGAATCAGAAACACTTGAGTCGAGTCGAAAAGGGTCGAATGGAATCAGAAACACTTGCGTCGAGTCGAATAGGGTCGAATGGAATCAGAAACACTTGACTGGAGTCGAAAAGCGTGCAAAGGATCCAGAAACACTTGACACGATTCGAAAAGGGTCGAAAGGAATCAGAAACACTTGACTAGAGTCGAAAAGGGTCGAATGGAATCAGAATCACTTGAGTCGAGTCTAAAAGGGTCGAATGGAATCAGAAAAACTTGAGTCGAGTAGAAAACGGTCGAATGGAATCAGAAACACTTGAGTCGAGTCTAAAAGGGTCGAATGGAATCAGAAACACTTGAGTCGAACGAAAAGGGTCGAATGGAATCAGAAACACATGAGTAGAGTCGAAAAGGGTAGAATGGAAGCAGAAACACTTGATTCGAGACGAAAGGGTCGAATGGAATCAGAAACACTTCACTGGAGTCGAAAAGAGTCGAATGGAATCAGAAACACTTGAGTCGAGTCAAAAGGGTCGAATGGAATCAGAAAGAATTGAGTCGAGTCGAAAAGGGTCGAATGGAATCAGAAACACTTGACTGGAGTCGAAAAGGGTCGAATGGAATCAGAAATACTTGACTGGAGTCGAAAAGGGTCCAAAGGATTCAGAAACACTTGACTGGAGTCGAAAAGGGTCGAATGGAATCAGAAAAACTTGACTGGAGTCGAAAAGGGTCGAATGGAATCAGAAACACTTGACTGGAGTCGAAAAGGGTCGAATGGAATCAGAAACACTAGACTGGAGTCGAAAAGGATGGAATGAAATCAGAAACACTTGAGTGGAGTCGAAAATTGTCGAATGGAATCAGAAACACTTGAGTCGAGTCGAAAACGGTCGAATGGAATCAGAAAGAATTGAGTCGAGTCGAAAAGGGTCGAATGGAATCAGAAAAACTTGAATGGATTCGAAAAGGGTCGAATGGAAACAGAAACACTTGTGTCGAGTCGAAAAGGGTCGAATGGAATCAGAAACACTTGAATGGAGTAGAAAAGGATCCAGGGGAATCAGAAACACTTGACTGGAGTCGAAAAAGGTCGAATTGAATTAGAAACACTTGACTGGAGTCAAAAAGGGTCGAATGGAATCAGAAACACTTGACTGGAGTCGAAAAGGGTCCAATGGAATCAGAAACACTTGAGTCGAGTCGAAAAGGGTCGAATGGAATCAGAAACACTGGAGTCGATTCGAAAAGGGTCGAATGGAATCAGAAACACTTGACTGGATTCGAAAAGGGTAGAATGGAATCTGAAACACTTGAGTCGAGTCGAAAAGGGTTGAATGGAATCAGAAACACTTGAATCGAGTCAAAAAGGGTCGAATGGAATCAGAAACACTTGTGTCGAGTCGAAAACGGTCGAATGGAATCAGAAACACTTGACTGGAGTCGAAAAGTGTCGAATGGAATCCGAAACACTTGACTGGAGTCGAAAAGGGTCCAAAGGATTCAGAAACACTTGACGGGAGTCGAAAAGGGTCGAATGGAATCAGAAACACTTGACTGGATTCGAAAAGGGTCGAATGGAATCAGAAACACTTGAGTCGAGTCAAAAAGGGTCGAATGGAAGCAGAATCACTTGAATGGAGTCGAAAAGGTTCCAAAGGAAGCAGAAGCACTTCACTGGAGTCAAAAAGGGTCCAAAGGAATCAGAAACACTTGACTGGAGTCGAAAAGGGTCTAATGGAATCAGAAACACTTGAGTCGAGTCGAAAAAGGTCGAATGGAATCAGAAAAACTTGAGTCGAGTCGAAAAGGGTCGAATGGAATCAGAAACACTTGACTGGATTCGAAAGGTGTCGAATGGAATCAGAAACACTTGCCTGGAGTCGAAAAGGGTGGAATGGAATCAGAAACACTTAGGTCGAGTCGAAAAGGTTCGAATGGAATCAGAAACATTGGGTCGAGTTGAAAAAGGTCGAATGGAATCAGACACACTTGAGTCGAGTCGAAAAGGGTCGAATGGAATCAGAAATACTTGACTGTAGTCGAAAAGGGTCGAATGGAATCAGAAACACTTGACTGGAGTCAAAAAGGTTCGAATGGAATCAGAAACACTTGACTTGAGTCGAAAAGTTTCCAAAGGAATCAGAAACACTTGACTGGAGTCGAAAAGTGTCGAATGGAATCAGAAACACTTGACTGGAGTCGAAAAGGGTCGAATGGAATCAGAAACACTTGACTGGAGTCGAAAAGGGTCCAAAGGAATCAGAAACACTTGACTGGAGTCGAAAAGGGTCGAATGGAATCAGAAACACTTGAGTCGAGTCGAAAAGGTTCGAATGGAATCAGAAACATTGGGTCGAGTTGAAAAAGGTCGAATGGAATCAGACACACTTGAGTCGAGTCGAAAAGGGTCGAATGGAATCAGAAATACTTGACTGTAGTCGAAAAGGGTCGAATGGAATCAGAAACACTTGACTGGAGTCGAAAAGGTTCGAATGGAATCAGAAACACTTGACTTGAGTCGAAAAGTTTCCAAAGGAATCAGAAACACTTGACTGGAGTCGAAAAGAGTCGAATGGAATCAGAAACACTTGAGTCGAGTCGAAAACGGTCGAATGGAATCAGAAACACTTGACTGGAGTCGAAAAGGGTCGAATGGAATCAGAAACACTTGACTGGAGTCGAGAAGGTTCGAATGGAATCAGAAACACTTGACTGGAGTCGAAAAGGGTCGAATGGAATCAGAAAGGATTGAGTCGAGTCGAAAAGGGTCGAATGGAATCAGAAACACTTGAATGGATTCGAAAAGGGTCGAATGGAAACAGAAACACTTGTGTCGAGTCGAAAAGGGTCGAATGGAATCAGAAACATTCACTGGATTCGAAACCGGTCGAATGGAATCAGAAACACTTGACTGGAGTCGAAAAGGGTCGAATGGAATCAGAAAGAATTGAGTCGAGTCGAAAAGGGTCGAATGGAATCAGAAACACTTGAATGGAGTAGAAAAGGATCCAAAGGAATCAGAAACACTTGACTGGAGTCGAAAAAGGTCGAATTGAATTAGAAACACTTGACTGGAGTCGAAAAGGGTCGAATGGAATCAGAAACACTTGACTGGAGTCAAAAAGGGTCGAATGGAATCAGAAACACTAGAGTCGAGTCGAAAAGGGTCGAATGGAATCAGAAACACTTGAGTCGAGTCGAAAAGGGTCGAATGGAATCAGAAACACTTGACTGGAGTCGAAATAGGTCGAATGGAATCAGAAACCCTTGAGTCTAGTCGAAAAAGGTCGAATGGAATCAGAAACACATGAGTCGAGTCGAAAAGGGTCGAATGGAATCAGAAACACTTGACTGGACTCGAAAAGGGTCGACTGGAATCAGAAATACTTGACTGGAGTCGAAAAAGGTCCAAAGGATTCAGAAACACTTGACTGCAGTCGAAAAGGGTCGAATGGAATCAGAAACACTTGACTGGAGTCGAAAAGGGTCGAATGGAATCAGAAACACTTGAGTCGAGTCGAAAAGTGTCGAATGGAATCAGAAACACTTGAGTCGAGTCGAAAAGTGTCGAATGGAATCAGAAACACTTGAGTTGAGTCGAAAAGGGTCGAATGGAATCAGAAACACTTGACTGGAGTCGAGAAGGGTCGAATGGAATCAGAAACACTTGACTGGAGTCGAAAAGGGTGCAAAGGATCCAGAAACACTTGACACGATTCGAAAAGGGTCGAAAGGAATCAGCAACACTTGACTGGAGTCGAAAAGGGTCGAATGGAATCAGAATCACTTGAGTCGAGTCGAAAAGGGTCAAATCGAATCAGAAACACTTGAGTCGAGTCGAAAACGGTCGAATGGAATCAGAAACACTTGAGTCGAGTCGAAAATAGTCGAATGGAATCAGAAACACTTGACTGGAGTCGAGAAGGGTCGAATGGAATCAGAAACACTTGACTGGAGTCGAAAAGGGTCGAATGGAATCAGAAAGGATTGAGTCGAGTCGAAAAGGGTCGAATGGAATCAGAAACACTTGAATGGATTCGAAAAGGGTCGAATGGAAACAGAAACACTTGTGTCGAGTCGAAAAGGGTCGAATGGAATCAGAAACATTCACTGGATTCGAAACCGGTCGAATGGAATCAGAAACACTTGAATGGAGTAGAAAAGGCCCAAAGGAATCAGAAACACTTGACTGGAGTCGAAAAAGGTCTCGAATTGAATTAGAAACACTTGACTGGAGTCGAAAAGGGTCGAATGGAATCAGAAACACTTGACTGGAGTCAAAAAGGGTCGAATGGAATCAGAAACACTAGAGTCGAGTCGAAAAGGGTCGAATGGAATCAGAAACACTTGAGTCGAGTCGAAAAGGGTCGAATGGAATCAGAAACACTTGACTGGAGTCGAAATAGGTCGAATGGAATCAGAAACACTTGAGTCTAGTCGAAAAGGGTCGAATGGAATCAGAAACACATGAGTCGAGTCGAAAAGGGTCGAATGGAATCAGAAACACTTGACTGGAGTCGAAAAGGGTCGACTGGAATCAGAAATACTTGACTGGAGTCGAAAAAGGTCCAAAGGATTCTGAAACACTTGACTGCAGTCGAAAAGGGTCGAATGGAATCAGAAACACTTGACTGGAGTCGAAAAGGGTCGAATGGAATCAGAAACACTTGACTGGAGTCGAAAAGGGTCGAATGGAATCAGAAACACTTGACTGGAGTCGAAAAGAGTCGAATGGAATCTGAAACACTTGAGTCGAGTCGAAAAGGGTCGAATGGAATCAGAAACACTTGAGTCGAGTCGAAAAGTGTCGAATGGAATCAGAAACACTTGAGTCGAGTCGAAAAGGGTCGAAAGGAATCAGAAACACTTGAGTCGAGTCGAAAAGGGTCGAATGGAATCAGAAACACTTGACTGGAATCCAGAAGGGTCGAATGGAATCAGAAACACTTGACTGGAGTCGAAAAGGGTCGAATGGAATCAGAAACACTTGACTGGAGTCGAAAAGGGTCGAATGGAATCAGAAACACTTGACTGGAGTCGAAAGGATGGAATGAAATCAGAAACACTTGACTGGAGTCAAAAATGGTCGAATGGAATCAGAAACACTTGAGTCGAGGCGAAAAGTGTCGAATGGAATCAGAAACACTTGAGTCGAGTCGAAAAGGGCCGAATGGAACCAGAAACACTTGCGTCGAGTCGAATAGGGTCGAATGGAATCAGAAACACTTGACTGGAGTCGAAAAGGGTGCAAAGGATCCAGAAACACTTGACACGATTCGAAAAGGGTCGAAAGGAATCAGAAACACTTGACTAGAGTCGAAAAGGGTCGAATGGAATCAGAATCACTTGAGTCGAGTCTAAAAGGGTCGAATGGAATCAGAAAAACTTGAGTCGAGTAGAAAACGGTGGAATGGAATCAGAAACACTTGAGTCGAGTCTAAAAGGGTCGAATGGAATCAGAAACACTTGAGTCGATCGAAAAGGGTCGAATGGAATCAGAAACACATGAGTAGTGTCGAAAAGGGTAGAATGGAAGCAGAAACACTTGAGTCGAGTCGAAAGGGTCGAATGGAATCAGAAACACTTCACTGGAGTCGAAAAGAGTCGAATGGAATCAGAAACACTTGAGTCGAGTCAAAAGGGTCGAATGGAATCAGAAAGAATTGAGTCGAGTCGAAAAGGGTCGACTGGAATCAGAAACACTTGACTGGAGTCGAAAAGGGTCGAATGGAATCAGAAATACTTGACTGGAGTCGAAAAGGGTCCAAAGGATTCAGAAACACTTGAGTCGAGTCGAAAAGGTCGAATGGAATCAGAAACACTTGACTGGAGTCGAAAAGGGTCGAATGGAATCAGAAAAACTTGACTGGAGTCGAAAAGGGTCGAATGGAATCAGAAACACTTGACTGGATTCGAAAAGGGTCGAATGGAATCAGAAACACTTGACTGGAGTCGAAAAGGGTCGAATGGAATCAGAAACACTTGACTGGAGTCGAAAAGGGTCGAATGGAATCAGAAACACTTGAGTCGAGTCGACAAGTGTCGAATGGAATCAGAAACACTTGAGTCGAGTCGAAAAGTGTCGAATGGAATCAGAAAGAATTGAGTCGAGTCGAAAAGGGTCGAATGGAATCAGAAACACTTGACTGGAGTCGAGAAGGGTCGAATGGAATCAGAAACACTTGACTGGAGTCGAAAAGGGTGCAAAGGATCCAGAAACACTTGACACGATTCGAAAAGGGTCGAAAGGAATCAGCAACACTTGACTGGAGTCGAAAAGGGTCGAATGGAATCAGAATCACTTGAGTCGAGTCGAAAAGGGTCAAATGGAATCAGAAACACTTGAGTCGAGTCGAAAACGGTCGAATGGAATCAGAAACACTTGAGTCGAGTCGAAAAGAGTCGAATGGAATCAGAAACACTTGACTGGAGTCGAGAAGGGTCGAATGGAATCAGAAACACTTGACTGGAGTCGAAAAGGGTCGAATGGAATCAGAAAGGATTGAGTCGAGTCGAAAAGGGTCGAATGGAATCAGAAACACTTGAATGGATTCGAAAAGGGTCGAATGGAAACAGAAACACTTGACTGGAGTCGAAAAGGGTCGAATGGAATCAGAAAGAATAGAGTCGAGTCGAAAAGGGTCGAATGGAATCAGAAACACTTGAATGGAGTAGAAAAGGATCCAGGGGAATCAGAAACACTTGACTGGAGGTGAAAAAGGTCGAATTGAATTAGAAACACTTGACTGGAGTCAAAAAGGGTCGAATGGAATCAGAAACACTTGACTGGAGTCGAAAAGGGTCGAATGGAATCAGAAACACTTGAGTCGAGTCGAAAAGGGTCGAATGGAATCAGAAACACTGGAGCGATTCGAAAAGGGTCGAATGGAATCAGAAACACTTGACTGGATTCGAAAAGGTTCGAATGGAATCAGAAACACTTGACTGGAGTCGAAAAGGGTCCAAAGGAATTAGAAACACTTGACTGGAGTCGAAAAGGGTCGAATGGAATCAGAAAGACTTGAGTCGAATCGAAAAGGGTCGAATGGAATCAGAAACACTTGAGTCGAGTCGAAAAGGGTCGAATGGAATCAGAAACAGTTGACTGGAGTCGAAAAGGGTCGAATGGAATCAGAAACACTTGACTGGATTCGAAAAGGGTCGAATGGAATCAGAAACACTTGAGTCGATTCTAAAAGGGTCGAATGGAATCAGAAACACTTGAATGGAGTACAAAAGGATCCAAAGGAATCAGAAACACTTGACTGGAGTCGAAAAGCGTCGAATGGAATCAGAAACACTTGAGTCGAGGCGATAAGGGTCGAATGGAATCAGAAACACTTGAGTCGAGTCGAAAAGGGTCGAATGGAATCAGAAAGAATTGAGTCGAGTCGAAAAGGGCCGAATGGAATCAGAAACACTTGAGTCGAGTCGAAAAGGGTCGAATGGAATCAGAAACACTTGAATGGAGTACAAAAGGATCCAAAGGAATCAGAAACACTTCACTGGAGTCGAAAAAGGTCGAATGGAATTAGAAACACTTGAGTCGAGTCGAAAAGTGTCGAATGGAATCAGAAACACTTGACTGGAGTCGAAAAGGGTCGAATGGAATCAGAAACACTTGAGTCGAGTCTAAAAGGGTCGAATGGAATCAGAAACACTTGAGTCGAGTCGAAAAGGGTCGAATGGAATCAGAAACAGTTGACTGGAGTCGAAAAGGGTCGAAAGGAATCAGAAACACTTGACTGGATTCGAAAAGGGTCGAATGGAATCAGAAACACTTGAGTCGAGTCGAAAAGGGTCGAATGGAATCAGAAACACTTGAATGGAGTACAAAAGGATCCAAAGGAATCAGAAACACTTGACTGGAGTCGAAAAGGGTCGAATGGAATCAGAAACACTTGAGTCGAGGCGAAAAGGGTAGAATGGAATCAGAAACACTTGAATGGAGTATAAAAGGATCCAAAGGAATTAGAAACACTTGACTGGAGTCGAAAAGGGTCGAATGGAATCAGAAACACTTGAGTCGAGTCGAAAAGGGTCGAATGGAATCAGAAACAGTTGACTGGTGTCAAAAAGGGTGGAATGGAATCAGAAACATTGACTGGATTCGAAACGGGTCGAATGGAATCAGAAAAACTTGACTGGAGTCGAAAAGGGTCGAATGGAATCAGAAACACTTGAGTCGAGTCGAAATGGGTCGAATGGAATCAGAAACACTTGAATGGAGTACAAAAGGATCCAAAGGAATCAGAAACACTTGACTGGAGTCGAAAAAGGTCGAATGGAATTAGAAACACTTGAGTCGAGTCGAAAAGTGTCGAATGGAATCAGAAACACTTGACTGGAGTCGAAAAGGGTCGAATAGAATCAGAAACACTTGAGTCGAGTCGAAAAGGGTCGAATGGAATCAGAAACACTTGAGTCGAGTCGAAAAGGGTCGAATGGAATCAGAAAGAATTGAGTAGAGTCGAAAAGGGTCGAATCGAATCAGAAACACTTGAATGGATTCGAAAAGGGTCGAATGGAAAGAGAAACACTTGTGTCGAGTCGAAAAGGGTCGAATGGAATCAGAAACATTCACTGGATTCGAAACGGGTCGAATGGAATCAGAAACACTTGAATGGAGTAGAAAAGGATCCAGGGGAATCAGAAACACTTGACTGGAGTCGAAAAAGGTCGAATTGAATTAGAAACACTTGACTGGAGTCAAAAAGGGTCGAATGGAATCAGAAACACTTGACTGGAGTCGAAAAGGGTCGAATGGAATCAGAAACACTTGAGTCGAGTCGAAAAGGGTCGAATGGAATCAGAAACACTGGAGCGATTCGAAAAGGGTCGAATGGAATCAGAAACACTTGACTGGATTCGAAAAGGGTCGAATGGAATCAGAAACACTTGACTGGAGTCGAAAAGGGTCCAAAGGAATTAGAAACACTTGACTGGAGTCGAAAAGGGTCGAATGGAATCAGAAAGACTTGAGTCGAATCGAAAAGGGTCGAATGGAATCAGAAACACTTGAGTCGAGTCGAAAAGGGTCGAATGGAATCAGAAACAGTTGACTGGAGTCGAAAAGGGTCGAATGGAATCAGAAACACTTGACTGGATTCGAAAAGGGTCGAATGGAATCAGAAACACTTGAGTCGAGTCTAAAAGGGTCGAATGGAATCAGAAACACTTGAATGGAGTACAAAAGGATCCAAAGGAATCAGAAACACTTGACTGGAGTCGAAAAGCGTCGAATGGAATCAGAAACTTTTGAGTCGAGGCGATAAGGGTCGAATGGAATCAGAAACACTTGAGTCGAGTCGAAAAGGGTCGAATGGAATCAGAAACACTTGAATGGAGTACAAAAGGATCCAAAGGAATCAGAAACACTTCACTGGAGTCGAAAAAGGTCGAATGGAATTAGAAACACTTGAGTCGAGTCGAAAAGGGTCGAATGGAATCAGAAACACTTGACTGGAGTCGAAAAGGGTCGAATAGAATCAGAAACACTTGAGTCGAGTCGAAAAGGGTCGAATGGAATCAGAAACACTTGAGTCGAGTCGAAAAGGGTCGAATGGAATCAGAAAGAATTGAGTCGAATCGAAAAGGGTCGAATGGAATCAGAAACACTTGAATGGATTCGAAAAGGGTCGAATGGAAACAGAAACACTTGTGTCGAGTCGAAAAGGGTCGAATGGAATCAGAAACATTCACTGGATTCGAAACGGGTCGAATGGAATCAGAAACACTTGACTGGAGTCGAAAAGGGTCGAATGGAATCAGAAAGAATAGAGTCGAGTCGAAAAGGGTCGAATGGAATCAGAAACACTTGAATGGAGTAGAAAAGGATCCAGGGGAATCAGAAACACTTGACTGGAGTCGAAAAAGGTCGAATTGAATTAGAAACACTTGACTGGAGTCAAAAAGGGTCGAATGGAATCAGAAACACTTGACTGGAGTCGAAAAGGGTCGAATGGAATCAGAAACACTTGAGTCGAGTCGAAAAGGGTCGAATGGAATCAGAAACACTGGAGCGATTCGAAAAGGGTCGAATGGAATCAGAAACACTTGACTGGATTCGAAAAGGGTCGAATGGAATCAGAAACACTTGACTGGAGTCGAAAAGGGTCCAAAGGAATTAGAAACACTTGACTGGAGTCGAAAAGGGTCGAATGGAATCAGAAAGACTTGAGTCGAATCGAAAAGGGTCGAATGGAATCAGAAACACTTGAGTCGAGTCGAAAAGGGTCGAATGGAATCAGAAACAGTTGACTGGAGTCGAAAAGGGTCGAATGGAATCAGAAACACTTGACTGGAGTCGAAAAGGGTCGAATGGAATCAGAAACACTTGAGTCGAGTCTAAAAGGGTCGAATGGAATCAGAAACACTTGAATGGAGTACAAAAGGATCCAAAGGAATCAGAAACACTTGACTGGAGTCGAAAAGCGTCGAATGGAATCAGAAACACTTGAGTCGAGGCGATAAGGGTCGAATGGAATCAGAAACACTTGAGTCGAGTCGAAAAGGGTCGAATGGAATCAGAAAGAATTGAGTCGAGTCGAAAAGGGCCGAATGGAATCAGAAACACTTGAGTCGAGTCGAAAAGGGTCGAATGGAATCAGAAACACTTGAATGGAGTACAAAAGGATCCAAAGGAATCAGAAACACTTGACTGGAGTCGAAAAAGGTCGAATGGAATTAGAAACACTTGAGTCGAGTCGAAAAGTGTCGAATGGAATCAGAAACACTTGACTGGAGTCGAAAAGGGTCGAATGGAATCAGAAACACTTGACTGGAGTCGAAAAGTGTCGAAAGGAATCAGAAACACTTGAGTCGAGTTTAAAAGGGTCGAATGGAATCAGAAACACTTGACTGGAGTCGAAAAGGGTCCAAAGGAATCAGAAACACTTGACTGGAGTCGAAAAGGGTCCAAAGGAATCAGAAACACTTGACTGGAGTCGAAAAGGGTCGAATGGAATCAGAAACACTTGAGTCCAGTCGAAAAGTGTCGAATGGAATCAAAAACACTTGACTGGAGTCGAAAAGGGTCGAACGGAATCAGAAACACTTGACTGGAGTCGAAAAGGGTCGAATGGAATCAGAAACACTTGACTGGAGTCAAAAAGGGTCGAATGGAATCAGAAACACTTGAGTCGAGTCGAAAAGGGTCTACTGGAATCAGAAACACTTGAATCGACTCGAAAAGGGTCGAATTGAATCAGAAACACTTGACTGGAGTCGAAAAGGGTCGAATGGAATCAGAAACACTTGACTGGAGTCGAAAAGGGTCGAATGGAATCAGAAACACTTGAATCGAGTCGAAAAGGGTGGAATGGAATCAGAAACACTTGAGTCGAGTCGAAAAGGGTCGAATGGAATCAGAAACACTTGACTGGAGTCGAAAAGGGTCCAAAGGAATCAGAAACACTTGACCGGAGTCCAAAAGGGTCGAATGGAATCAGAAACACTTGACTGGAGTCGAAAAGGGTCGAATGGAATCAGAAACACTTGACTGGATTCGAAAAGGGTCGAATGGAATCAGAAACACTTGACTGGAGTCGAAAAGGGTCCAAAGGAATTAGAAATACTTGACTGGAGTCGAAAAGGGTCAAATGGAATCAGAAACACTTAAGTCGAGTCCAAAAGGGTCGAATGGAATCAGAAACACTTGAGTCGAGTCGAAAAGGGTCGAATGGAATCAGAAACACTTGACTGGAGTCGACAAGGGTCGAATGGAATCAGAAACACTTGACTGGATTCGAAAACGGTCGAATGGAATCAGAAACACTTGACTGGAGTCGAAAAGGGTCCAAAGGAATTAGAAACACTTGACTGTTGTCGAAAAGGGTCGAATGGAATCAGAAACACTTGAGTGGAGTCGAAAAGGGTCGAATGGAATCACAAACACTTGAGTCGAGTCGAAAAGGGTCGAATGGAATCAGAAAAACTTGACTGGAGTCGAAAAGGGTCGAATGGAATCAGAAACACTTGACTGGAGTCGAAAAGGGTCGAATGGAATCAGAAACACTTGACTGGAGTCGAAAAGGGTTGAATGGAATCAGAAACACTTGACTGGAGTCGAAAAGGGTCCAAAGGATTCAGAAACACATGACGGGAGTCGAAAAGGGTCGAATGGAATCACAAACACTTGACTGGATTCGAAAGGTGTCGAATGGAATCAGAAACACTTGACTGGATTCGAAAAGGGTGGAATGGAATCAGAAACACTTGACTGGATTCGAAAAGGGTCGAATGGAATCAGAAACACTTGACTGGAGTCGAAAAGGGTCGAATGGAATCAGAAACACTTGAATCGAGTCGAAAAGGGTGGAATGGAATCAGAAACACTTGAGTCGAGTCGAAAAGGGTCGAATGGAATCAGAAACACTTGACTGGAGTCGAAAAGGGTCCAAAGGAATCAGAAACACTTGACCGGAGTCCAAAAGGGTCGAATGGAATCAGAAACACTTGACTGGAGTCGAAAAGGGTCGAATGGAATCAGAAACACTTGACTGGATTCGAAAAGGGTCGAATGGAATCAGAAACACTTGACTGGAGTCGAAAAGGGTCCAAAGGAATTAGAAATACTTGACTGGAGTCGAAAAGGGTCAAATGGAATCAGAAACACTTGAGTCGAGTCCAAAAGGGTCGAATGGAATCAGAAACACTTGAGTCGAGTCGAAAAGGGTCGAATGGAATCAGAAACACTTGACTGGAGTCGACAAGGGTCGAATGGAATCAGAAACACTTGACTGGATTCGAAAACGGTCGAATGGAATCAGAAACACTTGACTGGAGTCGAAAAGGGTCCAAAGGAATTAGAAACACTTGACTGTTGTCGAAAAGGGTCGAATGGAATCAGAAACACTTGAGTGGAGTCGAAAAGGGTCGAATGGAATCACAAACACTTGAGTCGAGTCGAAAAGGGTCGAATGGAATCAGAAAAACTTGACTGGAGTCGAAAAGGGTCGAATGGAATCAGAAACACTTGACTGGAGTCGAAAAGGGTCGAATGGAATCAGAAACACTTGACTGGATTCGAAAAGGGTCGAATGGAATCAGAAACACTTGACTGGAGTCGAAAAGGGTCCAAAGGAATTAGAAACACTTGACTGTTGTCGAAAAGGGTCGAATGGAATCAGAAACACTTGAGTGGCGTCGAAAAGGGTCGAATGGAATCAGAAACACTTCAGTCGAGTCGAAAAGGGTCGAATGGAATCAGAAACACTTGACTGGAGTCGAAAAGGGTCGAATGGAATCAGAAACACTTGACCGGAGTCGAAAAGGGTCGAATGGAATCAGAAACACTTGACTGGAGTCGAAAAGGGTTGAATGGAATCAGAAACACTTGACTGGAGTCGAAAAGGGTCCAAAGGATTCAGAAACACTTGACTGGAGTCGAAAAGGGTCGAATGGAATCAGAAACACCTGAGTCGAGTCGAAAAGGGTCTACTGGAATCAGAAACACTTGAATCGACTCGAAAAGGGTCGAATTGAATCAGAAACACTTGACTGGAGTCGAAAAGGGTCGAATGGAATCAGAAACACTTGACCGGAGTCGAAAAGGGTCGAATGGAATCAGAAACACTTGACTGGAGTCGAAAAGGGTCGAATGGAATTAGAAACACTAGACTGGATTCGAAAAGGGTCGAATGGAATCAGAAACACTTGACTGGAGTCGAAAAGGGTCCAAAGGAATTAGAAACACTTGACTGGAGTCGAAAAGGGTCGAATGGAATCAGAAACACTTGAGTCGAGTCGAAAAGGGTCGAATGGAATCAGAAACACTTGAGTCGAGTCGAAAAGGGTCGAATGGAATCAGAAACAGTTGACTGGAGTCGAAAAGGGTCGAATGGAATCAGAAACACTTGACTGGATTCGAAAAGGGTCGATTGGAATCAGAAACACTTGAGTCGAGTCGAAAAGGGTCGAATGGAATCAGAAACAGTTGACTGGAGTCGAAAAGGGTCGAATGGAATCAGAAACACTTGACTGGAGTCGAAAAGGGTCGAATGGAATCAGAAACACTAGACTGGATTCGAAAAGGGTCGAATGGAATCAGAAACACTTGACTGGAGTCGAAAAGGGTCCAAAGGAATTAGAAACACTTGACTGGAGTCGAAAAGCGTCGAATGGAATCAGAAACACTTGAGTCGAGTCGAAAAGGGTCGAATGGAATCAGAAACACTTGAGTCGAGTCGAAAAGGGTCGAATGGAATCAGAAACACTTGAGTCGAGTCGAAAAGGGTCGAATGGAATCAGAAACACTTGACTGGATTCGAAAAGGGTCGATTGGAATCAGAAACACTTGAGTCGAGTCGAAAAGGGTCGAATGGAATCAGAAACACTTGAATGGAGTACAAAGGGATCCAAAGGAATCAGAAACACTTGACTGGAGTCGAAAAGGGTCGAATGGAATCAGAAACACTTGAGTCGAGTCGAAAAGGGTAGAATGGAATCAGAAACACTTGAATGGAGTACAAAAGGATCCAAAGGAATTAGAAACACTTGACTGGAGTCGAAAAGGGTCGAATGGAGTCAGAAACACTTGAGTCGAGTCGAAAAGCGTCGAATGGAATCAGAAACAGTTGACTGGAGTCGAAAAGGGTGGAATGGAATCAGAAACATTGACTGGATTCGAAACGGGTCGAATGGAATTAGAAAAACTTGACTGGAGTCGAAAAGGGTCGAATGGAATCAGAAACACTTGAGTCGAGTCGAAAAGGGTCGAATGGAATCAGAAACACTTGAATGGAGTACAAAAGGATCCAAAGGAATCAGAAACACTTGACTGGAGTCGAAAAAGGTCGAATGGAATTAGAAACACTTGAGTCGAGTCGAAAAGTGTCGAATGGAATCAGAAACACTTGACTGGAGTCGAAAAAGGTCGAATAGAATCAGAAACACTTGAGTCGAGTCGAAAAGGGTCGAATGGAATCAGAAACACTTGAGTCGAGTCGAAAAGGGTCGAATGGAATCAGAAACACTTGAATGGAGTCGAAAAGGGTCGAATGGAATCAGAAACACTTGACTGGAGTCGAAAAGGGTAGAATGGAATCAGAAACACTTGAGTCGACTCGAAAGGGTCGAATGGAATCAGAAACACTTGACTGGAGTCGAAAAGGGTCGAATTGAATCAGAAACACTTGAGTCGAGTCGAAAAGATTCCAAAGGAATCAGAAACACTTGACTGGAGTCAAAAAGTGTCGAATGGAATCAGAAACACTTGAGTCGAGTCGAAAAGGGTCTAAAGGAATCAGAAACACTTGACTGGAGTCGAAAAGTGTCGAATGGAATCAGAAACACTTGACTGGAGTCGAAAAGGGTTGAATGAAATCAGAAACACTACCTGGAGTCGAAAATGTTCGAATGGAATCAGAAACACGTGAGTCGAGTCGAAAAGGTCGAATGGAATCAGAAACACCTGAGTCGAGTCGAAAAGGGTCGAAAGGAATCAGACACACTTGATTCAACTCCAAAAGGGTCGAATAGAATCAGAAACGCTTGAGTCGAGTCGAAAAGGGTCGAATGGAATCAGAAACACTTGACTGGATTCGAAAAGCGTCGAATGGAATCAGAAACAGTTGAGTCGAGTCGAAAAGGGTCGAATGGAATCAGAAACACTTGAATGGATTCGAAAAGGGTCGAATGGAAACAGAAACACTTGTGTCGATTCGAAAAAGGTCGAATGGAATCAGAAAAACTTGACTGGATTCGAAACGGATCGAATGGAATTAGAAACACTTGACTGGAGTCGAAAAGGGTCGAATTGAATCAGAAACACTTGACTGGAGTCGAAAAGGGTCGAATGGAAACAGAAACACTTGACTGGAGTCGAAAAGGGTCGAATGGAATCAGAATCACTTGACTGGAGTCGAAAAGGGTCGAATGGAATCGGAAACACTTGACTGGAGTCGAAAAGGGTCGAATGCTATCAGAAAAACTTGACAGGAGTCGAAAAGGGTCGAATGCAATCAGAATCACTTGAGTCTAGTCGAAAAGGGTCGAATGGAATCAGAAACACTTGAGTCGAGTCGAAAAGGGTCGAATGGAATCAGAAACACTTGAGTCGAGTCGAAAAGGGTAGAATGGAATCTGAAACACTTGAGTCGAGTCGAAAAGGGTTGAATGGAATCAGAAACACTTGAATCGAGTCAAAAAGCGTCGAATGGAATCAGAAACACTTGTGTCGAGTCGAAAACGGTCGACTGGAATCAGAAACACTTGACTGGAGTCGAAAAGTGTCGAATGGAATCCGAAACACTTGACTGGAGTAGAAAAGGGTCCAAAGGATTCAGAAACACTTGACGGGAGTCGAAAAGGGTCAAATGGAATCAGAAACACTTGACTGGATTCGAAAAGGGTCGAATGGAATCAGAAACACTTGAGTCGAGTCAAAAAAGGACGAATGGAAGCAGAATCACTTGAATGGAGTCGAAAAGGTTCCAAAGGAAGCAGAAGCACTTCACTGGAGTCAAAAAGGGTCCAAAGGAATCAGAAACACTTGACTGGAGTCGAAAAGGGTCTAATGGAATCAGAAACACTTGAGTCGAGTCGTAAAAGGTCGAATGGAATCAGAAACACTTGAGTCGAGTCGAAAAGGGTCGAATGGAATCAGAAACACTTGACTGGATTCGAAAGGTGTCGAATGGAATCAGAAACACTTGACTGGAGTCGAAAAGGGTGGAATGGAATCAGAAACACTTGAGTCGAGTCGAAAAGGTTCGAATGGAATCAGAAACATTGGGTCGAGTTGAAAAAGGTCGAATAGAATCAGACACACTTGAGTCGAGTCGAAAAGGGTCGAATGGAATCAGAAACACTTGAGTCGAGTCGAAAAAGGTCCAAAGGATTCAGAAACACTTGACTGCAGTCGAAAAGGGTCGAATGGAATCAGAAACACTTGACTGGAGTCGAAAAGGGTCGAATGGAATCAGAAACACTTGACTGGAGTCGAAAAGGGTCGACTGGAATCAGAAATACTTGACTGGAGTCGAAAAAGGTCCAAAGGATTCAGAAACACTTGACTGCAGTCGAAAAGGGTCGAATGGAATCAGAAACACTTGACTGGAGTCGAAAAGGGTCGAATGGAATCAGAAACACTTGACTGGAGTCGAAAAGGGTCGAATGGAATCAGAAACACTTGACTGGAGTCGAAAAGGGTCGAATGGAATCTGAAACACTTGAGTCGAGTCGAAAAGGGTCGAATGGAATCAGAAACACTTGAGTCGAGTCGAAAAGGGTCGAATGGAATCAGAAACACTTGAGTCGAGTCGAAAAGGGTCGAAAGGAATCAGAAACACTTGAGTCGAGTCGAAAAGTGTCGAATGGAATCAGAAACACTTGACTGGAATCGAGAAGGGTCGAATGGAATCAGAAACACTTGACTGGAGTCGAAAAGGGTCGAATGGAATCAGAAACACTTGACTGGAGTCGAAAGGATGGAATGAAATCAGAAACACTTGACTGGAGTCAAAAATGGTCGAATGGAATCAGAAACACTTGAGTCGAGGCGAAAAGTGTCGAATGGAATCAGAAACACTTGAGTCGAGTCGAAAAGGGCCGAATGGAATCAGAAACACTTGAGTCGAGTCGAAAAGGGTCGAATGGAATCAGAAACACTTGCGTCGAGTCGAATAGGGTCGAATGGAATCAGAAACACTTGACTGGAGTCGAAAAGCGTGCAAAGGATCCAGAAACACTTGACACGATTCGAAAAGGGTCGAAAGGAATCAGAAACACTTGACTAGAGTCGAAAAGGGTCGAATGGAATCAGAATCACTTGAGTCGAGTCTAAAAGGGTCGAATGGAATCAGAAAAACTTGAGTCGAGTAGAAAACGGTCGAATGGAATCAGAAACACTTGTGTCGAGTCGAAAAGGGTCGAATGGAATCAGAAACATTCACTGGATTCGATACGGGTCGAATGGAATCAGAAACACTTGACTGGAGTCGAAAAGGGTCGAATGGAATCAGAAAGAATAGAGTCGAGTCGAAAAGGGTCGAATGGAATCAGAAACACTTGAATGGAGTAGAAAAGGATCCAGGGGAATCAGAAACACTTGACTGGAGTCGAAAAAGGTCGAATTGAATTAGAAACACTTGACTGGAGTCAAAAAGGGTCGAATGGAATCAGAAACACTTGACTGGAGTCGAAAAGGGTCCAATGGAATCAGAAACACTTGAGTCGAGTCGAAAAGGGTCGAATGGAATCAGAAACACTGGAGTCGATTCGAAAAGGGTCGAATGGAATCAGAAACACTTGACTGGATTCGAAAAGGGTAGAATGGAATCTGAAACACTTGAGTCGAGTCGAAAAGGGTTGAATGGAATCAGAAACACTTGAATCGAGTCAAAAAGGGTCGAATGGAATCAGAAACACTTGTGTCGAGTCGAAAACGGTCGAATGGAATCAGAAACACTTGACTGGAGTCGAAAAGTGTCGAATGGAATCCGAAACACTTGACTGGAGTCGAAAAGGGTCCAAAGGATTCAGAAACACTTGACGGGAGTCGAAAAGGGTCGAATGGAATCAGAAACACTTGACTGGATTCGAAAAGGGTCGAATGGAATCAGAAACACTTGAGTCGAGTCAAAAAGGGTCGAATGGAAGCAGAATCACTTGAATGGAGTCGAAAAGGTTCCAAAGGAAGCAGAAGCACTTCACTGGAGTCAAAAAGGGTCCAAAGGAATCAGAAACACTTGACTGGAGTCGAAAAGGGTCTAATGGAATCAGAAACACTTGAGTCGAGTCGAAAAAGGTCGAATGGAATCAGAAAAACTTGAGTCGAGTCGAAAAGGGTCGAATGGAATCAGAAACACTTGACTGGATTCGAAAGGTGTCGAATGGAATCAGAAACACTTGCCTGGAGTCGAAAAGGGTGGAATGGAATCAGAAACACTTAGGTCGAGTCGAAAAGGTTCGAATGGAATCAGAAACATTGGGTCGAGTTGAAAAAGGTCGAATGGAATCAGACACACTTGAGTCGAGTCGAAAAGGGTCGAATGGAATCAGAAATACTTGACTGTAGTCGAAAAGGGTCGAATGGAATCAGAAACACTTGACTGGAGTCAAAAAGGTTCGAATGGAATCAGAAACACTTGACTTGAGTCGAAAAGTTTCCAAAGGAATCAGAAACACTTGACTGGAGTCGAAAAGTGTCGAATGGAATCAGAAACACTTGACTGGAGTCGAAAAGGGTCGAATGGAATCAGAAACACTTGACTGGAGTCGAAAAGGGTCCAAAGGAATCAGAAACACTTGACTGGAGTCGAAAAGGGTCGAATGGAATCAGAAACACTTGAGTCGAGTCGAAAAGGTTCGAATGGAATCAGAAACATTGGGTCGAGTTGAAAAAGGTCGAATGGAATCAGACACACTTGAGTCGAGTCGAAAAGGGTCGAATGGAATCAGAAATACTTGACTGTAGTCGAAAAGGGTCGAATGGAATCAGAAACACTTGACTGGAGTCAAAAAGGTTCGAATGGAATCAGAAACACTTGACTTGAGTCGAAAAGTTTCCAAAGGAATCAGAAACACTTGACTGGAGTCGAAAAGAGTCGAATGGAATCAGAAACACTTGAGTCGAGTCGAAAACGGTCGAATGGAATCAGAAACACTTGACTGGAGTCGAAAAGGGTCGAATGGAATCAGAAACACTTGACTGGAGTCGAGAAGGTTCGAATGGAATCAGAAACACTTGACTGGAGTCGAAAAGGGTCGAATGGAATCAGAAAGGATTGAGTCGAGTCGAAAAGGGTCGAATGGAATCAGAAACACTTGAATGGATTCGAAAAGGGTCGAATGGAAACAGAAACACTTGTGTCGAGTCGAAAAGGGTCGAATGGAATCAGAAACATTCACTGGATTCGAAACCGGTCGAATGGAATCAGAAACACTTGACTGGAGTCGAAAAGGGTCGAATGGAATCAGAAAGAATTGAGTCGAGTCGAAAAGGGTCGAATGGAATCAGAAACACTTGAATGGAGTAGAAAAGGATCCAAAGGAATCAGAAACACTTGACTGGAGTCGAAAAAGGTCGAATTGAATTAGAAACACTTGACTGGAGTCGAAAAGGGTCGAATGGAATCAGAAACACTTGACTGGAGTCAAAAAGGGTCGAATGGAATCAGAAACACTAGAGTCGAGTCGAAAAGGGTCGAATGGAATCAGAAACACTTGAGTCGAGTCGAAAAGGGTCGAATGGAATCAGAAACACTTGACTGGAGTCGAAATAGGTCGAATGGAATCAGAAACACTTGAGTCTAGTCGAAAAAGGTCGAATGGAATCAGAAACACATGAGTCGAGTCGAAAAGGGTCGAATGGAATCAGAAACACTTGACTGGACTCGAAAAGGGTCGACTGGAATCAGAAATACTTGACTGGAGTCGAAAAAGGTCCAAAGGATTCAGAAACACTTGACTGCAGTCGAAAAGGGTCGAATGGAATCAGAAACACTTGACTGGAGTCGAAAAGGGTCGAATGGAATCAGAAACACTTGAGTCGAGTCGAAAAGTGTCGAATGGAATCAGAAACACTTGAGTCGAGGCGAAAAGTGTCGAATGGAATCAGAAACACTTGAGTTGAGTCGAAAAGGGTCGAATGGAATCAGAAACACTTGACTGGAGTCGAGAAGGGTCGAATGGAATCAGAAACACTTGACTGGAGTCGAAAAGGGTGCAAAGGATCCAGAAACACTTGACACGATTCGAAAAGGGTCGAAAGGAATCAGCAACACTTGACTGGAGTCGAAAAGGGTCGAATGGAATCAGAATCACTTGAGTCGAGTCGAAAAGGGTCAAATGGAATCAGAAACACTTGAGTCGAGTCGAAAACGGTCGAATGGAATCAGAAACACTTGAGTCGAGTCGAAAATAGTCGAATGGAATCAGAAACACTTGACTGGAGTCGAGAAGGGTCGAATGGAATCAGAAACACTTGACTGGAGTCGAAAAGGGTCGAATGGAATCAGAAAGGATTGAGTCGAGTCGAAAAGGGTCGAATGGAATCAGAAACACTTGAATGGATTCGAAAAGGGTCGAATGGAAACAGAAACACTTGTGTCGAGTCGAAAAGGGTCGAATGGAATCAGAAACATTCACTGGATTCGAAACCGGTCGAATGGAATCAGAAACACTTGAATGGAGTAGAAAAGGCCCAAAGGAATCAGAAACACTTGACTGGAGTCGAAAAAGGTCTCGAATTGAATTAGAAACACTTGACTGGAGTCGAAAAGGGTCGAATGGAATCAGAAACACTTGACTGGAGTCAAAAAGGGTCGAATGGAATCAGAAACACTAGAGTCGAGTCGAAAAGGGTCGAATGGAATCAGAAACACTTGAGTCGAGTCGAAAAGGGTCGAATGGAATCAGAAACACTTGACTGGAGTCGAAATAGGTCGAATGGAATCAGAAACACTTGAGTCTAGTCGAAAAGGGTCGAATGGAATCAGAAACACATGAGTCGAGTCGAAAAGGGTCGAATGGAATCAGAAACACTTGACTGGAGTCGAAAAGGGTCGACTGGAATCAGAAATACTTGACTGGAGTCGAAAAAGGTCCAAAGGATTCTGAAACACTTGACTGCAGTCGAAAAGGGTCGAATGGAATCAGAAACACTTGACTGGAGTCGAAAAGGGTCGAATGGAATCAGAAACACTTGACTGGAGTCGAAAAGGGTCGAATGGAATCAGAAACACTTGACTGGAGTCGAAAAGAGTCGAATGGAATCTGAAACACTTGAGTCGAGTCGAAAAGGGTCGAATGGAATCAGAAACACTTGAGTCGAGTCGAAAAGTGTCGAATGGAATCAGAAACACTTGAGTCGAGTCGAAAAGGGTCGAAAGGAATCAGAAACACTTGAGTCGAGTCGAAAAGGGTCGAATGGAATCAGAAACACTTGACTGGAATCCAGAAGGGTCGAATGGAATCAGAAACACTTGACTGGAGTCGAAAAGGGTCGAATGGAATCAGAAACACTTGACTGGAGTCGAAAAGGGTCGAATGGAATCAGAAACACTTGACTGGAGTCGAAAGGATGGAATGAAATCAGAAACACTTGACTGGAGTCAAAAATGGTCGAATGGAATCAGAAACACTTGAGTCGAGGCGAAAAGTGTCGAATGGAATCAGAAACACTTGAGTCGAGTCGAAAAGGGCCGAATGGAATCAGAAACACTTGCGTCGAGTCGAATAGGGTCGAATGGAATCAGAAACACGTGACTGGAGTCGAAAAGGGTGCAAAGGATCCAGAAACACTTGACACGATTCGAAAAGGGTCGAAAGGAATCAGAAACACTTGACTAGAGTCGAAAAGGGTCGAATGGAATCAGAATCACTTGAGTCGAGTCTAAAAGGGTCGAATGGAATCAGAAAAACTTGAGTCGAGTAGAAAACGGTGGAATGGAATCAGAAACACTTGAGTCGAGTCTAAAAGGGTCGAATGGAATCAGAAACACTTGAGTCGATCGAAAAGGGTCGAATGGAATCAGAAACACATGAGTAGTGTCGAAAAGGGTAGAATGGAAGCAGAAACACTTGAGTCGAGTCGAAAGGGTCGAATGGAATCAGAAACACTTCACTGGAGTCGAAAAGAGTCGAATGGAATCAGAAACACTTGAGTCGAGTCAAAAGGGTCGAATGGAATCAGAAAGAATTGAGTCGAGTCGAAAAGGGTCGAATGGAATCAGAAACACTTGACTGGAGTCGAAAAGGGTCGAATGGAATCAGAAATACTTGACTGGAGTCGAAAAGGGTCCAAAGGATTCAGAAACACTTGAGTCGAGTCGAAAAGGTCGAATGGAATCAGAAACACTTGACTGGAGTCGAAAAGGGTCGAATGGAATCAGAAAAACTTGACTGGAGTCGAAAAGGGTCGAATGGAATCAGAAACACTTGACTGGATTCGAAAAGGGTCGAATGGAATCAGAAACACTTGACTGGAGTCGAAAAGGGTCGAATGGAATCAGAAACACTTGACTGGAGTCGAAAAGGGTCGAATGGAATCAGAAACACTTGAGTCGAGTCGACAAGTGTCGAATGGAATCAGAAACACTTGAGTCGAGTCGAAAAGTGTCGAATGGAATCAGAAAGAATTGAGTCGAGTCGAAAAGGGTCGAATGGAATCAGAAACACTTGACTGGAGTCGAGAAGGGTCGAATGGAATCAGAAACACTTGACTGGAGTCGAAAAGGGTGCAAAGGATCCAGAAACACTTGACACGATTCGAAAAGGGTCGAAAGGAATCAGCAACACTTGACTGGAGTCGAAAAGGGTCGAATGGAATCAGAATCACTTGAGTCGAGTCGAAAAGGGTCAAATGGAATCAGAAACACTTGAGTCGAGTCGAAAACGGTCGAATGGAATCAGAAACACTTGAGTCGAGTCGAAAAGAGTCGAATGGAATCAGAAACACTTGACTGGAGTCGAGAAGGGTCGAATGGAATCAGAAACACTTGACTGGAGTCGAAAAGGGTCGAATGGAATCAGAAAGGATTGAGTCGAGTCGAAAAGGGTCGAATGGAATCAGAAACACTTGAATGGATTCGAAAAGGGTCGAATGGAAACAGAAACACTTGTGTCGAGTCGAAAAGGGTCGAATGGAATCAGAAACATTCACTGGATTCGAAACCGGTCGAATGGAATCAGAAACACTTGACTGGAGTCGAAAAGGGTCGAATGGAATCAGAAAGAATTGAGTCGAGTCGAAAAGGGTCGAATGGAATCAGAAACACTTGAATGGAGTAGAAAAGGCCCAAAGGAATCAGAAACACTTGACTGGAGTCGAAAAAGGTCGAATTGAATTAGAAACACTTGACTGGAGTCGAAAAGGGTCGAATGGAATCAGAAACACTTGACTGGAGTCAAAAAGGGTCGAATGGAATCAGAAACACTAGAGTCGAGTCGAAAAGGGTCGAATGGAATCAGAAACACTTGAGTCGAGTCGAAAAGGGTCGAATGGAATCAGAAACACTTGACTGGAGTCGAAATAGGTCGAATGGAATCAGAAACACTTGAGTCTAGTCGAAAAGGGTCGAATGGAATCAGAAACACATGAGTCGAGTCGAAAAGGGTCGAATGGAATCAGAAACACTTGACTGGAGTCGAAAAGGGTCGACTGGAATCAGAAATACTTGACTGGAGTCGAAAAAGGTCCAAAGGATTCAGAAACACTTGACTGCAGTCGAAAAGGGTCGAATGGAATCAGAAACACTTGACTGGAGTCGAAAAGGGTCGAATGGAATCAGAAACACTTGACTGGAGTCGAAAAGGGTCGAATGGAATCAGAAACACTTGACTGGAGTCGAAAAGGGTCGAATGGAATCTGAAACACTTGAGTCGAGTCGAAAAGGGTCGAATGGAATCAGAAACACTTGAGTCGAGTCGAAAAGTGTCGAATGGAATCAGAAACACTTGAGTCGAGTCGAAAAGGGTTCGAAAGGAATCAGAAACACTTGAGTCGAGTCGAAAAGGGTCGAATGGAATCAGAAACACTTGACTGGAATCGAGAAGGGTCGAATGGAATCAGAAACACTTGACTGGAGTCGAAAAGGGTCGAATGGAATCAGAAACACTTGACTGGAGTCGAAAAGGGTCGAATGGAATCAGAAACACTTGACTGGAGTCGAAAGGATGGAATGAAATCAGAAACACTTGACTGGAGTCAAAAATGGTCGAATGGAATCAGAAACACTTGAGTCGAGGCGAAAAGTGTCGAATGGAATCAGAAACACTTGAGTCGAGTCGAAAAGGGCCGAATGGAATCAGAAACACTTGAGTCGAGTCGAAAAGGGTCGAATGGAATCAGAAACACTTGCGTCGAGTCGATTTGGGTCGAATGGAATCAGAAACACTTGACTGGAGTCGAAAAGGGTGCAAAGGATCCAGAAACACTTGACACGATTCGAAAAGGGTCGAAAGGAATCAGAAACACTTGACTAGAGTCGAAAAGGGTCGAATGGAATCAGAATCACTTGAGTCGAGTCTAAAAGGGTCGAATGGAATCAGAAAAACTTGAGTCGAGTAGAAAACGGTGGAATGGAATCAGAAACACTTGAGTCGAGTCTAAAAGGGTCGAATGGAATCAGAAACACTTGAGTCGATCGAAAAGGGTCGAATGGAATCAGAAACACATGAGTAGTGTCGAAAAGGGTAGAATGGAAGCAGAAACACTTGAGTCGAGTCGAAAGGGTCGAATGGAATCAGAAACACTTCACTGGAGTCGAAAAGAGTCGAATGGAATCAGAAACACTTGAGTCGAGTCAAAAGGGTCGAATGGAATCAGAAAGAATTGAGTCGAGTCGAAAAGGGTCGAATGGAATCAGAAACACTTGACTGGAGTCGAAAAGGGTCGAATGGAATCAGAAATACTTGACTGGAGTCGAAAAGGGTCCAAAGGATTCAGAAACACTTGAGTCGAGTCGAAAAGGTCGAATGGAATCAGAAACACTTGACTGGAGTCGAAAAGGGTCGAATGGAATCAGAAAAACTTGACTGGAGTCGAAAGGGTCGAATGGAATCAGAAACACTTGACTGGATTCGAAAAGGGTCGAATGGAATCAGAAAAACTTGAATGGATTCAAAAAGGGTCGAATGGAAACAGAAACACTTGTGTCGAGTCGAAAAGGGTCGAATGGAATCAGAAACATTCACTGGATTCGAAACGGGTCGAATGGAATCAGAAACACTTGACTGGAGTCGAAAAGGGTCGAATGGAATCAGAAAGAATAGAGTCGAGTCGAAAAGGGTCGAATGGAATCAGAAACACTTGAATGGAGTAGAAAAGGATCCAGGGGAATCAGAAACACTTGACTGGAGTCGAAAAAGGTCGAATTGAATTAGAAACACTTGACTGGAGTCAAAAAGGGTCGAATGGAATCAGAAACACTTGACTGGAGTCGAAAAGGGTCGAATGGAATCAGAAACACTTGAGTCGAGTCGAAAAGGGTCGAATGGAATCAGAAACACTGGAGTCGATTTGAAAAGGGTCGAATGGAATCAGAAACACTTGACTGGATTCGAAAAGGGTAGAATGGAATCTGAAACACTTGAGTCGAGTCGAAAAGGGTTGAATGGAATCAGAAACACTTGAATCGAGTCAAAAAGGGTCGAATGGAATCAGAAACACTTGTGTCGAGTCGAAAACGGTCGAATGGAATCAGAAACACTTGACTGGAATCGAAAAGTGTCGAATGGAATCCGAAACACTTGACTGGAGTCGAAAAGGGTCCAAAGGATTCAGAAACACTTGACGGGAGTCGAAAAGGGTCGAATGGAATCAGAAACACTTGACTGGATTCGAAAAGGGTCGAATGGAATCAGAAACACTTGAGTCGAGTCAAAAAGGGTCGAATGGAAGCAGAATCACTTGAATGGAGTCGAAAAGGTTCCAAAGGAAGCAGAAGCACTTCACTGGAGTCAAAAAGGGTCCAAAGGAATCAGAAACACTTGACTGGAGTCGAAAAGGGTCTAATGGAATCAGAAACACTTGAGTCGAGTCGATAAAGGTCGAATGGAATCAGAAACACTTGAGTCGAGTCGAAAAGGGTCGAATGGAATCAGAAACACTTGACTGGATTCGAAAGGTGTCGAATGGAATCAGAAACACTTGCCTGGAGTCGAAAAGGGTGGAATGGAATCAGAAACACTTGAGTCGAGTCGAAAAGGTTCGAATGGAATCAGAAACATTGGGTCGAGTTGAAAAAGGTCGAATGGAATCAGACACACTTGAGTCGAGTCGAAAAGGGTCGAATGGAATCAGAAATACTTGACTGTAGTCGAAAAGGGTCGAATGGAATCAGAAACACTTGACTGGAGTCAAAAAGGTTCGAATGGAATCAGAAACACTTGACTTGAGTCGAAAAGTTTCCAAAGGAATCAGAAACACTTGACTGGAGTCGAAAAGTGTCGAATGGAATCAGAAACACTTGACTGGAGTCGAAAAGGGTCGAATGGAATCAGAAACACTTGACTGGAGTCGAAAAGAGTCGAATGGAATCAGAAACACTTGACTGGAGTCGAGAAGGGTCGAATGGAATCAGAAACACTTGACTGGAGTCGAAAAGGGTCGAATGGAATCAGAAAGGATTGAGTCGAGTCGAAAAGGGTCGAATGGAATCAGAAACACTTGAATGGATTCGAAAAGGGTCGAATGGAAACAGAAACACTTGTGTCGAGTCGAAAAGGGTCGAATGGAATCAGAAACATTCACTGGATTCGAAACCGGTCGAATGGAATCAGAAACACTTGACTGGAGTCGAAAAGGGTCGAATGGAATCAGAAAGAATTGAGTCGAGTCGAAAAGGGTCGAATGGAATCAGAAACACTTGAATGGAGTAGAAAAGGCCCAAAGGAATCAGAAACACTTGACTGGAGTCGAAAAAGGTCGAATTGAATTAGAAACACTTGACTGGAGTCGAAAAGGGTCGAATGGAATCAGAAACACTTGACTGGAGTCAAAAAGGGTCGAATGGAATCAGAAACACTAGAGTCGAGTCGAAAAGGGTCGAATGGAATCAGAAACACTTGAGTCGAGTCGAAAAGGGTCGAATGGAATCAGAAACACTTGACTGGAGTCGAAATAGGTCGAATGGAATCAGAAACACTTGAGTCTAGTCGAAAAGGGTCGAATGGAATCAGAAACACATGAGTCGAGTCGAAAAGGGTCGAATGGAATCAGAAACACTTGACTGGAGTCGAAAAGGGTCGACTGGAATCAGAAATACTTGACTGGAGTCGAAAAAGGTCCAAAGGATTCAGAAACACTTGACTGCAGTCGAAAAGGGTCGAATGGAATCAGAAACACTTGACTGGAGTCGAAAAGGGTCGAATGGAATCAGAAACACTTGACTGGAGTCGAAAAGGGTCGAATGGAATCAGAAACACTTGACTGGAGTCGAAAAGGGTCGAATGGAATCTGAAACACTTGAGTCGAGTCGAAAAGGGTCGAATGGAATCAGAAACACTTGAGTCGAGTCGAAAAGTGTCGAATGGAATCAGAAACACTTGAGTCGAGTCGAAAAGGGTTCGAAAGGAATCAGAAACACTTGAGTCGAGTCGAAAAGGGTCGAATGGAATCAGAAACACTTGACTGGAATCGAGAAGGGTCGAATGGAATCAGAAACACTTGACTGGAGTCGAAAAGGGTCGAATGGAATCAGAAACACTTGACTGGAGTCGAAAAGGGTCGAATGGAATCAGAAACACTTGACTGGAGTCGAAAGGATGGAATGAAATCAGAAACACTTGACTGGAGTCAAAAATGGTCGAATGGAATCAGAAACACTTGAGTCGAGGCGAAAAGTGTCGAATGGAATCAGAAACACTTGAGTCGAGTCGAAAAGGGCCGAATGGAATCAGAAACACTTGAGTCGAGTCGAAAAGGGTCGAATGGAATCAGAAACACTTGCGTCGAGTCGATTTGGGTCGAATGGAATCAGAAACACTTGACTGGAGTCGAAAAGGGTGCAAAGGATCCAGAAACACTTGACACGATTCGAAAAGGGTCGAAAGGAATCAGAAACACTTGACTAGAGTCGAAAAGGGTCGAATGGAATCAGAATCACTTGAGTCGAGTCTAAAAGGGTCGAATGGAATCAGAAAAACTTGAGTCGAGTAGAAAACGGTGGAATGGAATCAGAAACACTTGAGTCGAGTCTAAAAGGGTCGAATGGAATCAGAAACACTTGAGTCGATCGAAAAGGGTCGAATGGAATCAGAAACACATGAGTAGTGTCGAAAAGGGTAGAATGGAAGCAGAAACACTTGAGTCGAGTCGAAAGGGTCGAATGGAATCAGAAACACTTCACTGGAGTCGAAAAGAGTCGAATGGAATCAGAAACACTTGAGTCGAGTCAAAAGGGTCGAATGGAATCAGAAAGAATTGAGTCGAGTCGAAAAGGGTCGAATGGAATCAGAAACACTTGACTGGAGTCGAAAAGGGTCGAATGGAATCAGAAATACTTGACTGGAGTCGAAAAGGGTCCAAAGGATTCAGAAACACTTGAGTCGAGTCGAAAAGGTCGAATGGAATCAGAAACACTTGACTGGAGTCGAAAAGGGTCGAATGGAATCAGAAAAACTTGACTGGAGTCGAAAGGGTCGAATGGAATCAGAAACACTTGACTGGATTCGAAAAGGGTCGAATGGAATCAGAAAAACTTGAATGGATTCAAAAAGGGTCGAATGGAAACAGAAACACTTGTGTCGAGTCGAAAAGGGTCGAATGGAATCAGAAACATTCACTGGATTCGAAACGGGTCGAATGGAATCAGAAACACTTGACTGGAGTCGAAAAGGGTCGAATGGAATCAGAAAGAATAGAGTCGAGTCGAAAAGGGTCGAATGGAATCAGAAACACTTGAATGGAGTAGAAAAGGATCCAGGGGAATCAGAAACACTTGACTGGAGTCGAAAAAGGTCGAATTGAATTAGAAACACTTGACTGGAGTCAAAAAGGGTCGAATGGAATCAGAAACACTTGACTGGAGTCGAAAAGGGTCGAATGGAATCAGAAACACTTGAGTCGAGTCGAAAAGGGTCGAATGGAATCAGAAACACTGGAGTCGATTTGAAAAGGGTCGAATGGAATCAGAAACACTTGACTGGATTCGAAAAGGGTAGAATGGAATCTGAAACACTTGAGTCGAGTCGAAAAGGGTTGAATGGAATCAGAAACACTTGAATCGAGTCAAAAAGGGTCGAATGGAATCAGAAACACTTGTGTCGAGTCGAAAACGGTCGAATGGAATCAGAAACACTTGACTGGAATCGAAAAGTGTCGAATGGAATCCGAAACACTTGACTGGAGTCGAAAAGGGTCCAAAGGATTCAGAAACACTTGACGGGAGTCGAAAAGGGTCGAATGGAATCAGAAACACTTGACTGGATTCGAAAAGGGTCGAATGGAATCAGAAACACTTGAGTCGAGTCAAAAAGGGTCGAATGGAAGCAGAATCACTTGAATGGAGTCGAAAAGGTTCCAAAGGAAGCAGAAGCACTTCACTGGAGTCAAAAAGGGTCCAAAGGAATCAGAAACACTTGACTGGAGTCGAAAAGGGTCTAATGGAATCAGAAACACTTGAGTCGAGTCGATAAAGGTCGAATGGAATCAGAAACACTTGAGTCGAGTCGAAAAGGGTCGAATGGAATCAGAAACACTTGACTGGATTCGAAAGGTGTCGAATGGAATCAGAAACACTTGCCTGGAGTCGAAAAGGGTGGAATGGAATCAGAAACACTTGAGTCGAGTCGAAAAGGTTCGAATGGAATCAGAAACATTGGGTCGAGTTGAAAAAGGTCGAATGGAATCAGACACACTTGAGTCGAGTCGAAAAGGGTCGAATGGAATCAGAAATACTTGACTGTAGTCGAAAAGGGTCGAATGTAATCAGAAACACTTGACTGGAGTCAAAAAGGTTCGAATGGAATCAGAAACACTTGACTTGAGTCGAAAAGTTTCCAAAGGAATCAGAAACACTTGACTGGAGTCGAAAAGTGTCGAATGGAATCAGAAACACTTGACTGGAGTCGAAAAGGGTCGAATGGAATCAGAAACACTTGACTGGAGTCGAAAAGGGTCCAAAGGAATCAGAAACACTTGACTGGAGTCGAAAAGGGTCGAATGGAATCAGAAACACTTGACTGGAGTCGAAAAGGGTCGAATGGAATCAGAAACACTTGAGTCGAGTCGACAAGTGTCGAATGGAATCAGAAACACTTGAGTCGAGTCGAAAAGTGTCGAATGGAATCAGAAAGAATTGAGTCGAGTCGAAAAGGGTCGAATGGAATCAGAAACACTTGACTGGAGTCGAGAAGGGTCGAATGGAATCAGAAACACTTGACTGGAGTCGAAAAGGGTGCAAAGGATCCAGAAACACTTGACACGATTCGAAAAGGGTCGAAAGGAATCAGCAACACTTGACTGGAGTCGAAAAGGGTCGAATGGAATCAGAATCACTTGAGTCGAGTCGAAAAGGGTCAAATGGAATCAGAAACACTTGAGTCGAGTCGAAAACGGTCGAATGGAATCAGAAACACTTGAGTCGAGTCGAAAAGAGTCGAATGGAATCAGAAACACTTGACTGGAGTCGAGAAGGGTCGAATGGAATCAGAAACACTTGACTGGAGTCGAAAAGGGTCGAATGGAATCAGAAAGGATTGAGTCGAGTCGAAAAGGGTCGAATGGAATCAGAAACACTTGAATGGATTCGAAAAGGGTCGAATGGAAACAGAAACACTTGTGTCGAGTCGAAAAGGGTCGAATGGAATCAGAAACATTCACTGGATTCGAAACCGGTCGAATGGAATCAGAAACACTTGACTGGAGTCGAAAAGGGTCGAATGGAATCAGAAAGAATTGAGTCGAGTCGAAAAGGGTCGAATGGAATCAGAAACACTTGAATGGAGTAGAAAAGGCCCAAAGGAATCAGAAACACTTGACTGGAGTCGAAAAAGGTCGAATTGAATTAGAAACAGTTGACTGGAGTCGAAAAGGGTCGAATGGAATCAGAAACACTTGACTGGAGTCAAAAAGGGTCGAATGGAATCAGAAACACTAGAGTCGAGTCGAAAAGGGTCGAATGGAATCAGAAACACTTGAGTCGAGTCGAAAAGGGTCGAATGGAATCAGAAACACTTGACTGGAGTCGAAATAGGTCGAATGGAATCAGAAACACTTGAGTCTAGTCGAAAAGGGTCGAATGGAATCAGAAACACATGAGTCGAGTCGAAAAGGGTCGAATGGAATCAGAAACACTTGACTGGAGTCGAAAAGGGTCGACTGGAATCAGAAATACTTGACTGGAGTCGAAAAAGGTCCAAAGGATTCAGAAACACTTGACTGCAGTCGAAAAGGGTCGAATGGAATCAGAAACGCTTGACTGGAGTCGAAAAGGGTCGAATGGAATCAGAAACACTTGACTGGAGTCGAAAAGGGTCGAATGGAATCAGAAACACTTGACTGGAGTCGAAAAGGGTCGAATGGAATCTGAAACACTTGAGTCGAGTCGAAAAGGGTCGAATGGAATCAGAAACACTTGAGTCGAGTCGAAAAGTGTCGAATGGAATCAGAAACACTTGAGTCGAGTCGAAAAGGGTTCGAAAGGAATCAGAAACACTTGAGTCGAGTCGAAAAGGGTCGAATGGAATCAGAAACACTTGACTGGAATCGAGAAGGGTCGAATGGAATCAGAAACACTTGACTGGAGTCGAAAAGGGTCGAATGGAATCAGAAACACTTGACTGGAGTCGAAAAGGGTCGAATGGAATCAGAAACACTTGACTGGAGTCGAAAGGATGGAATGAAATCAGAAACACTTGACTGGAGTCAAAAATGGTCGAATGGAATCAGAAACACTTGAGTCGAGGCGAAAAGTGTCGAATGGAATCAGAAACACTTGAGTCGAGTCGAAAAGGGCCGAATGGAATCAGAAACACTTGAGTCGAGTCGAAAAGGGTCGAATGGAATCAGAAACACTTGCGTCGAGTCGATTTGGGTCGAATGGAATCAGAAACACTTGACTGGAGTCGAAAAGGGTGCAAAGGATCCAGAAACACTTGACACGATTCGAAAAGGGTCGAAAGGAATCAGAAACACTTGACTAGAGTCGAAAAGGGTCGAATGGAATCAGAATCACTTGAGTCGAGTCTAAAAGGGTCGAATGGAATCAGAAAAACTTGAGTCGAGTAGAAAACGGTGGAATGGAATCAGAAACACTTGAGTCGAGTCTAAAAGGGTCGAATGGAATCAGAAACACTTGAGTCGATCGAAAAGGGTCGAATGGAATCAGAAACACATGAGTAGTTTCGAAAAGGGTAGAATGGAAGCAGAAACACTTGAGTCGAGTCGAAAGGGTCGAATGGAATCAGAAACACTTCACTGGAGTCGAAAAGAGTCGAATGGAATCAGAAACACTTGAGTCGAGTCAAAAGGGTCGAATGGAATCAGAAAGAATTGAGTCGAGTCGAAAAGGGTCGAATGGAATCAGAAACACTTGACTGGAGTCGAAAAGGGTCGAATGGAATCAGAAATACTTGACTGGAGTCGAAAAGGGTCCAAAGGATTCAGAAACACTTGAGTCGAGTCGAAAAGGTCAAATGGAATCAGAAACACTTGACTGGAGTCGAAAAGGGTCGAATGGAATCAGAAAAACTTGACTGGAGTCGAAAGGGTCGAATGGAATCAGAAACACTTGACTGGATTCGAAAAGGGTCGAATGGAATCAGAAAAACTTGAATGGATTCAAAAAGGGTCGAATGGAAACAGAAACACTTGTGTCGAGTCGAAAAGGGTCGAATGGAATCAGAAACATTCACTGGATTCGAAACGGGTCGAATGGAATCAGAAACACTTGACTGGAGTCGAAAAGGGTCGAATGGAATCAGAAAGAATAGAGTCGAGTCGAAAAGGGTCGAATGGAATCAGAAACACTTGAATGGAGTAGAAAAGGATCCAGGGGAATCAGAAACACTTGACTGGAGTCGAAAAAGGTCGAATTGAATTAGAAACACTTGACTGGAGTCAAAAAGGGTCGAATGGAATCAGAAACACTTGACTGGAGTCGAAAAGGGTCGAATGGAATCAGAAACACTTGAGTCGAGTCGAAAAGGGTCGAATGGAATCAGAAACACTGGAGTCGATTTGAAAAGGGTCGAATGGAATCAGAAACACTTGACTGGATTCGAAAAGGGTAGAATGGAATCTGAAACACTTGAGTCGAGTCGAAAAGGGTTGAATGGAATCAGAAACACTTGAATCGAGTCAAAAAGGGTCGAATGGAATCAGAAACACTTGTGTCGAGTCGAAAACGGTCGAATGGAATCAGAAACACTTGACTGGAATCGAAAAGTGTCGAATGGAATCCGAAACACTTGACTGGAGTCGAAAAGGGTCCAAAGGATTCAGAAACACTTGACGGGAGTCGAAAAGGGTCGAATGGAATCAGAAACACTTGACTGGATTCGAAAAGGGTCGAATGGAATCAGAAACACTTGAGTCGAGTCAAAAAGGGTCGAATGGAAGCAGAATCACTTGAATGGAGTCGAAAAGGTTCCAAAGGAAGCAGAAGCACTTCACTGGAGTCAAAAAGGGTCCAAAGGAATCAGAAACACTTGACTGGAGTCGAAAAGCGTCTAATGGAATCAGAAACACTTGAGTCGAGTCGATAAAGGTCGAATGGAATCAGAAACACTTGAGTCGAGTCGAAAAGGGTCGAATGGAATCAGAAACACTTGACTGGATTCGAAAGGTGTCGAATGGAATCAGAAACACTTGCCTGGAGTCGAAAAGGGTGGAATGGAATCAGAAACACTTGAGTCGAGTCGAAAAGGTTCGAATGGAATCAGAAACATTGGGTCGAGTTGAAAAAGGTCGAATGGAATCAGACACACTTGAGTCGAGTCGAAAAGGGTCGAATGGAATCAGAAATACTTGACTGTAGTCGAAAAGGGTCGAATGGAATCAGAAACACTTGACTGGAGTCAAAAAGGTTCGAATGGAATCAGAAACACTTGACTTGAGTCGAAAAGTTTCCAAAGGAATCAGAAACACTTGACTGGAGTCGAAAAGTGTCGAATGGAATCAGAAACACTTGACTGGAGTCGAAAAGGGTCGAATGGAATCAGAAACACTTGACTGGAGTCGAAAAGGGTCCAAAGGAATCAGAAACACTTGACTGGAGTCGAAAAGGGTCGAATGGAATCAGAAACACTTGAGTCGAGTCGAAAAGGCTCGAATGGAATCAGAAACATTGGGTCGAGTTGAAAAAGGTGGAATGGAATCAGACACACTTGAGTCGAGTCGAAAAGGGTCGAATGGAATCAGAAATACTTGACTGTAGTCGAAAAGGGTCGAATGGAATCAGAAACACTTGACTGGAGTCAAAAAGGTTCGAATGGAATCAGAAACACTTGACTTGAGTCGAAAAGTTTCCAAAGGAATCAGAAACACTTGACTGGAGTCGAAAAGAGTCGAATGGAATCAGAAACACTTGAGTCGAGTCGAAAACGATCGAATGGAATCAGAAACACTTGACTGGAGTCGAAAAGGGTCGAATGGAATCAGAAACACTTGACTGGAGTCGAGAAGGTTCGAATGGAATCAGAAACACTTGACTGGAGTCGAAAAGGGTCGAATGGAATCAGAAAGGATTGAGTCGAGTCGAAAAGGGTCGAATGGAATCAGAAACACTTGAATGGATTCGAAAAGGGTCGAATGGAAACAGAAACACTTGTGTCGAGTCGAAAAGGGTCGAATGGAATCAGAAACATTCACTGGATTCGAAACCGGTCGAATGGAATCAGAAACACTTGACTGGAGTCGAAAAGGGTCGAATGGAATCAGAAAGAATTGAGTCGAGTCGAAAAGGGTCGAATGGAATCAGAAACACTTGAATGGAGTAGAAAAGGATCCAAAGGAATCAGAAACACTTGATTGGAGTCGAAAAAGGTCGAATTGAATTAGAAACACTTGACTGGAGTCGAAAAGGGTCGAATGGAATCAGAAACAATTGACTGGAGTCAAAAAGGGTCGAATGGAATCAGAAACACTAGAGTCGAGTCGAAAAGGGTCGAATGGAATCAGAAACACTTGAGTCGAGTCGAAAAGGGTCGAATGGAATCAGAAACACTTGACTGGAGTCGAAATAGGTCGAATGGAATCAGAAACACTTGAGTCTAGTCGAAAAAGGTCGAATGGAATCAGAAACACATGAGTCGAGTCGAAAAGGGTCGAATGGAATCAGAAACACTTGACTGGAGTCGAAAAGGGTCGACTGGAATCAGAAATACTTGACTGGAGTCGAAAAAGGTCCAAAGGATTCAGAAACACTTGACTGCAGTCGAAAAGGGTCGAATGGAATCAGAAACACTTGACTGGAGTCGAAAAGGGTCGAATGGAATCAGAAACACGTGACTGGAGTCGAAAAGGGTCGAATGGAATCAGAAACACTTGACTGGAGTCGAAAAGGGTCGAATGGAATCAGAAACACTTGAGTCGAGTTTAAAAGGGTCGAATGGAATCAGAAACACGTGACTGGAGTCGAAAAGGGTCGAATGGAATCAGAAACACTTGACTGGAGTCAAAAAGGTTCGAATGGAATCAGAAACACTTGACTTGAGTCGAAAAGTTTCCAAAGGAATCAGAAACACTTGACTGGAGTCGAAAAGTGTCGAATGGAATCAGAAACACTTGACTGGAGTCGAAAAGGGTCGAATGGAATCAGAAACACTTGACTGGAGTCGAAAAGGGTCCAGAGGAATCAGAAACACTTGACTGGAGTCGAAAAGGGTCGAATGGAATCAGAAACACTTGAGTCGAGTCGAAAAGGCTCGAATGGAATCAGAAACATTGGGTCGAGTTGAAAAAGGTCGAATGGAATCAGACACACTTGAGTCGAGTCGAAAAGGGTCGAATGGAATCAGAAATACTTGACTGTAGTCGAAAAGGGTCGAATGGAATCAGAAACACTTGACTGGAGTCAAAAAGGTTCGAATGGAATCAGAAACACTTGACTTGAGTCGAAAAGTTTCCAAAGGAATCAGAAACACTTGACTGGAGTCGAAAAGAGTCGAATGGAATCAGAAACACTTGAGTCGAGTCGAAAACGATCGAATGGAATCAGAAACACTTGACTGGAGTCGAAAAGGGTCGAATGGAATCAGAAACACTTGACTGGAGTCGAGAAGGTTCGAATGGAATCAGAAACACTTGACTGGAGTCGAAAAGGGTCGAATGGAATCAGAAAGGATTGAGTCGAGTCGAAAAGGGTCGAATGGAATCAGAAACACTTGAATGGATTCGAAAAGGGTCGAATGGAAACAGAAACACTTGTGTCGAGTCGAAAAGGGTCGAATGGAATCAGAAACATTCACTGGATTCGAAACCGGTCGAATGGAATCAGAAACACTTGACTGGAGTCGAAAAGGGTCGAATGGAATCAGAAAGAATTGAGTCGAGTCGAAAAGGGTCGAATGGAATCAGAAACACTTGAATGGAGTAGAAAAGGATCCAAAGGAATCAGAAACACTTGATTGGAGTCGAAAAAGGTCGAATTGAATTAGAAACACTTGACTGGAGTCGAAAAGGGTCGAATGGAATCAGAAACAATTGACTGGAGTCAAAAAGGGTCGAATGGAATCAGAAACACTAGAGTCGAGTCGAAAAGGGTCGAATGGAATCAGAAACACTTGAGTCGAGTCGAAAAGGGTCGAATGGAATCAGAAACACTTGACTGGAGTCGAAAAGGGTCGACTGGAATCAGAAATACTTGACTGGAGTCGAAAAAGGTCCAAAGGATTCAGAAACACTTGACTGCAGTCGAAAAGGGTCGAATGGAATCAGAAACACGTGACTGGAGTCGAAAAGGGTCGAATGGAATCAGAAACACTTGACTGGAGTCGAAAAGGGTCGAATGGAATCAGAAACACTTGAGTCGAGTTTAAAAGGGTCGAATGGAATCAGAAACACTTGACTGGAGTCGAAAAGGGTCCAAAGGAATCAGAAACACTTGACTGGAGTCGAAAAGGGTCGAATGGAATCAGAAACTCTTGAGTCCAGTCGAAAAGGGTCGAATGGAATCAGAAACACTTGACTGGAGTCGAAAAGGTTCGAATGGAATCAGAAACACCTGAGTCGAGTCGAAAAGGGTCGAATGGAATCAGAAACACTTGAATCGAGTCGAAAAGGGTCGAATGGAATCAGAAACACTTGACTGGAGTCGAAAAGTGTCGAATGGAATCAGAAACACTTGACTGGATTCGAAAAGGGTGGAATGGATTCAGAAACACTTGAGTCGAGTCGAAAAGGGTCGAATGGAATCAGAAACACTTGACTGGAGTCGAAAAGGGTCCAAAGGTATCAGAAACACTTGACCGGAGTCGAAAAGGGTCGAATGGAATCAGAAACACTTAACTGGAGTCGAAAAGGGTCGAATGGAATCAGAAACACTTGACTGGAGTCGAAAAGGGTCGAATGGAATCAGAAACACTAGACTGGAGTCGAAAAGGATGGAATGAAATCAGAAACACTTGAGTGGAGTCGAAAATTGTCGAATGGAATCAGAAACACTTGAGTCGAGTCGAAATAGGTCGAATGGAATCAGAAACACTTGAGTCTAGTCGAAAAAGGTCGAATGGAATCAGAAACACATGAGTCGAGTCGAAAAGGGTCGAATGGAATCAGAAACACTTGACTGGAGTCGAAAAGGGTCGACTGGAATCAGAAATACTTGACTGGAGTCGAAAAAGGTCCAAAGGATTCAGAAACACTTGACTGCAGTCGAAAAGGGTCGAATGGAATCAGAAACACGTGACTGGAGTCGAAAAGGGTCGAATGGAATCAGAAACACTTGACTGGAGTCGAAAAGGGTCGAATGGAATCAGAAACACTTGAGTCGAGTTTAAAAGGGTCGAATGGAATCAGAAACACTTGACTGGAGTCGAAAAGGGTCCAAAGGAATCAGAAACACTTGACTGGAGTCGAAAAGGGTCGAATGGAATCAGAAACTCTTGAGTCCAGTCGAAAAGGGTCGAATGGAATCAGAAACACTTGACTGGAGTCGAAAAGGTTCGAATGGAATCAGAAACACCTGAGTCGAGTCGAAAAGGGTCGAATGGAATCAGAAACACTTGAATCGAGTCGAAAAGGGTCGAATGGAATCAGAAACACTTGACTGGAGTCGAAAAGTGTCGAATGGAATCAGAAACACTTGACTGGATTCGAAAAGGGTGGAATGGATTCAGAAACACTTGAGTCGAGTCGAAAAGGGTCGAATGGAATCAGAAACACTTGACTGGAGTCGAAAAGGGTCCAAAGGTATCAGAAACACTTGACCGGAGTCGAAAAGGGTCGAATGGAATCAGAAACACTTAACTGGAGTCGAAAAGGGTCGAATGGAATCAGAAACACTTGACTGGAGTCGAAAAGGGTCGAATGGAATCAGAAACACTAGACTGGAGTCGAAAAGGATGGAATGAAATCAGAAACACTTGAGTGGAGTCGAAAATTGTCGAATGGAATCAGAAACACTTGAGTCGAGTCGAAAACGGTCGAATGGAATCAGAAAGAATTGAGTCGAGTCGAAAAGGGTCGAATGGAATCAGAAAAACTTGAATGGATTCGAAAAGGGTCGAATGGAAACAGAAACACTTGTGTCGAGTCGAAAAGGGTCGAATGGAATCAGAAACATTCACTGGATTCGAAACGGGTCGAATGGAATCAGAAACACATGAGTCGAGTCGAAAAGGGTCGAATGGAATCAGAAACATTCACTGGATTCGAAACGGGTCGAATGGAATCAGAAACACATGAGTCGAGTCGAAAAGGGTCGAATGGAATCAGAAACACTTGACTGGAGTCGAAAAGGGTCGACTGGAATCAGAAATACTTGACTGGAGTCGAAAAAGGTCCAAAGGATTCAGAAACACTTGACTGCAGTCGAAAAGGGTCGAATGGAATCAGAAACACTTGACTGGAGTCGAAAAGGGTCGAATGGAATCAGAAACACTTGACTGGAGTCGAAAAGGGTCGAATGGAATCAGAAACACTTGACTGGAGTCGAAAAGGGTCGAATGGAATCTGAAACACTTGAGTCGAGTCGAAAAGGGTCGAATGGAATCAGAAACACTTGAGTCGAGTCGAAAAGTGTCGAATGGAATCAGAAACACTTGAGTCGAGTCGAAAAGGGTTCGAAAGGAATCAGAAACACTTGAGTCGAGTCGAAAAGGGTCGAATGGAATCAGAAACACTTGACTGGAATCGAGAAGGGTCGAATGGAATCAGAAACACTTGACTGGAGTCGAAAAGGGTCGAATGGAATCAGAAACACTTGACTGGAGTCGAAAAGGGTCGAATGGAATCAGAAACACTTGACTGGAGTCGAAAGGATGGAATGAAATCAGAAACACTTGACTGGAGTCAAAAATGGTCGAATGGAATCAGAAACACTTGAGTCGAGGCGAAAAGTGTCGAATGGAATCAGAAACACTTGAGTCGAGTCGAAAAGGGCCGAATGGAATCAGAAACACTTGAGTCGAGTCGAAAAGGGTCGAATGGAATCAGAAACACTTGCGTCGAGTCGATTTGGGTCGAATGGAATCAGAAACACTTGACTGGAGTCGAAAAGGGTGCAAAGGATCCAGAAACACTTGACACGATTCGAAAAGGGTCGAAAGGAATCAGAAACACTTGACTAGAGTCGAAAAGGGTCGAATGGAATCAGAATCACTTGAGTCGAGTCTAAAAGGGTCGAATGGAATCAGAAAAACTTGAGTGTAGTAGAAAACGGTGGAATGGAATCAGAAACACTTGAGTCGAGTCTAAAAGGGTCGAATGGAATCAGAAACACTTGAGTCGATCGAAAAGGGTCGAATGGAATCAGAAACACATGAGTAGTGTCGAAAAGGGTAGAATGGAAGCAGAAACTCTTGAGTCGAGTCGAAAGGGTCGAATGGAATCAGAAACACTTCACTGGAGTCGAAAAGAGTCGAATGGAATCAGAAACACTTGAGTCGAGTCAAAAGGGTCGAATGGAATCAGAAAGAATTGAGTCGAGTCGAAAAGGGTCGAATGGAATCAGAAACACTTGACTGGAGTCGAAAAGGGTCGAATGGAATCAGAAATACTTGACTGGAGTCGAAAAGGGTCCAAAGGATTCAGAAACACTTGAGTCGAGTCGAAAAGGTCAAATGGAATCAGAAACACTTGACTGGAGTCGAAAAGGGTCGAATGGAATCAGAAAAACTTGACTGGAGTCGAAAGGGTCGAATGGAATCAGAAACACTTGACTGGATTCGAAAAGGGTCGAATGGAATCAGAAAAACTTGAATGGATTCAAAAAGGGTCGAATGGAAACAGAAACACTTGTGTCGAGTCGAAAAGGGTCGAATGGAATCAGAAACATTCACTGGATTCGAAACGGGTCGAATGGAATCAGAAACACTTGACTGGAGTCGAAAAGGGTCGAATGGAATCAGAAAGAATAGAGTCGAGTCGAAAAGGGTCGAATGGAATCAGAAACACTTGAATGGAGTAGAAAAGGATCCAGGGGAATCAGAAAAACTTGACTGGAGTCGAAAAAGGTCGAATTGAATTAGAAACACTTGACTGGAGTCAAAAAGGGTCGAATGGAATCAGAAACACTTGACTGGAGTCGAAAAGGGTCGAATGGAATCAGAAACACTTGAGTCGAGTCGAAAAGGGTCGAATGGAATCAGAAACACTGGAGTCGATTTGAAAAGGGTCGAATGGAATCAGAAACACTTGACTGGATTCGAAAAGGGTAGAATGGAATCTGAAACACTTGAGTCGAGTCGAAAAGGGTTGAATGGAATCAGAAACACTTGAATCGAGTCAAAAAGGGTCGAATGGAATCAGAAACACTTGTGTCGAGTCGAAAACGGTCGAATGGAATCAGAAACACTTGACTGGAATCGAAAAGTGTCGAATGGAATCCGAAACACTTGACTGGAGTCGAAAAGGGTCCAAAGGATTCAGAAACACTTGACGGGAGTCGAAAAGGGTCGAATGGAATCAGAAACACTTGACTGGATTCGAAAAGGGTCGAATGGAATCAGAAACACTTGAGTCGAGTCAAAAAGGGTCGAATGGAAGCAGAATCACTTGAATGGAGTCGAAAAGGTTCCAAAGGAAGCAGAAGCACTTCACTGGAGTCAAAAAGGGTCCAAAGGAATCAGAAACACTTGACTGGAGTCGAAAAGCGTCTAATGGAATCAGAAACACTTGAGTCGAGTCGATAAAGGTCGAATGGAATCAGAAACACTTGAGTCGAGTCGAAAAGGGTCGAATGGAATCAGAAACACTTGACTGGATTCGAAAGGTGTCGAATGGAATCAGAAACACTTGCCTGGAGTCGAAAAGGGTGGAATGGAATCAGAAACACTTGAGTCGAGTCGAAAAGGTTCGAATGGAATCAGAAACATTGGGTCGAGTTGAAAAAGGTCGAATGGAATCAGACACACTTGAGTCGAGTCGAAAAGGGTCGAATGGAATCAGAAATACTTGACTGTAGTCGAAAAGGGTCGAATGGAATCAGAAACACTTGACTGGAGTCAAAAAGGTTCGAATGGAATCAGAAACACTTGACTTGAGTCGAAAAGTTTCCAAAGGAATCAGAAACACTTGACTGGAGTCGAAAAGTGTCGAATGGAATCAGAAACACTTGACTGGAGTCGAAAAGGGTCGAATGGAATCAGAAACACTTGACTGGAGTCGAAAAGGGTCCAAAGGAATCAGAAACACTTGACTGGAGTCGAAAAGGGTCGAATGGAATCAGAAACACTTGAGTCGAGTCGAAAAGGCTCGAATGGAATCAGAAACATTGGGTCGAGTTGAAAAAGGTCGAATGGAATCAGACACACTTGAGTCGAGTCGAAAAGGGTCGAATGGAATCAGAAATACTTGACTGTCGTCGAAAAGGGTCGAATGGAATCAGAAACACTTGACTGGAGTCAAAAAGGTTCGAATGGAATTAGAAACACTTGACTTGAGTCGAAAAGTTTCCAAAGGAATCAGAAACACTTGACTGGAGTCGAAAAGAGTCGAATGGAATCAGAAACACTTGAGTCGAGTCGAAAACGATCGAATGGAATCAGAAACACTTGACTGGAGTCGAAAAGGGTCGAATGGAATCAGAAACACTTGACTGGAGTCGAGAAGGTTCGAATGGAATCAGAAACACTTGACTGGAGTCGAAAAGGGTCGAATGGAATCAGAAAGGATTGAGTCGAGTCGAAAAGGGTCGAATGGAATCAGAAACACTTGAATGGATTCGAAAAGGGTCGAATGGAAACAGAAACACTTGTGTCGAGTCGAAAAGGGTCGAATGGAATCAGAAACATTCACTGGATTCGAAACCGGTCGAATGGAATCAGAAACACTTGACTGGAGTCGAAAAGGGTCGAATGGAATCAGAAAGAATTGAGTCGAGTCGAAAAGGGTCGAATGGAATCAGAAACACTTGAATGGAGTAGAAAAGGATCCAAAGGAATCAGAAACACTTGATTGGAGTCGAAAAAGGTCGAATTGAATTAGAAACACTTGACTGGAGTCGAAAAGGGTCGAATG
Source organism: Vulpes vulpes (assembly GCF_048418805.1). Classification (NCBI taxonomy): domain Eukaryota; kingdom Metazoa; phylum Chordata; class Mammalia; order Carnivora; family Canidae; genus Vulpes; species Vulpes vulpes. Next base: position 426,960 of record NC_132782.1, read on the forward strand.
GAATCAGAAACAATTGACTGGAGTCAAAAAGGGTCGAATGGAATCAGAAACACTAGAGTCGAGTCGAAAAGGGTCGAATGGAATCAGAAACACTTGAGTCGAGTCGAAAAGGGTCGAATGGAATCAGAAACACTTGACTGGAGTCGAAATAGGTCGAATGGAATCAGAAACACTTGAGTCTAGTCGAAAAAGGTCGAATGGAATCAGAAACACATGAGTCGAGTCGAAAAGGGTCGAATGGAATCAGAAACACTTGACTGGAGTCGAAAAGGGTCGACTGGAATCAGAAATACTTGACTGGAGTCGAAAAAGGTCCAAAGGATTCAGAAACACTTGACTGCAGTCGAAAAGGGTCGAATGGAATCAGAAACACTTGACTGGAGTCGAAAAGGGTCGAATGGAATCAGAAACACGTGACTGGAGTCGAAAAGGGACGAATGGAATCAGAAACACTTGACTGGAGTCGAAAAGGGTCGAATGGAATCAGAAACACTTGAGTCGAGTTTAAAAGGGTCGAATGGAATCAGAAACACGTGACTGGAGTCGAAAAGTGTCGAATGGAATCAGAAACACTTGACTGGAGTCAAAAAGGTTCGAATGGAATCAGAAACACTTGACTTGAGTCGAAAAGTTTCCAAAGGAATCAGAAACACTTGACTGGAGTCGAAAAGTGTCGAATGGAATCAGAAACACTTGACTGGAGTCGAAAAGGGTCGAATGGAATCAGAAACACTTGACTGGAGTCGAAAAGGGTCCAAAGGAATCAGAAACACTTGACTGGAGTCGAAAAGGGTCGAATGGAATCAGAAACACTTGAGTCGAGTCGAAAAGGCTCGAATGGAATCAGAAACATTGGGTCGAGTTGAAAAAGGTCGAATGGAATCAGACACACTTGAGTCGAGTCGAAAAGGGTCGAATGGAATCAGAAATACTTGACTGTAGTCGAAAAGGGTCGAATGGAATCAGAAACACTTGACTGGAGTCAAAAAGGTTCGAATGGAATCAGAAACACTTGACTTGAGTCGAAAAGTTTCCAAAGGAATCAGAAACACTTGACTGGAGTCGAAAAGAGTCGAATGGAATCAGAAACACTTGAGTCGAGTCGAAAACGATCGAATGGAATCAGAAACACTTGACTGGAGTCGAAAAGGGTCGAATGGAATCAGAAACACTTGACTGGAGTCGAGAAGGTTCGAATGGAATCAGAAACACTTGACTGGAGTCGAAAAGGGTCGAATGGAATCAGAAAGGATTGAGTCGAGTCGAAAAGGGTCGAATGGAATCAGAAACACTTGAATGGATTCGAAAAGGGTCGAATGGAAACAGAAACACTTGTGTCGAGTCGAAAAGGGTCGAATGGAATCAGAAACATTCACTGGATTCGAAACCGGTCGAATGGAATCAGAAACACTTGACTGGAGTCGAAAAGGGTCGAATGGAATCAGAAAGAATTGAGTCGAGTCGAAAAGGGTCGAATGGAATCAGAAACACTTGAATGGAGTAGAAAAGGATCCAAAGGAATCAGAAACACTTGATTGGAGTCGAAAAAGGTCGAATTGAATTAGAAACACTTGACTGGAGTCGAAAAGGGTCGAATGGAATCAGAAACAATTGACTGGAGTCAAAAAGGGTCGAATGGAATCAGAAACACTAGAGTCGAGTCGAAAAGGGTCGAATGGAATCAGAAACACTTGAGTCGAGTCGTAAAGGGTCGAATGGAATCAGAAACACTTGACTGGAGTCGAAATCGGTCGAATGGAATCAGAAACACTTGAGTCTAGTCGAAAAAGGTCGAATGGAATCAGAAACACATGAGTCGAGTCGAAAAGGGTCGAATGGAATCAGAAACACTTGACTGGAGTCGAAAAGGGTCGACTGGAATCAGAAATACTTGACTGGAGTCGAAAAAGGTCCAAAGGATTCAGAAACACTTGACTGCAGTCGAAAAGGGTCGAATGGAATCAGAAACACTTGACTGGAGTCGAAAAGGGTCGAATGGAATCAGAAACACGTGACTGGAGTCGAAAAGGGTCGAATGGAATCAGAAACACTTGACTGGAGTCGAAAAGGGTCGAATGGAATCAGAAACACTTGAGTCGAGTTTAAAAGGGTCGAATGGAATCAGAAACACTTGACTGGAGTCGAAAAGGGTCCAAAGGAATCAGAAACACTTGACTGGAGTCGAAAAGGGTCGAATGGAATCAGAAACTCTTGAGTCCAGTCGAAAAGGGTCGAATGGAATCAGAAACACTTGACTGGAGTCGAAAAGGTTCGAATGGAATCAGAAACACCTGAGTCGAGTCGAAAAGGGTCGAATGGAATCAGAAACACTTGAATCGAGTCGAAAAGGGTCGAATGGAATCAGAAACACTTGACTGGAGTCGAAAAGTGTCGAATGGAATCAGAAACACTTGACTGGATTCGAAAAGGGTGGAATGGATTCAGAAACACTTGAGTCGAGTCGAAAAGGGTCGAATGGAATCAGAAACACTTGACTGGAGTCGAAAAGGGTCCAAAGGTATCAGAAACACTTGACCGGAGTCGAAAAGGGTCGAATGGAATCAGAAACACTTAACTGGAGTCGAAAAGGGTCGAATGGAATCAGAAACACTTGACTGGAGTCGAAAAGGGTCGAATGGAATCAGAAACACTAGACTGGAGTCGAAAAGGATGGAATGAAATCAGAAACACTTGAGTGGAGTCGAAAATTGTCGAATGGAATCAGAAACACTTGAGTCGAGTCGAAAACGGTCGAATGGAATCAGAAAGAATTGAGTCGAGTCGAAAAGGGTCGAATGGAATCAGAAAAACTTGAATGGATTCGAAAAGGGTCGAATGGAAACAGAAACACTTGTGTCGAGTCGAAAAGGGTCGAATGGAATCAGAAACATTCACTGGATTCGAAACGGGTCGAATGGAATCAGAAACACTTGACTGGAGTCGAAAAGGGTCGAATGGAATCAGAAAGAATAGAGTCGAGTCGAAAAGGGTCGAATGGAATCAGAAACACTTGAATGGAGTAGAAAAGGATCCAGGGGAATCAGAAACACTTGACTGGAGTCGAAAAAGGTCGAATTGAATTAGAAACACTTGACTGGAGTCAAAAAGGGTCGAATGGAATCAGAAACACTTGACTGGAGTCGAAAAGGGTCGAATGGAATCAGAAACACTTGAGTCGAGTCAAAAAGGGTCGAATGGAAGCAGAATCACTTGAATGGAGTCGAAAAGGTTCCAAAGGAAGCAGAAGCACTTCACTGGAGTCAAAAAGGGTCCAAAGGAATCAGAAACACTTGACTGGAGTCGAAAAGGGTCTAATGGAATCAGAAACACTTGAGTCGAGTCGAAAAAGGTCGAATGGAATCAGAAAAACTTGAGTCGAGTCGAAAAGGGTCGAATGGAATCAGAAACACTTGACTGGATTCGAAAGGTGTCGAATGGAATCAGAAACACTTGCCTGGAGTCGAAAAGGGTGGAATGGAATCAGAAACACTTAGGTCGAATCGAAAAGGTTCGAATGGAATCAGAAACATTGGGTCGAGTTGAAAAAGGTCGAATGGAATCAGACACACTTGAGTCGAGTCGAAAAGGGTCGAATGGAATCAGAAATACTTGACTGGAGTCGAAAAGGGTCGAATGGAATCAGAAACACTTGACTGGAGTCAAAAAGGTTCGAATGGAATCAGAAACACTTGACTTGAGTCGAAAAGTTTCCAAAGGAATCAGAAACACTTGACTGGAGTCGAAAAGTGTCGAATGGAATCAGAAACACTTGACTGGAGTCGAAAAGGGTCGAATGGAATCAGAAACACTTGACTGGAGTCGAAAAGGGTCCAAAGGAATCAGAAACACTTGACTGGAGTCGAAAAGGGTCGAATGGAATCAGAAACACTTGAGTCGAGTCGAAAAGGTTCGAATGGAATCAGAAACATTGGGTCGAGTTGAAAAAGGTCGAATGGAATCAGACACACTTGAGTCGAGTCGAAAAGGGTCGAATGGAATCAGAAATACTTGACTGTAGTCGAAAAGGGTCGAATGGAATCAGAAACACTTGACTGGAGTCAAAAAGGTTCGAATGGAATCAGAAACACTTGACTTGAGTCGAAAAGTTTCCAAAGGAATCAGAAACACTTGACTGGAGTCGAAAAGAGTCGAATGGAATCAGAAACACTTGAGTCGAGTCGAAAACGGTCGAATGGAATCAGAAACACTTGACTGGAGTCGAAAAGGGTCGAATGGAATCAGAAACACTTGACTGGAGTCGAGAAGGTTCGAATGAAATCAGAAACACTTGACTGGAGTCGAAAAGGGTCGAATGGAATCAGAAAGGATTGAGTCGAGTCGAAAAGGGTCGAATGGAATCAGAAACACTTGAATGGATTCGAAAAGGGTCGAATGGAAACAGAAACATTTGTGTCGAGTCGAAAAGGGTCGAATGGAATCAGAAACATTCACTGGATTCGAAACCGGTCGAATGGAATCAGAAACACTTGACTGGAGTCGAAAAGGGTCGAATGGAATCAGAAAGAATTGAGTCGAGTCGAAAAGGGTCGAATGGAATCAGAAACACTTGAATGGAGTAGAAAAGGATCCAAAGGAATCAGAAACACCGACTGGAGTCGAAAAAGGTCGAATTGAATTAGAAACACTTGACTGGAGTCGAAAAGGGTCGAATGGAATCAGAAACACTTGACTGGAGTCAAAAAGGGTCGAATGGAATCAGAAACACTAGAGTCGAGTCGAAAAGGGTCGAATGGAATCAGAAACACTTGAGTCGAGTCGAAAAGGGTCGAATGGAATCAGAAACACTTGACTGGAGTCGAAATAGGTCGAATGGAATCAGAAACACTTGAGTCTAGTCGAAAAAGGTCGAATGGAATCAGAAACACATGAGTCGAGTCGAAAAGGGTCGAATGGAATCAGAAACACTTGACTGGAGTCGAAAAGGGTCGACTGGAATCAGAAATACTTGACTGGAGTCGAAAAAGGTCCAAAGGATTCAGAAACACTTGACTGCAGTCGAAAAGGGTCGAATGGAATCAGAAACACTTGACTGGAGTCGAAAAGGGTCGAATGGAATCAGAAACACTTGACTGGAGTCGAAAAGGGTCGAATGGAATCAGAAACACTTGACTGGAGTCGAAAAGGGTCGAATGGAATCAGAAACACTTGACTGGAGTCGAAAAGGGTCGAATGGAATCAGAAACACTTGAGTCGAGTCGAAAAGTGTCGAATGGAATCAGAAACACTTGAGTCGAGTCGAAAAGTGTCGAATGGAATCAGAAACACTTGAGTTGAGTCGAAAAGGGTCGAATGGAATCAGAAACACTTGACTGGAGTCGAGAAGGGTCGAATGGAATCAGAAACACTTGAGTCGAGTCGAAAAGGGTCGAATGGAATCAGAAACACTTGACTGGAGTCGAAATAGGTCGAATGGAATCAGAAACACTTGAGTCTAGTCGAAAAGGGTCGAATGGAATCAGAAACACATGAGTCGAGTCGAAAAGGGTCGAATGGAATCAGAAACACTTGACTGGAGTCGAAAAGGGTCGAATGGAATCAGAAACACTTGACTGGAGTCGAAAAGGGTCGAATGGAATCAGAAACACTTGACTGGAGTCGAAAAGGGTCGAATGGAATCAGAAAGGATTGAGTCGAGTCGAAAAGGGTCGAATGGAATCAGAAACACTTGACTGGAGTCGAAATAGGTCGAATGGAATCAGAAACACTTGAGTCTAGTCGAAAAAGGTCGAATGGAATCAGAAACACATGAGTCGAGTCGAAAAGGGTCGAATGGAATCAGAAACACTTGACTGGAGTCGAAAAGGGTCGACTGGAATCAGAAATACTTGACTGGAGTCGAAAAAGGTCCAAAGGATTCAGAAACACTTGACTGCAGTCGAAAAGGGTCGAATGGAATCAGAAACACTTGACTGGAGTCGAAAAGGGTCGAATGGAATCAGAAACACTTGACTGGAGTCGAAAAGGGTCGAATGGAATCAGAAACACTTGACTGGAGTCGAAAAGGGTCGAATGGAATCAGAAACACTTGACTGGAGTCGAAAAGGGTCGAATGGAATCAGAAACACTTGAGTCGAGTCGAAAAGTGTCGAATGGAATCAGAAACACTTGAGTCGAGTCGAAAAGTGTCGAATGGAATCAGAAACACTTGAGTTGAGTCGAAAAGGGTCGAATGGAATCAGAAACACTTGACTGGAGTCGAGAAGGGTCGAATGGAATCAGAAACACTTGAGTCGAGTCGAAAAGGGTCGAATGGAATCAGAAACACTTGACTGGAGTCGAAATAGGTCGAATGGAATCAGAAACACTTGAGTCTAGTCGAAAAGGGTCGAATGGAATCAGAAACACATGAGTCGAGTCGAAAAGGGTCGAATGGAATCAGAAACACTTGACTGGAGTCGAAAAGGGTCGAATGGAATCAGAAACACTTGACTGGAGTCGAAAAGGGTCGAATGGAATCAGAAACACTTGACTGGAGTCGAAAAGGGTCGAATGGAATCAGAAAGAATTGAGTCGAGTCGAAAAGGGTCGAATGGAATCAGAAACACTTGAATGGATTCGAAAAGGGTCGAATGGAAACAGAAACACTTGTGTCGAGTCGAAAAGGGTCGAATGGAATCAGAAACATTCACTGGATTCGAAACCGGTCGAATGGAATCAGAAACACTTGACTGGAGTCGAAAAGGGTCGAATGGAATCAGAAAGAATTGAGTCGAGTCGAAAAGGGTCGAATGGAATCAGAAACACTTGAATGGAGTAGAAAAGGCCTAAAGGAATCAGAAACACTTGACTGGAGTCGAAAAAGGTCGAATTGAATTAGAAACACTTGACTGTAGTCGAAAAGGGTCGAATGGAATCAGAAACACTTGACTGGAGTCAAAAAGGGTCGAATGGAATCAGAAACACTAGAGTCGAGTCGAAAAGGGTCGAATGGAATCAGAAACACTTGAGTCGAGTCGAAAAGGGTCGAATGGAATCAGAAACACTTGACTGGAGTCGAAATAGGTCGAATGGAATCAGAAACACTTGAGTCTAGTCGAAAAGGGTCGAATGGAATCAGAAACACATGAGTCGAGTCGAAAAGTGTCGAATGGAATCAGAAACACTTGAGTCGAGTCGAAAAGTGTCGAATGGAATCAGAAACACTTGAGTTGAGTCGAAAAGGGTCGAATGGAATCAGAAACACTTGACTGGAGTCGAGAAGGGTCGAATGGAATCAGAAACACTTGAGTCGAGTCGAAAAGGGTCGAATGGAATCAGAAACACTTGACTGGAGTCGAAATAGGTCGAATGGAATCAGAAACACTTGAGTCTAGTCGAAAAGGGTCGAATGGAATCAGAAACACATGAGTCGAGTCGAAAAGGGTCGAATGGAATCAGAAACACTTGACTGGAGTCGAAAAGGGTCGAATGGAATCAGAAACACTTGACTGGAGTCGAAAAGGGTCGAATGGAATCAGAAACACTTGACTGGAGTCGAAAAGGGTCGAATGGAATCAGAAAGGATTGAGTCGAGTCGAAAAGGGTCGAATGGAATCAGAAACACTTGAATGGATTCGAAAAGGGTCGAATGGAAACAGAAACACTTGTGTCGAGTCGAAAAGGGTCGAATGGAATCAGAAACATTCACTGGATTCGAAACGGGTCGAATGGAATCAGAAACACTTGACTGGAGTCGAAAAGGGTCGAATGGAATCAGAAAGAATAGAGTCGAGTCGAAAAGGGTCGAAGGGAATCAGAAACACTTGAATGGAGTAGAAAAGGATCCAGGGGCATCAGAAACACTTGACTGGAGTCGAAAAAGGTCGAATTGAATTAGAAACACTTGACTGGAGTCAAAAAGGGTCGAATGGAATCAGAAACACTTGACTGGAGTCGAAAAGGGTCGAATGGAATCAGAAACACTTGAGTCGAGTCGAAAAGGGTCGAATGGAATCAGAAACACTGGAGTCGATTCGAAAAGGGTCGAATGGAATCAGAAACACTTGACTGGAGTCGAAAAGGGTAGAATGGAATCTGAAACACTTGAGTCGAGTCGAAAAGGGTCGAATGGAATCAGAAACACTTGAGTCGAGGCGAAAAGTGTCGAATGGAATCAGAAACACTTGAGTCGAGTCGAAAAGGGCCGAATGGAATCAGAAACACTTGAGTCGAGTCGAAAAGGGTCGAATGGAATCAGAAACACTTGCGTCGAGTCGAATAGGGTCGAATGGAATCAGAAACACTTGACTGGAGTCGAAAAGGGTGCAAAGGATCCAGAAACACTTGACACGATTCGAAAAGGGTCGAAAAGAATCAGAAACACTTGACTAGAGTCGAAAAGGGTCGAATGGAATCAGAAACACTTGACTGGAGTCGAAAAGGGTCGAATGGAATCAGAAACACTTGAGTCGAGTCGAAAAGGGTCGAATGGAATCAGAAACACTTGAGTCGAGTCGAAAATGTTCGAATGGAATGAGAAACACTTGAGTCGAGTCGAAAAGGGTCGAATGGAATCAGAATCACTTGAGTCGAGTCGAAAAGGGTCGAATGGAATCAGAAACACTTGACTGGAGTCGAAAAGGGTCGAATGGAATGAGAAACACTTGAGTGGAGTCTAAAAGGGTCGAATGGAATCAGAAACACTTGACTGGAGTCGAAAAGGGTCCACAGGAATCAGAAACACTTGACTGGAGTCGAAAAGGGTCCAGAGGAATCAGAAACACTTGACTGGAGTCGAAAAGGGTCGAATGGAATCAGAAACACTTGAGTCGAGTCGAAAAGGGTCGAATGGAATCGGAAACACTTGCCTGGAGTCGAAATTGGTCAAATGGATTCAGAAACACTTGAGTCGAGTCGAAAAGGGTCGAATGGAATCAGAAACACTTGAGTCGAGTCGAAAAGGGTCGAATGGAATCAGAAACACTTGACTGGAGTCGAAATAGGTCGAATGGAATCAGAAACACTTGAGTCGAGTCGAAAAGGGTCGAATGGAATCAGAAACACTTGAGTCGAGTCGAAAAGGGTCGAATGGAATCAGAAATACTTGACTGGAGTCGAAAAGGGTCGAATGGAATCATAAACACTTGAGTCGAGTCGAAAAGGGTCGAATGGAATCAGAAACACTTGACTGGAGTCGAAATAGGTCGAATGGAATCAGAAACACTTGAGTCGAGTCGAAAAGGGTCGAATGGAATCAGAAACACTTGAGTCGAGTAGAAAACGGTCGAATGGAATCAGAAACACTTGAGTCGAGTCTAAAAGGGTCGAATGGAATCAGAAACACTTGTGTCGAGTCGAAAACGGTCGAATGGAATCAGAAACACTTGACTGGAATCGAAAAGTGTCGAATGGAATCCGAAACACTTGACTGGAGTCGAAAAGGGTCCAAAGGATTCAGAAACACTTCTCGGGAGTCGAAAAGGGTCGAATGGAATCAGAAACTCTTGACTGGATTCGAAAAGGGTCGAATGGAATCAGAAACACTTGAGTCGAGTCAAAAAGGGTCGAATGGAAGCAGAATCACTTGAATGGAGTCGAAAAGGTTCCAAAGGAAGCAGAAGCACTTCACTGGAGTCAAAAAGGGTCCAAAGGAATCAGAAACACTTGACTGGAGTCGAAAAGGGTCTAATGGAATCAGAAACACTTGAGTCGAGTCGAAAAAGGTCGAATGGAATCAGAAACACTTGAGTCGAGTCGAAAAGGGTCGAATGGAATCAGAAACACTTGACTGGATTCGAAAGGTGTCGAATGGAATCAGAAACACTTGACTGGAGTCGAAAAGGGTGGAATGGAATCAGAAACACTTGAGTCGAGTCGAAAAGGTTCGAATGGAATCAGAAACATTGGGTCGAGTTGAAAAAGGTCGAATGGAATCAGACACACTTGAGTCGAGTCGAAAAGGGTCGAATGGAATCAGAAATACTTGACTGTAGTCGAAAAGGGTCGAATGGAATCAGAAACACTTGACTGGAGTCAAAAAGGTTCGAATGGAATCAGAAACACTTGACTTGAGTCGAAAAGTTTCCAAAGGAATCAGAAACACTTGACTGGAGTCGAAAAGTGTCGAATGGAATCAGAAACACTTGAGTCGAGTTTAAAAGGGTCGAATGGAATCAGAAACACTTGACTGGAGTCGAAAAGCGTCCAAAGGAATCAGAAACACTTGACTGGAGTCGAAAAGGGTCGAATGGAATCAGAAACACTTGAGTTGAGTCGAAAAGGTTCGAATGGAATCAGAAACATTGGGTCGAGTTGAAAAAGGTCGAATGGAATCAGACACACTTGAGTCGAGTCGAAAAGGGTCGAATGGAATCAGAAATACTTGACTGTAGTCGAAAAGGGTCGAATGGAATCAGAAACACTTGACTGGAGTCAAAAAGGTTCGAATGGAATCAGAAACACTTGACTTGAGTCGAAAAGTTTCCAAAGGAATCAGAAACACTTGACTGGAGTCGAATAGTGTCGAATGGAATCAGAAACACTTGAGTCGAGTTTAAAAGGGTCGAATGGAATCAGAAACACTTGACTGGAGTCGAAAAGGGTCCAAAGGAATCAGAAACACTTGACTGGAGTCGAAAAGTGTCGAATGGAATCAGAAACACTTGAGTCCAGTCGAAAAGGGTCGAATGGAATCAGAAACACTTGACTGGAGTCGAAAAGGGTCGAACGGAATCAGAAACACTTGACTGGAGTCGAAAAGGGTCGAATGGAATCAGAAACACTTGACTGGAGTCAAAAACGGTCGAATGGAATCAGAAACACTTGAGTCGAGTCGAAAAGGTTCGAATGGAATCAGAAACACCTGAGTCGAGTCGAAAAGGGTCGAATGGAATCAGAAACACTTGAATCGAGTCGAAAAGGGTCGAATGGAATCAGAAACACTTGACTGGAGTCGAAAAGTGTCGAATGGAATCAGAAACACTTGACTGGATTCGAAAAGGGTGGAATGGATTCAGAAACACTTGAGTCGAGTCGAAAAGGGTCGAATGGAATCAGAAACACTTGACTGGAGTCGAAAAGGGTCCAAAGGAATCAGAAACACTTGACCGGAGTCAAAAAGGGTCGAATGGAATCAGAAACACTTAACTGGAGTCGAAAAGGGTCGAATGGAATCAGAAACACTTGACTGGATTCGAAAAGGGTGGAATGGAATCAGAAACACTTGAGTCAAGTCGAAAAGGGTCGAATGGAATCAGAAACACTTGACTGGAGTCGAAAAGGGTCCAAAGGAATCAGAAACACTGGACCGGAGTCGAAAAGGGTCGAATGGAATCAGAAACACTTAACTGGAGTCGAAAAGGGTCGAATGGAATCAGAAACACTTGACAGGATTCGAAAAGGGTCGAATGGAATCAGAAACACTTGACTGGAGTCGAAAAGGGTCCAAAGGAATTAGAAATACTTGACTGGAGTCGAAAAGGGTCAAATGGAATCAGAAACACTTGAGTCGAGTCGAAAAGGGTCGAATGGAATCAGAAACACTTGAGTCGAGTCGAAAAGTGTCGAATGGAATCAGAAAGGATTGAGTCGAGTCGAAAAGGGTCGAATGGAATCAGAAACACTTGAGTTGAGTCGAAAAGGGTCGAATGGAATCAGAAACACTTGACTGGAGTCGAGAAGGGTCGAATGGAATCAGAAACACTTGACTGGAGTCGAAAAGGGTGCAAAGGATCCAGAAACACTTGACACGATTCGAAAAGAGTCGAAAGGAATCAGCAACACTTGACTGGAGTCGAAAAGGGTCGAATGGAATCAGAATCACTTGAGTCGAGACGAAAAGGGTCAAATGGAATCAGAAACACTTGAGTCGAGTCGAAAACGGTCGAATGGAATCAGAAACACTTGAGTCGAGTCGAAAAGGGTCGAATGGAATCAGAAACACTTGACTGGAGTTGAGAAGGGTCGAGTGGAATCAGAAACACTTGAATGGATTCGAAAAGGGTCGAATGGAAACAGAAACACTTGTGTCGAGTCGAAAAGGGTCGAATGGAATCAGAAACATTCACTGGATTCGAAACCGGTCGAATGGAATCAGAAACACTTGACTGGAGTCGAAAAGGGTCGAATGGAATCAGAAAGAATTGAGTCGAGTCGAAAAGGGTCGAATGGAATCAGAAACACTTGAATGGAGTAGAAAAGGATCCAAAGGAATCAGAAACACTTGACTGGAGTCGAAAAAGGTCGAATTGAATTAGAAACACTTGACTGTAGTCGAAAAGGGTCGAATGGAATCAGAAACACTTGACTGGAGTCAAAAAGGGTCGAATGGAATCAGAAACACTAGAGTCGAGTCGAAAAGGGTCGAATGGAATCAGAAACACTTGAGTCGAGTCGAAAAGGGTCGAATGGAATTAGAAACACTTGACTGGAGTCGAAATAGGTCGAATGGAATCAGAAACACTTGAGTCTAGTCGAAAAGGGTCGAATGGAATCAGAAACACATGAGTCGAGTCGAAAAGTGTCGAATGGAATCAGAAACACTTGACTGGAGTCGAAAAGGGTCGACTGGATCAGAAATACTTGACTGGAGTCGAAAAAGGTCCAAAGGATTCAGAAACACTTGACTGCAGTCGAAAAGGGTCGAATGGAATCAGAAACACTTGACTGGAGTCGAAAAGGGTCGAATGGAATCAGAAACACTTGACTGGAGTCGAAAAGGGTCGAATGGAATCAGAAACACTTGACTGGATTCGAAAAGGGTCGAATGGAATCTGAAACACTTGAGTCGAGTCGAAAAGGGTCGAATGGAATCAGAAACACTTGAGTCGAGTCGAAAAGTGTCGAATGGAATCAGAAACACTTGAGTCGAGTCGAAAAGGGTCGAATGGAATCAGAAACACTTGAGTCGAGTCGAAAAGGGTCGAATGGAATCAGAAACACTTGACTGGAATCGAGACGGGTCGAATGGAATCAGAAACACTTGACTGGAGTCGAAAGGATGGAATGAAATCAGAAACACTTGACTGGAGTCAAAAATGGTCGAATGGAATCAGAAACACTTGAGTCGAGTCGAAAAGGGTTGAATGGAATCAGAAAGAATTGAGTCGAGTCGAAAAGGGTCGAATCGAATCAGAATCACTTGAATGGATGCGAAAAGGGCCGAATGGAAACAGAAACACTTGTTTCAAGTCGAAAAGGGTCGAATGGAATCAGAAACATTTTCTGGATTCGAAACGGGTCGAATGGAATCAGAAACACTTGACTGGAGTCGAAAAGGGTCGAATGGAATCAGAAAGAATTGAGTCGAGTCGAAAAGGGTCGAATGGAATCAGAAACACTTGAATGGAGTAGAAAAGGACCCAAAGGAATCAGAAACACTTGACTGGAGTCGAAAAAGGTCGAATTGAATTAGAAACACTTGACTGGAGTCGAAAAGGGTCGAATGGAATCAGAAACACTTGAGTCGAGTCGAAAAGGGACGAATGGAATCAGAAACACTTGACTGGAGTCGAAAAGGGTCGACTGGAATCAGAAATACTTGACTGGAGTCGAAAAGGGTCCAAAGGATTCAGAAACACTTGACTGGAGTCGAAAAGGTTCGAATGGAATCAGAAAAACTTGACTGGAGTCGAAAAGGGTCGAATGGAATCAGAGACACTTGACTGGAGTCGAAAAGGGTCGAATGGAATCAGAAACACTTGACTGGAGTCGAAAAGGGTCGAATGGAATCAGAAACACTTGAGTCGAGTCGAAAAGGGTCGAATGGAATCAGAAACACTTGAGTCGAGGCGAAAAGTGTCGAATGGAATCAGAAACACTTGAGTCGAGTCGAAAAGGGCCGAATGGAATCAGAAACACTTGAGTCGAGTCGAAAAGGGTCGAATGGAATCAGAAACACTTGCGTCGAGTCGAATAGGGTCGAATGGAATCAGAAAAACTTGACTGGAGTCGAAAAGGGTGCAAAGGATCCAGAAACACTTGACACGATTCAAAAAGGGTCGAAAGGAATCAGAAACACTTGACTAGAGTCGAAAAGGGTCGAATGGAATCAGAATCACTTGAATCGAGTCTAAAAGGGTCGAATGGAATCAGAAACACTTGAGTCGAGTAGAAAACGGTCGAATGGAATCAGAAACACTTGAGTCGAGGCTAAAAGGGTCGAATGGAATCAGAAACACTTGAGTCGATCGAAAAGGGTCGAATGGAATCAGAAACACATGAGTAGAGTCGAAAAGGGTAGAATGGAAGCAGAAACACTTGAGTCGAGTCGAAAGGGTCGAATGGAATCAGAAACACTTCACTGGAGTCGAAAACAGTCGAATGGAATCAGAAACACTTTAGTCGAGTCAGAGGGTCGAATGGAATCAGAAAGAATTGAGTCGAGTCGAAAAGGGTCGAATGGAATCAGAAACACTTGACTGGAGTCGAAAAGTGTCGAATGGAATCAGAAATATTTGACTGGAGTCGAAAAGGGTCCAAAGGATTCAGAAACACTTGACTGGAGTCGAAAAGGGTCGAATGGAATCAGAAAAACTTGACTGGAGTCGAAAAGGGTCGAATGGAATCAGAAACACTTGACTGGAGTCGAAAAGGGTCGAATGGAATCAGAAACACTTGACTGGAGTCGAAAAGGGTCGAATGGAATCAGAAACACTTGACTGGAGTCGAAAAGGATGGAATGAAATCAGAAACCCTTGAGTGGAGTCGAAAATGGTCGAATGGAATCAGAAACACTTGAGTCGAGTCGAAAAGGGTCGAATGGAATCAGAAAGAATTGAGTCGAGTCGAAAAGGGTCGAATGGAATCAGAAACACTTGAATGGATTCGAAAAGGGTCGAATGGAAACAGAAACACTTGTGTCGAGTCGAAAAGGGTCGAATGGAATCAGAAACATTCACTGGATTCGAAACGGGTCGAATGGAATCAGAAACACTTGACTGGAGTCGAAAAGGGTCGAATGGAATCAGAAAGAATAGAGTCGAGTCGAAAAGGGTAGAATGGAATCAGAAAAACTTGAATGGAGTAGAAAAGGATCCAGGGGAATCAGAAACACTTGACTGGAGTCGAAAAAGGTCGAATTGAATTAGAAACACTTGACTGGAGTCAAAAAGGGTCGAATGGAATCAGAAACACTTGACTGGAGTCGAAAAGGGTCGAATGGAATCAGAAACACTTGAGTCGAGTCGAAAAGGGTCGAATGGAATCAGAAACACTGGAGTCGATTCGAAAAGGGTCGAATGGAATCATAAACACTTGACTGGAGTCGAAAAGGGTAGAATGGAATCTGAAACACTTGAGTCGAGTCGAAAAGGGTTGAATGGAATCAGAAACACTTGAATCGAGTCAAAAAGGGTCGAATGGAATCAGAAACACTTGTGTTGAGTCGAAAACGGTCGAATGGAATCAGAAACACTTGACTGGAGTCGAAAAGTGTCGAATGGAATCCGAAACACTTGACTGGAGTCGAAAAGGGTCCAAAGGATTCAGAAACACTTGACTGGAGTCGAAAAGGGTCGAATGGAATCAGAAAAACTTGACTGGAGTCGAAAAGGGTCGAATGGAATCAGAAACACTTGACTGGATTCGAAAAGGGTCGAATGGAATCAGAAACACTTGACTGGAGTCGAAAAGGGTCGAATGGAATCAGAAACACTTGACTGGATTCGAAAAGGGTCGAATGGAATCAGAAACACTTGAGTCGAGTCAAAAAGGGTCGAATGGAAGCAGAAACACTTGAATGGAGTCGAAAAGGTTCCAAAGGAAGCAGAAGGACTTCACTGGAGTCAAAAAGGGTCCAAAGGAATCAGAAACACTTGACTGGAGTCGAAAAGGGTCGAATGGAATCAGAAACACTTGAGTCGAGTCGAAAAAGGTCGAATGGAATCAGAAACACTTGAGTCGAGTCGAAAAGGGTCGAATGGAATCAGAAACACTTGACTGGATTCGAAAGGTGTCGAATGGAATCAGAAACACTTGACTGGAGTCGAAAAGGGTGGAATGGAATCAGAAACACTTGAGTCGAGTCGAAAAGTTTCCAAAGGAATCAGAAACACTTGACTGGAGTCGAAAAGTGTCGAATGGAATCAGAAACACTTGAGTCGAGTTTAAAAGAGTCGAATGGAATCAGAAACACTTGACTGGAGTCGAAAAGGGTCCAAAGGAATCAGAAACACTTGACTGGAGTCGAAAAGGGTCGAATGGAATCAGAAACACTTGAGTCGAGTCGAAAAGGTTCGAATGGAATCAGAAACACTGTGTCGAGTTGAAAAAGGTCGAATGGAATCAGACACACTTGAGTCGAGTCGAAAAGGGTCGAATGGAATCAGAAATACTTGACTGTAGTCGAAAAGGGTCGAATGGTATCAGAAACACTTGACTGGAGTCGAAAAGGGTCGAATGGAATCAGAAACACTTGACTTGAGTCGAAAAGTTTCCAAAGGAATCAGAAACACTTGACTGGAGTCGAAAAGTGTCGAATGGAATCAGAAACACTTGAGTCGAGTTTAAAAGGGTCGAATGGAATCAGAAACACTTGACTGGAGTCGAAAAGGGTCCAAAGGAATCAGAAACACTTGACTGGAGTCGATAAGGGTCGAACGGAATCAGAAACACTTGAGTCCAGTCGAAAAGGGTCGAATGGAATCAGAAACACTTGACTGGAGTCGAAAAGGGTCGAACGGAATCAGAAACACTTGACTGGAGTCGAAAAGGGTCGAATGGAATCAGAAACACTTGACTGGAGTCAAAAAGGGTCGAATGGAATCAGAAACACTTGAGTCGAGTCGAAAATGTTCGAATGGAATCAGAAACACCTGAGTCGAGTCGAAAAGGGTCGAATGGAATCAGAAACACTTGAATCGAGTCGAAAAGGGTCGAATGGAATCAGAAACACTTGACTGGAGTCGAAAAGGGTCGAATGGAATCAGAAACACTTGACTGGATTCGAAAAGGGTGGAATGGAATCAGAAACACTTGATTCGAGTCGAAAAGGGTCGAATGGAATCAGAAACACTTGACTGGAGTCGAAAAGCGTCCAAAGGAATCAGAAACACTTGACCGGAGTCGAAAAGGGTCGAATGGAATCAGAAACACTTAACTGGAGTCGAAAAGGGTCGAATGGAATCAGAAACACTTGACTGGAGTCGAAAAGGGTCGAACGGAATCAGAAACACTTGACTGGAGTCGAAAAGGGTCGAATGGAATCAGAAACACTTGAGTGGAGTCAAAAAGGGTCGAATGGAATCAGAAACACTTGAGTCGAGTCGAAAAGGTTCGAATGGAATCAGAAACACCTGAGTCGAGTCGAAAAGGGTCGAATGGAATCAGAAACACTTGAATCGAGTCGAAAAGGGTCGAATGGAATCAGAAACACTTGACTGGAGTCGAAAAGGGTCGAATGGAATCAGAAACACTTGACTGGATTCGAAAAGGGTGGAATGGAATCAGAAACACTTGAGTCGAGTCGAAAAGGGTCGAATGGAATCAGAAACACTTGACTGGAGTCGAAAAGGGTCCAAAGGAATCAGAAACACTTGACCGGAGTCGAAAAGGTTCGAATGGAATCAGAAACACTTAACTGGAGTCGAAAAGGGTCGAATGGAATCAGAAACACTTGACTGGATTCGAAAAGGGTGGAATGGAATCAGAAACACTTGAGTCGAGTCGAAAAGGGTCGAATGGAATCAGAAACCCTTGACTGGAGTCGAAAAGGGTCCAAAGGAATCAGAAACACTGGACCGGAGTCGAAAAGGGTCGAATGGAATCAGAAACACTTAACTGGAGTCGAAAAGGGTCGAATGGAATCAGAAACACTTGACTGGATTCGAAAAGGGTCGAATGGAATCAGAAACACTTGACTGGAGTCGAAAAGGGTGCAAAGGATCCAGAAACACTTGACACGATTCGAAAAGGGTCGAAAGGAATCAGCAACACTTGACTGGAGTCGAAAAGGTTCGAATGGAATCAGAATCACTTGAGTCGAGTCGAAAAGGGTCAAATGGAATCAGAAACACTTGAGTCGAGTCGAAAACGGTCGAATGGAATCAGAAACACTTGAGTCGAGTCGAAAAGGGTCGAATGGAATCAGAAAAACTTGACTGGAGTCGAGAAGGGTCGAATGCGATCAGAAACACTTGACTGGAGTCGAAAAGGGTCGAATGGAATCAGAAAGGATTGAGTCGAGTCGAAAAGGGTCGAATGGAATCAGAAACACTTGAATGGATTCGAAAAGGGTCGAATGGAAACAGAAACACTTGTGTCGAGTCGAAAAGGGTCGAATGGAATCAGAAACATTCACTGGATTCGAAACGGGTCGAATGGAATCAGAAACAATTGACTGGAGTCGAAAAGGGTCGAATGGAATCAGAAAGAATTGAGTCGAGTCGAAAAGGGTCGAATGGAATCAGAAACACTTGAATGGAGTAGAAAAGGATCCAAAGGAATCAGAAACACTTGACTGGAGTGGAAAAAGGTCGAATTGAATTAGAAACACTTGACTGGAGTCGAAAAGGGTCGAATGGAATCAGAAACACTTGACTGGAGTCGAAAAGGGTCGAATGGAATCAGAAACACTTGACTGGAGTCGAAAAGGATGGAATGAAATCAGAAACCCTTGAGTGGAGTCGAAAATGGTCGAATGGAATCAGAAACACTTGAGTCGAGTCGAAAAGGGTCGAATGGAATCAGAAAGAATTGAGTCGAGTCGAAAAGGGTCGAATGGAATCAGAAACACTTGAATGGATTCGAAAAGGGTCGAATGGAAACAGAAACACTTGTGTCGAGTCGAAAAGGGTCGAATGGAATCAGAAACATTCACTGGATTCGAAACGGGTCGAATGGAATCAGAAACACTTGACTGGAGTCGAAAAGGGTCGAATGGAATCAGAAAGAATAGAGTCGAGTCGAAAAGGGTAGAATGGAATCAGAAAAACTTGAATGGAGTAGAAAAGGATCCAGGGGAATCAGAAACACTTGACTGGAGTCGAAAAAGGTCGAATGGAATTAGAAACACTTGACTGGAGTCAAAAAGGGTCGAATGGAATCAGAAACACTTGACTGGAGTCGAAAAGGGTCGAATGGAATCAGAAACACTTGAGTCGAGTCGAAAAGGGTCGAATGGAATCAGAAACACTGGAGTCGATTCGAAAAGGGTCGAATGGAATCAGAAACACTTGACTGGAGTCGAAAAGGGTAGAATGGAATCTGAAACACTTGAGTCGAGTCGAAAAGGGTTGAATGGAATCAGAAACACTTGAATCGAGTCAAAAAGGGTCGAATGGAATCAGAAACACTTGTGTTGAGTCGAAAACGGTCGAATGGAATCAGAAACACTTGACTGGAGTCGAAAAGTGTCGAATGGAATCCGAAACACTTGACTGGAGTCGAAAAGGGTCCAAAGGATTCAGAAACACTTGACTGGAGTCGAAAAGGGTCGAATGGAATCAGAAAAACTTGACTGGAGTCGAGAAGGGTCGAATGGAATCAGAAACACTTGACTGGAGTCGAAAAGGGTCGAATGGAATCAGAAACACTTGACTGGAGTCGAAAAGGGTCGAATGGAATCAGAAACACTTGACTGGATTCGAAAAGGGTCGAATGGAATCAGAAACACTTGAGTCGAGTCAAAAAGGGTCGAATGGAAGCAGAAACACTTGAATGGAGTCGAAAAGGTTCCAAAGGAAGCAGAAGGACTTCACTGGAGTCAAAAAGGGTCCAAAGGAATCAGAAACACTTGACTGGAGTCGAAAAGGGTCGAATGGAATCAGAAACACTTGAGTCGAGTCGAAAAAGGTCGAATGGAATCAGAAACACTTGAGTCGAGTCGAAAAGGGTCGAATGGAATCAGAAACACTTGACTGGATTCGAAAGGTGTCGAATGGAATCAGAAACACTTGACTGGAGTCGAAAAGGGTGGAATGGAATCAGAAACACTTGAGTCGAGTCGAAAAGTTTCCAAAGGAATCAGAAACACTTGACTGGAGTCGAAAAGTGTCGAATGGAATCAGAAACACTTGAGTCGAGTTTAAAAGAGTCGAATGGAATCAGAAACACTTGACTGGAGTCGAAAAGGGTCCAAAGGAATCAGAAACACTTGACTGGAGTCGAAAAGGGTCGAATGGAATCAGAAACACTTGAGTCGAGTCGAAAAGGTTCGAATGGAATCAGAAACACTGTGTCGAGTTGAAAAAGGTCGAATGGAATCAGACACACTTGAGTCGAGTCGAAAAGGGTCGAATGGAATCAGAAATACTTGACTGTAGTCGAAAAGGGTCGAATGGTATCAGAAACACTTGACTGGAGTCGAAAAGGGTCGAATGGAATCAGAAACACTTGACTTGAGTCGAAAAGTTTCCAAAGGAATCAGAAACACTTGACTGGAGTCGAAAAGTGTCGAATGGAATCAGAAACACTTGAGTCGAGTTTAAAAGGGTCGAATGGAATCAGAAACACTTGACTGGAGTCGAAAAGGGTCCACAGGAATCAGAAACACTTGACTGGAGTCGATAAGGGTCGAATGGAATCAGAAACACTTGAGTCCAGTCGAAAAGGGTCGAATGGAATCAGAAACACTTGACTGGAGTCGAAAAGGGTCGAACGGAATCAGAAACACTTGACTGGAGTCGAAAAGGGTCGAATGGAATCAGAAACACTTGACTGGAGTCAAAAAGGGTCGAATGGAATCAGAAACACTTGAGTCGAGTCGAAAAGGTTCGAATGGAATCAGAAACACCTGAGTCGAGTCGAAAAGGGTCGAATGGAATCAGAAACACTTGAATCGAGTCGAAAAGGGTCGAATGGAATCAGAAACACTTGAGTCGAGTCGAAAAGGGTCGAATGGAATCAGAAACACTTGACTGGATTCGAAAAGGGTGGAATGGAATCAGAAACACTTGATTCGAGTCGAAAAGGGTCGAATGGAATCAGAAACACTTGACTGGAGTCGAAAAGCGTCCAAAGGAATCAGAAACACTTGACCGGTGTCGAAAAGGGTCGAATGGAATCAGAAACACTTAACTGGAGTCGAAAAGGGTCGAATGGAATCAGAAACACTTGACTGGAGTCGAAAAGGGTCGAACGGAATCAGAAACACTTGACTGGAGTCGAAAAGGGTCGAATGGAATCAGAAACACTTGACTGGAGTCAAAAAGGGTCGAATGGAATCAGAAACACTTGAGTCGAGTCGAAAAGGTTCGAATGGAATCAGAAACACCTGAGTCGAGTCAAAAAGGGTCGAATGGAATCAGAAACACTTGAATCGAGTCGAAAAGGGTCGAATGGAATCAGAAACACTTGACTGGAGTCGAAAAGGGTCGAATGGAATCAGAAACACTTGACTTGATTCGAAAAGGGTGGAATGGAATCAGAAACACTTGAGTCGAGTCGAAAAGGGTCGAATGGAATCAGAAACACTTGACTGGAGTCGAAAAGGGTCCAAAGGAATCAGAAACACTTGACCGGAGTCGAAAAGGTTCGAATGGAATCAGAAACACTTAACTGGAGTCGAAAAGGGTCGAATGGAATCAGAAACACTTGACTGGATTCGAAAAGGGTGGAATGGAATCAGAAACACTTGAGTCGAGTCGAAAAGGGTCGAATGGAATCAGAAACCCTTGACTGGAGTCGAAAAGGGTCCAAAGGAATCAGAAACACTGGACCGGAGTCGAAAAGGGTCGAATGGAATCAGAAACACTTAACTGGAGTCGAAAAGGGTCGAATGGAATCAGAAACACTTGACTGGATTCGAAAAGGGTCGAATGGAATCAGAAACACTTGACTGGAGTCGAAAAGGGTGCAAAGGATCCAGAAACACTTGACACGATTCGAAAAGGGTCGAAAGGAATCAGCAACACTTGACTGGAGTCGAAAAGGTTCGAATGGAATCAGAATCACTTGAGTCGAGTCGAAAAGGGTCAAATGGAATCAGAAACACTTGAGTCGAGTCGAAAACGGTCGAATGGAATCAGAAACACTTGAGTCGAGTCGAAAAGGGTCGAATGGAATCAGAAAAACTTGACTGGAGTCGAGAAGGGTCGAATGGAATCAGAAAGGATTGAGTCGAGTCGAAAAGGGTCGAATGGAATCAGAAACACTTGAATGGATTCGAAAAGGGTCGAATGGAAACAGAAACACTTGTGTCGAGTCGAAAAGGGTCGAATGGAATCAGAAACATTCACTGGATTCGAAACGGGTCGAATGGAATCAGAAACAATTGACTGGAGTCGAAAAGGGTCGAATGGAATCAGAAAGAATTGAGTCGAGTCGAAAAGGGTCGAATGGAATCAGAAACACTTGAATGGAGTAGAAAAGGATCCAAAGGAATCAGAAACACTTGACTGGAGTGGAAAAAGGTCGAATTGAATTAGAAACACTTGACTGGAGTCGAAAAGGGTCGAATGGAATCAGAAACACTTGACTGGAGTCAAAAAGGGTCGAATGGAATTAGAAACACTAGAGTCGAGTCGAAAAGGGTCGAATGGAATCAGAAACACTTGAGTCGAGTCGAAAAGGGCCGAATGGAATCAGAAACACTTGACTGGAGTCGAACTAGGTCGAATGGAATCAGAAACACTTGAGTCTAGTCGAAAAGGGTCGAATGGAATCAGAAACACTTGAGTCGAGTCGAAAAGGGTCGAATGGAATCAGAAACACTTGACTGGAGTAGAAAAGGGTCGAATGGAATCAGAAACACTTGACTGGAGTCGAAAAGGGTGCAAAGGATCCAGAAACACTTGACACGATTCGAAAAGGGTCGAAAGGAATCAGCAACACTTGACTGGAGTCGAAAAGGGTCGAATGGAATCAGAATCACTTGAGTCGAGTCGAAAAGGGTCAAATGGAATCAGAAACACTTGAGTCGAGTCGAAAACGGTCGAATGGAATCAGAAACACTTGAGTCAAGTCGAAAAGGGTCGAATGGAATCAGAAACACTTGACTGGAGTCGAGAAGGGTCGAATGGAATCAGAAACACTTGACTGGAGTCGAAAAGGGTCGAATGGAATCAGAAAGGATTGAGTCGAGTCGAAAAGGGTCGAATGGAATCAGAAACACTTGAATGGATTCGAAAAGGGTCGAATGGAAACAGAAACACTTGTGTCGAGTCGAAAAGGGTCGAATGGAATCAGAAACATTCACTGGATTCGAAACGGGTCGAATGGAATCAGAAACAATTGACTGGAGTCGAAAAGGGTCGAATGGAATCAGAAAGAATTGAGTCGAGTCGAAAAGGGTCGAATGGAATCAGAAACACTTGAATGGAGTAGAAAAGGATCCAAAGGAATCAGAAACACTTGACTGGAGTGGAAAAAGGTCGAATTGAATTAGAAACACTTGACTGGAGTCGAAAAGGGTCGAATGGAATCAGAAACACTTGACTGGAGTCAAAAAGGGTCGAATGGAATCAGAAACACTAGAGTCGAGTCGAAAAGGGTCGAATGGAATCAGAAACACTTGAGTCGAGTCGAAAAGGGCCGAATGGAATCAGAAACACTTGACTGGAGTCGAACTAGGTCGAATGGAATCAGAAACACTTGAGTCTAGTCGAAAAGGGTCGAATGGAATCAGAAACACTTGAGTCGAGTCGAAAAGGGTCGAATGGAATCAGAAACACTTGACTGGAGTCGAAAAGGGTCGACTGGAATCAGAAATACTTGACTGGAGTCGAAAAAGGTCCAAAGGTTTCAGAAACATTTGACTGCAGTCGAAAAGGGTCGAATGGAATTAGAAACAGTTGACTGGAGTCGAAAAGGGTCGAATGGAATCAGAAACACTTGACTGGAGTCGAAAAGGGTCGAAAGGAATCAGAAACACTTGACTGGAGTCAAAAAGGGTCGAATGGAATCTGAAACACTTGAGTCGAGTCGAAAAGGGTCGAATGAAATCAGAAACACTTGAGTCGAGTCGAAAAGTGTCGAATGGAATCAGAAACACTTGAGTCGAGTCAAAAAGGGTCGAATGGAATCAGAAACACTTGAGTCGAGTCGAAAAGGGTCGAATGGAATCAGAAACACTTGACTGGAATCGAGAAGGGTCGAATGGAATCAGAAACACTTGACTGGAGTCGAAAAGGGTCGAATGGAATCAGAAACACTTGACTGGAGCCTAAAAGGGTCGAATGGAATCAGAAACACTTGACTGGAGTCGAAAGGATGGAATGAAATCAGAAACACTTGACTGGAGTCAAAAATGGTCGAATGGAATCAGAAACACTTGAGTCGAGTCGAAAAGGTTCGAATGGAATCAGAACGAATTGAGTCGAGTCGAAAAGGGTCGAATCGAATCAGAAACAGTTGAATGGATGCGAAAAGGGTCGAATGGAAACAGAAACACTTGTGTCAAGTCGAAAAGGGTCGAATGGAATCAGAAACATTTTCTGGATTCGAAACGGGGCGAATGGAATCAAAAACACTTGACTGGAGTCGAAAAGGGTCGAATGGAATCAGAAAGAATTGAGTCTAGTCGAAAAGGGTCGAATGGAATCAGAAACACTTGAATGGAGTAGAAAAGGATCCAAAGGAATCAGAAACACTTGACTGGAGTCGAAAAAGGTCGAATTGAATTAGAAACACTTGACTGGAGTCGAAAAGGGTCGAATGGAATCAGAAACACTTGACTGGAGTCAAAAAGGGTCGAATGGAATCAGAAAAACTAGAGTCGAGTCGAAAAGGGTCGAATGGAATCATAAACACTTGAGTCGAGTCGAATAGGGTCGAATGGAATCAGAAACACTTGACTGGAGTCGAAATAGGTCGAATGGAATCAGAAACACTTGAGTCGAGTCGAAAAGGGTCGAATGGAATCAGAAAGGATTGAGTCGAGTCGAAAAGGGTCGAATGGAATCAGAAACACTTGAATGGATTCGAAAAGGGTCGAATGGAAACAGAAACACTTGTGTCGAGTCGAAAAGGGTCGAATGGAATCAGAAACATTCACTGGATTCGAAACGGGTCGAATGGAATCAGAAACAATTGACTGGAGTCGAAAAGGGTCGAATGGAATCAGAAAGAATTGAGTCGAGTCGAAAAGGGTCGAATGGAATCAGAAACACTTGAATGGAGTAGAAAAGGATCCAAAGGAATCAGAAACACTTGACTGGAGTGGAAAAAGGTCGAATTGAATTAGAAACACTTGACTGGAGTCGAAAAGGGTCGAATGGAATCAGAAACACTTGACTGGAGTCGAAAAGGGTCGAAAGGAATCAGAAACACTTGTCTGGAGTCGAAAAGGGTCGAATGGAATCTGAAACACTTGAGTCGAGTCGAAAAGGGTCGAATGAAATCAGAAACACTTGAGTCGAGTCGAAAAGTGTCGAATGGAATCAGAAACACTTGAGTCGAGTCAAAAAGGGTCGAATGGAATCAGAAACACTTGAGTCGAGTCGAAAAGGGTCGAATGGAATCAGAAACACTTGACTGGAATCGAGAAGGGTCGAATGGAATCAGAAACACTTGACTGGAGTCGAAAAGGGTCGAATGGAATCAGAAACACTTGACTGGAGCCTAAAAGGGTCGAATGGAATCAGAAACACTTGACTGGAGTCGAAAGGATGGAATGAAATCAGAAACACTTGACTGGAGTCAAAAATGGTCGAATGGAATCAGAAACACTTGAGTCGAGTCGAAAAGGTTCGAATGGAATCAGAAAGAATTGAGTCGAGTCGATAAGGGTCGAATCGAATCAGAAACAGTTGAATGGATGCGAAAAGGGTCGAATGGAAACAGAAACACTTGTGTCAAGTCGAAAAGGGTCGAATGGAATCAGAAACATTTTCTGGATTCGAAACGGGGCGAATGGAATCAAAAACACTTGACTGGAGTCGAAAAGGGTCGAATGGAATCAGAAAGAATTGAGTCTAGTCGAAAAGGGTCGAATGGAATCAGAAACACTTGAATGGAGTAGAAAAGGATCCAAAGGAATCAGAAACACTTGACTGGAGTCGAAAAAGGTCGAATTGAATTAGAAACATTGACTGGAGTCGAAAAGGGTCGAATGGAATCAGAAACACTTGACTGGAGTCAAAAAGGGTCGAATGGAATCAGAAAAACTAGAGTCGAGTCGAAAAGGGTCGAATGGAATCATAAACTCTTGAGTCGAGTCGAATAGGGTCGAATGGAATCAGAAACACTTGACTGGAGTCGAAATAGGTCGAATGGAATCAGAAACACTTGAGTCGAGTCGAAAAGGGTCGAATGGAATCAGAAACACTTGAGTCGAGTCGAAAAGGGTCGAATGGAAGCAGAATCACGTTGATGGAGTCGAAAAGGTTCCAAAGGAAGCAGAAGCACTTCACTGGAGTCAAAAAGGGTCCAAAGGAATCAGAAACACTTGACTGGAGTCGAAAAGGGTCTAATGGAATCAGAAACACTTGAGTCGAGTCGAAAAAGGTCGAATGGAATCAGAAACACTTGAGTCGAGTCGAAAAGGGTCGAATGGAATCAGAAACACTTGACTGGATTCGAAAGGTGTCGAATGGAATCAGAAACACTTGACTGGAGTCGAAAAGGGTGGAATGGAATCAGAAACACTTGAGTCGAGTCGAAAAGGTTCGAATGGAATCAGAAACATTGGGTCGAGTTGAAAAAGGTCGAATGGAATCAGACACACTTGAGTCGAGTCGAAAAGGGTCGAATGGAATCAGAAATACTTGACTGTAGTCGAAAAGGGTGGAATGGAATCAGAAACACTTGAGTCGAGTCGAAAAGGTTCGAATGGAATCAGAAACATTGGGTCGAGTTGAAAAAGGTCGAATGGAATCAGAAACACTTGACTGGAGTCAAAAAGGTTCGAATGGAATCAGAAACACTTGACTTGAGTCGAAAAGTTTCCAAAGGAATCAGAAACACTTGACTGGAGTCGAAAAGTGTCGAATGGAATCAGAAACACTTGAGTCGAGTTTAAAAGGGTCGAATGGAATCAGAAACACTTGAGTCGAGTCGAAAAGTGTCGAATGGAATCAGAAACACTTGACTGGAGTCGAAAAGGGTCGAATGGAATCCGAAACACTTGACTGGAGTCGAAAAGGGTCGAATGGAATCAGAAACACTTGACTAGAGTCGAAAAGGGTTGAATGGAATCAGAAACACTTGACTGGAGTCGAAAAGGGTCCAAAGGATTCAGAAACACTTGACTGGAGTCGAAAAGGGTCGAATGGAATCAGAAACACCTGAGTCGAGTCGAAAAGGTCTACTGGAATCAGAAACACTTGAATCGACTCGAAAGGGTCGAATGAAATCAGAAACACTTGACTGGAGTCGAAAAGGGTCGAATGGAATCTGAAACACTTGAGTCGAGTCGAAAAGGGTCGAATGAAATCAGAAAAACTTGAGTCGAGTCGAAAAGTGTCGAATGGAATCAGAAACACTTGAGTCGAGTCAAAAAGGGTCGAATGGAATCAGAAACACTTGAGTCGAGTCGAAAAGGGTCGAATGGAATCAGAAACACTTGACTGGAATCGAGAAGGGTCGAATGGAATCAGAAACACTTGACTGGAGTCGAAAAGGGTCGAATGGAATCAGAAACACTTGACTGGAGCCTAAAAGGGTCGAATGGAATCAGAAACACTTGACTGGAGTCGAAAGGATGGAATGAAATCAGAAACACTTGACTGGAGTCAAAAATGGTCGAATGGAATCAGAAACACTTGAGTCGAGTCGAAAAGGTTCGAATGGAATCAGAAAGAATTGAGTCGAGTCGAAAAGGGTCGAATCGAATCAGAAACAGTTGAATGGATGCGAAAAGGGTCGAATGGAAACAGAAACACTTGTGTCAAGTCGAAAAGGGTCGAATGGAATCAGAAACATTTTCTGGATTCGAAACGGGGCGAATGGAATCAAAAACACTTGACTGGAGTCGAAAAGGGTCGAATGGAATCAGAAAGAATTGAGTCTAGTCGAAAAGGGTCGAATGGAATCAGAAACACTTGAATGGAGTAGAAAAGGATCCAAAGGAATCAGAAACACTTGACTGGAGTCGAAAAAGGTCGAATTGAATTAGAAACATTGACTGGAGTCGAAAAGGGTCGAATGGAATCAGAAACACTTGACTGGAGTCAAAAAGGGTCGAATGGAATCAGAAAAACTAGAGTCGAGTCGAAAAGGGTCGAATGGAATCATAAACTCTTGAGTCGAGTCGAATAGGGTCGAATGGAATCAGAAACACTTGACTGGAGTCGAAATAGGTCGAATGGAATCAGAAACACTTGAGTCGAGTCGAAAAGGGTCGAATGGAATCAGAAACACTTGAGTCGAGTCGAAAAGGGTCGAATGGAAGCAGAATCACTTTGATGGAGTCGAAAAGGTTCCAAAGGAAGCAGAAGCACTTCACTGGAGTCAAAAAGGGTCCAAAGGAATCAGAAACACTTGACTGGAGTCGAAAAGGGTCTAATGGAATCAGAAACACTTGAGTCGAGTCGAAAAAGGTCGAATGGAATCAGAAACACTTGAGTCGAGTCGAAAAGGGTCGAATGGAATCAGAAACACTTGACTGGATTCGAAAGGTGTCGAATGGAATCAGAAACACTTGACTGGAGTCGAAAAGGGTGGAATGGAATCAGAAACACTTGAGTCGAGTCGAAAAGGTTCGAATGGAATCAGAAACATTGGGTCGAGTTGAAAAAGGTCGAATGGAATCAGACACACTTGAGTCGAGTCGAAAAGGGTCGAATGGAATCAGAAATACTTGACTGTAGTCGAAAAGGGTGGAATGGAATCAGAAACACTTGAGTCGAGTCGAAAAGGTTCGAATGGAATCAGAAACATTGGGTCGAGTTGAAAAAGGTCGAATGGAATCAGAAACACTTGACTGGAGTCAAAAAGGTTCGAATGGAATCAGAAACACTTGACTTGAGTCGAAAAGTTTCCAAAGGAATCAGAAACACTTGACTGGAGTCGAAAAGTGTCGAATGGAATCAGAAACACTTGAGTCGAGTTTAAAAGGGTCGAATGGAATCAGAAACACTTGAGTCGAGTCGAAAAGTGTCGAATGGAATCAGAAACACTTGACTGGAGTCGAAAAGGGTCGAATGGAATCCGAAACACTTGACTGGAGTCGAAAAGGGTCGAATGGAATCAGAAACACTTGACTGGAGTCGAAAAGGGTCGAATGGAATCAGAAACACTTGACTGGATTCGAAAAGGGTCGAATGGAATCAGAAACACTTGACTGGAGTCGAATAGGGTCCAAAGGAATTAGAAACACTTGACTGGAGTCGAAAAGGGTCGAATGGAATCAGAAACACTTGAGTCGAGTCGAAAAGGGTCGAATGGAATCAGAAACACTTGAGTCGAGTCGAAAAGGGTCGAATGGAATCAGAAACAGTTGACTGGAGTCGAAAAGGGTCGAATGGAATCAGAAACACTTGACTGGATTCGAAAAGGGTCGAATGGAATCAGAAACACTTGACTGGAGTCGAAAAGGGTCCAAAGGAATTAGAAACACTTGACTGGAGTCGAAAAGGGTCGAATGGAATCAGAAACACTTGAGTCGAGTCGAAAAGGGTCGAATGGAATCAGAAACACTTGAATGGAGTACAAAAGGATCCAAAGGAATCAGAAACACTTGACTGCAGTAGAAAAGGGTCGAATGGAATCAGAAACACTTGAGTCGAGGCGAAAAGGGTAGAATGGAATCAGAAACACTTGAATGGAGTACAAAAGGATCCAAAGGAATTAGAAACACTTGACTGCAGTCGAAAAGGGTCGAATGGAATCAGAAACACTTGAGTCGAGTCGAAAAGGGTCGAATGGAATCAGAAACACTTTATTCGATTCGAAAAGTGTGGAATGGAATCAGAAACACTTGACTGGAGTCCAAAAGGGTCGAATGGAATCAGAAACACTTGCCTGGAGTCGAAAATGGTCAAATGGAATGAGAAACACTTGAGTCGAGTCGAAAAGGGTCGAATGAAATCAGAAACAATTTAGTCGAGACGAAAAGGGTGGAATGGAATCAGAAACACTTGACTGGAGTCGAAAAGGGTCGAATGGAATCAGAAACACTTGCCTGGATTCGAAAATTGTCAAATGGAATCAGAAACACTTGAGTCGAGTCGAAAAGGGTCGAATGGAATCAGACACACTTGAGTCGAGTCCAAAAGTGTCGTTGGAATCAGAAACACTTGAGTCGAGTCGAGAAGCGTCGAATGGAATCAGAAACACTTGAGTCGAGTCGAAAAGGTTCGAATGGAATCAGAAACACTTGAGTCGAGTCGAAAAGGGTCGAATGGAATCAGAATCACTTGAGTCTAGTCGAAAAGGGTCGAATGGTATCAGAAACACTTGAGTCGAGTCGAAAAGGGTCGAATGGAATCAGAAACACTTGAGTCTAGTCGAACAGGGTCGAATGGAATCAGAAATACTTGACTGGAGTCAAAAAGCGTGGAATGTAATCAGAAACACTTGAGTCGTTCGAAAAGGGTAGAATGGAATCAGAAACACTTGAGTGGAGTCGAAAAGGGTCGAATGGAATCAGAAACACTTGACTGGAGTCGAAAAGGGTCGAATGGAATCATAAACACTTGACTAGAGTCGAAAAGAGTCGAATGGAATCAGAAACACTGGAGTCGAGTCAAAAGGTTCGAATGGAATCAGAAACAATTGACTGGAGTCGAAAAGGGTCGAATGGAATCAGAAACATTTGAGTTGAGTCGAAAAGGGTCGAATGGAATCAGAAACACTTGAGTCGAGTCGAAAAGGTTCGTATGGAATCAGAAACACTTGACTGGAGTCGAAAAGGGTCGAATGGAATCAGAAAAAATTGAGTCGAGTCGAAAAGGGTCGAATGGAATCAGAAACACTTGAGTCGAGTCGAAAAGGGTCGAATGGAATCAGAAACACTTGAGTCGATTCGAAAAGGGTCGAATGGAATCAGAAACACTTGACTGGAGTCGAAAAGGGTCGAATCGAATAAGAAACACTTGAGTCGAGTGGAAAAGGGTCGAATGGAATCAGAAACACTTGACTGGAGTCGAAAAGGGTCGAATGGAATCAGAAACACCTGAGTCGAGTCGAAAAGGGTCGACTGGTATCAGAATCACTTGAATGGAGTCGAAAGGATCCAAAGGAATCAGAAACACTTGACTGGAGTCGAAAATGGTCAAATGGAATCAGAAACACTTGAGTCGAGTCGAAAAGGGTCGAATGGAATCAGAAACACTTTATTCGAGTCGAAAAGTGTGGAATGGAATCAGAAACACTTGACTGGAGTCGAAAAGGGTCGAATGGAATCAGAAACACTTGCCTGGAGTCGAAAATGGTCAAATGGAATGAGAAACACTTGAGTCGAGTCGAAAAGGGTCGAATGAAATCAGAAACAATTTAGTCGAGACGAAAAGGGTGGAATGGAATCAGAAACACTGGACTGGAGTCGAAAAGGGTCGAATGGAATCAGAAACATTTGAGTTGAGTCGAAAAGGGTCGAATGGAATCAGAAACACTTGACTGGAGTCGAAAATGGTCAAATGGAATGAGAAACACTTGAGTCGAGTGGAAAAGGGTCGAATGGAATCAGAAACACTTGAATGGATTCGAAAAGGGTCGAATGGAATCAGAAACACTTGAGTCGAGTCGAAAAGGGTCGAATGAAATCAGAAACAATTTAGTCGAGACGAAAAGGGTGGAATGGAATCAGAAACACTGGACTGGAGTCGAAAAGGTTCGAATGGAATCAGAAACACTTGCCTGGATTCGAAAATTGTCAAATGGAATCAGAAACACTTGAGTCGAGTCGAAAAGGGTCGAATGGAATCAGACACACTTGAGTCGAGTCCAAAAGTGTCGTTGGAATCAGAAACACTTGAGTCGAGTCGAGAAGGGTCGCATGGAATCAAAAACACTTGAGTCGAGTCGAAAAGGTTCGAATGGAATCAGAAACACTTGAGTCGAGTCGAAAAGGGTCGAATGGAATCAGAATCACTTGAGTCTAGTCGAAAAGGGTCGAATGGTATCAGAAACACTTGAGTCGAGTCGAAAAGGGTCGAATGGAATCAGAAACACTTGAGTCGAGTCGAACAGGGTCGAATGGAATCAGAAATACTTGACTGGAGTCAAAAAGCGTGGAATGTAATCAAAAACACTTGAGTCGTTCGAAAAGGGTAGAATGGAATCAGAAACACTTGAGTGGAGTCGAAAAGGGTCGAATGGAATCAGAAACACTTGACTGGAGTCGAAAAGGGTCGAATGGAATCATAAACACTTGACTGGAGTGGAAAAGAGTCGAATGGAATCAGAAACACTTGAGTCAAGTCAAAAGGTTCGAATGGAATCAGAAACAATTGACTGGAGTCGAAAAGGGTAGAATGGAATCAGAAACACTTGAGTCGACTCGAAAGGGTCGAATGGAATCAGAAACACTTGACTGGAGTCGAAAAGGGTCGAATTGAATCAGAAACACTTGAGTCGAGTCGAAAAGGGTCCAAAGGAATCAGAAACATTTGACTGGAGTCAAAAAGTGTCGAATGGAATCAGAAACACTTGAGTCGAGTCGAAAAGGGTCTAAAGGAATCAGAAACACTTGACTGGAGTCGAAAAGGGTCGAATGGAATCTGAAACACTTGACTGGAGTCGAAAAGGGTTGAATGAAATCAGAAACACTTGACTGGAGTCGAAAATGTTCGAATGGAATCAGAAACACGTGAGTCGAGTCGAAAAGGTCGAATGGAATCAGAAACACCTGAGTTGAGTCGAAAAGGGTCGAAAGGAATCAGACACACTTGAGTCAAGTCCAAAAGGTTCGAATGGAATCAGAAACGCTTGAGTCGAGTCGAAAAGGGTCGAATGGAATCAGAAACACTTGACTGGGGTCGAAAAGCGTCGAATGGAATCAGAAACACTTGAGTCGAGTGGAAAAGGGTCGAATGGAATCAGAAACACTTGAATGGATTCGAAAAGGGTCGAATGGAAACAGAAACACTTGTGTCGATTCGAAAAAGGTCGAATGGAATCAGAAACAATTGACTGGATTCGAAACGGGTCGAATGGAATTAGAAACACTTGACTGGAGTCGAAAAGGGTGGAAAGGAATCAGAAACACTTGACTGGAGTCGAAAAGGGTCGAATGGAAACAGAAACACTTGACTGGAGTCGAAAAGGGTCGAATGAAATCAGAATCACTTCACTGGAGTCGAAAAGGGTCGAATGGAATCGGAAACACTTGACTGGAGTCGAAAAGGGTCGAATGCTATCAGAAAAACTTGACTGGAGTCGAAAAGGGACGAATGGAATCAGAATCACTTGAGTCTAGTCGAAAAGGGTCGAATGGTATCAGAAACACTTGAGTCGAGTCGAAAAGGGTCGAATGGAATCAGAAACACTTGAGTCGAGTCGAACAGGGTCGAATGGAATCAGAAATACTTGACTGGAGTCAAAAAGCGTCGAATGTAATCAGAAACACTTGAGTCGTTCGAAAAGGGTAGAATGGAATCAGAAACACTTGAGTGGAGTCGAAAAGTGTCGAATGGAATCAGAAACACTTGACTGGAGTCGAAAAGGGTCGAATGGAATCAGAAACATTTGAGTTGAGTCGAAAAGGGTCGAATGGAATCAGAAACACTTGAGTCGAGTCGAAAAGGGTCGAATGGAATCAGAAACACTTGACTGGATTCGAAATGGGTCGAATGGAATCAGAAACACTTGACTGGAGTCGAAAAGGGTCGAATGGAATCAGAAAAACTTGAGTCGAGTCGAAAAGGGTCGAATGGAATCAGAAACACCTGAGTCGAGTCGAAAATGGTCGAATGGAATCAGAAACACTTGACTGGAGTCAAAAGGGTTTAATGGAATCAGAAACACTTGACTGGAGTCGAAAAGGGTCGAATGGAATCAGAAACACTTGAGTCGAGTCGAAAAGGGTCGAATTGAATCAGAAACACCTCAGTCGAGTCGAAAAGGGTCGAATGGAATCAGAAACACTTGAATCGAGTCGAAAAGCGTCGAATGGAATCAGAAACACTTGACTGGAGTCGAAAAGGGTCGAATGGAATCAGAATCACTCGACTGGAGTCGAAAAGGGTCGAATGGAATCGGAAACATTTTACTGGAGTCGAAAGGGGTCGAATGGAATCAGAAACACTTGACTGGAATCGAAAAGGGTCGAATGGAATCAGAATCACTTGAGTCCAGTCGAAAAGGGTCGAATGGAATCAGAAACACTTGAGTCGAGTCGAAAAGGGTCGATGGAATCAGAAACACTTGACTGGAGTCGAAAAGGGACCAAAGGAATCAGAAACAATTGTCTGGAGTCGAAAAGGGTCGAATGGAATGAGAAACACTTGAGTCGAGTCGAAAAGGGTCGAATGGAATCAGAAAAACTTGAGTCGAGTCGAAAAGGGTCGAATGGAAGCAGAAATACTTGACTGGAGTCGAAAAGGGTCGAATGTAATCAGAAACACTTGAGTTGTTCGAAAAGGGTAGAATGGAATCAGAAACACTTGAGTGGAGTCGAAAAGGGTCGAATGGAATCAGAAACACTTGACTGGAGCCGAAAAGGGTCGAATGGAATCAGAAAAAATTGAGTCGAGTCGAAAAGGGTCGAATGGAATCAGAAACACTTGACTGGAGTCGAAAAGGGTCGAATGGAATCAGAAACACTTGAGTCGAGTCCAAAAGGGTCGAATGTAATCAGAAACACTTGAGTCGATTCAAAAAGGGTCGAATGGAATCAGAAACACTTGACTGGAGTCGAAAAGGGTCGAATCGAATAAGAAACACTTGAGTCGAGTGAAAAAGGGTCGAATGGAAGCAGAAACACTTGAATGGATTCGAAAAGGGTCGAATGGAATCAGAAACACTTGACTGGCGTCGAAAAGGGTCGAATCGAATAAGAAACACTTGAGTCGAGTGGAAAAGGGTCGAATGGCATCAGAAACACTTGAATGGATTCGAAAAGGGTCGAATGGAAACAGAAACACTTGTGTCGAGTCGAAAAGGGTCGAATGGAATCAGAAACATTCACTGGATTCGAAACGGGTCGAATGGAATCAGAAACACTTGACTGGAGTCGAAAAGGGTCGAATGGAATCAGAAAGAATTGAGTCGAGTCGAAAAGGATCGAATGGAATCAGAAACACTTGAATGGAGTCGAAAAGGATCCAAAGGAATCAGAAACACTTGACTGGAGTTGAAAAAGGTCGAATTGAATTAGAAACACTTGACTGGAGACGAAAAGGGTCGAATGGAATCAGAAACACTTGACTGGAGTCAAAAAGGGTCGAATGGAATCAGAAACACTTGAGTCGAGTTGACAATGGTCGAATGGAATCAGAAACACTTGAGTCGAGTCGAAAAGGGTCGAATGGAATCAAACACTTGACTCGAGTCGAAAAGGGTCGAATGGAATCAGAAACACTTGAGTCGATCGAAAAGGGTCGAATGGAATCAGAAACACATGAGTGAAGTCGAAAATGGTAGAATGGAAGCAGAAACACTTGAGTCGAGTCGAAAGGGTCGAATGGAATCAGAAACACTTGACTGGAGTCGAAAACAGTCGAATGGAATCAGAAACACTTGACTGGAGTCTAAAAGGGTCGAATGGAATCAGAAACACTTGATTGGAGTTGAAAATGGTCGAGAGGAATCAGAAACACTTGACTGGAGTCGAAAAGGGTCGAATGGAATCAGAAAAACTTGACTGGAGTCGAAAAGGGTCGAATGGAATCAGAAACACTTGAGTCAAGTCGAAAAGTGTCGAATGGTATCAGAAACACTTGACTGGAGTCTAAAATGGTTGAGTGGAATCAGAAACACTTTACTGGAGTCGAAAAGGGTCGAATGGAATCAGAAACACTTGACTGGAGTCAAAAAGGGTCGAATGGAATCAGAAACACTTGACTGGAGTCGCAAAGGGTCGAATGGAATGAGAAACACTTGACTGGAGTCACAAATTGTCGAATGGAATGAGAAACACTTGACTGGAGTCGAAAAGGGTCGAATGGAATCAGAAACACTTGACTGGAGTCGAAAAGGGTCGAATGGAATCAGAAACACTTGAGTCAATTCGAAAAGTGTCGAATGGTATCAGAAACACTTGACTGGAGTCGAAAATGGTCGAGTGGAATCAGAAACACTTTACTGGAGTCGAAAAGGGTCGAATGGAATCAGAAACACTTGACTGGAGTCAAAAAGGGTCGAATGGAATCAGAAACACTTGACTGGAGTCGCAAAGGGTCGAATGGAATGAGAAACACTGGACTGGAGTCGCAAATTGTCGAATGGAATGAGAAACACTTGACTGGAGTCGAAAAGGGTCGAATGGAATCAGAAACACTTGACTGGAGTCGAAAAGGGTCGAATGGAATCAGAAACACTTGACTTGAGTCGAAAATGGTCAATTGGAATTAAAAACATTTGAGTCGAGTCGAAAAGGGTCGAATGGAATCAGAAACACTTGACTGGAGTCAAAAAGGGTCGAATGGAATCAGAAACACTTGACTGGAGTCGCAAAGGGTCGAATGGAATGAGAAACACTTGACTGGAGTCGCAAATTGTCGAATGGAATGAGAAACACTTGACTGGATTCGAAAAGGGTCGAATGGAATCAGAAACACTTGACTGGAGTCGAAAAGGGTCCAGAGGAGTCAGAAACACTTGACCTGGGTCGAAAAGTGTCGAATGGAATCAGAAACACTTGAGTCGAGTTGAAAAGGGTCGAATGGAATCAGAAACAATTGCCTGGCGTCGATAAGGGTCGAATGGAATCAGAAACACTTGTCTGGAGTCGAAAAGGGTTGATGGAATTAGAAACACTTGACTGGAGTCGAAAAGCGTCGAAATGAATCAGAAACACTTGAGTCGAGTCGAAAAGGGTCGAATGGAGTCAGAAACACCTGAGTCGAGTCTAAAAGGGTCGAATGGAATCAGAAACACTTGAGTCGAGTAGAAAAGGGTCGAATGGAATCAGAAACACTTGCCTGGCTTCGAAATGGGTCGAATGGAATCAGAAACACTTGAGTGGAGTCGAAAAGGGTCGAATGGAATCAGAAACACTTGACTTGAGTCGAAAATGGTCAATTGGAATCAAAAACACTTGAGTCGAGTCGAAAAGGGTCGAATGGAATCAGAAACACTTGAATGGAGTCGAAAAGGGTCGAATGGAATCAGAAACATTCACTGGATTCCAAACGGGTCGAATGGAATCAGAAACACTTGACTGGAGTCGAAAAGGGTCGAATGGAATCAGAAAGAATTGAGTCGAGTCGAAAAGGATCGAATGGAATCAGAAACACTTGAATGGAGTAGAAAAGGATCCAAAGGAATCAGAAACACTTGACTGGAGTCGAAAAAGGTCGAATTGAATTAGAAACACTTGACTGGAGACGAAAAGGGTCGAATGGAATCAGAAACACTTGACTGGAGTCAAAAAGGGTCGAATGGAATCAGAAACACTTGAGTCGAGTCGAAAAGGGTCGAATGGAATCAGAAACACTTGAGTCGAGTCGAAAATGGTCGAATGGAATCAGAAACACTTGAGTCGATTTGAAAAGGGTCGTATGGAATCAGAAACACTTGAGTCAATCGAAAAGGGTGGAATGGAATCGGAAACACATGAGTGGAGTCGAAAATGGTACAATGGAAGCAGAAACACTTGAGTCGAGTCGAAAGGGTCGAATGGAATCAGAAACACTTGACTGGAGACGAAAACAGTCGAATGGAATCAGAAACACTTGAGTCGAGTCAAAAGGGTCGAATGGAATCAGAAACACTTGACTGGAGTCGAAAAACGTCGAATGGAATCAGAAACACTTGAGTCGAGTCGAAAAGGGTCGAATGGAATCATAAACACTTGAGTCGAGTCGAAAAGGGTCGAATGGAATCAGAAACACTTGACTGGAGTCGAAATAGGTCGAATGGAATCAGAAACACTTGAGTCGAGTCGAAAAGGGTCGAATGGAATCAGAAACACTTGAGTCGAGTCGAAAAGGGTCGAATGGAATCAGAAATACTTGACTGGAGTCGAAAAGGGTCCAAAGGATTCAGAAACACTTGACTGGAGTCGAAAAGTGTCGAATGGAATCAGAAACACTTGACTGGAGTCGAAAAGGGTCGAATGGAATCAGAAACACTTGACTGGAGTCGAATAGGGTCGATTGGAATCAGAAATACTTGACTGGATTCGAAAAGGGTCGAATGGAATCAGAAACACTTAGCTGGAGTCGAAAACGGTCGAATGGAATCAGAAACACTTGACTGGATTCGAAAAGGGTCGAATGGAATCAGAAACACTTGACTGGAGTCGAAAAGGGTCCAAAGGAATTAGAAATACTTGACTGGAGTCGAAAAGGGTCAAATGGAATCAGAAACACTTGAGTCGAGTCGAAAAGGGTCGAATGGAATCAGAAACACTTAACTGGATTCGAAAAGGGTCGAATGGAATCAGAAACACTTAACTGGAGTCGAAAACGGTCGAATGGAATCAGAAACACTTGACTGGAGTCAAAAAGGGTCGAATGGAATCAGAAACACTTGACTGGAGTCGAAAAGGGTCCAAAGGAATTAGAAATACTTGACTGGAGTCGAAAAGGGTCAAATGGAATCAGAAACACTTGAGTCGAGTCGAAAATGTTCGAATGGAATGAGAAACACTTGAGTCGAGTCGAAAAGGGTCGAATGGAATCAGAAAAACTTGACTGGAGTCGAAAAGGGTCGAATGGAATCAGAAACACTTGACTGGGTTCGAAAAGGGTCGAATGGAATCAGAAACACTTGACTGGAGTCGAAAAGGGTCCAAAGGAATTAGAAACACTTGACTGTTGTCGAAAAGGGTCGAATGGAATCAGAAACACTTGAGTGGAGTCGAAAAGGGTCGAATGGAATGAGAAACACTTGAGTCGAGTCGAAAAGGGTCGAATGGAATCAGAAACACTTGACTGGAGTCGAAAAGGGTTGAATGGAATCAGAAACACTTGACTGGAGTCGAAAAGGGTCCAAAGGATTCAGAAACACTTGACTGGAGTCGAAAAGGGTCGAATGGAATCAGAAACACGTGAGTCGAGTCGAAAAGGGTCTACTGGAATCAGAAACACTTGAATCGACTCGAAAAGGGTCGAATTGAATCAGAAACACTTGACTGGAGTCGAAAAGTGTCGAATGGAATCAGAAACACTTGAGTGGAGTCGAAAAGGGTCGAATGGAATCAGAAACGCTTGAATCGAGTCGGAAAGGGTCGAATGGAATCAGAAACACTTGACTGGAGTCGAAAGGGTCCAAAGGAATCAGAAACACTTGACCGGAGTCGAAAAGGGTCGAATGGAATCAGAAACACTTGACTGGAGTCGAAAAGGGTCGAATGGAATCAGAAACACTTGACTGGATTCGAAAAGGGTCGAATGGAATTAGAAACACTTGACTGGAGTCGAAAAGGGTCCAAAGGAATTAGAAACACTTGACTGGAGTCGAAAAGGGTCGAATGGAATCAGAAACACTTGAGTCGAGTCGAAAAGGGTCGAATGGAATC
The DNA here is from genome assembly GCF_048418805.1 of Vulpes vulpes. Classification (NCBI taxonomy): domain Eukaryota; kingdom Metazoa; phylum Chordata; class Mammalia; order Carnivora; family Canidae; genus Vulpes; species Vulpes vulpes. The sequence continues at coordinate 466,339 of NC_132782.1, forward strand.
AGAAACACTTGAGTCGAGTCGAAAAGGGTCGAATGGAATCAGAAACAGTTGACTGGAATTCGAAAAGGGTCGAATGGAATCAGAAAAACTTGACTGGATTCGAAAAGGGTCGAATGGAATCAGAAACACTTGACTGGAGTCGAAAAGGGTCCAAAGGAATTAGAAACACTTGACTGGAGTCGAAAAGGGTCGAATGGAATCAGAAACACTTGAGTCGAGTCGAAAAGTGTCGAATGGAATCAGAAACACTTGAATGGAGTACAAAAGGATCCAAAGGAATCAGAAACACTTGACTGGAGTTGAAAAGGGTCGAATGGAATCTGAAACACTTGAGTCGAGGCGAAAAGGGTAGAATGGAATCAGAAACACTTGAATGGAGTACAAAAGGATCCAAAGGAATTAGAAACACTTGAGTGGAGTCTAAAAGGGTCGAATGGAATCAGAAACACTTGACTGGAGTCGAAAAGGGTCCACAGGAATCAGAAACACTTGACTGGAGTCGAAAAGGGTCCAGAGGAATCAGAAACACTTGACTGGAGTCGAAAAGGGTCGAATGGAATCAGAAACACTTGAGTCGAGTCGAAAAGGGTCGAATGGAATCGGAAACACTTGCCTGGAGTCGAAATTGGTCAAATGGATTCAGAAACACTTGAGTCGAGTCGAAAAGGGTCGAATGGAATCAGAAACACTTGAGTCGAGTCGAAAAGGGTCGAATGGAATCAGAAACACTTGACTGGAGTCGAAATAGGTCGAATGGAATCAGAAACACTTGAGTCGAGTCGAAAAGGGTCGAATGGAATCAGAAACACTTGAGTCGAGTCGAAAAGGGTCGAATGGAATCAGAAATACTTGACTGGAGTCGAAAAGGGTCGAATGGAATCATAAACACTTGAGTCGAGTCGAAAAGGGTCGAATGGAATCAGAAACACTTGACTGGAGTCGAAAAGGGTAGAATGGAATCAGAAACACTTGAGTCGACTCGAAAGGGTCGAATGGAATCAGAAACACTTGACTGGAGTCGAAAAGGGTCGAATTGAATCAGAAACACTTGAGTCGAGTCGAAAAGATTCCAAAGGAATCAGAAACACTTGACTGGAGTCAAAAAGTGTCGAATGGAATCAGAAACACTTGAGTTGACTCGAAAAGGGTCTAAAGGAATCAGAAACACTTGACTGGAGTCGAAAAGGGTCGAATGGAATCAGAAACACTTGCCTGGAGTCGAAAAGGGTTGAATGAAATCAGAAACACTTGACTGGAGTCGAAAATGATCGAATGGAATCAGAAACACGTGAGTCGAGTCGAAAAGGTCGAATGGAATCAGAAACACCTGAGTCGAGTCGAAAAGGGTCGAAAGGAATCAGACACACTTGAGTCATCTCCAAAAGGGTCGAATAGAATCAGAAACGCTTGAGTCGAGTCGAAAAGGGTCGAATGGAATCAGAAACACTTGACTGGAGTGGAAAAGCGTCGAATGGAATCAGAAACACTTGAGTCGAGTGGAAAAGGGTCGAATGGAATCAGAAACACTTGAATGGATTCGAAACGGATCGAATGGAATTAGAAACACTTGACTGGAGTCGAAAAGGGTCGAAAGGAATCAGAAACACTTGACTGGAGTCGAAAAGGGTCGAATGGAAACAGAAACACTTGACTGGAGTCGAAAAGGGTCGAATGGAATCAGAATCACTTGACTGGAGTCGAAAAGGGTCGAATGGAATCGGAAACACTTGACTGGAGTCGAAAAGGGTCGAATGCTATCAGAAAAACTTGACTGGAGTCGAAAAGGGTCGAATGGAATCAGAATCACTTGAGTCTAGTCGAAAAGGGTCGAATGGAATCAGAAACACTTGAGTCGAGTCGAAAAGGGTCGAATGGAATCAGAAACACTTGAGTCGATCGAAAAGGGTCGAATGGAATCAGAAACACATGAGTGAAGTCGAAAATGGTAGAATGGAAGCAGAAACACTTGAGTCGAGTCGAAAGGGTCGAATGGAATCAGAAACACTTGACTGGAGTCGAAAACAGTCGAATGGAATCAGAAACACTTGACTGGAGTCTAAAAGGGTCGAATGGAATCAGAAACACTTGATTGGAGTTGAAAATGGTCGAGAGGAATCAGAAACACTTGACTGGAGTCGAAAAGGGTCGAATGGAATCAGAAAAACTTGACTGGAGTCGAAAAGGGTCGAATGGAATCAGAAACACTTGAGTCAAGTCGAAAAGTGTCGAATGGTATCAGAAACACTTGACTGGAGTCTAAAATGGTCGAGTGGAATCAGAAACACTTTACTGGAGTCGAAAAGGGTCGAATGGAATCAGAAACACTTGACTGGAGTCAAAAAGGGTCCAAAGGATTCAGAAACACTTGACTGGAGTCGAAAAGTGTCGAATGGAATCAGAAACACTTGACTGGAGTCGAAAAGGGTCGAATGGAATCAGAAACACTTGACTGGAGTCGAAAAGGGTCGAATGGAATCAGAAACACCTGAGTCGAGTCGAAAAGGGTCGAATGGAATCAGAAACACTTGAGTCGAGTCGAAAATGTTCGAATGGAATGAGAAACACTTGAGTCGAGTCGAAAAGGGTCGAATGGAATCAGAATCACTTGAGTCGAGTCGAAAAGGGTCGAATGGAATCAGAAACACTTGACTGGAGTCGAAAAGGGTCGAATGGAATGAGAAACACTTGAGTGGAGTCTAAAAGGGTCGAATGGAATCAGAAACACTTGACTGGAGTCGAAAAGGGTCCACAGGAATCAGAAACACTTGACTGGAGTCGAAAAGGGTCCAGAGGAATCAGAAACACTTGACTGGAGTCGAAAAGGGTCGAATGGAATCAGAAACACTTGAGTCGAGTCGAAAAGGGTCGAATGGAATCGGAAACACTTGCCTGGAGTCGAAATTGGTCAAATGGATTCAGAAACACTTGAGTCGAGTCGAAAAGGGTCGAATGGAATCAGAAACACTTGAGTCGAGTCGAAAAGGGTCGAATGGAATCAGAAACACTTGACTGGAGTCGAAATAGGTCGAATGGAATCAGAAACACTTGAGTCGAGTCGAAAAGGGTCGAATGGAATCAGAAACACTTGAGTCGAGTCGAAAAGGGTCGAATGGAATCAGAAATACTTGACTGGAGTCGAAAAGGGTCGAATGGAATCATAAACACTTGAGTCGAGTCGAAAAGGGTCGAATGGAATCAGAAACACTTGACTGGAGTCGAAATAGGTCGAATGGAATCAGAAACACTTGAGTCGAGTCGAAAAGGGTCGAATGGAATCAGAAACACTTGAGTCGAGTCGAAAAGGGTCGAATGGAATCAGAAATACTTGACTGGAGTCGAAAAGGGTCCAAAGGATTCAGAAACACTTGACTGGAGTCGAAAAGTGTCGAATGGAATCAGAAACACTTGACTGGAGTCGAAAAGGGTCGAATGGAATCAGAAACACTTGACTGGAGTCGAAAAGGGTCGAATGGAATCAGAAACACCTGAGTCGAGTCGAAAAGGGTCGAACGGTATCAGAATCACTTGAATGGAGTCGAAAGGATCCAAAGGAATCAGAAACACTTGACTGGAGTCGAAAATGGTCAAATGGAATCAGAAACACTTGAGTCGAGTCGAAAAGGGTCGAATGGAATCAGAAACACTTTATTCGAGTCGAAAAGTGTGGAATGGAATCAGAAACACTTGACTGGATTCGAAAAGGGTCGAATGGAATCAGAAACACTTAACTGGAGTCGAAAACGGTCGAATGGAATCAGAAACACTTGACTGGATTCGAAAAGGGTCGAATGGAATCAGAAACACTTGACTGGAGTCGAAAAGGGTCCAAAGGAATTAGAAATACTTGACTGGAGTCGAAAAGGGTCAAATGGAATCAGAAACACTTGAGTCGAGTCGAAAAGGGTCGAATGGAATCAGAAACACTTGAGTCGAGTCGAAAAGGGTCGAATGGAATCAGAAAAACTTGACTGGAGTCGAAAAGGGTCGAATGGAATCAGAATCACTTGACTGGTTTCGAAAAGGGTCGAATGGAATCAGAAACACTTGACTGGAGTCGAAAAGGGTCCAAAGGAATTAGAAACACTTGACTGTTGTCGAAAAGGGTCGAATGGAATCAGAAACACTTGAGTGGAGTCGAAAAGGGTCGAATGGAATCAGAAACACTTGAGTCGAGTCGAAAATGGTCGAATGGAATCAGAAACACTTGACTGGAGTCGAAAAGGGTTGAATGGAATCAGAAACACTTGACTGGAGTCGAAAAGGGTCCAAAGGATTCAGAAACACTTGACTGGAGTCGAAAAGGGTCGAATGGAATCAGAAACACGTGAGTCGAGTCGAAAAGGGTCTACTGGAATCAGAAACACTTGAATCGACTCGAAAAGGGTCGAATTGAATCAGAAACACTTGACTGGAGTCGAAAAGTGTCGAATGGAATCAGAAACACTTGAGTGGAGTCGAAAAGGGTCGAATGGAATCAGAAACGCTTGAATCGAGTCGGAAAGGGTCGAATGGAATCAGAAAGAATTGAGTCGAGTCGAAAAGGATCGAATGGAATCAGAAACACTTGAATGGAGTCGAAAAGGATCCAAAGGAATCAGAAACACTTGACTGGAGTTGAAAAAGGTCGAATTGAATTAGAAACACTTGACTGGAGACGAAAAGGGTCGAATGGAATCAGAAACACTTGACTGGAGTCAAAAAGGGTCGAATGGAATCAGAAACACTTGAGTCGAGTTGACAATGGTCGAATGGAATCAGAAACACTTGAGTCGAGTCGAAAAGGGTCGAATGGAATCAAACACTTGACTCGAGTCGAAAAGGGTCGAATGGAATCAGAAACACTTGAGTCGATCGAAAAGGGTCGAATGGAATCAGAAACACATGAGTGAAGTCGAAAATGGTAGAATGGAAGCAGAAACACTTGAGTCGAGTCGAAAGGGTCGAATGGAATCAGAAACACTTGACTGGAGTCGAAAACAGTCGAATGGAATCAGAAACACTTGACTGGAGTCTAAAAGGGTCGAATGGAATCAGAAACACTTGATTGGAGTTGAAAATGGTCGAGAGGAATCAGAAACACTTGACTGGAGTCGAAAAGGGTCGAATGGAATCAGAAAAACTTGACTGGAGTCGAAAAGGGTCGAATGGAATCAGAAACACTTGAGTCAAGTCGAAAAGTGTCGAATGGTATCAGAAACACTTGACTGGAGTCTAAAATGGTTGAGTGGAATCAGAAACACTTTACTGGAGTCGAAAAGGGTCGAATGGAATCAGAAACACTTGACTGGAGTCAAAAAGGGTCCAAAGGATTCAGAAACACTTGACTGGAGTCGAAAAGTGTCGAATGGAATCAGAAACACTTGACTGGAGTCGAAAAGGGTCGAATGGAATCAGAAACACTTGACTGGAGTCGAAAAGGGTCGAATGGAATCAGAAACACCTGAGTCGAGTCGAAAAGGGTCGAACGGTATCAGAATCACTTGAATGGAGTCGAAAGGATCCAAAGGAATCAGAAACACTTGACTGGAGTCGAAAATGGTCAAATGGAATCAGAAACACTTGAGTCGAGTCGAAAAGGGTCGAATGGAATCAGAAACACTTTATTCGAGTCGAAAAGTGTGGAATGGAATCAGAAACACTTGACTGGATTCGAAAAGGGTCGAATGGAATCAGAAACACTTAACTGGAGTCGAAAACGGTCGAATGGAATCAGAAACACTTGACTGGATTCGAAAAGGGTCGAATGGAATCAGAAACACTTGACTGGAGTCGAAAAGGGTCCAAAGGAATTAGAAATACTTGACTGGAGTCGAAAAGGGTCAAATGGAATCAGAAACACTTGAGTCGAGTCGAAAAGGGTCGAATGGAATCAGAAACACTTGAGTCGAGTCGAAAAGGGTCGAATGGAATCAGAAAAACTTCACTGGAGTCGAAAAGGGTCGAATGGAATCAGAATCACTTGACTGGTTTCGAAAAGGGTCGAATGGAATCAGAAACACTTGACTGGAGTCGAAAAGGGTCCAAAGGAATTAGAAACACTTGACTGTTGTCGAAAAGGGTCGAATGGAATCAGAAACACTTGAGTGGAGTCGAAAAGGGTCGAATGGAATCAGAAACACTTGAGTCGAGTCGAAAATGGTCGAATGGAATCAGAAACACTTGACTGGAGTCGAAAAGGGTTGAATGGAATCAGAAACACTTGACTGGAGTCGAAAAGGGTCCAAAGGATTCAGAAACACTTGACTGGAGTCGAAAAGGGTCGAATGGAATCAGAAACACGTGAGTCGAGTCGAAAAGGGTTACTGGAATCAGAAACACTTGAATCGACTCGAAAAGGGTCGAATTGAATCAGAAACACTTGACTGGAGTCGAAAAGTGTCGAATGGAATCAGAAACACTTGAGTGGAGTCGAAAAGGGTCGAATGGAATCAGAAACGCTTGAATCGAGTCGGAAAGGGTCGAATGGAATCAGAAAGAATTGAGTCGAGTCGAAAAGGATCGAATGGAATCAGAAACACTTGAATGGAGTCGAAAAGGATCCAAAGGAATCAGAAACACTTGACTGGAGTTGAAAAAGGTCGAATTGAATTAGAAACACTTGACTGGAGACGAAAAGGGTCGAATGGAATCAGAAACACTTGACTGGAGTCAAAAAGGGTCGAATGGAATCAGAAACACTTGAGTCGAGTTGACAATGGTCGAATGGAATCAGAAACACTTGAGTCGAGTCGAAAAGGGTCGAATGGAATCAAACACTTGACTCGAGTCGAAAAGGGTCGAATGGAATCAGAAACACTTGAGTCGATCGAAAAGGGTCGAATGGAATCAGAAACACATGAGTGAAGTCGAAAATGGTAGAATGGAAGCAGAAACACTTGAGTCGAGTCGAAAGGGTCGAATGGAATCAGAAACACTTGACTGGAGTCGAAAACAGTCGAATGGAATCAGAAACACTTGACTGGAGTCTAAAAGGGTCGAATGGAATCAGAAACACTTGATTGGAGTTGAAAATGGTCGAGAGGAATCAGAAACACTTGACTGGAGTCGAAAAGGGTCGAATGGAATCAGAAAAACTTGACTGGAGTCGAAAAGGGTCGAATGGAATCAGAAACACTTGAGTCAAGTCGAAAAGTGTCGAATGGTATCAGAAACACTTGACTGGAGTCTAAAATGGTTGAGTGGAATCAGAAACACTTTACTGGAGTCGAAAAGGGTCGAATGGAATCAGAAACACTTGACTGGAGTCAAAAAGGGTCGAATGGAATCAGAAACACTTGACTGGAGTCGCAAAGGGTCGAATGGAATGAGAAACACTTGACTGGAGTCGCAAATTGTCGAATGGAATGAGAAACACTTGACTGGAGTCGAAAAGGGTCGAATGGAATCAGAAACACTTGACTGGAGTCGAAAAGGGTCGAATGGAATCAGAAACACTTGAGTCAATTCGAAAAGTGTCGAATGGTATCAGAAACACTTGACTGGAGTCGAAAATGGTCGAGTGGAATCAGAAACACTTTACTGGAGTCGAAAAGGGTCGAATGGAATCAGAAACACTTGACTGGAGTCAAAAAGGGTCGAATGGAATCAGAAACACTTGACTGGAGTCGCAAAGGGTCGAATGGAATGAGAAACACTGGACTGGAGTCGCAAATTGTCGAATGGAATGAGAAACACTTGACTGGAGTCGAAAAGGGTCGAATGGAATCAGAAACACTTGACTGGAGTCGAAAAGGGTCGAATGGAATCAGAAACACTTGACTTGAGTCGAAAATGGTCAATTGGAATTAAAAACATTTGAGTCGATCGAAAAGGGTCGAATGGAATCAGAAACACTTGACTGGAGTCAAAAAGGGTCGAATGGAATCAGAAACACTTGACTGGAGTCGCAAAGGGTCGAATGGAATGAGAAACACTTGACTGGAGTCGCAAATTGTCGAATGGAATGAGAAACACTTGACTGGAGTCGAAAAGGGTCGAATGGAATCAGAAACACTTGACTGGAGTCGAAAAGGGTCCAGAGGAGTCAGAAACACTTGACCTGGGTCGAAAAGTGTCGAATGGAATCAGAAACACTTGAGTCGAGTTGAAAAGGGTCGAATGGAATCAGAAACAATTGCCTGGCGTCGATAAGGGTCGAATGGAATCAGAAACACTTGTCTGGAGTCGAAAAGGGTTGATGGAATTAGAAACACTTGACTGGAGTCGAAAAGCGTCGAAATGAATCAGAAACACTTGAGTCGAGTCGAAAAGGGTCGAATGGAGTCAGAAACACCTGAGTCGAGTCTAAAAGGGTCGAATGCAATGAGAAACACTTGACTGGAGTCGAAAAGGGTCGAATGGAATCAGAAACACTTGACTGGAGTCGAAAAGGGTCGAATGCAATGAGAAACACTTGACTGGAGTCGAAAAGGGTCGAATGGAATCAGAAACACTTGAGTCGAGTAGAAAAGGGTCGAATGGAATCAGAAACACTTGCCTGGCGTCGAAAAGGGTCGAATGGAATCAGAAACACTTGACTGGATTCGAAAAGGGTCGAATGGAATCAGAAACACTTGCCTGGATTCGAAAATCATCAAATGGAATCAGAAACACTTGATTCGAGTCGAAAACGGTCGAATGGAATCAGAAACAGTTGACTGGAGACAAAAAGGGTCGAATCGAATCAGAAACACTTGACTGGAGTCGAAAAGGGTCCAGAGGAGTCAGAAACACTTGACCTGGGTCGAAAAGTGTCGAATGGAATCAGAAACACTTGAGTCGAGTTGAAAAGGGTCGAATGGAATCAGAAACAATTGCCTGGCGTCGATAAGGGTCGAATGGAATCAGAAACACTTGTCTGGAGTCGAAAAGGGTTGATGGAATTAGAAACACTTGACTGGAGTCGAAAAGCGTCGAAATGAATCAGAAACACTTGAGTCGAGTCGAAAAGGGTCGAATGGAGTCAGAAACACCTGAGTCGAGTCTAAAAGGGTCGAATGGAATCAGAAACACTTGAGTCGAGTAGAAAAGGGTCGAATGGAATCAGAAACACTTGCCTGGCTTCGAAATGGGTCGAATGGAATCAGAAACACTTGAGTGGAGTCGAAAAGGGTCGAATGGAATCAGAAACACTTGACTTGAGTCGAAAATGGTCAATTGGAATCAAAAACACTTGAGTCGAGTCGAAAAGGGTCGAATGGAATCAGAAACACTTGAATGGAGTCGAAAAGGGTCGAATGGAATCAGAAACATTCACTGGATTCGAAACGGGTCGAATGGAATCAGAAACACTTGACTGGAGTCGAAAAGGGTCGAATGGAATCAGAAAGAATTGAGTCGAGTCGAAAAGGATCGAATGGAATCAGAAACACTTGAATGGAGTAGAAAAGGATCCAAAGGAATCAGAAACACTTGACTGGAGTCGAAAAAGGTCGAATTGAATTAGAAACACTTGACTGGAGACGAAAAGGGTCGAATGGAATCAGAAACACTTGACTGGAGTCAAAAAGGGTCGAATGGAATCAGAAACACTTGAGTCGAGTCGAAAAGGGTCGAATGGAATCAGAAACACTTGAGTCGAGTCGAAAATGGTCGAATGGAATCAGAAACACTTGAGTCGATTTGAAAAGGGTCGTATGGAATCAGAAACACTTGAGTCAATCGAAAAGGGTGGAATGGAATCGGAAACACATGAGTGGAGTCGAAAATGGTACAATGGAAGCAGAAACACTTGAGTCGAGTCGAAAGGGTCGAATGGAATCAGAAACACTTGACTGGAGACGAAAACAGTCGAATGGAATCAGAAACACTTGAGTCGAGTCAAAAGGGTCGAATGGAATCAGAAACACTTGACTGGAGTCGAAAAACGTCGAATGGAATCAGAAACACTTGAGTCGAGTCGAAAAGGGTCGAATGGAATCATAAACACTTGAGTCGAGTCGAAAATGGTCGAATGGAATCAGAAACACTTGACTGGAGTCGAAATAGGTCGAATGGAATCAGAAACACTTGAGTCGAGTCGAAAAGGGTCGAATGGAATCAGAAACACTTGAGTCGAGTCGAAAAGGGTCGAATGGAATCAGAAATACTTGACTGGAGTCGAAAAGGGTCCAAAGGATTCAGAAACACTTGACTGGAGTCGAAAAGTGTCGAATGGAATCAGAAACACTTGACTGGAGTCGAAAAGGGTCGAATGGAATCAGAAACACTTGACTGGAGTCGAAAAGGGTCGAATGGAATCAGAAACACCTGAGTCGAGTCGAAAAGGGTCGAACGGTATCAGAATCACTTGAATGGAGTCGAAAGGATCCAAAGGAATCAGAAACACTTGACTGGAGTCGAAAATGGTCAAATGGAATCAGAAACACTTGAGTCGAGTCGAAAAGGGTCGAATGGAATCAGAAACACTTTATTCGAGTCGAAAAGTGTGGAATGGAATCAGAAACACTTGACTGGATTCGAAAAGGGTCGAATGGAATCAGAAACACTTAACTGGAGTCGAAAACGGTCGAATGGAATCAGAAACACTTGACTGGATTCGAAAAGGGTCGAATGGAATCAGAAACACTTGACTGGAGTCGAAAAGGGTCCAAAGGAATTAGAAATACTTGACTGGAGTCGAAAAGGGTCAAATGGAATCAGAAACACTTGAGTCGAGTCGAAAAGGGTCGAATGGAATCAGAAACACTTGAGTCGAGTCGAAAAGGGTCGAATGGAATCAGAAAAACTTGACTGGAGTCGAAAAGGGTCGAATGGAATCAGAAACACTTGACTGGGTTCGAAAAGGGTCGAATGGAATCAGAAACACTTGACTGGAGTCGAAAAGGGTCCAAAGGAATTAGAAACACTTGACTGTTGTCGAAAAGGGTCGAATGGAATCAGAAACACTTGAGTGGAGTCGAAAAGGGTCGAATGGAATGAGAAACACTTGAGTCGAGTCGAAAAGGGTCGAATGGAATCAGAAACACTTGACTGGAGTCGAAAAGGGTTGAATGGAATCAGAAACACTTGACTGGAGTCGAAAAGGGTCCAAAGGATTCAGAAACACTTGACTGGAGTCGAAAAGGGTCGAATGGAATCAGAAACACGTGAGTCGAGTCGAAAAGGGTCTACTGGAATCAGAAACACTTGAATCGACTCGAAAAGGGTCGAATTGAATCAGAAACACTTGACTGGAGTCGAAAAGTGTCGAATGGAATCAGAAACACTTGAGTGGAGTCGAAAAGGGTCGAATGGAATCAGAAACGCTTGAATCGAGTCGGAAAGGGTCGAATGGAATCAGAAACACTTGACTGGAGTCGAAAGGGTCCAAAGGAATCAGAAACACTTGACCGGAGTCGAAAAGGGTCGAATGGAATCAGAAACACTTGACTGGAGTCGAAAAGGGTCGAATGGAATCAGAAACACTTGACTGGATTCGAAAAGGGTCGAATGGAATTAGAAACACTTGACTGGAGTCGAAAAGGGTCCAAAGGAATTAGAAACACTTGACTGGAGTCGAAAAGGGTCGAATGGAATCAGAAACACTTGAGTCGAGTCGAAAAGGGTCGAATGGAATCAGAAACACTTGAGTCAAGTCGAAAAGGGTCGAATGGAATCAGAAACAGTTGACTGGAATTCGAAAAGGGTCGAATGGAATCAGAAAAACTTGACTGGATTCGAAAAGGGTCGAATGGAATCAGAAACACTTGACTGGAGTCGAAAAGGGTCCAAAGGAATTAGAAACACTTGACTGGAGTCGAAAAGGGTCGAATGGAATCAGAAACACTTGAGTCGAGTCGAAAAGTGTCGAATGGAATCAGAAACACTTGAATGGAGTACAAAAGGATCCAAAGGAATCAGAAACACTTGACTGGAGTTGAAAAGGGTCGAATGGAATCTGAAACACTTGAGTCGAGGCGAAAAGGGTAGAATGGAATCAGAAACACTTGAATGGAGTACAAAAGGATCCAAAGGAATTAGAAACACTTGAGTGGAGTCTAAAAGGGTCGAATGGAATCAGAAACACTTGACTGGAGTCGAAAAGGGTCCACAGGAATCAGAAACACTTGACTGGAGTCGAAAAGGGTCCAGAGGAATCAGAAACACTTGACTGGAGTCGAAAAGGGTCGAATGGAATCAGAAACACTTGAGTCGAGTCGAAAAGGGTCGAATGGAATCGGAAACACTTGCCTGGAGTCGAAATTGGTCAAATGGATTCAGAAACACTTGAGTCGAGTCGAAAAGGGTCGAATGGAATCAGAAACACTTGAGTCGAGTCGAAAAGGGTCGAATGGAATCAGAAACACTTGACTGGAGTCGAAATAGGTCGAATGGAATCAGAAACACTTGAGTCGAGTCGAAAAGGGTCGAATGGAATCAGAAACACTTGAGTCGAGTCGAAAAGGGTCGAATGGAATCAGAAATACTTGACTGGAGTCGAAAAGGGTCGAATGGAATCATAAACACTTGAGTCGAGTCGAAAAGGGTCGAATGGAATCAGAAACACTTGACTGGAGTCGAAAAGGGTAGAATGGAATCAGAAACACTTGAGTCGACTTGAAAGGGTCGAATGGAATCAGAAACACTTGACTGGAGTCGAAAAGGGTCGAATTGAATCAGAAACACTTGAGTCGAGTCGAAAAGATTCCAAAGGAATCAGAAACACTTGACTGGAGTCAAAAAGTGTCGAATGGAATCAGAAACACTTGAGTTGACTCGAAAAGGGTCTAAAGGAATCAGAAACACTTGACTGGAGTCGAAAAGGGTCGAATGGAATCAGAAACACTTGCCTGGAGTCGAAAAGGGTTGAATGAAGTCAGAAACACTTGACTGGAGTCGAAAATGTTCGAATGGAATCAGAAACACGTGAGTCGAGTCGAAAAGGTCGAATGGAATCAGAAACACCTGAGTCGAGTCGAAAAGGGTCGAAAGGAATCAGACACACTTGAGTCAACTCCAAAAGGGTCGAATAGAATCAGAAACGCTTGAGTCGAGTCGAAAAGGGTCGAATGGAATCAGAAACACTTGACTGGAGTGGAAAAGCGTCGAATGGAATCAGAAACACTTGAGTCGAGTGGAAAAGGGTCGAATGGAATCAGAAACACTTGAATGGATTCGAAACGGATCGAATGGAATTAGAAACACTTGACTGGAGTCGAAAAGGGTCGAAAGGAATCAGAAACACTTGACTGGAGTCGAAAAGGGTCGAATGGAAACAGAAACACTTGACTGGAGTCGAAAAGGGTCGAATGGAATCAGAATCACTTGACTGGAGTCGAAAAGGGTCGAATGGAATCGGAAACACTTGACTGGAGTCGAAAAGTGTCGAATGCTATCAGAAAAACTTGACTGGAGTCGAAAAGGGTCGAATGGAATCAGAATCACTTGAGTCTAGTCGAAAAGGGTCGAATGGAATCAGAAACACTTGAGTCGAGTCGAAAAGGGTCGAATGGAATCAGAAACACTTGAATCGAGTCGAACAGGGTCGAATGGAATCAGAAATACTTGACTGGAGTCAAAAAGCGTCGAATGTAATCAAAAACACTTGAGTCGTTCGAAAAGGGTAGAATGGAATCAGAAACACTTGAGTGGAGTCGAAAAGGGTCGAATGGAATCAGAAACACTTGACTGGAGTCGAAAAGGGTCGAATGGAATCAGAAACACTTGACTGGAGTCGAAAAGAGTCGAATGGAATCAGAAACACTTGAGTCGAGTCAAAAGGTTCGAATCGAATAAGAAACACTTGACTGGAGTCGAAAAACGTCGAATGGAATCTGAAACACTTGAGTCGAGTCGAAAAGGGTCGAATGGAATCATAAACACTTGAGTCGAGTCGAAAAGGGTCGAATGGAATCAGAAACACTTGACTGTAGTCGAAAAGGGTCGAAAGGAATCAGAAACACTTGACTGGAGTCGAAAAGGGTCGAAAGGATTCAGAAACACTTGACTGGAGTCGAAAAGGGTCGAATGGAATCAGAAACACTTGACTGGAGTCGAAAAGGGTCGAATGGAATCAGAAACACTTGACTGGAGTCGAAAAGGGTCGAATGGAATCAGAAACACTTGAGTCGAGTCGAAAAGGGTCGAATGGAATCAGAAACACTTGAGTCGAGTCGAAAATGTTCGAATGGAATGAGAAACACTTGAGTCGAGTCGAAAAGGGTCGAATGGAATCAGAATCACTTGAGTCGAGTCGAAAAGGGTCGAATGGAATCAGAAACACTTGACTGGAGTCGAAAAGGGTCGAATGGAATGAGAAACACTTTAGTGGAGTCTAAAAGGGTCGAATGGAATCAGAAACACTTGACTGGAGTCGAAAAGGGTCCACAGGAATCAGAAACACTTGACTGGAGTCGAAAAGGGTCCAGAGGAATCAGAAACACTTGACTGGAGTCGAAAAGGGTCGAATGGAATCAGAAACACTTGAGTCGAGTCGAAAAGGGTCGAATGGAATCGGAAACACTTGCCTGGAGTCGAAATTGGTCAAATGGATTCAGAAACACTTGAGTCGAGTCGAAAAGGGTCGAATGGAATCAGAAACACTTGAGTCGAGTCGAAAAGGGTCGAATGGAATCAGAAACACTTGACTGGAGTCGAAATAGGTCGAATGGAATCAGAAACACTTGAGTCGAGTCGAAAAGGGTCGAATGGAATCAGAAACACTTGAGTCGAGTCGAAAAGGGTCGAATGGAATCAGAAATACTTGACTGGAGTCGAAAAGGGTCGAATGGAATCATAAACACTTGAGTCGAGTCGAAAAGGGTCGAATGGAATCAGAAACACTTGACTGGAGTCGAAATAGGTCGAATGGAATCAGAAACACTTGAGTCGAGTCGAAAAGGGTCGAATGGAATCAGAAACACTTGAGTCGAGTCGAAAAGGGTCGAATGGAATCAGAAATACTTGACTGGAGTCGAAAAGGGTCCAAAGGATTCAGAAACACTTGACTGGAGTCGAAAAGTGTCGAATGGAATCAGAAACACTTGACTGGAGTCGAAAAGGGTCGAATGGAATCAGAAACACTTGACTGGAGTCGAAAAGGGTCGAATGGAATCAGAAACACCTGAGTCGAGTCGAAAAGGGTCGAACGGTATCAGAATCACTTGAATGGAGTCGAAAGGATCCAAAGGAATCAGAAACACTTGACTGGAGTCGAAAATGGTCAAATGGAATCAGAAACACTTGAGTCGAGTCGAAAAGGGTCGAATGGAATCAGAAACACTTTATTCGAGTCGAAAAGTGTGGAATGGAATCAGAAACACTTGACTGGATTCGAAAAGGGTCGAATGGAATCAGAAACACTTAACTGGAGTCGAAAACGGTCGAATGGAATCAGAAACACTTGACTGGATTCGAAAAGGGTCGAATGGAATCAGAAACACTTGACTGGAGTCGAAAAGGGTCCAAAGGAATTAGAAATACTTGACTGGAGTCGAAAAGGGTCAAATGGAATCAGAAACACTTGAGTCGAGTCGAAAAGGGTCGAATGGAATCAGAAACACTTGAGTCGAGTCGAAAAGGGTCGAATGGAATCAGAAAAACTTGACTGGAGTCGAAAAGGGTCGAATGGAATCAGAAACACTTGACTGGTTTCGAAAAGGGTCGAATGGAATCAGAAACACTTGACTGGAGTCGAAAAGGGTCCAAAGGAATTAGAAACACTTGACTGTTGTCGAAAAGGGTCGAATGGAATCAGAAACACTTGAGTGTAGTCGAAAAGGGTCGAATGGAATCAGAAACACTTGAGTCGAGTCGAAAATGGTCGAATGGAATCAGAAACACTTGACTGGAGTCGAAAAGGGTTGAATGGAATCAGAAACACTTGACTGGAGTCGAAAAGGGTCCAAAGGATTCAGAAACACTTGACTGGAGTCGAAAAGGGTCGAATGGAATCAGAAACACGTGAGTCGAGTCGAAAAGGGTCTACTGGAATCAGAAACACTTGAATCGACTCGAAAAGGGTCGAATTGAATCAGAAACACTTGACTGGAGTCGAAAAGTGTCGAATGGAATCAGAAACACTTGAGTGGAGTCGAAAAGGGTCGAATGGAATCAGAAACGCTTGAATCGAGTCGGAAAGGGTCGAATGGAATCAGAAACACTTGACTGGAGTCGAAAGGGTCCAAAGGAATCAGAAACACTTGACCGGAGTCGAAAAGGGTCGAATGGAATCAGAAACACTTGACTGGAGTCGAAAAGGTTCGAATGGAATCAGAAACACTTGACTGGATTCGAAAAGGGTCGAATGGAATTAGAAACACTTGACTGGAGTCGAAAAGGGTCCAAAGGAATTAGAAACACTTGACTGGAGTCGAAAAGGGTCGAATGGAATCAGAAACACTTGAGTCGAGTCGAAAAGGGTCGAATGGAATCAGAAACACTTGAGTCGAGTCGGAAAGGGTCGAATGGAATCAGAAACAGTTGACTGGAATTCGAAAAGGGTCGAATGGAATCAGAAAAACTTGACTGGATTCGAAAAGGGTCGAATGGAATCAGAAACACTTGACTGGAGTCGAAAAGGGTCCAAAGGAATTAGAAACACTTGACTGGAGTCGAAAAGGGTCGAATGGAATCAGAAACACTTGAGTCGAGTCGAAAAGGGTCGAATGGAATCAGAAACACTTGAATGGAGTACAAAAGGATCCAAAGGAATCAGAAACACTTGACTGGAGTTGAAAAGGGTCGAATGGAATCTGAAACACTTGAGTCGAGGCGAAAAGGGTAGAATGGAATCAGAAACACTTGAATGGAGTACAAAAGGATCCAAAGGAATTAGAAACACTTGACTGGAGTCGAAAAGGGTCGAATGGAATCAGAAACACTTGAGTCGAGTCGAAAAGGGTCGAATGGAATCAGAAACAGTTGACTGGAGTCGAAAAGGGTGGAATGGAATCAGAAACATTGACTGGATTCGCAACGGGTCGAATGGAATCAGAAAAACTTGACTGGAGTCGAAAAGGGTCGAATGGAATCAGAAACACTTGAGTCGAGTCGAAAAGGGTCGAATGGAATCAGAAACACTTGAATGGAGTACAAAAGGATCCAAAGGAATCAGAAACACTTGACTGGGGTCGAAAAAGGTCGAATGGAATTAGAAACACTTGACTGGAGTCGAAAAGTGTCGAATGGAATCAGAAACACTTGACTGGAGTCCAAAAGGGTCGAATAGAATCAGAAACACTTGAGTCGAGTCGAAAAGGGTCGAATGGAATCAGAAACACTTGAGTCGAGTCGAAAAGGGTCGAATGGAATCAGAAACACTTGAATGGAGTCGAAAAGGGTCGAATGGAATCAGAAACACTTGACTGGAGTCGAAAAGGGTAGAATGGAATCAGAAACACTTGAGTCGACTCGAAAGGGTCGAATGGAATCAGAAACACTTGACTGGAGTCGAAAAGGGTCGAATTGAATCAGAAACACTTGAGTCGAGTCGAAAAGATTCCAAAGGAATCAGAAACACTTGACTGGAGTCAAAAAGTGTCGAATGGAATCAGAAACACTTGAGTTGAGTCTAAAAGGGTCTAAAGGAATCAGAAACACTTGACTGGAGTCGAAAAGGGTCGAATGGAATCAGAAACACTTGACTGGAGTCGAAAAGGGTTGAATGAAATCAGAAACACTTGACTGGAGTCGAAAATGTTCGAATGGAATCAGAAACACGTGAGTCGAGTCGAAAAGGTCGAATGGAATCAGAAACACCTGAGTCGAGTCGAAAAGGGTCGAAAGGAATCAGACACACTTGAGTCAACTCCAAAAGGGTCGAATAGAATCAGAAACGCTTGAGTCGAGTCGAAAAGGGTCGAATGGAATCAGAAACACTTGACTGGAGTGGAAAAGCGTCGAATGGAATCAGAAACACTTGAGTCGAGTGGAAAAGGGTCGAATGGAATCAGAAACACTTGAATGGATTCGAAACGGATCGAATGGAATTAGAAACACTTGACTGGAGTCGAAAAGGGTCGAAAGGAATCAGAAACACTTGACTGGAGTCGAAAAGGGTCGAATGGAAACAGAAACACTTGACTGGAGTCGAAAAGGGTCGAATGGAATCGGAAACACTTGACTGGAGTCGAAAAGGGTCGAATGCTATCAGAAAAACTTGACTGGAGTCGAAAAGGGTCGAATGGAATCAGAATCACTTGAGTCTAGTCGAAAAGGGTCGAATGGAATCAGAAACACTTGAGTCGAGTCGAAAAGGGTCGAATGGAATCAGAAACACTTGAATCGAGTCGAACAGGGTCGAATTGAATCAGAAATACTTGACTAGAGTCAAAAAGCGTCGAATGTAATCAAAAACACTTGAGTCGTTCGAAAAGGGTAGAATGGAATCAGAAACACTTGAGTGGAGTCGAAAAGGGTCGAATGGAATCAGAAACACTTGACTGGAGTCGAAAAGGGTCGAATGGAATCAGAAACACTTGACTGGAGTCGAAAAGAGTCGAATGGAATGAGAAACACTTGAGTCGAGTCAAAAGGTTCGAATCGAATAAGAAACACTTGACTGGAGTCGAAAAACGTCGAATGGAATCAGAAACACTTGAGTCGAGTCGAAAAGGGTCGAATGGAATCATAAACGCTTGAATCGAGTCGGAAAGGGTCGAATGGAATCAGAAACACTTGACTGGAGTCGAAAGGGTCCAAAGGAATCAGAAACACTTGACCGGAGTCGAAAAGGGTCGAATGGAATCAGAAACACTTGACTGGAGTCGAAAAGGGTCGAATGGAATCAGAAACACTTGACTGGATTCGAAAAGGGTCGAATGGAATTAGAAACACTTGACTGGAGTCGAAAAGGGTCCAAAGGAATTAGAAACACTTGACTGGAGTCGAAAAGGGTCGAATGGAATCAGAAACACTTGAGTCGAGTCGAAAAGGGTCGAATGGAATCAGAAACACTTGAGTCGAGTCGAAAAGGGTCGAATGGAATCAGAAACAGTTGACTGGAATTCGAAAAGGGTCGAATGGAATCAGAAAAACTTGACTGGATTCAAAAAGGGTCGAATGGAATCAGAAACACTTGACTGGAGTCGAAAAGGGTCCAAAGGAATTAGAAACACTTGACTGGAGTCGAAAAGGGTCGAATGGAATCAGAAACACTTGAGTCGAGTCGAAAAGGGTCGAATGGAATCAGAAACACTTGAATGGAGTACAAAAGGATCCAAAGGAATCAGAAACACTTGACTGGAGTTGAAAAGGGTCGAATGGAATCTGAAACACTTGAGTCGAGGCGAAAAGGGTAGAATGGAATCAGAAACACTTGAATGGAGTACAAAAGGATCCAAAGGAATTAGAAACACTTGACTGGAGTCGAAAAGGGTCGAATGGAATCAGAAACACTTGAGTCGAGTCGAAAAGGGTCGAATGGAATCAGAAACAGTTGGCTGGAGTCGAAAAGGGTGGAATGGAATCAGAAACATTGACTGGATTCGAAACGGGTCGAATGGAATCAGAAAAACTTGACTGGAGTCGAAAAGGGTCGAATGGAATCAGAAACACTTGAGTCGAGTCGAAAAGGGTCGAATGGAATCAGAAACACTTGAATGGAGTACAAAAGGATCCAAAGGAATCAGAAACACTTGACTGGGGTCGAAAAAGGTCGAATGGAATTAGAAACACTTGACTGGAGTCGAAAAGTGTCGAATGGAATCAGAAACACTTGACTGGAGTCCAAAAGGGTCGAATAGAATCAGAAACACTTGAGTCGAGTCGAAAAGGGTCGAATGGAATCAGAAACACTTGAGTCGAGTCGAAAAGGGTCGAATGGAATCAGAAACACTTGAATGGAGTCGAAAAGGGTCGAATGGAATCAGAAACACTTGACTGGAGTCGAAAAGGGTAGAATGGAATCAGAAACACTTGAGTCTACTCGAAAGGGTCGAATGGAATCAGAAACACTTGACTGGAGTCGAAAAGGGTCGAATTGAATCAGAAACACTTGAGTGGAGTCGAAAAGATTCCAAAGGAATCAGAAACACTTGACTGGAGTCAAAAAGTGTCGAATGGAATCAGAAACACTTGAGTTGAGTCGAAAAGGGTCTAAAGGAATCAGAAACACTTGACTGGAGTCGAAAAGGGTCGAATGGAATCAGAAACACTTGACTGGAGTCGAAAAGGGTTGAATGAAATCAGAAACACTTGACTGGAGTCGAAAATGTTCGAATGGAATCAGAAACACGTGAGTCGAGTCGAAAAGGTCGAATGGAATCAGAAACACCTGAGTCGAGTCGAAAAGGGTCGAAAGGAATCAGACACACTTGAGTCAACTCCAAAAGGGTCGAATAGAATCAGAAACGCTTGAGTCGAGTCGAAAAGGGTCGAATGGAATCAGAAACACTTGACTGGAGTGGAAAAGCGTCGAATGGAATCAGAAACACTTGAGTCGAGTGGAAAAGGGTCGAATGGAATCAGAAACACTTGAATGGATTCGAAACGGATCGAATGGAATTAGAAACACTTGACTGGAGTCGAAAAGGGTCGAAAGGAATCAGAAACACTTGACTGGAGTCGAACAGGGTCGAATGGAAACAGAAACACTTGACTGGAGTCGAAAAGGGTCGAATGGAATCAGAATCACTTGACTGGAGTCGAAAAGGGTCGAATGGAATCGGAAACACTTGACTGGAGTCGAAAAGGGTCGAATGCTATCAGAAAAACTTGACTGGAGTCGAAAAGGGTCGAATGGAATCAGAATCACTTGAGTCTAGTCGAAAAGGGTCGAATGGAATCAGAAACACTTGAGTCGAGTCGAAAAGGGTCGAATGGAATCAGAAACACTTGAATCGAGTCGAACAGGGTCGAATGGAATCAGAAATACTTGACTGGAGTCAAAAAGCGTCGAATGTAATCAAAAACACTTGAGTCGTTCGAAAAGGGTAGAATGGAATCAGAAACACTTGAGTGGAGTCGAAAAGGGTCGAATGGAATCAGAAACACTTGACTGGAGTCGAAAAGGGTCGAATGGAATCAGAAACACTTGACTGGAGTCGAAAAGAGTCGAATGGAATAAGAAACACTTGAGTCGAGTCAAAAGGTTCGAATCGAATAAGAAACACTTGACTGGAGTCGAAAAACGTCGAATGGAATCAGAAACACTTGAGTCGAGTCGAAAAGGGTCGAATGGAATCATAAACACTTGAGTCGAGTCGAAAAGGGTCGAATGGAATCAGAAACACTTGACTGGAGTCGAAAAGGGTCGAAAGGAATCAGAAACACTTGACTGGAGTCGAAAAGGGTCGAAAGGAATCAGAAACACTTGACTGGAGTCGAAAAGGGTCCAAAGGATTCAGAAACACTTGACTGGAGTCGAAAAGGGTCGAATGGAATCAGAAACACTTGACTGGAGTCGAAAAGGGTCGAATGGAATCAGAAACACTTGACTGGAGTCGAAAAGGGTCGAATGGAATCAGAAACACTTGAGTCGAGTTGAAAAGGGTCGAATGGAATCAGAAACACTTGAGTCGAGTCGAAAATGTTCGAATGGAATGAGAAACACTTGAGTCGAGTCGAAAAGGGTCGAATGGAATCAGAAACACTTGAGTCGAGTCGAAAAGGGTCGAATGGAATCAGAAACACTTGACTGGAGTCGAAAAGGGTCGAATGGAATGAGAAACACTTGAGTGGAGTCGAAAAGGGTCGAATGGAATCAGAAACACTTGACTGGAGTCGAAAAGGGTCCACAGGAATCAGAAACACTTGACTGGAGTCGAAAAGGGTCCAGAGGAATCAGAAACACTTGACTGGAGTCGAAAAGGGTCGAATGGAATCAGAAACACTTGAGTCGAGTCGAAAAGGGTCGAATGGAATCGGAAACACTTGCCTGGAGTCGAAATTGGTCAAATGGATTCAGAAACACTTGAGTCGAGTCGAAAAGGGTCGAATGGAATCAGAAACACTTGAGTCGAGTCGAAAAGGGTCGAATGGAATCAGAAACACTTGAATGGAGTCGAAAAGGATCCAAAGGAATCAGAAACACTTGACTGGAGTGGACATAGGTCGAATGGAATCAGAAACACTTGCCTGGAGTCAAAAAGGGTCGAATGGAATCAGAAACACTTGAGTCGAGTCGAAAATGTTCGAATGGAATGAGAAACACTTTAGTCGAGTCGAAAAGGGTCGAATGGAGTCAGAAACACTTGAGTCGAGTCGAAAAGGGTCGAATGGAATCAGAAACACTTGAGTCGAGTCGAAAAGGGTCGAATGGAATCAGAAACACTTGACTGGATTCGAAATGGGTCGAATGGAATCAGAAACACTTGACTGGAGTCGAAAAGGGTCGAATGGAATCAGAAACACTTGAGTCGAGTCGAAAAGGTCGAATGGAATCAGAAACACTTGACTGGAGTCGAAAAGGGTCGAATGGAATGAGAAACACTTGAGTGGAGTCGAAAAGGGTCGAATGGAATCAGAAACACTTGAGTCGAGTCGAAAAGGGTCGAATGGAATCAGAAATACTTGACTGGAGTCGAAAAGTGTCGAATGGAATCAGAAAC
This sequence comes from Vulpes vulpes, assembly GCF_048418805.1. Taxonomy (NCBI): domain Eukaryota; kingdom Metazoa; phylum Chordata; class Mammalia; order Carnivora; family Canidae; genus Vulpes; species Vulpes vulpes. The sequence goes on from NC_132782.1 coordinate 488,787, forward strand.
ACCTGAGTCGAGTCGAAAAGGGTCGAATGGAATCAGAAACACTTGACTGGAGTCGAAAAGTGTCGAATGGAATCAGAAATGCTTGACTGGAGTCGAAAAGGGTCCAAAGGAATCAGAGACACTTGCCTGGAGTCGAAAGGGTCGAATAGAATCAGAAACACTTGACTGGGGTCGAAAAGGGTCGACTGGAATAAGAAACACTTGACTGGAGTCGAAAAGGGTCGAATGGAATCAGAAACACTTTAGTCGAGTCGAAAAGGGTCGAATGGAATCAGAAACACTTGACTGGAGTCAAAAAGGGTCGAATCGAATCAGAAACACTTGACTGGAGTCGAAAAGGATCCAGAGGAATCAGAAACACTTGACTGGGGTCGAAAAGTGTCGAATGGAATCAGAAACACTTGAGTCGAGTCGAAAAGGGTCGAATGCAATCAGAAACACTTGACTGGAGTGTAAAAGGGTGGAATGGAATCAGAAACACTTGACTGGAGTCGAAAAGGGTCGAATGGAATCAGACACACTTGAGTCGAGTCCAAAAGGTTCGAATGGAATCAGAAACACTTGAGTCGAGTCGAAAAGGGTCGAATGGAATCGGAAACACTTGACTGGAGTCGAAAAGGGTCGAATGGAATCAGAAACACTTGACTGGAGGGTAAAAGGGTGGAATGGAATCAGAAACACTTGACTGGAGTCGGAAAGGGTCGAATGGAATCAGAAACACTTGACTGGAGTCTGAAAGGGTCGAATGGAATCAGACACACTTGAGTCGAGTCGAAAAGGGTCGAATGGAATAGAAACACTTGACTGGAGTCGAAAAGGGTTGAATGAAATCAGAAACACTTGACTGGAGTCGAAAAGGGTCGAATGGAATCAGACACACTTGAGTCGAGTCGAAAAGGGTCGAATGGAATAGAAACACTTGACTGGAGTCGAAAAGGGTTGAATGAAATCAGAAACACTTGCCTGGAGTCGAAAATGGTCCAATGGAATCAGAAACACTTGAGTCGAGTCGAAAAGGGTCGAATGGAATCAGAAACACTTGAGTCGAATTGAAAAGGGTCGAATGGAATCAGAAACACTTGCCTGGCGTCGAAAAGGGTCGAATGGAATCAGAAACACTTGAGTCTATTAGAAAAGGGTCGAATGGAATCAGAAACACTTGACTGGAGTCGAAAAGGGTTGAAAGGAATCAGAAACACTTGACTGGAGTCGAAAAGGGTCGAATGGAATCAGAAACACTTGACTGGAGTCGAATAGGGTCGAAAGGAATCAGAAACACTTGACTGGAGTCGAAAAGGGTCCAAAGGATTCAGAAACACTTGACTGGAGTCGAAAAGGGTCGAATGGAATCAGAAACACTTGACTGGAGTCGAAAAGGGTCGAATGGAATCAGAAACACTTGAGTCGAGTCGAAAAGGGTCGAATGGAATCAGAAACACTTGAGTCGAGTCGAAAAGGGTCGAATGGAATCAGAAACACTTGACTGGATTCGAAATGGGTCGAATGGAATCAGAAAAAATTGACTGGAGTCGAAAAGGGTCGAATGGAATCAGAAACACTTGAGTCGAGTCGAAAAGGTCGAATGGAATCAGAAACACTTGACTGGAGTCGAAAAGGGTCGAATGGAATGAGAAACACTTGAGTGGAGTCGAAAAGGGTCGAATGGAATCAGAAACACTTGAGTCGAGTCGAAAAGGGTCGAATGGAATCAGAAATACTTGACTGGAGTCGAAAAGTGTCGAATGGAATCAGAAACACCTGAGTCGAGTCGAAAAGGGTCGAATGGAATCAGAAACACTTGACTGGAGTCGAAAAGTGTCGAATGGAATCAGAAATGCTTGACTGGAGTCGAAAAGGGTCCAAAGGAATCAGAGACACTTGCCTGGAGTCGAAAGGGTCGAATAGAATCAGAAACACTTGACTGGGGTCGAAAAGGGTCGACTGGAATAAGAAACACTTGACTGGAGTCGAAAAGGGTCGAATGGAATCAGAAACACTTTAGTCGAGTCGAAAAGGGTCGAATGGAATCAGAAACACTTGACTGGAGTCAAAAAGGGTCGAATCGAATCAGAAACACTTGACTGGAGTCGAAAAGGATCCAGAGGAATCAGAAACACTTGACTGGGGTCGAAAAGTGTCGAATGGAATCAGAAACACTTGAGTCGAGTCGAAAAGGGTCGAATGCAATCAGAAACACTTGACTGGAGTGTAAAAGGGTGGAATGGAATCAGAAACACTTGACTGGAGTCGAAAAGGGTCGAATGGAATCAGACACACTTGAGTCGAGTCCAAAAGGTTCGAATGGAATCAGAAACACTTGAGTCGAGTCGAAAAGGGTCGAATGGAATCGGAAACACTTGACTGGAGTCGAAAAGGGTCGAATGGAATCAGAAACACTTGACTGGAGGGTAAAAGGGTGGAATGGAATCAGAAACACTTGACTGGAGTCGGAAAGGGTCGAATGGAATCAGAAACACTTGACTGGAGTCTGAAAGGGTCGAATGGAATCAGACACACTTGAGTCGAGTCGAAAAGGGTCGAATGGAATAGAAACACTTGACTGGAGTCGAAAAGGGTTGAATGAAATCAGAAACACTTGACTGGAGTCGAAAAGGGTCGAATGGAATCAGACACACTTGAGTCGAGTCGAAAAGGGTCGAATGGAATAGAAACACTTGACTGGAGTCGAAAAGGGTTGAATGAAATCAGAAACACTTGCCTGGAGTCGAAAATGGTCCAATGGAATCAGAAACACTTGAGTCGAGTCGAAAAGGGTCGAATGGAATCAGAAACACTTGAGTCTATTCGAAAAGGGTCGAATGGAATCAGAAACACTTGACTGGAGTCGAAAAGGGTCGAATGGAATGAGAAACAATTGAGTGGAGTCGAAAAGGGTCGAATGGAATCAGAAACACTTGACTGGAGTCGAAAAGGGTCCACAGGAATCAGAAACACTTGACTGGAGTCGAAAAGGGTCCAGAGGAATCAGAAACACTTGACTGGAGTCGAAAAGGGTCGAATGGAATCAGAAACACTTGAGTCGAGTCGAAAAGGGTCGAATGGAATCGGAAACACTTGCCTGGAGTCGAAATTGGTCAAATGGATTCAGAAACACTTGAGTCGAGTCGAAAAGGGTCGAATGGAATCAGAAACACTTGAGTCGAGTCGAAAAGGGTCGAATGGAATCAGAAACACTTGAATGGAGTCGAAAAGGATCCAAAGGAATCAGAAACACTTGACTGGAGTGGACATAGGTCGAATGGAATCAGAAACACTTGCCTGGAGTCAAAAAGGGTCGAATGGAATCAGAAACACTTGAGTCGAGTCGAAAATGTTCGAATGGAATGAGAAACACTTTAGTCGAGTCGAAAAGGGTCGAATGGAGTCAGAAACACTTGAGTCGAGTCGAAAAGGGTCGAATGGAATCAGAAACACTTGAGTCGAGTCGAAAAGGGTCGAATGGAATCAGAAACACTTGACTGGATTCGAAATGGGTCGAATGGAATCAGAAACACTTGACTGGAGTCGAAAAGGGTCGAATGGAATCAGAAACACTTGAGTCGAGTCGAAAAGGTCGAATGGAATCAGAAACACTTGACTGGAGTCGAAAAGGGTCGAATGGAATGAGAAACACTTGAGTGGAGTCGAAAAGGGTCGAATGGAATCAGAAACACTTGAGTCGAGTCGAAAAGGGTCGAATGGAATCAGAAATACTTGACTGGAGTCGAAAAGTGTCGAATGGAATCAGAAACACCTGAGTCGAGTCGAAAAGGGTCGAATGGAATCAGAAACACTTGACTGGAGTCGAAAAGTGTCGAATGGAATCAGAAATGCTTGACTGGAGTCGAAAAGGGTCCAAAGGAATCAGAGACACTTGCCTGGAGTCGAAAGGGTCGAATAGAATCAGAAACACTTGACTGGAGTCGAAAAGGGTCGAATGGAATGAGAAACACTTGAGTGGAGTCGAAAAGGGTCGAATGGAATCAGAAACACTTGACTGGAGTCGAAAAGGGTCCACAGGAATCAGAAACACTTGACTGGAGTCGAAAAGGGTCCAGAGGAATCAGAAACACTTGACTGGAGTCGAAAAGGGTCCAGAGGAATCAGAAACACTTGACTGGGGTCGAAAAGTGTCGAATGGAATCAGAAACACTTGAGTCGAGTCGAAAAGCGTCGAATGGAATCAGAAACACTTGACTGGAGTGTAAAAGGGTGGAATGGAATCAGAAACACTTGACTGGAGTCGAAAAGGGTCGAATGGAATCAGAAACACTTGAGTCGAGTCGAAAAGGTCGAATGGAATCAGAAACACTTGACTGGAGTCGAAAAGGGTCGAATGGAATGAGAAACACTTGAGTGGAGTCGAAAAGGGTCGAATGGAATCAGAAACACTTGAGTCGAGTCGAAAAGGGTCGAATGGAATCAGAAATACTTGACTGGAGTCGAAAAGTGTCGAATGGAATCAGAAACACCTGAGTCGAGTCGAAAAGGGTCGAATGGAATCAGAAACACTTGACTGGAGTCGAAAAGTGTCGAATGGAATCAGAAATGCTTGACTGGAGTCGAAAAGGGTCCAAAGGAATCAGAGACACTTGCCTGGAGTCGAAAGGGTCGAATAGAATCAGAAACACTTGACTGGGGTCGAAAAGGGTCGACTGGAATAAGAAACACTTGACTGGAGTCGAAAAGGGTCGAATGGAATCAGAAACACTTTAGTCGAGTCGAAAAGGGTCGAATGGAATCAGAAACACTTGACTGGAGTCAAAAAGGGTCGAATCGAATCAGAAACACTTGACTGGAGTCGAAAAGGATCCAGAGGAATCAGAAACACTTGACTGGGGTCGAAAAGTGTCGAATGGAATCAGAAACACTTGAGTCGAGTCGAAAAGGGTCGAATGCAATCAGAAACACTTGACTGGAGTGTAAAAGGGTGGAATGGAATCAGAAACACTTGACTGGAGTCGAAAAGGGTCGAATGGAATCAGACACACTTGAGTCGAGTCCAAAAGGTTCGAATGGAATCAGAAACACTTGAGTCGAGTCGAAAAGGGTCGAATGGAATCGGAAACACTTGACTGGAGTCGAAAAGGGTCGAATGGAATCAGAAACACTTGACTGGAGGGTAAAAGGGTGGAATGGAATCAGAAACACTTGACTGGAGTCGGAAAGGGTCGAATGGAATCAGAAACACTTGACTGGAGTCTGAAAGGGTCGAATGGAATCAGACACACTTGAGTTGAGTCGAAAAGGGTCGAATGGAATAGAAACACTTGACTGGAGTCGAAAAGGGTTGAATGAAATCAGAAACACTTGACTGGAGTCGAAAAGGGTCGAATGGAATCAGACACACTTGAGTCGAGTCGAAAAGGGTCGAATGGAATAGAAACACTTGACTGGAGTCGAAAAGGGTTGAATGAAATCAGAAACACTTGCCTGGAGTCGAAAATGGTCCAATGGAATCAGAAACACTTGAGTCGAGTCGAAAAGGGTCGAATGGAATCAGAAACACTTGAGTCGAATTGAAAAGGGTCGAATGGAATCAGAAACACTTGCCTGGCGTCGAAAAGGGTCGAATGGAATCAGAAACACTTGAGTCTATTCGAAAAGGGTCGAATGGAATCAGAAACACTTGACTGGAGTCGAAAAGGGTTGAAAGGAATCAGAAACACTTGACTGGAGTCGAAAAGGGTCGAATGGAATCAGAAACACTTGACTGGAGTCGAAAAGGGTCGAAAGGAATCAAAAACAATTGACTGGAGTCGAAAAGGGTCCAAAGGATTCAGAAACACTTGACTGGAGTCGAAAAGGGTCGAATGGAATCAGAAACACTTGACTGGAGTCGAAAAGGGTCGAATGGAATCAGAAACACTTGAGTCGAGTCGAAAAGGGTCGAATGGAATCAGAAACACTTGAATGGAGTCGAAAAGGATCCAAAAAAATCAGAAACACTTGACTGGAGTCGACATAGGTCGAATGGAATCAGAAACACTTGACTGGAGTCAAAAAGGGTCGAATGGAATCAGAAACACTAGAGTCGAGTCGAAAAGTGTCGAATGGAATCAGAAACACTTGAGTCGAGTCGAAAAGGGTCGAATGGAATCAGAAACACTTGAGTCGAGTCGAAAAGGGTCGAATGGAATCAGAAACACTTGAGTCGAGTCGAAAATGTTCGAATGGAATCAGAAACACTTGAGTCGAGTCGAAAAGGGTCGAATGGAATCAGAAACACTTGAGTCGAGTCGAAAAGGGTCGAATGGAATCAGAAACACTTGAGTCGAGTCGAAAAGGGTCGAATGGAATCAGAAACACTTGACTGGATTCGAAATGGGTCGAATGGAATCAGAAACACTTGACTGGAGTCGAAAAGGGTCGAATGGAATCAGAAACACTTGAGTCGAGTCAAAAAGGTCGAATGGAATCAGAAACACTTGACTGGAGTCGAAAAGGGTCGAATGGAATGAGAAACACTTGAGTGGAGTCGAAAAGGGTCGAATGGAATCAGGAACACTTGAGTCGAGTCGAAAAGGGTCGAATGGAATCAGAAATACTTGACTGGAGTCGAAAAGTGTCGAATGGAATCAGAAACGCTTGACTGCAGTCGAAAAGGGTCCAAAGGAATCAGAGACACTTGCCTGGAGTCGAAAGGGTCGAATAGAATCAGAAACACTTGACTGGGGTCAGAAACGGTCCACGGGAATAAGAAACACTTGACTGGAGTCGAAAAGGGTCGAATGGAATCAGAAACACTTTAGTCGAGTCGAAAAGGGTCGAATGGAATCAGAAACACTTGACTGGAGTCGAAAATGGTCGAGTGGAATCAGAAACACTTGACTGGAGTCAAAAAGTGTCGAATGCAATCAGAAACACTTGACTGGAGTCGAAAAGGGTCGAATGGAATCAGAAACACTTGACTGGAGTCGAAAAGGGTCGAATGGAATCAGAAACACTTGACTGGAGTCGAGAAGGGTCGAATGGAATCAGAAACACTTGACTGGAGTCGAAAACGGTCCAAAGGATTCAGAAACACTTGACTGGAGTCGAAAAGGGCAGAATGGAATCAGAAACACTTGACTGGAGTCGAAAACAGTCGAATGGAATCAGAAACACTTAACTGGAGTCGAAAAGGGTAGAATGGAATCAGAAAAACTTTAGTCGAGTCGAAAAGGGTGAAATGGAATCAGAAACACTTGACTGGAGTCGAAAACGGTCCAGAGGAGTCAGAAACACTTGACTGGGGTCGAAAAGTGTCGAATGGCATCAGAAACACTTGAGTCAAGTTGAAAAGGGTCGAATGGAATCAGAAACACTTGCCTGGCGTCGAAAAGGGTTGATGGAATCAGAAACACTTGACTGGAGTCGAAAAGCATCGAAAGGAATCAGAAACACTTGAGTCTATTCGAAAAGGGTCGAATGGAATCAGAAACACCTGAGTCGAGTCGAAAAGGGTCGAATGGAATCACAAACACTTGACTGGAGTCAAAAAGGGTCGAATCGAATCAGAAACACTTGACCGGAATCGAAAAGGGTCGAATGGAATCAGAAACACCTGACTGGAGTCGAAAAGGGTCGAATGGAATCAGAAACACTTGATTGGAGTCGAAAAGGGTCGATTGGAATCAGAAACACCTGAGTCGAGTCGAAAAGGGTCTAATGGAATCACAAACACTTGAATGGAGTCGAAAAGGGTCGAATGGAATCAGAAACACTTGACTGGAGTTGAAAAGGGTCCAAAGGATTCAGAGACACTTGACGGGATTCGAGAAGGGTCGAATAGAATCAGAAACAATTGACTGGGGTCGAAAAGTGTCGAATGGAATCAGAAACACTTGAGTCCAGTCGAAAAGGGTCGAATGGAATCAGAAACACTTGACTGGAGTGTAAAAGGGTGGAATGGAATCAGAAACACTTGACTGGAGTCGAAAAGGGTCGAATGGAATCAGAGACACTTGAGTCGAGTCCAAAAGGTTCGAATGGAATCAGAAACACTTGAGTCGAGTCGAAAAGGGTCGAATGGAATCGGAAACACTTGACTGGAGTCGAAAAGGGTCGAATGGAATCAGAAACACTTGACTGGAGTGTAAAAGCGTGGAATGGAATCAGAAACACTTGACTGGAGTCGAAAAGGGTCGAATGGAATCAGAAAAACTTGACAGGAGTCGAAAAGGGTCGAATAGAATCAGAAACACTTGAGTCGAGTCGAAAAGGGTCGAATGGAATCAGAAACACTTGACTGGAGTCGAAAAGAGTCGAATGGAATGAGAAACACTTGACTGGAGTCGAAAAGGGTCGAATGGAATCAGAAACACTTGAGTCGAGTCGAAAAGGGTCGAATGGAATCAGAAACACTTGAGTCGAGTCGAAAAGGGTCGAATGGAATCAAAAACAGTTGAGTTGAGTCGAAAAGGGTCGAATGGAATCAGAAACACTTGAGTCGAGTCGAAAAGGGTCAAATGGAATCAGAAACACTTGAGTCGAGTAGAAAAGGGTCGAATGGAATCAGAAACAGTTGAGTCGAGTCGAAAAGGGTCGAATGGAATCAGAAACACTTGAGTCGAGTCGAAAATGGTCGAATGGAATCAGAAACACTTGACTGGAGTCGCAAAGGGTCGAATGGAATCAGAAACGCTTGACTGGAGTCGAAAAGGGTCCAAAGGAATCAGAGACACTTGACTGGAGTCGAAAGGGTCGAATAGAATCAGAAACACTTGACTGAGGTCGAAAAGGGTCGAATGGAATAAGAAACACTTGACTGGAGTCGAAAAGGGTCGAATGGATCAGAAACACTTTAGTCGAGTCGAAAAGGGTCGAATGGAATCAGAAACACTTGACTGGAGTCGAAAAGGGTCGAATGGAATCAGAAACACTTGACTGGAGTCAAAAAGGGTCGAATGGAATCAGAAACACTTGACTGGAGTCGAAAAGGGTCCAGAGGAATCAGAAACACTGGACTGGGGTCGAAAAGTGTCGAATGGAATCAGAAACACTTGAGTCGAGTCGAACACGATCGAATGGAATCAGAAACACTTGACTGGAGTCGAAAAGGGTCGAATGGAATCAGAAACACTTGACTGGAGTCGAAAAGGGTCCAAAGGATTCAGAGACACTTGACGGGAGTCGAGAAGGGTCGAATAGAATCAGAAACACTTGAGTCGAGTCGAAAAGGGTCGAATGGAATCAGAAACACTTGAGTCAAGTCGAAAAGCGTCGAATGGAATCAGAAACACTTGAATGGAGTCGAGAAGGGTCGAATGGAATCAGAAACACTTGACTGGAGTCGAAAAGGGTCGAATGGAATCAGAAACACTTGACTGGAGTTGAAAAGGGTCCAAAGGATTCAGAGACACTTGACGGGAGTCGAGAAGGGTCGAATAGAATCAGAAACACTTGACTGGAGTCGAAAAGGGTCGAATGGAATAAGAAACACTTGACTGGAGTCGAAAAGGTTCGAATGGAATCAGAAACACTTTAGTCGAGTCGAAAAGGGTCGAATGGAATCAGAAACACTTGACTGGAGTCGAAAAGGGTCGAATGGAATCAGAAACACTTGAGTTGAGTTGAAAAGGGTCGAATGGAATCAGAAACACCTGCGTCGAGTCGAAAAGGGTCGAATGGAATCAGAAACACTTGAATCGAGTCTAAAAGGGTCGAATGGAATCAGAAACACTTGACTGGATTCGAGAAGGGTCGAATGGAATCAGAAACACTTGACTGGAGTCGAAAAGGGTCCAAAGCATTCAGAAACACTTGACAGGAGTCGAAAAGGGTCGAATGGAATCAGAAACACTTGAGTCGTGTCGAAGAGGGTCGAATGGAATCAGAAACACTTGACTGGAGTCGAAAAGGGTCGAATGGAATCACAAACACTTCAGTCGAGTCGAAAAGTGTCGAATGGAATCAGAAACACTTGAATGGAGTCGAAAAAGATCCAAAGGAATCAGAAACACTTGACTGGATTCGAAATAGGTCGAATGGAATCAGAAAAACTTGACTGGAGTCAAAAAGGGTCGAATGGAATCAGAAACACTTGAGTCGAGTCGAAAAGGGTCGAATGGAATCAGAAACACTTGACTGGAGTCGAAAAGTGTCGAATGGAATCAGAAACACTTGAGTCGAATTGAAAAGGGTCGAATGGAATCAGAAACACTTGCCTGGCGTCGAAAAGGGTCGAATGGAATCAGAAACACTTGAGTCTATTCGAAAAGGGTCGAATGGAATCAGAAACACTTGACAGGAGTCGAAAAGGGTCGAAAGGAATCAGAAACACTTGACTGGAGTCGAAAAGGGTCCAAAGGATTCAGAAACACTTGACTGGAGTCGAAAAGGGTCGAATGGAATCAGAAACACTTGACTGGAGTCGAAAAGGGTCGAATGGAATCAGAAACACTTGAGTCGAGTCGAAAAGGGTCGAATGGAATCAGAAACACTTGAGTCGAGTCGAAAATGTTCGAATGGAATGAGAAACACTTGAGTCGAGTCGAAAAGGGTCGAATGGAATCAGAAACACTTGACTGGATTCGAAAAGGGTCGAATGGAATCCGAAACACTTGACTGGAGTCGAAAAGGGTCGAATGGAATCAGAAACACTTGAGTCGAGTCGAAAAGGTCGAATGGAATCAGAAACACTTGACTGGAGTCGAAAAGGGTCGAATGGAATGAGAAACACTTGAGTGGAGTCGAAAAGGGTCGAATGGAATCAGAAACACTTGACTGGAGTCGAAAAGGGTCCACAGGAATCAGAAACACTTGACTGGATTCGAAATGGGTCGAATGGAATCAGAAACACTTGACTGGAGTCGAAAAGGGTCGAATGGAATCAGAAACACCTGAGTCGAGTCGAAAAGGGTCGAATGGAATCAGAAACACTTGACTGGAGTCGAAAAGGGTCGAATGGAATGAGAAACACTTGAGTGGAGTCGAAAAGGGTCGAATGGAATCAGAAACACTTGAGTCGAGTCGAAAAGGGTCGAATGGAATCAGAAATACTTGACTGGAGTCGAAAAGTGTCGAATGGAATCAGAAACACCTGAGTCGAGTCGAAAAGGGTCGAATGGAATCAGAAACACTTGACTGGAGTCGAAAAGTGTCGAATGGAATCAGAAATGCTTGACTGGAGTCGAAAAGGGTCCAAAGGAATCAGAGACACTTGCCTGGAGTCGAAAGGGTCGAATAGAATCAGAAACACTTGACTGGGGTCGAAAAGGGTCGACTGGAATAAGAAACACTTGACTGGAGTCGAAAAGGGTCGAATGGAATCAGAAACACTTTAGTCGAGTCGAAAAGGGTCGAATGGAATCAGAAACACTTGACTGGAGTCAAAAAGGGTCGAATCGAATCAGAAACACTTGACTGGAGTCGAAAAGGATCCAGAGGAATCAGAAACACTTGACTGGGGTCGAAAAGTGTCGAATGGAATCAGAAACACTTGAGTCGAGTCGAAAAGGGTCGAATGCAATCAGAAACACTTGACTGGAGTGTAAAAGGGTGGAATGGAATCAGAAACACTTGACTGGAGTCGAAAAGGGTCGCATGGAATCAGAAACACTTGACTGGAGTCGAAATGGGTCGAATGGAATGAGAAACACTTGAGTGGAGTCGAAAAGGGTCGAATGGAATCAGAAACACTTGAATCGAGTCTAAAAGGGTCGAATGGAATCAGAAAAACTTGACTGGATTCGAGAAGGGTCGAATGGAATCAGAAACACTTGACTGGAGTCGAAAAGGGTCCAAAGGATTCAGAAACACTTGACTGGAGTCGAAAAGGGTCGAATGGAATCAGAAACACTTGACTGGAGTCGAAAAGGGTCGAATGGAATCACAAACACTTCAGTCGAGTCGAAAAGTGTCGAATGGAATCAGAAACACCGGCGTCGAGTCGAAAAGGGTCGAATGGAATCAGAAACACTTGAATCGAGTCTAAAAGGGTCGAATGGAATCAGAAACACTTGACTGGATTCGAGAAGGGTCGAATGGAATCAGAAACACTTGACTGGAGTCGAAAAGGGTACAAAGGATTCAGAAACACTTGACTGGAGTCGAAAAGGGTCGAATGGAATCAGAAACACTTGAGTCGAGTCGAAAAGGGTCGAATGGAATCAGAAACACTTGACTGGAGTCGAAAAGGGTCGAATGGAATCACAAACACTTCAGTCGAGTCGAAAAGTGTCGAATGGAATCAGAAACACTTGAATGGAGTCGAAAAAGATCCAAAGGAATCAGAAACACTTGACTGGATTCGAAATAGGTCGAATGGAATCAGAAAAACTTGACTGGAGTCAAAAAGGGTCAAATGGAATCAGAAACACTTGAGTCGAGTCGAAAAGGGTCGAATGGAATCAGAAACACTTGACTGGAGTCGAAAAGTGTCGAATGGAATCAGAAACACTTGAGTCGAATTGAAAAGGGTCGAATGGAATCAGAAACACTTGCCTGGCGTCGAAAATGGTCGAATGGAATCAGAAACACTTGAGTCTATTCGAAAAGGGTCGAATGGAATCAGAAACACTTGACTGGAGTCGAAAAGGGTCGAAAGGAATCAGAAACACTTGACTGGAGTCGAAAAGGGTCCAAAGGATTCAGAAACACTTGACTGGAGTCAAAAAGGGTCGAATGGAATCAGAAACACTTGACTGGAGTCGAAAAGGGTCGAATGGAATCAGAAACACTTGACTGGAGTCGAAAAGGGTCGAATGGAATCAGAAACACTTGAGTCGAGTCGAAAAGGGTCGAATGGAATCAGAAACACTTGAGTCGAGTCGAAAATGTTCGAATGGAATGAGAAACACTTGAGTCGAGTCGAAAAGGGTCGAATGGAATCAGAAACACTTGACTGGATTCGAAAAGGGTCGAATGGAATCAGAAACACTTGACTGGAGTCGAAAAGGGTCGAATGGAATCAGAAACACTTGAGTCGAGTCGAAAAGGTCGAATGGAATCAGAAACACTTGACTGGAGTCGAAAAGGGTCGAATGGAATCACAAACACTTCAGTCGAGTCGAAAAGTGTCGAATGGAATCAGAAACACTTGAATGGAGTCGAAAAAGATCCAAAGGAATCAGAAACAATTGACTGGAGTCGAAAAGGGTCGAATGGAATGAGAAACACTTGAGTGGAGTCGAAAAGTGTCGAATGGAATCAGAAACACTTGACTGGAGTGTAAAAGGGTGGAATGGAATCAGAAACACTTGACTGGAGTCGAAAAGGGTCCAGAGGAATCAGAAACACTTGACTGGAGTCGAAAAGGTTCCAGAGGAATCAGAAACACTTGACTGGGGTCGAAAAGTGTCGAATGGAATCAGAAACACTTGAGTCGAGTCGAAAAGGGTCGAATGGAATCAGAAACACTTGACTGGAGTGTAAAAGGGTGGAATGGAATCAGAAACACTTGACTGGAGTCGAAAAGGGTCGAATGGAATCAGATACACATGAGTCGAGTCCAAAAGGTTCGAATGGAATCAGAAACACTTGAGTCGAGTCGAAAAGGGTCGAATGGAATCGGAAACACTTGCCTGGAGTCGAAATTGGTCAAATGGATTCAGAAACACTTGAGTCGAGTCGAAAAGTGTCGAATGGAATCAGAAACACTTGAGTCGAGTCGAAAAGGGTCGAATGGAATCAGAAACACTTGAATGGAGTCGAAAAGGATCCAAAGGAATCAGAAACACTTGACTGGAGTGGACATAGGTCGAATGGAATCAGAAACACTTGACTGGAGTCAAAAAGGGTCGAATGGAATCAGAAACACTTGAGTCGAGTCGAAAATGTTCGAATGGAATGAGAAACACTTTAGTCGAGTCGAAAAGGGTCGAATGGAGTCAGAAACACTTGAGTCGAGTCGAAAAGGGTCGAATGGAATCAGAAACACTTGAGTCGAGTCGAAAAGGGTCGATTGGAATCAGAAACTCTTGACTGGATTCGAAATGGGTCGAATGGAATCAGAAACACTTGACTGGAGTCGAAAAGGGTCGAATGGAATCAGAAACACTTGAGTCGAGTCGAAAAGGTCGAATGGAATCAGAAACACTTGACTGGAGTCGAAAAGGGTCGAATGGAATGAGAAACACTTGAGTGGAGTCGAAAAGGGTCGAATGGAATCAGAAACACTTGAGTCGAGTCGAAAAGGGTCGAATGGAATCAGAAATACTTGACTGGAGTCGAAAAGTGTCGAATGGAATCAGAAACACCTGAGTCGAGTCGAAAAGGGTCGAATGGAATCAGAAACACTTGACTGGAGTCGAAAAGTGTCGAATGGAATCAGAAATACTTGACTGGAGTCGAAAAGGGTCCAAAGGAATCAGAGACACTTGCCTGGAGTCGAAAGGGTCGAATAGAATCAGAAACACTTGACTGGGGTCGAAAAGGGTCGACTGGAATAAGAAACACTTGACTGGAGTCGAAAAGGGTCGAATGGAATCAGAAACACTTGAGTCGAGTCGAAAAGGGTCGAATGCAATCAGAAACACTTGACTGGAGTGTAAAAGGGTGGAATGGAATCAGAAACACTTGACTGGAGTCGAAAAGGGTCGAATGGAATCAGAAACACTTGAGTCGAGTCGAAAAGGGTCGAATGCAATCAGAAACACTTGACTGGAGTGTAAAAGGGTGGAATGGAATCAGAAACACTTGACTGGAGTCGAAAAGGGTCGAATGGAATCAGAAACACTTGACTGGAGTCGAAAATGTTCGAATGGAATGAGAAACACTTGAGTCGAGTCGAAAAGGGTCGAATGGAATCAGAAACACTTGAGTCGAGTCGAAAAGGGTCGAATGGAATCAGAAATACTTGAGTCGAGTCGAAAAGGGTCGAATGGAATCAGAAACACTTGACTGGATTCGAAATGGGTCGAATGGAATCAGAAACACTTGACTGGAGTCGAAAAGGGTCGAATGGAATCAGAAACACTTGAGTCGAGTCGAAAAGGTCGAATGGAATCAGAAACACTTGACTGGAGTCGAAAAGGGTCGAATGGAATGAGAAACACTTGAGTGGAGTCGAAAAGGGTCGAATGGAATCAGAAACACTTGACTGGAGTCGAAAAGGGTCCACAGGAATCAGAAACACTTGACTGGAGTCGAAAAGGGTCCAGAGGAATCAGAAACACTTGACTGGAGTCGAAAAGGGTCCAGAGGAATCAGAAACACTTGACTGGGGTCGAAAAGTGTCGAATGGAATCAGAAACACCTGAGTCGATTCGAAAAGGGTCGAATGGAATCAGAAACACTTGACTGGAGTCGAAAAGGGTCGAATGGAATCAGAAACACTTGAGTCGAGTCGAAAAGGGTCGAATGGAATCAGAAACACTTTAGTCGAGTCGAAAAGGGTCGAATGGAATCAGAAACACTTGAGTCGAGTCGAAAAGGTCGAATGGAATCAGAAACACTTGACTGGAGTCGAAAAGGGTCGAATGGAATGAGAAACACTTGAGTGGAGTCGAAAAGGGTCGAATGGAATCAGAAACACTTGAGTCGAGTCGAAAAGGGTCGAATGGAATCAGAAATACTTGACTGGAGTCGAAAAGTGTCGAATGGAATCAGAAACACCTGAGTCGAGTCGAAAAGGGTCGAATGGAATCAGAAACACTTGACTGGAGTCGAAAAGTGTCGAATGGAATCAGAAATGCTTGACTGGAGTCGAAAAGGGACCAAAGGAATCAGAGACACTTGCCTGGAGTCGAAAGGGTCGAATAGAATCAGAAACACTTGACTGGGGTCGAAAAGGGTCGACTGGAATAAGAAACACTTGACTGGAGTCGAAAAGGGTCGAATGGAATCAGAAACACTTTAGTCGAGTCGAAAAGGGTCGAATGGAATCAGAAACACTTGACTGGAGGCAAAAAGGGTCGAATCGAATCAGAAACACTTGACTGGAGTCGAAAAGGATCCAGAGGAATCAGAAACACTTGACTGGGGTCGAAAAGTGTCGAATGGAATCAGAAACACTTGAGTCGAGTCGAAAAGGGTCGAATGCAATCAGAAACACTTGACTGGAGTGTAAAAGGGTGGAATGGAATCAGAAACACTTGACTGGAGTCGAAAAGGGTCGAATGGAATCAGAAACACTTGACTGGAGTCGAAAAGGTTCGAATGGAATCAGAAACACTTGAGTCGAGTCGAAAAGGGTCGAATGGAATCAGAAACACTTGAGTCGAGTCGAAAATGTTCGAATGGAATGAGAAACACTTGAGTCGAGTCGAAAAGGGTCGAATGGAATCAGAAACACTTGAGTCGAGTCGAAAAGGGTCGAATGGAATCAGAAATACTTGAGTCGAGTCGAAAAGGGTCGAATGGAATCAGAAACACTTGACTGGATTCGAAATGGGTCGAATGGAATCAGAAACACTTGACTGGAGTCGAAAAGGGTCGAATGGAATCAGAAACACTTGAGTCGAGTCGAAAAGGTCGAATGGAATCAGAAACACTTGACTGGAGTCGAAAAGGGTCGAATGGAATCAGACACACTTGAGTCGAGTCGAAAAGGGTCGAATGGAATCAGAAACACTTGACTGGAGTCGAAAAGGGTCCACAGGAATCAGAAACACTTGACTGGAGTCGAAAAGGGTCCAGAGGAATCAGAAACACTTGACTGGAGTCGAAAAGGGTCCAGAGGAATCAGAAACACTTGACTGGGGTCGAAAAGTGTCGAATGGAATCAGAAACACTTGAGTCGAGTCGAAAAGGTTCGAATGGAATCAGAAACACTTGACTGGAGTGTAAAAGGGTGGAATGGAATCAGAAACACTTGACTGGAGTCGAAAAGGGTCGAATGGAATCAGACACACATGAGTCGAGTCCAAAAGGTTCGAATGGAATCAGAAACACTTGAGTCGAGTCGAAAAGGGTCGAATGGAATCGGAAACACTTGCCTGGAGTCGAAATTGGTCAAATGGATTCAGAAACACTTGAGTCGAGTCGAAAAGGGTCGAATGGAATCAGAAACACTTGAGTCGAGTCGAAAAGGGTCGAATGGAATCAGAAACACTTGAATGGAGTCGAAAAGGATCCAAAGGAATCAGAAACACTTGACTGGAGTGGACATAGGTCGAATGGAATCAGAAACACTTGCCTGGAGTCAAAAAGGGTCGAATGGAATCAGAAACACTTGAGTCGAGTCGAAAATGTTCGAATGGAATGAGAAACACTTTAGTCGAGTCGAAAAGGGTCGAATGGAGTCAGAAACACTTGAGTCGAGTCGAAAAGGGTCGAATGGAATCAGAAACACTTGAGTCGAGTCGAAAAGGGTCGAATGGAATCAGAAACACTTGACTGGATTCGAAATGGGTCGAATGGAATCAGAAACACATGACTGGAGTCGAAAAGGGTCGAATGGAATCAGAAACACTTGAGTCGAGTCGAAAAGGTCGAATGGAATCAGAAACACTTGACTGGAGTCGAAAAGGGTCGAATGGAATGAGAAACACTTGAGTGGAGTCGAAAAGGGTCGAATGGAATCAGAAACACTTGAGTCGAGTCGAAAAGGGTCGAATGGAATCAGAAATACTTGACTGGAGTCGAAAAGTGTCGAATGGAATCAGAAACACCTGAGTCAAGTCGAAAAGGGTCGAATGGAATCAGAAACACTTGACTGGAGTCGAAAAGTGTCGAATGGAATCAGAAATGCTTGACTGGAGTCGAAAAGGGTCCAAGGAATCAGAGACACTTGCCTGGAGTCGAAAGGCTCGAATAGAATCAGAAACACTTGACTGGGGTCGAAAAGGGTCGAATGGAATCAGAAACACTTTAGTCGAGTCGAAAAGGTTCGAATGGAATCAGAAACACTTGACTGGAGTCAAAAAGGGTCGAATCGAATCAGAAACACTTGACTGGATTCGAAATGGGTCGAATGGAATCAGAAACACTTGACTGGAGTCGAAAAGGGTCGAATGGAATCAGAAACACTTGAGTCGAGTCGAAAAGGTCGAATGGAATCAGAAACACTTGACTGGAGTCGAAAAGGGTCGAATGGAATGAGAAACACTTGAGTGGAGTCGAAAAGGGTCGAATGGAATCAGAAACACTTGACTGGAGTCGAAAAGGGTCCACAGGAATCAGAAACACTTGACTGGAGTCGAAAAGGGTCCAGAGGAATCAGAAACACTTGACTGGAGTCGAAAAGGGTCCAGAGGAATCAGAAACACTTGACTGGGGTCGAAAAGTGTCGAATGGAATCAGAAACACCTGAGTCGATTCGAAAAGGGTCGAATGGAATCAGAAACACTTGACTGGAGTCGAAAAGGGTCGAATGGAATCAGAAACACTTGAGTCGAGTCGAAAAGGGTCGAATGGAATCAGAAACACTTTAGTCGAGTCGAAAAGGGTCGAATGGAATCAGAAACACTTGAGTCGAGTCGAAAAGGTCGAATGGAATCAGAAACACTTGACTGGAGTCGAAAAGGGTCGAATGGAATGAGAAACACTTGAGTGGAGTCGAAAAGGGTCGAATGGAATCAGAAACACTTGAGTCGAGTCGAAAAGGGTCGAATGGAATCAGAAATACTTGACTGGAGTCGAAAAGTGTCGAATGGAATCAGAAACACCTGAGTCGAGTCGAAAAGGGTCGAATGGAATCAGAAACACTTGACTGGAGTCGAAAAGTGTCGAATGGAATCAGAAATGCTTGACTGGAGTCGAAAAGGGACCAAAGGAATCAGAGACACTTGCCTGGAGTCGAAAGGGTCGAATAGAATCAGAAACACTTGACTGGGGTCGAAAAGGGTCGACTGGAATAAGAAACACTTGACTGGAGTCGAAAAGGGTCGAATGGAATCAGAAACACTTTAGTCGAGTCGAAAAGGGTCGAATGGAATCAGAAACACTTGACTGGAGGCAAAAAGGGTCGAATCGAATCAGAAACACTTGACTGGAGTCGAAAAGGATCCAGAGGAATCAGAAACACTTGACTGGGGTCGAAAAGTGTCGAATGGAATCAGAAACACTTGAGTCGAGTCGAAAAGGGTCGAATGCAATCAGAAACACTTGACTGGAGTGTAAAAGGGTGGAATGGAATCAGAAACACTTGACTGGAGTCGAAAAGGGTCGAATGGAATCAGAAACACTTGACTGGAGTCGAAAAGGTTCGAATGGAATCAGAAACACTTGAGTCGAGTCGAAAAGGGTCGAATGGAATCAGAAACACTTGAGTCGAGTCGAAAATGTTCGAATGGAATGAGAAACACTTGAGTCGAGTCGAAAAGGGTCGAATGGAATCAGAAACACTTGAGTCGAGTCGAAAAGGGTCGAATGGAATCAGAAATACTTGAGTCGAGTCGAAAAGGGTCGAATGGAATCAGAAACACTTGACTGGATTCGAAATGGGTCGAATGGAATCAGAAACACTTGACTGGAGTCGAAAAGGGTCGAATGGAATCAGAAACACTTGAGTCGAGTCGAAAAGGTCGAATGGAATCAGAAACACTTGACTGGAGTCGAAAAGGGTCGAATGGAATGAGAAACACTTGAGTGGAGTCGAAAAGGGTCGAATGGAATCAGAAACACTTGACTGGAGTCGAAAAGGGTCCACAGGAATCAGAAACACTTGACTGGAGTCGAAAAGGGTCCAGAGGAATCAGAAACACTTGACTGGAGTCGAAAAGGGTCCAGAGGAATCAGAAACACTTGACTGGGGTCGAAAAGTGTCGAATGGAATCAGAAACACTTGAGTCGAGTCGAAAAGGGTCGAATGGAATCAGAAACACTTGACTGGAGTGTAAAAGGGTGGAATGGAATCAGAAACACTTGACTGGAGTCGAAAAGGGTCGAATGGAATCAGACACACATGAGTCGAGTCCAAAAGGTTCGAATGGAATCAGAAACACTTGAGTCGAGTCGAAAAGGGTCGAATGGAATCGGAAACACTTGCCTGGAGTCGAAATTGGTCAAATGGATTCAGAAACACTTGAGTCGAGTCGAAAAGGGTCGAATGGAATCAGAAACACTTGAGTCGAGTCGAAAAGGGTCGAATGGAATCAGAAACACTTGAATGGAGTCGAAAAGGATCCAAAGGAATCAGAAACACTTGACTGGAGTGGACATAGGTCGAATGGAATCAGAAACACTTGCCTGGAGTCAAAAAGGGTCGAATGGAATCAGAAACACTTGAGTCGAGTCGAAAATGTTCGAATGGAATGAGAAACACTTTAGTCGAGTCGAAAAGGGTCGAATGGAGTCAGAAACACTTGAGTCGAGTCGAAAGGGGTCGAATGGAATCAGAAACACTTGAGTCGAGTCGAAAAGGGTCGAATGGAATCAGAAACACTTTAGTCGAGTCGAAAAGGGTCGAATGGAATCAGAAACACTTGAGTCGAGTCGAAAAGGTCGAATGGAATCAGAAACACTTGACTGGAGTCGAAAAGGGTCGAATGGAATGAGAAACACTTGAGTGGAGTCGAAAAGGGTCGAATGGAATCAGAAACACTTGAGTCGAGTCGAAAAGGGTCGAATGGAATCAGAAATACTTGACTGGAGTCGAAAAGTGTCGAATGGAATCAGAAACACCTGAGTCAAGTCGAAAAGGGTCGAATGGAATCAGAAACACTTGACTGGAGTCGAAAAGTGTCGAATGGAATCAGAAATGCTTGACTGGAGTCGAAAAGGGTCCAAGGAATCAGAGACACTTGCCTGGAGTCGAAAGGGTCGAATAGAATCAGAAACACTTGACTGGGGTCGAAAAGGGTCGACTGGAATAAGAAACACTTGACTGGAGTCGAAAAGGGTCGAATGGAATCAGAAACACTTTAGTCGAGTCGAAAAGGTTCGAATGGAATCAGAAACACTTGACTGGAGTCAAAAAGGGTCGAATCGAATCAGAAACACTTGACTGGAGTCGAAAAGGATCCAGAGGAATCAGAAACACTTGACTGGGGTCGAAAAGTGTCGAATGGAATCAGAAACACTTGACTGGAGTCGAAAAGGGTCGAATGGAATCAGAAACACTTGACTGGAGTCGAAAAGGGTCGAAAGGAATCAGAAACACTTGACTGGAGTCGAAAAGGGTCGAAAGGAATCAGAAACACTTGACTGGAGTCGAAAAGGGTCCAAAGGATTCAGAAACACTTGACTGGAGTCGAAAAGGGTCGAATGGAATCAGAAACACTTGACTGGAGTCGAAAAGGGTCGAATGGAATCAGAAACACTTGAGTCGAGTCGAAAAGGGTCGAATGGAATCAAAAACACTTGAATGGAGTCGAAAAGGATCCAAAAAAATCAGAAACACTTGACTGGAGTCGACATAGGTCGAATGGAATCAGAAACACTTGACTGGAGTCAAAAAGGGTCGAATGGAATCAGAAACACTTGACTGGAGTGTAAAAGGGTGGAATGGAATCAGAAACACTTGACTGGAGTCGAAAAGGGTCGAATGGAATCAGACACACATGAGTCGAGTCCAAAAGGTTCGAATGGAATCAGAAACACTTGAGTCGAGTCGAAAAGGGTCGAATGGAATCGGAAACACTTGCCTGGAGTCGAAATTGGTCAAATGGATTCAGAAACACTTGAGTCGAGTCGAAAAGGGTCGAATGGAATCAGAAACACTTGAGTCGAGTCGAAAAGGGTCGAATGGAATCAGAAACACTTGAATGGAGTCGAAAAGGATCCAAAGGAATCAGAAACACTTGACTGGAGTGGACATAGGTCGAATGGAATCAGAAACACTTGCCTGGTGTCAAAAGGGTCGAATGGAATCAGAAACACTTGAGTCGAGTCGAAAATGTTCGAATGGAATGAGAAACACTTTAGTCGAGTCGAAAAGGGTAGAATGGAGTCAGAAACACTTGAGTCGAGTCGAAAAGGGTCGAATGGAATCAGAAACACTTGAGTCGAGTCGAAAAGGGTCGAATGGAATCAGAAACACTTGACTGGATTCGAAATGGGTCGAATGGAATCAGAAACACTTGACTGGAGTCGAAAAGGGTCGAATGGAATCAGAAATGCTTGACTGGAGTCGAAAAGGGACCAAAGGAATCAGAGACACTTGCCTGGAGTCGAAAGGGTCGAATAGAATCAGAAACACTTGACTGGGGTCGAAAAGGGTCGACTGGAATAAGAAACACTTGACTGGAGTCGAAAAGGGTCGAATGGAATCAGAAACACTTTAGTCGAGTCGAAAAGGGTCGAATGGAATCAGAAACACTTGACTGGAGGCAAAAAGGGTCGAATCGAATCAGAAACACTTGACTGGAGTCGAAAAGGATCCAGAGGAATCAGAAACACTTGACTGGGGTCGAAAAGTGTCGAATGGAATCAGAAACACTTGAGTCGAGTCGAAAAGGGTCGAATGCAATCAGAAACACTTGACTGGAGTGTAAAAGGGTGGAATGGAATCAGAAACACTTGACTGGAGTCGAAAAGGGTCGAATGGAATCAGAAACACTTGACTGGAGTCGAAAAGGGTCGAATGGAATCAGAAACACTTGAGTCGAGTCGAAAAGGGTCGAATGGAATCAGAAACACTTGAGTCGAGTCGAAAATGTTCGAATGGAATGAGAAACACTTGAGTCGAGTCGAAAAGGGTCGAATGGAATCAGAAACACTTGAGTCGAGTCGAAAAGGGTCGAATGGAATCAGAAATACTTGAGTCGAGTCGAAAAGGGTCGAATGGAATCAGAAACACTTGACTGGATTCGAAATGGGTCGAATGGAATCAGAAACACTTGACTGGAGTCGAAAAGGGTCGAATGGAATCAGAAACACTTGAGTCGAGTCGAAAAGGTCGAATGGAATCAGAAACACTTGACTGGAGTCGAAAAGGGTCGAATGGAATGAGAAACACTTGAGTGGAGTCGAAAAGGGTCGAATGGAATCAGAAACACTTGACTGGAGTCGAAAAGGGTCCACAGGAATCAGAAACACTTGACTGGAGTCGAAAAGGGTCCAGAGGAATCAGAAACACTTGACTGGAGTCGAAAAGGGTCCAGAGGAATCAGAAACACTTGACTGGGGTCGAAAAGTGTCGAATGGAATCAGAAACACTTGACTGGAGTCAAAAAGGGTCGAATGGAATCAGAAACACTTGACTGGAGTGTAAAAGGGTGGAATGGAATCAGAAACACTTGACTGGAGTCGAAAAGGGTCGAATGGAATCAGACACACATGAGTCGAGTCCAAAAGGTTCGAATGGAATCAGAAACACTTGAGTCGAGTCGAAAAGGGTCGAATGGAATCGGAAACACTTGCCTGGAGTCGAAATTGGTCAAATGGATTCAGAAACACTTGAGTCGAGTCGAAAAGGGTCGAATGGAATCAGAAACACTTGAGTCGAGTCGAAAAGGGTCGAATGGAATCAGAAACACTTGAATGGAGTCGAAAAGGATCCAAAGGAATCAGAAACACTTGACTGGAGTGGACATAGGTCGAATGGAATCAGAAACACTTGCCTGGAGTCAAAAAGGGTCGAATGGAATCAGAAACACTTGAGTCGAGTCGAAAATGTTCGAATGGAATGAGAAACACTTTAGTCGAGTCGAAAAGGGTCGAATGGAGTCAGAAACACTTGAGTCGAGTCGAAAAGGGTCGAATGGAATCAGAAACACTTGAGTCGAGTCGAAAAGGGTCGAATGGAATCAGAAACACTTGACTGGATTCGAAATGGGTCGAATGGAATCAGAAACACTTGACTGGAGTCGAAAAGGGTCGAATGGAATCAGAAACACTTCAGTCGAGTCGAAAAGGTCGAATGGAATCAGAAACACTTGACTGGAGTCGAAAAGGGTCGAATGGAATGAGAAACACTTGAGTGGAGTCGAAAAGGGTCGAATGGAATCAGAAACACTTGAGTCGAGTCGAAAAGGGTCGAATGGAATCAGAAATACTTGACTGGAGTCGAAAAGTGTCGAATGGAATCAGAAACACCTGAGTCAAGTCGAAAAGGGTCGAATGGAATCAGAAACACTTGACTGGAGTCGAAAAGTGTCGAATGGAATCAGAAATTCTTGACTGGAGTCGAAAAGGGTCCAAGGAATCAGAGACACTTGCCTGGAGTCGAAAGGGTCGAATAGAATCAGAAACACTTGACTGGGGTCGAAAAGGGTCGACTGGAATAAGAAACACTTGACTGGAGTCGAAAAGGGTCGAATGGAATCAGAAACACTTTAGTCGAGTCGAAAAGGTTCGAATGGAATCAGAAACACTTGACTGGAGTCAAAAAGGGTCGAATCGAATCAGAAACACTTGACTGGAGTCGAAAAGGATCCAGAGGAATCAGAAACACTTGACTGGGGTCGAAAAGTGTCGAATGGAATCAGAAACACTTGACTGGAGTCGAAAAGGGTCGAATGGAATCAGAAACACTTGACTGGAGTCGAAAAGGGTCGAAAGGAATCAGAAACACTTGACTGGAGTCGAAAAGGGTCGAAAGGAATCAGAAACACTTGACTGGAGTCGAAAAGGGTCCAAAGGATTCAGAAACACTTGACTGGAGTCGAAAAGGGTCGAATGGAATCAGAAACACTTGACTGGAGTCGAAAAGGGTCGAATGGAATCAGAAACACTTGAGTCGAGTCGAAAAGGGTCGAATGGAATCAAAAACACTTGAATGGAGTCGAAAAGGATCCAAAAAAATCAGAAACACTTGACTGGAGTCGACATAGGTCGAATGGAATCAGAAACACTTGACTGGAGTCAAAAAGGGTCGAATGGAATCAGAAACACTAGAGTCGAGTCGAAAAGTGTCGAATGGAATCAGAAACACTTGAGTCTAGTCGAAAAGGGTCGAATGGAATCAGAAACACTTGAGTCAAGTCGAAAAGGGTCGAATGGAATCAGAAACACTTGAGTCGAGTCGAAAATGTTCGAATGGAATCAGAAACACTTGAGTCGAGTCGAAAAGGGTCGAATGGAATCAGAAACACTTGAGTCGAGTCGAAAAGGGTCAAATGGAATCAGAAACACTTGACTGGATTCGAAATGGGTCGAATGGAATCAGAAACACTTGACTGGAGTCGAAAAGGGTCGAATGGAATCAGAAACACTTGAGTCGAGTCAAAAAGGTCGAATGGAATCAGAAACACTTGACTGGAGTCGAAAAGGGTCGAATGGAATGAGAAACACTTGAGTGGAGTCGAAAAGGGTCGAATGGAATCAGGAACACTTGAGTCGAGTCGAAAAGGGTCGAATGGAATCAGAAATACTTGACTGGAGTCGAAAAGTGTCGAATGGAATCAGAAACGCTTGACTGCAGTCGAAAAGGGTCCAAAGGAATCAGATACACTTGCCTGGAGTCGAAAGGGTCGAATAGAATCAGAAACACTTGACTGCGGTCAGAAAGGGTCCACTGGAATAAGAAACACTTGACTGGAGTCGAAAAGGGTCGAATGGAATCAGAAACACTTTAGTCGAGTCGAAAAGGGTCGAATGGAATCAGAAACACTTGACTGGAGTCGAAAAGGGTCGAATGGAATCAGAAACGCTTGACTGGAGTCGAAAAGGGTCCACAGGAATCAGAAACACTTGACTGGAGTCGAAAAGGGTCCAGAGGAATCAGAAACACTTGACTGGAGTCGAAAAGGGTCGAATGGAATCAGAAACACTTGAGTCGAGTCGAAAAGGGTCGAATGGAATCGGAAACACTTGCCTGGAGTCGAAATTGGTCAAATGGATTCAGAAACACTTGAGTCGAGTCGAAAAGGGTCGAATGGAATCAGAAACACTTGAGTCGAGTCGAAAAGGGTCGAATGGAATCAGAAACACTTGAATGGAGTCGAAAAGGATCCAAAGGAATCAGAAACACTTGACTGGAGTGGACATATGTCGAATGGAATCAGAAACACTTGACTGGAGTCAAAAAGGGTCGAATGGAATCAGAAACACTTGAGTCGAGTCGAAAATGTTCGAATGGAATGAGAAACACTTTAGTCGAGTCGAAAAGGGTCGAATGGAGTCAGAAACACTTGAGTCGAGTCGAAAAGGGTCGAATGGAATCAGAAACACTTGAGTCGAGTCGAAAAGGGTCGAATGGAATCAGAAACACTTGACTGGATTCGAAATGGGTCGAATGGAATCAGAAACACTTGACTGGAGTCGAAAAGGGTCGAATGGAATCAGAAACACTTGAGTCGAGTTGAAAAGGTCGAATGGAATCAGAAACACTTGACTGGAGTCGAAAAGGGTCGAATGGAATGAGAAACACTTGAGTGGAGTCGAAAAGGGTCGAATGGAATCAGAAACACTTGAGTCGAGTCGAAAAGGGTCGAATGGAATCAGAAATACTTGACTGGAGTCGAAAAGTGTCGAATGGAATCAGAAACACCTGAGTCGAGTCGAAAAGGGTCGAATGGAATCAGAAACACTTGACTGGAGTCGAAAAGTGTCGAATGGAATCAGAAATGCTTGACTGGAGTCGAAAAGGGTCCAAAGGAATCAGAGACACTTGCCTGGAGTCGAAAGGGTCGAATAGAATCAGAAACACTTGACTGGGGTCGAAAAGGGTCGACTGGAATAAGAAACACTTGACTGGAGTCGAAAAGGGTCGAATGGAATCAGAAACACTTTAGTCGAGTCGAAAAGGGTCGAATGGAATCAGAAACACTTGACTGGAGTCAAAAAGGGTCGAATCGAATCAGAAACACTTGACTGGAGTCGAAAAGGATCCAGAGGAATCAGAAACACTTGACTGGGGTCGAAAAGTGTCGAATGGAATCAGAAACACTTGAGTCGAGTCGAAAAGGGTCGAATGCAATCAGAAACACTTGACTGGAGTGTAAAAGGGTGGAATGGAATCAGAAACACTTGACTGGAGTCGAAAAGGGTCGAATGGAATCAGACACACTTGAGTCGAGTCCAAAAGGTTCGAATGGAATCAGAAACACTTGAGTCGAGTCGAAAAGGGTCGAATGGAATCGGAAACACTTGACTGGAGTCGAAAAGGGTTGAATGGAATCAGAAACACTTGACTGGAGTCGGAAAGGGTCGAATGGAATCAGAAACACTTGACTGGAGTCTAAAAGGGTCGAATGGAATCAGACACACTTGAGTCGAGTCGAAAAGGGTCGAATGGAATAGAAACACTTGACTGGAGTCGAAAAGGGTTGAATGGAATCAGAAACACTTGACTGGAGTCGAAAAGGGTCGAATGGAATCAGACACACTTGAGTCGAGTCGAAAAGGGTCGAATGGAATCAGAAACACTTGACTGGATTCAAAAAGGGTCGAATCGAATCAGAAACACTTGACTGGAGTCGAAAAGGGTCCAGAGGAATCAGAAACACTTGACTGGAGTCGAAAAGGTTCCAGAGGAATCAGAAACACTTGACTGGGGTCGAAAAGTGTCGAATGGAATCAGAAACACTTGAGTCGAGTCGAAAAGGGTCGAATGGAATCAGAAACACTTGACTGGAGTGTAAAAGGGTGGAATGGAATCAGAAACACTTGACTGGAGTCGAAAAGGGTCGAATGGAATCAGATACACATGAGTCGAGTCCAAAAGGTTCGAATGGAATCAGAAACACTTGAGTCGAGTCGAAAAGGGTCGAATGGAATCGGAAACACTAGCCTGGAGTCGAAATTGGTCAAATGGATTCAGAAACACTTGAGTCGAGTCGAAAAGTGTCGAATGGAATCAGAAACACTTGAGTCGAGTCGAAAAGGGTCGAATGGAATCAGAAACACTTGAATGGAGTCGAAAAGGATCCAAAGGAATCAGAAACACTTGACTGGAGTGGACATAGGTCGAATGGAATCAGAAACACTTGACTGGAGTCAAAAAGGGTCGAATGGAATCAGAAACACTTGAGTCGAGTCGAAAATGTTCGAATGGAATGAGAAACACTTTAGTCGAGTCGAAAAGGGTCGAATGGAGTCAGAAACACTTGAGTCGAGTCGAAAAGGGTCGAATGGAATCAGAAACACTTGAGTCGAGTCGAAAAGGGTCGATTGGAATCAGAAACTCTTGACTGGATTCGAAATGGGTCGAATGGAATCAGAAACACTTGACTGGAGTCGAAAAGGGTCGAATGGAATCAGAAACACTTGAGTCGAGTCGAAAAGGTCGAATGGAATCAGAAACACTTGACTGGAGTCGAAAAGGGTCGAATGGAATGAGAAACACTTGAGTGGAGTCGAAAAGGGTCGAATGGAATCAGAAACACTTGAGTCGAGTCGAAAAGGGTCGAATGGAATCAGAAATACTTGACTGGAGTCGAAAAGTGTCGAATGGAATCAGAAACACCTGAGTCGAGTCGAAAAGGGTCGAATGGAATCAGAAACACTTGACTGGAGTCGAAAAGTGTCGAATGGAATCAGAAATGCTTGACTGGAGTCGAAAAGGGTCCAAAGGAATCAGAGACACTTGCCTGGAGTCGAAAGGGTCGAATAGAATCAGAAACACTTGACTGGGGTCGAAAAGGGTCGACTGGAATAAGAAACACTTGACTGGAGTCGAAAAGGGTCGAATGGAATCAGAAACACTTGAGTCGAGTCGAAAAGGGTCGAATGCAATCAGAAACACTTGACTGGAGTGTAAAAGGGTGGAATGGAATCAGAAACACTTGACTGGAGTCGAAAAGGGTCGAATGGAATCAGAAACACTTGACTGGAGTCGAAAAGGGTCGAATGGAATCAGAAACACTTGAGTCGAGTCGAAAAGGGTCGAATGGAATCAGAAACACTTGAGTCGAGTCGAAAATGTTCGAATGGAATGAGAAACACTTGAGTCGAGTCGAAAAGGGTCGAATGGAATCAGAAACACTTGAGTCGAGTCGAAAAGGGTCGAATGGAATCAGAAATACTTGAGTCGAGTCGAAAAGGGTCGAATGGAATCAGAAACACTTGACTGGATTCGAAATGGGTCGAATGGAATCAGAAACACTTGACTGGAGTCGAAAAGGGTCGAATGGAATCAGAAACACTTGAGTCGAGTCGAAAAGGTCGAATGGAATCAGAAACACTTGACTGGAGTCGAAAAGGGTCGAATGGAATGAGAAACACTTGAGTGGAGTCGAAAAGGGTCGAATGGAATCAGAAACACTTGACTGGAGTCGAAAAGGGTCCACAGGAATCAGAAACACTTGACTGGAGTCGAAAAGGGTCCAGAGGAATCAGAAACACTTGACTGGAGTCGAAAAGGGTCCAGAGGAATCAGAAACACTTGACTGGGGTCGAAAAGTGTCGAATGGAATCAGAAACACCTGAGTCGATTCGAAAAGGGTCGAATGGAATCAGAAACACTTGACTGGAGTCGAGAAGGGTCGAATGGAATCAGAAACACTTGAGTCGAGTCGAAAAGGGTCGAATGGAATCAGAAACACTTTAGTCGAGTCGAAAAGGGTCGAATGGAATCAGAAACACTTGAGTCGAGTCGAAAAGGTCGAATGGAATCAGAAACACTTGACTGGAGTCGAAAAGGGTCGAATGGAATGAGAAACACTTGAGTGGAGTCGAAAAGGGTCGAATGGAATCAGAAACACTTGAGTCGAGTCGAAAAGGGTCGAATGGAATCAGAAATACTTGACTGGAGTCGAAAAGTGTCGAATGGAATCAGAAACACCTGAGTCGAGTCGAAAAGGGTCGAATGGAATCAGAAACACTTGACTGGAGTCGAAAAGTGTCGAATGGAATCAGAAATGCTTGACTGGAGTCGAAAAGGGACCAAAGGAATCAGAGACACTTGCCTGGAGTCGAAAGGGTCGAATAGAATCAGAAACACTTGACTGGGGTCGAAAAGGGTCGACTGGAATAAGAAACACTTGACTGGAGTCGAAAAGGGTCGAATGGAATCAGAAACACTTTAGTCGAGTCGAAAAGGGTCGAATGGAATCAGAAACACTTGACTGGAGGCAAAAAGGGTCGAATCGAATCAGAAACACTTGACTGGAGTCGAAAAGGATCCAGAGGAATCAGAAACACTTGACTGGGGTCGAAAAGTGTCGAATGGAATCAGAAACACTTGAGTCGAGTCGAAAAGGGTCGAATGCAATCAGAAACACTTGACTGGAGTGTAAAAGGATGGAATGGAATCAGAAACACTTGACTGGAGTCGAAAAGGGTCGAATGGAATCAGAAACACTTGACTGGAGTCGAAAAGGTTCGAATGGAATCAGAAACACTTGAGTCGAGTCGAAAAGGGTCGAATGGAATCAGAAACACTTGAGTCGAGTCGAAAATGTTCGAATGGAATGAGAAACACTTGAGTCGAGTCGAAAAGGGTCGAATGGAATCAGAAACACTTGAGTCGAGTCGAAAAGGGTCGAATGGAATCAGAAATACTTGAGTCGAGTCGAAAAGGGTCGAATGGAATCAGAAACACTTGACTGGATTCGAAATGGGTCGAATGGAATCAGAAACACTTGACTGGAGTCGAAAAGGGTCGAATGGAATCAGAAACACTTGAGTCGAGTCGAAAAGGTCGAATGGAATCAGAAACACTTGACTGGAGTCGAAAAGGGTCGAATGGAATGAGAAACACTTGAGTGGAGTCGAAAAGGGTCGAATGGAATCAGAAACACTTGACTGGAGTCGAAAAGGGTCCACAGGAATCAGAAACACTTGACTGGAGTCGAAAAGGGTCCAGAGGAATCAGAAACACTTGACTGGAGTCGAAAAGGGTCCAGAGGAATCAGAAACACTTGACTGGGGTCGAAAAGTGTCGAATGGAATCAGAAACACTTGAGTCGAGTCGAAAAGGTTCGAATGGAATCAGAAACACTTGACTGGAGTGTAAAAGGGTGGAATGGAATCAGAAACACTTGACTGGAGTCGAAAAGGGTCGAATGGAATCAGACACACATGAGTCGAGTCCAAAAGGTTCGAATGGAATCAGAAACACTTGAGTCGAGTCGAAAAGGGTCGAATGGAATCAGAAACACTTGAGTCGAGTCGAAAAGGGTCGAATGGAATCAGAAACACTTGAATGGAGTCGAAATTGGTCAAATGGATTCAGAAACACTTGAGTCGAGTCGAAAAGGGTCGAATGGAATCAGAAACACTTGAGTCGAGTCGAAAAGGGTCGAATGGAATCAGAAACACTTGAATGGAGTCGAAAAGGATCCAAAGGAATCAGAAACACTTGACTGGAGTGGACATAGGTCGAATGGAATCAGAAACACTTGCCTGGAGTCAAAAAGGGTCGAATGGAATCAGAAACACTTGAGTCGAGTCGAAAATGTTCGAATGGAATGAGAAACACTTTAGTCGAGTCGAAAAGGGTCGAATGGAGTCAGAAACACTTGAGTCGAGTCGAAAAGGGTCGAATGGAATCAGAAACACTTGAGTCGAGTCGAAAAGGGTCGAATGGAATCAGAAACACTTGACTGGATTCGAAATGGGTCGAATGGAATCAGAAACACTTGACTGGAGTCGAAAAGGGTCGAATGGAATCAGAAACACTTGAGTCGAGTCGAAAAGGTCGAATGGAATCAGAAACACTTGACTGGAGTCGAAAAGGGTCGAATGGAATGAGAAACACTTGAGTGGAGTCGAAAAGGGTCGAATGGAATCAGAAACACTTGAGTCGAGTCGAAAAGGGTCGAATGGAATCAGAAATACTTGACTGGAGTCGAAAAGTGTCGAATGGTCAGAAACACCTGAGTCAAGTCGAAAAGGGTCGAATGGAATCAGAAACACTTGACTGGAGTCGAAAAGTGTCGAATGGAATCAGAAATGCTTGACTGGAGTCGAAAAGGGTCCAAGGAATCAGAGACACTTGCCTGGAGTCGAAAGGGTCGAATAGAATCAGAAACACTTGACTGGGGTCGAAAAGGGTCGAATGGAATCAGAAACACTTTAGTCGAGTCGAAAAGGTTCGAATGGAATCAGAAACACTTGACTGGAGTCAAAAAGGGTCGAATCGAATCAGAAACACTTGACTGGATTCGAAATGGGTCGAATGGAATCAGAAACACTTGACTGGAGTCGAAAAGGGTCGAATGGAATCAGAAACACTTGAGTCGAGTCGAAAAGGTCGAATGGAATCAGAAACACTTGACTGGAGTCGAAAAGGGTCGAATGGAATGAGAAACACTTGAGTGGAGTCGAAAAGGGTCGAATGGAATCAGAAACACTTGACTGGAGTCGAAAAGGGTCCACAGGAATCAGAAACACTTGACTGGAGTCGAAAAGGGTCCAGAGGAATCAGAAACACTTGACTGGAGTCGAAAAGGGTCCAGAGGAATCAGAAACACTTGACTGGGGTCGAAAAGTGTCGAATGGAATCAGAAACACCTGAGTCGATTCGAAAAGGGTCGAATGGAATCAGAAACACTTGACTGGAGTCGAAAAGGGTCGAATGGAATCAGAAACACTTGAGTCGAGTCGAAAAGGGTCGAATGGAATCAGAAACACTTTAGTCGAGTCGAAAAGGGTCGAATGGAATCAGAAACACTTGAGTCGAGTCGAAAAGGTCGAATGGAATCAGAAACACTTGACTGGAGTCGAAAAGGGTCGAATGGAATGAGAAACACTTGAGTGGAGTCGAAAAGGGTCGAATGGAATCAGAAACACTTGAGTCGAGTCGAAAAGGGTCGAATGGAATCAGAAATACTTGACTGGAGTCGAAAAGTGTCGAATGGAATCAGAAACACCTGAGTCGAGTCGAAAAGGGTCGAATGGAATCAGAAACACTTGACTGGAGTCGAAAAGTGTCGAATGGAATCAGAAATGCTTGACTGGAGTCGAAAAGGGACCAAAGGAATCAGAGACACTTGCCTGGAGTCGAAAGGGTCGAATAGAATCAGAAACACTTGACTGGGGTCGAAAAGGGTCGACTGGAATAAGAAACACTTGACTGGAGTCGAAAAGGGTCGAATGGAATCAGAAACACTTTAGTCGAGTCGAAAAGGGTCGAATGGAATCAGAAACACTTGACTGGAGGCAAAAAGGGTCGAATCGAATCAGAAACACTTGACTGGAGTCGAAAAGGATCCAGAGGAATCAGAAACACTTGACTGGGGTCGAAAAGTGTCGAATGGAATCAGAAACACTTGAGTCGAGTCGAAAAGGGTCGAATGCAATCAGAAACACTTGACTGGAGTGTAAAAGGGTGGAATGGAATCAGAAACACTTGACTGGAGTCGAAAAGGGTCGAATGGAATCAGAAACACTTGACTGGAGTCGAAAAGGTTCGAATGGAATCAGAAACACTTGAGTCGAGTCGAAAAGGGTCGAATGGAATCAGAAACACTTGAGTCGAGTCGAAAATGTTCGAATGGAATGAGAAACACTTGAGTCGAGTCGAAAAGGGTCGAATGGAATCAGAAACACTTGAGTCGAGTCGAAAAGGGTCGAATGGAATCAGAAATACTTGAGTCGAGTCGAAAAGGGTCGAATGGAATCAGAAACACTTGACTGGATTCGAAATGGGTCGAATGGAATCAGAAACACTTGACTGGAGTCGAAAAGGGTCGAATGGAATCAGAAACACTTGAGTCGAGTCGAAAAGGTCGAATGGAATCAGAAACACTTGACTGGAGTCGAAAAGGGTCGAATGGAATGAGAAACACTTGAGTGGAGTCGAAAAGGGTCGAATGGAATCAGAAACACTTGACTGGAGTCGAAAAGGGTCCACAGGAATCAGAAACACTTGACTGGAGTCGAAAAGGGTCCAGAGGAATCAGAAACACTTGACTGGAGTCGAAAAGGGTCCAGAGGAATCAGAAACACTTGACTGGGGTCGAAAAGTGTCGAATGGAATCAGAAACACTTGAGTCGAGTCGAAAAGGGTCGAATGGAATCAGAAACACTTGACTGGAGTGTAAAAGGGTGGAATGGAATCAGAAACACTTGACTGGAGTCGAAAAGGGTCGAATGGAATCAGACACACATGAGTCGAGTCCAAAAGGTTCGAATGGAATCAGAAACACGTGAGTCGAGTCGAAAAGGGTCGAATGGAATCGGAAACACTTGCCTGGAGTCGAAATTGGTCAAATGGATTCAGAAACACTTGAGTCGAGTCGAAAAGGGTCGAATGGAATCAGAAACACTTGAGTCGAGTCGAAAAGGGTCGAATGGAATCAGAAACACTTGAATGGAGTCGAAAAGGATCCAAAGGAATCAGAAACACTTGACTGGAGTGGACATAGGTCGAATGGAATCAGAAACACTTGCCTGGAGTCAAAAAGGGTCGAATGGAATCAGAAACACTTGAGTCGAGTCGAAAATGTTCGAATGGAATGAGAAACACTTTAGTCGAGTCGAAAAGGGTCGAATGGAGTCAGAAACACTTGAGTCGAGTCGAAAGGGGTCGAATGGAATCAGAAACACTTGAGTCGAGTCGAAAAGGGTCGAATGGAATCAGAAACACTTGACTGGAGTCGAAAAGGGTCGAATGGAATCAGAAACACTTGAGTCGAGTCGAAAAGGTCGAATGGAATCAGAAACACTTGACTGGAGTCGAAAAGGGTCGAATGGAATGAGAAACACTTGAGTGGAGTCGAAAAGGGTCGAATGGAATCAGAAACACTTGAGTCGAGTCGAAAAGGGTCGAATGGAATCAGAAATACTTGACTGGAGTCGAAAAGTGTCGAATGGAATCAGAAACACCTGAGTCAAGTCGAAAAGGGTCGAATGGAATCAGAAACACTTGACTGGAGTCGAAAAGTGTCGAATGGAATCAGAAATGCTTGACTGGAGTCGAAAAGGGTCCAAGGAATCAGAGACACTTGCCTGGAGTCGAAAGGGTCGAATAGAATCAGAAACACTTGACTGGGGTCGAAAAGGGTCGACTGGAATAAGAAACACTTGACTGGAGTCGAAAAGGGTCGAATGGAATCAGAAACACTTTAGTCGAGTCGAAAAGGTTCGAATGGAATCAGAAACACTTGACTGGAGTCAAAA
Organism: Vulpes vulpes; assembly: GCF_048418805.1. NCBI lineage: Eukaryota > Metazoa > Chordata > Mammalia > Carnivora > Canidae > Vulpes > Vulpes vulpes. The sequence goes on from NC_132782.1 coordinate 523,539, forward strand.
AGGATCGAATCGAATCAGAAACACTTGACTGGAGTCGAAAAGGATCCAGAGGAATCAGAAACACTTGACTGGGGTCGAAAAGTGTCGAATGGAATCAGAAACACTTGACTGGAGTCGAAAAGGGTCGAATGGAATCAGAAACACTTGACTGGAGTCGAAAAGGGTCGAAAGGAATCAGAAACACTTGACTGGAGTCGAAAAGGGTCGAAAGGAATCAGAAACACTTGACTGGAGTCGAAAAGGGTCCAAAGGATTCAGAAACACTTGACTGGAGTCGAAAAGGGTCGAATGGAATCAGAAACACTTGACTGGAGTCGAAAAGGGTCGAATGGAATCAGAAACACTTGAGTCGAGTCGAAAAGGGTCGAATGGAATCAAAAACACTTGAATGGAGTCGAAAAGGATCCAAAAAAATCAGAAACACTTGACTGGAGTCGACATAGGTCGAATGGAATCAGAAACACTTGACTGGAGTCAAAAAGGGTCGAATGGAATCAGAAACACTTGACTGGAGTGTAAAAGGGTGGAATGGAATCAGAAACACTTGACTGGAGTCGAAAAGGGTCGAATGGAATCAGACACACATGAGTCGAGTCCAAAAGGTTCGAATGGAATCAGAAACACTTGAGTCGAGTCGAAAAGGGTCGAATGGAATCGGAAACACTTGCCTGGAGTCGAAATTGGTCAAATGGATTCAGAAACACTTGAGTCGAGTCGAAAAGGGTCGAATGGAATCAGAAACACTTGAGTCGAGTCGAAAAGGGTCGAATGGAATCAGAAACACTTGAATGGAGTCGAAAAGGATCCAAAGGAATCAGAAACACTTGACTGGAGTGGACATAGGTCGAATGGAATCAGAAACACTTGCCTGGTGTCAAAAGGGTCGAATGGAATCAGAAACACTTGAGTCGAGTCGAAAATGTTCGAATGGAATGAGAAACACTTTAGTCGAGTCGAAAAGGGTAGAATGGAGTCAGAAACACTTGAGTCGAGTCGAAAAGGGTCGAATGGAATCAGAAACACTTGAGTCGAGTCGAAAAGGGTCGAATGGAATCAGAAACACTTGACTGGATTCGAAATGGGTCGAATGGAATCAGAAACACTTGACTGGAGTCGAAAAGGGTCGAATGGAATCAGAAATGCTTGACTGGAGTCGAAAAGGGACCAAAGGAATCAGAGACACTTGCCTGGAGTCGAAAGGGTCGAATAGAATCAGAAACACTTGACTGGGGTCGAAAAGGGTCGACTGGAATAAGAAACACTTGACTGGAGTCGAAAAGGGTCGAATGGAATCAGAAACACTTTAGTCGAGTCGAAAAGGGTCGAATGGAATCAGAAACACTTGACTGGAGGCAAAAAGGGTCGAATCGAATCAGAAACACTTGACTGGAGTCGAAAAGGATCCAGAGGAATCAGAAACACTTGACTGGGGTCGAAAAGTGTCGAATGGAATCAGAAACACTTGAGTCGAGTCGAAAAGGGTCGAATGCAATCAGAAACACTTGACTGGAGTGTAAAAGGGTGGAATGGAATCAGAAACACTTGACTGGAGTCGAAAAGGGTCGAATGGAATCAGAAACACTTGACTGGAGTCGAAAAGGGTCGAATGGAATCAGAAACACTTGAGTCGAGTCGAAAAGGGTCGAATGGAATCAGAAACACTTGAGTCGAGTCGAAAATGTTCGAATGGAATGAGAAACACTTGAGTCGAGTCGAAAAGGGTCGAATGGAATCAGAAACACTTGAGTCGAGTCGAAAAGGGTCGAATGGAATCAGAAATACTTGAGTCGAGTCGAAAAGGGTCGAATGGAATCAGAAACACTTGACTGGATTCGAAATGGGTCGAATGGAATCAGAAACACTTGACTGGAGTCGAAAAGGGTCGAATGGAATCAGAAACACTTGAGTCGAGTCGAAAAGGTCGAATGGAATCAGAAACACTTGACTGGAGTCGAAAAGGGTCGAATGGAATGAGAAACACTTGAGTGGAGTCGAAAAGGGTCGAATGGAATCAGAAACACTTGACTGGAGTCGAAAAGGGTCCACAGGAATCAGAAACACTTGACTGGAGTCGAAAAGGGTCCAGAGGAATCAGAAACACTTGACTGGAGTCGAAAAGGGTCCAGAGGAATCAGAAACACTTGACTGGGGTCGAAAAGTGTCGAATGGAATCAGAAACACTTGACTGGAGTCAAAAAGGGTCGAATGGAATCAGAAACACTTGACTGGAGTGTAAAAGGGTGGAATGGAATCAGAAACACTTGACTGGAGTCGAAAAGGGTCGAATGGAATCAGACACACATGAGTCGAGTCCAAAAGGTTCGAATGGAATCAGAAACACTTGAGTCGAGTCGAAAAGGGTCGAATGGAATCGGAAACACTTGAGTCGAGTCGAAAAGGGTCGAATGGAATCAGAAACACTTGAGTCGAGTCGAAAATGTTCGAATGGAATGAGAAACACTTGAGTCGAGTCGAAAAGGGTCGAATGGAATCAGAAACACTTGAGTCGAGTCGAAAAGGTCGAATGGAATCAGAAACACTTGACTGGAGTCGAAAAGGGTCGAATGGAATCAGACACACTTGAGTCGAGTCGAAAAGGGTCGAATGGAATCAGAAACACTTGACTGGAGTCGAAAAGGGTCCACAGGAATCAGAAACACTTGACTGGAGTCGAAAAGGGTCCAGAGGAATCAGAAACACTTGACTGGAGTCGAAAAGGGTCCAGAGGAATCAGAAACACTTGACTGGGGTCGAAAAGTGTCGAATGGAATCAGAAACACTTGAGTCGAGTCGAAAAGGTTCGAATGGAATCAGAAACACTTGACTGGAGTGTAAAAGGGTGGAATGGAATCAGAAACACTTGACTGGAGTCGAAAAGGGTCGAATGGAATCAGACACACATGAGTCGAGTCCAAAAGGTTCGAATGGAATCAGAAACACTTGAGTCGAGTCGAAAAGGGTCGAATGGAATCGGAAACACTTGCCTGGAGTCGAAATTGGTCAAATGGATTCAGAAACACTTGAGTCGAGTCGAAAAGGGTCGAATGGAATCAGAAACACTTGAGTCGAGTCGAAAAGGGTCGAATGGAATCAGAAACACTTGAATGGAGTCGAAAAGGATCCAAAGGAATCAGAAACACTTGACTGGAGTGGACATAGGTCGAATGGAATCAGAAACACTTGCCTGGAGTCAAAAAGGGTCGAATGGAATCAGAAACACTTGAGTCGAGTCGAAAATGTTCGAATGGAATGAGAAACACTTTAGTCGAGTCGAAAAGGGTCGAATGGAGTCAGAAACACTTGAGTCGAGTCGAAAAGGGTCGAATGGAATCAGAAACACTTGAGTCGAGTCGAAAAGGGTCGAATGGAATCAGAAACACTTGACTGGATTCGAAATGGGTCGAATGGAATCAGAAACACTTGACTGGAGTCGAAAAGGGTCGAATGGAATCAGAAACACTTCAGTCGAGTCGAAAAGGTCGAATGGAATCAGAAACACTTGACTGGAGTCGAAAAGGGTCGAATGGAATGAGAAACACTTGAGTGGAGTCGAAAAGGGTCGAATGGAATCAGAAACACTTGAGTCGAGTCGAAAAGGGTCGAATGGAATCAGAAATACTTGACTGGAGTCGAAAAGTGTCGAATGGAATCAGAAACACCTGAGTCAAGTCGAAAAGGGTCGAATGGAATCAGAAACACTTGACTGGAGTCGAAAAGTGTCGAATGGAATCAGAAATTCTTGACTGGAGTCGAAAAGGGTCCAAGGAATCAGAGACACTTGCCTGGAGTCGAAAGGGTCGAATAGAATCAGAAACACTTGACTGGGGTCGAAAAGGGTCGACTGGAATAAGAAACACTTGACTGGAGTCGAAAAGGGTCGAATGGAATCAGAAACACTTTAGTCGAGTCGAAAAGGTTCGAATGGAATCAGAAACACTTGACTGGAGTCAAAAAGGGTCGAATCGAATCAGAAACACTTGACTGGAGTCGAAAAGGATCCAGAGGAATCAGAAACACTTGACTGGGGTCGAAAAGTGTCGAATGGAATCAGAAACACTTGACTGGAGTCGAAAAGGGTCGAATGGAATCAGAAACACTTGACTGGAGTCGAAAAGGGTCGAAAGGAATCAGAAACACTTGACTGGAGTCGAAAAGGGTCGAAAGGAATCAGAAACACTTGACTGGAGTCGAAAAGGGTCCAAAGGATTCAGAAACACTTGACTGGAGTCGAAAAGGGTCGAATGGAATCAGAAACACTTGACTGGAGTCGAAAAGGGTCGAATGGAATCAGAAACACTTGAGTCGAGTCGAAAAGGGTCGAATGGAATCAAAAACACTTGAATGGAGTCGAAAAGGATCCAAAAAAATCAGAAACACTTGACTGGAGTCGACATAGGTCGAATGGAATCAGAAACACTTGACTGGAGTCAAAAAGGGTCGAATGGAATCAGAAACACTAGAGTCGAGTCGAAAAGTGTCGAATGGAATCAGAAACACTTGAGTCTAGTCGAAAAGGGTCGAATGGAATCAGAAACACTTGAGTCAAGTCGAAAAGGGTCGAATGGAATCAGAAACACTTGAGTCGAGTCGAAAATGTTCGAATGGAATCAGAAACACTTGAGTCGAGTCGAAAAGGGTCGAATGGAATCAGAAACACTTGAGTCGAGTCGAAAAGGGTCAAATGGAATCAGAAACACTTGACTGGATTCGAAATGGGTCGAATGGAATCAGAAACACTTGACTGGAGTCGAAAAGGGTCGAATGGAATCAGAAACACTTGAGTCGAGTCAAAAAGGTCGAATGGAATCAGAAACACTTGACTGGAGTCGAAAAGGGTCGAATGGAATGAGAAACACTTGAGTGGAGTCGAAAAGGGTCGAATGGAATCAGGAACACTTGAGTCGAGTCGAAAAGGGTCGAATGGAATCAGAAATACTTGACTGGAGTCGAAAAGTGTCGAATGGAATCAGAAACGCTTGACTGCAGTCGAAAAGGGTCCAAAGGAATCAGATACACTTGCCTGGAGTCGAAAGGGTCGAATAGAATCAGAAACACTTGACTGCGGTCAGAAAGGGTCCACTGGAATAAGAAACACTTGACTGGAGTCGAAAAGGGTCGAATGGAATCAGAAACACTTTAGTCGAGTCGAAAAGGGTCGAATGGAATCAGAAACACTTGACTGGAGTCGAAAAGGGTCGAATGGAATCAGAAACGCTTGACTGGAGTCGAAAAGGGTCGAATGGAATCAGAAACACTTGACTGGAGTCGAAAAGGGTCCAGAGGAATCAGAAACACTTGACTGGAGTCGAAAAGGGTCGAATGGAATCAGAAACACTTGAGTCGAGTCGAAAAGGGTCGAATGGAATCGGAAACACTTGCCTGGAGTCGAAATTGGTCAAATGGATTCAGAAACACTTGAGTCGAGTCGAAAAGGGTCGAATGGAATCAGAAACACTTGAGTCGAGTCGAAAAGGGTCGAATGGAATCAGAAACACTTGAATGGAGTCGAAAAGGATCCAAAGGAATCAGAAACACTTGACTGGAGTGGACATATGTCGAATGGAATCAGAAACACTTGACTGGAGTCAAAAAGGGTCGAATGGAATCAGAAACACTTGAGTCGAGTCGAAAATGTTCGAATGGAATGAGAAACACTTTAGTCGAGTCGAAAAGGGTCGAATGGAGTCAGAAACACTTGAGTCGAGTCGAAAAGGGTCGAATGGAATCAGAAACACTTGAGTCGAGTCGAAAAGGGTCGAATGGAATCAGAAACACTTGACTGGATTCGAAATGGGTCGAATGGAATCAGAAACACTTGACTGGAGTCGAAAAGGGTCGAATGGAATCAGAAACACTTGAGTCGAGTTGAAAAGGTCGAATGGAATCAGAAACACTTGACTGGAGTCGAAAAGGGTCGAATGGAATGAGAAACACTTGAGTGGAGTCGAAAAGGGTCGAATGGAATCAGAAACACTTGAGTCGAGTCGAAAAGGGTCGAATGGAATCAGAAATACTTGACTGGAGTCGAAAAGTGTCGAATGGAATCAGAAACACCTGAGTCGAGTCGAAAAGGGTCGAATGGAATCAGAAACACTTGACTGGAGTCGAAAAGTGTCGAATGGAATCAGAAATGCTTGACTGGAGTCGAAAAGGGTCCAAAGGAATCAGAGACACTTGCCTGGAGTCGAAAGGGTCGAATAGAATCAGAAACACTTGACTGGGGTCGAAAAGGGTCGACTGGAATAAGAAACACTTGACTGGAGTCGAAAAGGGTCGAATGGAATCAGAAACACTTTAGTCGAGTCGAAAAGGGTCGAATGGAATCAGAAACACTTGACTGGAGTCAAAAAGGGTCGAATCGAATCAGAAACACTTGACTGGAGTCGAAAAGGATCCAGAGGAATCAGAAACACTTGACTGGGGTCGAAAAGTGTCGAATGGAATCAGAAACACTTGAGTCGAGTCGAAAAGGGTCGAATGCAATCAGAAACACTTGACTGGAGTGTAAAAGGGTGGAATGGAATCAGAAACACTTGACTGGAGTCGAAAAGGGTCGAATGGAATCAGACACACTTGAGTCGAGTCCAAAAGGTTCGAATGGAATCAGAAACACTTGAGTCGAGTCGAAAAGGGTCGAATGGAATCGGAAACACTTGACTGGAGTCGAAAAGGGTTGAATGGAATCAGAAACACTTGACTGGAGTCGGAAAGGGTCGAATGGAATCAGAAACACTTGACTGGAGTCTAAAAGGGTCGAATGGAATCAGACACACTTGAGTCGAGTCGAAAAGGGTCGAATGGAATAGAAACACTTGACTGGAGTCGAAAAGGGTTGAATGGAATCAGAAACACTTGACTGGAGTCGAAAAGGGTCGAATGGAATCAGACACACTTGAGTCGAGTCGAAAAGGGTCGAATGGAATCAGAAACACTTGACTGGATTCAAAAAGGGTCGAATCGAATCAGAAACACTTGACTGGAGTCGAAAAGGGTCCAGAGGAATCAGAAACACTTGACTGGAGTCGAAAAGGTTCCAGAGGAATCAGAAACACTTGACTGGGGTCGAAAAGTGTCGAATGGAATCAGAAACACTTGAGTCGAGTCGAAAAGGGTCGAATGGAATCAGAAACACTTGACTGGAGTGTAAAAGGGTGGAATGGAATCAGAAACACTTGACTGGAGTCGAAAAGGGTCGAATGGAATCAGATACACATGAGTCGAGTCCAAAAGGTTCGAATGGAATCAGAAACACTTGAGTCGAGTCGAAAAGGGTCGAATGGAATCGGAAACACTAGCCTGGAGTCGAAATTGGTCAAATGGATTCAGAAACACTTGAGTCGAGTCGAAAAGTGTCGAATGGAATCAGAAACACTTGAGTCGAGTCGAAAAGGGTCGAATGGAATCAGAAACACTTGAATGGAGTCGAAAAGGATCCAAAGGAATCAGAAACACTTGACTGGAGTGGACATAGGTCGAATGGAATCAGAAACACTTGACTGGAGTCAAAAAGGGTCGAATGGAATCAGAAACACTTGAGTCGAGTCGAAAATGTTCGAATGGAATGAGAAACACTTTAGTCGAGTCGAAAAGGGTCGAATGGAGTCAGAAACACTTGAGTCGAGTCGAAAAGGGTCGAATGGAATCAGAAACACTTGAGTCGAGTCGAAAAGGGTCGATTGGAATCAGAAACTCTTGACTGGATTCGAAATGGGTCGAATGGAATCAGAAACACTTGACTGGAGTCGAAAAGGGTCGAATGGAATCAGAAACACTTGAGTCGAGTCGAAAAGGTCGAATGGAATCAGAAACACTTGACTGGAGTCGAAAAGGGTCGAATGGAATGAGAAACACTTGAGTGGAGTCGAAAAGGGTCGAATGGAATCAGAAACACTTGAGTCGAGTCGAAAAGGGTCGAATGGAATCAGAAATACTTGACTGGAGTCGAAAAGTGTCGAATGGAATCAGAAACACCTGAGTCGAGTCGAAAAGGGTCGAATGGAATCAGAAACACTTGACTGGAGTCGAAAAGTGTCGAATGGAATCAGAAATGCTTGACTGGAGTCGAAAAGGGTCCAAAGGAATCAGAGACACTTGCCTGGAGTCGAAAGGGTCGAATAGAATCAGAAACACTTGACTGGGGTCGAAAAGGGTCGACTGGAATAAGAAACACTTGACTGGAGTCGAAAAGGGTCGAATGGAATCAGAAACACTTGAGTCGAGTCGAAAAGGGTCGAATGCAATCAGAAACACTTGACTGGAGTGTAAAAGGGTGGAATGGAATCAGAAACACTTGACTGGAGTCGAAAAGGGTCGAATGGAATCAGAAACACTTGACTGGAGTCGAAAAGGGTCGAATGGAATCAGAAACACTTGAGTCGAGTCGAAAAGGGTCGAATGGAATCAGAAACACTTGAGTCGAGTCGAAAATGTTCGAATGGAATGAGAAACACTTGAGTCGAGTCGAAAAGGGTCGAATGGAATCAGAAACACTTGAGTCGAGTCGAAAAGGGTCGAATGGAATCAGAAATACTTGAGTCGAGTCGAAAAGGGTCGAATGGAATCAGAAACACTTGACTGGATTCGAAATGGGTCGAATGGAATCAGAAACACTTGACTGGAGTCGAAAAGGGTCGAATGGAATCAGAAACACTTGAGTCGAGTCGAAAAGGTCGAATGGAATCAGAAACACTTGACTGGAGTCGAAAAGGGTCGAATGGAATGAGAAACACTTGAGTGGAGTCGAAAAGGGTCGAATGGAATCAGAAACACTTGACTGGAGTCGAAAAGGGTCCACAGGAATCAGAAACACTTGACTGGAGTCGAAAAGGGTCCAGAGGAATCAGAAACACTTGACTGGAGTCGAAAAGGGTCCAGAGGAATCAGAAACACTTGACTGGGGTCGAAAAGTGTCGAATGGAATCAGAAACACCTGAGTCGATTCGAAAAGGGTCGAATGGAATCAGAAACACTTGACTGGAGTCGAGAAGGGTCGAATGGAATCAGAAACACTTGAGTCGAGTCGAAAAGGGTCGAATGGAATCAGAAACACTTTAGTCGAGTCGAAAAGGGTCGAATGGAATCAGAAACACTTGAGTCGAGTCGAAAAGGTCGAATGGAATCAGAAACACTTGACTGGAGTCGAAAAGGGTCGAATGGAATGAGAAACACTTGAGTGGAGTCGAAAAGGGTCGAATGGAATCAGAAACACTTGAGTCGAGTCGAAAAGGGTCGAATGGAATCAGAAATACTTGACTGGAGTCGAAAAGTGTCGAATGGAATCAGAAACACCTGAGTCGAGTCGAAAAGGGTCGAATGGAATCAGAAACACTTGACTGGAGTCGAAAAGTGTCGAATGGAATCAGAAATGCTTGACTGGAGTCGAAAAGGGACCAAAGGAATCAGAGACACTTGCCTGGAGTCGAAAGGGTCGAATAGAATCAGAAACACTTGACTGGGGTCGAAAAGGGTCGACTGGAATAAGAAACACTTGACTGGAGTCGAAAAGGGTCGAATGGAATCAGAAACACTTTAGTCGAGTCGAAAAGGGTCGAATGGAATCAGAAACACTTGACTGGAGGCAAAAAGGGTCGAATCGAATCAGAAACACTTGACTGGAGTCGAAAAGGATCCAGAGGAATCAGAAACACTTGACTGGGGTCGAAAAGTGTCGAATGGAATCAGAAACACTTGAGTCGAGTCGAAAAGGGTCGAATGCAATCAGAAACACTTGACTGGAGTGTAAAAGGATGGAATGGAATCAGAAACACTTGACTGGAGTCGAAAAGGGTCGAATGGAATCAGAAACACTTGACTGGAGTCGAAAAGGTTCGAATGGAATCAGAAACACTTGAGTCGAGTCGAAAAGGGTCGAATGGAATCAGAAACACTTGAGTCGAGTCGAAAATGTTCGAATGGAATGAGAAACACTTGAGTCGAGTCGAAAAGGGTCGAATGGAATCAGAAACACTTGAGTCGAGTCGAAAAGGGTCGAATGGAATCAGAAATACTTGAGTCGAGTCGAAAAGGGTCGAATGGAATCAGAAACACTTGACTGGATTCGAAATGGGTCGAATGGAATCAGAAACACTTGACTGGAGTCGAAAAGGGTCGAATGGAATCAGAAACACTTGAGTCGAGTCGAAAAGGTCGAATGGAATCAGAAACACTTGACTGGAGTCGAAAAGGGTCGAATGGAATGAGAAACACTTGAGTGGAGTCGAAAAGGGTCGAATGGAATCAGAAACACTTGACTGGAGTCGAAAAGGGTCCACAGGAATCAGAAACACTTGACTGGAGTCGAAAAGGGTCCAGAGGAATCAGAAACACTTGACTGGAGTCGAAAAGGGTCCAGAGGAATCAGAAACACTTGACTGGGGTCGAAAAGTGTCGAATGGAATCAGAAACACTTGAGTCGAGTCGAAAAGGTTCGAATGGAATCAGAAACACTTGACTGGAGTGTAAAAGGGTGGAATGGAATCAGAAACACTTGACTGGAGTCGAAAAGGGTCGAATGGAATCAGACACACATGAGTCGAGTCCAAAAGGTTCGAATGGAATCAGAAACACTTGAGTCGAGTCGAAAAGGGTCGAATGGAATCAGAAACACTTGAGTCGAGTCGAAAAGGGTCGAATGGAATCAGAAACACTTGAATGGAGTCGAAATTGGTCAAATGGATTCAGAAACACTTGAGTCGAGTCGAAAAGGGTCGAATGGAATCAGAAACACTTGAGTCGAGTCGAAAAGGGTCGAATGGAATCAGAAACACTTGAATGGAGTCGAAAAGGATCCAAAGGAATCAGAAACACTTGACTGGAGTGGACATAGGTCGAATGGAATCAGAAACACTTGCCTGGAGTCAAAAAGGGTCGAATGGAATCAGAAACACTTGAGTCGAGTCGAAAATGTTCGAATGGAATGAGAAACACTTTAGTCGAGTCGAAAAGGGTCGAATGGAGTCAGAAACACTTGAGTCGAGTCGAAAAGGGTCGAATGGAATCAGAAACACTTGAGTCGAGTCGAAAAGGGTCGAATGGAATCAGAAACACTTGACTGGATTCGAAATGGGTCGAATGGAATCAGAAACACTTGACTGGAGTCGAAAAGGGTCGAATGGAATCAGAAACACTTGAGTCGAGTCGAAAAGGTCGAATGGAATCAGAAACACTTGACTGGAGTCGAAAAGGGTCGAATGGAATGAGAAACACTTGAGTGGAGTCGAAAAGGGTCGAATGGAATCAGAAACACTTGAGTCGAGTCGAAAAGGGTCGAATGGAATCAGAAATACTTGACTGGAGTCGAAAAGTGTCGAATGGTCAGAAACACCTGAGTCAAGTCGAAAAGGGTCGAATGGAATCAGAAACACTTGACTGGAGTCGAAAAGTGTCGAATGGAATCAGAAATGCTTGACTGGAGTCGAAAAGGGTCCAAGGAATCAGAGACACTTGCCTGGAGTCGAAAGGGTCGAATAGAATCAGAAACACTTGACTGGGGTCGAAAAGGGTCGAATGGAATCAGAAACACTTTAGTCGAGTCGAAAAGGTTCGAATGGAATCAGAAACACTTGACTGGAGTCAAAAAGGGTCGAATCGAATCAGAAACACTTGACTGGATTCGAAATGGGTCGAATGGAATCAGAAACACTTGACTGGAGTCGAAAAGGGTCGAATGGAATCAGAAACACTTGAGTCGAGTCGAAAAGGTCGAATGGAATCAGAAACACTTGACTGGAGTCGAAAAGGGTCGAATGGAATGAGAAACACTTGAGTGGAGTCGAAAAGGGTCGAATGGAATCAGAAACACTTGACTGGAGTCGAAAAGGGTCCACAGGAATCAGAAACACTTGACTGGAGTCGAAAAGGGTCCAGAGGAATCAGAAACACTTGACTGGAGTCGAAAAGGGTCCAGAGGAATCAGAAACACTTGACTGGGGTCGAAAAGTGTCGAATGGAATCAGAAACACCTGAGTCGATTCGAAAAGGGTCGAATGGAATCAGAAACACTTGACTGGAGTCGAAAAGGGTCGAATGGAATCAGAAACACTTGAGTCGAGTCGAAAAGGGTCGAATGGAATCAGAAACACTTTAGTCGAGTCGAAAAGGGTCGAATGGAATCAGAAACACTTGAGTCGAGTCGAAAAGGTCGAATGGAATCAGAAACACTTGACTGGAGTCGAAAAGGGTCGAATGGAATGAGAAACACTTGAGTGGAGTCGAAAAGGGTCGAATGGAATCAGAAACACTTGAGTCGAGTCGAAAAGGGTCGAATGGAATCAGAAATACTTGACTGGAGTCGAAAAGTGTCGAATGGAATCAGAAACACCTGAGTCGAGTCGAAAAGGGTCGAATGGAATCAGAAACACTTGACTGGAGTCGAAAAGTGTCGAATGGAATCAGAAATGCTTGACTGGAGTCGAAAAGGGACCAAAGGAATCAGAGACACTTGCCTGGAGTCGAAAGGGTCGAATAGAATCAGAAACACTTGACTGGGGTCGAAAAGGGTCGACTGGAATAAGAAACACTTGACTGGAGTCGAAAAGGGTCGAATGGAATCAGAAACACTTTAGTCGAGTCGAAAAGGGTCGAATGGAATCAGAAACACTTGACTGGAGGCAAAAAGGGTCGAATCGAATCAGAAACACTTGACTGGAGTCGAAAAGGATCCAGAGGAATCAGAAACACTTGACTGGGGTCGAAAAGTGTCGAATGGAATCAGAAACACTTGAGTCGAGTCGAAAAGGGTCGAATGCAATCAGAAACACTTGACTGGAGTGTAAAAGGGTGGAATGGAATCAGAAACACTTGACTGGAGTCGAAAAGGGTCGAATGGAATCAGAAACACTTGACTGGAGTCGAAAAGGTTCGAATGGAATCAGAAACACTTGAGTCGAGTCGAAAAGGGTCGAATGGAATCAGAAACACTTGAGTCGAGTCGAAAATGTTCGAATGGAATGAGAAACACTTGAGTCGAGTCGAAAAGGGTCGAATGGAATCAGAAACACTTGAGTCGAGTCGAAAAGGGTCGAATGGAATCAGAAATACTTGAGTCGAGTCGAAAAGGGTCGAATGGAATCAGAAACACTTGACTGGATTCGAAATGGGTCGAATGGAATCAGAAACACTTGACTGGAGTCGAAAAGGGTCGAATGGAATCAGAAACACTTGAGTCGAGTCGAAAAGGTCGAATGGAATCAGAAACACTTGACTGGAGTCGAAAAGGGTCGAATGGAATGAGAAACACTTGAGTGGAGTCGAAAAGGGTCGAATGGAATCAGAAACACTTGACTGGAGTCGAAAAGGGTCCACAGGAATCAGAAACACTTGACTGGAGTCGAAAAGGGTCCAGAGGAATCAGAAACACTTGACTGGAGTCGAAAAGGGTCCAGAGGAATCAGAAACACTTGACTGGGGTCGAAAAGTGTCGAATGGAATCAGAAACACTTGAGTCGAGTCGAAAAGGGTCGAATGGAATCAGAAACACTTGACTGGAGTGTAAAAGGGTGGAATGGAATCAGAAACACTTGACTGGAGTCGAAAAGGGTCGAATGGAATCAGACACACATGAGTCGAGTCCAAAAGGTTCGAATGGAATCAGAAACACGTGAGTCGAGTCGAAAAGGGTCGAATGGAATCGGAAACACTTGCCTGGAGTCGAAATTGGTCAAATGGATTCAGAAACACTTGAGTCGAGTCGAAAAGGGTCGAATGGAATCAGAAACACTTGAGTCGAGTCGAAAAGGGTCGAATGGAATCAGAAACACTTGAATGGAGTCGAAAAGGATCCAAAGGAATCAGAAACACTTGACTGGAGTGGACATAGGTCGAATGGAATCAGAAACACTTGCCTGGAGTCAAAAAGGGTCGAATGGAATCAGAAACACTTGAGTCGAGTCGAAAATGTTCGAATGGAATGAGAAACACTTTAGTCGAGTCGAAAAGGGTCGAATGGAGTCAGAAACACTTGAGTCGAGTCGAAAGGGGTCGAATGGAATCAGAAACACTTGAGTCGAGTCGAAAAGGGTCGAATGGAATCAGAAACACTTGACTGGAGTCGAAAAGGGTCGAATGGAATCAGAAACACTTGAGTCGAGTCGAAAAGGTCGAATGGAATCAGAAACACTTGACTGGAGTCGAAAAGGGTCGAATGGAATGAGAAACACTTGAGTGGAGTCGAAAAGGGTCGAATGGAATCAGAAACACTTGAGTCGAGTCGAAAAGGGTCGAATGGAATCAGAAATACTTGACTGGAGTCGAAAAGTGTCGAATGGAATCAGAAACACCTGAGTCAAGTCGAAAAGGGTCGAATGGAATCAGAAACACTTGACTGGAGTCGAAAAGTGTCGAATGGAATCAGAAATGCTTGACTGGAGTCGAAAAGGGTCCAAGGAATCAGAGACACTTGCCTGGAGTCGAAAGGGTCGAATAGAATCAGAAACACTTGACTGGGGTCGAAAAGGGTCGACTGGAATAAGAAACACTTGACTGGAGTCGAAAAGGGTCGAATGGAATCAGAAACACTTTAGTCGAGTCGAAAAGGTTCGAATGGAATCAGAAACACTTGACTGGAGTCAAAAAGGATCGAATCGAATCAGAAACACTTGACTGGAGTCGAAAAGGATCCAGAGGAATCAGAAACACTTGACTGGGGTCGAAAAGTGTCGAATGGAATCAGAAACACTTGACTGGAGTCGAAAAGGGTCGAATGGAATCAGAAACACTTGACTGGAGTCGAAAAGGGTCGAAAGGAATCAGAAACACTTGACTGGAGTCGAAAAGGGTCGAAAGGAATCAGAAACACTTGACTGGAGTCGAAAAGGGTCCAAAGGATTCAGAAACACTTGACTGGAGTCGAAAAGGGTCGAATGGAATCAGAAACACTTGACTGGAGTCGAAAAGGGTCGAATGGAATCAGAAACACTTGAGTCGAGTCGAAAAGGGTCGAATGGAATCAAAAACACTTGAATGGAGTCGAAAAGGATCCAAAAAAATCAGAAACACTTGACTGGAGTCGACATAGGTCGAATGGAATCAGAAACACTTGACTGGAGTCAAAAAGGGTCGAATGGAATCAGAAACACTTGACTGGAGTGTAAAAGGGTGGAATGGAATCAGAAACACTTGACTGGAGTCGAAAAGGGTCGAATGGAATCAGACACACATGAGTCGAGTCCAAAAGGTTCGAATGGAATCAGAAACACTTGAGTCGAGTCGAAAAGGGTCGAATGGAATCGGAAACACTTGCCTGGAGTCGAAATTGGTCAAATGGATTCAGAAACACTTGAGTCGAGTCGAAAAGGGTCGAATGGAATCAGAAACACTTGAGTCGAGTCGAAAAGGGTCGAATGGAATCAGAAACACTTGAATGGAGTCGAAAAGGATCCAAAGGAATCAGAAACACTTGACTGGAGTGGACATAGGTCGAATGGAATCAGAAACACTTGCCTGGTGTCAAAAGGGTCGAATGGAATCAGAAACACTTGAGTCGAGTCGAAAATGTTCGAATGGAATGAGAAACACTTTAGTCGAGTCGAAAAGGGTCGAATGGAGTCAGAAACACTTGAGTCGAGTCGAAAAGGGTCGAATGGAATCAGAAACACTTGAGTCGAGTCGAAAAGGGTCGAATGGAATCAGAAACACTTGACTGGATTCGAAATGGGTCGAATGGAATCAGAAACACTTGACTGGAGTCGAAAAGGGTCGAATGGAATCAGAAATGCTTGACTGGAGTCGAAAAGGGACCAAAGGAATCAGAGACACTTGCCTGGAGTCGAAAGGGTCGAATAGAATCAGAAACACTTGACTGGGGTCGAAAAGGGTCGACTGGAATAAGAAACACTTGACTGGAGTCGAAAAGGGTCGAATGGAATCAGAAACACTTTAGTCGAGTCGAAAAGGGTCGAATGGAATCAGAAACACTTGACTGGAGGCAAAAAGGGTCGAATCGAATCAGAAACACTTGACTGGAGTCGAAAAGGATCCAGAGGAATCAGAAACACTTGACTGGGGTCGAAAAGTGTCGAATGGAATCAGAAACACTTGAGTCGAGTCGAAAAGGGTCGAATGCAATCAGAAACACTTGACTGGAGTGTAAAAGGGTGGAATGGAATCAGAAACACTTGACTGGAGTCGAAAAGGGTCGAATGGAATCAGAAACACTTGACTGGAGTCGAAAAGGGTCGAATGGAATCAGAAAAACTTGAGTCGAGTCGAAAAGGGTCGAATGGAATCAGAAACACTTGAGTCGAGTCGAAAATGTTCGAATGGAATGAGAAACACTTGAGTCGAGTCGAAAAGGGTCGAATGGAATCAGAAACACTTGAGTCGAGTCGAAAAGGGTCGAATGGAATCAGAAATACTTGAGTCGAGTCGAAAAGGGTCGAATGGAATCAGAAACACTTGACTGGATTCGAAATGGGTCGAATGGAATCAGAAACACTTGACTGGAGTCGAAAAGGGTCGAATGGAATCAGAAACACTTGAGTCGAGTCGAAAAGGTCGAATGGAATCAGAAACACTTGACTGGAGTCGAAAAGGGTCGAATGGAATGAGAAACACTTGAGTGGAGTCGAAAAGGGTCGAATGGAATCAGAAACACTTGACTGGAGTCGAAAAGGGTCCACAGGAATCAGAAACACTTGACTGGAGTCGAAAAGGGTCCAGAGGAATCAGAAACACTTGACTGGAGTCGAAAAGGGTCCAGAGGAATCAGAAACACTTGACTGGGGTCGAAAAGTGTCGAATGGAATCAGAAACACTTGACTGGAGTCAAAAAGGGTCGAATGGAATCAGAAACACTTGACTGGAGTGTAAAAGGGTGGAATGGAATCAGAAACACTTGACTGGAGTCGAAAAGGGTCGAATGGAATCAGACACACATGAGTCGAGTCCAAAAGGTTCGAATGGAATCAGAAACACTTGAGTCGAGTCGAAAAGGGTCGAATGGAATCGGAAACACTTGCCTGGAGTCGAAATTGGTCAAATGGATTCAGAAACACTTGAGTCGAGTCGAAAAGGGTCGAATGGAATCAGAAACACTTGAGTCGAGTCGAAAAGGGTCGAATGGAATCAGAAACACTTGAATGGAGTCGAAAAGGATCCAAAGGAATCAGAAACACTTGACTGGAGTGGACATACGTCGAATGGAATCAGAAACACTTGCCTGGAGTCAAAAAGGGTCGAATGGAATCAGAAACACTTGAGTCGAGTCGAAAATGTTCGAATGGAATGAGAAACACTTTAGTCGAGTCGAAAAGGGTCGAATGGAGTCAGAAACACTTGAGTCGAGTCGAAAAGGGTCGAATGGAATCAGAAACACTTGAGTCGAGTCGAAAAGGGTCGAATGGAATCAGAAACACTTGACTGGATTCGAAATGGGTCGAATGGAATCAGAAACACTTGACTGGAGTCGAAAAGGGTCGAATGGAATCAGAAACACTTGAGTCGAGTCGAAAAGGTCGAATGGAATCAGAAACACTTGACTGGAGTCGAAAAGGGTCGAATGGAATGAGAAACACTTGAGTGGAGTCGAAAAGGGTCGAATGGAATCAGAAACACTTGAGTCGAGTCGAAAAGGGTCGAATGGAATCAGAAATACTTGACTGGAGTCGAAAAGTGTCGAATGGAATCAGAAACACCTGAGTCAAGTCGAAAAGGGTCGAATGGAATCAGAAACACTTGACTGGAGTCGAAAAGTGTCGAATGGAATCAGAAATGCTTGACTGGAGTCGAAAAGGGTCCAAGGAATCAGAGACACTTGCCTGGAGTCGAAAGGGTCGAATAGAATCAGAAACACTTGACTGGGGTCGAAAAGGGTCGACTGGAATAAGAAACACTTGACTGGAGTCGAAAAGGGTCGAATGGAATCAGAAACACTTTAGTCGAGTCGAAAAGGTTCGAATGGAATCAGAAACACTTGACTGGAGTCAAAAAGGGTCGAATCGAATCAGAAACACTTGACTGGAGTCGAAAAGGATCCAGAGGAATCAGAAACACTTGACTGGGGTCGAAAAGTGTCGAATGGAATCAGAAACACTTGACTGGAGTCGAAAAGGGTCGAATGGAATCAGAAACACTTGACTGGAGTCGAAAAGGGTCGAAAGGAATCAGAAACACTTGACTGGAGTCGAAAAGGGTCGAAAGGAATCAGAAACACTTGACTGGAGTCGAAAAGGGTCCAAAGGATTCAGAAACACTTGACTGGAGTCGAAAAGGGTCGAATGGAATCAGAAACACTTGACTGGAGTCGAAAAGGGTCGAATGGAATCAGAAACACTTGAGTCGAGTCGAAAAGGGTCGAATGGAATCAAAAACACTTGAATGGAGTCGAAAAGGATCCAAAAAAATCAGAAACACTTGACTGGAGTCGACATAGGTCGAATGGAATCAGAAACACTTGACTGGAGTCAAAAAGGGTCGAATGGAATCAGAAACACTAGAGTCGAGTCGAAAAGTGTCGAATGGAATCAGAAACACTTGAGTCTAGTCGAAAAGGGTCGAATGGAATCAGAAACACTTGAGTCAAGTCGAAAAGGGTCGAATGGAATCAGAAACACTTGAGTCGAGTCGAAAATGTTCGAATGGAATCAGAAACACTTGAGTCGAGTCGAAAAGCGTCGAATGGAATCAGAAACACTTGAGTCGAGTCGAAAAGGGTCGAATGGAATCAGAAACACTTGACTGGATTCGAAATGGGTCGAATGGAATCAGAAACACTTGACTGGAGTCGAAAAGGGTCGAATGGAATCAGAAACACTTGAGTCGAGTCAAAAAGGTCGAATGGAATCAGAAACACTTGACTGGAGTCGAAAAGGGTCGAATGGAATGAGAAACACTTGAGTGGAGTCGAAAAGGGTCGAATGGAATCAGGAACACTTGAGTCGAGTCGAAAAGGGTCGAATGGAATCAGAAATACTTGACTGGAGTCGAAAAGTGTCGAATGGAATCAGAAACGCTTGACTGCAGTCGAAAAGGGTCCAAAGGAATCAGATACACTTGCCTGGAGTCGAAAGGGTCGAATAGAATCAGAAACACTTGACTGCGGTCAGAAAGGGTCCACTGGAATAAGAAACACTTGACTGGAGTCGAAAAGGGTCGAATGGAATCAGAAACACTTTAGTCGAGTCGAAAAGGGTCGAATGGAATCAGAAACACTTGACTGGAGTCGAAAAGGGTCGAATGGAATCAGAAACGCTTGACTGGAGTCGAAAAGGGTCCACAGGAATCAGAAACACTTGACTGGAGTCGAAAAGGGTCCAGAGGAATCAGAAACACTTGACTGGAGTCGAAAAGGGTCGAATGGAATCAGAAACACTTGAGTCGAGTCGAAAAGGGTCGAATGGAATCGGAAACACTTGCCTGGAGTCGAAATTGGTCAAATGGATTCAGAAACACTTGAGTCGAGTCGAAAAGGGTCGAATGGAATCAGAAACACTTGAGTCGAGTCGAAAAGGGTCGAATGGAATCAGAAACACTTGAATGGAGTCGAAAAGGATCCAAAGGAATCAGAAACACTTGACTGGAGTGGACATATGTCGAATGGAATCAGAAACACTTGACTGGAGTCAAAAAGGGTCGAATGGAATCAGAAACACTTGAGTCGAGTCGAAAATGTTCGAATGGAATGAGAAACACTTTAGTCGAGTCGAAAAGGGTCGAATGGAGTCAGAAACACTTGAGTCGAGTCGAAAAGGGTCGAATGGAATCAGAAACACTTGAGTCGAGTCGAAAAGGGTCGAATGGAATCAGAAACACTTGACTGGATTCGAAATGGGTCGAATGGAATCAGAAACACTTGACTGGAGTCGAAAAGGGTCGAATGGAATCAGAAACACTTGAGTCGAGTTGAAAAGGTCGAATGGAATCAGAAACACTTGACTGGAGTCGAAAAGGGTCGAATGGAATGAGAAACACTTGAGTGGAGTCGAAAAGGGTCGAATGGAATCAGAAACACTTGAGTCGAGTCGAAAAGGGTCGAATGGAATCAGAAATACTTGACTGGAGTCGAAAAGTGTCGAATGGAATCAGAAACACCTGAGTCGAGTCGAAAAGGGTCGAATGGAATCAGAAACACTTGACTGGAGTCGAAAAGTGTCGAATGGAATCAGAAATGCTTGACTGGAGTCGAAAAGGGTCCAAAGGAATCAGAGACACTTGCCTGGAGTCGAAAGGGTCGAATAGAATCAGAAACACTTGACTGGGGTCGAAAAGGGTCGACTGGAATAAGAAACACTTGACTGGAGTCGAAAAGGGTCGAATGGAATCAGAAACACTTTAGTCGAGTCGAAAAGGGTCGAATGGAATCAGAAACACTTGACTGGAGTCAAAAAGGGTCGAATCGAATCAGAAACACTTGACTGGAGTCGAAAAGGATCCAGAGGAATCAGAAACACTTGACTGGGGTCGAAAAGTGTCGAATGGAATCAGAAACACTTGAGTCGAGTCGAAAAGGGTCGAATGCAATCAGAAACACTTGACTGGAGTGTAAAAGGGTGGAATGGAATCAGAAACACTTGACTGGAGTCGAAAAGGTTCGAATGGAATCAGAAACACTTGAGTCGAGTCCAAAAGGTTCGAATGGAATCAGAAACACTTGAGTCGAGTCGAAAAGGGTCGAATGGAATCGGAAACACTTGACTGGAGTCGAAAAGGGTTGAATGGAATCAGAAACACTTGACTGGAGTCGGAAAGGGTCGAATGGAATCAGAAACACTTGACTGGAGTCTAAAAGGGTCGAATGGAATCAGACACACTTGAGTCGAGTCGAAAAGGGTCGAATGGAATAGAAACACTTGACTGGAGTCGAAAAGGGTTGAATGGAATCAGAAACACTTGACTGGAGTCGAAAAGGGTCGAATGGAATCAGACACACTTGAGTCGAGTCGAAAAGGGTCGAATGGAATCAGAAACACTTGACTGGATTCAAAAAGGGTCGAATCGAATCAGAAACACTTGACTGGATTCGAAAAGGGTCCAGAGGAATCAGAAACACTTGACTGGAGTCGAAAAGTGTCGAATGGAATCAGAAACACTTGAGTCGAATTGAAAAGGGTCGAATGGAATCAGAAACACTTGCCTGGCGTCGAAAAGGGTCGAATGGAATCAGAAACACTTGAGTCTATTCGAAAAGGGTCGAATGGAATCAGAAACACTTGACTGGAGTCGAAAAGGGTCGAAAGGAATCAGAAACACTTGACTGGAGTCGAAAAGGTTCCAAAGGATTCAGAAACACTTGACTGGAGTCGAAAAGGGTCGAATGGAATCAGAAACACTTGACTGGAGTCGAAAAGGGTCGAATGGAATCAGAAACACTTGACTGGAGTCGAAAAGGGTCGAATGGAATCAGAAACACTTGAGTCGAGTCGAAAAGGGTCGAATGGAATCAGAAACACTTGAGTCGAGTCCAAAATGTTCGAATGGAATGAGAAACACTTGAGTGGAGTCGAAAAGGGTCGAATGGAATCAGAAACACTTGACTGGAGTCGAAAAGGGTCCACAGGAATCAGAAACACTTGACTGGAGTCGAAAAGGGTCCAGAGGAATCAGAAACACTTGACTGGAGTCGAAAAGGGTCCAGAGGAATCAGAAACACTTGACTGGGGTCGAAAAGTGTCGAATGGAATCAGAAACACTTGAGTCGAGTCGAAAAGCGTCGAATGGAATCAGAAACACTTGACTGGAGTGTAAAAGGGTGGAATGGAATCAGAAACACTTGACTGGAGTCGAAAAGGGTCGAATGGAATCAGAAACACTTGAGTCGAGTCGAAAAGGTCGAATGGAATCAGAAACACTTGACTGGAGTCGAAAAGGGTCGAATGGAATGAGAAACACTTGAGTGGAGTCGAAAAGGGTCGAATGGAATCAGAAACACTTGAGTCGAGTCGAAAAGGGTCGAATGGAATCAGAAATACTTGACTGGAGTCGAAAAGTGTCGAATGGAATCAGAAACACCTGAGTCGAGTCGAAAAGGGTCGAATGGAATCAGAAACACTTGACTGGAGTCGAAAAGTGTCGAATGGAATCAGAAATGCTTGACTGGAGTCGAAAAGGGTCCAAAGGAATCAGAGACACTTGCCTGGAGTCGAAAGGGTCGAATAGAATCAGAAACACTTGACTGGGGTCGAAAAGGGTCGACTGGAATAAGAAACACTTGACTGGAGTCGAAAAGGGTCGAATGGAATCAGAAACACTTTAGTCGAGTCGAAAAGGGTCGAATGGAATCAGAAACACTTGACTGGAGTCAAAAAGGGTCGAATCGAATCAGAAACACTTGACTGGAGTCGAAAAGGATCCAGAGGAATCAGAAACACTTGACTGGGGTCGAAAAGTGTCGAATGGAATCAGAAACACTTGAGTCGAGTCGAAAATGGTCCAATGGAATCAGAAACACTGGAGTCGAGTCAAAAAGGGTCGAATGGAATCAGAAACACTTGAGTCGAATTGAAAAGGGTCGAATGGAATCAGAAACACTTGCCTGGCGTCGAAAAGGGTCGAATGGAATCAGAAACACTTGAGTCTATTCGAAAAGGGTCGAATGGAATCAGAAACACTTGACTGGAGTCGAAAAGGGTCGAAAGGAATCAGAAACACTTGACTGGAGTCGAAAAGGGTCGAATGGAATCAGAAACACTTGACTGGAGTCGAAAAGGGTCGAAAGGAATCAGAAACACTTGACTGGAGTCGAAAAGGGTCCAAAGGATTCAGAAACACTTGACTGGAGTCGAAAAGGGTCGAATGGAATCAGAAACACTTGACTGGAGTCGAAAAGGGTCGAATGGAATCAGAAACACTTGAGTCGAGTCGAAAAGGGTCGAATGGAATCAAAAACACTTGAATGGAGTCGAAAAGGATCCAAAAAAATCAGAAACACTTGACTGGAGTCGACATAGGTCGAATGGAATCAGAAACACTTGACTGGAGTCAAAAAGGGTCGAATGGAATCAGAAACACTAGAGTCGAGTCGAAAAGTGTCGAATGGAATCAGAAACACTTGAGTCGAGTCGAAAAGGGTCGAATGGAATCAGAAACACTTGAGTCAAGTCGAAAAGGGTCGAATGGAATCAGAAACACTTGAGTCGAGTCGAAAATGTTCGAATGGAATCAGAAAACCTTGAGTCGAGTCGAAAAGGGTCGAATGGAATCAGAAACACTTGAGTCGAGTCGAAAAGGGTCGAATGGAATCAGAAACACTTGACTGGATTCGAAATGGGTCGAATGGAATCAGAAACACTTGACTGGAGTCGAAAAGGGTCGAATGGAATCAGAAACACTTGAGTCGAGTCAAAAAGGTCGAATGGAATCAGAAACACTTGACTGGAGTCGAAAAGGGTCGAATGGAATGAGAAACACTTGAGTGGAGTCGAAAAGGGTCGAATGGAATCAGGAACACTTGAGTCGAGTCGAAAAGGGTCGAATGGAATCAGAAATACTTGACTGGAGTCGAAAAGTGTCGAATGGAATCAGAAACGCTTGACTGCAGTCGAAAAGGGTCCAAAGGAATCAGAGACACTTGCCTGGAGTCGAAAGGGTTGAATAGAATCAGAAACACTTGACTGCGGTCAGAAAGGGTCCACTGGAATAAGAAACACTTGACTGGAGTCGAAAAGGGTCGAATGGAATCAGAAACACTTTAGTCGAGTCGAAAAGGGTCGAATGGAATCAGAAACACTTGACTGGAGTCGAAAAGGGTCGAATGGAATCAGAAACGCTTGACTGGAGTCGAAAAGGGTCCACAGGAATCAGAAACACTTGACTGGAGTCGAAAAGGGTCCAGAGGAATCAGAAACACTTGACTGGAGTCGAAAAGGGTCCAGAGGAATCAGAAACACTTGACTGGGGTCGAAAAGTGTCGAATGGAATCAGAAACACTTGAGTCGAGTCGAAAAGGGTCGAATGGAATCAGAAACACTTGACTGGAGTGTAAAAGGGTGGAATGGAATCAGAAACACTTGACTGGAGTCGAAAAGGGTCGAATGGAATCAGACACACATGAGTCGATTCCAAAAGGTTCGAATGGAATCAGAAACACTTGAGTCGAGTCGAAAAGGGTCGAATGGAATCGGAAACACTTGCCTGGAGTCGAAATTGGTCAAATGGATTCAGAAACACTTGAGTCGAGTCGAAAAGGGTCGAATGGAATCAGAAACACTTGAGTCGAGTCGAAAAGGGTCGAATGGAATCAGAAACACTTGAATGGAGTCGAAAAGGATCCAAAGGAATCAGAAACACTTGACTGGAGTGGACATAGGTCGAATGGAATCAGAAACACTTGCCTGGAGTCAAAAAGGGTCGAATGGAATCAGAAACACTTGAGTCGAGTCGAAAATGTTCGAATGGAATGAGAAACACTTTAGTCGAGTCGAAAAGGGTCGAATGGAGTCAGAAACACTTGAGTCGAGTCGAAAAGGGTCGAATGGAATCAGAAACACTTGAGTCGAGTCGAAAAGGGTCGAATGGAATCAGAAACACTTGACTGGATTCGAAATGGGTCGAATGGAATCAGAAACACTTGACTGGAGTCGAAAAGGGTCGAATGGAATCAGAAACACTTGAGTCGAGTTGAAAAGGTCGAATGGAATCAGAAACACTTGACTGGAGTCGAAAAGGGTCGAATGGAATGAGAAACACTTGAGTGGAGTCGAAAAGGGTCGAATGGAATCAGAAACACTTGAGTCGAGTCGAAAAGGGTCGAATGGAATCAGAAATACTTGACTGGAGTCGAAAAGTGTCGAATGGAATCAGAAACACCTGAGTCGAGTCGAAAAGGGTCGAATGGAATCAGAAACACTTGACTGGAGTCGAAAAGTGTCGAATGGAATCAGAAATGCTTGACTGGAGTCGAAAAGGGTCCAAAGGAATCAGAGACACTTGCCTGGAGTCGAAAGGGTCGAATAGAATCAGAAACACTTGACTGGGGTCGAAAAGGGTCGCCTGGAATAAGAAACACTTGACTGGAGTCGAAAAGGTTCGAATGGAATCAGAAACACTTTAGTCTAGTCGAAAAGGGTCGAATGGAATCAGAAACACTTGACTGGAGTCAAAAAGGGTTGAATCGAATCAGAAACACTTGACTGGAGTCGAAAAGGATCCAGAGGAATCAGAAACACTTGACTGGGGTCGAAAAGTGTCGAATGGAATCAGAAACACTTGAGTCGAGTCGAAAAGGGTCGAATGCAATCAGAAACACTTGACTGGAGTGTAAAAGGGTGGAATGGAATCAGAAACACTTGACTGGAGTCGAAAAGGGTCGAATGGAATCAGACACACTTGAGTCGAGTCCAAAAGGTTCGAATGGAATCAGAAACACTTGAGTCGAGTCGAAAAGGGTCGAATGGAATCGGAAACACTTGACTGGAGTCGAAAAGGGTTGAATGGAATCAGAAACACTTGACTGGAGTCGGAAAGGGTCGAATGGAATCAGAAACACTTGACTGGAGTCTAAAAGGGTCGAATGGAATCAGACACACTTGAGTCGAGTCGAAAAGGGTCGAATGGAATAGAAACACTTGACTGGAGTCGAAAAGGGTTGAATGGAATCAGAAACACTTGACTGGAGTCGAAAAGGGTCGAATGGAATCAGACACACTTGAGTCGAGTCGAAAAGGGTCGAATGGAATCAGAAACACTTGACTGGATTCAAAAAGGGTCGAATCGAATCAGAAACACTTGACTGGATTCGAAAAGGGTCCAGAGGAATCAGAAACACTTGACTGGAGTCGAAAAGTGTCGAATGGAATCAGAAACACTTGAGTCGAATTGAAAAGGGTCGAATGGAATCAGAAACACTTGCCTGGCGTCGAAAAGGGTCGAATGGAATCAGAAACACTTGAGTCTATTCGAAAAGGGTCGAATGGAATCAGAAACACTTGACTGGAGTCGAAAAGGGTCGAAAGGAATCAGAAACACTTGACTGGAGTCGAAAAGGTTCCAAAGGATTCAGAAACACTTGACTGGAGTCGAAAAGGGTCGAATGGAATCAGAAACACTTGACTGGAGTCGAAAAGGGTCGAATGGAATCAGAAACACTTGACTGGAGTCGAAAAGGGTCGAATGGAATCAGAAACACTTGAGTCGAGTTGAAAAGGGTCGAATGGAATCAGAAACACTTGAGTCGAGTCCAAAATGTTCGAATGGAATGAGAAACACTTGAGTCGAGTCGAAAAGGGTCGAATAGAATCAGAAACACTTGAGTCGAGTCGAAAAGGGTCGAATGGAATCAGAAATACTTGAGTCGAGTCGAAAAGGGTCGAATGGAATCAGAAACACTTGACTGGATTCGAAATGGGTCGAATGGAATCAGAAACACTTGACTGGAGTCGAAAAGGGTCGAATGGAATCAGAAACACTTGAGTCGAGTCGAAAAGGTCGAATGGAATCAGAAACACTTGACTGGAGTCGAAAAGGGTCGAATGGAATGAGAAACACTTGAGTGGAGTCGAAAAGGGTCGAATGGAATCAGAAACACTTGACTGGAGTCGAAAAGGGTCCACAGGAATCAGAAACACTTGACTGGAGTCGAAAAGGGTCCAGAGGAATCAGAAACACTTGACTGGAGTCGAAAAGGGTCCAGAGGAATCAGAAACACTTGACTGGGGTCGAAAAGTGTCGAATGGAATCAGAAACACTTGAGTCGAGTCGAAAAGCGTCGAATGGAATCAGAAACACTTGACTGGAGTGTAAAAGGGTGGAATGGAATCAGAAACACTTGACTGGAGTCGAAAAGGGTCGAATGGAATCAGAAACACTTGAGTCGAGTCGAAAAGGTCGAATGGAATCAGAAACACTTGACTGGAGTCGAAAAGGGTCGAATGGAATGAGAAACACTTGAGTGGAGTCGAAAAGGGTCGAATGGAATCAGAAACACTTGAGTCGAGTCGAAAAGGGTCGAATGGAATCAGAAATACTTGACTGGAGTCGAAAAGTGTCGAATGGAATCAGAAACACCTGAGTCGAGTCGAAAAGGGTCGAATGGAATCAGAAACACTTGACTGGAGTCGAAAAGTGTCGAATGGAATCAGAAATGCTTGACTGGAGTCGAAAAGGGTCCAAAGGAATCAGAGACACTTGCCTGGAGTCGAAAGGGTCGAATAGAATCAGAAACACTTGACTGGGGTCGAAAAGGGTCGACTGGAATAAGAAACACTTGACTGGAGTCGAAAAGGGTCGAATGGAATCAGAAACACTTTAGTCGAGTCGAAAAGGGTCGAATGGAATCAGAAACACTTGACTGGAGTCAAAAAGGGTCGAATCGAATCAGAAACACTTGACTGGAGTCGAAAAGGATCCAGAGGAATCAGAAACACTTGACTGGGGTCGAAAAGTGTCGAATGGAATCAGAAACACTTGAGTCGAGTCGAAAATGGTCCAATGGAATCAGAAACACTGGAGTCGAGTCAAAAAGGGTCGAATGGAATCAGAAACACTTGAGTCGAATTGAAAAGGGTCGAATGGAATCAGAAACACTTGCCTGGCGTCGAAAAGGGTCGAATGGAATCAGAAACACTTGAGTCTATTCGAAAAGGGTCGAATGGAATCAGAAACACTTGACTGGAGTCGAAAAGGGTCGAAAGGAATCAGAAACACTTGACTGGAGTCGAAAAGGGTCGAATGGAATCAGAAACACTTGACTGGAGTCGAAAAGGGTCGAAAGGAATCAGAAACACTTGACTGGAGTCGAAAAGGGTCCAAAGGATTCAGAAACACTTGACTGGAGTCGAAAAGGGTCGAATGGAATCAGAAACACTTGACTGGAGTCGAAAAGGGTCGAATGGAATCAGAAACACTTGAGTCGAGTCGAAAAGGGTCGAATGGAATCAAAAACACTTGAATGGAGTCGAAAAGGATCCAAAAAAATCAGAAACACTTGACTGGAGTCGACATAGGTCGAATGGAATCAGAAACACTTGACTGGAGTCAAAAAGGGTCGAATGGAATCAGAAACACTAGAGTCGAGTCGAAAAGTGTCGAATGGAATCAGAAACACTTGAGTCGAGTCGAAAAGGGTCGAATGGAATCAGAAACACTTGAGTCAAGTCGAAAAGGGTCGAATGGAATCAGAAACACTTGAGTCGAGTCGAAAATGTTCGAATGGAATCAGAAAACCTTGAGTCGAGTCGAAAAGGGTCGAATGGAATCAGAAACACTTGAGTCGAGTCGAAAAGGGTCGAATGGAATCAGAAACACTTGACTGGATTCGAAATGGGTCGAATGGAATCAGGAACACTTGACTGGAGTCGAAAAGGGTCGAATGGAATCAGAAACACTTGAGTCGAGTCAAAAAGGTCGAATGGAATCAGAAACACTTGACTGGAGTCGAAAAGGGTCGAATGGAATGAGAAACACTTGAGTGGAGTCGAAAAGGGTCGAATGGAATCAGGAACACTTGAGTCGAGTCGAAAAGGGTCGAATGGAATCAGAAATACTTGACTGGAGTCGAAAAGTGTCGAATGGAATCAGAAACGCTTGACTGCAGTCGAAAAGGGTCCAAAGGAATCAGAGACACTTGCCTGGAGTCGAAAGGGTTGAATAGAATCAGAAACACTTGACTGCGGTCAGAAAGGGTCCACTGGAATAAGAAACACTTGACTGGAGTCGAAAAGGGTCGAATGGAATCAGAAACACTTTAGTCGAGTCGAAAAGGGTCGAATGGAATCAGAAACACTTGACTGGAGTCGAAAAGGGTCGAATGGAATCAGAAACGCTTGACTGGAGTCGAAAAGGGTCCACAGGAATCAGAAACACTTGACTGGAGTCGAAAAGGGTCCAGAGGAATCAGAAACACTTGACTGGAGTCGAAAAGGGTCCAGAGGAATCAGAAACACTTGACTGGGGTCGAAAAGTGTCGAATGGAATCAGAAACACTTGAGTCGAGTCGAAAAGGGTCGAATGGAATCAGAAACACTTGACTGGAGTGTAAAAGGGTGGAATGGAATCAGAAACACTTGACTGGAGTCGAAAAGGGTCGAATGGAATCAGACACACATGAGTCGAGTCCAAAAGGTTCGAATGGAATCAGAAACACTTGAGTCGAGTCGAAAAGGGTCGAATGGAATCGGAAACACTTGCCTGGAGTCGAAATTGGTCAAATGGATTCAGAAACACTTGAGTCGAGTCGAAAAGGGTCGAATGGAATCAGAAACACTTGAGTCGAGTCGAAAAGGGTCGAATGGAATCAGAAACACTTGAATGGAGTCGAAAAGGATCCAAAGGAATCAGAAACACTTGACTGGAGTGGACATAGGTCGAATGGAATCAGAAACACTTGCCTGGAGTCAAAAAGGGTCGAATGGAATCAGAAACACTTGAGTCGAGTCGAAAATGTTCGAATGGAATGAGAAACACTTTAGTCGAGTCGAAAAGGGTCGAATGGAGTCAGAAACACTTGAGTCGAGTCGAAAAGGGTCGAATGGAATCAGAAACACTTGAGTCGAGTCGAAAAGGGTCGAATGGAATCAGAAACACTTGACTGGATTCGAAATGGGTCGAATGGAATCAGAAACACTTGACTGGAGTCGAAAAGGGTCGAATGGAATCAGAAACACTTGAGTCGAGTTGAAAAGGTCGAATGGAATCAGAAACACTTGACTGGAGTCGAAAAGGGTCGAATGGAATGAGAAACACTTGAGTGGAGTCGAAAAGGGTCGAATGGAATCAGAAACACTTGAGTCGAGTCGAAAAGGGTCGAATGGAATCAGAAATACTTGACTGGAGTCGAAAAGTGTCGAATGGAATCAGAAACACCTGAGTCGAGTCGAAAAGGGTCGAATGGAATCAGAAACACTTGACTGGAGTCGAAAAGTGTCGAATGGAATCAGAAATGCTTGACTGGAGTCGAAAAGGGTCCAAAGGAATCAGAGACACTTGCCTGGAGTCGAAAGGGTCGAATAGAATCAGAAACACTTGACTGGGGTCGAAAAGGGTCGCCTGGAATAAGAAACACTTGACTGGAGTCGAAAAGGTTCGAATGGAATCAGAAACACTTTAGTCTAGTCGAAAAGGGTCGAATGGAATCAGAAACACTTGACTGGAGTCAAAAAGGGTTGAATCGAATCAGAAACACTTGACTGGAGTCGAAAAGGATCCAGAGGAATCAGAAACACTTGACTGGGGTCGAAAAGTGTCGAATGGAATCAGAAACACTTGAGTCGAGTCGAAAAGGGTCGAATGCAATCAGAAACACTTGACTGGAGTGTAAAAGGGTGGAATGGAATCAGAAACACTTGACTGGAGTCGAAAAGGGTCGAATGGAATCAGAAACACTTGAGTCGAGTCAAAAAGGTCGAATGGAATCAGAAACACTTGACTGGAGTCGAAAAGGGTCGAATGGAATGAGAAACACTTGAGTGGAGTCGAAAAGGGTCGAATGGAATCAGGAACACTTGAGTCGAGTCGAAAAGGGTCGAATGGAATCAGAAATACTTGACTGGAGTCGAAAAGTGTCGAATGGAATCAGAAACGCTTGACTGGAGTCGAAAAGGGTCCAAAGGAATCAGAGACACTTGCCTGGAGTCGAAAGGGTCGAATAGAATCAGAAACACTTGACTGGGGTCGAAAAGGGTCGCCTGGAATAAGAAACACTTGACTGGAGTCGAAAAGGTTCGAATGGAATCAGAAACACTTTAGTCTAGTCGAAAAGGGTCGAATGGAATCAGAAACACTTGACTGGAGTCAAAAAGGGTTGAATCGAATCAGAAACACTTGACTGGAGTCGAAAAGGATCCAGAGGAATCAGAAACACTTGACTGGGGTCGAAAAGTGTCGAATGGAATCAGAAACACTTGAGTCGAGTCGAAAAGGGTCGAATGCAATCAGAAACACTTGACTGGAGTGTAAAAGGGTGGAATGGAATCAGAAACACTTGACTGGAGTCGAAAAGGGTCGAATGGAATCAGAAACACTTGAGTCGAGTCAAAAAGGTCGAATGGAATCAGAAACACTTGACTGGAGTCGAAAAGGGTCGAATGGAATGAGAAACACTTGAGTGGAGTCGAAAAGGGTCGAATGGAATCAGGAACACTTGAGTCGAGTCGAAAAGGGTCGAATGGAATCAGAAATACTTGACTGGAGTCGAAAAGTGTCGAATGGAATCAGAAACGCTTGACTGCAGTCGAAAAGGGTCCAAAGGAATCAGAGACACTTGCCTGGAGTCGAAAGGGTTGAATAGAATCAGAAACACTTGACTGCGGTCAGAAAGGGTCCACTGGAATAAGAAACACTTGACTGGAGTCGAAAAGGGTCGAATGGAATCAGAAACACTTTAGTCGAGTCGAAAAGGGTCGAATGGAATCAGAAACACTTGACTGGAGTCGAAAAGGGTCGAATGGAATCAGAAACGCTTGACTGGAGTCGAAAAGGGTCCACAGGAATCAGAAACACTTGACTGGAGTCGAAAAGGGTCCAGAGGAATCAGAAACACTTGACTGGAGTCGAAAAGGGTCCAGAGGAATCAGAAACACTTGACTGGGGTCGAAAAGTGTCGAATGGAATCAGAAACACTTGAGTCGAGTCGAAAAGGGTCGAATGGAATCAGAAACACTTGACTGGAGTGTAAAAGGGTGGAATGGAATCAGAAACACTTGACTGGAGTCGAAAAGGGTCGAATGGAATCAGACACACATGAGTCGAGTCCAAAAGGTTCGAATGGAATCAGAAACACTTGAGTCGAGTCGAAAAGGGTCGAATGGAATCGGAAACACTTGCCTGGAGTCGAAATTGGTCAAATGGATTCAGAAACACTTGAGTCGAGTCGAAAAGGGTCGAATGGAATCAGAAACACTTGAGTCGAGTCGAAAAGGGTCGAATGGAATCAGAAACACTTGAATGGAGTCGAAAAGGATCCAAAGGAATCAGAAACACTTGACTGGAGTGGACATAGGTCGAATGGAATCAGAAACACTTGCCTGGAGTCAAAAAGGGTCGAATGGAATCAGAAACACTTGAGTCGAGTCGAAAATGTTCGAATGGAATGAGAAACACTTTAGTCGAGTCGAAAAGGGTCGAATGGAGTCAGAAACACTTGAGTCGAGTCGAAAAGGGTCGAATGGAATCAGAAACACTTGAGTCGAGTCGAAAAGGGTCGAATGGAATCAGAAACACTTGACTGGATTCGAAATGGGTCGAATGGAATCAGAAACACTTGACTGGAGTCGAAAAGGGTCGAATGGAATCAGAAACACTTGAGTCGAGTTGAAAAGGTCGAATGGAATCAGAAACACTTGACTGGAGTCGAAAAGGGTCGAATGGAATGAGAAACACTTGAGTGGAGTCGAAAAGGGTCGAATGGAATCAGAAACACTTGAGTCGAGTCGAAAAGGGTCGAATGGAATCAGAAATACTTGACTGGAGTCGAAAAGTGTCGAATGGAATCAGAAACACCTGAGTCGAGTCGAAAAGGGTCGAATGGAATCAGAAACACTTGACTGGAGTCGAAAAGTGTCGAATGGAATCAGAAATGCTTGACTGGAGTCGAAAAGGGTCCAAAGGAATCAGAGACACTTGCCTGGAGTCGAAAGGGTCGAATAGAATCAGAAACACTTGACTGGGGTCGAAAAGGGTCGCCTGGAATAAGAAACACTTGACTGGAGTCGAAAAGGTTCGAATGGAATCAGAAACACTTTAGTCTAGTCGAAAAGGGTCGAATGGAATCAGAAACACTTGACTGGAGTCAAAAAGGGTTGAATCGAATCAGAAACACTTGACTGGAGTCGAAAAGGATCCAGAGGAATCAGAAACACTTGACTGGGGTCGAAAAGTGTCGAATGGAATCAGAAACACTTGAGTCGAGTCGAAAAGGGTCGAATGCAATCAGAAACACTTGACTGGAGTGTAAAAGGGTGGAATGGAATCAGAAACACTTGACTGGAGTCGAAAAGGGTCGAATGGAATCAGACACACTTGAGTCGAGTCCAAAAGGTTCGAATGGAATCAGAAACACTTGAGTCGAGTCGAAAAGGGTCGAATGGAATCGGAAACACTTGACTGGAGTCGAAAAGGGTTGAATGGAATCAGAAACACTTGACTGGAGTCGGAAAGGGTCGAATGGAATCAGAAACACTTGACTGGAGTCTAAAAGGGTCGAATGGAATCAGACACACTTGAGTCGAGTCGAAAAGGGTCGAATGGAATAGAAACACTTGACTGGAGTCGAAAAGGGTTGAATGGAATCAGAAACACTTGACTGGAGTCGAAAAGGGTCGAATGGAATCAGACACACGTGAGTCGAGTCGAAAAGGGTCGAATGGAATCAGAAACACTTGACTGGATTCAAAAAGGGTCGAATCGAATCAGAAACACTTGACTGGATTCGAAAAGGGTCCAGAGGAATCAGAAACACTTGACTGGAGTCGAAAAGTGTCGAATGGAATCAGAAACACTTGAGTCGAATTGAAAAGGGTCGAATGGAATCAGAAACACTTGCCTGGCGTCGAAAAGGGTCGAATGGAATCAGAAACACTTGAGTCTATTCGAAAAGGGTCGAATGGAATCAGAAACACTTGACTGGAGTCGAAAAGGTTCCAAAGGATTCAGAAACACTTGAATGGAGTCGAAAAGGGTCGAATGGAATCAGAAACACTTGACTGGAGTCGAAAAGGGTCGAATGGAATCAGAAACACTTGACTGGAGTCGAAAAGGGTCGAATGGAATCAGAAACACTTGAGTCGAGTCGAAAAGGGTCGAATGGAATCAGAAACACTTGAGTCGAGTCGAAAATGTTCGAATGGAATGAGAAACACTTGAGTCGAGTCGAAAAGGGTCGAATGGAATCAGAAACACTTGAGTCGAGTCGAAAAGGGTCGAATGGAATCAGAAATACTTGAGTCGAGTCGAAAAGGGTCGAATGGAATCAGAAACACTTGACTGGATTCGAAATGGGTCGAATGGAATCAGAAACACTTGACTGGAGTCGAAAAGGGTCGAATGGAATCAGAAACACTTGAGTCGATTCGAAAAGGTCGAATGGAATCAGAAACACTTGACTGGAGTCGAAAAGGGTCGAATGGAATGAGAAACACTTGAGTGGAGTCGAAAAGGGTCGAATGGAATCAGAAACACTTGACTGGAGTCGAAAAGGGTCCACAGGAATCAGAAACACTTGACTGGAGTCGAAAAGGGTCCAGAGGAATCAGAAACACTTGACTGGAGTCGAAAAGGGTCCAGAGGAATCAGAAACACTTGACTGGGGTCGAAAAGTGTCGAATGGAATCAGAAACACTTGAGTCGAGTCGAAAAGCGTCGAATGGAATCAGAAACACTTGACTGGAGTGTAAAAGGGTGGAATGGAATCAGAAACACTTGACTGGAGTCGAAAAGGGTCGAATGGAATCAGAAACACTTGAGTCGAGTCGAAAAGGTCGAATGGAATCAGAAACACTTGACTGGAGTCGAAAAGGGTCGAATGGAATGAGAAACACTTGAGTGGAGTCGAAAAGGGTCGAATGGAATCAGAAACACTTGAGTCGAGTCGAAAAGGGTCGAATGGAATCAGAAATACTTGACTGGAGTCGAAAAGTGTCGAATGGAATCAGAAACACCTGAGTCGAGTCGAAAAGGGTCGAATGGAATCAGAAACACTTGACTGGAGTCGAAAAGTGTCGAATGGAATCAGAAATGCTTGACTGGAGTCGAAAAGGGTCCAAAGGAATAGGAGACACTTGCCTGGAGTCGAAAGGGTCGAATAGAATCAGAAACACTTGACTGGGGTCGAAAAGGGTCGACTGGAATAAGAAACACTTGACTGGAGTCGAAAAGGGTCGAATGGAATCAGAAACACTTTAGTCGAGTCGAAAAGGGTCGAATGGAATCAGAAACACTTGACTGGAGTCAAAAAGGGTCGAATCGAATCAGAAACACTTGACTGGAGTCGAAAAGGATCCAGAGGAATCAGAAACACTTGACTGGGGTCGAAAAGTGTCGAATGGAATCAGAAACACTTGAGTCGAGTCGAAAAGGGTCGAATGCAATCAGAAACACTTGACTGGAGTGTAAAAGGGTGGAATGGAATCAGAAACACTTGACTGGAGTCGAAAAGGGTCGAATGGAATCAGACACACTTGAGTCGAGTCCAAAAGGTTCGAATGGAATCAGAAACACTTGAGTCGAGTCGAAAAGGGTCGAATGGAATCGGAAACACTTGACTGGAGTCGAAAAGGGTCGAATGGAATCAGAAACACTTGACTGGAGGGTAAAAGGGTGGAATGGAATCAGAAACACTTGACTGGAGTCGGAAAGGGTCGAATGGAATCAGAAACACTTGACTGGAGTCTAAAAGGGTCGAATGGAATCAGACACACTTGAGTCGAGTCGAAAAGGGTCGAATGGAATAGAAACACTTGACTGGAGTCGAAAAGGGTTGAATGAAATCAGAAACACTTGACTGGAGTCGAAAAGGGTCGAATGGAATCAGACACACTTGAGTCGAGTCGAAAAGGGTCGAATGGAATAGAAACACTTGAATAGAGTTGCAAAGGATCCAAAGGAATCAGAAACACTTGACTGGAGTGGACATAGGTCGAATGGAATCAGAAACACTTGACTGGAGTCAAAAAGGGTCGAATGGAATCAGAAACACTTGAGTCGAGTCGAAAATGTTCGAATGGAATGAGAAACACTTTAGTCGAGTCGAAAAGGGTCGAATGGAGTCAGAAACACTTGAGTCGAGTCGAAAAGGGTCGAATGGAATCAGAAACACTTTAGTCGAGTCGAAAAGGGTCGAATGGAATCAGAAACACTTGACTGGATTCGAGAAGGGTCGAATGGAATCAGAAACACTTGACTGGAGTCGAAAAGGGTCCAAAGGATTCAGAAACACTTGACTGGAGTCGAAAAGGGTCGAATGGAATCAGAAACACTTGAGTCGAGTCGAAAAGGGTCGAATGGAATCAGAAACACTTGACTGGAGTCGAAAAGGGTCGAATGGAATCAGAAACACTTGACTGGAGTCGAAAAGGGTCGAATGGAATCAGAAACACTTGAGTCGAGTCGAAAATGTTCGAATGGAATGAGAAACACTTTAGTCGAGTCGAAAAGGGTCGAATGGAGTCAGAAACACTTGAGTCGAGTCGAAAAGGGTCGAATGGA
Organism: Vulpes vulpes; assembly: GCF_048418805.1. Taxonomy (NCBI): domain Eukaryota; kingdom Metazoa; phylum Chordata; class Mammalia; order Carnivora; family Canidae; genus Vulpes; species Vulpes vulpes. The sequence goes on from NC_132782.1 coordinate 559,605, forward strand.
ATCAGAAACTTTAGTCGAGTCGAAAAGGGTCGAATGGAATCAGAAACACTTGACTGGAGTCGAAAAGGGTCGAATGGAATCAGAAACACTTGAGTCGAGTTGAAAAGGGTCGAATGGAATAAGAAACACCTGAGTCGAGTCGAAAAGGGTCGAATGGAATCAGAAACACTTGAATCGAGTCTAAAAGGGTCGAATGGAATCAGAAACACTTGACTGGATTCGAGAAGGGTCGAATGGAATCAGAAACACTTGACTGGAGTCGAAAAGGGTCCAAAGGATTCAGAAACACTTGACTGGAGTCGAAAAGGGTCGAATGGAATCAGAAACACTTGAGTCGAGTCGAAAAGGGTCGAATGGAATCAGAAACACTTGACTGGAGTCAAAAAGGGTCGAATGGAATCACAAACACTTCAGTCGAGTCGAAAAGTGTCGAATGGAATCAGAAACACTTGAATGGAGTCGAAAAAGATCCAAAGGAATCAGAAACACTTGACTGGATTCGAAATAGGTCGAATGGAATCCGAAAAACTTGACTGGAGTCAAAAAGGGTCGAATGGAATCAGAAACACTTGAGTCGAGTCGAAAAGGGTCAAATGGAATCAGAAACACTTGAGTCAAGTAGAAAAGGGTCGAATGGAATCAGAAACACTTGAGTCGAGTCGAAAAGGGTCGAATGGAATCAGAAACACTTGAGTCGAGTCGAAAATGGTCGAATGGAATCAGAAACACTTGACTGGAGTCGCAAAGGGTCGAATGGAATCAGAAACGCTTGACTGGAGTCGAAAAGGGTCCAAAGGAATCAGAGACACTTGACTGGAGTCGAAAGGGTCGAATAGAATCAGAAACACTTGACTGGGGTCGAAAAGGGTCGAATGGAATAAGAAACACTTGACTGGAGTCGAAAAGGGTCGAATGGATCAGAAACACTTTAGTCGAGTCGAAAAGGGTCGAATGGAATCAGAAACACTTGACTGGAGTCGAAAAGGGTCGAATGGAATCAGAAACACTTGACTGGAGTCAAAAAGGGTCGAATGGAATCAGAAACACTTGACTGGAGTCGAAAAGGGTCCAGAGGAATCAGAAACACTGGACTGGGGTCGAAAAGTGTCGAATGGAATCAGAAACACTTGAGTCGAGTCGAACACGATCGAATGGAATCAGAAACACTTGACTGGAGTCGAAAAGGGTCGAATGGAATCAGAAACACTTGACTGGAGTCGAAAAGGGTCCAAAGGATTCAGAGACACTTGACGGGAGTCGAGAAGGGTCGAATAGAATCAGAAACACTTGAGTCGAGTCGGAAAGGGTCGAATGGAATCAGAAACACTTGAGTCGAGTCGAAAAGCATCGAATGGAATCAGAAACACTTGAATGGAGTCGAGAAGGGTCGAATGGAATCAGAAACACTTGACTGGAGTCGAAAAGGGTCGAATGGAATCAGAAACACTTGACTGGAGTTGAAAAGGGTCCAAAGGATTCAGAGACACTTGACGGGAGTCGAGAAGGGTCGAATAGAATCAGAAACACTTGACTGGAGTCGAAAAGGGTCGAATGGAATAAGAAACACTTGACTGGAGTCGAAAAGGGTCGAATGGATCAGAAACACTTTAGTCGAGTCGAAAAGGGTCGAATGGAATCAGAAACACTTGACTGGAGTCGAAAAGGGTCGAATGGAATCAGAAACACTTGACTGGAGTCAAAAAGGGTCGAATGGAATCAGAAACACTTGACTGGAGTCGAAAAGGGTCCAGAGGAATCAGAAACACTGGACTGGGGTCGAAAAGTGTCGAATGGAATCAGAAACACTTGAGTCGAGTCGAACACGATCGAATGGAATCAGAAACACTTGACTGGAGTCGAAAAGGGTCGAATGGAATCAGAAACACTTGACTGGAGTCGAAAAGGGTCCAAAGGATTCAGAGACACTTGACGGGAGTCGAGAAGGGTCGAATAGAATCAGAAACACTTGAGTCGAGTCGGAAAGGGTCGAATGGAATCAGAAACACTTGAGTCGAGTCGAAAAGCATCGAATGGAATCAGAAACACTTGAATGGAGTCGAGAAGGGTCGAATGGAATCAGAAACACTTGACTGGAGTCGAAAAGGGTCGAATGGAATCAGAAACACTTGACTGGAGTTGAAAAGGGTCCAAAGGATTCAGAGACACTTGACGGGAGTCGAGAAGGGTCGAATAGAATCAGAAACACTTGACTGGAGTCGAAAAGGGTCGAATGGAATAAGAAACACTTGACTGGAGTCGAAAAGGTTCGAATGGAATCAGAAACACTTTAGTCGAGTCGAAAAGGGTCGAATGGAATCAGAAACACTTGACTGGAGTCGAAAAGGGTCGAATGGAATCAGAAACACTTGAGTCGAGTTGAAAAGGGTCGAATGGAATCAGAAACACCTGCGTCGAGTCGAAAAGGGTCGAATGGAATCAGAAACACTTGAATCGAGTCTAAAAGGGTCAAATGGAATCAGAAACACTTGACTGGATTCGAGAAGGGTCGAATGGAATCAGAAACACTTGACTGGAGTCGAAAAGGGTCCAAAGGATTCAGAAACACTTGACTGGAGTCGAAAAGGGTCGAATGGAATCAGAAACACTTGAGTCGAGTCGAAAAGGGTCGAATGGAATCAGAAACACTTGACTGGAGTCGAAAAGGGTCGAATGGAATCACAAACACTTCAGTCGAGTCGAAAAGTGTCGAATGGAATCAGAAACACTTGAGTCGAATTGAAAAGGGTCGAATGGAATCAGAAACACTTGCCTGGCGTCGAAAATGGTCGAATGGAATCAGAAACACTTGAGTCTATTCGAAAAGGGTCGAATGGAATCAGAAACACTTGACTGGAGTCGAAAAGGGTCGAAAGGAATCAGAAACACTTGACTGGAGTCGAAAAGGGTCCAAAGGATTCAGAAACACTTGACTGGAGTCGAAAAGGGTCCACAGGAATCAGAAACACTTGACTGGAGTCGAAAAGGGTCCAGAGGAATCAGAAACACTTGACTGGAGTCGAAAAGGGTCCAGAGGAATCAGAAACACTTGACTGGGGTCGAAAAGTGTCGAATGGAATCAGAAAAACTTGAGTCGAGTCGAAAAGCGTCGAATGGAATCAGAAACACTTGACTGGAGTGTAAAAGGGTGGAATGGAATCAGAAACACTTGACTGGAGTCGAAAAGGGTCGAATGGAATCAGAAACACTTGAGTCGAGTCGAAAAGGTCGAATGGAATCAGAAACACTTGACTGGAGTCGAAAAGGGTCGAATGGAATGAGAAACACTTGAGTGGAGTCGAAAAGGGTCGAATGGAATCAGAAACACTTGAGTCGAGTCGAAAAGGGTCGAATGGAATCAGAAATACTTGACTGGAGTCGAAAAGTGTCGAATGGAATCAGAAACACCTGAGTCGAGTCGAAAAGGGTCGAATGGAATCAGAAACACTTGACTGGAGTCGAAAAGTGTCGAATGGAATCAGAAATGCTTGACTGGAGTCGAAAAGGGTCCAAAGGAATCAGAGACACTTGCCTGGAGTCGAAAGGGTCGAATAGAATCAGAAACACTTGACTGGGGTCGAAAAGGGTCGACTGGAATAAGAAACACTTGACTGGAGTCGAAAAGGGTCGAATGGAATCAGAAACACTTTAGTCGAGTCGAAAAGGGTCGAATGGAATCAGAAACACTTGACTGGAGTCAAAAAGGGTCGAATCGAATCAGAAACACTTGACTGGAGTCGAAAAGGATCCAGAGGAATCAGAAACACTTGACTGGGGTCGAAAAGTGTCGAATGGAATCAGAAACACTTGAGTCGAGTCGAAAAGGGTCGAATGCAATCAGAAACACTTGACTGGAGTGTAAAAGGGTGGAATGGAATCAGAAACACTTGACTGGAGTCGAAAAGGGTCGAATGGAATCAGACACACTTGAGTCGAGTCCAAAAGGTTCGAATGGAATCAGAAACACTTGAGTCGAGTCGAAAAGGGTCGAATGGAATCGGAAACACTTGACTGGAGTCGAAAAGGGTCGAATGGAATCAGAAACACTTGACTGGAGGGTAAAAGGGTGGAATGGAATCAGAAACACTTGACTGGAGTCGGAAAGGGTCTAATGGAATCAGAAACACTTGACTGGAGTCTAAAAGGGTCGAATGGAATCAGACACACTTGAGTCGAGTCGAAAAGGGTCGAATGGAATAGAAACACTTGACTGGAGTCGAAAAGGGTTGAATGAAATCAGAAACACTTGACTGGAGTCGAAAAGGGTCGAATGGAATCAGACACACTTGAGTCGAGTCGAAAAGGGTCGAATGGAATAGAAACACTTGAATAGAGTTGCAAAGGATCCAAAGGAATCAGAAACACTTGACTGGAGTGGACATAGGTCGAATGGAATCAGAAACACTTGACTGGAGTCAAAAAGGGTCGAATGGAATCAGAAACACTTGAGTCGAGTCGAAAATGTTCGAATGGAATGAGAAACACTTTAGTCGAGTCGAAAAGGGTCGAATGGAGTCAGAAACACTTGAGTCGAGTCGAAAAGGGTCGAATGGAATCAGAAACACTTTAGTCGAGTCGAAAAGGGTCGAATGGAATCAGAAACACTTGACTGGATTCGAGAAGGGTCGAATGGAATCAGAAACACTTGACTGGAGTCGAAAAGGGTCCAAAGGATTCAGAAACACTTGACTGGAGTCGAAAAGGGTCGAATGGAATCAGAAACACTTGAGTCGAGTCGAAAAGGGTCGAATGGAATCAGAAACACTTGACTGGAGTCGAAAAGGGTCGAATGGAATCAGAAACACTTGACTGGAGTCGAAAAGGGTCGAATGGAATCAGAAACACTTGAGTCGAGTCGAAAATGTTCGAATGGAATGAGAAACACTTTAGTCGAGTCGAAAAGGGTCGAATGGAGTCAGAAACACTTGAGTCGAGTCGAAAAGGGTCGAATGGAATCAGAAACTTTAGTCGAGTCGAAAAGGGTCGAATGGAATCAGAAACACTTGACTGGAGTCGAAAAGGGTCGAATGGAATCAGAAACACTTGAGTCGAGTTGAAAAGGGTCGAATGGAATCAGAAACACCTGAGTCGAGTCGAAAAGGGTCGAATGGAATCAGAAACACTTGAATCGAGTCTAAAAGGGTCGAATGGAATCAGAAACACTTGACTGGATTCGAGAAGGGTCGAATGGAATCAGAAACACTTGACTGGAGTCGAAAAGGGTCCAAAGGATTCAGAAACACTTGACTGGAGTCGAAAAGGGTCGAATGGAATCAGAAACACTTGAGTCGAGTCGAAAAGGGTCGAATGGAATCAGAAACACTTGACTGGAGTCGAAAAGGGTCGAATGGAATCACAAACACTTCAGTCGAGTCGAAAAGTGTCGAATGGAATCAGAAACACTTGAATGGAGTCGAAAAAGATCCAAAGGAATCAGAAACACTTGACTGGATTCGAAATAGGTCGAATGGAATCCGAAAAACTTGACTGGAGTCAAAAAGGGTCGAATGGAATCAGAAACACTTGAGTCGAGTCGAAAAGGGTCAAATGGAATCAGAAACACTTGAGTCGAGTAGAAAAGGGTCGAATGGAATCAGAAACACTTGAGTCGAGTCGAAAAGGGTCGAATGGAATCAGAAACACTTGAGTCGAGTCGAAAATGGTCGAATGGAATCAGAAACACTTGACTGGAGTCGCAAAGGGTCGAATGGAATCAGAAACGCTTGACTGGAGTCGAAAAGGGTCCAAAGGAATCAGAGACACTTGACTGGAGTCGAAAGGGTCGAATAGAATCAGAAACACTTGACTGGGGTCGAAAAGGGTCGAATGGAATAAGAAACACTTGACTGGAGTCGAAAAGGGTCGAATGGATCAGAAACACTTTAGTCGAGTCGAAAAGGGTCGAATGGAATCAGAAACACTTGACTGGAGTCGAAAAGGGTCGAATGGAATCAGAAACACTTGACTGGAGTCAAAAAGGGTCGAATGGAATCAGAAACACTTGACTGGAGTCGAAAAGGGTCCAGAGGAATCAGAAACACTGGACTGGGGTCGAAAAGTGTCGAATGGAATCAGAAACACTTGAGTCGAGTCGAACACGATCGAATGGAATCAGAAACACTTGACTGGAGTCGAAAAGGGTCGAATGGAATCAGAAACACTTGACTGGAGTCGAAAAGGGTCCAAAGGATTCAGAGACACTTGACGGGAGTCGAGAAGGGTCGAATAGAATCAGAAACACTTGAGTCGAGTCGGAAAGGGTCGAATGGAATCAGAAACACTTGAGTCGAGTCGAAAAGCATCGAATGGAATCAGAAACACTTGAATGGAGTCGAGAAGGGTCGAATGGAATCAGAAACACTTGACTGGAGTCGAAAAGGGTCGAATGGAATCAGAAACACTTGACTGGAGTTGAAAAGGGTCCAAAGGATTCAGAGACACTTGACGGGAGTCGAGAAGGGTCGAATAGAATCAGAAACACTTGACTGGAGTCGAAAAGGGTCGAATGGAATAAGAAACACTTGACTGGAGTCGAAAAGGGTCGAATGGATCAGAAACACTTTAGTCGAGTCGAAAAGGGTCGAATGGAATCAGAAACACTTGACTGGAGTCGAAAAGGGTCGAATGGAATCAGAAACACTTGACTGGAGTCAAAAAGGGTCGAATGGAATCAGAAACACTTGACTGGAGTCGAAAAGGGTCCAGAGGAATCAGAAACACTGGACTGGGGTCGAAAAGTGTCGAATGGAATCAGAAACACTTGAGTCGAGTCGAACACGATCGAATGGAATCAGAAACACTTGACTGGAGTCGAAAAGGGTCGAATGGAATCAGAAACACTTGACTGGAGTCGAAAAGGGTCCAAAGGATTCAGAGACACTTGACGGGAGTCGAGAAGGGTCGAATAGAATCAGAAACACTTGAGTCGAGTCGGAAAGGGTCGAATGGAATCAGAAACACTTGAGTCGAGTCGAAAAGGGTCGAATGGAATCAGAAACACTTGAATGGAGTCGAGAAGGGTCGAATGGAATCAGAAACACTTGACTGGAGTCGAAAAGGGTCGAATGGAATCAGAAACACTTGACTGGAGTTGAAAAGGGTCCAAAGGATTCAGAGACACTTGACGGGAGTCGAGAAGGGTCGAATAGAATCAGAAACACTTGACTGGAGTCGAAAAGGGTCGAATGGAATAAGAAACACTTGACTGGAGTCGAAAAGGTTCGAATGGAATCAGAAACACTTTAGTCGAGTCGAAAAGGGTCGAATGGAATCAGAAACACTTGACTGGAGTCGAAAAGGGTCGAATGGAATCAGAAACACTTGAGTCGAGTTGAAAAGGGTCGAATGGAATCAGAAACACCTGCGTCGAGTCGAAAAGGGTCGAATGGAATCAGAAACACTTGAATCGAGTCTAAAAGGGTCAAATGGAATCAGAAACACTTGACTGGATTCGAGAAGGGTCGAATGGAATCAGAAACACTTGACTGGAGTCGAAAAGGGTCCAAAGGATTCAGAAACACTTGACTGGAGTCGAAAAGGGTCGAATGGAATCAGAAACACTTGAGTCGAGTCGAAAAGGGTCGAATGGAATCAGAAACACTTGACTGGAGTCGAAAAGGGTCGAATGGAATCACAAACACTTCAGTCGAGTCGAAAAGTGTCGAATGGAATCAGAAACACTTGAGTCGAATTGAAAAGGGTCGAATGGAATCAGAAACACTTGCCTGGCGTCGAAAATGGTCGAATGGAATCAGAAACACTTGAGTCTATTCGAAAAGGGTCGAATGGAATCAGAAACACTTGACTGGAGTCGAAAAGGGTCGAAAGGAATCAGAAACACTTGACTGGAGTCGAAAAGGGTCCAAAGGATTCAGAAACACTTGACTGGAGTCGAAAAGGGTCCACAGGAATCAGAAACACTTGACTGGAGTCGAAAAGGGTCCAGAGGAATCAGAAACACTTGACTGGAGTCGAAAAGGGTCCAGAGGAATCAGAAACACTTGACTGGGGTCGAAAAGTGTCTAATGGAATCAGAAAAACTTGAGTCGAGTCGAAAAGCGTCGAATGGAATCAGAAACACTTGACTGGAGTGTAAAAGGGTGGAATGGAATCAGAAACACTTGACTGGAGTCGAAAAGGGTCGAATGGAATCAGAAACACTTGAGTCGAGTCGAAAAGGTCGAATGGAATCAGAAACACTTGACTGGAGTCGAAAAGGGTCGAATGGAATGAGAAACACTTGAGTGGAGTCGAAAAGGGTCGAATGGAATCAGAAACACTTGAGTCGAGTCGAAAAGGGTCGAATGGAATCAGAAATACTTGACTGGAGTCGAAAAGTGTCGAATGGAATCAGAAACACCTGAGTCGAGTCGAAAAGGGTCGAATGGAATCAGAAACACTTGACTGGAGTCGAAAAGTGTCGAATGGAATCAGAAATGCTTGACTGGAGTCGAAAAGGGTCCAAAGGAATCAGAGACACTTGCCTGGAGTCGAAAGGGTCGAATAGAATCAGAAACACTTGACTGGGGTCGAAAAGGGTCGACTGGAATAAGAAACACTTGACTGGAGTCGAAAAGGGTCGAATGGAATCAGAAACACTTTAGTCGAGTCGAAAAGGGTCGAATGGAATCAGAAACACTTGACTGGAGTCGAAAAGGATCCAGAGGAATCAGAAACACTTGACTGGGGTCGAAAAGTGTCGAATGGAATCAGAAACACTTGAGTCGAGTCGAAAAGGGTCGAATGCAATCAGAAACACTTGACTGGAGTGTAAAAGGGTGGAATGGAATCAGAAACACTTGACTGGAGTCGAAAAGGGTCGAATGGAATCAGACACACTTGAGTCGAGTCCAAAAGGTTCGAATGGAATCAGAAACACTTGAGTCGAGTCGAAAAGGGTCGAATGGAATCGGAAACACTTGACTGGAGTCGAAAAGGGTCGAATGGAATCAGAAACACTTGACTGGAGGGTAAAAGGGTGGAATGGAATCAGAAACACTTGACTGGAGTCGGAAAGGGTCTAATGGAATCAGAAACACTTGACTGGAGTCTAAAAGGGTCGAATGGAATCAGACACACTTGAGTCGAGTCGAAAAGGGTCGAATGGAATAGAAACACTTGACTGGAGTCGAAAAGGGTTGAATGAAATCAGAAACACTTGACTGGAGTCGAAAAGGGTCGAATGGAATCAGACACACTTGAGTCGAGTCGAAAAGGGTCGAATGGAATAGAAACACTTGAATAGAGTTGCAAAGGATCCAAAGGAATCAGAAACACTTGACTGGAGTGGACATAGGTCGAATGGAATCAGAAACACTTGACTGGAGTCAAAAAGGGTCGAATGGAATCAGAAACACTTGAGTCGAGTCGAAAATGTTCGAATGGAATGAGAAACACTTTAGTCGAGTCGAAAAGGGTCGAATGGAGTCAGAAACACTTGAGTCGAGTCGAAAAGGGTCGAATGGAATCAGAAACACTTTAGTCGAGTCGAAAAGGGTCGAATGGAATCAGAAACACTTGACTGGATTCGAGAAGGGTCGAATGGAATCAGAAACACTTGACTGGAGTCGAAAAGGGTCCAAAGGATTCAGAAACACTTGACTGGAGTCGAAAAGGGTCGAATGGAATCAGAAACACTTGAGTCGAGTCGAAAAGGGTCGAATGGAATCAGAAACACTTGACTGGAGTCGAAAAGGGTCGAATGGAATCAGAAACACTTGACTGGAGTCGAAAAGGGTCGAATGGAATCAGAAACACTTGAGTCGAGTCGAAAATGTTCGAATGGAATGAGAAACACTTTAGTCGAGTCGAAAAGGGTCGAATGGAGTCAGAAACACTTGAGTCGAGTCGAAAAGGGTCGAATGGAATCAGAAACTTTAGTCGAGTCGAAAAGGGTCGAATGGAATCAGAAACACTTGACTGGAGTCGAAAAGGGTCGAATGGAATCAGAAACACTTGAGTCGAGTTGAAAAGGGTCGAATGGAATCAGAAACACCTGAGTCGAGTCGAAAAGGGTCGAATGGAATCAGAAACACTTGAATCGAGTCTAAAAGGGTCGAATGGAATCAGAAACACTTGACTGGATTCGAGAAGGGTCGAATGGAATCAGAAACACTTGACTGGAGTCGAAAAGGGTCCAAAGGATTCAGAAACACTTGACTGGAGTCGAAAAGGGTCGAATGGAATCAGAAACACTTGAGTCGAGTCGAAAAGGGTCGAATGGAATCAGAAACACTTGACTGGAGTCGAAAAGGGTCGAATGGAATCACAAACACTTCAGTCGAGTCGAAAAGTGTCGAATGGAATCAGAAACACTTGAATGGAGTCGAAAAAGATCCAAAGGAATCAGAAACACTTGACTGGATTCGAAATAGGTCGAATGGAATCCGAAAAACTTGACTGGAGTCAAAAAGGGTCGAATGGAATCAGAAACACTTGAGTCGAGTCGAAAAGGGTCAAATGGAATCAGAAACACTTGAGTCGAGTAGAAAAGGGTCGAATGGAATCAGAAACACTTGAGTCGAGTCGAAAAGGGTCGAATGGAATCAGAAACACTTGAGTCGAGTCGAAAATGGTCGAATGGAATCAGAAACACTTGACTGGAGTCGCAAAGGGTCGAATGGAATCAGAAACGCTTGACTGGAGTCGAAAAGGGTCCAACGGAATCAGAGACACTTGACTGGAGTCGAAAGGGTCGAATAGAATCAGAAACACTTGACTGGGGTCGAAAAGGGTCGAATGGAATAAGAAACACTTGACTGGAGTCGAAAAGGGTCGAATGGATCAGAAACACTTTAGTCGAGTCGAAAAGGGTCGAATGGAATCAGAAACACTTGACTGGAGTCGAAAAGGGTCGAATGGAATCAGAAACACTTGACTGGAGTCAAAAAGGGTCGAATGGAATCAGAAACACTTGACTGGAGTCGAAAAGGGTCCAGAGGAATCAGAAACACTGGACTGGGGTCGAAAAGTGTCGAATGGAATCAGAAACACTTGAGTCGAGTCGAACACGATCGAATGGAATCAGAAACACTTGACTGGAGTCGAAAAGGGTCGAATGGAATCAGAAACACTTGACTGGAGTCGAAAAGGGTCCAAAGGATTCAGAGACACTTGACGGGAGTCGAGAAGGGTCGAATAGAATCAGAAACACTTGAGTCGAGTCGGAAAGGGTCGAATGGAATCAGAAACACTTGAGTCGAGTCGAAAAGCATCGAATGGAATCAGAAACACTTGAATGGAGTCGAGAAGGGTCGAATGGAATCAGAAACACTTGACTGGAGTCGAAAAGGGTCGAATGGAATCAGAAACACTTGACTGGAGTTGAAAAGGGTCCAAAGGATTCAGAGACACTTGACGGGAGTCGAGAAGGGTCGAATAGAATCAGAAACACTTGACTGGAGTCGAAAAGGGTCGAATGGAATAAGAAACACTTGACTGGAGTCGAAAAGGGTCGAATGGATCAGAAACACTTTAGTCGAGTCGAAAAGGGTCGAATGGAATCAGAAACACTTGACTGGAGTCGAAAAGGGTCGAATGGAATCAGAAACACTTGACTGGAGTCAAAAAGGGTCGAATGGAATCAGAAACACTTGACTGGAGTCGAAAAGGGTCCAGAGGAATCAGAAACACTGGACTGGGGTCGAAAAGTGTCGAATGGAATCAGAAACACTTGAGTCGAGTCGAACACGATCGAATGGAATCAGAAACACTTGACTGGAGTCGAAAAGGGTCGAATGGAATCAGAAACACTTGACTGGAGTCGAAAAGGGTCCAAAGGATTCAGAGACACTTGACGGGAGTCGAGAAGGGTCGAATAGAATCAGAAACACTTGAGTCGAGTCGGAAAGGGTCGAATGGAATCAGAAACACTTGAGTCGAGTCGAAAAGGGTCGAATGGAATCAGAAACACTTGAATGGAGTCGAGAAGGGTCGAATGGAATCAGAAACACTTGACTGGAGTCGAAAAGGGTCGAATGGAATCAGAAACACTTGACTGGAGTTGAAAAGGGTCCAAAGGATTCAGAGACACTTGACGGGAGTCGAGAAGGGTCGAATAGAATCAGAAACACTTGACTGGAGTCGAAAAGGGTCGAATGGAATAAGAAACACTTGACTGGAGTCGAAAAGGTTCGAATGGAATCAGAAACACTTTAGTCGAGTCGAAAAGGGTCGAATGGAATCAGAAACACTTGACTGGAGTCGAAAAGGGTCGAATGGAATCAGAAACACTTGAGTCGAGTTGAAAAGGGTCGAATGGAATCAGAAACACCTGCGTCGAGTCGAAAAGGGTCGAATGGAATCAGAAACACTTGAATCGAGTCTAAAAGGGTCAAATGGAATCAGAAACACTTGACTGGATTCGAGAAGGGTCGAATGGAATCAGAAACACTTGACTGGAGTCGAAAAGGGTCCAAAGGATTCAGAAACACTTGACTGGAGTCGAAAAGGGTCGAATGGAATCAGAAACACTTGAGTCGAGTCGAAAAGGGTCGAATGGAATCAGAAACACTTGACTGGAGTCGAAAAGGGTCGAATGGAATCACAAACACTTCAGTCGAGTCGAAAAGTGTCGAATGGAATCAGAAACACTTGAGTCGAGTCGAAAAGGGTCGAATGGAATCAGAAACACTTTAGTCGAGTCGAAAAGGGTCGAATGGAATCAGAAACACTTGACTGGATTCGAGAAGGGTCGAATGGAATCAGAAACACTTGACTGGAGTCGAAAAGGGTTGAATGAAATCAGAAACACTTGACTGGAGTCGAAAAGGGTCGAATGGAATCAGACACACTTGAGTCGAGTCGAAAAGGGTCGAATGGAATAGAAACACTTGAATAGAGTTGCAAAGGATCCAAAGGAATCAGAAACACTTGACTGGAGTGGACATAGGTCGAATGGAATCAGAAACACTTGACTGGAGTCAAAAAGGGTCGAATGGAATCAGAAACACTTGAGTCGAGTCGAAAATGTTCGAATGGAATGAGAAACACTTTAGTCGAGTCGAAAAGGGTCGAATGGAGTCAGAAACACTTGAGTCGAGTCGAAAAGGGTCGAATGGAATCAGAAACACTTTAGTCGAGTCGAAAAGGGTCGAATGGAATCAGAAACACTTGACTGGATTCGAGAAGGGTCGAATGGAATCAGAAACACTTGACTGGAGTCGAAAAGGGTCCAAAGGATTCAGAAACACTTGACTGGAGTCGAAAAGGGTCGAATGGAATCAGAAACACTTGAGTCGAGTCGAAAAGGGTCGAATGGAATCAGAAACACTTGACTGGAGTCGAAAAGGGTCGAATGGAATCAGAAACACTTGACTGGAGTCGAAAAGGGTCGAATGGAATCAGAAACACTTGAGTCGAGTCGAAAATGTTCGAATGGAATGAGAAACACTTTAGTCGAGTCGAAAAGGGTCGAATGGAGTCAGAAACACTTGAGTCGAGTCGAAAAGGGTCGAATGGAATCAGAAACTTTAGTCGAGTCGAAAAGGGTCGAATGGAATCAGAAACACTTGACTGGAGTCGAAAAGGGTCGAATGGAATCAGAAACACTTGAGTCGAGTTGAAAAGGGTCGAATGGAATCAGAAACACCTGAGTCGAGTCGAAAAGGGTCGAATGGAATCAGAAACACTTGAATCGAGTCTAAAAGGGTCGAATGGAATCAGAAACACTTGACTGGATTCGAGAAGGGTCGAATGGAATCAGAAACACTTGACTGGAGTCGAAAAGGGTCCAAAGGATTCAGAAACACTTGACTGGAGTCGAAAAGGGTCGAATGGAATCAGAAACACTTGAGTCGAGTCGAAAAGGGTCGAATGGAATCAGAAACACTTGACTGGAGTCGAAAAGGGTCGAATGGAATCACAAACACTTCAGTCGAGTCGAAAAGTGTCGAATGGAATCAGAAACACTTGAATGGAGTCGAAAAAGATCCAAAGGAATCAGAAACACTTGACTGGATTCGAAATAGGTCGAATGGAATCCGAAAAACTTGACTGGAGTCAAAAAGGGTCGAATGGAATCAGAAACACTTGAGTCGAGTCGAAAAGGGTCAAATGGAATCAGAAACACTTGAGTCGAGTAGAAAAGGGTCGAATGGAATCAGAAACACTTGAGTCGAGTCGAAAAGGGTCGAATGGAATCAGAAACACTTGAGTCGAGTCGAAAATGGTCGAATGGAATCAGAAACACTTGACTGGAGTCGCAAAGGGTCGAATGGAATCAGAAACGCTTGACTGGAGTCGAAAAGGGTCCAACGGAATCAGAGACACTTGACTGGAGTCGAAAGGGTCGAATAGAATCAGAAACACTTGACTGGGGTCGAAAAGGGTCGAATGGAATAAGAAACACTTGACTGGAGTCGAAAAGGGTCGAATGGATCAGAAACACTTTAGTCGAGTCGAAAAGGGTCGAATGGAATCAGAAACACTTGACTGGAGTCGAAAAGGGTCGAATGGAATCAGAAACACTTGACTGGAGTCAAAAAGGGTCGAATGGAATCAGAAACACTTGACTGGAGTCGAAAAGGGTCCAGAGGAATCAGAAACACTGGACTGGGGTCGAAAAGTGTCGAATGGAATCAGAAACACTTGAGTCGAGTCGAACACGATCGAATGGAATCAGAAACACTTGACTGGAGTCGAAAAGGGTCGAATGGAATCAGAAACACTTGACTGGAGTCGAAAAGGGTCCAAAGGATTCAGAGACACTTGACGGGAGTCGAGAAGGGTCGAATAGAATCAGAAACACTTGAGTCGAGTCGGAAAGGGTCGAATGGAATCAGAAACACTTGAGTCGAGTCGAAAAGCATCGAATGGAATCAGAAACACTTGAATGGAGTCGAGAAGGGTCGAATGGAATCAGAAACACTTGACTGGAGTCGAAAAGGGTCGAATGGAATCAGAAACACTTGACTGGAGTTGAAAAGGGTCCAAAGGATTCAGAGACACTTGACGGGAGTCGAGAAGGGTCGAATAGAATCAGAAACACTTGACTGGAGTCGAAAAGGGTCGAATGGAATAAGAAACACTTGACTGGAGTCGAAAAGGGTCGAATGGATCAGAAACACTTTAGTCGAGTCGAAAAGGGTCGAATGGAATCAGAAACACTTGACTGGAGTCGAAAAGGGTCGAATGGAATCAGAAACACTTGACTGGAGTCAAAAAGGGTCGAATGGAATCAGAAACACTTGACTGGAGTCGAAAAGGGTCCAGAGGAATCAGAAACACTGGACTGGGGTCGAAAAGTGTCGAATGGAATCAGAAACACTTGAGTCGAGTCGAACACGATCGAATGGAATCAGAAACACTTGACTGGAGTCGAAAAGGGTCGAATGGAATCAGAAACACTTGACTGGAGTCGAAAAGGGTCCAAAGGATTCAGAGACACTTGACGGGAGTCGAGAAGGGTCGAATAGAATCAGAAACACTTGAGTCGAGTCGGAAAGGGTCGAATGGAATCAGAAACACTTGAGTCGAGTCGAAAAGGGTCGAATGGAATCAGAAACACTTGAATGGAGTCGAGAAGGGTCGAATGGAATCAGAAACACTTGACTGGAGTCGAAAAGGGTCGAATGGAATCAGAAACACTTGACTGGAGTTGAAAAGGGTCCAAAGGATTCAGAGACACTTGACGGGAGTCGAGAAGGGTCGAATAGAATCAGAAACACTTGACTGGAGTCGAAAAGGGTCGAATGGAATAAGAAACACTTGACTGGAGTCGAAAAGGTTCGAATGGAATCAGAAACACTTTAGTCGAGTCGAAAAGGGTCGAATGGAATCAGAAACACTTGACTGGAGTCGAAAAGGGTCGAATGGAATCAGAAACACTTGAGTCGAGTTGAAAAGGGTCGAATGGAATCAGAAACACCTGCGTCGAGTCGAAAAGGGTCGAATGGAATCAGAAACACTTGAATCGAGTCTAAAAGGGTCAAATGGAATCAGAAACACTTGACTGGATTCGAGAAGGGTCGAATGGAATCAGAAACACTTGACTGGAGTCGAAAAGGGTCCAAAGGATTCAGAAACACTTGACTGGAGTCGAAAAGGGTCGAATGGAATCAGAAACACTTGAGTCGAGTCGAAAAGGGTCGAATGGAATCAGAAACACTTGACTGGAGTCGAAAAGGGTCGAATGGAATCACAAACACTTCAGTCGAGTCGAAAAGTGTCGAATGGAATCAGAAACACTTGAGTCGAATTGAAAAGGGTCGAATGGAATCAGAAACACTTGCCTGGCGTCGAAAATGGTCGAATGGAATCAGAAACACTTGAGTCTATTCGAAAAGGGTCGAATGGAATCAGAAACACTTGACTGGAGTCGAAAAGGGTCGAAAGGAATCAGAAACACTTGACTGGAGTCGAAAAGGGTCCAAAGGATTCAGAAACACTTGACTGGAGTCGAAAAGGGTCGAATGGAATCAGAAACACTTGACTGGAGTCGAAAAGTGTCGAATGGAATCAGAAACACTTGACTGGAGTCGAAAAGGGTCGAATGGAATCAGAAACACTTGAGTCGAGTCGAAAAGGGTCGAATGGAATCAGAAACACTTGACTGGAGTGTAAAAGGGTGGAATGGAATCAGAAACACTTGACTGGAGTCGAAAAGGGTCGAATGGAATCAGATACACATGAGTCGAGTCCAAAAGGTTCGAATGGAATCAGAAACACTTGAGTCGAGTCGAAAAGGGTCGAATGGAATCGGAAACACTTGCCTGGAGTCGAAATTGGTCAAATGGATTCAGAAACACTTGAGTCGAGTCGAAAAGGGTCGAATGGAATCAGAAACACTTGAGTCGAGTCGAAAAGGGTCGAATGGAATCAGAAACACTTGAATGGAGTCGAAAAGGATCCAAAGGAATCAGAAACACTTGACTGGAGTAGACATAGGTCGAATGGAATCAGAAACACTTGACTGGAGTCAAAAAGGGTCGAATGGAATCAGAAACACTTGAGTCGAGTCGAAAATGTTCGAATGGAATGAGAAACACTTTAGTCGAGTCGAAAAGGGTCGAATGGAGTCAGAAACACTTGAGTCGAGTCGAAAAGGGTCGAATGGAATCAGAAACACTTGAGTCGAGTCGAAAAGGGTCGAATGGAATCAGAAATTCTTGACTGGATTCGAAATGGGTCGAATGGAATCAGAAACACTTGACTGGAGTCGAAAAGGGTCGAATGGAATCAGAAACACTTGAGTCGAGTCGAAAAGGTCGAATGGAATCAGAAACACTTGACTGGAGTCGAAAAGGGTCGAATGGAATGAGAAACACTTGAGTGGAGTCGAAAAGGGTCGAATGGAATCAGAAACACTTGAGTCGAGTCGAAAAGGGTCGAATGGAATCAGAAATACTTGACTGGAGTCGAAAAGTGTCGAATGGAATCAGAAACACCTGAGTCGAGTCGAAAAGGGTCGAATGGAATCAGAAACACTTGACTGGAGTCGAAAAGTGTCGAATGGAATCAGAAATGCTTGACTGGAGTCGAAAAGGGTCCAAAGGAATCAGAGACACTTGCCTGGAGTCGAAAGGGTCGAATAGAATCAGAAACACTTGACTGGGGTCGAAAAGGGTCGACTGGAATAAGAAACACTTGACTGGAGTCAAAAGGGTCGAATCGAATCAGAAACACTTGAATGGAGTCGAAAAGGATCCAGAGGAATCAGAAACACTTGACTGGGGTCGAAAAGTGTCGACTGGGGATCCCTGGGTGGCGCAGCGGTTTGGCGCCTGCCTTTGGCCCAGGGCGCGATCCTGGAGACCCGGGATCGAATCCCACGTCAGGCTCCCGGTGCGTGGAGCCTGCTTCTCCCTCTGCCTGTGTCTCTGCCTCTCTCTCTCTCTCTGTGTGACTATCATAAATAAATAAAAATTTAAAAAAAAATTCTTAAAAAAAAAAAAAAAAAAAAAAAAAAAAAAAAAAGAAACACTTGACTGCGGTCAGAAAGGGTCCACTGGAATAAGAAACACTTGACTGGAGTCGAAAAGGGTCGAATGGAATCAGAAACACTTTAGTCGAGTCGAAAAGGGTGGAATGGATTCAGAAACACTTGACTGGAGTCGAAAAGGGTCGAATGGAATCAGAAACACTTGACTGGAGTCAAAAAGTGTCGAATGGAATCAGAAACACTTGACTGGAGTCGAAAAGGGTCGAATGGAATCAGAAACACTTGACTGGAGTCGAAAAGGGTCGAATGGAATCAGAAACACTTGACTGGAGTCGAGAAGGGTCGAATGGAATCAGAATCACTTGACTGGAGTCGAAAACGGTCCAAAGGATTCAGAAACACTTGACTGGAGTCGAAAAGGGCAGAATGGAATCAGAAACACTTGACTGGAGTCGAAAACGGTCGAATGGAATCAGAAACACTTAACTGGAGTCGAAAAGGGTAGAATGGAATCAGAAACACTTTAGTCGAGTCGAAAAGGGTGAAATGGAATCAGAAACACTTGACTGGAGTCGAAAACGGTCCAGAGGAATCAGAAACACTTGACTGGGGTCGAAAAGTGTCGAATGGCATCAGAAACACTTGAGTCAAGTTGAAAAGGGTCGAATGGAATCAGAAACACTTGCCTGGCGTCGAAAAGGGTTGATGGAATCAGAAACACTTGACTGGAGTCGAAAAGCATCGAAAGGAATCAGAAACACTTGAGTCTATTCGAAAAGGGTCGAATGGAATCAGAAACACCTGAGTCGAGTCGAAAAGGGTCGAATGGAATCACAAACACTTGACTGGAGTCAAAAAGGGTCGAATCGAATCAGAAACACTTGACCGGAATCGAAAAGGGTCGAATGGAATCAGAAACACCTGACTGGAGTCGAAAAGGGTCGAATGGAATCAGAAACACTTGATTGGAGTCGAAAAGGGTCGATTGGAATCAGAAACACCTGAGTCGAGTCGAAAAGGGTCTAATGGAATCAGAAACACTTGAGTCGAGTCGAAAAGGGTCGAATGGAATCAGAAACACTAGAGTCGAGTCGAAAAGTGTCGAATGGAATCAGAAACACTTGAGTCGAGTCGAAAAGGGTCGAATGGAATCAGAAACACTTGAGTCAAGTCGAAAAGGGTCGAATGGAATCAGAAACACTTGAGTCGAGTCGAAAATGTTCGAATGGAATCAGAAACACTTGAGTCGAGTCGAAAAGGGTCGAATGGAATCAGAAACACTTGAGTCGAGTCGAAAAGGGTCGAATGGAATCAGAAACACTTGAGTCGAGTCGAAAAGGGTCGAATGGAATCAGAAACACTTGACTGGATTCGAAATGGGTCGAATGGAATCAGAAACACTTGAGTGGAGTCGAAAAGGGTCGAATGGAATCAGAAACACTTGAGTCGAGTCAAAAAGGTCGAATGGAATCAGAAACACTTGACTGGAGTCGAAAAGTGTCGAATGGAATGAGAAACACTTGAGTGGAGTCGAAAAGGGTCGAATGGAATCAGGAACACTTGAGTCGAGTCGAAAAGGGTCGAATGGAATCAGAAATACTTGACTGGAGTCGAAAAGTGTCGAATGGAATCAGAAACACCTGAGTCGAGTCGAAAAGGGTCGAATGGAATCAGAAACACTTGACTGGAGTCGAAAAGTGTCGAATGGAATCAGAAATGCTTGACTGGAGTCGAAAAGGGTCCAAGGAATCAGAGACACTTGCCTGGAGTCGAAAGGGTCGAATAGAATCAGAAACACTTGACTGGGGTCGAAAAGGGTCGACTGGAATAAGAAACACTTGACTGGAGTCGAAAAGGGTCGAATGGAATCAGAAACACTTTAGTCGAGTCGAAAAGGGTCGAATGGAATCAGAAACACTTGACTGGAGTCAAAAAGGATCCAGAGGAATCAGAAACACTTGACTGGGTTCGAAAAGTGTCGAATGGAATCAGAAACACTTGAGTCGAGTCGAAAAGGGTCGAATGCAATCAGAAACACTTGACTGGAGTGTAAAAGGGTGGAATGGAATCAGAAACACTTGACTGGAGTCGAAAAGGGTCGAATGGAATCAGACACACTTGAGTCGAGTCCAAAAGGTTCGAATGGAATCAGAAACACTTGAGTCGAGTCGAAAAGGGTCGAATGGAATCGGAAACACTTGACTGGAGTGTAAAAGGGTGGAATGGAATCAGAAACACTTGACTGGAGTCGAAAAGGGTCGAATGGAATCAGAAACACTTGACTGGAGGGTAAAAGGGTGGAATGGAATCAGAAACACTTGACTGGAGTCGGAAAGGGTCGAATGGAATCAGAAACACTTCACTGGAGTCTGAAAGGGTCGAATGGAATCAGACACACTTGAGTCGAGTCGAAAAGGGTCGAATGGAATAGAAACACTTGACTGGAGTCGAAAAGGGTGGAATGGAATCAGAAACACTTGACTGGAGTCGGAAAGGGTCGAATGGAATCAGAAACACTTGACTGGAGTCGAAAAGGGTCGAAAGGAATCAGAAACACTTGACTGGAGTCGAAAAGGGTCGAATGGAATCAGAAACACTTGACTGGAGTCGAAAAGGGTCGAAAGGAATCAGAAACACTTGACTGGAGTCGAAAAGGGTCCAAAGGATTCAGAAACACTTGACTGGAGTCGAAAAGGGTCGAATGGAATCAGAAACACTTGACTGGAGTCGAAAAGGGTCGAATGGAATCAGAAACACTTGAGTCGAGTCGAAAAGGGTCGAATGGAATCAAAAACACTTGAATGGAGTCGAAAAGGATCCAAAAAAATCAGAAACACTTGACTGGAGTCGACATAGGTCGAATGGAATCAGAAACACTTGACTGGAGTCACAAAGGGTCGAATGGAATCAGAAACACTAGAGTCGAGTCGAAAAGTGTTGAATGGAATCAGAAACACTTGAGTCGAGTCGAAAAGGGTCGAATGGAATCAGAAACACTTGAGTCGAGTCGAAAAGGGTCGAATGGAATCAGAAACACTTGAGTCGAAAATGTTCGAATGGAATCAGAAACACTTGAGTCGAGTCGAAAAGGGTCGAATGGAATCAGAAACACTTGAGTCGAGTCGAAAAGGGTCGAATGGAATCAGAAACACTTGAGTCGAGTCGAAAAGGGTGAAATGGAATCAGAAACACTTGACTGGAGTCGAAAACGGTCCAGAGGAATCAGAAACACTTGACTGGGGTCGAAAAGTGTCGAATGGCATCAGAAACACTTGAGTCAAGTTGAAAAGGGTCGAATGGAATCAGAAACACTTGCCTGGCGTCGAAAAGGGTTGATGGAATCAGAAACACTTGACTGGAGTCGAAAAGCATCGAAAGGAATCAGAAACACTTGAGTCTATTCGAAAAGGGTCGAATGGAATCAGAAACACCTGAGTCGAGTCGAAAAGGGTCGAATGGAATCACAAACACTTGACTGGAGTCAAAAAGGGTCGAATCGAATCAGAAACACTTGACCGGAATCGAAAAGGGTCGAATGGAATCAGAAACACCTGACTGGAGTCGAAAAGGGTCGAATGGAATCAGAAACACTTGATTGGAGTCGAAAAGGGTCGATTGGAATCAGAAACACCTGAGTCGAGTCGAAAAGGGTCTAATGGAATCAGAAACACTTGAGTCGAGTCGAAAAGGGTCGAATGGAATCAGAAACACTTGAGTCAAGTCGAAAAGGGTCGAATGGAATCAGAAACACTTGAGTCGAGTCGAAAATGTTCGAATGGAATCAGAAACACTTGAGTCGAGTCGAAAAGGGTCGAATGGAATCAGAAACACTTGAGTCGAGTCGAAAAGGGTCGAATGGAATCAGAAACACTTGAGTCGAGTCGAAAAGGGTCGAATGGAATCAGAAACACTTGAGTCGAGTCGAAAATGTTCGAATGGAATCAGAAACACTTGAGTCGAGTCGAAAAGGGTCGAATGGAATCAGAAACACTTGAGTCGAGTCGAAAAGGGTCGAATGGAATCAGAAACACTTGAGTCGAGTCGAAAAGGGTCGAATGGAATCAGGAACACTTGAGTCGAGTCGAAAAGGGTCGAATGGAATCAGAAATACTTGACTGGAGTCGAAAAGTGTCGAATGGAATCAGAAACACCTGAGTCGAGTCGAAAAGGGTCGAATGGAATCAGAAACACTTGACTGGAGTCGAAAAGTGTCGAATGGAATCAGAAATGCTTGACTGGAGTCGAAAAGGGTCCAAGGAATCAGAGACACTTGCCTGGAGTCGAAAGGGTCGAATAGAATCAGAAACACTTGACTGGGGTCGAAAAGGGTCGACTGGAATAAGAAACACTTGACTGGAGTCGAAAAGGGTCGAATGGAATCAGAAACACTTTAGTCGAGTCGAAAAGGGTCGAATGGAATCAGAAACACTTGACTGGAGTCAAAAAGGATCCAGAGGAATCAGAAACACTTGACTGGGTTCGAAAAGTGTCGAATGGAATCAGAAACACTTGAGTCGAGTCGAAAAGGGTCGAATGCAATCAGAAACACTTGACTGGAGTGTAAAAGGGTGGAATGGAATCAGAAACACTTGACTGGAGTCGAAAAGGGTCGAATGGAATCAGACACACTTGAGTCGAGTCCAAAAGGTTCGAATGGAATCAGAAACACTTGAGTCGAGTCGAAAAGGGTCGAATGGAATCGGAAACACTTGACTGGAGTGTAAAAGGGTGGAATGGAATCAGAAACACTTGACTGGAGTCGAAAAGGGTCGAATGGAATCAGAAACACTTGACTGGAGGGTAAAAGGGTGGAATGGAATCAGAAACACTTGACTGGAGTCGGAAAGGGTCGAATGGAATCAGAAACACTTCACTGGAGTCTGAAAGGGTCGAATGGAATCAGACACACTTGAGTCGAGTCGAAAAGGGTCGAATGGAATAGAAACACTTGACTGGAGTCGAAAAGGGTGGAATGGAATCAGAAACACTTGACTGGAGTCGGAAAGGGTCGAATGGAATCAGAAACACTTGACTGGAGTCGAAAAGGGTCGAAAGGAATCAGAAACACTTGACTGGAGTCGAAAAGGGTCGAATGGAATCAGAAACACTTGACTGGAGTCGAAAAGGGTCGAAAGGAATCAGAAACACTTGACTGGAGTCGAAAAGGGTCCAAAGGATTCAGAAACACTTGACTGGAGTCGAAAAGGGTCGAATGGAATCAGAAACACTTGACTGGAGTCGAAAAGGGTCGAATGGAATCAGAAACACTTGAGTCGAGTCGAAAAGGGACGAATGGAATCAAAAACACTTGAATGGAGTCGAAAAGGATCCAAAAAAATCAGACACACTTGACTGGAGTCGACATAGGTCGAATGGAATCAGAAACACTTGACTGGAGTCAAAAAGGGTCGAATGGAATCAGAAACACTAGAGTCGAGTCGAAAAGTGTCGAATGGAATCAGAAACACTTGAGTCGAGTCGAAAAGGGTCGAATGGAATCAGAAACACTTGAGTCGAGTCGAAAAGGGTCGAATGGAATCAGAAACACTTGAGTCGAAAATGTTCGAATGGAATCAGAAACACTTGAGTCGAGTCGAAAAGGGTCGAATGGAATCAGAAACACTTGAGTCGAGTCGAAAAGGGTCGAATGGAATCAGAAACACTTGAGTCGAGTCGAAAAGGGTCGAATGGAATCAGAAACACTTGACTGGATTCGAAATGGGTCGAATGGAATCAGAAACACTTGACTGGAGTCGAAAAGGGTCGAATGGAATGAGAAACACTTGAGTGGAGTCGAAAAGGGTCGAATGGAATCAGGAACACTTGAGTCGAGTCGAAAAGGGTCGAATGGAATCAGAAATACTTGACTGGAGTCGAAAAGGGTCGAATGGAATCAGAAACGCTTGACTGCAGTCGAAAAGGGTCCAAAGGAATCAGAGACACTTGCCTGGAGTCGAAAGGGTCGAATAGAATCAGAAACACTTGACTGCGGTCAGAAAGGGTCCACTGGAATAAGAAACACTTGACTGGAGTCGAAAAGGGTCGAATGGAATCAGAAACACTTTAGTCGAGTCGAAAAGGGTGGAATGGATTCAGAAACACTTGACTGGAGTCGAAAAGGGTCGAATGGAATCAGAAACACTTGACTGGAGTCAAAAAGTGTCGAATGGAATCAGAAACACTTGACTGGAGTCGAAAAGGGTCGAATGGAATCAGAAACACTTGACTGGAGTCGAAAAGGGTCGAATGGAATCAGAAACACTTGACTGGAGTCGAGAAGGGTCGAATGGAATCAGAATCACTTGACTGGAGTCGAAAACGGTCCAAAGGATTCAGAAACACTTGACTGGAGTCGAAAAGGGCAGAATGGAATCAGAAACACTTGACTGGAGTCGAAAACGGTCGAATGGAATCAGAAACACTTAACTGGAGTCGAAAAGGGTAGAATGGAATCAGAAACACTTTAGTCGAGTCGAAAAGGGTGAAATGGAATCAGAAACACTTGACTGGAGTCGAAAACGGTCCAGAGGAATCAGAAACACTTGACTGGGGTCGAAAAGTGTCGAATGGCATCAGAAACACTTGAGTCAAGTTGAAAAGGGTCGAATGGAATCAGAAACACTTGCCTGGCGTCGAAAAGGGTTGATGGAATCAGAAACACTTGACTGGAGTCGAAAAGCATCGAAAGGAATCAGAAACACTTGAGTCTATTCGAAAAGGGTCGAATGGAATCAGAAACACCTGAGTCGAGTCGAAAAGGGTCGAATGGAATCACAAACACTTGACTGGAGTCAAAAAGGGTCGAATCGAATCAGAAACACTTGACCGGAATCGAAAAGGGTCGAATGGAATCAGAAACACCTGACTGGAGTCGAAAAGGGTCGAATGGAATCAGAAACACTTGATTGGAGTCGAAAAGGGTCGATTGGAATCAGAAACACCTGAGTCGAGTCGAAAAGGGTCTAATGGAATCAAAAACACTTGAGTCGAGTCGAAAAGGGTCGAATGGAATCAGAAACACTAGAGTCGAGTCGAAAAGTGTCGAATGGAATCAGAAACACTTGAGTCGAGTCGAAAAGGGTCGAATGGAATCAGAAACACTTGAGTCAAGTCGAAAAGGGTCGAATGGAATCAGAAACACTTGAGTCGAGTCGAAAATGTTCGAATGGAATCAGAAACACTTGAGTCGAGTCGAAAAGGGTCGAATGGAATCAGAAACACTTGAGTCGAGTCGAAAATGGTCGAATGGAATCAGAAACACTTGAGTCGAGTCGAAAAGGGTCGAATGGAATCAGAAACACTTGACTGGATTCGAAATGGGTCGAATGGAATCAGAAACACTTGACTGGAGTCGAAAAGGGTCGAATGGAATCAGAAACACTTGAGTCGAGTCAAAAAGGTCGAATGGAATCAGAAACACTTGACTGGAGTCGAAAAGTGTCGAATGGAATGAGAAACACTTGAGTGGAGTCGAAAAGGGTCGAATGGAATCAGGAACACTTGAGTCGAGTCGAAAAGGGTCGAATGGAATCAGAAATACTTGACTGGAGTCGAAAAGTGTCGAATGGAATCAGAAACGCTTGACTGCAGTCGAAAAGGGTCCAAAGGAATCAGAGACACTTGCCTGGAGTCGAAAGGGTCGAATAGAATCAGAAACACTTGACTGCGGTCAGAAAGGGTCCACTGGAATAAGAAACACTTGACTGGAGTCGAAAAGGGTCGAATGGAATCAGAAACACTTTAGTCGAGTCGAAAAGGGTCGAATGGAATCAGAAACACTTGACTGGAGTCGAAAAGGGTCGAATGGAATCAGAAACGCTTGACTGGAGTCGAAAAGGGTCCACAGGAATCAGAAACACTTGACTGGAGTCGAAAAGGGTCCAGAGGAATCAGAAACACTTGACTGGAGTCGAAAAGGGTCCAGAGGAATCAGAAACACTTGACTGGGGTCGAAAAGTGTCGAATGGAATCAGAAACACTTGAGTCGAGTCGAAAAGGGTCGAATGGAATCAGAAACACTTGACTGGAGTGTAAAAGGGTGAAATGGAATCAGAAACACTTGACTGGAGTCGAAAAGGGTCGAATGGAATCAGACACACATGAGTCGAGTCCAAAAGGTTCGAATGGAATCAGAAACACTTGAGTCGAGTCGAAAAGGGTCGAATGGAATCGGAAACACTTGCCTGGAGTCGAAATTGGTCAAATGGATTCAGAAACACTTGAGTCGAGTCGAAAAGGGTCGAATGGAATCAGAAACACTTGAGTCGAGTCGAAAAGGGTCGAATGGAATCAGAAACACTTGAATGGAGCCGAAAAGGATCCAAAGGAATCAGAAACACTTGACTGGAGTGGACATAGGTCGAATGGAATCAGAAACACTTGACTGGAGTCAAAAAGGGTCGAATGGAATCAGAAACACTTGAGTCGAGTCGAAAATGTTCGAATGGAATGAGAAACACTTTAGTCGAGTCGAAAAGGGTCGAATGGAGTCAGAAACACTTGAGTCGAGTCGAAAAGGGTCGAATGGAATCAGAAACACTTGAGTCGAGTCGAAAAGGGTCGAATGGAATCAGAAACACTTGACTGGATTCGAAATGGGTCGAATGGAATCAGAAACACTTGACTGGAGTCGAAAAGGGTCGAATGGAATCAGAAACACTTGAGTCGAGTTGAAAAGGTCGAATGGAATCAGAAACACTTGACTGGAGTCGAAAAGGGTCGAATGGAATGAGAAACACTTGAGTGGAGTCGAAAAGGGTCGAATGGAATCAGAAACACTTGAGTCGAGTCGAAAAGGGTCGAATGGAATCAGAAATACTTGACTGGAGTCGAAAAGTGTCGAATGGAATCAGAAACACCTGAGTCGAGTCGAAAAGGGTCGAATGGAATCAGAAACACTTGACTGGAGTCGAAAAGTGTCGAATGGAATCAGAAATGCTTGACTGGAGTCGAAAAGGGTCCAAAGGAATCAGAGACACTTGCCTGGAGTCGAAAGGGTCGAATAGAATCAGAAACACTTGACTGGGGTCGAAAAGGGTCGACTGGAATAAGAAACACTTGACTGGAGTCGAAAAGGTTCGAATGGAATCAGAAACACTTTAGTCTAGTCGAAAAGGGTCGAATGGAATCAGAAACACTTGACTGGAGTCAAAAAGGGTTGAATCGAATCAGAAACACTTGACTGGAGTCGAAAAGGATCCAGAGGAATCAGAAACACTTGACTGGGGTCGAAAAGTGTCGAATGGAATCAGAAACACTTGAGTCGAGTCGAAAAGGGTCGAATGCAATCAGAAACACTTGACTGGAGTGTAAAAGGGTGGAATGGAATCAGAAACACTTGATTGGAGTCGAAAAGGGTCGAATGGAATCAGACACACTTGAGTCGAGTCCAAAAGGTTCGAATGGAATCAGAAACACTTGAGTCGAGTCGAAAAGGGTCGAATGGAATCGGAAACACTTGACTGGAGTCGAAAAGGGTTGAATGGAATCAGAAACACTTGACTGGAGTCGGAAAGGGTCGAATGGAATCAGAAACACTTGACTGGAGTCTAAAAGGGTCGAATGGAATCAGACACACTTGAGTCGAGTCGAAAAGGATCGAATGGAATAGAAACACTTGACTGGAGTCGAAAAGGGTTGAATGGAATCAGAAACACTTGACTGGAGTCGAAAAGTGTCGAATGGAATCAGAAACACTTGAGTCGAATTGAAAAGGGTCGAATGGAATCAGAAACACTTGCCTGGCGTCGAAAAGGGTCGAATGGCATCAGAAACACTTGAGTCTATTCGAAAAGGGTCGAATGGAATCAGAAACACTTGACTGGAGTCGAAAAGGGTCGAAAGGAATCAGAAACACTTGACTGGAGTCGAAAAGGTTCCAAAGGATTCAGAAACACTTGAATGGAGTCGAAAAGGGTCGAATGGAATCAGAAACACTTGACTGGAGTCGAAAAGGGTCGAATGGAATCAGAAACACTTGACTGGAGTCGAAAAGGGTCGAATGGAATCAGAAACACTTGAGTCGAGTCGAAAAGGGTCGAATGGAATCAGAAACACTTGAGTCCAGTCGAAAATGTTCGAATGGAATGAGAAACACTTGAGTCGAGTCGAAAAGGGTCGAATGGAATCAGAAATACTTGAGTCGAGTCGAAAAGGGTCGAATGGAATCAGAAACACTTGACTGGATTCGAAATGGGTCGAATGGAATCAGAAACACTTGACTGGAGTCGAAAAGGGTCGAATGGAATCAGAAACACTTGAGTCGATTCGAAAAGGTCGAATGGAATCAGAAACACTTGACTGGAGTCGAAAAGGGTCGAATGGAATGAGAAACACTTGAGTGGAGTCGAAAAGGGTCGAATGGAATCAGAAACACTTGACTGGAGTCGAAAAGGGTCCACAGGAATCAGAAACACTTGACTGGAGTCGAAAAGGGTCCAGAGGAATCAGAAACACTTGACTGGAGTCGAGAGGGTCCAGAGGAATCAGAAACACTTGACTGGGGTCGAAAAGTGTCGAATGGAATCAGAAACACTTGAGTCGAGTCGAAAAGCGTCGAATGGAATCAGAAACACTTGACTGGAGTGTAAAAGGGTGGAATGGAATCAGAAACACTTGACTGGAGTCGAAAAGGGTCGAATGGAATCAGAAACACTTGAGTCGAGTCGAAAAGGTCGAATGGAATCAGAAACACTTGACTGGAGTCGAAAAGGGTCGAATGGAATGAGAAACACTTGAGTGGAGTCGAAAAGGGTCGAATGGAATCAGAAACACTAGAGTCGAGTCGAAAAGGGTCGAATGGAATCAGAAATACTTGACTGGAGTCGAAAAGTGTCGAATGGAATCAGAAACACCTGAGTCGAGTCGAAAAGGGTCGAATGGAATCAGAAACACTTGACTGGAGTCGAAAAGTGTCGAATGGAATCAGAAATGCTTGACTGGAGTCGAAAAGGGTCCAAAGGAATCAGAGACACTTGCCTGGAGTCGAAAGGGTCGAATAGAATCAGAAACACTTGACTGGGGTCGAAAAGGGTCGACTGGAATAAGAAACACTTGACTGGAGTCGAAAAGGGTCGAATGGAATCAGAAACACTTTAGTCGAGTCGAAAAGGGTCGAATGGAATCAGAAACACTTGACTGGAGTCAAAAAGGGTCGAATCGAATCAGAAACACTTGACTGGAGTCGAAAAGGATCCAGAGGAATCAGAAACACTTGACTGGGGTCGAAAAGTGTCGAATGGAATCAGAAACACTTGAGTCGAGTCGAAAAGGGTCGAATGCAATCAGAAACACTTGACTGGAGTGTAAAAGGGTGGAATGGAATCAGAAACACTTGACTGGAGTCGAAAAGGGTCGAATGGAATCAGACACACTTGAGTCGAGTCGAAAAGGGTCGAATGGAATAGAAACACTTGAATGGAGTCGAAAAGGATCCAAAGGAATCAGAAACACTTGACTGGAGTGGACATAGGTCGAATGGAATCAGAAACACTTGACTGGAGTCAAAAAGGGTCGAATGGAATCAGAAACACTTGAGTCGAGTCGAAAATGTTCGAATGGAATGAGAAACACTTTAGTCGAGTCGAAAAGGGTCGAATGGAGTCAGAAACACTTGAGTCGAGTCGAAAAGGGTCGAATGGAATCAGAAACACTTTAGTCGAGTCGAAAAGGGTCGAATGGAATAGAAACACTTGACTGGAGTCGAAAAGGGTTGAATGAAATCAGAAACACTTGACTGGAGTCGAAAAGGGTCGAATGGAATCAGACACACTTGAGTCGAGTCGAAAAGGGTCGAATGGAATAGAAACACTTGAATGGAGTCGAAAAGGATCCAAAGGAATCAGAAACACTTGACTGGAGTGGACATAGGTCGAATGGAATCAGAAACACTTGACTGGAGTCAAAAAGGGTCGAATGGAATCAGAAACACTTGAGTCGAGTCGAAAATGTTCGAATGGAATGAGAAACACTTTAGTCGAGTCGAAAAGGGTCGAATGGAGTCAGAAACACTTGAGTCGAGTCGAAAAGGGTCGAATGGAATCAGAAACACTTTAGTCGAGTCGAAAAGGGTCGAATGGAATCAGAAACACTTGACTGGAGTCGAAAAGGGTCGAATGGAATCAGAAACACTTGAGTCGAGTTGAAAAGGGTCGAATGGAATCAGAAACACCTGAGTCGAGTCGAAAAGGGTCGAATGGAATCAGAAACACTTGAATCGAGTCTAAAAGGGTCGAATGGAATCAGAAACACTTGACTGGATTCGAGAAGGGTCGAATGGAATCAGAAACACTTGACTGGAGTCGAAAAGGGACCAAAGGATTCAGAAACACTTGACTGGAGTCGAAAAGGGTCGAATGGAATCAGAAACACTTGAGTCGAGTCGAAAAGGGTCGAATGGAATCAGAAACACTTGACTGGAGTCGAAAAGGGTCGAATGGAATCACAAACACTTCAGTCGAGTCGAAAAGTGTCGAATGGAATCAGAAACACTTGAATGGAGTCGAAAAAGATCCAAAGGAATCAGAAACACTTGACTCGATTCGAAATAGGTCGAATGGAATCCGAAAAACTTGACTGGAGTCAAAAAGGGTCGAATGGAATCAGAAACACTTGAGTCGAGTCGAAAAGGGTCAAATGGAATCAGAAACACTTGAGTCGAGTAGAAAAGGGTCGAATGGAATCAGAAACACTTGAGTCGAGTCGAAAAGGGTCGAATGGAATCAGAAACACTTGAGTCGAGTCGAAAATGGTCGAATGGAATCAGAAACACTTGACTGGAGTCGCAAAGGGTCGAATGGAATCAGAAACGCTTGACTGGAGTCGAAAAGGGTCCAAAGGAATCAGAGACACTTGACTGGAGTCGAAAGGGTCGAATAGAATCAGAAACACTTGACTGGGGTCGAAAAGGGTCGAATGGAATAAGAAACACTTGACTGGAGTCGAAAAGGGTCGAATGGATCAGAAACACTTTAGTCGAGTCGAAAAGGGTCGAATGGAATCAGAAACACTTGACTGGAGTCGAAAAGGGTCGAATGGAATCAGAAACACTTGACTGGAGTCGAAAAGGGTCCAAAGGATTCAGAGACACTTGACGGGAGTCGAGAAGGGTCGAATAGAATCAGAAACACTTGAGTCGAGTCGGATAGGGTCGAATGGAATCAGAAACACTTGAGTCGAGTCGAAAAGCGTCGAATGGAATCAGAAACACTTGAATGGAGTCGAGAAGGGTCGAATGGAATCAGAAACACTTGACTGGAGTCGAAAAGGGTCGAATGGAATCAGAAACACTTGACTGGAGTTGAAAAGGGTCCAAAGGATTCAGAGACACTTGACGGGAGTCGAGAAGGGTCGAATAGAATCAGAAACACTTGACTGGAGTCGAAAAGGGTCGAATGGAATAAGAAACACTTGACTGGAGTCGAAAAGGTTCGAATGGAATCAGAAACACTTTAGTCGAGTCGAAAAGGGTCGAATGGAATCAGAAACACTTGACTGGAGTCGAAAAGGGTCGAATGGAATCAGAAACACTTGAGTCGAGTTGAAAAGGGTCGAATGGAATCAGAAACACCTGCGTCGAGTCGAAAAGGGTCGAATGGAATCAGAAACACTTGAATCGAGTCTGAAAGGGTCGAATGGAATCAGAAACACTTGACTGGATTCGAGAAGGGTCGAATGGAATCAGAAACACTTGACTAGAGTCGAAAAGGGTCCAAAGGATTCAGAAACACTTGACTGGAGTCGAAAAGGGTCGAATGGAATCAGAAACACTTGAGTCGAGTCGAAAAGGGTCGAATGGAATCAGAAACACTTGACTGGAGTCGGAAAGGGTCGAATGGAATCACAAACACTTCAGTCGAGTCGAAAAGTGTCGAATGGAATCAGAAACACTTGAGTCGAATTGAAAAGGGTCGAATGGAATCAGAAACACTTGCCTGGCGTCGAAAATGGTCGAATGGAATCAGAAACACTTGAGTCTATTCGAAAAGGGTCGAATGGAATCAGAAACACTTGACTGGAGTCGAAACGGGTCGAAAGGAATCAGAAACACTTGACTGGAGTCGAAAAGGGTCCAAAGGATTCAGAAACACTTGACTGGAGTCGAAAAGGGTCGAATGGAATCAGAAACACTTGACTGGAGTCGAAAAGGGTCGAATGGAATCAGAAACACTTGACTGGAGTCGAAAAGGTTCGAATGGAATCAGAAACACTTGAGTCGAGTCGAAAAGGGTCGAATGGAATCAGAAACACTTGAGTCGAGTCGAAAATGTTCGAATGGAATGAGAAACACTTGAGTCGAGTCGAAAAGGGTCGAATGGAATCAGAAACACTTGACTGGATTCGAAAAGGGTCGAATGGAATCAGAAACACTTGACTGGAGTCGAAAAGGGTCGAATGGAATCAGAAACACTTGAGTCGAGTCGAAAAGGTCGAATGGAATCAGAAACACTTGACTGGAGTCGAAAAGGGTCGAATGGAATGAGAAACACTTGAGTGGAGTCGAAAAGGGTCGAA
Source organism: Vulpes vulpes (assembly GCF_048418805.1). Lineage (NCBI taxonomy): Eukaryota > Metazoa > Chordata > Mammalia > Carnivora > Canidae > Vulpes > Vulpes vulpes. The sequence continues at coordinate 591,991 of NC_132782.1, forward strand.
TGGAATCAGAAACACTTGACTGGAGTCGAAAAGGGTCCACAGGAATCAGAAACACTTGACTGGAGTCGAAAAGGGTCCAGAGGAATCAGAAACACTTTACTGGAGTCGAAAAGGGTCCAGAGGAATCAGAAACACTTGACTGGGGTCGAAAAGTGTCGAATGGAATCAGAAACACTTGAGTCGAGTCGAAAAGGGTCGAATGGAATCAGAAACACTTGACTGGAGTGTAAAAGGGTGGAATGGAATCAGAAACACTTGACTGGAGTCGAAAAGGGTCGAATGGAATCAGATACACATGAGTCGAGTCCAAAAGGTTCGAATGGAATCAGAAACACTTGAGTCGAGTCGAAAAGGGTCGAATGGAATCGGAAACACTTGCCTGGAGTCGAAATTGGTCAAATGGATTCAGAAACACTTGAGTCGAGTCGAAAAGGGTCGAATGGAATCAGAAACACTTGAGTCGAGTCGAAAAGGGTCGAATGGAATCAGAAACACTTGAATGGAGTCGAAAAGGATCCAAAGGAATCAGAAACACTTGACTGGAGTAGACATAGGTCGAATGGAATCAGAAACACTTGACTGGAGTCAAAAAGGGTCGAATGGAATCAGAAACACTTGAGTCGAGTCGAAAAGGGTCGAATGGAATCAGAAACACTTGAGTCGAGTCGAAAATGTTCGAATGGAATCAGAAACACTTGAGTGGAGTCGAAAAGGGTCGAATGGAATCAGGAACACTTGAGTCGAGTCGAAAAGGGTCGAATGGAATCAGAAATACTTGACTGGAGTCGAAAAGTGTCGAATGGAATCAGAAACGCTTGACTGCAGTCGAAAAGGGTCCAAAGGAATCAGAGACACTTGCCTGGAGTCGAAAGGGTCGAATAGAATCAGAAACACTTGACTGCGGTCAGAAAGGGTCCACTGGAATAAGAAACACTTGACTGGAGTCGAAAAGGGTCGAATGGAATCAGAAACACTTTAGTCGAGTCGAAAAGGGTGGAATGGATTCAGAAACACTTGACTGGAGTCGAAAAGGGTCGAATGGAATCAGAAACACTTGACTGGAGTCAAAAAGTGTCGAATGGAATCAGAAACACTTGACTGGAGTCGAAAAGGGTCGAATGGAATCAGAAACACTTGACTGGAGTCGAAAAGGGTCGAATGGAATCAGAAACACTTGACTGGAGTCGAGAAGGGTCGAATGGAATCAGAAACACTTGACTGGAGTCGAAAACGGTCCAAAGGATTCAGAAACACTTGACTGGAGTCGAAAAGGGCAGAATGGAATCAGAAACACTTGACTGGAGTCGAAAACGGTCGAATGGAATCAGAAACACTTAACTGGAGTCGAAAAGGGTAGAATGGAATCAGAAACACTTTAGTCGAGTCGAAAAGGGTGAAATGGAATCAGAAACACTTGACTGGAGTCGAAAACGGTCCAGAGGAATCAGAAACACTTGACTGGGGTCGAAAAGTGTCGAATGGCATCAGAAACACTTGAGTCAAGTTGAAAAGGGTCGAATGGAATCAGAAACACTTGCCTGGCGTCGAAAAGGGTTGATGGAATCAGAAACACTTGACTGGAGTCGAAAAGCATCGAAAGGAATCAGAAACACTTGAGTCTATTCGAAAAGGGTCGAATGGAATCAGAAACACCTGAGTCGAGTCGAAAAGGGTCGAATGGAATCACAAACACTTGACTGGAGTCAAAAAGGGTCGAATCGAATCAGAAACACTTGACCGGAATCGAAAAGGGTCGAATGGAATCAGAAACACCTGACTGGAGTCGAAAAGGGTCGAATGGAATCAGAAACACTTGATTGGAGTCGAAAAGGGTCGATTGGAATCAGAAACACCTGAGTCGAGTCGAAAAGGGTCTAATGGAATCAGAAACACTTGAGTCGAGTCGAAAAGGGTCGAATGGAATCAGAAACACTAGAGTCGAGTCGAAAAGTGTCAAATGGAATCAGAAACACTTGAGTCGAGTCGAAAAGGGTCGAATGGAATCAGAAACACTTGAGTCAAGTCGAAAAGGGTCGAATGGAATCAGAAACACTTGAGTCGAGTCGAAAATGTTCGAATGGAATCAGAAACACTTGAGTCGAGTCGAAAAGGGTCGAATGGAATCAGAAACACTTGAGTCGAGTCGAAAAGGGTCGAATGGAATCAGAAACACTTGAGTCGAGTCGAAAAGGGTCGAATGGAATCAGAAACACTTGACTGGATTCGAAATGGGTCGAATGGAATCAGAAACACTTGACTGGAGTCGAAAAGGGTCGAATGGAATCAGAAACACTTGAGTCGAGTCAAAAAGGTCGAATGGAATCAGAAACACTTGACTGGAGTCGAAAAGTGTCGAATGGAATGAGAAACACTTGAGTGGAGTCGAAAAGGGTCGAATGGAATCAGGAACACTTGAGTCGAGTCGAAAAGGGTCGAATGGAATCAGAAATACTTGACTGGAGTCGAAAAGTGTCGAATGGAATCAGAAACGCTTGACTGCAGTCGAAAAGGGTCCAAAGGAATCAGAGACACTTGCCTGGAGTCGAAAGGGTCGAATAGAATCAGAAACACTTGACTGCGGTCAGAAAGGGTCCACTGGAATAAGAAACACTTGACTGGAGTCGAAAAGGGTCGAATGGAATCAGAAACACTTTAGTCGAGTCGAAAAGGGTCGAATGGAATCAGAAACACTTGACTGGAGTCGAAAAGGGTCGAATGGAATCAGAAACGCTTGACTGGAGTCGAAAAGGGTCCACAGGAATCAGAAACACTTGACTGGAGTCGAAAAGGGTCCAGAGGAATCAGAAACACTTGACTGGAGTCGAAAAGGGTCCAGAGGAATCAGAAACACTTGACTGGGGTCGAAAAGTGTCGAATGGAATCAGAAACACTTGAGTCGAGTCGAAAAGGGTCGAATGGAATCAGAAACACTTGACTGGAGTGTAAAAGGTTGAAATGGAATCAGAAACACTTGACTGGAGTCGAAAAGGGTCGAATGGAATCAGACACACATGAGTCGAGTCCAAAAGGTTCGAATGGAATCAGAAACACTTGAGTCGAGTCGAAAAGGGTCGAATGGAATCGGAAACACTTGCCTGGAGTCGAAATTGGTCAAATGGATTCAGAAACACTTGAGTCGAGTAGAAAAGGGTCGAATGGAATCAGAAACACTTGAGTCGAGTCGAAAAGGGTCGAATGGAATCAGAAACACTTGAATGGAGTCGAAAAGGATCCAAAGGAATCAGAAACACTTGACTGGAGTGGACATAGGTCGAATGGAATCAGAAACACTTGACTGGAGTCAAAAAGGGTCGAATGGAATCAGAAACACTTGAGTCGAGTCGAAAATGTTCGAATGGAATGAGAAACACTTTAGTCGAGTCGAAAAGGGTCGAATGGAGTCAGAAACACTTGAGTCGAGTCGAAAAGGGTCGAATGGAATCAGAAACACTTGAGTCGAGTCGAAAAGGGTCGAATGGAATCAGAAACACTTGACTGGATTCGAAATGGGTCGAATGGAATCAGAAACACTTGACTGGAGTCGAAAAGGGTCTAATGGAATCAGAAACACTTGAGTCGAGTTGAAAAGGTCGAATGGAATCAGAAACACTTGACTGGAGTCGAAAAGGGTCGAATGGAATGAGAAACACTTGAGTGGAGTCGAAAAGGGTCGAATGGAATCAGAAACACTTGAGTCGAGTCGAAAAGGGTCGAATGGAATCAGAAATACTTGACTGGAGTCGAAAAGTGTCGAATGGAATCAGAAACACCTGAGTCGAGTCGAAAAGGGTCGAATGGAATCAGAAACACTTGACTGGAGTCGAAAAGTGTCGAATGGAATCAGAAATGCTTGACTGGAGTCGAAAAGGGTCCAAAGGAATCAGAGACACTTGCCTGGAGTTGAAAGGGTCGAATAGAATCAGAAACACTTGACTGGGGTCGAAAAGGGTCGACTGGAATAAGAAACACTTGACTGGAGTCGAAAAGGTTCGAATGGAATCAGAAACACTTTAGTCTAGTCGAAAAGGGTCGAATGGAATCAGAAACACTTGACTGGAGTCAAAAAGGGTTGAATCGAATCAGAAACACTTGACTGGAGTCGAAAAGGATCCAGAGGAATCAGAAACACTTGACTGGGTTCGAAAAGTGTCGAATGGAATCAGAAACACTTGAGTCGAGTCGAAAAGGGTCGAATGCAATCAGAAACACTTGACTGGAGTGTAAAAGGGTGGAATGGAATCAGAAACACTTGACTGGAGTCGAAAAGGGTCGAATGGAATCAGACACACTTGAGTCGAGTCCAAAAGGTTCGAATGGAATCAGAAACACTTGAGTCGAGTCGAAAAGGGTCGAATGGAATCGGAAACACTTGACTGGAGTCGAAAAGGGTTGAATGGAATCAGAAACACTTGACTGGAGTCGGAAAGGGTCGAATGGAATCAGAAACACTTGACTGGAGTCTAAAAGGGTCGAATGGAATCAGACACACTTGAGTCGAGTCGAAAAGGGTCGAATGGAATAGAAACACTTGACTGGAGTCGAAAAGGGTTGAATGGAATCAGAAACACTTGACTGGAGTCGAAAAGGGTCGAATGGAATCAGACACACTTGAGTCGAGTCGAAAAGGGTCGAATGGAATCAGAAACACTTGACTGGATTCAAAAAGGGTCGAATCGAATCAGAAACACTTGAGTGGATTCGAAAAGGGTACAGAGGAATCAGAAACACTTGACTGGAGTCGAAAAGTGTCGAATGGAATCAGAAACACTTGAGTCGAATTGAAAAGGGTCGAATGGAATCAGAAACACTTGCCTGGCGTCGAAAAGGGTCGAATGGAATCAGAAACACTTGAGTCTATTCGAAAAGGGTCGAATGGAATCAGAAACACTTGACTGGAGTCGAAAAGGGTCGAATGGAATCAGAAACACTTGAGTCGAGTCGAAAAGGGTCGAATGGAATCAGAAACACTTGAGTCGAGTCGAAAATGTTCGAATGGAATGAGAAACACTTGAGTCGAGTCGAAAAGGGTCGAATGGAATCAGAAATACTTGAGTCGAGTCGAAAAGGGTCGAATGGAATCAGAAACACTTGACTGGATTCGAAATGGGTCGAATGGAATCAGAAACACTTGACTGGAGTCGAAAAGGGTCGAATGGAATCAGAAACACTTGAGTCGATTCGAAAAGGTCGAATGGAATCAGAAACACTTGACTGGAGTCGAAAAGGGTCGAATGGAATGAGAAACACTTGAGTGGAGTCGAAAAGGGTCGAATGGAATCAGAAACACTTGACTGGAGTCGAAAAGGGTCCACAGGAATCAGAAACACTTGACTGGAGTCGAAAAGGGTCCAGAGGAATCAGAAACACTTGACTGGAGTCGAAAAGGGTCCAGAGGAATCAGAAACACTTGACTGGGGTCGAAAAGTGTCGAATGGAATCAGAAACACTTGAGTCGAGTCGAAAAGCGTCGAATGGAATCAGAAACACTTGACTGGAGTGTAAAAGGGTGGAATGGAATCAGAAACACTTGACTGGAGTCGAAAAGGGTCGAATGGAATCAGAAACACTTGAGTCGAGTCGAAAAGGTCGAATGGAATCAGAAACACTTGACTGGAGTCGAAAAGGGTCGAATGGAATGAGAAACACTTGAGTGGAGTCGAAAAGGGTCGAATGGAATCAGAAACACTAGAGTCGAGTCGAAAAGGGTCGAATGGAATCAGAAATACTTGACTGGAGTCGAAAAGTGTCGAATGGAATCAGAAACACCTGAGTCGAGTCGAAAAGGGTCGAATGGAATCAGAAACACTTGACTGGAGTCGAAAAGTGTCGAATGGAATCAGAAATGCTTGACTGGAGTCGAAAAGGGTCCAAAGGAATCAGAGACACTTGCCTGGAGTCGAAAGGGTCGAATAGAATCAGAAACACTTGACTGGGGTCGAAAAGGGTCGACTGGAATAAGAAGCACTTGACTGGAGTCGAAAAGGGTCGAATGGAATCAGAAACACTTTAGTCGAGTCGAAAAGGGTCGAATGGAATCAGAAACACTTGACTGGAGTCAAAAAGGGTCGAATCGAATCAGAAACACTTGACTGGAGTCGAAAAGGATCCAGAGGAATCAGAAACACTTGACTGGGGTCGAAAAGTGTCGAATGGAATCAGAAACACTTGAGTCGAGTCGAAAAGGGTCGAATGCAATCAGAAACACTTGACTGGAGTGTAAAAGGGTGGAATGGAATCAGAAAACTTGACTGGAGTCGAAAAGGGTCGAATGGAATCAGACACACTTGAGTCGAGTCCAAAAGGTTCGAATGGAATCAGAAACACTTGAGTCGAGTCGAAAAGGGTCGAATGGAATCGGAAACACTTGACTGGAGTCGAAAAGGGTCGAATGGAATCAGAAACACTTGACTGGAGGGTAAAAGGGTGGAATGGAATCAGAAACACTTGACTGGAGTCGGAAAGGGTCGAATGGAATCAGAAACACTTGACTGGAGTCTAAAAGGGTCGAATGGAATCAGACACACTTGAGTCGAGTCGAAAAGGGTCGAATGGAATAGAAACACTTGACTGGAGTCGAAAAGGGTTGAATGAAATCAGAAACACTTGACTGGAGTCGAAAAGGGTCGAATGGAATCAGACACACTTGAGTCGAGTCGAAAAGGGTCGAATGGAATAGAAACACTTGAATGGAGTCGAAAAGGATCCAAAGGAATCAGAAACAATTGACTGGAGTGGACATAGGTCGAATGGAATCAGAAACACTTTACTGGAGTCAAAAAGGGTCGAATGGAATCAGAAACACTTGAGTCGAGTCGAAAATGTTCGAATGGAATGAGAAACACTTTAGTCGAGTCGAAAAGGGTCGAATGGAGTCAGAAACACTTGAGTCGAGTCGAAAAGGGTCGAATGGAATCAGAAACACTTTAGTCGAGTCGAAAAGGGTCGAATGGAATCAGAAACACTTGACTGGAGTCGAAAAGGGTCGAATGGAATCAGAAACACTTGAGTCGAGTTGAAAAGGGTCGAATGGAATCAGAAACACCTGAGTCGAGTCGAAAAGGGTCGAATGGAATCAGAAACACTTGAATCGAGTCTAAAAGGGTCGAATGGAATCAGAAACACTTGACTGGATTCGAGAAGGGTCTAATGGAATCAGAAACACTTGACTGGAGTCGAAAAGGGTCCAAAGGATTCAGAAACACTTGACTGGAGTCGAAAAGGGTCGAATGGAATCAGAAACACTTGAGTCGAGTCGAAAAGGGTCGAATGGAATCAGAAACACTTGACTGGAGTCGAAAAGGGTCGAATGGAATCACAAACACTTCAGTCGAGTCGAAAAGTGTCGAATGGAATCAGAAACACTTGAATGGAGTCGAAAAAGATCCAAAGGAATCAGAAACACTTGACTGGATTCGAAATAGGTCGAATGGAATCCGAAAAACTTGACTGGAGTCAAAAAGGGTCGAATGGAATCAGAAACACTTGAGTCGAGTCGAAAAGGGTCAAATGGAATCAGAAACACTTGAGTCGAGTAGAAAAGGGTCGAATGGAATCAGAAACACTTGAGTCGAGTCGAAAAGGGTCGAATGGAATCAGAAACACTTGAGTCGAGTCGAAAATGGTCGAATGGAATCAGAAACACTTGACTGGAGTCGCAAAGGGTCGAATGGAATCAGAAACGCTTGACTGGAGTCGAAAAGGGTCCAAAGGAATCAGAGACACTTGACTGGAGTCGAAAGGGTCGAATAGAATCAGAAACACTTGACTGGGGTCGAAAAGGGTCGAATGGAATAAGAAACACTTGACTGGAGTCGAAAAGGGTTGAATGGATCAGAAACACTTTAGTCGAGTCGAAAAGGGTCGAATGGAATCAGAAACACTTGACTGGAGTCGAAAAGGGTCGAATGGAATCAGAAACACTTGACTGGAGTCAAAAAGGGTCGAATGGAATCAGAAACACTTGACTGGAGTCGAAAAGGGTACAGAGGAATCAGAAACACTGGACTGGGGTCGAAAAGTGTCGAATGGAATCAGAAACACTTGAGTCGAGTCGAACACGATCGAATGGAATCAGAAACACTTGACTGGAGTCGAAAAGGGTCGAATGGAATCAGAAACACTTGACTGGAGTCGAAAAGGGTCCAAAGGATTCAGAGACACTTGACGGGAGTCGAGAAGGGTCGAATAGAATCAGAAACACTTGAGTCGAGTCGGAAAGGGTCGAATGGAATCAGAAACACTTGAGTCGAGTCGAAAAGCGTCGAATGGAATCAGAAACACTTGAATGGAGTCGAGAAGGGTCGAATGGAATCAGAAACACTTGACTGGAGTCGAAAAGGGTCGAATGGAATCAGAAACACTTGACTGGAGTTGAAAAGGGTCCAAAGGATTCAGAGACACTTGACGGGAGTCGAGAAGGGTCGAATAGAATCAGAAACACTTGACTGGAGTCGAAAAGGGTCGAATGGAATAAGAAACACTTGACTGGAGTCGAAAAGGTTCGAATGGAATCAGAAACACTTTAGTCGAGTCGAAAAGGGTCGAATGGAATCAGAAACACTTGACTGGAGTCGAAAAGGGTCGAATGGAATCAGAAACACTTGAGTCGAGTTGAAAAGGGTCGAATGGAATCAGAAACACCTGCGTCGAGTCGAAAAGGGTCGAATGGAATCAGAAACACTTGAATCGAGTCTGAAAGGGTCGAATGGAATCAGAAACACTTGACTGGATTCGAGAAGGGTCGAATGGAATCAGAAACACTTGACTGGAGTCGAAAAGGGTCCAAAGGATTCAGAAACACTTGACTGGAGTCGAAAAGGGTCGAATGGAATCAGAAACACTTGAGTCGAGTCGAAAAGGGTCGAATGGAATCAGAAACACTTGACTGGAGTCGAAAAGGGTCGAATGGAATCACAAACACTTCAGTCGAGTCGAAAAGTGTCGAATGGAATCAGAAACACTTGAGTCGAATTGAAAAGGGTCGAATGGAATCAGAAACACTTGCCTGGCGTCGAAAATGGTCGAATGGAATCAGAAACACTTGAGTCTATTCGAAAAGGGTCGAATGGAATCAGAAACACTTGACTGGAGTCGAAAATGGTCGAAAGGAATCAGAAACACTTGACTGGAGTCGAAAAGGGTCCAAAGGATTCAGAAACACTTGACTGGAGTCGAAAAGGGTCGAATGGAATCAGAAACACTTGACTGGAGTCGAAAAGGGTCGAATGGAATCAGAAACACTTGACTGGAGTCGAAAAGGGTCGAATGGAATCAGAAACACTTGAGTCGAGTCGAAAAGGGTCGAATGGAATCAGAAACACTTGAGTCGAGTCGAAAATGTTCGAATGGAATGAGAAACACTTGAGTCGAGTCGAAAAGGGTCGAATGGAATCAGAAACACTTGACTGGATTCGAAAAGGGTCGAATGGAATCAGAAACACTTGACTGGAGTCGAAAAGGGTCGAATGGAATCAGAAACACTTGAGTCGAGTCGAAAAGGTCGAATGGAATCAGAAACACTTGACTGGAGTCGAAAATGGTCGAATGGAATGAGAAACACTTGAGTGGAGTCGAAAAGGGTCGAATGGAATCAGAAACACTTGACTGGAGTCGAAAAGGGTCCACAGGAATCAGAAACACTTGACTGGAGTCGAAAAGGGTCCAGAGGAATCAGAAACACTTTACTGGAGTCGAAAAGGGTCCAGAGGAATCAGAAACACTTGACTGGGGTCGAAAAGTGTCGAATGGAATCAGAAACACTTGAGTCGAGTCGAAAAGGGTCGAATGGAATCAGAAACACTTGACTGGAGTGTAAAAGGGTGGAATGGAATCAGAAACACTTGACTGGAGTCGAAAAGGGTCGAATGGAATCAGATACACATGAGTCGAGTCCAAAAGGTTCGAATGGAATCAGAAACACTTGAGTCGAGTCGAAAAGGGTCGAATGGAATCGGAAACACTTGCCTGGAGTCGAAATTGGTCAAATGGATTCAGAAACACTTGAGTCGAGTCGAAAAGGGTCGAATGGAATCAGAAACACTTGAGTCGAGTCGAAAAGGGTCGAATGGAATCAGAAACACTTGAATGGAGTCGAAAAGGATCCAAAGGAATCAGAAACACTTGACTGGAGTAGACATAGGTCGAATGGAATCAGAAACACTTGACTGGAGTCAAAAAGGGTCGAATGGAATCAGAAACACTTGAGTAGAGTCGAAAAGGGTCGAATGGAATCAGAAACACTTGAGTCGAGTCGAAAATGTTCGAATGGAATCAGAAACACTTGAGTGGAGTCGAAAAGGGTCGAATGGAATCAGGAACACTTGAGTCGAGTCGAAAAGGGTCGAATGGAATCAGAAATACTTGACTGGAGTCGAAAAGTGTCGAATGGAATCAGAAACGCTTGACTGCAGTCGAAAAGGGTCCAAAGGAATCAGAGACACTTGCCTGGAGTCGAAAGGGTCGAATAGAATCAGAAACACTTGACTGCGGTCAGAAAGGGTCCACTGGAATAAGAAACACTTGACTGGAGTCGAAAAGGGTCGAATGGAATCAGAAACACTTTAGTCGAGTCGAAAAGGGTGGAATGGATTCAGAAACACTTGACTGGAGTCGAAAAGGGTCGAATGGAATCAGAAACACTTGACTGGAGTCAAAAAGTGTCGAATGGAATCAGAAACACTTGACTGGAGTCGAAAAGGGTCGAATGGAATCAGAAACACTTGACTGGAGTCGAAAAGGGTCGAATGGAATCAGAAACACTTGACTGGAGTCGAGAAGGGTCGAATGGAATCAGAAACACTTGACTGGAGTCGAAAACGGTCCAAAGGATTCAGAAACACTTGACTGGAGTCGAAAAGGGCAGAATGGAATCAGAAACACTTGACTGGAGTCGAAAACGGTCGAATGGAATCAGAAACACTTAACTGGAGTCGAAAAGGGTAGAATGGAATCAGAAACACTTTAGTCGAGTCGAAAAGGGTGAAATGGAATCAGAAACACTTGACTGGAGTCGAAAACGGTCCAGAGGAATCAGAAACACTTGACTGGGGTCGAAAAGTGTCGAATGGCATCAGAAACACTTGAGTCAAGTTGAAAAGGGTCGAATGGAATCAGAAACACTTGCCTGGCGTCGAAAAGGGTTGATGGAATCAGAAACACTTGACTGGAGTCGAAAAGCATCGAAAGGAATCAGAAACACTTGAGTCTATTCGAAAAGGGTCGAATGGAATCAGAAACACCTGAGTCGAGTCGAAAAGGGTCGAATGGAATCACAAACACTTGACTGGAGTCAAAAAGGGTCGAATCGAATCAGAAACACTTGACCGGAATCGAAAAGGGTCGAATGGAATCAGAAACACCTGACTGGAGTCGAAAAGGGTCGAATGGAATCAGAAACACTTGATTGGAGTCGAAAAGGGTCGATTGGAATCAGAAACACCTGAGTCGAGTCGAAAAGGGTCTAATGGAATCAGAAACACTTGAGTCGAGTCGAAAAGGGTCGAATGGAATCAGAAACACTAGAGTCGAGTCGAAAAGTGTCGAATGGAATCAGAAACACTTGAGTCGAGTCGAAAAGGGTCGAATGGAATCAGAAACACTTGAGTCAAGTCGAAAAGGGTCGAATGGAATCAGAAACACTTGAGTCGAGTCGAAAATGTTCGAATGGAATCAGAAACACTTGAGTCGAGTCGAAAAGGGTCGAATGGAATCAGAAACACTTGAGTCGAGTCGAAAAGGGTCGAATGGAATCAGAAACACTTGAGTCGAGTCGAAAAGGGTCGAATGGAATCAGAAACACTTGACTGGATTCGAAATGGGTCGAATGGAATCAGAAACACTTGACTGGAGTCGAAAAGGGTCGAATGGAATCAGAAACACTTGAGTCGAGTCAAAAAGGTCGAATGGAATCAGAAACACTTGACTGGAGTCGAAAAGTGTCGAATGGAATGAGAAACACTTGAGTGGAGTCGAAAAGGGTCGAATGGAATCAGGAACACTTGAGTCGAGTCGAAAAGGGTCGAATGGAATCAGAAATACTTGACTGGAGTCGAAAAGTGTCGAATGGAATCAGAAACGCTTGACTGCAGTCGAAAAGGGTCCAAAGGAATCAGAGACACTTGCCTGGAGTCGAAAGGGTCGAATAGAATCAGAAACACTTGACTGCGGTCAGAAAGGGTCCACTGGAATAAGAAACACTTGACTGGAGTCGAAAAGGGTCGAATGGAATCAGAAACACTTGACTGGAGTCGAAAAGGGTCGAATGGAATCAGAAACACTTGACTGGAGTCGAAAAGGGTCGAATGGAATCAGAAACGCTTGACTGGAGTCGAAAAGGGTCCACAGGAATCAGAAACACTTGACTGGAGTCGAAAAGGGTCCAGAGGAATCAGAAACACTTGACTGGATTCGAAAAGGGTCCAGAGGAATCAGAAACACTTGACTGGGGTCGAAAAGTGTCGAATGGAATCAGAAACACTTGAGTCGAGTCGAAAAGGGTCGAATGGAATCAGAAACACTTGACTGGAGTGTAAAAGGGTGAAATGGAATCAGAAACACTTGACTGGAGTCGAAAAGGGTCGAATGGAATCAGACACACATGAGTCGAGTCCAAAAGGTTCGAATGGAATCAGAAACACTTGAGTCGAGTCGAAAAGGGTCGAATGGAATCGGAAACACTTGCCTGGAGTCGAAATTGGTCAAATGGATTCAGAAACACTTGAGTCGAGTCGAAAAGGGTCGAATGGAATCAGAAACACTTGAGTCGAGTCGAAAAGGGTCGAATGGAATCAGAAACACTTGAATGGAGTCGAAAAGGATCCAAAGGAATCAGAAACACTTGACTGGAGTGGACATAGGTCGAATGGAATCAGAAACACTTGACTGGAGTCAAAAAGGGTCGAATGGAATCAGAAACACTTGAGTCGAGTCGAAAATGTTCGAATGGAATGAGAAACACTTTAGTCGAGTCGAAAAGGGTCGAATGGAGTCAGAAACACTTGAGTCGAGTCGAAAAGGGTCGAATGGAATCAGAAACACTTGAGTCGAGTCGAAAAGGGTCGAATGGAATCAGAAACACTTGACTGGATTCGAAATGGGTCGAATGGAATCAGAAACACTTGACTGGAGTCGAAAAGGGTCGAATGGAATCAGAAACACTTGAGTCGAGTTGAAAAGGTCGAATGGAATCAGAAACACTTGACTGGAGTCGAAAAGGGTCGAATGGAATGAGAAACACTTGAGTGGAGTCGAAAAGGGTCGAATGGAATCAGAAACACTTGAGTCGAGTCGAAAAGGGTCGAATGGAATCAGAAATACTTGACTGGAGTCGAAAAGTGTCGAATGGAATCAGAAACACCTGAGTCGAGTCGAAAAGGGTCGAATGGAATCAGAAACACTTGACTGGAGTCGAAAAGTGTCGAATGGAATCAGAAATGCTTGACTGGAGTCGAAAAGGGTCCAAAGGAATCAGAGACACTTGCCTGGAGTCGAAAGGGTCGAATAGAATCAGAAACACTTGACTGGGGTCGAAAAGGGTCGACTGGAATAAGAAACACTTGACTGGAGTCGAAAAGGTTCGAATGGAATCAGAAACACTTTAGTCTAGTCGAAAAGGGTCGAATGGAATCAGAAACACTTGACTGGAGTCAAAAAGGGTTGAATCGAATCAGAAACACTTGACTGGAGTCGAAAAGGATCCAGAGGAATCAGAAACACTTGACTGGGGTCGAAAAGTGTCGAATGGAATCAGAAACACTTGAGTCGAGTCGAAAAGGGTCGAATGCAATCAGAAACACTTGACTGGAGTGTAAAAGGGTGGAATGGAATCAGAAACACTTGACTGGAGTCGAAAAGGGTCGAATGGAATCAGACACACTTGAGTCGAGTCCAAAAGGTTCGAATGGAATCAGAAACACTTGAGTCGAGTCGAAAAGGGTCGAATGGAATCGGAAACACTTGACTGGAGTCGAAAAGGGTTGAATGGAATCAGAAACACTTGACTGGAGTCGGAAAGGGTCGAATGGAATCAGAAACACTTGACTGGAGTCTAAAAGGGTCGAATGGAATCAGACACACTTGAGTCGAGTCGAAAAGGGTCGAATGGAATAGAAACACTTGACTGGAGTCGAAAAGGGTTGAATGGAATCAGAAACACTTGACTGGAGTCGAAAAGGGTCGAATGGAATCAGACACACTTGAGTCGAGTCGAAAAGGGTCGAATGGAATCAGAAACACTTGACTGGATTCAAAAAGGGTCGAATCGAATCAGAAACACTTGACTGGATTCGAAAAGGGTCCAGAGGAATCAGAAACACTTGACTGGAGTCGAAAAGTGTCGAATGGAATCAGAAACACTTGAGTCGAATTGAAAAGGGTCGAATGGAATCAGAAACACTTGCCTGGCGTCGAAAAGGGTCGAATGGAATCAGAAACACTTGAGTCTATTCGAAAAGGGTCGAATGGAATCAGAAACACTTGACTGGAGTCGAAAAGGGTCGAAAGGAATCAGAAACACTTGACTGGAGTCGAAAAGGTTCCAAAGGATTCAGAAACACTTGAATGGAGTCGAAAAGGGTCGAATGGAATCAGAAACACTTGACTGGAGTCGAAAAGGGTCGAATGGAATCAGAAACACTTGACTGGAGTCGAAAAGGGTCGAATGGAATCAGAAACACTTGAGTCGAGTCGAAAAGGGTCGAATGGAATCAGAAACACTTGAGTCGAGTCGAAAATGTTCGAATGGAATGAGAAACACTTGAGTCGAGTCGAAAAGGGTCGAATGGAATCAGAAACACTTGAGTCGAGTCGAAAAGGGTCGAATGGAATCAGAAATACTTGAGTCGAGTCGAAAAGGGTCGAATGGAATCAGAAACACTTGACTGGATTCGAAATGGGTCGAATGGAATCAGAAACACTTGACTGGAGTCGAAAAGGGTCGAATGGAATCAGAAACACTTGAGTCGATTCGAAAAGGTCGAATGGAATCAGAAACACTTGACTGGAGTCGAAAAGGGTCGAATGGAATGAGAAACACTTGAGTGGAGTCGAAAAGGGTCGAATGGAATCAGAAACACTTGACTGGAGTCGAAAAGGGTCCACAGGAATCAGAAACACTTGACTGGAGTCGAAAAGGGTCCAGAGGAATCAGAAACACTTGACTGGAGTCGAAAAGGGTCTAGAGGAATCAGAAACACTTGACTGGGGTCGAAAAGTGTCGAATGGAATCAGAAACACTTGAGTCGAGTCGAAAAGCGTCGAATGGAATCAGAAACACTTGACTGGAGTGTAAAAGGGTGGAATGGAATCAGAAACACTTGACTGGAGTCGAAAAGGGTCGAATGGAATCAGAAACACTTGAGTCGAGTCGAAAAGGTCGAATGGAATCAGAAACACTTGACTGGAGTCGAAAAGGGTCGAATGGAATGAGAAACACTTGAGTGGAGTCGAAAAGGGTCGAATGGAATCAGAAACACTTGAGTCGAGTCGAAAAGGGTCGAATGGAATCAGAAATACTTGACTGGAGTCGAAAAGTGTCGAATGGAATCAGAAACACCTGAGTCGAGTCGAAAAGGGTCGAATGGAATCAGAAACACTTGACTGGAGTCGAAAAGTGTCGAATGGAATCAGAAATGCTTGACTGGAGTCGAAAAGGGTCCAAAGGAATCAGAGACACTTGCCTGGAGTCGAAAGGGTCGAATAGAATCAGAAACACTTGACTGGGGTCGAAAAGGGTCGACTGGAATAAGAAACACTTGACTGGAGTCGAAAAGGGTCGAATGGAATCAGAAACACTTTAGTCGAGTCGAAAAGGGTCGAATGGAATCAGAAACACTTGACTGGAGTCAAAAAGGGTCGAATCGAATCAGAAACACTTGACTGGAGTCGAAAAGGATCCAGAGGAATCAGAAACACTTGACTGGGGTCGAAAAGTGTCGAATGGAATCAGAAACACTTGAGTCGAGTCGAAAAGGGTCGAATGCAATCAGAAACACTTGACTGGAGTGTAAAAGGGTGGAATGGAATCAGAAACACTTGACTGGAGTCGAAAAGGGTCGAATGGAATCAGACACACTTGAGTCGAGTCCAAAAGGTTCGAATGGAATCAGAAACACTTGAGTCGAGTCGAAAAGGGTCGAATGGAATCGGAAACACTTGACTGGAGTCGAAAAGGGTCGAATGGAATCAGAAACACTTGACTGGAGGGTAAAAGGGTGGAATGGAATCAGAAACACTTGACTGGAGTCGGAAAGGGTCGAATGGAATCAGAAACACTTGACTGGAGTCTAAAAGGGTCGAATGGAATCAGACACACTTGAGTCGAGTCGAAAAGGGTCGAATGGAATAGAAACACTTGACTGGAGTCGAAAAGGGTTGAATGAAATCAGAAACACTTGACTGGAGTCGAAAGGGGTCGAATGGAATCAGACACACTTGAGTCGAGTCGAAAAGGGTCGAATGGAATAGAAACACTTGAATGGAGTCGAAAAGGATCCAAAGGAATCAGAAACACTTGACTGGAGTGGACATAGGTCGAATGGAATCAGAAACACTTGACTGGAGTCAAAAAGGGTCGAATGGAATCAGAAACACTTGAGTCGAGTCGAAAATGTTCGAATGGAATGAGAAACACTTTAGTCGAGTCGAAAAGGGTCGAATGGAGTCAGAAACACTTGAGTCGAGTCGAAAAGGGTCGAATGGAATCAGAAACACTTTAGTCGAGTCGAAAAGGGTCGAATGGAATCAGAAACACTTGACTGGAGTCGAAAAGGGTCGAATGGAATCAGAAACACTTGAGTCGAGTTGAAAAGGGTCGAATGGAATCAGAAACACCTGAGTCGAGTCGAAAAGGGTCGAATGGAATCAGAAACACTTGAATCGAGTCTAAAAGGGTCGAATGGAATCAGAAACACTTGACTGGATTTGAGAAGGGTCGAATGGAATCAGAAACACTTGACTGGAGTCGAAAAGGGTCCAAAGGATTCAGAAACACTTGACTGGAGTCGAAAAGGGTCGAATGGAATCAGAAACACTTGAGTCGAGTCGAAAAGGGTCGAATGGAATCAGAAACACTTGACTGGAGTCGGAAAGGGTCGAATGGAATCAGAAACACTTGACTGGAGTCTAAAAGGGTCGAATGGAATCAGACACACTTGAGTCGAGTCGAAAAGGGTCGAATGGAATAGAAAAACTTGACTGGAGTCGAAAAAGATCCAAAGGAATCAGAAACACTTGACTGGATTCGAAATAGGTCGAATGGAATCCGAAAAACTTGACTGGAGTCAAAAAGGGTCGAATGGAATCAGAAACACTTGAGTCGAGTCGAAAAGGGTCAAATGGAATCAGAAACACTTGAGTCGAGTAGAAAAGGGTCGAATGGAATCAGAAACACTTGAGTCGAGTCGAAAAGGGTCGAATGGAATCAGAAACACTTGAGTCGAGTCGAAAATGGTCGAATGGAATCAGAAACACTTGACTGGAGTCGCAAAGGGTCGAATGGAATCAGAAACGCTTGACTGGAGTCGAAAAGGGTCCAAAGGAATCAGAGACACTTGACTGGAGTCGAAAGGGTCGAATAGAATCAGAAACACTTGACTGGGGTCGAAAAGGGGCGAATGGAATAAGAAACACTTGACTGGAGTCGAAAAGGGTCGAATGGATCAGAAACACTTTAGTCGAGTCGAAAAGGGTCGAATGGAATCAGAAACATTTGACTGGAGTCGAAAAGGGTCGAATGGAATCAGAAGCACTTGACTGGAGTCAAAAAGGGTCGAATGGAATCAGAAACACTTGACTGGAGTCGAAAAGGGTCCAGAGGAATCAGAAACACTGGACTGGGGTCGAAAAGTGTCGAATGGAATCAGAAACACTTGAGTCGAGTCGAACACGATCGAATGGAATCAGAAACACTTGACTGGAGTCGAAAAGGGTCGAATGGAATCAGAAACACTTGACTGGAGTCGAAAAGGGTCCAAAGGATTCAGAGACACTTGACGGGAGTCGAGAAGGGTCGAATAGAATCAGAAACACTTGAGTCGAGTCGGAAAGGGTCGAATGGAATCAGAAACACTTGAGTCGAGTCGAAAAGCGTCGAATGGAATCAGAAACACTTGAATGGAGTCGAGAAGGGTCGAATGGAATCAGAAACACTTGACTGGAGTCGAAAAGGGTCGAATGGAATCAGAAACACTTGACTGGAGTTGAAAAGGGTCCAAAGGATTCAGAGACACTTGACGGGAGTCGAGAAGGGTCGAATAGAATCAGAAACACTTGACTGGAGTCGAAAAGGGTCGAATGGAATCAGAAACACTTGACTGGAGTCGAAAAGGGTCGAATGGAATCAGACACACTTGAGTCGAGTCCAAAAGGTTCGAATGGAATCAGAAACACTTGAGTCGAGTCGAAAAGGGTCGAATGGAATCGGAAACACTTGACTGGAGTCGAAAAGGGTTGAATGGAATCAGAAACACTTGACTGGAGTCGGAAAGGGTCGAATGGAATCAGAAACACTTGACTGGAGTCTAAAAGGGTCGAATGGAATCAGACACACTTGAGTCGAGTCGAAAAGGGTCGAATGGAATAGAAACACTTGACTGGAGTCGAAAAGGGTTGAATGGAATCAGAAACACTTGACTGGAGTCGAAAAGGGTCGAATGGAATCAGACACACTTGAGTCGAGTCGAAAAGGGTCGAATGGAATCAGAAACACTTGACTGGATTCAAAAAGGGTCGAATCGAATCAGAAACACTTGACTGGATTCGAAAAGGGTCCAGAGGAATCAGAAACACTTGACTGGAGTCGAAAAGTGTCGAATGGAATCAGAAACACTTGAGTCGAATTGAAAAGGGTCGAATGGAATCAGAAACACTTGCCTGGCGTCGAAAAGGGTCGAATGGAATCAGAAACACTTGAGTCTATTCGAAAAGGGTCGAATGGAATCAGAAACACTTGACTGGAGTCGAAAAGGGTCGAAAGGAATCAGAAACACTTGACTGGAGTCGAAAAGGTTCCAAAGGATTCAGAAACACTTGAATGGAGTCGAAAAGGGTCGAATGGAATCAGAAACACTTGACTGGAGTCGAAAAGGGTCGAATGGAATCAGAAACACTTGACTGGAGTCGAAAAGGGTCGAATGGAATCAGAAACACTTGAGTCGAGTCGAAAAGGGTCGAATGGAATCAGAAACACTTGAGTCGAGTCGAAAATGTTCGAATGGAATGAGAAACACTTGAGTCGAGTCGAAAAGGGTCGAATGGAATCAGAAACACTTGAGTCGAGTCGAAAAGGGTCGAATGGAATCAGAAATACTTGAGTCGAGTCGAAAAGGGTCGAATGGAATCAGAAACACTTGACTGGATTCGAAATGGGTCGAATGGAATCAGAAACACTTGACTGGAGTCGAAAAGGGTCGAATGGAATCAGAAACACTTGAGTCGATTCGAAAAGGTCGAATGGAATCAGAAACACTTGACTGGAGTCGAAAAGGGTCGAATGGAATGAGAAACACTTGAGTGGAGTCGAAAAGGGTCGAATGGAATCAGAAACACTTGACTGGAGTCGAAAAGGGTCCACAGGAATCAGAAACACTTGACTGGAGTCGAAAAGGGTCCAGAGGAATCAGAAACACTTGACTGGAGTCGAAAAGGGTCTAGAGGAATCAGAAACACTTGACTGGGGTCGAAAAGTGTCGAATGGAATCAGAAACACTTGAGTCGAGTCGAAAAGCGTCGAATGGAATCAGAAACACTTGACTGGAGTGTAAAAGGGTGGAATGGAATCAGAAACACTTGACTGGAGTCGAAAAGGGTCGAATGGAATCAGAAACACTTGAGTCGAGTCGAAAAGGTCGAATGGAATCAGAAACACTTGACTGGAGTCGAAAAGGGTCGAATGGAATGAGAAACACTTGAGTGGAGTCGAAAAGGGTCGAATGGAATCAGAAACACTTGAGTCGAGTCGAAAAGGGTCGAATGGAATCAGAAATACTTGACTGGAGTCGAAAAGTGTCGAATGGAATCAGAAACACCTGAGTCGAGTCGAAAAGGGTCGAATGGAATCAGAAACACTTGACTGGAGTCGAAAAGTGTCGAATGGAATCAGAAATGCTTGACTGGAGTCGAAAAGGGTCCAAAGGAATCAGAGACACTTGCCTGGAGTCGAAAGGGTCGAATAGAATCAGAAACACTTGACTGGGGTCGAAAAGGGTCGACTGGAATAAGAAACACTTGACTGGAGTCGAAAAGGGTCGAATGGAATCAGAAACACTTTAGTCGAGTCGAAAAGGGTCGAATGGAATCAGAAACACTTGACTGGAGTCAAAAAGGGTCGAATCGAATCAGAAACACTTGACTGGAGTCGAAAAGGATCCAGAGGAATCAGAAACACTTGACTGGGGTCGAAAAGTGTCGAATGGAATCAGAAACACTTGAGTCGAGTCGAAAAGGGTCGAATGCAATCAGAAACACTTGACTGGAGTGTAAAAGGGTGGAATGGAATCAGAAACACTTGACTGGAGTCGAAAAGGGTCGAATGGAATCAGACACACTTGAGTCGAGTCCAAAAGGTTCGAATGGAATCAGAAACACTTGAGTCGAGTCGAAAAGGGTCGAATGGAATCGGAAACACTTGACTGGAGTCGAAAAGGGTCGAATGGAATCAGAAACACTTGACTGGAGGGTAAAAGGGTGGAATGGAATCAGAAACACTTGACTGGAGTCGGAAAGGGTCGAATGGAATCAGAAACACTTGACTGGAGTCTAAAAGGGTCGAATGGAATCAGACACACTTGAGTCGAGTCGAAAAGGGTCGAATGGAATAGAAACACTTGACTGGAGTCGAAAAGGGTTGAATGAAATCAGAAACACTTGACTGGAGTCGAAAGGGGTCGAATGGAATCAGACACACTTGAGTCGAGTCGAAAAGGGTCGAATGGAATAGAAACACTTGAATGGAGTCGAAAAGGATCCAAAGGAATCAGAAACACTTGACTGGAGTGGACATAGGTCGAATGGAATCAGAAACACTTGACTGGAGTCAAAAAGGGTCGAATGGAATCAGAAACACTTGAGTCGAGTCGAAAATGTTCGAATGGAATGAGAAACACTTTAGTCGAGTCGAAAAGGGTCGAATGGAGTCAGAAACACTTGAGTCGAGTCGAAAAGGGTCGAATGGAATCAGAAACACTTTAGTCGAGTCGAAAAGGGTCGAATGGAATCAGAAACACTTGACTGGAGTCGAAAAGGGTCGAATGGAATCAGAAACACTTGAGTCGAGTTGAAAAGGGTCGAATGGAATCAGAAACACCTGAGTCGAGTCGAAAAGGGTCGAATGGAATCAGAAACACTTGAATCGAGTCTAAAAGGGTCGAATGGAATCAGAAACACTTGACTGGATTTGAGAAGGGTCGAATGGAATCAGAAACACTTGACTGGAGTCGAAAAGGGTCCAAAGGATTCAGAAACACTTGACTGGAGTCGAAAAGGGTCGAATGGAATCAGAAACACTTGAGTCGAGTCGAAAAGGGTCGAATGGAATCAGAAACACTTGACTGGAGTCGGAAAGGGTCGAATGGAATCAGAAACACTTGACTGGAGTCTAAAAGGGTCGAATGGAATCAGACACACTTGAGTCGAGTCGAAAAGGGTCGAATGGAATAGAAAAACTTGACTGGAGTCGAAAAAGATCCAAAGGAATCAGAAACACTTGACTGGATTCGAAATAGGTCGAATGGAATCCGAAAAACTTGACTGGAGTCAAAAAGGGTCGAATGGAATCAGAAACACTTGAGTCGAGTCGAAAAGGGTCAAATGGAATCAGAAACACTTGAGTCGAGTAGAAAAGGGTCGAATGGAATCAGAAACACTTGAGTCGAGTCGAAAAGGGTCGAATGGAATCAGAAACACTTGAGTCGAGTCGAAAATGGTCGAATGGAATCAGAAACACTTGACTGGAGTCGCAAAGGGTCGAATGGAATCAGAAACGCTTGACTGGAGTCGAAAAGGGTCCAAAGGAATCAGAGACACTTGACTGGAGTCGAAAGGGTCGAATAGAATCAGAAACACTTGACTGGGGTCGAAAAGGGGCGAATGGAATAAGAAACACTTGACTGGAGTCGAAAAGGGTCGAATGGATCAGAAACACTTTAGTCGAGTCGAAAAGGGTCGAATGGAATCAGAAACATTTGACTGGAGTCGAAAAGGGTCGAATGGAATCAGAAGCACTTGACTGGAGTCAAAAAGGGTCGAATGGAATCAGAAACACTTGACTGGAGTCGAAAAGGGTCCAGAGGAATCAGAAACACTGGACTGGGGTCGAAAAGTGTCGAATGGAATCAGAAACACTTGAGTCGAGTCGAACACGATCGAATGGAATCAGAAACACTTGACTGGAGTCGAAAAGGGTCGAATGGAATCAGAAACACTTGACTGGAGTCGAAAAGGGTCCAAAGGATTCAGAGACACTTGACGGGAGTCGAGAAGGGTCGAATAGAATCAGAAACACTTGAGTCGAGTCGGAAAGGGTCGAATGGAATCAGAAACACTTGAGTCGAGTCGAAAAGCGTCGAATGGAATCAGAAACACTTGAATGGAGTCGAGAAGGGTCGAATGGAATCAGAAACACTTGACTGGAGTCGAAAAGGGTCGAATGGAATCAGAAACACTTGACTGGAGTTGAAAAGGGTCCAAAGGATTCAGAGACACTTGACGGGAGTCGAGAAGGGTCGAATAGAATCAGAAACACTTGACTGGAGTCGAAAAGGGTCGAATGGAATAAGAAACACTTGACTGGAGTCGAAAAGGTTCGAATGGAATCAGAAACACTTTAGTCGAGTCGAAAAGGGTCGAATGGAATCAGAAACACTTGACTGGAGTCGAAAAGGGTCGAATGGAATCAGAAACACTTGAGTCGAGTTGAAAAGGGTCGAATGGAATCAGAAACACCTGCGTCGAGTCTAAAAGGGTCGAATGGAATCAGAAACACTTGAATCGAGTCTAAAAGGGTCGAATGGAATCAGAAACACTTGACTGGATTCGAGAAGGGTCGAATGGAATCAGAAACACTTGACTGGAGTCGAAAAGGGTCCAAAGGATTCAGAAACACTTGACTGGAGTCGAAAAGGGTCGAATGGAATCAGAAACACTTGAGTCGAGTCGAAAAGGGTCGAATGGAATCAGAAACACTTGACTGGAGTCGAAAAGGGTCGAATGGAATCACAAACACTTCAGTCGAGTCGAAAAGTGTCGAATGGAATCAGAAACACTTGAGTCGAATTGAAAAGGGTCGAATGGAATCAGAAACACTTGCCTGGCGTCGAAAATGGTCGAATGGAATCAGAAACACTTGAGTCTATTCGAAAAGGGTCGAATGGAATCAGAAACACTTGACTGGAGTCGAAAAGGGTCGAAAGGAATCAGAAACACTTGACTGGAGTCGAAAAGGGTCCAAAGGATTCAGAAACACTTGACTGGAGTCGAAAAGGGTCGAATGGAATCAGAAACACTTGACTGGAGTCGAAAAGGGTCGAATGGAATCAGAAACACTTGACTGGAGTCGAAAAGGTCGAATGGAATCAGAAACACTTGAGTCGAGTCGAAAAGGGTCGAATGGAATCAGAAACACTTGAGTCGAGTCGAAAATGTTCGAATGGAATGAGAAACACTTGAGTCGAGTCGAAAAGGGTCGAATGGAATCAGAAACACTTGACTGGATTCGAAAAGGGTCGAATGGAATCAGAAACACTTGACTGGAGTCGAAAAGGGTTGAATGGAATCAGAAACACTTGAGTCGAGTCGAAAAGGTCGAATGGAATCAGAAACACATGACTGGAGTCGAAAAGGGTCGAATGGAATGAGAAACACTTGAGTGGAGTCGAAAAGGGTCGAATGGAATCAGAAACACTTGACTGGAGTCGAAAAGGGTCCACAGGAATCAGAAACACTTGACTGGAGTCGAAAAGGGTCCAGAGGAATCAGAAACACTTTACTGGAGTCGAAAAGGGTCCAGAGGAATCAGAAACACTTGACTGGGGTCGAAAAGTGTCGAATGGAATCAGAAACACTTGAGTCGAGTCGAAAAGGGTCGAATGGAATCAGAAACCCTTGACTGGAGTGTAAAAGGGTGGAATGGAATCAGAAACACTTGACTGGAGTCGAAAAGGGTCGAATGGAATCAGATACACATGAGTCGAGTCCAAAAGGTTCGAATGGAATCAGAAACACTTGAGTCGAGTCGAAAAGGGTCGAATGGAATCGGAAACACTTGCCTGGAGTCGAAATTGGTCAAATGGATTCAGAAACACTTGAGTCGAGTCGAAAAGGGTCGAATGGAATCAGAAACACTTGAGTCGAGTCGAAAAGGGTCGAATGGAATCAGAAACACTTGAATGGAGTCGAAAAGGATCCAAAGGAATCAGAAACACTTGACTGGAGTAGACATAGGTCGAATGGAATCAGAAACACTTGACTGGAGTCAAAAAGGGTCGAATGGAATCAGAAACACTTGAGTCGAGTCGAAAATGTTCGAATGGAATGAGAAACACTTTAGTCGAGTCGAAAAGGGTCGAATGGAGTCAGAAACACTTGAGTCGAGTCGAAAAGGGTCGAATGGAATCAGAAACACTTGAGTCGAGTCGAAAAGGGTCGAATGGAATCAGAAACTCTTGACTGGATTCGAAATGGGTCGAATGGAATCAGAAACACTTGACTGGAGTCGAAAAGGGTCGAATGGAATCAGAAACACTTGAGTCGAGTCGAAAAGGTCGAATGGAATCAGAAACACTTGACTGGAGTCGAAAAGGGTCGAATGGAATGAGAAACACTTGAGTGGAGTCGAAAAGGGTCGAATGGAATCAGAAACACTTGAGTCGAGTCGAAAAGGGTCGAATGGAATCAGAAATACTTGACTGGAGTCGAAAAGTGTCGAATGGAATCAGAAACACCTGAGTCGAGTCGAAAAGGGTCGAATGGAATCAGAAACACTTGACTGGAGTCGAAAAGTGTCGAATGGAATCAGAAATGCTTGACTGGAGTCGAAAAGGGTCCAAAGGAATCAGAGACACTTGCCTGGAGTCGAAAGGGTCGAATAGAATCAGAAACACTTGACTGGGGTCGAAAAGGGTCGACTGGAATAAGAAACACTTGACTGGAGTCGAAAAGGGTCGAATGGAATCAGAAACACTTTAGTCGAGTCGAAAAGGGTCGAATGGAATCAGAAACACTTGACTGGAGTCAAAAAGGGTCGAATCGAATCAGAAACACTTGACTGGAGTCGAAAAGGATCCAGAGGAATCAGAAACACTTGACTGGAGTAGACATAGGTCGAATGGAATAAGAAACACTTGACTGGAGTCGAAAAGGGTCGAATGGAATCAGAAACACTTTAGTCGAGTCGAAAAGGGTCGAATGGAATCAGAAACACTTGACTGGAGTCAAAAAGGGTCGAATCGAATCAGAAACACTTGAATGGAGTCGAAAAGGATCCAGAGGAATCAGAAACACTTGACTGGGGTCGAAAAGTGTCGAATGGAATCAGAAACACTTGAGTCGAGTCGAAAAGGGTCGAATGCAATCAGAAACACTTGACTGGAGTGTAAAAGGGTGGAATGGAATCAGAAACACTTGACTGGAGTCGAAAAGGGTCGAATGGCATCAGAAACACTTGACTGGAGTCGAAAAGGGTCGAATGGAATCAGAAACACTTGAGTCGAGTCGAAAAGGGTCGAATGGAATCAGAAACACTTGAGTCGAGTCGAAAATGTTCGAATGGAATGAGAAACACTTGAGTCGAGTCGAAAAGGGTCGAATGGAATCAGAAACACTTGAGTCGAGTCGAAAAAGGTCGAATGGAATCAGAAATACTTGAGTCGAGTCGAAAAGGGTCGAATCGAATCAGAAACACTTGACTGGATTCGAAATGGGTCGAATGGAATCAGAAACACTTGACTGGAGTCGAAAAGGGTCGAATGGAATCAGAAACACTTGAGTCGAGTCGAAAAGGTCGAATGGAATCAGAAACACTTGACTGGAGTCGAAAAGGGTCGAATGGAATGAGAAACACTTGAGTGGAGTCGAAAAGGGTCGAATGGAATCAGAAACACTTGACTGGAGTCGAAAAGGGTCCACAGGAATCAGAAACACTTGACTGGAGTCAAAAAGGGTCCAGAGGAATCAGAAACACTTGACTGGAGTCGAAAAGGGTCCAGAGGAATCAGAAACACTTGACTGGGGTCGAAAAGTGTCGAATGGAATCAGAAACACTTGAGTCGAGTCGAAAAGGGTCGAATGGAATCAGAAACACTTGACTGGAGTGTAAAAGGGTGGAATGGAATCAGAAACACTTGACTGGAGTCGAAAAGGGTCGAATGGAATCAGACACACATGAGTCGAGTCCAAAAGGTTCGAATGGAATCAGAAACACTTGAGTCGAGTCGAAAAGGGTCGAATGGAAATGGAAACACTTGCCTGGAGTCGAAATTGGTCAAATGGATTCAGAAACACTTGAGTCGAGTCGAAAAGGGTCGAATGGAATCAGAAACACTTGAGTCGAGTCGAAAAGGGTCGAATGGAATCAGAAACACTTGAATGGAGTCGAAAAGGATCCAAAGGAATCAGAAACACTTGACTGGAGTGGACATAGGTCGAATGGAATCAGAAACACTTGACTGGAGTCAAAAAGGGTCGAATGGAATCAGAAACACTTGAGTCGAGTCGAAAATGTTCGAATGGAATGAGAAACACTTTAGTCGAGTCGAAAAGGGTCGAATGGAGTCAGAAACACTTGAGTCGAGTCGAAAAGGGTCGAATGGAATCAGAAACACTTGAGTCGAGTCGAAAAGGGTCGAATGGAATCAGAAACACTTGACTGGATTCGAAATGGGTCGAATGGAATCAGAAACACTTGACTGGAGTCGAAAAGGGTCGAATGGAATCAGAAACACTTGAGTCGAGTCGAAAAGGTCGAATGGAATCAGAAACACTTGACTGGAGTCGAAAAGGGTCGAATGGAATGAGAAACACTTGAGTGGAGTCGAAAAGGGTCGAATGGAATCAGAAACACTTGAGTCGAGTCGAAAAGGGTCGAATGGAATCAGAAATACTTGACTGGAGTCGAAAAGTGTCGAATGGAATCAGAAACACCTGAGTCGAGTCGAAAAGGGTCGAATGGAATCAGAAACACTTGACTGGAGTCGAAAAGTGTCGAATGGAATCAGAAATGCTTGACTGGAGTCGAAAAGGGTCCAAGGAATCAGAGACACTTGCCTGGAGTCGAAAGGGTCGAATAGGATCAGAAACACTTGACTGGGGTCGAAAAGGGTCGACTGGAATAAGAAACACTTGACTGGAGTCGAAAAGGGTCGAATGGAATCAGAAACACTTGAGTCGAGTCGAAAAGGGTCGAATGGAATCAGAAACACTTGACTGGAGTCAAAAAGGGTCGAATCGAATCAGAAACACTTGACTGGAGTCGAAAAGGATCCAGAGGAATCAGAAACACTTGACTGGGTTCGAAAAGTGTCGAATGGAATCAGAAACACTTGAGTCGAGTCGAAAAGGGTCGAATGCAATCAGAAACACTTGACTGGATTGTAAAAGGGTGGAATGGAATCAGAAACACTTGACTGGAGTCGAAAAGGGTCGAATGGAATCAGACACACTTGAGTCGAGTCCAAAAGGTTCGAATGGAATCAGAAACACTTGAGTCGAGTCGAAAAGGGTCGAATGGAATCGGAAACACTTGACTGGAGTGTAAAAGGGTGGAATGGAATCAGAAACACTTGACTGGAGTCGAAAAGGGTCGAATGGAATCAGAAACACTTGACTGGAGGGTAAAAGGGTGGAATGGAATCAGAAACACTTGACTGGAGTCGGAAAGGGTCGAATGGAATCAGAAACACTTGACTGGAGTCTGAAAGGGTCGAATGGAATCAGACACACTTGAGTCGAGTCGAAAAGGGTCGAATGGAATAGAAACACTTGACTGGAGTCGAAAAGGGTTGAATGAAATCAGAAACACTTGACTGGAGTCGAAAAGGGTCGAATGGAATCAGACACACTTGAGTCGATTCGAAAAGGGTCGAATGGAATAGAAACACTTGACTGGAGTCGAAAAAGGTTTAATGAAATCAGAAACACTTGCCTGGAGTCGAAAATGGTCCAATGGAATCAGAAACACTTGAGTCGAGTCGAAAAGGGTCGAATGGAATCAGAAACACTTGAGTCGAATTGAAAAGGGTCGAATGGAATCAGAAACACTTGCCTGGCGTCGAAAAGGGTCGAATGGAATCAGAAACACTTGAGTCTATTCGAAAAGGGTCGAATGGAATCAGAATCACTTGACTGGAGTCGAAAAGGGTCGAAAGGAATCAGAAACACTTGACTGGAGTCGAAAAGGGTCGAATGGAATCAGAAACACTTGACTGGAGTCGAAAAGGGTCGAAAGGAATCAGAAACACTTGACTGGAGTCGAAAAGGGTCCAAAGGATTCAGAAACACTTGACTGGAGTCGAAAAGGGTCGAATGGAATCAGAAACACTTGACTGGAGTCGAAAAGGGTCGAATGGAATCAGAAACACTTGAGTCGAGTCGAAAAGGGTCGAATGGAATCAAAAACACTTGAATGGAGTCGAAAAGGATCCAAAAAAATCAGAAACACTTGACTGGAGTCGACATAGGTCGAATGGAATCAGAAACACTTGACTGGAGTCAAAAAGGGTCGAATGGAATCAGAAACACTAGAGTCGAGTCGAAAAGTGTCGAATGGAATCAGAAACACTTGAGTCGAGTCGAAAAGGGTCGAATGGAATCAGAAACACTTGAGTCGAGTCGAAAAGGGTCGAATGGAATCAGAAACACTTGAGTCGAGTCGAAAATGTTCGAATGGAATCAGAAACACTTGAGTCGAGTCGAAAAGGGTCGAATGGAATCAGAAACACTTGAGTCGAGTCGAAAAGGGTCGAATGGAATCAGAAACACTTGAGTCGAGTCGAAAAGGGTCGAATGGAATCAGAAACACTTGACTGGATTCGAAATGGGTCGAATGGAATCAGAAACACTTGACTGGAGTCGAAAAGGGTCGAATGGAATCAGAAACACTTGAGTCGAGTCAAAAAGGTCGAATGGAATCAGAAACACTTGACTGGAGTCGAAAAGGGTCGAATGGAATGAGAAACACTTGAGTGAAGTCGAAAAGGGTCGAATGGAATCAGGAACACTTGAGTCGAGTCGAAAAGGGTCGAATGGAATCAGAAATACTTGACTGGAGTCGAAAAGTGTCGAATGGAATCAGAAACGCTTGACTGCAGTCGAAAAGGGTCCAAAGGAATCAGAGACACTTGCCTGGAGTCGAAAGGGTCGAATAGAATCAGAAACACTTGACTGCGGTCAGAAAGGGTCCACTGGAATAAGAAACACTTGACTGGAGTCGAAAAGGGTCGAATGGAATCAGAAACACTTTAGTCGAGTCGAAAAGGGTGGAATGGAATCAGAAACACTTGACTGGAGTCGAAAAGGGTCGAATGGAATCAGAAACACTTGACTGGAGTCAAAAAGTGTCGAATGGAATCAGAAACACTTGACTGGAGTCGAAAAGGGTCGAATGGAATCAGAAACACTTGACTGGAGTCGAAAAGGGTCGAATGGAATCAGAAACACTTGACTGGAGTCGAGAAGGGTCGAATGGAATCAGAAACACTTGACTGGAGTCGAAAACGGTCCAAAGGATTCAGAAACACTTGACTGGAGTCGAAAAGGGCAGAATGGAATCAGAAACACTTGACTGGAGTCGAAAACGGTCGAATGGAATCAGAAACACTTAACTGGAGTCGAAAAGGGTAGAATGGAATCAGAAACACTTTAGTCGAGTCGAAAAGGGTGAAATGGAATCAGAAACACTTGACTGGAGTCGAAAACGGTCCAGAGGAATCAGAAACACTTGACTGGGGTCGAAAAGTGTCGAATGGCATCAGAAACACTTGAGTCAAGTTGAAAAGGGTCGAATGGAATCAGAAACACTTGCCTGGCGTCGAAAAGGGTTGATGGAATCAGAAACACTTGACTGGAGTCGAAAAGCATCGAAAGGAATCAGAAACACTTGAGTCTATTCGAAAAGGGTCGAATGGAATCAGAAACACCTGAGTCGAGTCGAAAAGGGACGAATGGAATCACAAACACTTGACTGGAGTCAAAAAGGGTCGAATCGAATCAGAAACACTTGACCGGAATCGAAAAGGGTCGAATGGAATCAGAAACACCTGACTGGAGTCGAAAAGGGTCGAATGGAATCAGAAACACTTGATTGGAGTCGAAAAGGGTCGATTGGAATCAGAAACACCTGAGTCGAGTCGAAAAGGGTCTAATGGAATCACAAACACTTGAATGGAGTCGAAAAGGGTCGAATGGAATCAGAAACACTTGACTGGAGTTGAAAAGGGTCCAAAGGATTCAGAGACACTTGACGGGATTCGAGAAGGGTCGAATAGAATCAGAAACAATTGACTGGGGTCGAAAAGTGTCGAATGGAATCAGAAACACTTGAGTCCAGTCGAAAAGGGTCGAATGGAATCAGAAACACTTGAGTCGAGTCGAAAAGGGTCGAATGGAATCAGAAACACTTGAGTCGAGTCGAAAAGGGTCGAATGGAATCAGAAACTCTTGACTGGATTCGAAATGGGTCGAATGGAATCAGAAACACTTGACTGGAGTCGAAAAGGGTCGAATGGAATCAGAAACACTTGAGTCGAGTCGAAAAGGTCGAATGGAATCAGAAACACTTGACTGGAGTCGAAAAGGGTCGAATGGAATGAGAAACACTTGAGTGGAGTCGAAAAGGGTCGAATGGAATCAGAAACACTTGAGTCGAGTCGAAAAGGGTCGAATGGAATCAGAAATACTTGACTGGAGTCGAAAAGTGTCGAATGGAATCAGAAACACCTGAGTCGAGTCGAAAAGGGTCGAATGGAATCAGAAACACTTGACTGGAGTCGAAAAGTGTCGAATGGAATCAGAAATGCTTGACTGGAGTCGAAAAGGGTCCAAAGGAATCAGAGACACTTGCCTGGAGTCGAAAGGGTCGAATAGAATCAGAAACACTTGACTGGGGTCGAAAAGGGTCGACTGGAATAAGAAACACTTGACTGGAGTCGAAAAGGGTCGAATGGAATCAGAAACACTTTAGTCGAGTCGAAAAGGGTCGAATGGAATCAGAAACACTTGACTGGAGTCAAAAAGGGTCGAATCGAATCAGAAACACTTGACTGGAGTCGAAAAGGATCCAGAGGAATCAGAAACACTTGACTGGGGTCGAAAAGTGTCGAATGGAATCAGAAACACTTGAGTCGAGTCGAAAAGGGTCGAATGGAATCAGAAACACTTGAGTCGAGTCGAAAATGTTCGAATGGAATGAGAAACACTTGACTGGATTCGAAATGGGTCGAATGGAATCAGAAACACTTGACTGGAGTCGAAAAGGGTCGAATGGAATCAGAAATACTTGAGTCGAGTCGAAAAGGGTCGAATGGAATCAGAAACACTTGACTGGATTCGAAATGGGTCGAATGGAATCAGAAACACTTGACTGGAGTCGAAAAGGGTCGAATGGAATCAGAAACACTTGACTGGAGTCGAAAAGGGTCCAAAGGATTCAGAAACACTTGACTGGAGTCGAAAAGGGTCGAATGGAATCAGAAACACTTGACTGGAGTCGAAAAGGGTCGAATGGAATCAGAAACACTTGAGTCGAGTTGAAAAGGGTCGAATGGAATCAGAAACACCTGCGTCGAGTCGAAAAGGGTCGAATGGAATCAGAAACACTTGAATCGAGTCTAAAAGGGTCGAATGGAATCAGAAACACTTGACTGGATTCGAGAAGGGTCGAATGGAATCAGAAACACTTGACTGGAGTCGAAAAGGGTCCAAAGGATTCAGAAACACTTGACAGGAGTCGAAAAGGGTCGAATGGAATCAGAAACACTTGAGTCCAGTCGAAAAGGGTCGAATGGAATCAGAAACACTTGACTGGAGTCGAAAAGGGTCGAATGGAATCAGAAACACTTGAGTCGAGTTGAAAAGGGTCGAATGGAATCAGAAACACCTGAGTCGAGTCGAAAAGGGTCGCATGGAATCAGAAACACTTGAAACGAGTCTAAAAGGGTCGAATGGAATCAGAAACACTTGACTGGATTCGAGAAGGTTCGAATGGAATCAGAAACACTTGACTGGAGTCGAAAAGGGTCCAAAGCATTCAGAAACACTTGACAGGAGTCGAAAAGGGTCGAATGGAATCAGAAACACTTGAGTCGTGTCGAAGAGGGTCGAATGGAATCAGAAACACTTGTCTGGAGTCGAAAAGGGTCGAATGGAATCACAAACACTTCAGTCGAGTCGAAAAGTGTCGAATGGAATCAGAAACACTTGAATGGAGTCGAAAAAGATCCAAAGGAATCAGAAACACTTGACTGGATTCGAAATAGGTCGAATGGAATCAGAAAAACTTGACTGGAGTCAAAAAGGGTCGAATGGAATCAGAAACACTTGAGTCGAGTCGAAAAGGGTCGAATGGAATCAGAAACACTTGACTGGAGTCGA
Organism: Vulpes vulpes; assembly: GCF_048418805.1. NCBI lineage: Eukaryota > Metazoa > Chordata > Mammalia > Carnivora > Canidae > Vulpes > Vulpes vulpes. The sequence continues at coordinate 624,565 of NC_132782.1, forward strand.
AAAGGGTCGAAAGGAATCAGAAACACTTGAGTCGAATTGAAAAGGGTCGAATGGAATCAGAAACACTTGCCTGGCGTCGAAAAGGGTCGAATGGAATCAGAAACACTTGAGTCTATTCGAAAAGGGTCGAATGGAATCAGAAACACTTGACTGGAGTCGAAAAGGGTCGAAAGGAATCAGAAACACTTGACTGGAGTCGAAAAGGGTCCAAAGGATTCAGAAACACTTGACTGGAGTCGAAAAGGGTCGAATGGAATCAGAAACACTTGACTGGAGTCGAAAAGGGTCGAATGGAATCAGAAACACTTGACTGGAGTCGAAAAGGGTCGAATGGAATCAGAAACACTTGAGTCGAGTCGAAAAGGGTCGAATGGAATCAGAAACACTTGAGTCGAGTCGAAAATGTTCGAATGGAATGAGAAACACTTGAGTCGAGTCGAAAAGGGTCGAATGGAATCAGAAACACTTGACTGGATTCGAAAAGGGTCGAATGGAATCCGAAACACTTGACTGGAGTCGAAAAGGGTCGAATGGAATCAGAAACACTTGAGTCGAGTCGAAAAGGTCGAATGGAATCAGAAACACTTGACTGGAGTCGAAAAGGGTCGAATGGAATGAGAAACACTTGAGTGGAGTCGAAAAGGGTCGAATGGAATCAGAAACACTTGACTGGAGTCGAAAAGGGTCCACAGGAATCAGAAACACTTGACTGGAGCCGAAAAGGGTCCAGAGGAATCAGAAACACTTGACTGGAGTCGAAAAGGGTCCAGAGGAATCAGAAACACTTGACTGGGGTCGAAAAGTGTCGAATGGAATCAGAAACACTTGAGTCGAGTCGAAAAGGGTCGAATGGAATCAGAAACACTTGACTGGAGTGTAAAAGGGTGGAATGGAATCAGAAACACTTAACTGGAGTCGAAAAGGGTCGAATGGAATCAGATACACATGAGTCGAGTCCAAAAGGTTCGAATGGAATCAGAAACACTTGAGTGGAGTCGAAAAGGGTCGAATGGAATCGGAAACACTTGCCTGGAGTCGAAATTGGTCAAATGGATTCAGAAACACTTGAGTCAAGTCGAAAAGGTTCGAATGGAATCAGAAACACTTGAGTCGAGTCGAAAAGGGTCGAATGGAATCAGAAACACTTGACTGGAGTCGAAATAGGTCGAATGGAATCAGAAACACTTGAGTCGAGTCGAAAAGGGTCGAATGGAATCAGAAACACTTGAGTCGAGTCGAAAAGGGTCGAATGGAATCAGAAATACTTGACTGGAGTCGAAAAGGGTCGAATGGAATCATAAACACTTGAGTCGAGTCGAAAAGGGTCGAATGGAATCAGAAACACTTGACTGTAGTCGAAAAGGGTAGAATGGAATCAGAAACACTTGAGTCGACTCGAAAGGGTCGAATGGAATCAGAAACACTTGACTGGAGTCGAAAAGGGTCGAATTGAATCAGAAACACTTGAGTCGAGTCGAAAAGATTCCAAAGGAATCAGAAACACTTGACTGGAGTCAAAAAGTGTCGAATGGAATCAGAAACACTTGAGTTGACTCGAAAAGGGTCTAAAGGAATCAGAAACACTTGACTGGAGTCGAAAAGGGTCGAATGGAATCAGAAACACTTGCCTGGAGTCGAAAAGGGTCGAATGGAATCAGAAACACTTGAGTCGAGTCGAAAAGGTCGAATGGAATCAGAAACACTTGACTGGAGTCGAAAAGGGTCGAATGGAATGAGAAACACTTGAGTGGAGTCGAAAAGGGTCGAATGGAATCAGAAACACTTGAGTCGAGTCGAAAAGGGTCGAATGGAATCAGAAATACTTGACTGGAGTCGAAAAGTGTCGAATGGAATCAGAAACACCTGAGTCGAGTCGAAAAGGGTCGAATGGAATCAGAAACACTTGACTGGAGTCGAAAAGTGTCGAATGGAATCAGAAATGCTTGACTGGAGTCGAAAAGGGTCCAAAGGAATCAGAGACACTTGCCTGGAGTCGAAAGGGTCGAATAGAATCAGAAACACTTGACTGGGGTCGAAAAGGGTCGACTGGAATAAGAAACACTTGACTGGAGTCGAAAAGGGTCGAATGGAATCAGAAACACTTTAGTCGAGTCGAAAAGGGTCGAATGGAATCAGAAACACTTGACTGGAGTCAAAAAGGGTCGAATCGAATCAGAAACACTTGACTGGAGTCGAAAAGGATCCAGAGGAATCAGAAACACTTGACTGGAGTAGACATAGGTCGAATGGAATAAGAAACACTTGACTGGAGTCGAAAAGGGTCGAATGGAATCAGAAACACTTTAGTCGAGTCGAAAAGGGTCGAATGGAATCAGAAACACTTGACTGGAGTCAAAAAGGGTCGAATCGAATCAGAAACACTTGAATGGAGTCGAAAAGGATCCAGAGGAATCAGAAACACTTGACTGGGGTCGAAAAGTGTCGAATGGAATCAGAAACACTTGAGTCGAGTCGAAAAGGGTCGAATGCAATCAGAAACACTTGACTGGAGTGTAAAAGGGTGGAATGGAATCAGAAACACTTGACTGGAGTCGAAAAGGGTCGAATGGCATCAGAAACACTTGACTGGAGTCGAAAAGGGTCGAATGGAATCAGAAACACTTGAGTCGAGTCGAAAAGGGTCGAATGGAATCAGAAACACTTGAGTCGAGTCGAAAATGTTCGAATGGAATGAGAAACACTTGAGTCGAGTCGAAAAGGTTCGAATGGAATCAGAAACACTTGAGTCGAGTCGAAAAAGGTCGAATGGAATCAGAAATACTTGAGTCGAGTCGAAAAGGGTCGAATGGAATCAGAAACACTTGACTGGATTCGAAATGGGTCGAATGGAATCAGAAACACTTGACTGGAGTCGAAAAGGGTCGAATGGAATCAGAAACACTTGAGTCGAGTCGAAAAGGTCGAATGGAATCAGAAACACTTGACTGGAGTCGAAAAGGGTCGAATGGAATGAGAAACACTTGAGTGGAGTCGAAAAGGGTCGAATGGAATCAGAAACACTTGACTGGAGTCGAAAAGGGTCCACAGGAATCAGAAACACTTGACTGGAGTCAAAAAGGGTCCAGAGGAATCAGAAACACTTGACTGGAGTCGAAAAGGGTCCAGAGGAATCAGAAACACTTGACTGGGGTCGAAAAGTGTCGAATGGAATCAGAAACACTTGAGTCGAGTCGAAAAGGGTCGAATGGAATCAGAAACACTTGACTGGAGTGTAAAAGGGTGGAATGGAATCAGAAACACTTGACTGGAGTCGAAAAGGGTCGAATGGAATCAGACACACATGAGTCGAGTCCAAAAGGTTCGAATGGAATCAGAAACACTTGAGTCGAGTCGAAAAGGGTCGAATGGAAATGGAAACACTTGCCTGGAGTCGAAATTGGTCAAATGGATTCAGAAACACTTGAGTCGAGTCGAAAAGGGTCGAATGGAATCAGAAACACTTGAGTCGAGTCGAAAAGGGTCGAATGGAATCAGAAACACTTGAATGGAGTCGAAAAGGATCCAAAGGAATCAGAAACACTTGACTGGAGTGGACATAGGTCGAATGGAATCAGAAACACTTGACTGGAGTCAAAAAGGGTCGAATGGAATCAGAAACACTTGAGTCGAGTCGAAAATGTTCGAATGGAATGAGAAACACTTTAGTCGAGTCGAAAAGGGTCGAATGGAGTCAGAAACACTTGAGTCGAGTCGAAAAGGGTCGAATGGAATCAGAAACACTTGAGTCGAGTCGAAAAGGGTCGAATGGAATCAGAAACACTTGACTGGATTCGAAATGGGTCGAATGGAATCAGAAACACTTGACTGGAGTCGAAAAGGGTCGAATGGAATCAGAAACACTTGAGTCGAGTCGAAAAGGTCGAATGGAATCAGAAACACTTGACTGGAGTCGAAAAGGGTCGAATGGAATGAGAAACACTTGAGTGGAGTCGAAAAGGGTCGAATGGAATCAGAAACACTTGAGTCGAGTCGAAAAGGGTCGAATGGAATCAGAAATACTTGACTGGAGTCGAAAAGTGTCGAATGGAATCAGAAACACCTGAGTCGAGTCGAAAAGGGTCGAATGGAATCAGAAACACTTGACTGGAGTCGAAAAGTGTCGAATGGAATCAGAAATGCTTGACTGGAGTCGAAAAGGGTCCAAGGAATCAGAGACACTTGCCTGGAGTCGAAAGGGTCGAATAGAATCAGAAACACTTGACTGGGGTCGAAAAGGGTCGACTGGAATAAGAAACACTTGACTGGAGTCGAAAAGGGTCGAATGGAATCAGAAACACTTGAGTCGAGTCGAAAAGGGTCGAATGGAATCAGAAACACTTGACTGGAGTCAAAAAGGGTCGAATCGAATCAGAAACACTTGACTGGAGTCGAAAAGGATCCAGAGGAATCAGAAACACTTGACTGGGTTCGAAAAGTGTCGAATGGAATCAGAAACACTTGAGTCGAGTCGAAAAGGGTCGAATGCAATCAGAAACACTTGACTGGATTGTAATAGGGTGGAATGGAATCAGAAACACTTGACTGGAGTCGAAAAGGGTCGAATGGAATCAGACACACTTGAGTCGAGTCCAAAAGGTTCGAATGGAATCAGAAACACTTGAGTCGAGTCGAAAAGGGTCGAATGGAATCGGAAACACTTGACTGGAGTGTAAAAGGGTGGAATGGAATCAGAAACACTTGACTGGAGTCGAAAAGGGTCGAATGGAATCAGAAACACTTGACTGGAGGGTAAAAGGGTGGAATGGAATCAGAAACACTTGACTGGAGTCGGAAAGGGTCGAATGGAATCAGAAACACTTGACTGGAGTCTGAAAGGGTCGAATGGAATCAGACACACTTGAGTCGAGTCGAAAAGGGTCGAATGGAATAGAAACACTTGACTGGAGTCGAAAAGGGTTGAATGAAATCAGAAACACTTGACTGGAGTCGAAAAGGGTCGAATGGAATCAGACACACTTGAGTCGAGTCGAAAAGGGTCGAATGGAATAGAAACACTTGACTGGAGTCGAAAAGGGTTTAATGAAATCAGAAACACTTGCCTGGAGTCGAAAATGGTCCAATGGAATCAGAAACACTTGAGTCGAGTCGAAAAGGGTCGAATGGAATCAGAAACACTTGAGTCGAATTGAAAAGGGTCGAATGGAATCAGAAACACTTGCCTGGCGTCGAAAAGGGTCGAATGGAATCAGAAACACTTGAGTCTATTCGAAAAGGGTCGAATGGAATCAGAAACACTTGACTGGAGTCGAAAAGGGTCGAAAGGAATCAGAAACACTTGACTGGAGTCGAAAAGGGTCGAATGGAATCAGAAACACTTGACTGGAGTCGAAAAGGGTCGAAAGGAATCAGAAACACTTGACTGGAGTCGAAAAGGGTCCAAAGGATTCAGAAACACTTGACTGGAGTCGAAAAGGGTCGAATGGAATCAGAAACACTTGACTGGAGTCGAAAAGGGTCGAATGGAATCAGAAACACTTGAGTCGAGTCGAAAAGGGTCGAATGGAATCAAAAACACTTGAATGGAGTCGAAAAGGATCCAAAAAAATCAGAAACACTTGACTGGAGTCGACATAGGTCGAATGGAATCAGAAACACTTGACTGGAGTCAAAAAGGGTCGAATGGAATCAGAAACACTAGAGTCGAGTCGAAAAGTGTCGAATGGAATCAGAAACACTTGAGTCGAGTCGAAAAGGGTCGAATGGAATCAGAAACACTTGAGTCGAGTCGAAAAGGGTCGAATGGAATCAGAAACACTTGAGTCGAGTCGAAAATGTTCGAATGGAATCAGAAACACTTGAGTCGAGTCGAAAAGGGTCGAATGGAATCAGAAACACTTGAGTCGAGTCGAAAAGGGTCGAATGGAATCAGAAACACTTGAGTCGAGTCGAAAAGGGTCGAATGGAATCAGAAACACTTGACTGGATTCGAAATGTGTCGAATGGAATCAGAAACACTTGACTGGAGTCGAAAAGGGTCGAATGGAATCAGAAACACTTGAGTCGAGTCAAAAAGGTCGAATGGAATCAGAAACACTTGACTGGAGTCGAAAAGGGTCGAATGGAATGAGAAACACTTGAGTGAAGTCGAAAAGGGTCGAATGGAATCAGGAACACTTGAGTCGAGTCGAAAAGGGTCGAATGGAATCAGAAATACTTGACTGGAGTCGAAAAGTGTCGAATGGAATCAGAAACGCTTGACTGCAGTCGAAAAGGGTCCAAAGGAATCAGAGACACTTGCCTGGAGTCGAAAGGGTCGAATAGAATCAGAAACACTTGACTGCGGTCAGAAAGGGTCCACTGGAATAAGAAACACTTGACTGGAGTCGAAAAGGGTCGAATGGAATCAGAAACACTTTAGTCGAGTCGAAAAGGGTGGAATGGAATCAGAAACACTTGACTGGAGTCGAAAAGGTCGAATGGAATCAGAAACACTTGACTGGAGTCAAAAAGTGTCGAATGGAATCAGAAACACTTGACTGGAGTCGAAAAGGGTCGAATGGAATCAGAAACACTTGACTGGAGTCGAAAAGGGTCGAATGGAATCAGAAACACTTGACTGGAGTCGAGAAGGGTCGAATGGAATCAGAAACACTTGACTGGAGTCGAAAACGGTCCAAAGGATTCAGAAACACTTGACTGGAGTCGAAAAGGGCAGAATGGAATCAGAAACACTTGACTGGAGTCGAAAACGGTCGAATGGAATCAGAAACACTTAACTGGAGTCGAAAAGGGTAGAATGGAATCAGAAACACTTTAGTCGAGTCGAAAAGGGTGAAATGGAATCAGAAACACTTGACTGGAGTCGAAAACGGTCCAGAGGAATCAGAAACACTTGACTGGGGTCGAAAAGTGTCGAATGGCATCAGAAACACTTGAGTCAAGTTGAATAGGGTCGAATGGAATCAGAAACACTTGCCTGGCGTCGAAAAGGGTTGATGGAATCAGAAACACTTGACTGGAGTCGAAAAGCATCGAAAGGAATCAGAAACACTTGAGTCTATTCGAAAAGGGTCGAATGGAATCAGAAACACCTGAGTCGAGTCGAAAAGGGTCGAATGGAATCACAAACACTTGACTGGAGTCAAAAAGGGTCGAATCGAATCAGAAACACTTGACCGGAATCGAAAAGGGTCGAATGGAATCAGAAACACCTGACTGGAGTCGAAAAGGGTCGAATGGAATCAGAAACACTTGATTGGAGTCGAAAAGGGTCGATTGGAATCAGAAACACCTGAGTCGAGTCGAAAAGGGTCTAATGGAATCACAAACACTTGAATGGAGTCGAAAAGGGTCGAATGGAATCAGAAACACTTGACTGGAGTTGAAAAGGGTCCAAAGGATTCAGAGACACTTGACGGGATTCGAGAAGGGTCGAATAGAATCAGAAACAATTGACTGGGGTCGAAAAGTGTCGAATGGAATCAGAAACACTTGAGTCCAGTCGAAAAGGGTCGAATGGAATCAGAAACACTTGAGTCGAGTCGAAAAGGGTCGAATGGAATCAGAAACACTTGAGTCGAGTCGAAAAGGGTCGAATGGAATCAGAAACTCTTGACTGGATTCGAAATGGGTCGAATGGAATCAGAAACACTTGACTGGAGTCGAAAAGGGTCGAATGGAATCAGAAACACTTGAGTCGAGTCGAAAAGGTCGAATGGAATCAGAAACACTTGACTGGAGTCGAAAAGGGTCGAATGGAATGAGAAACACTTGAGTGGAGTCGAAAAGGGTCGAATGGAATCAGAAACACTTGAGTCGAGTCGAAAAGGGTCGAATGGAATCAGAAATACTTGACTGGAGTCGAAAAGTGTCGAATGGAATCAGAAACACCTGAGTCGAGTCGAAAAGGGTCGAATGGAATCAGAAACACTTGACTGGAGTCGAAAAGTGTCGAATGGAATCAGAAATGCTTGACTGGAGTCGAAAAGGGTCCAAAGGAATCAGAGACACTTGCCTGGAGTCGAAAGGGTCGAATAGAATCAGAAACACTTGACTGGGGTCGAAAAGGGTCGACTGGAATAAGAAACACTTGACTGGAGTCGAAAAGGGTCGAATGGAATCAGAAACACTTTAGTCGAGTCGAAAAGGGTCGAATGGAATCAGAAACACTTGACTGGAGTCAAAAAGGGTCGAATCGAATCAGAAACACTTGACTGGAGTCGAAAAGGATCCAGAGGAATCAGAAACACTTGACTGGGGTCGAAAAGTGTCGAATGGAATCAGAAACACTTGAGTCGAGTCGAAAAGGGTCGAATGGAATCAGAAACACTTGAGTCGAGTCGAAAATGTTCGAATGGAATGAGAAACACTTGACTGGATTCGAAATGGGTCGAATGGAATCAGAAACACTTGACTGGAGTCGAAAAGGGTCGAATGGAATCAGAAATACTTGAGTCGAGTCGAAAAGGGTCGAATGGAATCAGAAACACTTGACTGGATTCGAAATGGGTCGAATGGAATCAGAAACACTTGACTGGAGTCGAAAAGGGTCGAATGGAATCAGAAACACTTGACTGGAGTCGAAAAGGGTCCAAAGGATTCAGAAACACTTGACTGGAGTCGAAAAGGGTCGAATGGAATCAGATACACATGAGTCGAGTCCAAAAGGTTCGAATGGAATCAGAAACACTTGAGTGGAGTCGAAAAGGGTCGAATGGAATCGGAAACACTTGCCTGGAGTCGAAATTGGTCAAATGGATTCAGAAACACTTGAGTCAAGTCGAAAAGGTTCGAATGGAATCAGAAACACTTGAGTCGAGTCGAAAAGGGTCGAATGGAATCAGAAACACTTGACTGGAGTCGAAATAGGTCGAATGGAATCAGAAACACTTGAGTCGAGTCGAAAAGGGTCGAATGGAATCAGAAACACTTGAGTCGAGTCGAAAAGGGTCGAATGGAATCAGAAATACTTGACTGGAGTCGAAAAGGGTCGAATGGAATCATAAACACTTGAGTCGAGTCGAAAAGGGTCGAATGGAATCAGAAACACTTGACTGTAGTCGAAAAGGGTAGAATGGAATCAGAAACACTTGAGTCGACTCGAAAGGGTCGAATGGAATCAGAAACACTTGACTGGAGTCGAAAAGGGTCGAATTGAATCAGAAACACTTGAGTCGAGTCGAAAAGATTCCAAAGGAATCAGAAACACTTGACTGGAGTCAAAAAGTGTCGAATGGAATCAGAAACACTTGAGTTGACTCGAAAAGGGTCTAAAGGAATCAGAAACACTTGACTGGAGTCGAAAAGGGTCGAATGGAATCAGAAACACTTGCCTGGAGTCGAAAAGGGTCGAATGGAATCAGAAACACTTGAGTCGAGTCGAAAAGGTCGAATGGAATCAGAAACACTTGACTGGAGTCGAAAAGGGTCGAATGGAATGAGAAACACTTGAGTGGAGTCGAAAAGGGTCGAATGGAATCAGAAACACTTGAGTCGAGTCGAAAAGGGTCGAATGGAATCAGAAATACTTGACTGGAGTCGAAAAGTGTCGAATGGAATCAGAAACACCTGAGTCGAGTCGAAAAGGGTCGAATGGAATCAGAAACACTTGACTGGAGTCGAAAAGTGTCGAATGGAATCAGAAATGCTTGACTGGAGTCGAAAAGGGTCCAAAGGAATCAGAGACACTTGCCTGGAGTCGAAAGGGTCGAATAGAATCAGAAACACTTGACTGGGGTCGAAAAGGGTCGACTGGAATAAGAAACACTTGACTGGAGTCGAAAAGGGTCGAATGGAATCAGAAACACTTGAGTCGAGTCGAAAAGGGTCGAATGGAATCAGAAACACTTGACTGGAGTCAAAAAGGGTCGAATCGAATCAGAAACACTTGACTGGAGTCGAAAAGGATCCAGAGGAATCAGAAACACTTGACTGGAGTAGACATAGGTCGAATGGAATAAGAAACACTTGACTGGAGTCGAAAAGGGTCGAATGGAATCAGAAACACTTTAGTCGAATCGAAAAGGGTCGAATGGAATCAGAAACACTTGACTGGAGTCAAAAAGGGTCGAATCGAATCAGAAACACTTGAATGGAGTCGAAAAGGATCCAGAGGAATCAGAAACACTTGACTGGGGTCGAAAAGTGTCGAATGGAATCAGAAACACTTGAGTCGAGTCGAAAAGGGTCGAATGCAATCAGAAACACTTGACTGGAGTGTAAAAGGGTGGAATGGAATCAGAAACACTTGACTGGAGTCGAAAAGGGTCGAATGGCATCAGAAACACTTGACTGGAGTCGAAAAGGGTCGAATGGAATCAGAAACACTTGAGTCGAGTCGAAAAGGGTCGAATGGAATCAGAAACACTTGAGTCGAGTCGAAAATGTTCGAATGGAATGAGAAACACTTGAGTCGAGTCGAAAAGGTTCGAATGGAATCAGAAACACTTGAGTCGAGTCGAAAAAGGTCGAATGGAATCAGAAATACTTGAGTCGAGTCGAAAAGGGTCGAATGGAATCAGAAACACTTGACTGGATTCGAAATGGGTCGAATGGAATCAGAAACACTTGACTGGAGTCGAAAAGGGTCGAATGGAATCAGAAACACTTGAGTCGAGTCGAAAAGGTCGAATGGAATCAGAAACACTTGACTGGAGTCGAAAAGGGTCGAATGGAATGAGAAACACTTGAGTGGAGTCGAAAAGGGTCGAATGGAATCAGAAACACTTGACTGGAGTCGAAAAGGGTCCACAGGAATCAGAAACACTTGACTGGAGTCAAAAAGGGTCCAGAGGAATCAGAAACACTTGACTGGAGTCGAAAAGGGTCCAGAGGAATCAGAAACACTTGACTGGGGTCGAAAAGTGTCGAATGGAATCAGAAACACTTGAGTCGAGTCGAAAAGGGTCGAATGGAATCAGAAACACTTGACTGGAGTGTAAAAGGGTGGAATGGAATCAGAAACACTTGACTGGAGTCGAAAAGGGTCGAATGGAATCAGACACACATGAGTCGAGTCCAAAAGGTTCGAATGGAATCAGAAACACTTGAGTCGAGTCGAAAAGGGTCGAATGGAAATGGAAACACTTGCCTGGAGTCGAAATTGGTCAAATGGATTCAGAAACACTTGAGTCGAGTCGAAAAGGGTCGAATGGAATCAGAAACACTTGAGTCGAGTCGAAAAGGGTCGAATGGAATCAGAAACACTTGAATGGAGTCGAAAAGGATCCAAAGGAATCAGAAACACTTGACTGGAGTGGACATAGGTCGAATGGAATCAGAAACACTTGAGTCGAGTCGAAAATGTTCGAATGGAATGAGAAACACTTTAGTCGAGTCGAAAAGGGTCGAATGGAGTCAGAAACACTTGAGTCGAGTCGAAAAGGGTCGAATGGAATCAGAAACACTTGAGTCGAGTCGAAAAGGGTCGAATGGAATCAGAAACACTTGACTGGATTCGAAATGGGTCGAATGGAATCAGAAACACTTGACTGGAGTCGAAAAGGGTCGAATGGAATCAGAAACACTTGAGTCGAGTCGAAAAGGTCGAATGGAATCAGAAACACTTGACTGGAGTCGAAAAGGGTCGAATGGAATGAGAAACACTTGAGTGGAGTCGAAAAGGGTCGAATGGAATCAGAAACACTTGAGTCGAGTCGAAAAGGGTCGAATGGAATCAGAAATACTTGACTGGAGTCGAAAAGTGTCGAATGGAATCAGAAACACCTGAGTCGAGTCGAAAAGGGTCGAATGGAATCAGAAACACTTGACTGGAGTCGAAAAGTGTCGAATGGAATCAGAAATGCTTGACTGGAGTCGAAAAGGGTCCAAGGAATCAGAGACACTTGCCTGGAGTCGAAAGGGTCGAATAGAATCAGAAACACTTGACTGGGGTCGAAAAGGGTCGACTGGAATAAGAAACACTTGACTGGAGTCGAAAAGGGTCGAATGGAATCAGAAACACTTGAGTCGAGTCGAAAAGGGTCGAATGGAATCAGAAACACTTGACTGGAGTCAAAAAGGGTCGAATCGAATCAGAAACACTTGACTGGAGTCGAAAAGGATCCAGAGGAATCAGAAACACTTGACTGGGTTCGAAAAGTGTCGAATGGAATCAGAAACACTTGAGTCGAGTCGAAAAGGGTCGAATGCAATCAGAAACACTTGACTGGATTGTAAAAGGGTGGAATGGAATCAGAAACACTTGACTGGAGTCGAAAAGGGTCGAATGGAATCAGACACACTTGAGTCGAGTCCAAAAGGTTCGAATGGAATCAGAAACACTTGAGTCGAGTCGAAAAGGGTCGAATGGAATCGGAAACACTTGACTGGAGTGTAAAAGGGTGGAATGGAATCAGAAACACTTGACTGGAGTCGAAAAGGGTCGAATGGAATCAGAAACACTTGACTGGAGGGTAAAAGGGTGGAATGGAATCAGAAACACTTGACTGGAGTCGGAAAGGGTCGAATGGAATCAGAAACACTTGACTGGAGTCTGAAAGGGTCGAATGGAATCAGACACACTTGAGTCGAGTCGAAAAGGGTCGAATGGAATAGAAACACTTGACTGGAGTCGAAAAGGGTTGAATGAAATCAGAAACACTTGACTGGAGTCGAAAAGGGTCGAATGGAATCAGACACACTTGAGTCGAGTCGAAAAGGGTCGAATGGAATAGAAACACTTGACTGGAGTCGAAAAGGGTTTAATGAAATCAGAAACACTTGCCTGGAGTCGAAAATGGTCCAATGGAATCAGAAACACTTGAGTCGAGTCGAAAAGGGTCGAATGGAATCAGAAACACTTGAGTCGAATTGAAAAGGGTCGAATGGAATCAGAAACACTTGCCTGGCGTCGAAAAGGGTCGAATGGAATCAGAAACACTTGAGTCTATTCGAAAAGGGTCGAATGGAATCAGAAACACTTGACTGGAGTCGAAAAGGGTCGAAAGGAATCAGAAACACTTGACTGGAGTCGAAAAGGGTCGAATGGAATCAGAAACACTTGACTGGAGTCGAAAAGGGTCGAAAGGAATCAGAAACACTTGACTGGAGTCGAAAAGGGTCCAAAGGATTCAGAAACACTTGACTGGAGTCGAAAAGGGTCGAATGGAATCAGAAACACTTGACTGGAGTCGAAAAGGGTCGAATGGAATCAGAAACACTTGAGTCGAGTCGAAAAGGGTCGAATGGAATCAAAAACACTTGAATGGAGTCGAAAAGGATCCAAAAAAATCAGAAACACTTGACTGGAGTCGACATAGGTCGAATGGAATCAGAAACACTTGACTGGAGTCGAAAAGGGTCGAATGGAATCAGAAACACTTGACTGGAGTCGAAAAGGGTCGAATGGAATCAGAAACACTTGAGTCGAGTTGAAAAGGGTCGAATGGAATCAGAAACACCTGCGTCGAGTCGAAAAGGGTCGAATGGAATCAGAAACACTTGAATCGAGTCTAAAAGGGTCGAATGGAATCAGAAACACTTGACTGGATTCGAGAAGGGTCGAATGGAATCAGAAACACTTGACTGGAGTCGAAAAGGGTCCAAAGGATTCAGAAACACTTGACTGGAGTCGAAAAGGGTCGAATGGAATCAGAAACACTTGAGTCGAGTCGAAAAGGGTCGAATGGAATCAGAAACACTTGACTGGAGTCGAAAAGGGTCGAATGGAATCAGAAACACTTGAGTCGAGTTGAAAAGGGTCGAATGGAATCAGAAACACCTGAGTCGAGTCGAAAAGGGTCGCATGGAATCAGAAACACTTGAAACGAGTCTAAAAGGGTCGAATGGAATCAGAAACACTTGACTGGATTCGAGAAGGTTCGAATGGAATCAGAAACACTTGACTGGAGTCGAAAAGGGTCCAAAGCATTCAGAAACACTTGACAGGAGTCGAAAAGGGTCGAATGGAATCAGAAACACTTGAAACGAGTCTAAAAGGGTCGAATGGAATCAGAAACACTTGACTGGAGTCGAAAAGGGTCGAAAGGAATGAGAAACACTTGAGTCGAGTCGAAAAGGGTCGAATGGAATCAGAAACACTTGACTGGATTCGAAAAGGGTCGAATGGAATCCGAAACACTTGACTGGAGTCGAAAAGGGTCGAATGGAATCAGAAACACTTGAGTCGAGTCGAAAAGGTCGAATGGAATCAGAAACACTTGACTGGAGTCGAAAAGGGTCGAATGGAATCAGAAACACTTGACTGGAGTCGAAAAGGGTCGAATGGAATCAGAAACAGTTGACTGGAGTCGAAAAGGGTCCACAGGAATCAGAAACACTTGACTGGAGCCGAAAAGGGTCCAGAGGAATCAGAAACACTTGACTGGAGTCGAAAAGGGTCCAGAGGAATCAGAAACACTTGACTGGGGTCGAAAAGTGTCGAATGGAATCAGAAACACTTGAGTCGAGTCGAAAAGGGTCGAATGGAATCAGAAACACTTGACTGGAGTGTAAAAGGGTGGAATGGAATCAGAAACACTTAACTGGAGTCGAAAAGGGTCGAATGGAATCAGATACACGTGAGTCGAGTCCAAAAGGTTCGAATGGAATCAGAAACACTTGAGTGGAGTCGAAAAGGGTCGAATGGAATCGGAAACACTTGCCTGGAGTCGAAATTGGTCAAATGGATTCAGAAACACTTGAGTCAAGTCGAAAAGGTTCGAATGGAATCAGAAACACTTGAGTCGAGTCGAAAAGGGTCGAATGGAATCAGAAACACTTGAATGGAGTCGAAAAGGATCCAAAGGTATCAGAAACACTTGACTGGAGTGGACATAGGTCGAATGGAATCAGAAACACTTGAGTCAAGTTGAAAAGGGTCGAATGGAATCAGAGACACTTGAGTCGAGTCCAAAAGGTTCGAATGGAATCAGAAACACTTGAGTCGAGTCGAAAAGGGTCGAATGGAATCGGAAACACTTGACTGGAGTCGAAAAGGGTCGAATGGAATCAGAAACACTTGACTGGAGTGTAAAAGCGTGGAATGGAATCAGAAACACTTGACTGGAGTCGAAAAGGGTCGAATGGAATTAGAAAAACTTGACAGGAGTCGAAAAGGGTCGAATAGAATCAGAAACACTTGAGTCGAGTCGAAAAGGGTCGAATGGAATCAGAAACACTTGACTGGAGTCGAAAACGGTCGAATGGAATGAGAAACACTTGACTGGAGTCGAAAAGGGTCGAATGGAATCAGAAACACTTGAGTCGAGTCGAAAAGGGTCGAATGGAATCAGAAACACTTGAGTCGAGTCGAAAAGGGTCGAATGGAATCAAAAACACTTGAGTTGAGTCGAAAAGGGTCGAATGGAATCAGAAACACTTGAGTCGAGTCGAAAAGGGTCAAATGGAATCAGAAACACTTGAGTCGAGTAGAAAAGGGTCGAATGGAATCAGAAACAGTTGAGTCGAGTCGAAAAGGGTCGAATGGAATCAGAAACACTTGAGTCGAGTCGAAAATGGTCGAATGGAATCAGAAACACTTGACTGGAGTCGCAAAGGGTCGAATGGAATCAGAAACGCTTGACTGGAGTCGAAAAGGGTCCAAAGGAATCAGAGACACTTGACTGGAGTCGAAAGGGTCGAATAGAATCAGAAACCCTTGACTGGGGTCGAAAAGGGTCGAATGGAATAAGAAACACTTCACTGGAGTCGAAAAGGGTCGAATGGATCAGAAACACTTTAGTCGAGTCGAAAAGGGTCGAATGGAATCAGAAACACTTGACTGGAGTCGAAAAGGGTCGAATGGAATCAGAAACACTTGACTGGAGTCAAAAAGGGTCGAATGGAATCAGAAACACTTGACTGGAGTCGAAAAGGGTCCAGAGGAATCAGAAACACTGGACTGGGGTCGAAAAGTGTCGAATGGAATCAGAAACACTTGAGTCGAGTCGAACACGATCGAATGGAATCAGAAACACTTGACTGGAGTCGAAAAGGGTCGAATGGAATCAGAAACACTTGACTGGAGTCGAAAAGGGTCCAAAGGATTCAGAGACACTTGACGGGAGTCGAGAAGGGTCGAATAGAATCAGAAACACTTGAGTCGAGTCGAAAATGTTCGAATGGAATGAGAAACACTTTAGTCGAGTCGAAAAGGGTCGAATGGAGTCAGAAACACTTGAGTCGAGTCGAAAAGGGTCGAATGGAATCAGAAACACTTGAGTCGAGTCGAAAAGGGTCGAATGGAATCAGAAACTCTTGACTGGATTCGAAATGGGTCGAATGGAATCAGAAACACTTGACTGGAGTCGAAAAGGGTCGAATGGAATCAGAAACACTTGAGTCGAGTCGAAAAGGTCGAATGGAATCAGAAACTCTTGACTGGAGTCGAAAAGGGTCGAATGGAATGAGAAACACTTGAGTGAAGTCGAAAAGGGTCGAATGGAATCAGAAACACTTGAGTCGAGTCGAAAAGGGTCGAATGGAATCAGAAATACTTGACTGGAGTCGAAAAGTGTCGAATGGAATCAGAAACACCTGAGTCGAGTCGAAAAGGGTCGAATGGAATCAGAAACACTTGACTGGAGTCGAAAAGTGTCGAATGGAATCAGAAATGCTTGACTGGAGTCGAAAAGGGTCCAAAGGAATCAGAGACACTTGCCTGGAGTCGAAAGGGTCGAATAGAATCAGAAACACTTGACTGGGTTCGAAAAGGGTCGACTGGAATAAGAAACACTTGACTGGGTCGAAAAGGGTCGAATGGAATCAGAAACACTTTAGTCGAGTCGAAAAGGGTCGAATGGAATCAGAAACACTTGACTGGAGTCAAAAAGGGTCGAATCGAATCAGAAACACTTGACTGGAGTCGAAAAGGATCCAGAGGAATCAGAAACACTTGACTGGGTTCGAAAAGTGTCAAATGGAATCAGAAACACTTGAGTCGAGTCGAAAAGGGTCGAATGGAATCAGAAACACTTGAGTCGAGTCGAAAATGTTCGAATGGAATGAGAAACACTTGAGTCGAGTCGAAAAGGGTCGAATGGAATCAGAAACACTTGAGTCGAGTCGAAAAGGGTCGAATGGAATCAGAAATACTTGAGTCGAGTCGAAAAGGGTCGAATGGAATCAGAAACACTTGACTGGATTCGAAATGGGTCGAATGGAATCAGAAACACTTGACTGGAGTCGAAAAGGGTCGAATGGAATCAGAAACACTTGACTGGAGTCGAAAAGGGTCCACAGGAATCAGAAACACTTGACTGGAGCCGAAAAGGGTCCAGAGGAATCAGAAAAACTTGACTGGAGTCAAAAAGGGTCGAATGGAATCAGAAACACTTGAGTCGAGTCGAAAAGGGTCGAATGGAATCAGAAACACTTGACTGGAGTCGAAAAGTGTCGAATGGAATCAGAAACACTAGAGTCGAATTGAAAAGGGTCGAATGGAATCAGAAACACTTGCCTGGCGTCGAAAAGGGTCGAATGGAATCAGAAACACTTGAGTCTATTCGAAAAGGGTCGAATGGAATCAGAAACACTTGACTGGAGTCGAAAAGGGTCGAAAGGAATCAGAAACACTTGACTGGGGTCGAAAAGGGTCCAAAGGATTCAGAAACACTTGACTGGAGTCGAAAAGGGTCGAATGGAATCAGAAACACTTGACTGGAGTCGAAAAGGGTCGAATGGAATCAGAAACACTTGACTGGAGTCGAAAAGGGTCGAATGGAATGAGAAACAGTTGAGTCGAGTCGAAAAGGGTCGAATGGAATCAGAAACACTTGAGTCGAGTCGAAAATGTTCGAATGGAATGAGAAACACTTGAGTCGATTCGAAAAGGGTCGAATGGAATCAGAAACACTTGACTGGATTCGAAAAGGGTCGAATGGAATCCGAAACACTTCACTGGAGTCGAAAAGGGTCGAATGGAATCAGAAACACTTGAGTCGAGTCGAAAAAGTCGAATGGAATCAGAAACACGTGACTGGAGTCGAAAAGGGTCGAATGGAATCAGAAACACTTGACTGGAGTCGAAAAGGGTCGAATGGAATCAGAAACACTTGACTGGAGTCGAAAAGGGTCCACAGGAATCAGAAACACTTGACTGGAGCCGAAAAGGGTCCAGAGGAATCAGAAACACTTGACTGGAGTCGAAAAGGGTCCAGAGGAATCAGAAACACTTGACTGGGGTCGAAAAGTGTCGAATGGAATCAGAAACACTTGAGTCGAGTCGAAAAGGGTCGAATGGAATCAGAAACACTTGACTGGAGTGTAAAAGGGTGGAATGGAATCAGAAACACTTAACTGGAGTCGAACAGGGTCGAATGGAATCAGATACACATGAGTCGAGTCCAAAAGGTTCGAATGGAATCAGAAACACTTGAGTGGAGTCGAAAAGGGTCGAATGGAATCGAAAACACTTGCCTGGAGTCGAAATTGGTCAAATGGATTCAGAAACACTTGAGTCGAGTCGAAAAGGTTCGAATGGAATCAGAAACACTTGAGTCGAGTCGAAAAGGGTCGAATGGAATCAGAAACACTTGAATGGAGTCGAAAAGGATCCAAAGGAATCAGAAACACTTGACTGGAGTGGACATAGGTCGAATGGAATCAGAAACACTTTACTGGAGTCAAAAAGGGTCGAATGGAATCAGAAACACTTGAGTCGAGTCGAAAATGTTCGAATGGAATGAGAAACACTTTAGTCGAGTCGAAAAGGGTCGAATGGAGTCAGAAACACTTGAGTCGAGTCGAAAAGGGTCGAATGGAATCAGAAACACTTGAGTCGAGTCGAAAAGGGTCGAATGGAATCAGAAACACTTGACTGGATTCGAAATGGGTCGAATGGAATCAGAAACACTTGACTGGAGTCGAAAAGGGTCGAATGGAATCAGAAACACTTGAGTCGAGTCGAAAAGGTCGAATGGAATCAGAAACACTTGACTGGAGTCGAAAAGGGTCGAATGGAATGAGAAACACTTGAGTGGAGTCGAAAAGGGTCGAATGGAATCAGAAACACTTGAGTCGAGTCGAAAAGGGTCGAATGGAATCAGAAATACTTGACTGGAGTCGAAAAGTGTCGAATGGAATCAGAAACACCTGAGTCGAGTCGAAAAGGGTCGAATGGAATCAGAAACACTTGACTGGAGTCGAAAAGTGTCGAATGGAATCAGAAATGCTTGACTGGAGTCGAAAAGGGTCCAAAGGAATCAGAGACACTTGCCTGGAGTCGAAAGGGTCGAATAGAATCAGAAACACTTGACTGGGGTCGAAAAGGGTCGACTGGAATAAGAAACACTTGACTGGAGTCGAAAACGGTCCAAAGGATTCAGAAACACTTGACTGGAGTCGAAAAGGGCAGAATGGAATCAGAAACACTTGACTGGAGTCGAAAACGGTCGAATGGAATCAGAAACACTTAACTGGAGTCGAAAAGGGTAGAATGGAATCAGAAACACTTTAGTCGAGTCGAAAAGGGTGAAATGGAATCAGAAACACTTGACTGGAGTCGAAAACGGTCCAGAGGAATCAGAAACACTTGACTGGGGTCGAAAAGTGTCGAATGGCATCAGAAACACTTGAGTCAAGTTGAAAAGGGTCGAATGGAATCAGAAACACTTGCCTGGCGTCGAAAAGGGTTGATGGAATCAGAAACACTTGACTGGAGTCGAAAAGCATCGAAAGGAATCAGAAACACTTGAGTCTATTCGAAAAGGGTCGAATGGAATCAGAAACACCTGAGTCGAGTCGAAAAGGGTCGAATGGAATCACAAACACTTGACTGGAGTCAAAAAGGGTCGAATCGAATCAGAAACACTTGACCGGAATCGAAAAGGGTCGAATGGAATCAGAAACACCTGACTGGAGTCGAAAAGGGTCGAATGGAATCAGAAACACTTGATTGGAGTCGAAAAGGGTCGATTGGAATCAGAAACACCTGAGTCGAGTCGAAAAGGGTCTAATGGAATCACAAACACTTGAATGGAGTCGAAAAGGGTCGAATGGAATCAGAAACACTTGACTGGAGTTGAAAAGGGTCCAAAGGATTCAGAGACACTTGACGGGATTCGAGAAGGGTCGAATAGAATCAGAAACAATTGACTGGGGTCGAAAAGTGTCGAATGGAATCAGAAACACTTGAGTCCAGTCGAAAAGGGTCGAATGGAATCAGAAACACTTGAGTCGAGTCGAAAAGGGTCGAATGGAATCAGAAACACTTGAGTCGAGTCGAAAAGGGTCGAATGGAATCAGAAACTCTTGACTGGATTCGAAATGGGTCGAATGGAATCAGAAACACTTGACTGGAGTCGAAAAGGGTCGAATGGAATCAGAAACACTTGAGTCGAGTCGAAAAGGTCGAATGGAATCAGAAACACTTGACTGGAGTCGAAAAGGGTCGAATGGAATGAGAAACACTTGAGTGGAGTCGAAAAGGGTCGAATGGAATCAGAAACACTTGAGTCGAGTCGAAAAGGGTCGAATGGAATCAGAAATACTTGACTGGAGTCGAAAAGTGTCGAATGGAATCAGAAACACCTGAGTCGAGTCGAAAAGGGTCGAATGGAATCAGAAACACTTGACTGGAGTCGAAAAGTGTCGAATGGAATCAGAAATGCTTGACTGGAGTCGAAAAGGGTCCAAAGGAATCAGAGACACTTGCCTGGAGTCGAAAGGGCCGAATAGAATCAGAAACACTTGACTGGGGTCGAAAAGGGTCGACTGGAATAAGAAACACTTGACTGGAGTCGAAAAGGGTCGAATGGAATCAGAAAAACTTTAGTCGAGTCGAAAAGGGTCGAATGGAATCAGAAACACTTGACTGGAGTCAAAAAGGGTCGAATCGAATCAGAAACACTTGACTGGAGTCGAAAAGGATCCAGAGGAATCAGAAACACTTGACTGGGGTCGAAAAGTGTCGAATGGAATCAGAAACACTTGAGTCGAGTCGAAAAGGGTCGAATGGAATCAGAAACACTTGAGTCGAGTCGAAAATGTTCGAATGGAATGAGAAACACTTGAGTCGAGTCGAAAAGGGTCGAATGGAATCAGAAACACTTGAGTCGAGTCGAAAAGGGTCGAATGGAATCAGAAATACTTGAGTCGAGTCGAAAAGGGTCGAATGGAATCAGAAACACTTGACTGGATTCGAAATGGGTCGAATGGAATCAGAAACACTTGACTGGAGTCGAAAAGGGTCGAATGGAATCAGAAACACTTGACTGGAGTCGAAAAGGGTCCAAAGGATTCAGAAACACTTGACTGGAGTCGAAAAGGGTCGAATGGAATCAGAAACACTTGACTGGAGTCGAAAAGGGTCGAATGGAATCAGAAACACTTGAGTCGAGTTGAAAAGGGTCGAATGGAATCAGAAACACCTGCGTCGAGTCGAAAAGGGTCGAATGGAATCAGAAACACTTGAATCGAGTCTAAAAGGGTCGAATGGAATCAGAAACACTTGACTGGATTCGAGAAGGGTCGAATGGAATCAGAAACACTTGACTGGAGTCGAAAAGGGTCCAAAGGATTCAGAAACACTTGACTGGAGTCGAAAAGGGTCGAATGGAATCAGAAACACTTGAGTCGAGTCGAAAAGGGTCGAATGGAATCGAAACACTTGACTGGAGTCGAAAAGGGTCGAATGGAATCAGAAACACTTGAGTCGAGTTGAAAAGGGTCGAATGGAATCAGAAACACCTGAGTCGAGTCGAAAAGGGTCGCATGGAATCAGAAACACTTGAAACGAGTCTAAAAGGGTCGAATGGAATCAGAAACACTTGACTGGATTCGAGAAGGTTCGAATGGAATCAGAAACACTTGACTGGAGTCGAAAAGGGTCCAAAGCATTCAGAAACACTTGACAGGAGTCGAAAAGGGTCGAATGGAATCAGAAACACTTGAGTCGTGTCGAAGAGGGTCGAATGGAATCAGAAACACTTGACTGGAGTCGAAAAGGGTCGAATGGAATCACAAACACTTCAGTCGAGTCGAAAAGTGTCGAATGGAATCAGAAACACTTGAATGGAGTCGAAAAAGATCCAAAGGAATCAGAAACACTTGACTGGATTCGAAATAGGTCGAATGGAATCAGAAAAACTTGACTGGAGTCAAAAAGGGTCGAATGGAATCAGAAACACTTGAGTCGAGTCGAAAAGGGTCGAATGGAATCAGAAACACTTGACTGGAGTCGAAAAGTGTCGAATGGAATCAGAAACACTTGAGTCGAATTGAAAAGGGTCGAATGGAATCAGAAACACTTGCCTGGCGTCGAAAAGGGTCGAATGGAATCAGAAACACTTGAGTCTATTCGAAAAGGGTCGAATGGAATCAGAAACACTTGACTGGAGTCGAAAAGGGTCGAAAGGAATCAGAAACACTTGACTGGAGTCGAAAAGGGTCCAAAGGATTCAGAAACACTTGACTGGAGTCGAAAAGGGTCGAATGGAATCAGAAACACTTGACTGGAGTCGAAAAGGGTCGAATGGAATCAGAAACACTTGACTGGAGTCGAAAAGGGTCGAATGGAATCAGAAACACTTGAGTCGAGTCGAAAAGGGTCGAATGGAATCAGAAACACTTGAGTCGAGTCGAAAATGTTCGAATGGAATGAGAAACACTTGAGTCGAGTCGAAAAGGGTCGAATGGAATCAGAAACACTTGACTGGATTCGAAAAGGGTCGAATGGAATCCGAAACACTTGACTGGAGTCGAAAAGGGTCGAATGGAATCAGAAACACTTGAGTCGAGTCGAAAAGGTCGAATGGAATCAGAAACACTTGACTGGAGTCGAAAAGGGTCGAATGGAATCAGAAACACTTGACTGGAGTCGAAAAGGGTCGAATGGAATCAGAAACACTTGACTGGAGTCGAAAAGGGTCCACAGGAATCAGAAACACTTGACTGGAGCCGAAAAGGGTCCAGAGGAATCAGAAACACTTGACTGGAGTCGAAAAGGGTCCAGAGGAATCAGAAACACTTGACTGGGGTCGAAAAGTGTCGAATGGAATCAGAAACACTTGAGTCGAGTCGAAAAAGGTCGAATGGAATCAGAAACACTTGACTGGAGTGTAAAAGGGTGGAATGGAATCAGAAACACTTAACTGGAGTCGAAAAGGGTCGAATGGAATCAGATACACATGAGTCGAGTCCAAAAGGTTCGAATGGAATCAGAAACACTTGAGTGGAGTCGAAAAGGGTCGAATGGAATCGGAAACACTTGCCTGGAGTCGAAATTGGTCAAATGGATTCAGAAACACTTGAGTCAAGTCGAAAAGGTTCGAATGGAATCAGAAACACTTGAGTCGAGTCGAAAAGGGTCGAATGGAATCAGAAACACTTGAATGGAGTCGAAAAGGATCCAAAGGAATCAGAAACACTTGACTGGAGTGGACATAGGTCGAATGGAATCAGAAACACTTGAGTCAAGTTGAAAAGGGTCGAATGGAATCAGAGACACTTGAGTCGAGTCCAAAAGGTTCGAATGGAATCAGAAACACTTGAGTCGAGTCGAAAAGGGTCGAATGGAATCGGAAACACTTGACTGGAGTCGAAAAGGGTCGAATGGAATCAGAAACACTTGACTGGAGTGTAAAAGCGTGGAATGGAATCAGAAACACTTGACTGGAGTCGAAAAGGGTCGAATGGAATTAGAAAAACTTGACAGGAGTCGAAAAGGGTCGAATAGAATCAGAAACACTTGAGTCGAGTCGAAAAGGGTCGAATGGAATCAGAAACACTTGACTGGAGTCGAAAACGGTCGAATGGAATGAGAAACACTTGACTGGAGTCGAAAAGGGTCGAATGGAATCAGAAACACTTGAGTCGAGTCGAAAAGGGTCGAATGGAATCAGAAACACTTGAGTCGAGTCGAAAAGGGTCGAATGGAATCAAAAACACTTGAGTTGAGTCGAAAAGGGTCGAATGGAATCAGAAACACTTGAGTCGAGTCGAAAAGGGTCAAATGGAATCAGAAACACTTGAGTCGAGTAGAAAAGGGTCGAATGGAATCAGAAACAGTTGAGTCGAGTCGAAAAGGGTCGAATGGAATCAGAAACACTTGAGTCGAGTCGAAAATGGTCGAATGGAATCAGAAACACTTGACTGGAGTCGCAAAGGGTCGAATGGAATCAGAAACGCTTGACTGGAGTCGAAAAGGGTCCAAAGGAATCAGAGACACTTGACTGGAGTCGAAAGGGTCGAATAGAATCAGAAACACTTGACTGGGGTCGAAAAGGGTCGAATGGAATAAGAAACACTTCACTGGAGTCGAAAAGGGTCGAATGGATCAGAAACACTTTAGTCGAGTCGAAAAGGGTCGAATGGAATCAGAAACACTTGACTGGAGTCGAAAAGGGTCGAATGGAATCAGAAACACTTGACTGGAGTCAAAAAGGGTCGAATGGAATCAGAAACACTTGACTGGAGTCGAAAAGGGTCCAGAGGAATCAGAAACACTGGACTGGGGTCGAAAAGTGTCGAATGGAATCAGAAACACTTGAGTCGAGTCGAACACGATCGAATGGAATCAGAAACACTTGACTGGAGTCGAAAAGGGTCGAATGGAATCAGAAACACTTGACTGGAGTCGAAAAGGGTCCAAAGGATTCAGAGACACTTGACGGGAGTCGAGAAGGGTCGAATAGAATCAGAAACACTTGAGTCGAGTCGAAAATGTTCGAATGGAATGAGAAACACTTTAGTCGAGTCGAAAAGGGTCGAATGGAGTCAGAAACACTTGAGTCGAGTCGAAAAGGGTCGAATGGAATCAGAAACACTTGAGTCGAGTCGAAAAGGGTCGAATGGAATCAGAAACACTTGAGTCGAGTCGAAAAGGGTCGAATGGAATCAGAAACACTTGAGTCGAGTCGAAAAGGGTCGAATGGAATCAGAAATACTTGACTGGAGTCGAAAAGTGTCGAATGGAATCAGAAACACCTGAGTCGAGTCGAAAAGGGTCGAATGGAATCAGAAACACTTGACTGGAGTCGAAAAGTGTCGAATGGAATCAGAAATGCTTGACTGGAGTCGAAAAGGGTCCAAAGGAATCAGAGACACTTGCCTGGAGTCGAAAGGGTCGAATAGAATCAGAAACACTTGACTGGGTTCGAAAAGGGTCGACTGGAATAAGAAACACTTGACTGGGTCGAAAAGGGTCGAATGGAATCAGAAACACTTTAGTCGAGTCGAAAAGGGTCGAATGGAATCAGAAACACTTGACTGGAGTCAAAAAGGGTCGAATCGAATCAGAAACACTTGACTGGAGTCGAAAAGGATCCAGAGGAATCAGAAACACTTGACTGGGTTCGAAAAGTGTCAAATGGAATCAGAAACACTTGAGTCGAGTCGAAAAGGGTCGAATGGAATCAGAAACACTTGAGTCGAGTCGAAAATGTTCGAATGGAATGAGAAACACTTGAGTCGAGTCGAAAAGGGTCGAATGGAATCAGAAACACTTGAGTCGAGTCGAAAAGGGTCGAATGGAATCAGAAATACTTGAGTCGAGTCGAAAAGGGTCGAATGGAATCAGAAACACTTGACTGGATTCGAAATGGGTCGAATGGAATCAGAAACACTTGACTGGAGTCGAAAAGGGTCGAATGGAATCAGAAACACTTGACTGGAGTCGAAAAGGGTCCACAGGAATCAGAAACACTTGACTGGAGCCGAAAAGGGTCCAGAGGAATCAGAAAAACTTGACTGGAGTCAAAAAGGGTCGAATGGAATCAGAAACACTTGAGTCGAGTCGAAAAGGGTCGAATGGAATCAGAAACACTTGACTGGAGTCGAAAAGTGTCGAATGGAATCAGAAACACTAGAGTCGAATTGAAAAGGGTCGAATGGAATCAGAAACACTTGCCTGGCGTCGAAAAGGGTCGAATGGAATCAGAAACACTTGAGTCTATTCGAAAAGGGTCGAATGGAATCAGAAACACTTGACTGGAGTCGAAAAGGGTCGAAAGGAATCAGAAACACTTGACTGGGGTCGAAAAGGGTCCAAAGGATTCAGAAACACTTGACTGGAGTCGAAAAGGGTCGAATGGAATCAGAAACACTTGACTGGAGTCGAAAAGGGTCGAATGGAATCAGAAACACTTGACTGGAGTCGAAAAGGGTCGAATGGAATGAGAAACAGTTGAGTCGAGTCGAAAAGGGTCGAATGGAATCAGAAACACTTGAGTCGAGTCGAAAATGTTCGAATGGAATGAGAAACACTTGAGTCGATTCGAAAAGGGTCGAATGGAATCAGAAACACTTGACTGGATTCGAAAAGGGTCGAATGGAATCCGAAACACTTCACTGGAGTCGAAAAGGGTCGAATGGAATCAGAAACACTTGAGTCGAGTCGAAAAGGTCGAATGGAATCAGAAACACGTGACTGGAGTCGAAAAGGGTCGAATGGAATCAGAAACACTTGACTGGAGTCGAAAAGGGTCGAATGGAATCAGAAACACTTGACTGGAGTCGAAAAGGGTCCACAGGAATCAGAAACACTTGACTGGAGCCGAAAAGGGTCCAGAGGAATCAGAAACACTTGACTGGAGTCGAAAAGGGTCCAGAGGAATCAGAAACACTTGACTGGGGTCGAAAAGTGTCGAATGGAATCAGAAACACTTGAGTCGAGTCGAAAAGGGTCGAATGGAATCAGAAACACTTGACTGGAGTGTAAAAGGGTGGAATGGAATCAGAAACACTTAACTGGAGTCGAAAAGGGTCGAATGGAATCAGATACACATGAGTCGAGTCCAAAACGTTCGAATGGAATCAGAAACACTTGAGTGGAGTCGAAAAGGGTCGAATGGAATCGAAAACACTTGCCTGGAGTCGAAATTGGTCAAATGGATTCAGAAACACTTGAGTCGAGTCGAAAAGGTTCGAATGGAATCAGAAACACTTGAGTCGAGTCGAAAAGGGTCGAATGGAATCAGAAACACTTGAATGGAGTCGAAAAGGATCCAAAGGAATCAGAAACACTTGACTGGAGTGGACATAGGTCGAATGGAATCAGAAACACTTTACTGGAGTCAAAAAGGGTCGAATGGAATCAGAAACACTTGAGTCGAGTCGAAAATGTTCGAATGGAATGAGAAACACTTTAGTCGAGTCGAAAAGGGTCGAATGGAGTCAGAAACACTTGAGTCGAGTCGAAAAGGGTCGAATGGAATCAGAAACACTTGAGTCGAGTCGAAAAGGGTCGAATGGAATCAGAAACACTTGACTGGATTCGAAATGGGTCGAATGGAATCAGAAACACTTGACTGGAGTCGAAAAGGGTCGAATGGAATCAGAAACACTTGAGTCGAGTCGAAAAGGTCGAATGGAATCAGAAACACTTGACTGGAGTCGAAAAGGGTCGAATGGAATGAGAAACACTTGAGTGGAGTCGAAAAGGGTCGAATGGAATCAGAAACACTTGAGTCGAGTCGAAAAGGGTCGAATGGAATCAGAAACACTTGACTGGAGTCGAAAAGTGTCGAATGGAATCAGAAATGCTTGACTGGAGTCGAAAAGGGTCCAAAGGAATCAGAGACACTTGCCTGGAGTCGAAAGGGTCGAATAGAATCAGAAACACTTGACTGGGTTCGAAAAGGGTCGACTGGAATAAGAAACACTTGACTGGGTCGAAAAGGGTCGAATGGAATCAGAAACACTTTAGTCGAGTCGAAAAGGGTCGAATGGAATCAGAAACACTTGACTGGAGTCAAAAAGGGTCGAATCGAATCAGAAACACTTGACTGGAGTCGAAAAGGATCCAGAGGAATCAGAAACACTTGACTGGGTTCGAAAAGTGTCAAATGGAATCAGAAACACTTGAGTCGAGTCGAAAAGGGTCGAATGGAATCAGAAACACTTGAGTCGAGTCGAAAATGTTCGAATGGAATGAGAAACACTTGAGTCGAGTCGAAAAGGGTCGAATGGAATCAGAAACAGTTGAGTCGAGTCGAAAAGGGTCGAATGGAATCAGAAACACTTGAGTCGAGTCGAAAATGTTCGAATGGAATGAGAAACACTTGAGTCGATTCGAAAAGGGTCGAATGGAATCAGAAACACTTGACTGGATTCGAAAAGGGTCGAATGGAATCCGAAACACTTCACTGGAGTCGAAAAGGGTCGAATGGAATCAGAAACACTTGAGTCGAGTCGAAAAGGTCGAATGGAATCAGAAACACGTGACTGGAGTCGAAAAGGGTCGAATGGAATCAGAAACACTTGACTGGAGTCGAAAAGGGTCGAATGGAATCAGAAACACTTGACTGGAGTCGAAAAGGGTCCACAGGAATCAGAAACACTTGACTGGAGCCGAAAAGGGTCCAGAGGAATCAGAAACACTTGACTGGAGTCGAAAAGGGTCCAGAGGAATCAGAAACACTTGACTGGGGTCGAAAAGTGTCGAATGGAATCAGAAACACTTGAGTCGAGTCGAAAAGGGTCGAATGGAATCAGAAACACTTGACTGGAGTGTAAAAGGGTGGAATGGAATCAGAAACACTTAACTGGAGTCGAAAAGGGTCGAATGGAATCAGATACACATGAGTCGAGTCCAAAACGTTCGAATGGAATCAGAAACACTTGAGTGGAGTCGAAAAGGGTCGAATGGAATCGAAAACACTTGCCTGGAGTCGAAATTGGTCAAATGGATTCAGAAACACTTGAGTCGAGTCGAAAAGGGTCGAATGGAATCAGAAACACTTGAGTCGAGTCGAAAAGGTCGAATGGAATCAGAAACACTTGACTGGAGTCGAAAAGGGTCGAATGGAATGAGAAACACTTGAGTGGAGTCGAAAAGGGTCGAATGGAATCAGAAACACTTGAGTCGAGTCGAAAAGGGTCGAATGGAATCAGAAACACTTGACTGGAGTCGAAAAGTGTCGAATGGAATCAGAAATGCTTGACTGGAGTCGAAAAGGGTCCAAAGGAATCAGAGACACTTGCCTGGAGTCGAAAGGGTCGAATAGAATCAGAAACACTTGACTGGGTTCGAAAAGGGTCGACTGGAATAAGAAACACTTGACTGGGTCGAAAAGGGTCGAATGGAATCAGAAACACTTTAGTCGAGTCGAAAAGGGTCGAATGGAATCAGAAACACTTGACTGGAGTCAAAAAGGGTCGAATCGAATCAGAAACACTTGACTGGAGTCGAAAAGGATCCAGAGGAATCAGAAACACTTGACTGGGTTCGAAAAGTGTCAAATGGAATCAGAAACACTTGAGTCGAGTCGAAAAGGGTCGAATGGAATCAGAAACACTTGAGTCGAGTCGAAAATGTTCGAATGGAATGAGAAACACTTGAGTCGAGTCGAAAAGGGTCGAATGGAATCAGAAACACTTGAGTCGAGTCGAAAAGGGTCGAATGGAATCAGAAATACTTGAGTCGAGTCGAAAAGGGTCGAATGGAATCAGAAACACTTGACTGGATTCGAAATGGGTCGAATGGAATCAGAAACACTTGACTGGAGTCGAAAAGGGTCGAATGGAATCAGAAACACTTGACTGGAGTCGAAAAGGGTCCACAGGAATCAGAAACACTTGACTGGAGCCGAAAAGGGTCCAGAGGAATCAGAAAAACTTGACTGGAGTCAAAAAGGGTCGAATGGAATCAGAAACACTTGAGTCGAGTCGAAAAGGGTCGAATGGAATCAGAAACACTTGACTGGAGTCGAAAAGTGTCGAATGGAATCAGAAACACTAGAGTCGAATTGAAAAGGGTCGAATGGAATCAGAAACACTTGCCTGGCGTCGAAAAGGGTCGAATGGAATCAGAAACACTTGAGTCTATTCGAAAAGGGTCGAATGGAATCAGAAACACTTGACTGGAGTCGAAAAGGGTCGAAAGGAATCAGAAACACTTGACTGGGGTCGAAAAGGGTCCAAAGGATTCAGAAACACTTGACTGGAGTCGAAAAGGGTCGAATGGAATCAGAAACACTTGACTGGAGTCGAAAAGGGTCGAATGGAATCAGAAACACTTGACTGGAGTCGAAAAGGGTCGAATGGAATGAGAAACAGTTGAGTCGAGTCGAAAAGGGTCGAATGGAATCAGAAACACTTGAGTCGAGTCGAAAATGTTCGAATGGAATGAGAAACACTTGAGTCGATTCGAAAAGGGTCGAATGGAATCAGAAACACTTGACTGGATTCGAAAAGGGTCGAATGGAATCCGAAACACTTCACTGGAGTCGAAAAGGGTCGAATGGAATCAGAAACACTTGAGTCGAGTCGAAAAGGTCGAATGGAATCAGAAACACGTGACTGGAGTCGAAAAGGGTCGAATGGAATCAGAAACACTTGACTGGAGTCGAAAAGGGTCGAATGGAATCAGAAACACTTGACTGGAGTCGAAAAGGGTCCACAGGAATCAGAAACACTTGACTGGAGCCGAAAAGGGTCCAGAGGAATCAGAAACACTTGACTGGAGTCGAAAAGGGTCCAGAGGAATCAGAAACACTTGACTGGGGTCGAAAAGTGTCGAATGGAATCAGAAACACTTGAGTCGAGTCGAAAAGGGTCGAATGGAATCAGAAACACTTGACTGGAGTGTAAAAGGGTGGAATGGAATCAGAAACACTTAACTGGAGTCGAAAAGGGTCGAATGGAATCAGATACACATGAGTCGAGTCCAAAACGTTCGAATGGAATCAGAAACACTTGAGTGGAGTCGAAAAGGGTCGAATGGAATCGAAAACACTTGCCTGGAGTCGAAATTGGTCAAATGGATTCAGAAACACTTGAGTCGAGTCGAAAAGGTTCGAATGGAATCAGAAACACTTGAGTCGAGTCGAAAAGGGTCGAATGGAATCAGAAACACTTGAATGGAGTCGAAAAGGATCCAAAGGAATCAGAAACACTTGACTGGAGTGGACATAGGTCGAATGGAATCAGAAACACTTTACTGGAGTCAAAAAGGGTCGAATGGAATCAGAAACACTTGAGTCGAGTCGAAAATGTTCGAATGGAATGAGAAACACTTTAGTCGAGTCGAAAAGGGTCGAATGGAGTCAGAAACACTTGAGTCGAGTCGAAAAGGGTCGAATGGAATCAGAAACACTTGAGTCGAGTCGAAAAGGGTCGAATGGAATCAGAAACACTTGACTGGATTCGAAATGGGTCGAATGGAATCAGAAACACTTGACTGGAGTCGAAAAGGGTCGAATGGAATCAGAAACACTTGAGTCGAGTCGAAAAGGTCGAATGGAATCAGAAACACTTGACTGGAGTCGAAAAGGGTCGAATGGAATGAGAAACACTTGAGTGGAGTCGAAAAGGGTCGAATGGAATCAGAAACACTTGAGTCGAGTCGAAAAGGGTCGAATGGAATCAGAAATACTTGACTGGAGTCGAAAAGTGTCGAATGGAATCAGAAACACCTGAGTCGAGTCGAAAAGGGTCGAATGGAATCAGAAACACTTGACTGGAGTCGAAAAGTGTCGAATGGAATCAGAAATGCTTGACTGGAGTCGAAAAGGGTCCAAAGGAATCAGAGACACTTGCCTGGAGTCGAAAGGGTCGAATAGAATCAGAAACACTTGACTGGGGTCGAAAAGGGTCGACTGGAATAAGAAACACTTGACTGGAGTCGAAAAGGGTCGAATGGAATCAGAAACACTTGAGTCGAGTCGAAAAGGGTCGAATGGAATCAGAAATACTTGAGTCGAGTCGAAAAGGGTCGAATGGAATCAGAAACACTTGACTGGATTCGAAATGGGTCGAATGGAATCAGAAACACTTGACTGGAGTCGAAAAGGGTCGAATGGAATCAGAAACACTTTACTGGAGTCGAAAAGGGTCCACAGGAATCAGAAACACTTGACTGGAGCCGAAAAGGGTCCAGAGGAATCAGAAAAACTTGACTGGAGTCAAAAAGGGTCGAATGGAATCAGAAACACTTGAGTCGAGTCGAAAAGGGTCGAATGGAATCAGAAACACTTGACTGGAGTCGAAAAGTGTCGAATGGAATCAGAAACACTAGAGTCGAATTGAAAAGGGTCGAATGGAATCAGAAACACTTGCCTGGCGTCGAAAAGGGTCGAATGGAATCAGAAACACTTGAGTCTATTCGAAAAGGGTCGAATGGAATCAGAAACACTTGACTGGAGTCGAAAAGGGTCGAAAGGAATCAGAAACACTTGACTGGGGTCGAAAAGGGTCCAAAGGATTCAGAAACACTTGACTGGAGTCGAAAAGGGTCGAATGGAATCAGAAACACTTGACTGGAGTCGAAAAGGGTCGAATGGAATCAGAAACACTTGACTGGAGTCGAAAAGGGTCGAATGGAATGAGAAACAGTTGAGTCGAGTCGAAAAGGGTCGAATGGAATCAGAAACACTTGAGTCGAGTCGAAAATGTTCGAATGGAATGAGAAACACTTGAGTCGATTCGAAAAGGGTCGAATGGAATCAGAAACACTTGACTGGATTCGAAAAGGGTCGAATGGAATCCGAAACACTTCACTGGAGTCGAAAAGGGTCGAATGGAATCAGAAACACTTGAGTCGAGTCGAAAAGGTCGAATGGAATCAGAAACACTTGACTGGAGTCGAAAAGGGTCGAATGGAATCAGAAACACTTGACTGGAGTCGAAAAGGGTCGAATGGAATCAGAAACACTTGACTGGAGTCGAAAAGGGTCCACAGGAATCAGAAACACTTGACTGGAGCCGAAAAGGGTCCAGAGGAATCAGAAACACTTGACTGGAGTCGAAAAGGGTCCAGAGGAATCAGAAACACTTGACTGGGGTCGAAAAGTGTCGAATGGAATCAGAAACACTTGAGTCGAGTCGAAAAGGGTCGAATGGAATCAGAAACACTTGACTGGAGTGTAAAAGGGTGGAATGGAATCAGAAACACTTAACTGGAGTCGAAAAGGGTCGAATGGAATCAGATACACATGAGTCGAGTCCAAAACGTTCGAATGGAATCAGAAACACTTGAGTGGAGTCGAAAAGGGTCGAATGGAATCGGAAACACTTGCCTGGAGTCGAAATTGGTCAAATGGATTCAGAAACACTTGAGTCGAGTCGAAAAGGTTCGAATGGAATCAGAAACACTTGAGTCGAGTCGAAAAGGGTCGAATGGAATCAGAAACACTTGAATGGAGTCGAAAAGGATCCAAAGGAATCAGAAACACTTGACTGGAGTGGACATAGGTCGAATGGAATCAGAAACACTTTACTGGAGTCAAAAAGGGTCGAATGGAATCAGAAACACTTGAGTCGAGTCGAAAATGTTCGAATGGAATGAGAAACACTTTAGTCGAGTCGAAAAGGGTCGAATGGAGTCAGAAACACTTGAGTCGAGTCGAAAAGGGTCGAATGGAATCAGAAACACTTGAGTCGAGTCGAAAAGGGTCGAATGGAATCAGAAACACTTGACTGGATTCGAAATGGGTCGAATGGAATCAGAAACACTTGACTGGAGTCGAAAAGGGTCGAATGGAATCAGAAACACTTGAGTCGAGTCGAAAAGGTCGAATGGAATCAGAAACACTTGACTGGAGTCGAAAAGGGTCGAATGGAATGAGAAACACTTGAGTGGAGTCGAAAAGGGTCGAATGGAATCAGAAACACTTGAGTCGAGTCGAAAAGGGTCGAATGGAATCAGAAATACTTGACTGGAGTCGAAAAGTGTCGAATGGAATCAGAAACACCTGAGTCGAGTCGAAAAGGGTCGAATGGAATCAGAAACACTTGACTGGAGTCGAAAAGTGTCGAATGGAATCAGAAATGCTTGACTGGAGTCGAAAAGGGTCCAAAGGAATCAGAGACACTTGCCTGGAGTCGAAAGGGTCGAATAGAATCAGAAACACTTGACTGGGGTCGAAAAGGGTCGACTGGAATAAGAAACACTTGACTGGAGTCGAAAAGGGTCGAATGGAATCAGAAACACTTTAGTCGAGTCGAAAAGGGTCGAATGGAATCAGAAACACTTGACTGGAGTCAAAAAGGGTCGAATCGAATCAGAAACACTTGACTGGAGTCGAAAAGGATCCAGAGGAATCAGAAACACTTGACTGGGTTCGAAAAGTGTCGAATGGAATCAGAAACACTTGAGTCGAGTCGAAAAGGGTCGAATGCAATCAGAAACACTTGACTGGAGTGTAAAAGGGTGGAATGGAATCAGAAACACTTGACTGGAGTCGAAAAGGGTCGAATGGAATCAGACACACTTGAGTCGAGTCCAAAAGGTTCGAATGGAATCAGAAACACTTGAGTCGAGTCGAAAAGGGTCGAATGGAATCGGAAACACTTGACTGGAGTCGAAAAGGGTCGAATGGAATCAGAAACACTTGACTGGAGGGTAAAAGGGTGGAATGGAATCAGAAACACTTGACTGGAGTCGGAAAGGGTCGAATGGAATCAGAAACACTTGACTGGAGTCTAAAAGGGTCGAATGGAATCAGACACACTTGAGTCGAGTCGAAAAGGGTCGAATGGAATAGAAACACTTGACTGGAGTCGAAAAGGGTTGAATGAAATCAGAAACACTTGACTGGAGTCGAAAAGGGTCGAATGGAATCAGACACACTTGAGTCGAGTCGAAAAGGGTCGAATGGAATAGAAACACTTGAATGGAGTCGAAAAGGATCCAAAGGAATCAGAAACACTTGACTGGAGTGGACATAGGTCGAATGGAATCAGAAACACTTGACTGGAGTCAAAAAGGGTCGAATGGAATCAGAAACACTTGAGTCGAGTCGAAAATGTTCGAATGGAATGAGAAACACTTTAGTCGAGTCGAAAAGGGTCAAATGGAATCAGAAACACTTGAGTCGAGTAGAAAAGGTTCGAATGGAATCAGAAACACTTGAGTCGAGTCGAAAAGGGTCGAATGGAATCAGAAACACTTGAGTCGAGTCGAAAATGGTCGAATGGAATCAGAAACACTTGACTGGAGTCGCAAAGGGTCGAATGGAATCAGAAACGCTTGACTGGAGTCGAAAAGGGTCCAAAGGAATCAGAGACACTTGACTGGAGTCGAAAGGGTCGAATAGAATCAGAAACACTTGACTGGGGTCGAAAAGGGTCGAATGGAATAAGAAACACTTGACTGGAGTCGAAAAGGGTCGAATGGATCAGAAACACTTTAGTCGAGTCGAAAAGGGTCGAATGGAATCAGAAACACTTGACTGGAGTCGAAAAGGGTCGAATGGAATCAGAAACACTTGACTGGAGTCAAAAAGGGTCAAATGGAATCAGAAACACTTGACTGGAGTCGAAAAGCGTCCAGAGGAATCAGAAACACTGGACTGGGGTCGAAAAGTGTCGAATGGAATCAAAACACTTGAGTCGAGTCGAACACGATCGAATGGAATCAGAAACACTTGACTGGAGTCGAAAAGGGTCGAATGGAATCAGAAACACTTGACTGGAGTCGAAAAGGGTCCAAAGGATTCAGAGACACTTGACGGGAGTCGAGAAGGGTCGAATAGAATCAGAAACACTTGAGTCGAGTCGGAAAGGGTCGAATGGAATCAGAAACACTTGAGTCGAGTCGAAAAGCGTCGAATGGAATCAGAAACACTTGAATGGAGTCGCGAAGGGTCGAATGGAATCAGAAACACTTGACTGGAGTCGAAAAGGGTCGAATGGAATCAGAAACACTTGACTGGAGTTGAAAAGGGTCCAAAGGATTCAGAGACACTTGACGGGAGTCGAGAAGGGTCGAATAGAATCAGAAACACTTGACTGGAGTCGAAAAGGGTCGAATGGAATAAGAAACACTTGACTGGAGTCGAAAAGGTTCGAATGGAATCAGAAACACTTTAGTCGAGTCGAAAAGGGTCGAATGGAATCAGAAACACTTGACTGGAGTCGAAAAGGGTCGAATGGAATCAGAAACACTTGAGTCGAGTTGAAAAGGGTCGAATGGAATCAGAAACACATGCGTCGAGTCGAAAAGGGTCGAATGGAATCAGAAACACTTGAATCGAGTCTAAAAGGGTCGAATGGAATCAGAAACACTTGACTGGATTCGAGAAGGGTCGAATGGAATCAGAAACACTTGACTGGAGTCGAAAAGGGTCCAAAGGATTCAGAAACACTTGACTGGAGTCGAAAAGGGTCCAGAGGAATCAGAAACACTTGACTGGGTTCGAAAAGTGTCGAATGGAATCAGAAACACTTTAGTCGAGTCGAAAAGGGTCGAATGGAATCAGAAACACTTGACTGGAGTGTAAAAGGGTGGAATGGAATCAGAAACACTTAACTGGAGTCGAAAAGGGTCGAATGGAATCAGATACACATGAGTCGAGTCCAAAACGTTCGAATGGAATCAGGAACACTTGAGTGGAGTCGAAAAGGGTCGAATGGAATCGAAAACACTTGCCTGGAGTCGAAATTGGTCAAATGGATTCAGAAACACTTGAGTCGAGTCGAAAAGGTTCGAATGGAATCAGAAACACTTGAGTCGAGTCGAAAAGGGTCGAATGGAATCAGAAACACTTGAATGGAGTCGAAAAGGATCCAAAGGAATCAGAAACACTTGACTGGAGTGGACATAGGTCGAATGGAATCAGAAACACTTTACTGGAGTCAAAAAGGGTCGAATGGAATCAGAAACACTTGAGTCGAGTCGAAAATGTTCGAATGGAATGAGAAACACTTTAGTCGAGTCGAAAAGGGTCGAATGGAGTCAGAAACACTTGAGTCGAGTCGAAAAGGGTCGAATGGAATCAGAAACACTTGAGTCGAGTCGAAAAGGGTCGAATGGAATCAGAAACACTTGACTGGATTCGAAATGGGTCGAATGGAATCAGAAACACTTGACTGGAGTCGAAAAGGGTCGAATGGAATCAGAAACACTTGAGTCGAGTCGAAAAGGTCGAATGGAATCAGAAACACTTGACTGGAGTCGAAAAGGGTCGAATGGAATGAGAAACACTTGAGTGGAGTCGAAAAGGGTCGAATGGAATCAAAAACACTTGAGTCGAGTCGAAAAGGGTCGAATGGAATCAGAAATACTTGACTGGAGTCGAAAAGTGTCGAATGGAATCAGAAACACCTGAGTCGAGTCGAAAAGGGTCGAATGGAATCAGAAACACTTGACTGGAGTCGAAAAGTGTCGAATGGAATCAGAAATGCTTGACTGGAGTCGAAAAGGGTCCAAAGGAATCAGAGACACTTGCCTGGAGTCGAAAGGGTCGAATAGAATCAGAAACACTTGACTGGGGTCGAAAAGGGTCGACTGGAATAAGAAACACTTGACTGGAGTCGAAAAGGGTCGAATGGAATCAGAAACACTTGAGTCGAGTCGAAAAGGGTCGAATGGAATCAGAAATACTTGAGTCGAGTCGAAAAGGGTCGAATGGAATCAGAAACACTTGACTGGATTCGAAATGGGTCGAATGGAATCAGAAACACTTGACTGGAGTCGAAAAGGGTCGAATGGAATCAGAAACACTTTACTGGAGTCGAAAAGGGTCCACAGGAATCAGAAACACTTGACTGGAGCCGAAAAGGGTCCAGAGGAATCAGAAAAACTTGACTGGAGTCAAAAAGGGTCGAATGGAATCAGAAACACTTGAGTCGAGTCGAAAAGGGTCGAATGGAATCAGAAACACTTGACTGGAGTCGAAAAGTGTCGAATGGAATCAGAAACACTAGAGTCGAATTGAAAAGGGTCGAATGGAATCAGAAACACTTGCCTGGCGTCGAAAAGGGTCGAATGGAATCAGAAACACTTGAGTCTATTCGAAAAGGGTCGAATGGAATCAGAAACACTTGACTGGAGTCGAAAAGGGTCGAAAGGAATCAGAAACACTTGACTGGGGTCGAAAAGGGTCCAAAGGATTCAGAAACACTTGACTGGAGTCGAAAAGGGTCGAATGGAATCAGAAACACTTGACTGGAGTCGAAAAGGGTCGAATGGAATCAGAAACACTTGACTGGAGTCGAAAAGGGTCGAATGGAATGAGAAACAGTTGAGTCGAGTCGAAAAGGGTCGAATGGAATCAGAAACACTTGAGTCGAGTCGAAAATGTTCGAATGGAATGAGAAACACTTGAGTCGATTCGAAAAGGGTCGAATGGAATCAGAAACACTTGACTGGATTCGAAAAGGGTCGAATGGAATCCGAAACACTTCACTGGAGTCGAAAAGGGTCGAATGGAATCAGAAACACTTGAGTCGAGTCGAAAAGGTCGAATGGAATCAGAAACACTTGACTGGAGTCGAAAAGGGTCGAATGGAATCAGAAACACTTGACTGGAGTCGAAAAGGGTCGAATGGAATCAGAAACACTTGACTGGAGTCGAAAAGGGTCCACAGGAATCAGAAACACTTGACTGGAGCCGAAAAGGGTCCAGAGGAATCAGAAACACTTGACTGGAGTCGAAAAGGGTCCAGAGGAATCAAAAACACTTGACTGGGGTCGAAAAGTGTCGAATGGAATCAGAAACACTTGAGTCGAGTCGAAAAGGGTCGAATGGAATCTGAAACACTTGACTGGAGTGTAAAAGGGTGGAATGGAATCAGAAACACTTAACTGGAGTCGAAAAGGGTCGAATGGAATCAGATACACATGAGTCGAGTCCAAAACGTTCGAATGGAATCAGAAACACTTGAGTGGAGTCGAAAAGGGTCGAATGGAATCGGAAACACTTGCCTGGAGTCGAAATTGGTCAAATGGATTCAGAAACACTTGAGTCGAGTCGAAAAGGTTCGAATGGAATCAGAAACACTTGAGTCGAGTCGAAAAGGGTCGAATGGAATCAGAAACACTTGAATGGAGTCGAAAAGGATCCAAAGGAATCAGAAACACTTGACTGGAGTGGACATAGGTCGAATGGAATCAGAAACACTTTACTGGAGTCAAAAAGGGTCGAATGGAATCAGAAACACTTGAGTCGAGTCGAAAATGTTCGAATGGAATGAGAAACACTTTAGTCGAGTCGAAAAGGGTCGAATGGAGTCAGAAACACTTGAGTCGAGTCGAAAAGGGTCGAATGGAATCAGAAACACTTGAGTCGAGTCGAAAAGGGTCGAATGGAATCAGAAACACTTGACTGGATTCGAAATGGGTCGAATGGAATCAGAAACACTTGACTGGAGTCGAAAAGGGTCGAATGGAATCAGAAACACTTGAGTCGAGTCGAAAAGGTCGAATGGAATCAGAAACACTTGACTGGAGTCGAAAAGGGTCGAATGGAATGAGAAACACTTGAGTGGAGTCGAAAAGGGTCGAATGGAATCAGAAACACTTGAGTCGAGTCGAAAAGGGTCGAATGGAATCAGAAATACTTGACTGGAGTCGAAAAGTGTCGAATGGAATCAGAAACACCTGAGTCGAGTCGAAAAGGGTCGAATGGAATCAGAAACACTTGACTGGAGTCGAAAAGTGTCGAATGGAATCAGAAATGCTTGACTGGAGTCGAAAAGGGTCCAAAGGAATCAGAGACACTTGCCTGGAGTCGAAAGGGTCGAATAGAATCAGAAACACTTGACTGGGGTCGAAAAGGGTCGACTGGAATAAGAAACACTTGACTGGAGTCGAAAAGGGTCGAATGGAATCAGAAACACTTTAGTCGAGTCGAAAAGGGTCGAATGGAATCAGAAACACTTGACTGGAGTCAAAAAGGGTCGAATCGAATCAGAAACACTTGACTGGAGTCGAAAAGGATCCAGAGGAATCAGAAACACTTGACTGGGTTCGAAAAGTGTCGAATGGAATCAGAAACACTTGAGTCGAGTCGAAAAGGGTCGAATGCAATCAGAAACACTTGACTGGAGTGTAAAAGGGTGGAATGGAATCAGAAACACTTGACTGGAGTCGAAAAGGGTCGAATGGAATCAGACACACTTGAGTCGAGTCCAAAAGGTTCGAATGGAATCAGAAACACTTGAGTCGAGTCGAAAAGGGTCGAATGGAATCGGAAACACTTGACTGGAGTCGAAAAGGGTCGAATGGAATCAGAAACACTTGACTGGAGGGTAAAAGGGTGGAATGGAATCAGAAACACTTGACTGGAGTCGGAAAGGGTCGAATGGAATCAGAAACACTTGACTGGAGTCTAAAAGGGTCGAATGGAATCAGACACACTTGAGTCGAGTCGAAAAGGGTCGAATGGAATAGAAACACTTGACTGGAGTCGAAAAGGGTTGAATGAAATCAGAAACACTTGACTGGAGTCGAAAAGGGTCGAATGGAATCAGACACACTTGAGTCGAGTCGAAAAGGGTCGAATGGAATAGAAACACTTGAATGGAGTCGAAAAGGATCCAAAGGAATCAGAAACACTTGACTGGAGTGGACATAGGTCGAATGGAATCAGAAACACTTGACTGGAGTCAAAAAGGGTCGAATGGAATCAGAAACACTTGAGTCGAGTCGAAAATGTTCGAATGGAATGAGAAACACTTTAGTCGAGTCGAAAAGGGTCAAATGGAATCAGAAACACTTGAGTCGAGTAGAAAAGGTTCGAATGGAATCAGAAACACTTGAGTCGAGTCGAAAAGGGTCGAATGGAATCAGAAACACTTGAGTCGAGTCGAAAATGGTCGAATGGAATCAGAAACACTTGACTGGAGTCGCAAAGGGTCGAATGGAATCAGAAACGCTTGACTGGAGTCGAAAAGGGTCCAAAGGAATCAGAGACACTTGACTGGAGTCGAAAGGGTCGAATAGAATCAGAAACACTTGACTGGGGTCGAAAAGGGTCGAATGGAATAAGAAACACTTGACTGGAGTCGAAAAGGGTCGAATGGATCAGAAACACTTTAGTCGAGTCGAAAAGGGTCGAATGGAATCAGAAACACTTGACTGGAGTCGAAAAGGGTCGAATGGAATCAGAAACACTTGACTGGAGTCAAAAAGGGTCAAATGGAATCAGAAACACTTGACTGGAGTCGAAAAGCGTCCAGAGGAATCAGAAACACTGGACTGGGGTCGAAAAGTGTCGAATGGAATCAAAACACTTGAGTCGAGTCGAACACGATCGAATGGAATCAGAAACACTTGACTGGAGTCGAAAAGGGTCGAATGGAATCAGAAACACTTGACTGGAGTCGAAAAGGGTCCAAAGGATTCAGAGACACTTGACGGGAGTCGAGAAGGGTCGAATAGAATCAGAAACACTTGAGTCGAGTCGGAAAGGGTCGAATGGAATCAGAAACACTTGAGTCGAGTCGAAAAGCGTCGAATGGAATCAGAAACACTTGAATGGAGTCGAGAAGGGTCGAATGGAATCAGAAACACTTGACTGGAGTCGAAAAGGGTCGAATGGAATCAGAAACACTTGACTGGAGTTGAAAAGGGTCCAAAGGATTCAGAGACACTTGACGGGAGTCGAGAAGGGTCGAATAGAATCAGAAACACTTGACTGGAGTCGAAAAGGGTCGAATGGAATAAGAAACACTTGACTGGAGTCGAAAAGGTTCGAATGGAATCAGAAACACTTTAGTCGAGTCGAAAAGGGTCGAATGGAATCAGAAACACTTGACTGGAGTCGAAAAGGGTCGAATGGAATCAGAAACACTTGAGTCGAGTTGAAAAGGGTCGAATGGAATCAGAAACACATGCGTCGAGTCGAAAAGGGTCGAATGGAATCAGAAACACTTGAATCGAGTCTAAAAGGGTCGAATGGAATCAGAAACACTTGACTGGATTCGAGAAGGGTCGAATGGAATCAGAAACACTTGACTGGAGTCGAAAAGGGTCCAAAGGATTCAGAAACACTTGACTGGAGTCGAAAAGGGTCGAATGGAATCAGAAACACTTGAGTCGAGTCGAAAAGGGTCGAATGGAATCAGAAACACTTGACTGGAGTCGAAAAGGGTCGAATGGAATCACAAACACTTCAGTCGAGTCGAAAAGTGTCGAATGGAATCAGAAACACTTGAATGGAGTCGAAAAAGATCCAAAGGAATCAGAAACACTTGACTGGATTCGAAATAGGTCGAATGGAATCAGAAAAACTTGACTGGAGTCAAAAAGGGTCGAATGGAATGAGAAACACTTGAGTGGAGTCGAAAAGGGTCGAATGGAATCAGAAACACTTGACTGGAGTCGAAAAGTGTCGAATGGAATCAGAAACACTTGAGTCCTATTGAAAAGGGTCGAATGGAATCAGAAACACTTGCCTGGCGTCGAAAATGGTCGAATGGAATCAGAAACACTTGAGTCTATTCGAAAAGGGTCGAATGGAATCAGAAACACTTGACTGGAGTCGAAAAGGGTCGAAAGGAATCAGAAACACTTGACTGGAGTCGAAAAGGTTCCAAAGGATTCAGAAACACTTGACTGGAGTCGAAAAGGGTCGAATGGAATCAGAAACACTTGAGTCCTATTGAAAAGGGTCGAATGGAATCAGAAACACTTGACTGGAGTCGAAAAGGGTCGAATGGAATCAGAAACACTTGAGTCGAGTCGAAAAGGGTCGAATGGAATCAGAAACACTTGAGTCGAGTCGAAAATGTTCGAATGGAATGAGAAACACTTGAGTCGAGTCGAAAAGGGTCGAATGGAATCAGAAACACTTGACTGGATTCGAAAAGGGTCGAATGGAATCAGAAACACTTGAGTCGAGTCGAAAAGGGTCGAATGGAATCAGAAATACTTTTGTCGAGTCGAAAAGGGTCGAATGGAATCAGAAACACTTGACTGGATTCGAAATGGGTCGAATGGAATCAGAAACACTTGACTGGAGTCGAAAAGGGTCGAATGGAATCAGAAACACTTGAGTCGAGTCGAAAAGGTCGAATGGAATCAGAAACACTTGACTGGAGTCGAAAAGGGTCGAATGGAATGAGAAACACTTGAGTGGAGTCGAAAAGGGTCGAATGGAATCAGAAACACTTGACTGGATTCGAAAAGGGTCCACAGGAATCAGAAACACTTGACTGGAGTCGAAAAGGGTCCAGAGGAATCAGAAACACTTGACTGGAGTCGAAAAGGGTCCAGAGGAATCAGAAACACTTGACTGGGGTCGAAAAGTGTCGAATGGAATCAGAAACACTTGAGTCGAGTCGAAAAGGGTCGAATGGAATCAGAAACACTTGACTGGAGTGTAAAAGGGTGGAATGGAATCAGAAACACTTGAGTGGAGTCGAAAAGGGTCGAATGGAATCAGACACACATGAGTCGAGTCAAAAAGGGTCGAATGGAATCGGAAACACTTGCCTGGAGTCGAAATTGGTCAAATGGATTCAGAAACACTTGAGTCGAGTCGAAAAGGGTCGAATGGAATCAGAAACACTTGAGTCGAGTCGAAAAGGGTCGAATGGAATCAGAAACACTCGAGTCGAATTGAAAAGGGTCGAATGGAATCAGAAACACTTGAGTCGAGTCGAAAAGGGTCGAATGGAATCAGAAACACTTGACTGGATTCGAAAAGGGTCGAATGGAATCAGAAACACTTGAGTCGAGTCGAAAAGGGTCGAATGGAATCAGAAATACTTTTGTCGAGTCGAAAAGGGTCGAATGGAATCAGAAACACTTGACTGGATTCGAAATGGGTCGAATGGAATCAGAAACACTTGACTGGAGTCGAAAAGGGTCGAATGGAATCAGAAACACTTGAGTCGAGTCGAAAAGGTCGAATGGAATCAGAAACACTTGACTGGAGTCGAAAAGGGTCGAATGGAATCAGAAACACTTGAGTCGAGTCAAAAAGGGTCGAATGGAATCAGAAACACTTGAGTCGAGTTGAAAATGTTCGAATGGAATGAGAAACACTTGAGTCGAGTCGAAAAGGGTCGAATGGAATCAGAAACACTTGACTGGAGTCGAAAAGGGTCCACAGGAATCAGAAACACTTGACTGGAGTCGAAAAGGGTCCAGAGGAATCAGAAACACTTGACTGGAGTCGAAAAGGGTCCGGAGGAATCAGAAACACTTGACTGGGGTCGAAAAGGGTCGAAAGGAATCAGAAACACTTGACTGGGGTCGAAAAGGGTCCAAAGGATTCAGAAACACTTGACTGGAGTCGAAAAGGGTCGAATGGAATCAGAAACACTTGACTGGAGTCGAAAAGGGTCGAAAGGAATCAGAAACACTTGACTGGGGTCGAAAAGGGTCCAAAGGATTCAGAAACACTTGACTGGAGTCGAAAAGGGTCGAATGGAATCAGAAACACTTGACTGGAGTCGAAAAGGGTCGAATGGAATCAGAAACACTTGACTGGAGTCGAAAAGGGTCGAATGGAATGAGAAACAGTTGAGTCGAGTCGAAAAGGGTCGAATGGAATCAGAAACACTTG
This sequence comes from Vulpes vulpes, assembly GCF_048418805.1. NCBI lineage: Eukaryota > Metazoa > Chordata > Mammalia > Carnivora > Canidae > Vulpes > Vulpes vulpes. Next base: position 668,640 of record NC_132782.1, read on the forward strand.
AGTCGAGTCGAAAATGTTCGAATGGAATGAGAAACACTTGAGTCGATTCGAAAAGGGTCGAATGGAATCAGAAACACTTGACTGGATTCGAAAAGGGTCGAATGGAATCCGAAACACTTCACTGGAGTCGAAAAGGGTCGAATGGAATCAGAAACACTTGAGTCGAGTCGAAAAGGTCGAATGGAATCAGAAACACTTGACTGGAGTCGAAAAGGGTCGAATGGAATCAGAAACACTTGACTGGAGTCGAAAAGGGTCGAATGGAATCAGAAACACTTGACTGGAGTCGAAAAGGGTCCACAGGAATCAGAAACACTTGACTGGAGCCGAAAAGGGTCCAGAGGAATCAGAAACACTTGACTGGAGTCGAAAAGGGTCCAGAGGAATCAGAAACACTTGACTGGGGTCGAAAAGTGTCGAATGGAATCAGAAACACTTGAGTCGAGTCGAAAAGGGTCGAATGGAATCAGAAACACTTGACTGGAGTGTAAAAGGGTGGAATGGAATCAGAAACACTTAACTGGAGTCGAAAAGGGTCGAATGGAATCAGATACACATGAGTCGAGTCCAAAACGTTCGAATGGAATCAGAAACACTTGAGTGGAGTCGAAAAGGGTCGAATGGAATCGGAAACACTTGCCTGGAGTCGAAATTGGTCAAATGGATTCAGAAACACTTGAGTCGAGTCGAAAAGGTTCGAATGGAATCAGAAACACTTGAGTCGAGTCGAAAAGGGTCGAATGGAATCAGAAACACTTGAATGGAGTCGAAAAGGATCCAAAGGAATCAAAAACACTTGACTGGAGTGGACATAGGTCGAATGGAATCAGAAACACTTTACTGGAGTCAAAAAGGGTCGAATGGAATCAGAAACACTTGAGTCGAGTCGAAAATGTTCGAATGGAATGAGAAACACTTTAGTCGAGTCGAAAAGGGTCGAATGGAGTCAGAAACACTTGAGTCGAGTCGAAAAGGGTCGAATGGAATCAGAAACACTTGAGTCGAGTCGAAAAGGGTCGAATGGAATCAGAAACACTTGACTGGATTCGAAATGGGTCGAATGGAATCAGAAACACTTGACTGGAGTCGAAAAGGGTCGAATGGAATCAGAAACACTTGAGTCGAGTCGAAAAGGTCGAATGGAATCAGAAACACTTGACTGGAGTCGAAAAGGGTCGAATGGAATGAGAAACACTTGAGTGGAGTCGAAAAGGGTCGAATGGAATCAGAAACACTTGAGTCGAGTCGAAAAGGGTCGAATGGAATCAGAAATACTTGACTGGAGTCGAAAAGTGTCGAATGGAATCAGAAACACCTGAGTCGAGTCGAAAAGGGTCGAATGGAATCAGAAACACTTGACTGGAGTCGAAAAGTGTCGAATGGAATCAGAAATGCTTGACTGGAGTCGAAAAGGGTCCAAAGGAATCAGAGACACTTGCCTGGAGTCGAAAGGGTCGAATAGAATCAGAATCACTTGACTGGGGTCGAAAAGGGTCGACTGGAATAAGAAACACTTGACTGGAGTCGAAAAGGGTCGAATGGAATCAGAAACACTTGAGTCGAGTCGAAAAGGGTCGAATGGAATCAGAAATACTTGAGTCGAGTCGAAAAGGGTCGAATGGAATCAGAAACACTTGACTGGATTCGAAATGGGTCGAATGGAATCAGAAACACTTGACTGGAGTCGAAAAGGGTCGAATGGAATCAGAAACACTTTACTGGAGTCGAAAAGGGTCCACAGGAATCAGAAACACTTGACTGGAGCCGAAAAGGGTCCAGAGGAATCAGAAAAACTTGACTGGAGTCAAAAAGGGTCGAATGGAATCAGAAACACTTGAGTCGAGTCGAAAAGGGTCGAATGGAATCAGAAACACTTGACTGGAGTCGAAAAGTGTCGAATGGAATCAGAAACACTAGAGTCGAATTGAAAAGGGTCGAATGGAATCAGAAACACTTGCCTGGCGTCGAAAAGGGTCGAATGGAATCAGAAACACTTGAGTCTATTCGAAAAGGGTCGAATGGAATCAGAAACACTTGACTGGAGTCGAAAAGGGTCGAAAGGAATCAGAAACACTTGACTGGGGTCGAAAAGGGTCCAAAGGATTCAGAAACACTTGACTGGAGTCGAAAAGGGTCGAATGGAATCAGAAACACTTGACTGGAGTCGAAAAGGGTCGAATGGAATCAGAAACACTTGACTGGAGTCGAAAAGGGTCGAATGGAATGAGAAACAGTTGAGTCGAGTCGAAAAGGGTCGAATGGAATCAGAAACACTTGAGTCGAGTCGAAAATGTTCGAATGGAATGAGAAACACTTGAGTCGATTCGAAAAGGGTCGAATGGAATCAGAAACACTTGACTGGATTCGAAAAGGGTCGAATGGAATCCGAAACACTTCACTGGAGTCGAAAAGGGTCGAATGGAATCAGAAACACTTGAGTCGAGTCGAAAAGGTCGAATGGAATCAGAAACACTTGACTGGAGTCGAAAAGGGTCGAATGGAATCAGAAACACTTGACTGGAGTCGAAAAGGGTCGAATGGAATCAGAAACACTTGACTGGAGTCGAAAAGGGTCCACAGGAATCAGAAACACTTGACTGGAGCCGAAAAGGGTCCAGAGGAATCAGAAACACTTGACTGGAGTCGAAAAGGGTCCAGAGGAATCAGAAACACTTGACTGGGGTCGAAAAGTGTCGAATGGAATCAGAAACACTTGAGTCGAGTCGAAAAGGGTCGAATGGAATCAGAAACACTTGACTGGAGTGTAAAAGGGTGGAATGGAATCAGAAACACTTAACTGGAGTCGAAAAGGGTCGAATGGAATCAGATACACATGAGTCGAGTCCAAAACGTTCGAATGGAATCAGAAACACTTGAGTGGAGTCGAAAAGGGTCGAATGGAATCGGAAACACTTGCCTGGAGTCGAAATTGGTCAAATGGATTCAGAAACACTTGAGTCGAGTCGAAAAGGTTCGAATGGAATCAGAAACACTTGAGTCGAGTCGAAAAGGGTCGAATGGAATCAGAAACACTTGAATGGAGTCGAAAAGGATCCAAAGGAATCAGAAACACTTGACTGGAGTGGACATAGGTCGAATGGAATCAGAAACACTTTACTGGAGTCAAAAAGGGTCGAATGGAATCAGAAACACTTGAGTCGAGTCGAAAATGTTCGAATGGAATGAGAAACACTTTAGTCGAGTCGAAAAGGGTCGAATGGAGTCAGAAACACTTGAGTCGAGTCGAAAAGGGTCGAATGGAATCAGAAACACTTGAGTCGAGTCGAAAAGGGTCGAATGGAATCAGAAACACTTGACTGGATTCGAAAAGGGTCGAATGGAATCAGAAACACTTGACTGGAGTCGAAAAGGGTCGAATGGAATCAGAAACACTTGAGTCGAGTCGAAAAGGTCGAATGGAATCAGAAACACTTGACTGGAGTCGAAAAGGGTCGAATGGAATGAGAAACACTTGAGTGGAGTCGAAAAGGGTCGAATGGAATCAGAAACACTTGAGTCGAGTCGAAAAGGGTCGAATGGAATCAGAAATACTTGACTGGAGTCGAAAAGTGTCGAATGGAATCAGAAACACCTGAGTCGAGTCGAAAAGGGTCGAATGGAATCAGAAACACTTGACTGGAGTCGAAAAGTGTCGAATGGAATCAGAAATGCTTGACTGGAGTCGAAAAGGGTCCAAAGGAATCAGAGACACTTGCCTGGAGTCGAAAGGGTCGAATAGAATCAGAAACACTTGACTGGGGTCGAAAAGGGTCGACTGGAATAAGAAACACTTGACTGGAGTCGAAAAGGGTCGAATGGAATCAGAAACACTTGAGTCGAGTCGAAAAGGGTCGAATGGAATCAGAAACACTTGACTGGAGTCAAAAAGGGTCGAATCGAATCAGAAACACTTGACTGGAGTCGAAAAGGATCCAGAGGAATCAGAAACACTTGACTGGGTTCGAAAAGTGTCAAATGGAATCAGAAACACTTGAGTCGAGTCGAAAAGGGTCGAATGCAATCAGAAACACTTGACTGGAGTGTAAAAGGGTGGAATGGAATCAGAAACACTTGACTGGAGTCGAAAAGGGTCGAATGGAATCAGACACACTTGAGTCGAGTCCAAAAGGTTCGAATGGAATCAGAAACACTTGAGTCGAGTCGAAAAGGGTCGAATGGAATCGGAAACACTTGACTGGAGTCGAAAAGGGTCGAATGGAATCAGAAACACTTGACTGGAGGGTAAAAGGGTGGAATGGAATCAGAAACACTTGACTGGAGTCGGAAAGGGTCGAATGGAATCAGAAACACTTGACTGGAGTCTAAAAGGGTCGAATGGAATCAGACACACTTGAGTCGAGTCGAAAAGGGTCGAATGGAATAGAAACACTTGACTGGAGTCGAAAAGGGTTGAATGAAATCAGAAACACTTGACTGGAGTCGAAAAGGGTCGAATGGAATCAGACACACTTGAGTCGAGTCGAAAAGGGTCGAATGGAATAGAAACACTTGAATGGAGTCGAAAAGGATCCAAAGGAATCAGAAACACTTGACTGGAGTGGACATAGGTCGAATGGAATCAGAAACACTTGACTGGAGTCAAAAAGGGTCGAATGGAATCAGAAACACTTGAGTCGAGTCGAAAATGTTCGAATGGAATGAGAAACACTTTAGTCGAGTCGAAAAGGGTCAAATGGAATCAGAAACACTTGAGTCGAGTAGAAAAGGTTCGAATGGAATCAGAAACACTTGAGTCGAGTCGAAAAGGGTCGAATGGAATCAGAAACACTTGAGTCGAGTCGAAAATGGTCGAATGGAATCAGAAACACTTGACTGGAGTCGCAAAGGGTCGAATGGAATCAGAAACGCTTGACTGGAGTCGAAAAGGGTCCAAAGGAATCAGAGACACTTGACTGGAGTCGAAAGGGTCGAATAGAATCAGAAACACTTGACTGGGGTCGAAAAGGGTCGAATGGAATAAGAAACACTTGACTGGAGTCGAAAAGGGTCGAATGGATCAGAAACACTTTAGTCGAGTCGAAAAGGGTCGAATGGAATCAGAAACACTTGACTGGAGTCGAAAAGGGTCGAATGGAATCAGAAACACTTGACTGGAGTCAAAAAGGGTCAAATGGAATCAGAAACACTTGACTGGAGTCGAAAAGCGTCCAGAGGAATCAGAAACACTGGACTGGGGTCGAAAAGTGTCGAATGGAATCAAAACACTTGAGTCGAGTCGAACACGATCGAATGGAATCAGAAACACTTGACTGGAGTCGAAAAGGGTCGAATGGAATCAGAAACATTTGACTGGAGTCGAAAAGGGTCCAAAGGATTCAGAGACACTTGACGGGAGTCGAGAAGGGTCGAATAGAATCAGAAACACTTGAGTCGAGTCGGAAAGGGTCGAATGGAATCAGAAACACTTGAGTCGAGTCGAAAAGCGTCGAATGGAATCAGAAACACTTGAATGGAGTCGAGAAGGGTCGAATGGAATCAGAAACACTTGACTGGAGTCGAAAAGGGTCGAATGGAATCAGAAACACTTGACTGGAGTTGAAAAGGGTCCAAAGGATTCAGAGACACTTGACGGGAGTCGAGAAGGGTCGAATAGAATCAGAAACACTTGACTGGAGTCGAAAAGGGTCGAATGGAATAAGAAACACTTGACTGGAGTCGAAAAGGTTCGAATGGAATCAGAAACACTTTAGTCGAGTCGAAAAGGGTCGAATGGAATCAGAAACACTTGACTGGAGTCGAAAAGGGTCGAATGGAATCAGAAACACTTGAGTCGAGTCGAAAAGGGTCGAATGGAATCAGAAATACTTTTGTCGAGTCGAAAAGGGTCGAATGGAATCAGAAACACTTGACTGGATTCGAAATGGGTCGAATGGAATCAGAAACACTTGACTGGAGTCGAAAAGGGTCGAATGGAATCAGAAACACTTGAGTCGAGTCGAAAAGGTCGAATGGAATCAGAAACACTTGACTGGAGTCGAAAAGGGTCGAATGGAATCAGAAACACTTGAGTCGAGTCGAAAAGGGTCGAATGGAATCAGAAACACTTGAGTCGAATTGAAAAGGGTCGAATGGAATCAGAAACACTTGCCTGGCGTTGAAAAGGGTCGAATGGAATCAGAAACACTTGAGTCTATTCGAAAAGGGTCGAATGGAATCAGAAACACTTGACTGGAGTCGAAAAGGGTCGAAAGGAATCAGAAACACTTGACTGGAGTCGAAAAGGGTCCAAAGGATTCAGAAACACTTGACTGGAGTCGAAAAGGGTCGAATGGAATCAGAAACACTTGACTGGAGTCGAAAAGGGTCGAATGGAATCAGAAACACTTGACTGGAGTCGAAAAGGGTCGAATGGAATCAGAAACACTTGAGTCGAGTCAAAAAGGGTCGAATGGAATCAGAAACACTTGAGTCGAGTTGAAAATGTTCGAATGGAATGAGAAACACTTGAGTCGAGTCGAAAAGGGTCGAATGGAATCAGAAACACTTGACTGGAGTCGAAAAGGGTCCACAGGAATCAGAAACACTTGACTGGAGTCGAAAAGGGTCCAGAGGAATCAGAAACACTTGACTGGAGTCGAAAAGGGTCCGGAGGAATCAGAAACACTTGACTGGGGTCGAAAAGTGTCGAATGGAATCAGAAACACTTGAGTCGAGTCGAAAAGGGTCGAATGGAATCAGAAACACTTGACTGGAGTGTAAAAGGGTGGAATGGAATCAGAAACACTTGACTGGAGTCGAAAAGGGTCGAATGGAATCAGACACACATGAGTCGAGTCCAAAAGGTTCGAATGGAATCAGAAACACTTGAGTCGAGTCGAAAAGGGTCGAATGGAATCGGAAACACTTGCCTGGAGTCGAAATTGGTCAAATGGATTCAGAAACACTTGAGTCGAGTCGAAAAGGGTCGAATGGAATCAGAAACACTTGAGTCGAGTCGAAAAGGGTCGAATGGAATCAGAAACACTTGAATGGAGTCGAAAAGGATCCAAAGGAATCAGAAACACTTGACTGGAGTGGACATAGGTCGAATGGAATCAGAAACACTTGACTGGAGTCAAAAAGGGTCGAATGGAATCAGAAACACTTGAGTCGAGTCGAAAATGTTCGAATGGAATGAGAAACACTTTAGTCGAGTTGAAAAAGGTCGAATGGAGTCAGAAACACTTGAGTCGAGTCGAAAAGGGTCGAATGGAATCAGAAACACTTGAGTCGAGTCGAAAAGGGTCGAATGGAATCAGAAACACTTGACTGGATTCGAAATGGGTCGAATGGAATCAGGAACACTTGACTGGAGTCGAAAAGGGTCGAATGGAATCAGAAACACTTGAGTCGAGTCGAAAAGGTCGAATGGAATCAGAAACACTTGACTGGAGTCGAAAAGTGTCGAATGGAATCAGAAACACTAGAGTCGAATTGAAAAGGGTCGAATGGAATCAGAAACACTTGCCTGGCGTCGAAAAGGGTCGAATGGAATCAGAAACACTTGAGTCTATTCGAAAAGGGTCGAATGGAATCAGAAACACTTGACTGGAGTCGAAAAGGGTCGAAAGGAATCAGAAACACTTGACTGGGGTCGAAAAGGGTCCAAAGGATTCAGAAACACTTGACTGGAGTCGAAAAGGGTCGAATGGAATCAGAAACACTTGACTGGAGTCGAAAAGGGTCGAATGGAATCAGAAACACTTGACTGGAGTCGAAAAGGGTCGAATGGAATGAGAAACAGTTGAGTCGAGTCGAAAAGGGTCGAATGGAATCAGAAAAACTTGAGTCGAGTCGAAAATGTTCGAATGGAATGAGAAACACTTGAGTCGATTCGAAAAGGGTCGAATGGAATCAGAAACACTTGACTGGATTCGAAAAGGGTCGAATGGAATCCGAAACACTTCACTGGAGTCGAAAAGGGTCGAATGGAATCAGAAACACTTGAGTCGAGTCGAAAAGGTCGAATGGAATCAGAAACACGTGACTGGAGTCGAAAAGGGTCGAATGGAATCAGAAACACTTGACTGGAGTCGAAAAGGGTCGAATGGAATCAGAAACACTTGACTGGAGTCGAAAAGGGTCCACAGGAATCAGAAACACTTGACTGGAGCCGAAAAGGGTCCAGAGGAATCAGAAACACTTGACTGGAGTCGAAAAGGGTCCAGAGGAATCAGAAACACTTGACTGGGGTCGAAAAGTGTCGAATGGAATCAGAAACACTTGAGTCGAGTCGAAAAGGGTCGAATGGAATCAGAAACACTTGACTGGAGTGTAAAAGGGTGGAATGGAATCAGAAACACTTAACTGGAGTCGAAAAGGGTCGAATGGAATCAGATACACATGAGTCGAGTCCAAAACGTTCGAATGGAATCAGAAACACTTGAGTGGAGTCGAAAAGGGTCGAATGGAATCGAAAACACTTGCCTGGAGTCGAAATTGGTCAAATGGATTCAGAAACACTTGAGTCGAGTCGAAAAGGTTCGAATGGAATCAGAAACACTTGAGTCGAGTCGAAAAGGGTCGAATGGAATCAGAAACACTTGAATGGAGTCGAAAAGGATCCAAAGGAATCAGAAACACTTGACTGGAGTGGACATAGGTCGAATGGAATCAGAAACACTTTACTGGAGTCAAAAAGGGTCGAATGGAATCAGAAACACTTGAGTCGAGTCGAAAATGTTCGAATGGAATGAGAAACACTTTAGTCGAGTCGAAAAGGGTCGAATGGAGTCAGAAACACTTGAGTCGAGTCGAAAAGGGTCGAATGGAATCAGAAACACTTGAGTCGAGTCGAAAAGGGTCGAATGGAATCAGAAACACTTGACTGGATTCGAAATGGGTCGAATGGAATCAGAAACACTTGACTGGAGTCGAAAAGGGTCGAATGGAATCAGAAACACTTGAGTCGAGTCGAAAAGGTCGAATGGAATCAGAAACACTTGACTGGAGTCGAAAAGGGTCGAATGGAATGAGAAACACTTGAGTGGAGTCGAAAAGGGTCGAATGGAATCAGAAACACTTGAGTCGAGTCGAAAAGGGTCGAATGGAATCAGAAATACTTGACTGGAGTCGAAAAGTGTCGAATGGAATCAGAAACACCTGAGTCGAGTCGAAAAGGGTCGAATGGAATCAGAAACACTTGACTGGAGTCGAAAAGTGTCGAATGGAATCAGAAATGCTTGACTGGAGTCGAAAAGGGTCCAAAGGAATCAGAGACACTTGCCTGGAGTCGAAAGGGTCGAATAGAATCAGAATCACTTGACTGGGGTCGAAAAGGGTCGACTGGAATAAGAAACACTTGACTGGAGTCGAAAAGGGTCGAATGGAATCAGAAACACTTGAGTCGAGTCGAAAAGGGTCGAATGGAATCAGAAATACTTGAGTCGAGTCGAAAAGGGTCGAATGGAATCAGAAACACTTGACTGGATTCGAAATGGGTCGAATGGAATCAGAAACACTTGACTGGAGTCGAAAAGGGTCGAATGGAATCAGAAACACTTTACTGGAGTCGAAAAGGGTCCACAGGAATCAGAAACACTTGACTGGAGCCGAAAAGGGTCCAGAGGAATCAGAAAAACTTGACTGGAGTCAAAAAGGGTCGAATGGAATCAGAAACACTTGAGTCGAGTCGAAAAGGGTCGAATGGAATCAGAAACACTTGACTGGAGTCGAAAAGTGTCGAATGGAATCAGAAACACTAGAGTCGAATTGAAAAGGGTCGAATGGAATCAGAAACACTTGCCTGGCGTCGAAAAGGGTCGAATGGAATCAGAAACACTTGAGTCTATTCGAAAAGGGTCGAATGGAATCAGAAACACTTGACTGGAGTCGAAAAGGGTCGAAAGGAATCAGAAACACTTGACTGGGGTCGAGAAGGGTCCAAAGGATTCAGAAACACTTGACTGGAGTCGAAAAGGGTCGAATGGAATCAGAAACACTTGACTGGAGTCGAAAAGGGTCGAATGGAATCAGAAACACTTGACTGGAGTCGAAAAGGGTCGAATGGAATGAGAAACAGTTGAGTCGAGTCGAAAAGGGTCGAATGGAATCAGAAACACTTGAGTCGAGTCGAAAATGTTCGAATGGAATGAGAAACACTTGAGTCGATTCGAAAAGGGTCGAATGGAATCAGAAACACTTGACTGGATTCGAAAAGGGTCGAATGGAATCCGAAACACTTCACTGGAGTCGAAAAGGGTCGAATGGAATCAGAAACACTTGAGTCGAGTCGAAAAGGTCGAATGGAATCAGAAACACTTGACTGGAGTCGAAAAGGGTCGAATGGAATCAGAAACACTTGACTGGAGTCGAAAAGGGTCGAATGGAATCAGAAACACTTGACTGGAGTCGAAAAGGGTCCACAGGAATCAGAAACACTTGACTGGAGCCGAAAAGGGTCCAGAGGAATCAGAAACACTTGACTGGAGTCGAAAAGGGTCCAGAGGAATCAGAAACACTTGACTGGGGTCGAAAAGTGTCGAATGGAATCAGAAACACTTGAGTCGAGTCGAAAAGGGTCGAATGGAATCAGAAACACTTGACTGGAGTGTAAAAGGGTGGAATGGAATCAGAAACACTTAACTGGAGTCGAAAAGGGTCGAATGGAATCAGATACACATGAGTCGAGTCCAAAACGTTCGAATGGAATCAGAAACACTTGAGTGGAGTCGAAAAGGGTCGAATGGAATCGGAAACACTTGCCTGGAGTCGAAATTGGTCAAATGGATTCAGAAACACTTGAGTCGAGTCGAAAAGGTTCGAATGGAATCAGAAACACTTGAGTCGAGTCGAAAAGGGTCGAATGGAATCAGAAACACTTGAATGGAGTCGAAAAGGATCCAAAGGAATCAGAAACACTTGACTGGAGTGGACATAGGTCGAATGGAATCAGAAACACTTTACTGGAGTCAAAAAGGGTCGAATGGAATCAGAAACACTTGAGTCGAGTCGAAAATGTTCGAATGGAATGAGAAACACTTTAGTCGAGTCGAAAAGGGTCGAATGGAGTCAGAAACACTTGAGTCGAGTCGAAAAGGGTCGAATGGAATCAGAAACACTTGAGTCGAGTCGAAAAGGGTCGAATGGAATCAGAAACACTTGACTGGATTCGAAAAGGGTCGAATGGAATCAGAAACACTTGACTGGAGTCGAAAAGGGTCGAATGGAATCAGAAACACTTGAGTCGAGTCGAAAAGGTCGAATGGAATCAGAAACACTTGACTGGAGTCGAAAAGGGTCGAATGGAATGAGAAACACTTGAGTGGAGTCGAAAAGGGTCGAATGGAATCAGAAACACTTGAGTCGAGTCGAAAAGGGTCGAATGGAATCAGAAATACTTGACTGGAGTCGAAAAGTGTCGAATGGAATCAGAAACACCTGAGTCGAGTCGAAAAGGGTCGAATGGAATCAGAAACACTTGACTGGAGTCGAAAAGTGTCGAATGGAATCAGAAATGCTTGACTGGAGTCGAAAAGGGTCCAAAGGAATCAGAGACACTTGCCTGGAGTCGAAAGGGTCGAATAGAATCAGAAACACTTGACTGGGGTCGAAAAGGGTCGACTGGAATAAGAAACACTTGACTGGAGTCGAAAAGGGTCGAATGGAATCAGAAACACTTTAGTCGAGTCGAAAAGGGTCGAATGGAATCAGAAACACTTGACTGGAGTCAAAAAGGGTCGAATCGAATCAGAAACACTTGACTGGAGTCGAAAAGGATCCAGAGGAATCAGAAACACTTGACTGGGTTCGAAAAGTGTCAAATGGAATCAGAAACACTTGAGTCGAGTCGAAAAGGGTCGAATGCAATCAGAAACACTTGACTGGAGTGTAAAAGGGTGGAATGGAATCAGAAACACTTGACTGGAGTCGAAAAGGGTCGAATGGAATCAGACACACTTGAGTCGAGTCCAAAAGGTTCGAATGGAATCAGAAACACTTGAGTCGAGTCGAAAAGGGTCGAATGGAATCGGAAACACTTGACTGGAGTCGAAAAGGGTCGAATGGAATCAGAAACACTTGACTGGAGGGTAAAAGGGTGGAATGGAATCAGAAACACTTGACTGGAGTCGGAAAGGGTCGAATGGAATCAGAAACACTTGACTGGAGTCTAAAAGGGTCGAATGGAATCAGACACACTTGAGTCGAGTCGAAAAGGGTCGAATGGAATAGAAACACTTGACTGGAGTCGAAAAGGGTTGAATGAAATCAGAAACACTTGACTGGAGTCGAAAAGGGTCGAATGGAATCAGACACACTTGAGTCGAGTCGAAAAGGGTCGAATGGAATAGAAACACTTGAATGGAGTCGAAAAGGATCCAAAGGAATCAGAAACACTTGACTGGAGTGGACATAGGTCGAATGGAATCAGAAACACTTGACTGGAGTCAAAAAGGGTCGAATGGAATCAGAAACACTTGAGTCGAGTCGAAAATGTTCGAATGGAATGAGAAACACTTTAGTCGAGTCGAAAAGGGTCAAATGGAATCAGAAACACTTGAGTCGAGTAGAAAAGGTTCGAATGGAATCAGAAACACTTGAGTCGAGTCGAAAAGGGTCGAATGGAATCAGAAACACTTGAGTCGAGTCGAAAATGGTCGAATGGAATCAGAAACACTTGACTGGAGTCGCAAAGGGTCGAATGGAATCAGAAACGCTTGACTGGAGTCGAAAAGGGTCCAAAGGAATCAGAGACACTTGACTGGAGTCGAAAGGGTCGAATAGAATCAGAAACACTTGACTGGGGTCGAAAAGGGTCGAATGGAATAAGAAACACTTGACTGGAGTCGAAAAGGGTCGAATGGATCAGAAACACTTTAGTCGAGTCGAAAAGGGTCGAATGGAATCAGAAACACTTGACTGGAGTCGAAAAGGGTCGAATGGAATCAGAAACACTTGACTGGAGTCAAAAAGGGTCAAATGGAATCAGAAACACTTGACTGGAGTCGAAAAGCGTCCAGAGGAATCAGAAACACTGGACTGGGGTCGAAAAGTGTCGAATGGAATCAAAACACTTGAGTCGAGTCGAACACGATCGAATGGAATCAGAAACACTTGACTGGAGTCGAAAAGGGTCGAATGGAATCAGAAACACTTGACTGGAGTCGAAAAGGGTCCAAAGGATTCAGAGACACTTGACGGGAGTCGAGAAGGGTCGAATAGAATCAGAAACACTTGAGTCGAGTCGGAAAGGGTCGAATGGAATCAGAAACACTTGAGTCGAGTCGAAAAGCGTCGAATGGAATCAGAAACACTTGAATGGAGTCGAGAAGGGTCGAATGGAATCAGAAACACTTGACTGGAGTCGAAAAGGGTCGAATGGAATCAGAAACACTTGACTGGAGTTGAAAAGGGTCCAAAGGATTCAGAGACACTTGACGGGAGTCGAGAAGGGTCGAATAGAATCAGAAACACTTGACTGGAGTCGAAAAGGGTCGAATGGAATAAGAAACACTTGACTGGAGTCGAAAAGGTTCGAATGGAATCAGAAACACTTTAGTCGAGTCGAAAAGGGTCGAATGGAATCAGAAACACTTGACTGGAGTCGAAAAGGGTCGAATGGAATCAGAAACACTTGAGTCGAGTTGAAAAGGGTCGAATGGAATCAGAAACACATGCGTCGAGTCGAAAAGGGTCGAATGGAATCAGAAACACTTGAATCGAGTCTAAAAGGGTCGAATGGAATCAGAAACACTTGACTGGATTCGAGAAGGGTCGAATGGAATCAGAAACACTTGACTGGAGTCGAAAAGGGTCCAAAGGATTCAGAAACACTTGACTGGAGTCGAAAAGGGTCGAATGGAATCAGAAACACTTGAGTCGAGTCGAAAAGTGTCGAATGGAATCAGAAACACTTGAGTCGAGTCGAAAAGGGTCGAATGGAATCAGAAACACTTGACTGGAGTGTAAAAGGGTGGAATGGAATCAGAAACACTTAACTGGAGTCGAAAAGGGTCGAATGGAATCAGATACACATGAGTCGAGTCCAAAACGTTCGAATGGAATCAGAAACACTTGAGTGGAGTCGAAAAGGGTCGAATGGAATCGAAAACACTTGCCTGGAGTCGAAATTGGTCAAATGGATTCAGAAACACTTGAGTCGAGTCGAAGAGGTTCGAATGGAATCAGAAACACTTGAGTCGAGTCGAAAAGGGTCGAATGGAATCAGAAACACTTGAATGGAGTCGAAAAGGATCCAAAGGAATCAGAAACACTTGACTGGAGTGGACATAGGTCGAATGGAATCAGAAACACTTTACTGGAGTCAAAAAGGGTCGAATGGAATCAGAAACACTTGAGTCGAGTCGAAAATGTTCGAATGGAATGAGAAACACTTTAGTCGAGTCGAAAAGGGTCGAATGGAGTCAGAAACACTTGAGTCGAGTCGAAAAGGGTCGAATGGAATCAGAAACACTTGAGTCGAGTCGAAAAGGGTCGAATGGAATCAGAAACACTTGACTGGATTCGAAATGGGTCGAATGGAATCAGAAACACTTGACTGGAGTCGAAAAGGGTCGAATGGAATCAGAAACACTTGAGTCGAGTCGAAAAGGTCGAATGGAATCAGAAACACTTGACTGGAGTCGAAAAGGGTCGAATGGAATGAGAAACACTTGAGTGGAGTCGAAAAGGGTCGAATGGAATCAAAAACACTTGAGTCGAGTCGAAAAGGGTCGAATGGAATCAGAAATACTTGACTGGAGTCGAAAAGTGTCGAATGGAATCAGAAACACCTGAGTCGAGTCGAAAAGGGTCGAATGGAATCAGAAACACTTGACTGGAGTCGAAAAGTGTCGAATGGAATCAGAAATGCTTGACTGGCGTCGAAAAGGGTCCAAAGGAATCAGAGACACTTGCCTGGAGTCGAAAGGGTCGAATAGAATCAGAAACACTTGACTGGGGTCGAAAAGGGTCGACTGGAATAAGAAACACTTGACTGGAGTCGAAAAGGGTCGAATGGAATCAGAAACACTTGAGTCGAGTCGAAAAGGGTCGAATGGAATCAGAAATACTTGAGTCGAGTCGAAAAGGGTCGAATGGAATCAGAAACACTTGACTGGATTCGAAATGGGTCGAATGGAATCAGAAACACTTGACTGGAGTCGAAAAGGGTCGAATGGAATCAGAAACACTTTACTGGAGTCGAAAAGGGTCCACAGGAATCAGAAACACTTGACTGGAGCCGAAAAGGGTCCAGAGGAATCAGAAAAACTTGACTGGAGTCAAAAAGGGTCGAATGGAATCAGAAACACTTGAGTCGAGTCGAAAAGGGTCGAATGGAATCAGAAACACTTGACTGGAGTCGAAAAGTGTCGAATGGAATCAGAAACACTAGAGTCGAATTGAAAAGGGTCGAATGGAATCAGAAACACTTGCCTGGCGTCGAAAAGGGTCGAATGGAATCAGAAACACTTGAGTCTATTCGAAAAGGGTCGAATGGAATCAGAAACACTTGACTGGAGTCGAAAAGGGTCGAAAGGAATCAGAAACACTTGACTGGGGTCGAAAAGGGTCCAAAGGATTCAGAAACACTTGACTGGAGTCGAAAAGGGTCGAATGGAATCAGAAACACTTGACTGGAGTCGAAAAGGGTCGAATGGAATCAGAAACACTTGACTGGAGTCGAAAAGGGTCGAATGGAATGAGAAACAGTTGAGTCGAGTCGAAAAGGGTCGAATGGAATCAGAAACACTTGAGTCGAGTCGAAAATGTTCGAATGGAATGAGAAACACTTGAGTCGATTCGAAAAGGGTCGAATGGAATCAGAAACACTTGACTGGATTCGAAAAGGGTCGAATGGAATCCGAAACACTTCACTGGAGTCGAAAAGGGTCGAATGGAATCAGAAACACTTGAGTCGAGTCGAAAAGGTCGAATGGAATCAGAAACACTTGACTGGAGTCGAAAAGGGTCGAATGGAATCAGAAACACTTGACTGGAGTCGAAAAGGGTCGAATGGAATCAGAAACACTTGACTGGAGTCGAAAAGGGTCCACAGGAATCAGAAACACTTGACTGGAGCCGAAAAGGGTCCAGAGGAATCAGAAACACTTGACTGGAGTCGAAAAGGGTCCAGAGGAATCAAAAACACTTGACTGGGGTCGAAAAGTGTCGAATGGAATCAGAAACACTTGAGTCGAGTCGAAAAGGGTCGAATGGAATCTGAAACACTTGACTGGAGTGTAAAAGGGTGGAATGGAATCAGAAACACTTAACTGGAGTCGAAAAGGGTCGAATGGAATCAGATACACATGAGTCGAGTCCAAAACGTTCGAATGGAATCAGAAACACTTGAGTGGAGTCGAAAAGGGTCGAATGGAATCGGAAACACTTGCCTGGAGTCGAAATTGGTCAAATGGATTCAGAAACACTTGAGTCGAGTCGAAAAGGTTCGAATGGAATCAGAAACACTTGAGTCGAGTCGAAAAGGGTCGAATGGAATCAGAAACACTTGAATGGAGTCGAAAAGGATCCAAAGGAATCAGAAACACTTGACTGGAGTGGACATAGGTCGAATGGAATCAGAAACACTTTACTGGAGTCAAAAAGGGTCGAATGGAATCAGAAACACTTGAGTCGAGTCGAAAATGTTCGAATGGAATGAGAAACACTTTAGTCGAGTCGAAAAGGGTCGAATGGAGTCAGAAACACTTGAGTCGAGTCGAAAAGGGTCGAATGGAATCAGAAACACTTGAGTCGAGTCGAAAAGGGTCGAATGGAATCAGAAACACTTGACTGGATTCGAAATGGGTCGAATGGAATCAGAAACACTTGACTGGAGTCGAAAAGGGTCGAATGGAATCAGAAACACTTGAGTCGAGTCGAAAAGGTCGAATGGAATCAGAAACACTTGACTGGAGTCGAAAAGGGTCGAATGGAATGAGAAACACTTGAGTGGAGTCGAAAAGGGTCGAATGGAATCAAAAACACTTGAGTCGAGTCGAAAAGGGTCGAATGGAATCAGAAATACTTGACTGGAGTCGAAAAGTGTCGAATGGAATCAGAAACACCTGAGTCGAGTCGAAAAGGGTCGAATGGAATCAGAAACACTTGACTGGAGTCGAAAAGTGTCGAATGGAATCAGAAATGCTTGACTGGAGTCGAAAAGGGTCCAAAGGAATCAGAGACACTTGCCTGGAGTCGAAAGGGTCGAATAGAATCAGAAACACTTGACTGGGGTCGAAAAGGGTCGACTGGAATAAGAAACACTTGACTGGAGTCGAAAAGGGTCGAATGGAATCAGAAACACTTGAGTCGAGTCGAAAAGGGTCGAATGGAATCAGAAATACTTGAGTCGAGTCGAAAAGGGTCGAATGGAATCAGAAACACTTGACTGGATTCGAAATGGGTCGAATGGAATCAGAAACACTTGACTGGAGTCGAAAAGGGTCGAATGGAATCAGAAACACTTTACTGGAGTCGAAAAGGGTCCACAGGAATCAGAAACACTTGACTGGAGCCGAAAAGGGTCCAGAGGAATCAGAAAAACTTGACTGGAGTCAAAAAGGGTCGAATGGAATCAGAAACACTTGAGTCGAGTCGAAAAGGGTCGAATGGAATCAGAAACACTTGACTGGAGTCGAAAAGTGTCGAATGGAATCAGAAACACTAGAGTCGAATTGAAAAGGGTCGAATGGAATCAGAAACACTTGCCTGGCGTCGAAAAGGGTCGAATGGAATCAGAAACACTTGAGTCTATTCGAAAAGGGTCGAATGGAATCAGAAACACTTGACTGGAGTCGAAAAGGGTCGAAAGGAATCAGAAACACTTGACTGGGGTCGAAAAGGGTCCAAAGGATTCAGAAACACTTGACTGGAGTCGAAAAGGGTCGAATGGAATCAGAAACACTTGACTGGAGTCGAAAAGGGTCGAATGGAATCAGAAACACTTGACTGGAGTCGAAAAGGGTCGAATGGAATGAGAAACAGTTGAGTCGAGTCGAAAAGGGTCGAATGGAATCAGAAACACTTGAGTCGAGTCGAAAATGTTCGAATGGAATGAGAAACACTTGAGTCGATTCGAAAAGGGTCGAATGGAATCAGAAACACTTGACTGGATTCGAAAAGGGTCGAATGGAATCCGAAACACTTCACTGGAGTCGAAAAGGGTCGAATGGAATCAGAAACACTTGAGTCGAGTCGAAAAGGTCGAATGGAATCAGAAACACTTGACTGGAGTCGAAAAGGGTCGAATGGAATCAGAAACACTTGACTGGAGTCGAAAAGGGTCGAATGGAATCAGAAACACTTGACTGGAGTCGAAAAGGGTCCACAGGAATCAGAAACACTTGACTGGAGCCGAAAAGGGTCCAGAGGAATCAGAAACACTTGACTGGAGTCGAAAAGGGTCCAGAGGAATCAAAAACACTTGACTGGGGTCGAAAAGTGTCGAATGGAATCAGAAACACTTGAGTCGAGTCGAAAAGGGTCGAATGGAATCTGAAACACTTGACTGGAGTGTAAAAGGGTGGAATGGAATCAGAAACACTTAACTGGAGTCGAAAAGGGTCGAATGGAATCAGATACACATGAGTCGAGTCCAAAACGTTCGAATGGAATCAGAAACACTTGAGTGGAGTCGAAAAGGGTCGAATGGAATCGGAAACACTTGCCTGGAGTCGAAATTGGTCAAATGGATTCAGAAACACTTGAGTCGAGTCGAAAAGGTTCGAATGGAATCAGAAACACTTGAGTCGAGTCGAAAAGGGTCGAATGGAATCAGAAACACTTGAATGGAGTCGAAAAGGATCCAAAGGAATCAGAAACACTTGACTGGAGTGGACATAGGTCGAATGGAATCAGAAACACTTTACTGGAGTCAAAAAGGGTCGAATGGAATCAGAAACACTTGAGTCGAGTCGAAAATGTTCGAATGGAATGAGAAACACTTTAGTCGAGTCGAAAAGGGTCGAATGGAGTCAGAAACACTTGAGTCGAGTCGAAAAGGGTCGAATGGAATCAGAAACACTTGAGTCGAGTCGAAAAGGGTCGAATGGAATCAGAAACACTTGACTGGATTCGAAATGGGTCGAATGGAATCAGAAACACTTGACTGGAGTCGAAAAGGGTCGAATGGAATCAGAAACACTTGAGTCGAGTCGAAAAGGTCGAATGGAATCAGAAACACTTGACTGGAGTCGAAAAGGGTCGAATGGAATGAGAAACACTTGAGTGGAGTCGAAAAGGGTCGAATGGAATCAGAAACACTTGAGTCGAGTCGAAAAGGGTCGAATGGAATCAGAAATACTTGACTGGAGTCGAAAAGTGTCGAATGGAATCAGAAACACCTGAGTCGAGTCGAAAAGGGTCGAATGGAATCAGAAACACTTGACTGGAGTCGAAAAGTGTCGAATGGAATCAGAAATGCTTGACTGGAGTCGAAAAGGGTCCAAAGGAATCAGAGACACTTGCCTGGAGTCGAAAGGGTCGAATAGAATCAGAAACACTTGACTGGGGTCGAAAAGGGTCGACTGGAATAAGAAACACTTGACTGGAGTCGAAAAGGGTCGAATGGAATCAGAAACACTTTAGTCGAGTCGAAAAGGGTCGAATGGAATCAGAAACACTTGACTGGAGTCAAAAAGGGTCGAATCGAATCAGAAACACTTGACTGGAGTCGAAAAGGATCCAGAGGAATCAGAAACACTTGACTGGGTTCGAAAAGTGTCGAATGGAATCAGAAACACTTGAGTCGAGTCGAAAAGGGTCGAATGCAATCAGAAACACTTGACTGGAGTGTAAAAGGGTGGAATGGAATCAGAAACACTTGAATGGAGTCGAGAAGGGTCGAATGGAATCAGAAACACTTGACTGGAGTCGAAAAGGGTCGAATGGAATCAGAAACACTTGACTGGAGTTGAAAAGGGTCCAAAGGATTCAGAGACACTTGACGGGAGTCGAGAAGGGTCGAATAGAATCAGAAACACTTGACTGGAGTCGAAAAGGGTCGAATGGAATAAGAAACACTTGACTGGAGTCGAAAAGGTTCGAATGGAATCAGAAACACTTTAGTCGAGTCGAAAAGGGTCGAATGGAATCAGAAACACTTGACTGGAGTCGAAAAGGGTCGAATGGAATCAGAAACACTTGAGTCGAGTTGAAAAGGGTCGAATGGAATCAGAAACACATGCGTCGAGTCGAAAAGGGTCGAATGGAATCAGAAACACTTGAATCGAGTCTAAAAGGGTCGAATGGAATCAGAAACACTTGACTGGATTCGAGAAGGGTCGAATGGAATCAGAAACACTTGACTGGAGTCGAAAAGGGTCCAAAGGATTCAGAAACACTTGACTGGAGTCGAAAAGGGTCGAATGGAATCAGAAACACTTGAGTCGAGTCGAAAAGGGTCGAATGGAATCAGAAACACTTGACTGGAGTCGAAAAGGGTCGAATGGAATCACAAACACTTCAGTCGAGTCGAAAAGTGTCGAATGGAATCAGAAACACTTGAATGGAGTCGAAAAAGATCCAAAGGAATCAGAAACACTTGACTGGATTCGAAATAGGTCGAATGGAATCAGAAAAACTTGACTGGAGTCAAAAAGGGTCGAATGGAATCAGAAACACTTGAGTGGAGTCGAAAAGGGTCGAATGGAATCAGAAACACTTGACTGGAGTCGAAAAGTGTCGAATGGAATCAGAAACACTTGAGTCCTATTGAAAAGGGTCGAATGGAATCAGAAACACTTGCCTGGCGTCGAAAATGGTCGAATGGAATCAGAAACACTTGAGTCTATTCGAAAAGGGTCGAATGGAATCAGAAACACTTGACTGGAGTCGAAAAGGGTCGAAAGGAATCAGAAACACTTGACTGGAGTCGAAAAGGGTCCAAA
The DNA here is from genome assembly GCF_048418805.1 of Vulpes vulpes. Lineage (NCBI taxonomy): Eukaryota > Metazoa > Chordata > Mammalia > Carnivora > Canidae > Vulpes > Vulpes vulpes. Next base: position 689,471 of record NC_132782.1, read on the forward strand.
GGATTCAGAAACACTTGACTGGAGTCGAAAAGGGTCGAATGGAATCAGAAACACTTGAGTCCTATTGAAAAGGGTCGAATGGAATCAGAAACACTTGACTGGAGTCGAAAAGGGTCGAATGGAATCAGAAACACTTGAGTCGAGTCGAAAAGGGTCGAATGGAATCAGAAACACTTGAGTCGAGTCGAAAATGTTCGAATGGAATGAGAAACACTTGAGTCGAGTCGAAAAGGGTCGAATGGAATCAGAAACACTTGACTGGATTCGAAAAGGGTCGAATGGAATCAGAAACACTTGAGTCGAGTCGAAAAGGGTCGAATGGAATCAGAAATACTTTTGTCGAGTCGAAAAGGGTCGAATGGAATCAGAAACACTTGACTGGATTCGAAATGGGTCGAATGGAATCAGAAACACTTGACTGGAGTCGAAAAGGGTCGAATGGAATCAGAAACACTTGAGTCGAGTCGAAAAGGTCGAATGGAATCAGAAACACTTGACTGGAGTCGAAAAGGGTCGAATGGAATGAGAAACACTTGAGTGGAGTCGAAAAGGGTCGAATGGAATCAGAAACACTTGACTGGAGTCGAAAAGGGTCCACAGGAATCAGAAACACTTGACTGGAGTCGAAAAGGGTCCAGAGGAATCAGAAACACTTGACTGGAGTCGAAAAGGGTCCAGAGGAATCAGAAACACTTGACTGGGGTCGAAAAGTGTCGAATGGAATCAGAAACACTTGAGTCGAGTCGAAAAGGGTCGAATGGAATCAGAAACACTTGACTGGAGTGTAAAAGGGTGGAATGGAATCAGAAACACTTGAGTGGAGTCGAAAAGGGTCGAATGGAATCAGACACACATGAGTCGAGTCAAAAAGGGTCGAATGGAATCGGAAACACTTGCCTGGAGTCGAAATTGGTCAAATGAATTCAGAAACACTTGAGTCGAGTCGAAAAGGGTCGAATGGAATCAGAAACACTTGAGTCGAGTCGAAAAGGGTCGAATGGAATCAGAAACACTTGAGTCGAATTGAAAAGGGTCGAATGGAATCAGAAACACTTGAGTCGAGTCGAAAAGGGTCGAATGGAATCAGAAACACTTGACTGGATTCGAAAAGGGTCGAATGGAATCAGAAACACTTGAGTCGAGTCGAAAAGGGTCGAATGGAATCAGAAATACTTTTGTCGAGTCGAAAAGGGTCGAATGGAATCAGAAACACTTGACTGGATTCGAAATGGGTCGAATGGAATCAGAAACACTTGACTGGAGTCGAAAAGGGTCGAATGGAATCAGAAACACTTGAGTCGAGTCGAAAAGGTCGAATGGAATCAGAAACACTTGACTGGAGTCGAAAAGGGTCGAATGGAATCAGAAACACTTGAGTCGAGTCGAAAAGGGTCGAATGGAATCAGAAACACTTGAGTCGAATTGAAAAGGGTCGAATGGAATCAGAAACACTTGCCTGGCGTTGAAAAGGGTCGAATGGAATCAGAAACACTTGAGTCTATTCGAAAAGGGTCGAATGGAATCAGAAACACTTGACTGGAGTCGAAAAGGGTCGAAAGGAATCAGAAACACTTGACTGGAGTCGAAAAGGGTCCAAAGGATTCAGAAACAGTTGACTGGAGTCGAAAAGGGTCGAATGGAATCAGAAACACTTGACTGGAGTCGAAAAGGGTCGAATGGAATCAGAAACACTTGACTGGAGTCGAAAAGGGTCGAATGGAATCAGAAACACTTGAGTCGAGTCAAAAAGGGTCGAATGGAATCAGAAACACTTGAGTCGAGTTGAAAATGTTCGAATGGAATGAGAAACACTTGAGTCGAGTCGAAAAGGGTCGAATGGAATCAGAAACACTTGACTGGAGTCGAAAAGGGTCCACAGGAATCAGAAACACTTGACTGGAGTCGAAAAGGGTCCAGAGGAATCAGAAACACTTGACTGGAGTCGAAAAGGGTCCGGAGGAATCAGAAACACTTGACTGGGGTCGAAAAGTGTCGAATGGAATCAGAAACACTTGAGTCGAGTCGAAAAGGGTCGAATGGAATCAGAAACACTTGACTGGAGTGTAAAAGGGTGGAATGGAATCAGAAACACTTGACTGGAGTCGAAAAGGGTCGAATGGAATCAGACACACATGAGTCGAGTCCAAAAGGTTCGAATGGAATCAGAAACACTTGAGTCGAGTCGAAAAGGGTCGAATGGAATCGGAAACACTTGCCTGGAGTCGAAATTGGTCAAATGGATTCAGAAACACTTGAGTCGAGTCGAAAAGGGTCGAATGGAATCAGAAACACTTGAGTCGAGTCGAAAAGGGTCGAATGGAATCAGAAACACTTGAATGGAGTCGAAAAGGATCCAAAGGAATCAGAAACACTTGACTGGAGTGGACATAGGTCGAATGGAATCAGAAACACTTGACTGGAGTCAAAAAGGGTCGAATGGAATCAGAAACACTTGAGTCGAGTCGAAAATGTTCGAATGGAATGAGAAACACTTTAGTCGAGTCGAAAAAGGTCGAATGGAGTCAGAAACACTTGAGTCGAGTCGAAAAGGGTCGAATGGAATCAGAAACACTTGAGTCGAGTCGAAAAGGGTCGAATGGAATCAGAAACACTTGACTGGATTCGAAATGGGTCGAATGGAATCAGGAACACTTGACTGGAGTCGAAAAGGGTCGAATGGAATCAGAAACACTTGAGTCGAGTCGAAAAGGTCGAATGGAATCAGAAACACTTGACTGGAGTCGAAAAGGGTCGAATGGAATCAGAAACACTTGAGTCGAGTCGAAAAGGGTCGAATGGAATCAGAAATATTTGACTGGAGTCGAAAAGTGTCGAATGGAATCAGAAACACCTGAGTCGAGTCGAAAAGGGTCGAATGGAATCAGAAACACTTGACTGGAGTCAAAAAGTGTCGAATGGAATCAGAAATGCTTGACTGGAGTCGAAAAGGGTCCAAAGGAATCAGAGACACTTGCCTGGAGTCGAAAGGGTCGAATAGAATCAGAAACACTTGACTGGGGTCGAAAAAGGTCGACTGGAATAAGAAACACTTGACTGGAGTCGAAAAGGGTCGAATGGAATCAGAAACACTTTAGTCGAGTCGAAAAGGGTCGAATGGAATCAGAAACACTTGACTGCAGTCAAAAAGGGTCGAATCGAATCAGAAACACTTGACTGGAGTAGAAAAGGATCCAGAGGAATCAGAAACACTTGACTGGGGTCGAAAAGTGTCGAATGGAATCAGAAACACTTGAGTCGAGTCGAAAAGGGTCGAATGCAATCAGAAACACTTGACTGGAGTGTAAAAGGGAGGAATGGAATCAGAAACACTTGACTGGAGTCGAAAAGGGTCGAATGGAATTAGACACACTTGAGTCGAGTCCAAAAGGTTCGAATGGAATCAGAAACACTTGAGTCGAGTCGAAAAGGGTCGAATGGAATGGGAAACACTTGACTGGAGTCGAAAAGGGTCGAATGGAATCAGAAACACTTGACTGGAGGGTAAAAGGGTGGAATGGAATCAGAAACACTTGACTGGAGTCGGAAAGGGTCGAATGGAATCAGAAACACTTGACTGGAGTCTAAAAGGGTCGAATGGAATCAGACACACTTGAGTCGAGTCGAAAAGGGTCGAATGGAATAGAAACACTTGACTGGAGTCGAAAAGGGTTGAATGAAATCAGAAACACTTGACTGGAGTCGAAAAGGGTCGAATGGAATCAGACACACTTGACTCGAGTCGAAAAGGGTCGAATGGAATAGAAACACTTGACTGGAGTCGAAAAGGGTTGAATGAAATCAGAAACACTTGCCTGGAGTCGAAAATGGTCCAATGGAATCAGAAACACTTGAGTCGAGTCGAAAAGGGTCGAATGGAATCAGAAACACTTGAGTCGAATTGAAAAGGGTCGAATGGAATCAGAAACACTTGACTGGAGTTGAAAAGGGTCCGAAGGATTCAGAGACACTTGACGGGATTTGAGAGGGGTCGAATAGAATCAGAAACAATTGACTGGGGTCGAAAAGGGTCGAATGGAATAAGAAACACTTGACTGGAGTCGAAAAGGTTCGAATGGAATCAGAAACATTTTAGTCGAGTCGAAAAGGGTCGAATGGAATCAGAAACACTTGACTGGAGTCGAAAAGGGTCGAATGGAATCAGAAACACTTGACTGGAGTCGAAAGGGTCGAATGGAATCAGAAACACTTGACTGGAGTCGAAAAGGTTCGAATGGAATCAGAAACACTTTAGTCGAGTCGAAAAGGGTCGAATGGAATCAGAAACACTTGACTGGAGTCGAAAAGGGTCGAATGGAATCAGAAACACTTGACTGGAGTTGAAAAGGGTCCAAAGGAATCAGAGACACGTGACTGGAGTCGAGAAGGGTCGAATAGAATCAGAAACACTTGACTGGGGTCGAAAAGGGTCGAATGGAATAAGAAACACTTGACTGGAGTCGAAAAGGTTCGAATGGAATCAGAAACACATTAGTCGAGTCGAAAAGGGTCGAATGGAATCAGAAACACTTGACTGGAGTCGAAAAGGGTCGAATGGAATCAGAAACACTTGAGTCGAGTCGAACACGGTCGAATGGAATCAGAAACACTTGACTGGAGTCGAAAAGGGTCGAATGGAATCAGAAACGCTTGACTGGATTCAAAAAGGGTCGAATCGAATCAGAAACACTTGACTGGATTCGAAAAGGGTCCAGAGGAATCAGAAACACTTGACTGGGGTCGAAATGTGTCGAATGGAATCAGAAACACTTGAGTCGAATTGAAAAGGGTCGAATGGAATCAGAAACACTTGCCTGGCGTCGAAAAGGGTCCAGAGGAATCAGAAACACTTGACTGGAGTCGAAAAGGGTCCAGAGGAATCAGAAACACTTGACTGGAGTCGAAAAGGGTCCAGAGGAATCAGAAACACTTGACTGGAGTCGAAAAGGGTCGAATGGAATGAGAAACACTTGAGTGGAGTCGAAAAGGGTCGAATGGAATCAGAAACACTTGACTGGAGTCGAAAAGGGTCCACAGGAATCAGAAACACTTGACTGGAGTCGAAAAGGGTCCAGAGGAATCAGAAACACTTGACTGGAGTCGAAAAGGGTCCACAGGAATCAGAAACACTTGACTGGAGTCGAAAAGGGTCGAAAGGAATCAGAAACACTTAACTGGAGTCGAAAAGGGTCGAATGGAATCAGAAACACTTGACTGGAGTCGAAAAGGGTCGAAAGGAATCAGAAACACTTGACTGGAGTCGAAAAGGGTCCAAAGGATTCAGAAACACTTGACTGGAGTCGAAAAGGGTCGAATGGAATCAGAAACACTTGACTGGAGTCGAAAAGTGTCGAACGGAATCAGAAACACTTGACTGGAGTCGAAAAGGGTCGAATCGAATCAGAAACACTTGACTGGATTCGAAAAGGGTCCAGAGGAATCAGAAACACTTGAATGGAGTCGAAAAGGATCCAAAAAAATCCGAAACACTTGACTGGAGTCGACATAGGTCGAATGGAATCAGAAACACTTGACTGGAGTCAAAAAGGGTCGAATGGAATCAGAAACACTAGAGTCGAGTCGAAAAGTGTCGAATGGAATCAGAAACACTTGACTGGAGTGTAAAAGGGTGGAATTGAATCAGAAACACTTGACTGGAGTCGAAAAGGGTCGAATTGAATCAGAAACACTTGAGTCGAGTAGAAAAGGGTCGAATGGAATCGGAAACACTTGACTGGAGTCGAAAAGGGTCGAATGGAATTAGAAACACTGAGTCGAGTCGAGAACGGTCGAATGGAATCAGAAACACTTGACTGGAGTCGAAAAGGGTCGAATGGAATCAGAAACACTTGACTAGAGTCGAAAAGGGTCGAATGGAATTAGAAACACTTGACTGGAGTCGAAAGGGGTCCAAAGGAATCAGAGACACTTGACTGGAGTCGAAAAGGGTCGAATGGAATCAGAAAAACTTGAGTCGAGTCTAAAAGGGTCGAATGGAATCAGAAACACTTGACTGGAGTCGAGAAGGGTCGAATGGAATCAGAAACACTTGACTGGAGTCGAAAAGGGTCGAATGGAATCAGAAACACTTGACTGGAGTTGAAAAGGGTCCGAAGGATTCAGAGACACTTGACGGGATTCGAGAGGGGTCGAATAGAATCAGAAACAATTGACTGGGGTCGAAAAGGGTCGAATGGAATAAGAAACACTTGACTGGAGTCGAAAAGGTTCGAATGGAATCAGAAACATTTTAGTCGACTCGAAAAGGGTCGAATGGAATCAGAAACACTTGACTGGAGTCGAAAAGGGTCGAATGGAATCAGAAACACTTGACTGGAGTCGAAAGGGTCGAATGGAATCAGAAACACTTTAGTCGAGTCGAAAAGGGTCGAATGGAATCAGAAACACTTGACTGGAGTCGAAACGGGTCGAATGGAATCAGAAACACTGGACTGGAGTTGAAAAGGGTCCAAAGGAATCAGAGACACGTGACTGGAGTCAAGAAGGGTCGAATAGAATCAGAAACACTTGACTGGGCTCGAAAAGGGTCGAATGGAATAAGAAACACTTGACTGGAGTCGAAAAGGTTCGAATGGAATCAGAAACACTTTAGTCGAGTCGAAAAGGGTCGAATGGAATCAGAAACACTTGACTGGAGTCGAAAAGGGTCGAATGGAATCAGAAACACTTGAGTCGAGTCGAACACGGTCGAATGGAATCAGAAACACTTGACTGGAGTCGAAAAGGGTCGAATGGAATCAGAAACGCTTGACTGGATTCAAAAAGGGTCGAATCGAATCAGAAACACTTGACTGGATTCGAAAAGGGTCCAGAGGAATCAGAAACACTTGACTGGGGTCGAAATGTGTCGAATGGAATCAGAAACACTTGAGTCGAATTGAAAAGGGTCGAATGGAATCAGAAACACTTGCCTGGCGTCGAAAAGGGTCCAGAGGAATCAGAAACACTTGACTGGAGTCGAAAAGGGTCCAGAGGAATCAGAAACACTTGACTGGAGTCGAAAAGGGTCCAGAGGAATCAGAAACACTTGACTGGAGTCGAAAAGGGTCGAATGGAATGAGAAACACTTGAGTGGAGTCGAAAAGGGTCGAGTGGAATCAGAAACACTTGACTGGAGTCGAAAAGGGTCAACAGGAATCAGAAACACTTGACTGGAGTCGAAAAGGGTCCAGAGGAATCAGAAACACTTGACTGGAGTCGAAAAGGGTCCAGAGGAATCAGAAACACTTGACTGGGGTCGAAAAGTGTCGAATGGAATCAGAAACACTTGAGTCGAATTGAAAAGGGTCGAATGGAATCAGAAACACTTGCATGGCGTCGAAAAGGGTCGAATGGAATCAGAAACACTTGCCTGGCGTCGAAAAGGGTCGAATGGAATCAGAAACACTTGACTGGAGTGTAAAAGGGTGGAATGGAATCAGAAACACTTGACTGGAGTCGAAAAGGGTCGAATGGAATCAGACACACTTGAGTCGAGTCCAAAAGGTTCGAATGGAATCAGAAACACTTGAGTCGAGTCGAACAGGGTCGAATGGAATCAGAAACACTTGAATCGAGTCGAAAAGTGTCCACAGGAATCAGAAACACTTGACTGGAGTCGAAAAGGGTCCAGAGGAATCAGAAACACTTGACTGGAGTCGAAAAGGGTCCAGAGGAATCAGAAACACTTGACTGGGGTCGAAAAGTGTCGAATGGAATCAGAAACACTTGAGTCGAATTGAAAAGGGTCGAATGGAATCAGAAACACTTGCCTGGCGTCGAAAAGGGTCGAATGGAATCAGAAACACTTGCCTGGCGTCGAAAAGGGTCGAATGGAATCAGAAACACTAGACTGGAGTGTAAAAGGGTGGAATGGAATCAGAAACACTTGACTGGAGTCGAAAAGGGTCGAATGGAATCAGACACACTTGAGTCGAGTCCAAAAGGTTCGAATGGAATCAGAAACACTTGAGTCGAGTCGAAAAGGGTCGAATGGAATCGGAAACACTTGCCTGGAGTCGAAATTGGTCAAATGGATTCAGAAACACTTGAGTCAAGTCGAAAAGGGTCGAATGGAATCAGAAACACTTGAGTCGAGTCGAAAAGGGTCGAATGGAATCAGAAACACTTGAATGGAGTCGAAAAGGATCCAAAGGAATCAGAAACACTTGACTGGATTGGACATAGGTCGAATGGAATCAGAAACACTTGACTGGAGTCAAAAAGGGTCGAATGGAATCAGAAACACTTGAGTCGAGTCGAAAATGTTCGAATGGAATGAGAAACACTTTAGTCGAGTCGAAAAGGGTCGAATGGAGTCAGAAACACTTGAGTCGAGTCGAAAAGGGTCGAATGGAATCAGAAACACTTGAGTCGAGTCGAAAAGGGTCGAATGGAATCAGAAACACTTGACTGGATTCGAAATGGGTCGAATGGAATCAGAAACACTTGACTGGAGTCGAAAAGGGTCGAATGGAATCAGAAACACTTGAGTCGAGTTGAAAAGGTCGAATGGAATCCGAAACACTTGACTGGAGTCGAAAAGGGTCGAATGGAATGAGAAACACTTGAGTGGAGTCGAAAAGGGTCGAATGGAATCAGAAACACTTGAGTCGAGTCGAAAAGGGTCGAATGGAATCAGAAATACTTGACTGGAGTCGAAAAGTGTCGAATGGAATCAGAAACACCTGAGTCGAGTCGAAAAGGGTCGAATGGAATCAGAAACACTTGACTGGAGTCGAAAAGTGTCGAATGGAATCAGAAATGCTTGACTGGAGTCGAAAAGGGTCCAAAGGAATCAGAGACACTTGCCTGGAGTCGAAAGGGTCGAATAGAATCAGAAACACTTGACTGGGTCGAAAAAGGTCGACTGGAATAAGAAACACTTGACTGGAGTCGAAAAGGGTCGAATGGAATCAGAAACACTTTAGTCGAGTCGAAAAGGGTCGAATGGAATCAGAAACACTTGACTGGAGTCAAAAAGGGTTGAATCGAATCAGAAACACTTGACTGGAGTCGAAAAGGATCCAGAGGAATCAGAAACACTTGACTGGGGTCGAAAAGTGTCGAATGGAATCAGAAACACTTGAGTCGAGTCGAAAAGGGTCGAATGCAATCAGAAACACTTGACTGGAGTGTAAAAGGGTGGAATGGAATCAGAAACACTTGACTGGAGTCGAAAAGGGTCGAATGGAATCAGACACACTTGAGTCGAGTCCAAAAGGTTTGAATGGAATCAGAAACACTTGAGTCGAGTCGAAAAGGGTCGAATGGAATCGGAAACACTTGACTGGAGTCGAAAAGGGTTGAATGGAATCAGAAACACTTGACTGGAGTCGGAAAGGGTCGAATGGAATCAGAAACACTTGACTGGAGTCTAAAAGGGTCGAATGGAATCAGACACACTTGAGTCGAGTCGAAAAGGGTCGAATGGAATAGAAACACTTGACTGGAGTCGAAAAGGGTTGAATGGAATCAGAAACACTTGACTGGAGTCGAAAAGGGTCGAATGGAATCAGACACACTTGAGTCGAGTCGAAAAGGGTCGAATGGAATCAGAAACACTTGACTGGATTCAAAAAGGGTCGAATCGAATCAGAAACACTTGACTGGATTCGAAAAGGGTCCAGAGGAATCAGAAACACTTGACTGGAGTCGAAAAGTGTCGAATGGAATCAGAAACACTTGAGTCGAATTGAAAAGGGTCGAATGGAATCAGAAACACTTGCCTGGCGTCGAAAAGGGTCGAATGGAATCAGAAACACTTGAGTCTATTCGAAAAGGGTCGAATGGAATCAGAAACACTTGACTGGAGTCGAAAAGGGTCGAAAGGAATCAGAAACACTTGACTGGAGTCGAAAAGGTTCCAAAGGATTCAGAAACACTTGAATGGAGTCGAAAAGGGTCGAATGGAATCAGAAACACTTGACTGGAGTCGAAAAGGGTCGAATGGAATCAGAAACACTTGAGTCGAGTCGAGAACGGTCGAATGGAATCAGAAACACTTGACTGGAGTCGAAAAGGGTCGAATGGAATCAGAAACACTTGACTGGAGTCGAAAAGGGTCGAATGGAATCAGAAACACTTGACTGGAGTCGAAAAGGGTCCAAAGGAATCAGAGACACTTGACTGGAGTCGAAAAGGGTCGAATGGAATCAGAAAAACTTGAGTCGAGTCTAAAAGGGTCGAATGGAATCAGAACCACTTGACTGGAGTCGAAAAGGGTCCAATGGAATCAGAAACACTTGACTGGAGTCGAAAAGGGTCGAATGGAATCAGAAACACTTGACTGGAGTCGAAAAGGGTCGAATGGAATCAGAAACACTTGACTGGAGTCGAAAAGGGTCCAAAGGAATCAGAGACACTTGACTGGAGTCGAAAAGGGTCGAATGGAATCAGAAAAACTTGAGTCGAGTCTAAAAGGGTCGAATGGAATCAGAAACACTTGAATGGAGTCGAAAAGGGTCGAATGGAATCAGAAACACTTGACTGGAGTCGAAAAGGGTCGAATGGAATCAGAAACACTTGAGTCGAGTCGAAAAGGGTCGAATGGAATCAGAAACACTTTAGTCGAGTCGAAAAGGGTAGAATGGAATCAGAAACACTTCACTGGAGTCGAAAAGGGTCCAAAGGAATCAGAAACACTTCACTGGAGTCAAAAAGTGTGAATGGAATCAGAACCACTTGACTGGAGTCGAAAAGGGTCGAATGGAATCTGAAACACTTGCCTGGAGTCGAAAAGGGTTCAAAGGATTCAGAAACACTTGACTGGAGTCGAAAAGTGTCGAATGGAATCAGAAACACTTGAGTCGAGTCGAAAAGGGTCGAATGGATTCAGAAACACTTGAGTGGAGTCGAAAAGGGTCGAATGGAATCAGAAACACTTGACTGGAGTCGAAAATGGTCGAATGGAATCAGAAACACTTGACTGGAGTCGAAAAGGGACCAAACGAATCAGAAACACTTGAGTCGAGTCGAAAAGGGTCGAATGGAATCAGAAACACTTTAGTCGAGTCGAAAAGGGTAGAATGGAATCAGAAACACTTCACTGGAGTCGAAAAGGGTCCAAAGGAATCAGAAACACTTCACTGGAGTCAAAAAGTGTGAATGGAATCAGAACCACTTGACTGGAGTCGAAAAGGGTCGAATCGAATCAGAAACACTTGACTGGATTCGAAAAGGGTCCAGAGGAATCAGAAACACTTGACTGGGGTCGAAATGTGTCGAATGGAATCAGAAACACTTGAGTCGAATTGAAAAGGGTCGAATGGAATCAGAAACACTTGCCTGGCGTCGAAAAGGGTCCAGAGGAATCAGAAACACTTGACTGGAGTCGAAAAGGGTCCAGAGGAATCAGAAACACTTGACTGGAGTCGAAAAGGGTCCAGAGGAATCAGAAACACTTGACTGGAGTCGAAAAGTGTCGAATGGAATCAGAAACACTTGAGTCGAATTGAAAAGGGTCGAATGGAATCAGAAACACTTGCATGGCGTCGAAAAGGGTCGAATGGAATCAGAAACACTTGCCTGGCGTCGAAAAGGGTCGAATGGAATCAGAAACACTTGACTGGAGTGTAAAAGGGTGGAATGGAATCAGAAACACTTGACTGGAGTCGAAAAGGGTCGAATGGAATCAGACACACTTGAGTCGAGTCCAAAAGGTTCGAATGGAATCAGAAACACTTGAGTCGAGTCGAAAAGGGTCGAATGGAATCAGAAACACTTGAATCGAGTCGAAAAGTGTCCACAGGAATCAGAAACACTTGACTGGAGTCGAAAAGGGTCCAGAGGAATCAGAAACACTTGACTGGAGTCGAAAAGGGTCCAGAGGAATCAGAAACACTTGACTGGGGTCGAAAAGTGTCGAATGGAATCAGAAACACTTGAGTCGAATTGAAAAGGGTCGAATGGAATCAGAAACACTTGCCTGGCGTCGAAAAGGGTCGAATGGAATCAGAAACACTTGCCTGGCGTCGAAAAGGGTCGAATGGAATCAGAAACACTTGACTGGAGTGTAAAAGGGTGGAATGGAATCAGAAACACTTGACTGGAGTCGAAAAGGGTCGAATGGAATCAGACACACTTGAGTCGAGTCCAAAAGGTTCGAATGGAATCAGAAACACTTGAGTCGAGTCGAAAAGGGTCGAATGGAATCGGAAACACTTGCCTGGAGTCGAAATTGGTCAAATGGATTCAGAAACACTTGAGTCGAGTCGAAAAGGGTCGAATGGAATCAGAAACACTTGAGTCGAGTCGAAAAGGGTCGAATGGAATCAGAAACACTTGAATGGAGTCGAAAAGGATCCAAAGGAATCAGAAACACTTGACTGGATTGGACATAGGTCGAATGGAATCAGAAACACTTGACTGGAGTCAAAAAGGGTCGAATGGAATCAGAAACACTTGAGTCGAGTCGAAAATGTTCGAATGGAATGAGAAACACTTTAGTCGAGTCGAAAAGGGTCGAATGGAGTCAGAAACACTTGAGTCGAGTCGAAAAGGGTCGAATGGAATCAGAAACACTTGAGTCGAGTCGAAAAGGGTCGAATGGAATCAGAAACACTTGACTGGATTCGAAATGGGTCGAATGGAATCAGAAACACTTGACTGGAGTCGAAAAGGGTCGAATGGAATCAGAAACACTTGAGTCGAGTTGAAAAGGTCGAATGGAATCAGAAACACTTGACTGGAGGCGAAAATGGTCGAATGGAATCAGAAACACTAGACTGGAGTCGAAAAGGGTCCAAACGAATCAGAAACACTTGAGTCGAGTCGAAAAGGGTCGAATGGAATGAGAAACACTTGAGTGGAGTCGAAAAGGGTCGAATGGAATCAGAAACACTTGCCTGGCGTCGAAAAGGGTCGAATGGAATCAGAAACACTTGACTGGAGTGTAAAAGGGTGGAATGGAATCAGAAACACTTGACTGGAGTCGAAAAGGGTCGAATGGAATCAGAGACACTTGCCTGGAGTCGAAAGGGTCGATTGGAATCAGAAACACTTGAGTCGAGTCGAAAATGTTCGAATGGAATGAGAAACACTTTAGTCGAGTCGAAAAGGGTCGAATGGAGTCAGAAACACTTGAGTCGAGTCGAAAAGGGTCGAATGGAATCAGAAACACTTGAGTCGAGTCGAAAAGGGTCGAATGGAATCAGAAACACTTGACTGGATTCGAAATGGGTCGAATGGAATCAGAAACACTTGACTGGAGTCGAAAAGGGTCGAATGGAATCAGAAACACTTGAGTCGAGTTGAAAAGGTCGAATGGAATCCGAAACACTTGACTGGAGTCGAAAAGGGTCGAATGGAATGAGAAACACTTGAGTGGAGTCGAAAAGGGTCGAATGGAATCAGAAACACTTGAGTCGAGTCGAAAAGGGTCGAATGGAATCAGAAATACTTGACTGGAGTCGAAAAGTGTCGAATGGAATCAGAAACACCTGAGTCGAGTCGAAAAGGGTCGAATGGAATCAGAAACACTTGACTGGAGTCGAAAAGTGTCGAATGGAATCAGAAATGCTTGACTGGAGTCGAAAAGGGTCCAAAGGAATCAGAGACACTTGCCTGGAGTCGAAAGGGTCGAATAGAATCAGAAACACTTGACTGGGTCGAAAAAGGTCGACTGGAATAAGAAACACTTGACTGGAGTCGAAAAGGGTCGAATGGAATCAGAAACACTTTTGTCGAGTCGAAAAGGGTCGAATGGAATCAGAAACACTTGACTGGAGTCAAAAAGGGTTGAATCGAATCAGAAACACTTGACTGGAGTCGAAAAGGATCCAGAGGAATCAGAAACACTTGACTGGGGTCGAAAAGTGTCGAATGGAATCAGAAACACTTGAGTCGAGTCGAAAAGGGTCGAATGCAATCAGAAACACTTGACTGGAGTGTAAAAGGGTGGAATGGAATCAGAAACACTTGACTGGAGTCGAAAAGGGTCGAATGGAATCAGACACACTTGAGTCGAGTCCAAAAGGTTTGAATGGAATCAGAAACACTTGAGTCGAGTCGAAAAGGGTCGAATGGAATCGGAAACACTTGACTGGAGTCGAAAAGGGTTGAATGGAATCAGAAACACTTGACTGGAGTCGGAAAGGGTCGAATGGAATCAGAAACACTTGACTGGAGTCTAAAAGGGTCGAATGGAATCAGACACACTTGAGTCGAGTCGAAAAGGGTCGAATGGAATAGAAACACTTGACTGGAGTCGAAAAGGGTTGAATGGAATCAGAAACACTTGACTGGAGTCGAAAAGGGTCGAATGGAATCAGACACACTTGAGTCGAGTCGAAAAGGGTCGAATGGAATCAGAAACACTTGACTGGATTCAAAAAGGGTCGAATCGAATCAGAAACACTTGACTGGATTCGAAAAGGGTCCAGAGGAATCAGAAACACTTGACTGGAGTCGAAAAGTGTCGAATGGAATCAGAAACACTTGAGTCGAATTGAAAAGGGTCGAATGGAATCAGAAACACTTGCCTGGCGTCGAAAAGGGTCGAATGGAATCAGAAACACTTGAGTCTATTCGAAAAGGGTCGAATGGAATCAGAAACACTTGACTGGAGTCGAAAAGGGTCGAAAGGAATCAGAAACACTTGACTGGAGTCGAAAAGGTTCCAAAGGATTCAGAAACACTTGAATGGAGTCGAAAAGGGTCGAATGGAATCAGAAACACTTGACTGGAGTCGAAAAGGGTCGAATGGAATCAGAAACACTTGAGTCGAGTCGAGAACGGTCGAATGGAATCAGAAACACTTGACTGGAGTCGAAAAGGGTCGAATGGAATCAGAAACACTTGACTGGAGTCGAAAAGGGTCGAATGGAATCAGAAACACTTGACTGGAGTCGAAAAGGGTCCAAAGGAATCAGAGACACTTGACTGGAGTCGAAAAGGGTCGAATGGAATCAGAAAAACTTGAGTCGAGTCTAAAAGGGTCGAATGGAATCAGAACCACTTGACTGGAGTCGAAAAGGGTCCAATGGAATCAGAAACACTTGACTGGAGTCGAAAAGGGTCGAATGGAATCAGAAACACTTGACTGGAGTCGAAAAGGGTCGAATGGAATCAGAAACACTTGACTGGAGTCGAAAAGGGTCCAAAGGAATCAGAGACACTTGACTGGAGTCGAAAAGGGTCGAATGGAATCAGAAAAACTTGAGTCGAGTCTAAAAGGGTCGAATGGAATCAGAAACACTTGAATGGAGTCGAAAAGGGTCGAATGGAATCAGAAACACTTGACTGGAGTCGAAAAGGGTCGAATGGAATCAGAAACACTTGAGTCGAGTCGAAAAGGGTCGAATGGAATCAGAAACACTTTAGTCGAGTCGAAAAGGGTAGAATGGAATCAGAAACACTTCACTGGAGTCGAAAAGGGTCCAAAGGAATCAGAAACACTTCACTGGAGTCAAAAAGTGTGAATGGAATCAGAACCACTTGACTGGAGTCGAAAAGGGTCGAATGGAATCTGAAACACTTGCCTGGAGTCGAAAAGGGTTCAAAGGATTCAGAAACACTTGACTGGAGTCGAAAAGTGTCGAATGGAATCAGAAACACTTGAGTCGAGTCGAAAAGGGTCGAATGGATTCAGAAACACTTGAGTGGAGTCGAAAAGGGTCGAATGGAATCAGAAACACTTGACTGGAGTCGAAAATGGTCGAATGGAATCAGAAACACTTGACTGGAGTCGAAAAGGGACCAAACGAATCAGAAACACTTGAGTCGAGTCGAAAAGGGTCGAATGGAATCAGAAACACTTTAGTCGAGTCGAAAAGGGTAGAATGGAATCAGAAACACTTCACTGGAGTCGAAAAGGGTCCAAAGGAATCAGAAACACTTCACTGGAGTCAAAAAGTGTGAATGGAATCAGAACCACTTGACTGGAGTCGAAAAGGGTCGAATCGAATCAGAAACACTTGACTGGATTCGAAAAGGGTCCAGAGGAATCAGAAACACTTGACTGGGGTCGAAATGTGTCGAATGGAATCAGAAACACTTGAGTCGAATTGAAAAGGGTCGAATGGAATCAGAAACACTTGCCTGGCGTCGAAAAGGGTCCAGAGGAATCAGAAACACTTGACTGGAGTCGAAAAGGGTCCAGAGGAATCAGAAACACTTGACTGGAGTCGAAAAGGGTCCAGAGGAATCAGAAACACTTGACTGGAGTCGAAAAGTGTCGAATGGAATCAGAAACACTTGAGTCGAATTGAAAAGGGTCGAATGGAATCAGAAACACTTGCATGGCGTCGAAAAGGGTCGAATGGAATCAGAAACACTTGCCTGGCGTCGAAAAGGGTCGAATGGAATCAGAAACACTTGACTGGAGTGTAAAAGGGTGGAATGGAATCAGAAACACTTGACTGGAGTCGAAAAGGGTCGAATGGAATCAGACACACTTGAGTCGAGTCCAAAAGGTTCGAATGGAATCAGAAACACTTGAGTCGAGTCGAAAAGGGTCGAATGGAATCAGAAACACTTGAATCGAGTCGAAAAGTGTCCACAGGAATCAGAAACACTTGACTGGAGTCGAAAAGGGTCCAGAGGAATCAGAAACACTTGACTGGAGTCGAAAAGGGTCCAGAGGAATCAGAAACACTTGACTGGGGTCGAAAAGTGTCGAATGGAATCAGAAACACTTGAGTCGAATTGAAAAGGGTCGAATGGAATCAGAAACACTTGCCTGGCGTCGAAAAGGGTCGAATGGAATCAGAAACACTTGCCTGGCGTCGAAAAGGGTCGAATGGAATCAGAAACACTTGACTGGAGTGTAAAAGGGTGGAATGGAATCAGAAACACTTGACTGGAGTCGAAAAGGGTCGAATGGAATCAGACACACTTGAGTCGAGTCCAAAAGGTTCGAATGGAATCAGAAACACTTGAGTCGAGTCGAAAAGGGTCGAATGGAATCGGAAACACTTGCCTGGAGTCGAAATTGGTCAAATGGATTCAGAAACACTTGAGTCGAGTCGAAAAGGGTCGAATGGAATCAGAAACACTTGAGTCGAGTCGAAAAGGGTCGAATGGAATCAGAAACACTTGAATGGAGTCGAAAAGGATCCAAAGGAATCAGAAACACTTGACTGGATTGGACATAGGTCGAATGGAATCAGAAACACTTGACTGGAGTCAAAAAGGGTCGAATGGAATCAGAAACACTTGAGTCGAGTCGAAAATGTTCGAATGGAATGAGAAACACTTTAGTCGAGTCGAAAAGGGTCGAATGGAGTCAGAAACACTTGAGTCGAGTCGAAAAGGGTCGAATGGAATCAGAAACACTTGAGTCGAGTCGAAAAGGGTCGAATGGAATCAGAAACACTTGACTGGATTCGAAATGGGTCGAATGGAATCAGAAACACTTGACTGGAGTCGAAAAGGGTCGAATGGAATCAGAAACACTTGAGTCGAGTTGAAAAGGTCGAATGGAATCAGAAACACTTGACTGGAGGCGAAAATGGTCGAATGGAATCAGAAACACTAGACTGGAGTCGAAAAGGGTCCAAACGAATCAGAAACACTTGAGTCGAGTCGAAAAGGGTCGAATGGAATGAGAAACACTTGAGTGGAGTCGAAAAGGGTCGAATGGAATCAGAAACACTTGCCTGGCGTCGAAAAGGGTCGAATGGAATCAGAAACACTTGACTGGAGTGTAAAAGGGTGGAATGGAATCAGAAACACTTGACTGGAGTCGAAAAGGGTCGAATGGAATCAGAGACACTTGCCTGGAGTCGAAAGGGTCGATTGGAATCAGAAACACTTGAGTCGAGTCGAAAATGTTCGAATGGAATGAGAAACACTTTAGTCGAGTCGAAAAGGGTCGAATGGAGTCAGAAACACTTGAGTCGAGTCGAAAAGGGTCGAATGGAATCAGAAACACTTGAGTCGAGTCGAAAAGGGTCGAATGGAATCAGAAACACTTGACTGGATTCGAAATGGGTCGAATGGAATCAGAAACACTTGACTGGAGTCGAAAAGGGTCGAATGGAATCAGAAACACTTGAGTCGAGTTGAAAAGGTCGAATGGAATCAGAAACACTTGACTAGAGTCGAAAAGGGTCGAATGGAATGAGAAACACTTGAGTGGAGTCGAAAAGGGTCGAATGGAATCAGAAACACTTGAGTCGAGTCGAAAAGGGTCGAATGGAATCAGAAATACTTGACTGGAGTCGAAAAGTGTCGAATGGAATCAGAAACACCTGAGTCGAGTCGAAAAGGGTCGAATGGAATCAGAAACACTTGACTGGAGTCGAAAAGTGTCGAATGGAATCAGAAATGCTTGACTGGAGTCGAAAAGGGTCCAAAGGAATCAGAGACACTTGCCTGGAGTCGAAAGGGTCGAATAGAATCAGAAACACTTGACTGGGTCGAAAAGGGTCGACTGGAATAAGAAACACTTGACTGGAGTCGAAAAGGGTCGAATGGAATCAGAAACACTTTAGTCGAGTCGAAAAGGGTCGAATGGAATCAGAAACACTTGACTGGTGTCAAAAAGGGTTGAATCGAATCAGAAACACTTGACTGGAGTCGAAAAGGATCCAGAGGAATCAGAAACACTTGACTGGGGTCGAAAAGTGTCGAATGGAATCAGAAACACTTGAGTCGAGTCGAAAAGGGTCGAATGCAATCAGAAACACTTGACTGGAGTGTAAAAGGGTGGAATGGAATCAGAAACACTTGACTGGAGTCGAAAAGGGTCGAATGGAATCAGACACACTTGAGTCGAGTCCAAAAGGTTCGAATGGAATCAGAAACACTTGAGTCGAGTCGAAAAGGGTCGAATGGAATCGGAAACACTTGACTGGAGTCGAAAAGGGTTGAATGGAATCAGAAACACTTGACTGGAGTCGGAAAGGGTCGAATGGAATCAGAAACACTTGACTGGAGTCTAAAAGGGTCGAATGGAATCAGACACACTTGAGTCGAGTCGAAAAGGGTCGAATGGAATAGAAACACTTGACTGGAGTCGAAAAGGGTTGAATGGAATCAGAAACACTTGACTGGAGTCGAAAAGGGTCGAATGGAATCAGACACACTTGAGTCGAGTCGAAAAGGGTCGAATGGAATCAGAAACACTTGACTGGATTCAAAAAGGGTCGAATCGAATCAGAAACACTTGACTGGATTCGAAAAGGGTCCAGAGGAATCAGAAACACTTGACTGGAGTCGAAAAGTGTCGAATGGAATCAGAAACACTTGAGTCGAATTGAAAAGGGTCGAATGGAATCAGAAACACTTGCCTGGCGTCGAAAAGGGTCGAATGGAATCAGAAACACTTGAGTCTATTCGAAAAGGGTCGAATGGAATCAGAAACACTTGACTGGAGTCGAAAAGGGTCGAAAGGAATCAGAAACACTTGACTGGAGTCGAAAAGGTTCCAAAGGATTCAGAAACACTTGAATGGAGTCGAAAAGGGTCGAATGGAATCAGAAACACTTGACTGGAGTCGAAAAGGGTCGAATGGAATCAGAAACACTTGAGTCGAGTCGAGAACGGTCGAATGGAATCAGAAACACTTGACTGGAGTCGAAAAGGGTCGAATGGAATCAGAAACACTTGACTGGAGTCGAAAAGGGTCAAATGGAATCAGAAACACTTGACTGGAGTCGAAAAGGGTCCAAAGGAATCAGAGACACTTGACTGGAGTCGAAAAGGGTCGAATGGAATCAGAAAAACTTGAGTCGAGTCTAAAAGGGTCGAATGGAATCAGAAACACTTGAATGGAGTCGAAAAGGGTCGAATGGAATCAGAAACACTTGACTGGAGGCGAAAAGGGTCGAATGGAATCAGAAACACTTGAGTCGAGTCGAAAAGGGTCGAATGGAATCAGAAACACTTTAGTCGAGTCGAAAAGGGTAGAATGGAATCAGAAACACTTCACTGGAGTCGAAAAGGGTCCAAAGGAATCAGAAACACTTCACTGGAGTCAAAAAGTGTGAATGGAATCAGAACCACTTGACTGGAGTCGAAAAGGGTCGAATGGAATCAGAAACACTTGACTGGAGTCGAAAAGGGTCGAATGGAATTAGAAACACTTGACTGGAGTCGAAAAGGGTCCAAAGGAATCAGAGACACTTGACTGGAGTCGAAAAGGGTCGAATGGAATCAGAAAAACTTGAGTCGAGTTTAAAAGGGTCGAATGGAATCAGAAACACTTGAATGGAGTCGAAAAGGGTCGAATGGAATCAGAAACACTTGACTGGAGTCGAAAAGGGTCGAATGGAATCAGAAACACTTGAGTCGAGTCGAAAAGGGTCGAATGGAATCAGAAACACTTTAGTCGAGTCGAAAAGGGTAGAATGGAATCAGAAACACTTCACTGGAGTCGAAAAGGGTCCAAAGGAATCAGAAACACTTCACTGGAGTCAAAAAGTGTGAATGGAATCAGAACCACTTGACTGGAGTCGAAAAGGGTCGAATGGAATCTGAAACACTTGCCTGGAGTCGAAAAGGGTTCAAAGGATTCAGAAACACTTGACTGGAGTCGAAAAGTGTCGAATGGAATCAGAAACACTTGAGTCGAGTCGAAAAGGGTCGAATGGATTCAGAAACACTTGAGTGGAGTCGAAAAGGGTCGAATGGAATCAGAAACACTTGACTGGAGTCGAAAATGGTCGAATGGAATCAGAAACACTTGACTGGAGTCGAAAAGGGACCAAACGAATCAGAAACACTTGAGTCGAGTCGAAAAGGGTCGAATGGAATCAGAAACACTTGACTGGAGCCGAAAAGGGTCGAATGGAATCAGAAACACTTGACTGGAGTCCAAAAGGGTCGAATGGAATTAGAAACACTTGCCTGGATTCGAAAAGGGTTGAATGGAATCAGAAACAATTGAGTCGAGTCGAAAAGGGTCGAATGGAATCAGAAACACTTGAGTCAAGTCGAAAAGGGTCGAATGGAATCAGAAACACTTGACTGGAGTCGAAAAGGGTCCAAAGGAATCAGAAACACTTGACTGGAGTCGAAAAGGGTCGAATGGAATCAGAAAGACTTGAGTCGAGTCGAAAGGGTCGAATGGAATCAGAAACACTTGAATGGAGTCGAAAAGGGTCGAGTGGAATCAGAAAAACTTGAGTCGAGTCCAAAAGGGTCGAATGGAATCAGAAACACTTGAGTCGATTCGAAAATGCTCGAATGGAGTCAAAAAAACTTCACTCGAATCGAAAATGCCCGAATGGAGCAAAAGCAACTTGACTCGAATCCAAAATGCTCGAATGGAATCAAAAAAACGTGACTCGAATTGAAATTGCTCGAATGGAATCAAAAAAACTTGATTCAAATAGAAAATGTTCGAATGGAATAGAAAATTCTCAAATCGAATGAAAAATACTCGAATCCATTCCAAAATACTCGAATCGAATCGAAAATACCCTTATCCAATAGAAAATACTCGAAACGAATCGAAAATACTCGAATGGAATAAAAAAAAAATGACTCGAATTGCAAATGCTCGAATGGAGTCAAAAAAACTTGACTCGAATTGAAAATGCTCGAATGGAGTCAAAAAAATTTGACTCGAATTGAAAATCCTCGAATGGAATAAAAAATCCTCAAATCGAATCGAAAATACTCGAACGGCATCAAAAAAACTTGATGCGAATTTAAAATGCTCGAATGGAGTCAAAAAAACTTGACTCGAATCGAAAATGCTCGAATGGAGTCAAGAAAATTTGACTCGAATCGAAAATGCGCGAATGGAGTCAAAAAATCTTGACTCGAATCGAAAATGCTCGAATGGAGTCAAAAAAACTTGACTCAAATCGAAAATGCTCGAATGGAGTCAAAAAAACTTGAGTCGAATCGAAAATACTCGAATGGAGTCAAAAAAACTTAACTCGAATCGAAAATGATCGAATGGAATCAAAAAAACTTGATTCGAATCGAAAATGCTCGAATGGAATAGAAAATTCTCAAATCGAATGGAAAATACACGAATCCTTTCCAAAATACTCGAATCGAATCGAAAATACCCAATCAAATAGAAAATACTCAAAACAAATCGAAAATACTCGAATGGAATCAAAAAAATATGACTCGAATTGAAAATGCTCGAATGGAGTAAAAAAAACTGGACTCGAATCGAAAACGCTCGAATGGAGTCAAAAAAACTGGACTCGAATCGAAAAGCTCGAATGGAGTCAAAAAAACGACTTGAATTGAAAACGCTCGTATGGATTCAAAAAAACGGGACTCGAATCAAAAATGCTCGAATGGAGTAAAAAAAACAGGACTCGAATCGAAAACGCTCGAATGGAGCCAAAAAAACGGGACTCGAATCGAAAACGCTCGAATGGAGTCAAAAATACGGGACTCGAATCGAAACGCTCGAATGGAGTCAAAAAAATGGGACTCGAATCGAAAACGCTCGAATGGAGTCAAAAAAACGGGACTCGAATCGAAAACGCTCGAATGGAGTCAAAAATACGGGACTCGAATCGAAACGCTCGAATGGAGTCAAAAAAATGGGACTCGAATCGAAAACGCTCGAATGGAGTAAAAAAAACGGGACTCGAATCGAAAACACTCGAATGGAGTCAAAAATACGGGACTCCAATCGAAACGCTCGAATGGAGTCAAAAAAATGGGACTCGAATCGAAAACGCTCGAATGGAGTCAAAAAAACGGGACTCGAATCGAAAACGCTCGAATGGAGTCAAAAAAACGGGACTCGAATCGAAAACGCTCGAATGGAGTAAAAAAAACGGGACTCGAATCGAAAACGCCCGAATGCAGTCAAAAAAACGGGACTCGAATCGAATACGCTCGAATGGAGTCAAAAAAACGGGACTCGAATCGAAAAGGCTCGAATGGAGTCAAAAAAATGGGACTCAAATCGAAAACGCTCGAATGGAGGCTAAAAAACGGGACTCGAATCGAAAACGCTCGAATGGAGTCTAAAAAACGGGACTCGAATTGAAAACGCTCGAATGGAGTAAAAAAACCTTGAATCGAATCGAAAATGCTCGAATTGAGTCAAAAAACTTGACTCGATTTGAAAATGCTCGAATGGAATAGAAAATCCTCAAATCGAATCAAAAATACTCGAACGGCATAAAAAAAACTTGATTCGAATTGAAAATGCTCGAATGGAATAGAAAAACCTCAAATCAAATCGAAAATACTCGAATCCATTCCATAATACTCGAATCGAATAGAAAATACCCAAATCCAATAGAAAATACTCGAAAAGAATCGAAAATACTCGAATGGAATGAAAAAAAATGACTCGAATTGAAAATGCTCGAACGGAGTCAAAAAACTGGACTCGAATTGAAAATGCTCGAACGGAGTCAAAAAAACTGGACTCGAATTGAAAATGCTCGAACGGAGTCAAAAAAACTGGACTCGAATTGAAAATGCTCGAACGGAGTCAAAAAAACTGGACTCGAATTGAAAATGCTCGAACGGAGTCAAAAAAACTTGACTCGAATTGAAAATGCTCGAATGGAGTCAAAAAAATTTGACTCGAATTGAAAATCCTCGAATGGAATAAAAAATCCTCAAATCGAATCGAAAATACTCGAACGGCATCAAAAAAACTTGATGCGAATTTAAAATGCTCGAATGGAGTCAAAAAAACTTGACTCGAATCGAAAATGCTCGAATGGAGTCAAGAAAATTTGACTCGAATCGAAAATGCG
Source organism: Vulpes vulpes (assembly GCF_048418805.1). NCBI lineage: Eukaryota > Metazoa > Chordata > Mammalia > Carnivora > Canidae > Vulpes > Vulpes vulpes. Next base: position 713,104 of record NC_132782.1, read on the forward strand.
CGAATGGAGTCAAAAAATCTTGACTCGAATCGAAAATGCTCGAATGGAGTCAAAAAAACTTGACTCAAATCGAAAATGCTCGAATGGAGTCAAAAAAACTTGAGTCGAATCGAAAATACTCGAATGGAGTCAAAAAAACTTAACTCGAATCGAAAATGATCGAATGGAATCAAAAAAACTTGATTCGAATCGAAAATGCTCGAATGGAATAGAAAATTCTCAAATCGAATGGAAAATACACGAATCCTTTCCAAAATACTCGAATCGAATCGAAAATACCCAATCAAATAGAAAATACTCAAAACAAATCGAAAATACTCGAATGGAATCAAAAAAATATGACTCGAATTGAAAATGCTCGAATGGAGTAAAAAAAACTGGACTCGAATCGAAAACGCTCGAATGGAGTCAAAAAAACTGGACTCGAATCGAAAAGCTCGAATGGAGTCAAAAAAACGACTTGAATTGAAAACGCTCGTATGGATTCAAAAAAACGGGACTCGAATCAAAAATGCTCGAATGGAGTAAAAAAAACAGGACTCGAATCGAAAACGCTCGAATGGAGCCAAAAAAACGGGACTCGAATCGAAAACGCTCGAATGGAGTCAAAAATACGGGACTCGAATCGAAACGCTCGAATGGAGTCAAAAAAATGGGACTCGAATCGAAAACGCTCGAATGGAGTCAAAAAAACGGGACTCGAATCGAAAACGCTCGAATGGAGTCAAAAATACGGGACTCGAATCGAAACGCTCGAATGGAGTAAAAAAAACGGGACTCGAATCGAAAACACTCGAATGGAGTCAAAAATACGGGACTCCAATCGAAACGCTCGAATGGAGTCAAAAAAATGGGACTCGAATCGAAAACGCTCGAATGGAGTCAAAAAAACGGGACTCGAATCGAAAACGCTCGAATGGAGTCAAAAAAACGGGACTCGAATCGAAAACGCTCGAATGGAGTAAAAAAAACGGGACTCGAATCGAAAACGCCCGAATGCAGTCAAAAAAACGGGACTCGAATCGAATACGCTCGAATGGAGTCAAAAAAACGGGACTCGAATCGAAAAGGCTCGAATGGAGTCAAAAAAATGGGACTCGAATCGAAAACGCTCGAATGGAGGCTAAAAAACGGGACTCGAATCGAAAACGCTCGAATGGAGTCTAAAAAACGGGACTCGAATCGAAAACGCTCGAATGGAGTAAAAAAACCTTGAATCGAATCGAAAATGCTCGAATTGAGTCAAAAAACTTGACTCGATTTGAAAATGCTCGAATGGAATAGAAAATCCTCAAATCGAATCGAAAATACTCGAACGGCATAAAAAAAACTTGATTCGAATTGAAAATGCTCGAATGGAATAGAAAAACCTCAAATCAAATCGAAAATACTCGAATCCATTCCATAATACTCGAATCGAATAGAAAATACCCAAATCCAATAGAAAATACTCGAAAAGAATCGAAAATACTCGAATGGAGTCAAAAATACGGGACTCCAATCGAAACGCTCGAATGGAGTCAAAAAAATGGGACTCGAATCGAAAACGCTCGAATGGAGTCAAAAAAACGGGACTCGAATCGAAAACGCTCGAATGGAGTCAAAAAAACGGGACTCGAATCGAAAACGCTCGAATGGAGTAAAAAAAACGGGACTCGAATCGAAAACGCCCGAATGCAGTCAAAAAAACGGGACTCGAATCGAATACGCTCGAATGGAGTCAAAAAAACGGGACTCGAATCGAAAAGGCTCGAATGGAGTCAAAAAAATGGGACTCGAATCGAAAACGCTCGAATGGAGGCTAAAAAACGGGACTCGAATCGAAAACGCTCGAATGGAGTCTAAAAAACGGGACTCGAATCGAAAACGCTCGAATGGAGTAAAAAAACCTTGAATCGAATCGAAAATGCTCGAATTGAGTCAAAAAACTTGACTCGATTTGAAAATGCTCGAATGGAATAGAAAATCCTCAAATCGAATCGAAAATACTCGAACGGCATAAAAAAAACTTGATTCGAATTGAAAATGCTCGAATGGAATAGAAAAACCTCAAATCAAATCGAAAATACTCGAATCCATTCCATAATACTCGAATCGAATAGAAAATACCCAAATCCAATAGAAAATACTCGAAAAGAATCGAAAATACTCGAATGGAATGAAAAAAAATGACTCGAATTGAAAATGCTCGAACGGAGTCAAAAAACTGGACTCGAATTGAAAATGCTCGAACGGAGTCAAAAAAACTGGACTCGAATTGAAAATGCTCGAACGGAGTCAAAAAAACTGGACTCGAATTGAAAATGCTCGAACGGAGTCAAAAAAACTGGACTCGAATTGAAAATGCTCGAACGGAGTCAAAAAAACTGGACACGAATTGAAAATGCTCGAACGGAGTCAAAAAAACTGGACTCGAATCGAAAATGATCGAATGGAGTCAAAAAAAATGGACTCGAATAGAAAATGCTCGAATGGAGTCTAAAAAACGGGACTCGAATCGAAAATGCTCGAATGGAGTCTAAAAAGCGGGACTCGAATCGAAAATGCTCGAATGGAGTCTAAAAAGCGGGACTCGAATCGAAAATGCTCGAATGGAGTCTAAAAAAGGGGACTCGAATCGAAAATGCTCGAATGGAGTCTAAAAAACGGGACTCGAATCGAAAATGCTCGAATGGAGTAAAAAAACCTTGAATCGAATCGAAAATGCTCGAATGGAGTCAAAAAACCTTGACTCGAATTGAAAATGCTCGAATGGAATAGAAAATCATCAAATCGAATCGAAAATACTCGAACGGCATCAAAAAAACTTGATTCGAATTGAAAATGCTCGAATGGAATAGAAAATCCTCAAATCTAATCGAAAATGCTCGAATCCATTCCATAATACTGGAATCGAATAGAAAATACCCAAATCCAATAGAAAATACTCGAAACGAATCGAAAATACTCGAATATAGTCAAAAATTTGATTCGATTGAAAATGCTCGTATGGAGTCCATTAAACTGGACTCAAATTGAAAATGGTCGAATGGAATAGAAAATCTGCAAATCGAATCGAAAATACTCGAACGGCATCAAAAAACTTGATTCGAATTGAAAATGCTCGAATGGAATAGAAAATCCTCAAATCGAATCGAAAATACTCGAATCTATTCCATAATACTCGAATCGAATAGAAAATACCCAAATCCAATAGAAAATACTCGAAACGAATAAAAAATACTCGAATGGAGTCAAAAATCTGATTCGAATTGAAAATGCTCCTATGGCATCAAAAAAAACTTGACTCGATTTGAAAATGCTCGAATGGAGTCAAAAAAACTTGACTCGAATCGAAAATGCTCGAATGGAGTCAAAAAAACTTGACTCGAATCGAAAATGCTCGAATGGAGTCAAAAAAACTTGACTCGAATCGAAAATGCTCGAATGGAATAAAAAAAACTTGATTCGAATCGAGAATGCTCAAGTGGAATCAAAAAAACCTGATTCGAATTGAAAATGCTCGAATGGAATAGAAAATCCTCAAATCGAATCGAAAATACTCGAATCCATTCCATAATACTCGAATCGAATAGAAAACACCCAAATCCAATAGAAAATACTCGAAACGAATCGAAAATGCTCGAATGGAGTAAAAAAAACTGGACTTGAATCGAAAATGCTCGAACGGAGTCAAAAAAACTGGACTCGAATTGAAAATGCTCGAATGGAGTCAAAAAAACTGGACTCGAATCGAAAATGCTCGAATGGAGTCAAAAAAACTGGACTCGAATTGAAAATGCTCGAATGGAGTCAAAATACTGGACTCGAATTGAAAATGCTCGAATGGATGTAAAAAAACTGGACTCGAATTGAAAATGCTCGAATGGAGTCAAAAAACCTTGTCTCGAATTGAAAATGCTCGAATGGAATAGAAAATCCTCAAATCGAATCGAAAATACTCGAACGGCATCAAAAAAACTTGATTCGAATTGAAAATGCTCGAATGGAATAGAAAATCCTCAAATCGAATGGAAAATGCTCGAATCCATTCCATAATACTCAAATCGAATAGAAAATACCCGAATCCAATAGAAAATACTCAAAACGAATCGAAAATACTCGAATGGAGTCAAAAATTTGATTCGAATTGAAAATGCTCGGATGGAGTCAAAAAAACTGGACTCAAATTGAAAATGGTCGAATGGAATAGAAAATCTGCAAATCGAATCGAAAATACTCGAACGGCATCAAAAAACTTGATTCAAATTGAAAATGCTCGAATGGAATAGAAAATCCTCAAATAGAATCGAAAATACTCGAATCCATTCCATAATACTCGAATCGAATAGAAAACACCCAAATCCAATAGAAAATACTCGAAACGAATTGAAAATGCTCGAATGGAGTCAAAAAAACGGGACTCGAATCGAAAACGCTCGAATGGAGTCAAAAAAACGGGACTCGAATCGAAAACGCTCGAATGGAGTCTAAAAAACGGGACTCGAATCGAAAACGCTCGAATGGAGTCTAAAAAACGGGACTCGAATCGAAAACGCTCGAATGGAGTCTAAAAAACGGGACTCGAATCGAAAACGCTCGAATGGAGTCTAAAAAACGGGACTCGAATCGAAAACGCTCGAATGGAGTCTAAAAAACGGGACTCGAATCGAAAACGCTCGAATGGAGTCTAAAAAACGGGACTCGAATCGAAAACGCTCGAATGGAGTCTAAAAAACGGGACTCGAATCGAAAACGCTCGAATGGAGTCTAAAAAACGGGACTCGAATCGAAAACGCTCGAATGGAGTCTAAAAAACGGGACTCGAATCGAAAACGCTCGAATGGAGTCTAAAAAACGGGACTCGAATCGAAAACGCTCGAATGGAGTCTAAAAAACGGGACTCGAATCGAAAACGCTCGAATGGAGTCTAAAAAACGGGACTCGAATCGAAAACGCTCGAATGGAGTCTAAAAAACGGGACTCGAATCGAAAACGCTCGAATGGAGTCTAAAAAACGGGACTCGAATCGAAAACGCTCGGAGTCAAAAAACCTTGAATCGAATCGAAAATGCTCGAATTGAGTCAAAAAACCTTGACTCGAATTGAAAATGCTCGAATGGAATAGAAAATCCTCAAATCGAATCGAAAATGCTCGAATCCATTCCATAATACTCGAATGGAATAGAAAATACCCAAATCCAATAGAAAATACTCGAAACGAATCGAAAATACTCGAATGGAGTCAAAAATTTGATTCGAATTGAAAATGCTCGTATGGAGTCAAAAAAACTGGACTCAAATTGAAAATGCTCGAATGGAATAGAAAATCTGCAAATCGAATGGAAAATACTCGAACGGCATCAAAAAACTTGATTCGAATTGAAAATGCTCGAATGGAATAGAAAATCCTCAAATCGAATCGAAAATGCTCGAATCCATTCCATAATACTCGAATCGAATAGAAAATACCCAAATCCAATAGAAAATACTCGAAACGAATCGAAAATACTCGAATGGAGTCAAAAATTTGATTCGAATTGAAAATGCTCCTATGGCATCCAAAAAAATTGACTCGATTTGAAAATGCTCGAATGGAGTCAAAAAAAATGACTCGAATCGAAAATGCTCGAATGGAGTAAAAAAAAAATGACTCGAATCGAAAATGCTCGAATGGAGTAAAAAAAACTTGACTCGAATCGAAAATGCTCGAATGGAGTCAAAAAAACTTGACTCGAATCGAAAATGCTCGAATGGAATAAAAAAAAATTGATTCGAATCGAGAATGCTCAAGTGGAATCAAAAAAACCTGATTCGAATCGAAAATGCTCGAATGGAATAGAAAATCCTCAAATCGAATTGAAAATACTCGAATCCATTCCATAATACTCGAATCGAATAGAAAACACCCAAATCCAATAGAAAATACTCGAAACGAATCGAAAATGCTCGAATGGAGTCAAAAAAACTGGACTCGAATGGAAAATGCTCGAATGGAGTCAAAAAAACTGGACTTGAATCGAAAATGCTCGAATGGAGTCAAAAAAACTTGACTCGAATCGAAAATGCTCGAATGGAGTCAAAAAAACTTGACTCGAATCGAAAATGCTCGAATGGAATAAAAAAAACTTGATTCGAATCGAGAATGCTCAAGTGGAATCAAAAAAACCTGATTCGAATCGAAAATGCTTGAATGGAATAGAAAATCCTCAAATCGAATCGAAAATACTCGAACGGCATAAAAAAAACTTGATTCGAATTGAAAATGCTCGAACGGAATAGAAAAACCTCAAATCAGGGATCCCTGGGTGGCGCAGCGGTTTGGCGCCTGCCTTTGGCCCAGGGCGTGATCCTGGAGACCCGGGATCGAATCCCACGTCAGGCTCCCGGTGCATGGAGCCTGCTTCTCCCTCTGCCTGTATCTCTGCCTCTCTCTCTCTCTCTGTGACTATCATAAATAAATAAAAATTAAAAAAAAAAAATTAAAAAAAAAAAAAAAAAAAGAAAAACCTCAAATCAAATCGAAAATACTCGAATCCATTCCATAATACTCGAATCGAATATAAAATACCCAAATCCAATAGAAAATACTAGAAACGAATCGAAAATACTCGAATGGAATGAAAAAAAATGACTCGAATTGAAAATGCTCGAATGGAGTCAAAAAAACTGTACTCGAATTGAAAATGCTCGAATGGAGTCAAAAAAACTGGACTCGAATTCTAAATGCTCGAATGGAGTCAAAAAACTGGACTCGAATTGAAAATGCTCGAATGGATGCAAAAAAACTGGACTCGAATTGAAAATGCTCGAATGGAGTCAAAAAACCTTGACTCGAATTGAAAATGCTCGAATGGAATAGAAAATCCTCAAATCGAATCGAAAATAATCGAACGGCATCAAAAAAACTTGATTCGAATTGAAAATGCTCGAATGGAATAGAAAATCCTCAAATCGAATCGAAAATGCTCGAATCCATTCCATAATACTCGAATCGAATAGAAAATACCCAAATCCAATAGAAAATACTCGAAACGAATCGAAAACACTCGAATGGAGTCAAAAATTTGATTCGAATTGAAAATGCTCCTATGGCGTCAAAAAAAATTTGACTCGATTAGAAAATGCTCGAATGGAGTCAAAAAAACTTGACTCGAATCGAAAATGCTCGAATGGAGTCAAAAAAAAAATGACTCGAGTCGAAAATGCTCGAATGGAGTCAAAAAAAAAATGACTCGAATCGAAAATGCTCGAATGGAGTCAAAAAAACTTGACTCGAATCGAAAATGCTTGAATGGAATAAAAAAAACTTGATTCGAATCGAGAATGCTCAAGTGGAATCAAAAAACCTGATTCGAATCGAAAATGCTCGAATGGAATAGAAGATCCTCAAATCAAAACGAAAATGCTCGAATCCATTCCATAATACTCGAATCGAATAGAAAGTACCCAAATCCAATAGAAAATACTCGAAACGAATCGAAAATACTCGAATGGAGTCAAAAATTTGATTCGAATTGAAAATGCTCGTATGGAGTCTAAAAAACTGGACTCGAATTGAAAATACTCGAATGGAGTCAAAAAAACATGACTCGAATCGAAAATGCTCAAATGGAGTCAAAAAAACTGGACTCGAATCGAAAATGCTCGAATGGAGTCAAAAAAACTTGAGTTGAATCGAAAATGCTCGAATGGAGTCAAAAAAACTTGACTCGAATCGAAAATGCTCAAATGGAATAAAAAAAACTTGATTCGAATCGAGAATGCTCGAGAGCAATCAAAAAAACCTGATTCGAATCGAAAATGCTCGAATGGAATAGAAAATTCTCAAATCGAATCGAAAATACTCGAATCCATTCCAAAATACTCGAATCGAATCGAAAATACCCAAATCCTATAGAAAATATTCGAAATGAAACGAAAATACTCGAATGGAGTCAAAAAAACTTGACTCGAATCGAAAATGCTCGAATGGAGTCAAAAAAACTTGACTCGAAACGAAAATGCTCGAATGGAGTCAAAAAAACTTGACTCGAATCAAAAATGCTCGAATGGAGTCCAAAAAACTGGACTCGAATCGAAAATGCTCAAATGGATTTCAAAAAACTTGACTCGAATCGAAAATGCTCGAATGGAATAAAAAAAAAATTGACTCAAATCGAAAATGCTCGAATGGAATCAAAAAAACTTGATTCGAATCGAGAATGCTCGAGTGGAATCAAAAAAACCTGATTCGAATCGAAAATGCTCGAATGGAATAGAAAATTCTCAAATCGAATCGAAAATACTCGAATCCATTCCAAAATACTCGAATCGAATCGAAAATACCCGAATCCAATAGAAAATACTCGAAACGAAACGAAAATACTCGAATGGATTCAAAAAAACTTGACTCGAATCGAAAATGCTCGAATGGAGTCAAAAAAACTTGACTCGAATCGAAAATGCTCGAATGGAGTCAAACTTGACTCGAATTGAAAATACTCAAATCCAATCGAAAATACTCGAAACGAATCGAAAATACTCGAATGGAATCGAAAATCCTCAAATCGAATCGAAAAACCTCAAATCCATTCCAAAATACTCAAATAGAATAGAAAATACTCGAAACGAATCGAAAGTACTCGAATCGAATCGAATTGAGAACACTCGAATCGAATCGAAAATACTCAAATCGAATCGAACATACTCTAATCGAATTGAAAATATTCGAATCGAATCGAAAATACTCGAATGGAATCGAAAATCCTCAAATCGAATAAAAAATACTCTAATATATTCCAAAATGCTCGAATCGAATCTAAAATACTGGAATTGAATAGAAAATACTCGAATCGGGGACCCCTGGGTGGCACAGCGGTTTAGCGCTTGCCTTTGGCCCAGGGCGCGATCCTGGAGACCCGGGATCGAATCCCACATCGGGCTCCCGGTGCATGGAGCCTGCTTCTCCCTCTGCCTGTGTCTCTGCCTCTCTCTCTCTCTCTGTGTGACCATCATAAATAATAAATTAAAAAAATTAAATATTAAAAAGAAAATACTCGAATAGAATAGAATCGAAAAGAAAATACATGAATCGAATCAAAACTACTCGAATCGAATAGAAAATTCTTGAATCGAATCAAATCAAATTGAAAATACATGAATCGAATCGAAAGTACTCGAATTGAATCGAAAATACGCAAATCGTTTCGAAATAACTCGATTCGAATCGAATATACTCAAATCCAATAGAAAATACTAGAATCGAATCGAAAATACTCAAATAGAATAAAAAATCCTCAAATCGAATCGAAAATACTCGAATTCATTCCAAAATACACGAATCGAATCGAAAATACTCGAATCGAATCGAAAATACTCGAATCGAATCGAAAATACTCAAAAGGAATCGAAAATACTCGAATATATTCCAAAATACTCGAATCAAATCGAAAATACTCGAATCGAATAGAAAATACTTGAATCAAATCTAATTGAATTGAAAATACTCGAATCGAATCGAAAATACTCGAATCGAATCGAAAATACTTGAATGGAATCGAAAATACTCGAATATATTCCAAAATACTCGAATCGAATCGAATAGAAAATAGTCGAATCGAATTAAATCGAAAATACTCAGATCGAATCGAAAATATTCGAATCGAATCGAATTGAATTGAATTCAAAATACTGGAATTGAATCGAAAATACCTGAAACGAATTGGAAAATACTTGAAACGAAACAAAAATAATTGAATCAAATCGAAAATAATCGAATCGAATCAAATCAAATTGAAAATAGTCGAGTAGGGATCCCTGGGTGGCGCAGCGGTTTGGCGCCTGCCTTTGGCCCAGGGCGCGATCCTGGAGACCCGGGATCGAATCCCACATCAGGCTCCCAGTGCATGGAGCCTGCTTCTCCCTCCGCCTGTGTCTCTGCCTCTCTCTCTCTCTCTGTGACTATCATAAATAAATAAAAAAAAAATTAAAAAAAAGAGAAAATAGTCGAGTAGAATCTAATTGAAAACATTCGAATCATTGAATCAAAAATACTCAAATAGAATCAAATTCAATTGAAAATAATAGAAACTATACGAAAATACTCGAATCGATTGAAAATACTCAAATCGAATAGAATCGAACTGAAAATAATCGAAACTATTCGAAAATACTCGAATCGATCGAAAATACTCAAATAGAATCGAATCGAATGGAAAATACTCGAATCGAAAAGAAAATACTTGTATCGAATCGAATCGAATTGAGGACACTCGAATTGAATCGAAAATACTCGAATCAAAAAGAAAATACTCAAATCGATCGAAAATACTCAAATAGAATCAAATCGAATCGAAAATAATCGAGTCGAATAGAAAATACTCGAATCGAATCGAAAATACTTGAATCAAAAAGAAAATACTCGAATCGAATCGAATCGATCGAATTGAAAATACTCGAATCGAATCCAAAATACTCGAATCAAATCAAAAATATTCGAATCGAATCGAAAAACCTCAATTCGAATAGAAAATACTCGAATCGAATAGAAAATAATCGAATCGAATCGAATTGAATTGAAAATACTCGAATACCTCGAATCGAATTGAAATGAATTGAAAATACTGGAATTGAATTGAAAATACTCGAATCGAATCAAATTGAATTAAAAATACTCGAATCGAATAGAAAATACTCGAATCGAATAGAAAATACTCGAATAGAATCGAATCGAATTGAAAACACTCAAATTGAATCGAAAATATTTGAATCGAATAGAAAATACTCGAATCGAATCGAATCGAATCCAATTGAAAATACTCGAATCGAATTGAAAATACTCGAATCGAATTGAAAATACTCGAATCGAATCGAAAATACTCGAATCGAATCGAAAAACCTCAATTCGAATAGAAAATACTCGAATCGAATAGAAAATACTCGAATTGAATCTAATTGAATTGAAAATACACGAATCGAATTGAAAATACTCGAATCGAATCGAAAATACTCGAATCGAATTGAAAATACTCGAATCGAATTGAAAATACTCGAATCGAATCGAAAATACTCGAATCGAATCGAAAAACCTCAATTCGAATAGAAAATACTCGAATCGAATAGAAAATACTCGAATTGAATCTAATTGAATTGAAAATACACGATTCGAATTGAAAATACTCGAATCGAATCGAAAATATCGAATCGAATCGAAAATACTCGAATCGAATCGAATCGAATTGAAAATACTCGAATAGAATCGAAAATCCTTAAATCGAATCAAAAATAGTGGAATCCATTCCAAAATACTTGAATCGAATCGAAAATACTCGAATCGAATCGAAAATCCTTAAATCGAATCGAAAATACTCAAATGGAATCGAAAATCCTCAAATAGAATCGAAAATATTCGAATATATTCCAAAATAATCGAATCGAATCGAAAATACTCGAATCCAATAGAAAGTACTCGAATCGAATCGAATTGAATTGAAAATACCCGAATCGAATTGAAAAAACTCGAATCGAATTGAATACACTCAAATCCAATCAAAAATACTCAAATCGAATCCAAAATACTCAAATGGAATTGAAAATCCTCAAATCAAATCGAATCGAATTGAAAATACTCGAATCGAATCGAAATACTTGAATCGAATCGAAAATACTCGAATCCAATCCAAAATAATCTAATCGAATTGGAAATAATTGAATCAACTCAAATCAAACTGAAAATAGTCGAATTGAATCGAATTGAAAATACTCGAATCGAATTGAATCAAAAATACTCAAATTGAAACGAATCGAATTGAAAATAATCGAAACTATTCGAAAATACTTGAAATGGTCGAAAATACTCAAATAGAATCGAATCGAATCGAAAATACTCGAATCGAATTGAAAATACTCAAATCATATTGAATCGAATTGAGAACACTCGAATTGAATTGAAAATACACGAATCAAATCGAAAAAACTTGGTTCGAATCGAAAATACTCAAATCCAATAGAATACACTCGAAACAAATCAAAAATACTCGAATGGAATGGAAAATCCTCAAATTGAATCGAAAATACTCGAATCCATTCCAAAACACTTGAATCGAATAGAAAATACTCGAATCGAATCGAATCAAATCGAAAATACTTGAATCCATTCCAAAATACACGAATTGAATCGAAAATATTCGAATCGATTAGAAAATACTCGAATATATTCCAAAATACTCGAATCGAATAGAAAATACTCAAATCGAATAGAAAATACTCGAATCGAATCTAATTGTATTGAAAATACTCGAATCGAATCGAAAATACTCGATCGTATCGAAAATAGTTGAATCGAATCGAATCGAATTCAAAATACTGGAATCGAATCGAAAATACCTGAAACGACTCGGAAATACTCGAAACAAAACAAAAATAATCGAATCAAATCGAAAATAATCGAATCCAATCAAATCAAATTGAAAATAGTTGAATAGAATCTAATTGAAAACATTCGAATCATTGAATCGAAAATACTCAAATCGAATAGAATCGAACTGAAAATAATCGAAACTATTCGAAAATACTCGAATCGATCGAAAATACTCAAATAGAATCGAATCGAATGGAAAATACTCGAATCGAAAAGAAAATACTTGTATCGAATCGAATCAAATTGAGGACACTCGAATCGAAAGATCAGTCAGGGTCGCTGCAACATCACGACCCCTTCCAGGTCCCTGGTCAGGATTGGCCGTGACATCCCATCCTCTCCAGGGTCCCAGGGTGAGGTCGGCCAAGATGGCTCCTCCTCTCCAGGAACTAAGTGCAGGGTCAGCCAAGACGTCCTGTGCCTTCCCGGATCCCCGGTCTGGTTGGCTGCAACATTCCCTCCTCTCTGGAGACTCCAGATGGGATCTGCTGCAACATCCCCTCTTTTTTGGGGATACCAGGCAGGGTCTTCCGTGACATCTCCTCCTATCTAGGGACCCCAGGCAGGTCCAGCGATGACATACCCTTCTCTCCGGGGTCTTCATGCGGTGTCAACGCGACGACCCATATGCTCCTGGGTCCTCAGTCTGGGTCAGACGCAACCTCCCATTCCCTCCTGGGTTAGCAGTCCGGGTCAGCCATGCCATCCCATCCTCTCCCAGGTCCCTGGTTGCAGTCAGATGCAATGTCTCATCCCCTCCTGGGGCTCTGGTTGAGGTCTGCTGCAACATCTCCTCCTATCCCTGGACGATGTGTGGTGTCGGCCGAGACATCCTGTCCCCTCCCCTGTCGAAGTTGGGGTCGGATGCGACATCCCATCCCCTCCCAGGTCACTGCTGGGGATCAACCATCCTTTCCCTTGTCCCCTCTCAGGATCAGCCACAAGGTCCCATCCCCCCCCCCCCAACCCTGGTCAGGGTCAGCTGCGATGTACCCTACTCTCCAGGGACACCAGGCAGGGTCTGCTGTGACATCTCCTCCCCTCTGGGGACACCAGACAGGGTCTGCCACAAAGTCCCCTCCTCTCTGGGAACACCAGGCAGGGTCTGCCGAGATGTCTCCTCCTCTCCAGGGACCCCAAGTGGGTTCAGTGGCAATGTGCCTTTCTCTCCGGGGACAATGTTCGGGTTCAACCCCAATGTCCCATCCCATCTGGATCCCCGGTGGGATTGGACACAACGTCCCATCCTGTCCCCTCCCAGGTCACTGGTCGGGGTTGGCTGTGACATCCCTTCCCTTCCCAGGTCTCTGATCAGGTCAGACACAACATCCCATCGCCTCCTGTGTCCACAGTCAGGGTTGTCTGAGATGTCCCCTCCTCTCTGGGGACCCCGGATGGATTCAGCCACGATGTCCCAACCTACCCGGGGACCCAGGGAGGGGTTGATTATGACGTCGTCTCCTCTCAGGGGACCACATATGGTGTCAGTTGCGACGTCATGCCCCCCCCCCCAACCAGGTCAGGGTCTGCCATGACGACTTGATCCCAACTGGGACACCGGTCGGTGTTGGCTGCGACATCCTGAACCCACCCGGGACCCCAATTGGTGTCGGATGTGACATCTCATCCCCTCTCGGGTCCCCGGATGGGGTTGGCTGCGATGTCCTGAGCCCTCCAGGGTCCCTGGGCATGGTCAGACCCGATATCTCGTCCCCTCCCAGAACCCCAGTCGGGGTCGGCTACGACATCTTATCCTTTCTGAGGACACTGGGCAGGTTTGGCCACAACATCCCCTCTGCTGTGGGAATCACGTGTCGGGTCAGCCATGATGTCCCGCCCCCTCCTTTGTCCCTGGTAGAGGTCAGACGCAACATCTGTCTCCTCCTGGGACCCCAGTTGGGGTGGCCACGATGTTCCCTCCTCTCTGGGGACCCCAGAAGGGTTTGGCTGTGATGTCCCAAACTACTTGGAAGCCCCTTCAGGGTTTGATGCGACATCATGTCCTCCCACCTCCGGGACCCAGGTCAGGGTTGGCCGTGATGTCCCCTCCAAGATCTCGGGGGACCATGGGCAGTGTCGGCTGCAACATCTTATCCCCCTGGGGCCCCATTTGGAGTCTGACATGACGTCCTGTCCTCTCCTGGGTCACCTGTCAGGGTCGGCCATGACATCCTGTCCCCTCTCCCTGGGATCCCGGTCAGGGTCAGCTGCCACGTACCCTCCTCTCTGGGTACACCAGGCAGAGTCTGCCATGATGCCTTCTCCTCCCCAGGGGCACCAGGAGGGGCTGCTGCTAAGTACCCTCCTCTCCAGGGACCCTGGGCATGTTCAGTGGTGACGTGCCTTTCTCTCCGGGGACTATGTGCGGGGTTGGCCCCACCACCCAATCCCCTTCTTGGTCCCCATTTGGGTTCAGAGTTGACATCCTGTCCCCTCCCATGTCATTAGGGTTGGCTGTGACATCCCATCCCCTCCTGGATCCCCAGTTGGGGTTCGGATGCCACGACTAGTCCCCTCCCAGAACCCTTGTTGGTATCACCCGGGATGTCCTGTCAACTCCCAGGACCCTGATCAGGATTGGCCAAGACATCACGACCCCTCCTGGCTCCCCAGTCGGGGTCAGCCGTGAAGTCCCCTCTTCTCCGGGCCCCCTGGTGGGGTTTGACAAGACGTCCCCTCCTCTCCAGGGACCCCGAGTGGGGTCGGCTGAGACATGCCCTTCTCTCTGGGGACCACATGCAGGGTCAGCCGTGATGTCACGTCAACTCCCAGGCCCCCTGTTGTGATTGGCCACGAGGTCACAAACCCTTCCCTCCAGTTGGGGTCTGCCGCGGCATTCCTTCCTCTCCACTGACCAGGGTCGGATTCGGCCACGATGCCCCCTCCCCTCCTGGGAACCCATGAGAGTTTGGTTGCAACGTCCTGTCCTCTCCTGGGACCCCGGCTGGGGTCAGCTACGACATCTCGACCCCTCCCAGGACCCCTGGCAGGGTCAGCCATGACGACTTGACCCCTCACAGGACCTTAGTAGAGGGTTAGTCACGATGTGCCTTCCCCTCGCGAGTCCCCAGCTGGGGTCGGCTGTGACGTCCTGTCCCCTCCCAGGACCCCAGTCGGAGTCAGCTGCATCGTCCCCTCCTCCCCGGGGACCTTGGGCGGGGTCAGACGCGATGTCCCGTGTCCTCCTGGGACCCAAGACGGGGTAAGCCATGACATCCCCTCCTCCAGGGAACTCCGGGTAGGGTTGGCTATGACGTTCCTACCCCTTCCAGGACCTTGACTAGGACCCCAGTCGCGGTCGGCTGCGATATCCCCTCCTCCCTGGAAGGGGTCAACCTCGACATCCTGACACCTCTGGAGACACTGGGCAGGGTCGGGCATGAGGTCCCATCCCCTTCTGGGACTCTGGTCGGGTTTGACTGTGATGTCCCACCCCTTCCTGGGACCCAGGTAGGGGTAGGCCACAACGTTCCGTCCCCTACCAGGACCCTGGTCAGGGTCAGCCATGATGTCCGCCACAACATCCGACCACTGACTGGACCCTGGTCCGGATCAGCCGTGGTGTCACATCCCAACCTGGGACCCCAGTTGGGGTCAGCCGCGATGTCCCATCATCTCCCGGGACTAGGGTCGGGGTTGGCCACAATGTCCCGTCCCCTCCCGGGTCCCAGGGTAGGGCTGACCGCAACGTTCTGACCCCTTCCGGGACCACCCCTTGGCATCAGCTGGGAAGCCCCCTCCTCCCCGGGGATCCCAGGGGGTTAGGCCGTGATGTGCCATCCCCTCCTAGTACCCTGAGTGGGGTCGGCTGCAATGACTCATCTCCTCATGGGACTGTAGACGAGGTCAGACACATGCCTTCACCTCCCGGGATCCCAGTCGGGGTCAGCTGCCATGCCCCAACCCCACCCGGGACCCCCATCTGGGTCAGCCACAACATCCCATCCCTTCCCGGGACCCTGGTCAGGGTCGGTCACAACCTTCCAACACCCCCCAGGACCTTAGTCGGTGTCGGCTACGACAACCCTACCACTCCCAAGACCCTGGTCAGGTTTGGCCATGACGTCCCGTAGAGTTCAGTAGGCCGTATTTCCCGTGAGCCAACACATTTTCTTTTGATTTGGGTTCTAAGGCCTCTAGGTGAGAGGGTAGTGCAAAGCTGCTCCCCAGGAGTGCTGGGTGCTCACCGTTCAGTTCATGGCATTTCCATGGGCCCCCCAGCCCTGTGCAGCTAGCTGGTACCTCCCGTGGGTGAGAGGCTAGTGGCAAGCTGCAGGCCCGGAAGGCTTTTGTCTCCGAGTTCAGTACAGTACCTTTCCGTGGCACCCCCTCAGTTAGTGCGGAGCTAGCTTCTAACTCCCATAGGAGAGAGGCTAGTTGAGAGCTGCGTTCAACAAATGCTTCTGCCTGAGAGTTGAGCACAGGGACTCTCCCTCACGGCTCCACATGTAGTGTGGACTTAGCTTCTAATTCCCTTATGTTAGAGGCTTGTCAGAAGCTACTTGCAAGGAACACTTGTTTCTCAGAGTGCAGTAGGCCGCATTTCCTGCGAGCCACCATATGTGCTTTTGATTTGGGTTCTAAGGCCGGTAGGGGAGAGGGTAGTGCAAGGCTGTTCCCCAGGAATGCTGGCTGCTCACCGTTCATTACATAGCATTTCCATGGGAACTCCACCCTTGCACAGCTAGATTGTTCCTCCCGTGGTTGAGAGGCAAGTGGAAAGCTACAGGTACAGGCTTGCGTCTTCAAGCTCAATACAGCACTTTCCATGGCATCTCCTCACCTAGAGTGGAGCTAGCTTCTAACTCCCATTGGAGCAAGGATAGTTGAAACCTGGGTTCATGGAGTGCTTCTTTCTGAGAGTTGAGTACAGCACCTGTCCCTGGTATTTCCACAATTCCTGTCCTCATAGCTTCTAACACCCTTATGTTAGAGGCATGGTGAACCTGTCTGCAAGGAAAGCTTGTTTCTCAGAATGCAGTAGGCTGCATTTCCTGTGAGCCTCCACCCATCTTTTTGACTTGGGTTCTAAGACTGGCAGGTGAGACTGTAGTGCAAAGCTCCTCTCCAAGAATGCTGGTTGCTCACATTTCACTACATAGCATTTCCGTGAACCCTCCCCTCCTGTGCAGCTCGCTGTACCTCCCATGGGTAGTGGCAATTGGCAAGCTGCAGGCCTGGAATGCTTTTGTCTCCGAGTTCAGTACAGCTTCTTTCCGAGGCACTCCCTCACTTAGTGTGGAGCTAGCTTCTAACTCCTATAGGAGAGACGCTAGTTGAAAACTGTGTTCATGGAATGCGTCTTTCTGAGAGTGGAGCACAGGGACTGTCCCTCATGCTCCATAACTACCGTGGACTTAGCTTCTAACTCCCTTATGTTAGAGGCTGTCAGAAGCTACCTGCAAGGAATCCTTGTCCTCAGAGTGTAGTAGGCTGCATTTCCCACGAGCCTCCACACGTGCATTTGATCTAGGTTCTAAGAGTGGTAAGTGAAACGGTAGTGCAAAGCTGCTCTCCAGGAATGTAATGTTGTAGGCCGCATTACCTGAGAGGGACAGTCTCTCTGATGAACTCAGAAAGAAGCATTCCTTGAATGTAGCTTTCAACCAGCCGCACTCTTATGGGAATTAGAAGCTAGCTCCACTCTGAGGGGGTGCCATGGAAAGGCGCTGTACTAAACTCAGAGACAAAAGCATTCCAGGCCTGCAGCTTGCTACTAGTCTTTCATCCACAGGAGGTACAAGCTAGCTGCACTGGAGTGGAGGGCCCATGGAAATGCTATGTACTTAATGGTGAGCACACAACAACCCTGGGGAGCAGCTTGGCACTACCCTCTCACCTACAGGCCATAGTACATAGATGAAAAGCAGGTGTGGGGCAGCCCGGTGGCCCAGAGGTTTGGTGCCGCCTTTGGCCTGGGGTGTGATCCTGGAGACCCAGGATCAAGTCCCCTGTCAGGCTCCCTGCATGGAGCCTGCTCCTACCCCTCTACCTGTGTCTCTGCCAATCTCTCTGTGTGTCTGTCATGAATAAATAAATAAAATATTTTTTTAAAAAGCAGATGTAGTGGCTTGCAGGAAATGCAGCCTGCTGTATTGTGAGAAACAAGTGTTCCTTGCACGCA
The DNA here is from genome assembly GCF_048418805.1 of Vulpes vulpes. Lineage (NCBI taxonomy): Eukaryota > Metazoa > Chordata > Mammalia > Carnivora > Canidae > Vulpes > Vulpes vulpes. Next base: position 731,607 of record NC_132782.1, read on the forward strand.
GGTTCAGACATGCATGCATCTAACATAAGGGAGTTAAAAGCTACATCCACAGTAGTTGTGGAGCTCCGAGGGACAGGCCCTGTGGTCAACTCTCAGAATAAAGCATTCCTTGAATGCAGCGTTCAACCAGCCTCACTCCCATGGGAGTTAGAAGTTAGCTCCACTCTAGGTGAGGAGGTGTCATGGAAAGTGCTGTATTGAACTCAGAGACACCAGCCTTCCAAGCCTGCAGCTTGCCACTTGCCTCTCAACCATGGGAGGAACAATCTAGCTGTACAGGGGTGGAGTTCCCATGGAAATGCTACATAGTGAGCTGGGAGCAACCAGAGTTCCTGGAGAGCAGCTTTCCACTACCCTCTCACCTACGGGTCTTATTTGCTGGATCAAAAGCACTTGTGGAGGCTTGATGGAAATTCGGCCTACTGAACTCTGAAAAACAAGCATTCCTTGCATGCAGCTTCTGACAAGCCTCCAACATTAGGGAGTTAGAATCTATGTCAACAGTTGGTGTGGAGGCCCATGTAAATGCACTATGCATAACTCCGAATAACAGGGTTCCTTGAAGGCAGCTGTCAACTTGCCTCTATTTAAAAGGAGCCTGACTCTCTCTCTCAACAGTAGGTGGCGCAGGTGCAGTAGAAGTGAGCTGTACTCAAGTCTCAGAAAGTATTTTTTTCTGAATAGAGCTTTCAACTAGGTTCTCTCATAAAGGAGCTAAGAAGTATCTTACAGGAGGCGCAATGGAAAGGGCCCGTCTTTTTTTTTTTTTAATATTTTATTTATTCATGACAGACACAGAGAGAGAGAAAGAGAGAGAGAGAGAGAGAGAGAGAGAGAGAGAGGCAGAGACACAGGCAGAGGGAGAAGCAGGCTCCATTCAGGGAGCCCAACGTGGGACAAGATCCCAGGTCTCCAGGATCACGCCCTGGGCTGAAGGCAGCACCAAACCGCTGGGCCATGAGGGCTGCCCAAGGCTTTGTCTTAACTCTGAGAATGGGTCCTTCCTTGTATGCGATTTTCACTAGCCTCTCACGTACTCATTAAGAAGGTATCTGAACAGTAGGTGTGGAGACACAATGGAAATGCACCGTGCTTAACTCTCAGACACAAGCATTCCTAGCATTTCTTGAATGTAGCTTTCTTTTTTTTTAAATAAATTTATTTTTTATTGGTGTTCAATTTGTCAACATATAGAATAACACCCAGTGCTCATCCCGTCAAGTGCCCCCCTCAGTGCCCATCACCCAGCCACCCCCATCCCCCGCCCACCTCCCCTTCCACCACCCCTAGTTCATTTCCCAGAGTTAGGAGTCTTTCATGTTCTGTCTCCCTTTCTGATATTTCCCACTTATTTTTCTCCTTTCCCCTTTATTCCCTTTCACTATTTTTTATATTCCCCAAATGAATGAGACCATATAATGCTTGTCCTTCTCCAATTGACTTATTTCACTCAGCATAATACCCTCTAGTTCCATCCACGTCAAAGCAAACGGTGGGTATTTGTAGTTTCTAATGGCTGAGGAATATTCCATTGTACACACAGACCACAGCTTCTTTATCCATTCATCTTTCGATGGACACCGAGGCTCCTTCCACAGTGTGGCTGTTGTGGACATTGCTGCTAGAAACATCGGGGTGCAGGTGTCCCGGCGTTTCCCTGCATCTGTATCTTTGGGGTAAATCCCCAACAGTGCAATTGCTGGGTCGTAGGGCAGGTGTGTTTTTAACTCTTTGAGGAACCTCCACACAGTTTTCCAGAGTGGCTGCACCAGTTCACATTCCCACCAACAGTGTAAGAGGGTTCCCCTTTTCTCCGCATCCTCTCCAACATTTGTGGTTTCCTGCCTTGTTAATTTTCCCCATTCTCACTGGTGTGAGGTGGGATCTCATTGTGGTTTTGATTTGTATTTCCCTGATGGCAAGTGATGCAGAGCATTTTCTCATGTGCATGTTGGCCATGTCTATGTCTTCCTCGGTGAGATTTCTGTTCATGTCTTTTGCCCATTTCATGATTGGATTGTTTGTTTCTTTGGTGTTGAGTTTAATAAGTTCTTTATAGATCTTGGATACTAGCCCTTTATCTGATAGGTCATTTGCAAATGTCTTCTCCCATCCTGTAGGTTGTCTTTCAGTTTTGTTGACTGTATCCTTTGCTGTGCAAAAGCTTCTTATCTTGATGAAGTCCCAATAGTTCATTTTTGCTTTTGTTTCTTTTGCCTTCGTGGATGTATCTTGCAAGAAGTTACTGTGGCCGAGTTCAAAAAGGGTGTTGCCTGTGTTCTCCTCTAGGATTTTGGAAGAATGAAACTGGACCACTCTCTTTCACCAGACACAAAGATAAACTCAAAATGGATGAAAGATCTAAATGTGAGACAAGATTCCAGAGTAGCATCCTAATTGGTCTTCCTGCCTCCACTATCCCTCTAGTATCCAGGTGATCATGACACACCTGCCAATTCATCTTCCTAGAAATTCCGCTTTATCATTCTTTCTCATCATTCATTTCAATAACTTTCCTTGGGCATAGAATTGTGGCTAACAAACCTTTTGCTATATGGTTCTTCCATTCTTATTAATCTCTTGTTTTGTGTTCTTTAACATTTACCCTGTGTTTCACCAAAATCAGCATCTTTTCTGTTTCTCATACTAGGCTCATGCCAATGCTGTGAGTTTGCTTTCCTCCAAACCTCTGTTTTCTTCTGCTTCTTCTCTGCTGGTACTAAGATGATCAGTCTTTTAAGGACCAATGAAGTTGTTCCTTCTACATGAAGCTTTCTTCTTTTATTCCAGCCAATGAACATAATTTCTTTTTTAAGTGTGTAACTGTGTTTGATTAATGTGAACAACTTACTTTACCTGAAACAGTAAGACTATATCTGTTCTCTTTCCAAAGACACAGAAAGTTCCTGGAAGGTAGGAATTCTTTCCCGAACTTTTCTTGTATTCTTTATGAGGTCTAGCATAGTGACATACCAATTAACTAATTGGTTGAATCACGTATGAGTTAAATATTATATGAATCATTGCTGTTATCATCTGAATATTGGTATCCCTCTTCACCTGTGACTTTGCCCCATGAGTTATCCTGGCTGTTTTAAAAAAATGCTTGAACTCCTATTTCAGGGAAATATAGTGTAGAGTTATGACTGGGGCTCTGGAAGCTTTTATATGTTACATGTAACTATGTGCCACTGTAATCAGTTCTTGCAATCAAGTGATTTAATGAATGCATTGCAAACAAAGGTACAAGGATTGAAAAAAAGAAAGTGAAGTTCCAGCTCAAGAGGTTTAGGATGAAATGGAGCACCAAATTTCTATGAAAATCAACAAATAAGATTATGTTCCATTCGGTAGCATTCTGATGTAATCAGTTTTAGGAAGCCTTTCATTTTCTTTTAAATTTTGTATTTTCTTGAGAGAAGGCAGGTCGTGAATAGTAGAATTTTGAAAAGACACTTAGGGAAAGAACCATGCAATTTGCTGTTATATTACTGTAAAGGAGAAAAAGGTCATGGGGAATGCCTGAACTCTCCCCCAACCTCCGACAGTCTCTAGATTGAAACTCTTGACTATTTACTCTTCCACACTTCCACTGTTTGATCCATGTTCAAGTCCTATTGGTTTATACCTCACAGTACATCAGAAATTTATACTTTCATTTCTACTTTCATCCACAACTATAGGTTAAACTCTATCAGCCTTGCTCTGGACCATTGTAAAGGTCTTCTATCTTTTCTTGCTGCCATGAGTCTCTTTCTTCCAAAATCCATTCTCCATGCTGCATCCTCAATAATATGCCTTAAGCACTATTACATCATGCATTTCTCTATTCACAGAATGCTAAATAAAGTTCAAATTTTCATGTCCCATCTAGTGGTGACCTATTCTTTTTCTAAAATGTCTTTTCACTGCATAACCTATAACCTAGCCATACAGAATTTCTTGCTGTTCTTGGATACAATCTACAATTTTTTTGTTTCCATTTTTGTTGTCATCCTATTATCTCTACTTTGAATGCCCTATCTTTTATCCCTACCTATTTAAAATTTTGGTAGAATTTGGAAAAAAATTGTTACAATTCCCTTTTTTATTTACAAAGAATTTCTATTGATTGAATTGCTCATTTGTGTCACTTTTGTTTTGTGTTCTTTTAATTTCTAACTTAAATTTTAACCCATTTATTTAACTAATAAACCTAGTTATGACAAGAGAAGGCAGCGTCATATACATCCACATTCCTAACCCAATATTCTTTCAGCCAGATCCCCAAAGTGCCCACTGCTACTCCAATGTCACCTTACACATCCATAATATAGAGAAGTTAGAGTGGAAAGATACAGTGGTCTTAACTAATTCCAGTTATTTATTTCTAAAAAGTTTGCAAGAACAGGTGATAATATAAACATTCCTAGGAGTTGTCCTTGGACTTGGAAGTGGTCCACGTAAATTAAGAAGAAGCTTCCTTAACGTGATAATAAATCTCTGGTGTTGGGCGAGCCACTGACATTATGTGACCCCGGTTATAATCATGTGATATCTTTGTAGTTTCTTCATCTGAAAGATAAATAATTGAACCTAAAAGTTCCTTTTAGGATTAAATTCCATAATAATCATCGTATTGGAGGAGGGATGTTTATGGCAGCCATATTGCTGAATTAAACATGATGAAGATGTTCAAAGGGCTGAGAGACTTAGTGGGAATGTCAGATAGATCAAGTATTATGTTTTGATTACCTGAGAACACTTTAGTTAGCTGTCCAGTGGGGGGAAGGTATTAGAAACAAATTAGCAATAGGAGCAAAAGGCAATCCCAATTCTACTCATTGCAAAAAAATTTTTTTTAAATATTTATTTATTTCTGATAGACATAGGGAGAGAGAGAGAGGCAGAGACACAAGCAGAGGGAGGAGCAGGCTCCATGAAGGGAGCCCGACGGGGGACTCGATCCCGGGACTCGATCCCGGGACTCCAGGATCATGCCCTGGGCCAAATACAGGCGCTAAACTGCTGAGCCACCCAGGGATCCCCTCATTGCAAAATTTTTAAGGCTGGAAACAACCCTATGTTCTGTGGTACATCCACATGGTGGAGTACTACAAAGCTGTAAAAAACAATGAGTTATCTCCATTGACATTGAACCTGATAGGAACAGTTAATTATACAATAAGCAACAATTAGAACATTGTTTAGTAAAATGCCTTTTACCTAAGATGGAGAAAAAAAGAACATGTGTGTATATGTATTTCTGTATATCTGTCTGTTCCTTATGTTGAAAAACCAAATATACAAAAAAAAAAAATGAATAAGAAACTTACTTCTACAAGGAGATTGGAGAATTCCGGCAAAGAGAATGTTGGGGTGGGAATGCATTGGTCCTGGTGTGAATGTATAGGAAGAATGCCTTCTATTGTCATCTTTTGATTAATTGATTAAATAAATAAAAGAGAATTTAAATAAAAAATTAAAGGACTATGCATCTAACCAGGGAAACAGGTTAGATTATCATATGAGGATACAACCAGTAAAACTCAGAAAGTGCGAAAGTCTACAAGTCAAATGACCTAGTGTCCTAAACAAATAAATTATAAATACTAAAAAACCCCATAAGAAGCATATCAGTTGAATGCATTATCTGGCATTTATTTGAATAAAGCTACTGTAAATATAAACAGACAAACACCAACAATAACAAGAGAAACCCAAAAAATTGTATGGGGGAATTTTGACTATAGTCTGTGTGTTTGATAACATTTAGGTATTCTTAAATATTGCCATCTTTATATGGAGTAATGCTATTGTTGTTATATTATTAAAGAGATATCTTTGTACTTGTGATGATTTATACTTTAGAGATTATACTTTAGACATTCAAGCTAAAGCAATTACAGAAGAAATGATATGAAGTGTGAAATTTTTAAAAAGTAAACTGAGGTTATGATTTATGTGGATGGGTCTGTGTGAAAAATCTATAATATGACATTTTAAAAATATAATTAGTGAAGAAAAAAAATTGGGACATGCATGAATTCTAAGGGACTGAGGTCTGTAGGATACTAGACCCAAGGTGGAAATTAGCAACTCATGTATCTGTAGTAAAGATCATTTTGTGCCAGGGTTCATTTTCAGAGAGCTGAAAAGGGAGAGGGTAGGTGAAGGTGATATAAGCAGAAGATGGCCTCTTTACTTCCATCATTCATCTCAGTTCCTTTCTTCTTCTCGCTTTCTCTTCGTTGCCCTGTCCCTTCTAACATCTACTTTTCACTCTTAGATTACCCTCCATTTGCTAGTCATGTTATGCAAAAAAGTTATATTCAATATATTTTAGAAAACTTTACATTTTCTCTTTATTAATTGCTGCAGTAGATTGTTTTATATGTAGGTGATCATACACCCAGGTTTGGCTAGAACAGTCATGACAGAAGTTATTAATAACACCCTTGTCCCTCTTTGAAGTGTCCTGGATTATATGATGAATCACAGTAATATTTTCCTAAAATTTCGCAATTGTTAGCTGTTATTCATATTCTTTAAAATGTAGTTACTTGGGCAGCCCCGGTGGTTCAGTGGTTTAGCGCCACCTTTAGCCCAGGCTGTGGTCCTGGAGTTCCTGGATCAAGTCCTGCGTTGGGCATCCTGCTTCTCCCCCTGCCTGTGTCTGTGCCTTTCTCTCTCTCTGTATCTCTCATGAATAAATACATAAAATCTTTAAAATAAATAAATAAAAATAAAATGTAGTTACTTAATGCTGTTGTGTCTGAATCTGTTCCAAGGCTTTATTTTCCCCTACTGTTGTGTACTGTTGTGGGCTATCTCAAGCGGGTCAGTGGTTCTGAATAGAAATGAAGTTTCCACTCTTCTTTTAACACATTTTGCCAAGTAGACATTTGTTTTAATGAAAACAGCTTACCTTTGAGAAATAGAACATTAATGTACTGACAGCCACAGACCCCTTTTAATAGATTCATTTGGCAGAATTAAAATATTTAGAAACAGAGAGCAGAATCTCCAGGGAGCACAGGAAAGGCATATTTCTTTCTTTTTTTTTTTTTTTTAAAGATTTTATTTATTTATTCATGATAGTCACAGAGAGAGAGAGGCAGAGACCCAGGCAGAGGGAGAAGCAGGCTCCATGCAGGGAGCCCGACGTGGGATTCGATCCCGGGTCTCCAGGATCGCGCCCTGGGCCAAAGGCAGGCGCCAAACCGTTGCGCCACCCAGGGATCCCCGGAAAGGCATATTTCAATCAGGAAGGAAGATGCCAGAAATAGGCACTTGTATGGAGGGAAGGCCAAATATGGGGGCTGCAATGGGATATAAAAGCTGAAATGCATTGGTGAGAATGGATGGGTCAAATATGAAACTTGAGATTAGGAGGAGTCCAAGGCTAAATGAGGTAGCAGTTTTGTTTAAGTAGAAGATACCATTATCTCTACTGTAAGTAAGTACAACAAGAAAACAATAAAACTACAGTGAAAGGCAGATTGGCAATGTCCCTTTTCTCCTTTAACTTTGATTACAGCTTCAAAACTCAATCTTGGCCAATTTATTGTTCTCTCAAATCAGTTTCTTACCTCCATCAGATTTCTGTTTCAGGGGATAGATAGATACCAAGACATGTATGGGGGGGGGGATGGTAAACCTGGTTCACAGTATCACTGGCCACATAGGCATCCTCTTAGGTATTTTCATTCTTGTTTATATTTTGGTCCTTCAGCTTCTTTAGTGCTGCTCCCATAGCTACATTCAAATCCTTCTTCCAGCTTTTGGCCACAGAAAATCATCTGGCTGCCCTCTTGGATCTTGGAGTTATGGGGGAAAACTCAATGAGCCTTCCTTAGGCTATCTGCCTAGGTACCACTGGTAGCTACCTTTACCCTTTTCCGTCTATATCAGATGTCATACCAGGAAGCTCTTCAAGACTTGCTACTTTTTTGACATTGCCTGAGGAGAGAAGCACAGCTGATCTTTGCTTGTGGACTCCCAAATTCATCTGATGATTTGTACCAGCCTTGGTATGCTTGTCTTTAGATCCTTGCTCTTATTTCACTCTGTTCTGTATAGTACATCTCTCACTTGTATTTGTATTTTTCTCCTGGTTATGGGACACATTTTTCTGCTCCTTCACTTATCTAGTAATTTTTATTAGACGCTAGGTAGTATAAATATTATATGATTGAAGATCTGGATTTGTTTTATTTTTTATAAAGTTGTGACTCTTGTTTTAGTAGGCAGCTAACTACTGAAGATCAGTTTGATCATGTTGAAGCTCATTTTTGTTTTAATAGTACATATCTAGAGTAGCTTTTTACTCCAAGTTAGTTTAGCTTTGGTATTAAGGGGTTGATGTCTGAACTCTACTCTAGTCATCAAAATCTCTCTACTCTGGTTACTTACATTTTAAACACCTCTCAGCCCTATAGGAGCACTGGGAATTATTTAGAGCTCTTTGGGTGTCTTTGCCTAGTCTAATGGAGTTTTTACTCTATGCATATGTCTCTTAGTATTTAACAAAGATTCATGGGAGCTCCCATGTAGATTTTTGGAGTTCCTTTGATTATCATTATTATTTTATTTTTAAATTTTTTATTATTTTTAAATTTTTAAAATTTATTTTTATTTAATTTTTTAAAAAAGATTTTATTTATTTATTCATGAGAGATACGCTGAGAGAGGCAGAGACACAGGCAGAGGGAGAAGCAGGCTTCCCAGGAGGAGCCTTATGTGGGACTCAATCCCGGATCCCAGGATCACATCCTGAGCCAAAGGCAGACTCTCAACTGCTGAGCTACCCAGGTGTCCCTATTTATTTGTTTTTTAATTTTAATTCCAGGATAGTTAACTTTCAGTGATAGATTATGGAGTTCTGTTTTTATCTCTTTTCTGACTTCTGCCACACATATTTTAGCTGCTTTAGCCTCCCTGAACCCTGATCTCTATTTCCCTAATCTATACTCCTCCCTTCCAGTTGGGTTTCTCCTCTTTGTTTTACAGCCCTCAATATGTATCAAGTCAGAAAGTAGGGTGATCATGGAGTCACCTTATTTGTACTCTTCATCTAGGAAATGTAGTCCTCCTTTGATTCCTGTCAAAACTCTGAAAATAGTTACTTCATATATTTGACAAGATTTCTCTCATTGCTCTAGACAAATCTACTACCAGTTACTCCATCAAGGCAAGAAGTGGAAATCTATGACTGTCCCTTTTTTTTTAAGATCTTATTTATTTATTCATGAGAGACACAGAGAGAGAGGCAGAGAGATAGGCAGAGAGAGAGAGAAGCAGGCTCCATGCAGGGACCCCTATGTAGGACTTGACTCCAGGACCCCAGGATCAAGCCCCGGGTGTGAAGGCAGATGCTCAACCACTGAGCCACCCAGATGCCCCAGTATGACTGTCCCTTTTTAATTAGGCTTTAACACAGATTACTCAGACAGATAGCTTATATATCCTCATGTACATCATGGTTCTCCCTGCTGTTGATCCTTATTGAAAACTCCACCACTCTACATGTGGTGGTAACAACTTGATTACTTGCCATTTCTTGAGTCTACTTCCTTTGCCACTTCTCCATCTTTGTACACAGTTTCCCCTCTACTTTTGGGGGTACTCAGATGACACAGCTTTTGTCTTTAAGCATCTAATAAACAGAACCTTACAAAGTACTGTGATACAAAGTCAAATAAGGAAAGTATACAGAGAAGCCTGGAGCTGAAAATGTTTTAAATTGGCCTAAAAAGCAAGAGTAGAATAATTAGGTTTGGTTCTTGGTACCCAAAAACACTTACTATGTGTCCCAATTATGTCACACACCATTTCAAGGGTTAAAAAAAAGTAGTTAAAGGCAATCTACTAAAAACAAGCCTTTTTAATGAATGTACTTATTTCTTTTTTTAAAGGTATAAATCAGGGGCTGACAAATTATGGCCTTTGGACCAAATCTCTCCTGCTGCCTGTTTTTATATAGCCTGAAAGCTAAGATGATTTTTACTTTTTATAATGGTTACATATTAAGTGGTTATATAAGTACCTATATAATATTCTCAATGTTGTCTCTTGGCTTACAGAACCTGAGATATTTACTGTGTGGCTGTTTCAGAAAAATGTTTGCCAACCTTTGGTCTTAAACATTTTCTCTATCATTCTTCTATACCATCCATTTAACAAGTGTTTATTCAATGACTTACCTTATGCAAGGTACTAAGCTGAGATAAAAACTTGAATTAGGCAGGGCATCTTCTTTAAAGGAGTTCATAATTTATTAGGGAAGCTAGGATATGAACATAAGTAGCAGTAACACAGAATTGAATAAAAGAGGAATCTGGGAAAAGAGGTAATGGGTTAAGAATTGTCATATTTCAGAAAAGAATTGCTGACATGGAGCTGAGGAAATTAGGGGAATCTCACTGGAAGAGATGGGATAGGAGCTGGCCTAGGAAAAATGGGTAGGATTTTAATATACACAGACAAGTGCATTCTACGAGGGAAACTTGGTTAAAGCTCTGCCGTAGTTGAAATTCATGTGCTGCAAGCTCACAATTTGAGTCTGAGCCTTATACTCTCAGAAGGGCAATTGACTGATGGTTTGGTGTTTGAAAAAAAAAAGCATTATTTTCCTGTGATACAAATTTTTTCTCTGCCTTCTTACTTCTTTTTTTCCTCCTCTAGTCAATATTTAGCCCGAGTTTCCTTGTTAAATTCTAAGGGATTAAGTAACAGGTTTTGAGGAATTGGTTTCCTATTCTGTGCTGTTGTCTCAAATTAGAAGAGTTTTGGCCAAATGACTCCCCACATCACTCTCTGTGTATGTCTGTGTTCAGCGAGAGGAACTCTGCCAAATTTTTTTCTTATAACTGCACTCTTTCTCTTCATGGGGATCCATGGCCAGCTGTGTCTCTTTTCTGCAGCTTTGCCAGCCTAGTATCTCTGCTAAAGATGAGGGAGGGAGGAAACGGATTCAATATTTGTGATGTTTAGAAATTGCTTTCTCTCATGTAAATAAGCCTCTTAATGTTAGGACCAAAGAAAATTATCTGAGCAAAAAGAGAATCTTTATTTCCCTGTCTAATAGAGTTCTGAATACACAATGAGGAGCTCAAATAAATACTGTCATTCATCCTAAATGAAATGAATGTAACCTGAAAATAATTTTCTTACAGATCAAAGTTTTTAAAGTAGAGTTGGGATATAAAAAGATTTTTCAAAGGACTGAAATTCATAATTGAGCTTTCCTATGAAATAATCTTTTAATATGATTTAGGATGATGGCACAGGTCCTGACTGATGAGTTAGAGACGAAAGAACAGTTTTGTGGAGGATGTGAATGCAATCACTTTCAGAAGAACAGCTATTCGATAATAGTACCTATTCTTTGAGGTAAAAATATTTGTTGTTATTAAAGACTCGTCACCCTTGAATTTGTATCTTGATTAACAAAGTCCCTGAAATTAAACTCTATTCATAGACATACACAGCAGTACTTACTAGTCACAATAACTGAATCTTTTTCATAATGAGTTGAATGCATTTCTATTTGGCAGTCAAAATAGTGTTTCTCCAGGTCACAAGTACACTGCTTTCATAACACTTTTAAATTTCTCCCAGGGCCTTTGCAGTTCAGTTTGGATAATTCTATGTTGTTGCTATTTAAATTTTATTTCAGTCTCATATAGTAGTCATACTGGCTGATCCAACATAAAGGTAGTGAAAATTGAGTTGAAAGTTATGTTAAAGAATAACAGAGGCACTGGACTTGAGTCAGATCAAATTGAATACTTGAGGGAAACTTCTTACCTTTATTTGGCAACACTAAAATTCCTTACATTTGTATACCACTTTAAAATTTTCAGTGGTTGTCATAATCCTTTAGTCTACTCTTGGTTGCAAATGGTAGAAACTCAACAGGGCTTGATCTCAAAAAGAGAATATATTGTCTCACACTACCAAGAAGTCTAGAGGCATTAGTCTTGAGGAATAGCTTGTTATGTGTTTTCAACTATATAATTAGGGTTTTGTTTCTGTTCACACCTTGGCTCTGATTTACTCTGTGTCTGAGTCTCATTCTACAAGGTGGCAAGGTGACACTGATATTTCTAGGTCACATGGTCCTTATAGCTTAATATACAAAGGGAAGAGGAACAGATCTAAAAATCCTCCCACAACTCTAAAACTCTTGCCACCGTGTGCTCTGGCATATATCTTGAATATGGCTGGGGAATAGGAAAGAACTGTATAACCCTGGGTTATATGAATGTGTCCAGGGTAGGCTACATTAATGTGGTTTGAGAGCTGGAGCTTCCAGATCTATTCATTACGAGTCAATTAGCAAAAGAGTAATGAGCAACTTATTGTATTCATTTTCTTCTAAGAGTTTATTTTCTGGGACACCTGGGTAGCTCAGGGGTTGAGCATTTGCCTTCAGCTCAGGTCATGATCCCAAGGTCCTGGGATCGAGTCCTGCATCAGGGTCCCTTCAGGGAGTCTGCTTCTCCCTCTGCCTGTGTCTCTGCCTCTCTCTCTCTGTGTCTCTCATGAATAAATAAATAAAATCTTTTGGAAAAAAAGAGTTTATTTTGTAGCCAGATTTTATGTTGCATGTGTAATGACACTTGAAAGGATAGTCAGTTTATCTTTACCTTTATTTCCTACTTCTGCAGCTGGAGACAGAGGGCCAGAGAGGTGGGGAATGAGAAACAGAAAGGAGAGACACATGGCTCTGGTCTTCCATTGCTTTATCAGTAGTGTTACTTCATTGGGGATTTTATTTGACAGATCTAAGATCTGAGATCTGAATGACTTCATTTGTTAGCACTGAGGTATCCTAGGTAAGTGAAGCTTGAGTCATTGGTGGATAAATCCCACCGACAGCTTTTTGGGAATTGAAGTCCCCAGCCCCAGAATGACAAAGCACTCAGAGGGGACAAATTGGGACTTGACCACCAGCATAGTATGAGTACATCGTTCACCTGTCATATATTGGATGACTTGTGGACTTTCGTGATATGCCATTAAACAGTTTGTATGAAATAAAAACAAAGTTTTTTGGAACCATTTTCTAAAGGTCTTTGAAGATAGAAGTCAAAAAGGAATTTTAATGATTTCCTGTGCCCTCAGCCTTGAGCTCTGCCCACATACAAACACACTACACTTAAAACGGTTCAGGCTTTCAGAAGAAAAAGAAAGACACAGTTTTGAGAGAGCAAGATAACATTATAGGGTACTTTATACTTACAGTAAAGAATCTGTGGGATCCCTGGATGGCTCAGAAATTTAGTGCCTGCCTTCAGCCCAGGGCATGGTCCTGGAGTCTCAGGATTGAGTCCCACAGCAGGCTCCCTGCAGGGAGCCTGCTTCTCCCACTGCCTGTGTCTCTGCCTCTCTCTTTCTCTCTCTCTCTGTCTGTCTTTCATGAATAAATAAATAAAATCTTTAAAAAAAATAAAGAATCTGCTATGGTGTAATGTAAAGAGCATTTAATTAGGGTCAAAACATCAGGATTTAAGTCATATTTTTGCCAGGTTCTACCCTTTTGATTTTTGTTATACTCTAACTTCCTAACCTTTGGTTTCCCCAGTGATATAGCAGATCAATAAAGATTTTTTTTTAATTTTTGAAAAGATTTTATTTATTCATGAGAGACACAGAAAGAGACAAAGAGGCAGAGAGAGACACAGGGGGAGGGAGAAGCAGGTGCCCCACAGGGAACCTGATCTGGGACTCGATCTGGGATTCCAGGATCACGCCCTGGGCCAAAGGCAGGTGCTAAACCACTGAACCACCCAGGGATCCCCAAATAAAGATCTTTTAAAAAATGGTTACCCCACTTGACAGGCTGAGCACTGGGTGTTATTGTATATGTTGGCAAATTGAACACCAATAAAAAATAAATTTATAAATAAAAATGGTTACCCATAATGGCATTGTGTTACAATGACAGAAAAACATAAGATGAAGCAATTGATTTAGTATTCAGAAGAAATGAGTACAATTTTCTCAACATTACCAGGGTTTCTGTCAATTCTTGGAATAAAAGGACTTACTTTTTTCCCTACAAGGACATCACATAAAATACATTTTAGAAGGGTAGGTGAATATTTCTTCGTCATTGGTTATTTAGTAGTGATAGTGGGACTTTTGGCTGACTGTTTTCAAAAGCTATTCCTTTGTACTGTGGAGTGCTTTAAGCCTGCATTATACCAAATAAGCACCACTATCTCCTGCAGAAATAGCAGTGCAGTACATAGCCGCCGTTTGAAATATCAGTGGCTATCAGTTAAAACACCTGGGAAGTCTTGAAACAGATTGCTGTGTGGGGGCAAAAACCCGTTTTGATCAGGAAATTACATCTTGAGGAACTATTCTTTATTATAGATATTTCTTTAAGCCCAATTACACTTTGTGTTTGCACACTTGGTCAAAAAAATTCCACTATCAATAAAATTCTAATACGTGATACTCTAGGGTTTATCTTTCCCGAGTTTTCAACATTACATCCTTATGCTTGGCATCCATTCTTTTCCTTCGTGCTCTGGGGCATCACATTGTCTGTGTATTTCACAGATCCTTTTTGTAGAAGTGCAGTGATTAATGAGAACAATAATCAATTAAGAACTCATTTATTGCACTCTTTTAAACCAGTGATCTATTGACACAAGATATGAACATAAAGTACAATGGAGTGCTTAAAATAGTACGGTGAATTAAATTTAGCATGGACTGTTAGTTCACAGGAAGAGGTAACAAAGATGATTGTTTTCTGCAACACAAGAAGAGTGTCTTATTATGAACTTCTGCTAAAGGAGAAATATGAATTGAAAAAAAGTAAAGTGCCAACAACTTAGTATTAAAAGCTACGTTATGGAACCACTCTTCTGCCTCACAAAGCTGGAAAACGGGAGGACAACCTGTCACATGCACATTGTCAGAAGACAGTAGCATCATTCATCCAGTTGGCGTCTGTAACCCACCTGCTGTGTGCAGTGTACTGAGTGCTAAAGACCCAAATGATCAAGACACCCCATGTTCTCTTTTGATTACTAAAGAGTGTTCTGCTTTGCTTTTACAAACCATATTTGTATAGCTAAATCAGAGCCAGTGCTATTGGCACAAACATTACTTTCCCTCCTTTTTTTTAATCTATTCTTTATGGGAGTTTTTGTACTTAAGGTTACTCTTAGTGATGAATGTCTCGGACGTCTCCAAGTACTTGCTCTCAGAAGTCAGTGTGATGAACGTCGTGGCTGCATTTCTCTGACATTTCTTTCAGGATTGGTCACAGTACATAATTTTACACTTCCGGAATATCTGCTCCAGTTTACATTTCCAAGAGCACTGGGTGTTAATATTTTCTTATATCCTTGCTAGCACTTGCTATTATTCACGTTCCAATTTTTCCAGTCTGATGACTGTATAATAGTATTTCACATTAGTTTTTATTTGCTCTCTCTCTCTCTCTCTAATCCTTAGGGAGGTTGAAGATCTCTTCATATTTTAATTAATCATTTGGGCTTATCGTTACTGAATTTCCTTTGAATACTCTTAGATCATTTTTTCTATTTTGTTTAGTATTTTTTGTTTTTAGAATAATTTATGATACTATATATTGTAGGAATTAATCCTTTGTCAGACTTAATTATTTCAACTATTTTCTTCTAGTCTGGAACCATCCTGCCGACTTGTTCAAATGAAGTCTTTAACTTTTATGTAGAATATATATATATATATATATATATATATATATATCCATTAATTTTTCTTAGGATTTGTGCAATAGAGGCCTTCTTTATGTATAAAAAAATCCATTCCACTCTTCGACATGGCTTTTTATATTTACTTTAATTTTTAGGTTTTTTTTATCAATTTGGAGTTCATCTACGTATATGGTATATGAAGGTATTCAAATATATTCTCCATGTAATAAGCCAATGTTCTCAGTACCATCTACTAAGTTATTAGTTTATTTCCCATTGTTTAGTGATCCCATTACAATCGTGTGCTAACTTTGCATTTATGCTAAATGTTTCTAGGCTTGCTATTGCATTTCATTGGTTTCTTCATCTGTTCCTGTACCAATATCACTTTGGTTTCATGATTTTAAAGTATGTCTTAAGATCCGGAAAGGTGAATGCTCCAGATTTGTTCTTTTAAAAAAATTCATAGCTGGTCACAGATCTTTATTAGTCTATGTAAATTTATGATTCACTATGTCATATTCCAAAATTATTCTTTCTGGGATTTTAGTATAAATTTTAGTGAATACATACATTAATTTGGGAGATACTTGACATCTTTAAAATGACGTCATCATGAATGGAACTAGAGAGTATTACGCTAAGTGAAATAAGTCAGTCAGAGAAAAACAAATACCATATGATTTCACTCCACTGTGGAACCTAAGAAACAAAACAAATGAGTAAAGGGGAAGAAATGAGCTTGGATTTTAAATACGCTATTGTGTTGATTTTCTTTTAGTTAGTTGTTATCTGCTAAGACAAATTCATGTTTCTTTTAAATTCTTCATGTATTTTATTTAAATAAACTAATTAATTTACTCACCAAGATGTTCTATACTATATTGAATAATAAAAAGCAGTAATAGTGGGGATCCTCGCCTTTTTTCCAGAATTTGAAACTGCAGTCTAAAATTTTCTTCAATAATTTTGTTGTGTATTTGTTTCATCATGTTCAAGAAATTTTATTTTATTTCCAATACTTAGTAGTATGTTAAAAATAATAAATTTCTATTGAAGTTTATCAAATAATTTTTGGGATTATTGTGTGAACACCCTGGAACAACTCTTTAGGCCTTTTGGTTGTAAATCATGCTGGTTTCTGCAATCAGACAACAAAGGCGATGTCTTTATCGCATTAAGTTCAGTTACTTAATGCAGGATAATAGATTGTCGATCTAATCTAATCTGATTGACTTGTTCTCAAGCATGTTTAAAGACTAATTTTTGACATGATTGTATAGCTGGGTCATTATGAATCAATAAGGCTAACATGAAAATTTAATGTTAAATGTTAATCCTTCTGGGAATAAAGCTATTCACAATTGGAACTGATATAAAATAATTTTAATAATGCAATAAATACTTTGCATATTTTGGCAAGAAAAGTGACACTTCTAAGTGGAGTTTTGATTGCTCTACATTTGCACTTAAGAAAAGCCAAATGTGAAGAATTTAAGGTGTACACAAGTTTGAGTGAAAGGAAAACAAGCTCGTTTTGAAATTACATTATCCTGTTGCTGTTTTAGTTTGATTTACTATGGTTTTACAATTGCAAATGATTTATCCTTTGTAACATTGCTCAGGAAAATGTTGTGAGTTAATAACTTCTGAAGAATTCTTCAAGTTTTTATTTGAAAAAGAGAGAAAGAAACACAGGAATTCTGTGGAAAATTTCATTTGTAATCTAGAACCAATAAACAGTTTTGGGGATGACCTTAAAGACTGCCAAATCATTAGATACAGGATTTAAAACTATAAACATGCTAGGTACTATAGACTTAGAAATAATTATGTGTACCTTAGAAAAAAGAGGATCTTGGTTTTTTTGTTTTGTTTTGTTTTTGTTTGTTTTTTGTTTTTGTTTTTTTTTACTCAAGGTCATTGACTCTGATGTCTGAAGCATGAAAAACAGAAGCTCTTTGTGAAAACTCTGATGGCATTTTTTTTAAAACCATGAAAATCCAATATGTGATTCTGGAACCAACTATAAATAACTTCCTTGGGGAATTCAGGATCACTTGTGGGAAATATTTTGTTCAATGGCCTTTGCCTTATTTTTTTCTCTAGGTGAAGCTACACTTTAAGAAATAATAAGGTAGGGATAAGAATACCATAAATATGCTAACTTCTTAAATTTCTTGCTTACTTTAATATTTCCCATTTGGTTTGAGTTGGTTATTTAGGCAGAACAAGAAGTGGTAAATATAAATTTTTTAAAAAAAATTCTTTATTTTTTCATGATTGACACACACACACACAGAGAGAGAGAGAGAGGCAGAGACACAGGCAGAGGGAGAAGTAGGCTCCATGCCGGGAGCCCGATGTGGGACTTGATCCTGGGACTCCAGGATCATGCCCTGGGCCAAAGGCAGGTGCTAAACCGCTGAGCCCCCCAGGGATCCCTATAAAAATTAATCATAAAAGAATATTAGAAATCCTGTAAACAAAATAAGAGTGTCAGGAGACTGAACTGTGAGACTGCAATATGGTTTTAGCAACTTTGCAATGCTTGTCATACTTTAAAGTGTAGTAAGTCTGATTATTTCCATTCCCAAATCAACCAGTCTGGTTCAAGCAAGAGGGAGTTATTTTAAGAATATTTGGTACAGGAAGGGAAACTCAGTCTAAGATGGACAGTTTTGGTAAGATAAGTCTTTCTCAGCAAGCCAGGTGGTGGAACTTTGTTCCAAGGGACCCCTGACCCCACTCTACCGGCCAGTGGTGCTCAGCTTTTCTTTGTCATTAGTGCTCTTCCAACCAAAACCTGCTGCTTTTACTCTTTTGCCCAAGACTTCTATGTGAGCATTCTTGTCCTTCCAGAGCCCATGCTGATACCAGTTCTTACTATATTTCCAGTTTCCAGAATAATATTTTAATGTACTCTGTTAATCTTTCCACAACAAGCCAATTTATTAGCCACTGAACAGCTCAAAGATGGTCTTGCTGTGGGTCAGAAACCACCCATTTTTCCATTAGGTGCGGCACAATGGAGATGGAGGTTGAGGAGGTGGGTTATGTGATGTATATATAGTGTCCCCTGTAGAAGGAAAAGCACTAGCACATTTCATCTGCAGGATTTCCTTAGAAGGGGTGGTAGGCCTGATGATTGATGTGTGTAGTGTAGCAGCAAACCATAGATGCTCATGGATTATAAGGAGGAGGAGCTGAGCCATCATTCTGTATGTTATGGGAGGCAGTACTTTCCGGAGACTCCCACATAGCAATATAAACATCCTGAGAGCTTTGCTGCTGGAATGTGATACCTAAAGAAAGCAAATGCTTTCATGTGACCTAGAGCTGTTAACAATTGGTAGAAAAGTCCTCTCATAGTGATCTGCACTGAAGGAGTGGTTTTATTGTACTTTGTGTTTATCTATTTTAGAGACTGGAAGAGAATTTTGATTAGTTTTACTACATAAACAAAGGCAGAGAGATGTCTTGCAACTTTTTCTGTGCTCTTTGGTTATCATATACTGTGTGATTTTCTTTCTCATCAGTAGGCATTTGAAGACTGACCTATGATAATTAAATGTAGATTAAAATGTGACATGGTTTAATAGAGACCTCTGTATTACCAAGGAAACTACAATTAGTGAAGCTTATATTCCAGACTCTTAAAAGAACTTGCAGAAATGCCATTTTTTCTCATCAATTTGCTCTCGGCTTTGGTTATACTCGTGGTTTTAGAAGTAAAGAGAATTTTTCTCAGTCCAAGAAATGTTAGCTTGTTTATGCATGGAATAAATAATAAACATAGTTAAAGGACATTTGTTTCTATCAAGGTTATGCTATCACAATGTTAAATTTGTAAATAATTTTTGTTCATATAGTTGACATGGAGTTATACAAAATATAGAAATCGTTAGATGAATCAGCAATCTTACTTCAGTTTGGGATGTTATAAATATCTGGAAGATTTTCAGAATTATTTAGGAGGGGGCGGCTGGGTGGCTCAGTTGGTTGAGCATCTGACTGCTGGTTTTGGCTCAGGTCATGATTTCATGGGATCATGGGATTGAGGCAGGCCTCGGGCTCCTGGTTCAGTGGAGAGTCTGCTTGAGATTCTCCTCCTCTGCTCCTCCCCCCACTTGTTCTCTCTGTCTCTCTCAAATAAATAAAATTTTAAAAATTATTTAGGACAAAGTAGGTTTGAATTGATTTGAATCAATTCAAATTTTTGGTTCACTAAACTTTGGTAATCTTTAAAAATAATGTGCTTTTCAATGATTTACTACTTAATCTGTAAGAATTTGATAAGAAATCTTCTGAAGTATTTCTTTTTAAAAAATAACTTTCTCTACTCTCCATGAAGTAGAAATAAAATCAAAATCAGCAATAAATCAGTAATAAATCCAAAATCCTCTTGACTAGCCATGAACTAGAAATTACATTTACCAAAAATATATCAGTAATAAAATGGCAAGCTAGTTTTCCAGCTTGTCTATTGGCCAAATTCACCATAAGTTTATATGTACATTATGCTGATCTACATTTAAAGTTTTGAAGCTTCACATAAACAGTGTTGTAATATATTAAGTACTCTTTAACTTGTTTCTTTCACTGAACATTAGTTTTTTGAGATATATCTACACAATTTAATTATAGATAGCTGTAATTCATTCATTTTTACTGTTATATAGTATTATATCCCATTCCAAAATTTATCTGATTTGATATTATTTTCAGTCTTTTGCTACAATAAACATTTTTGTATGTTTTCTTGTGGATATGTAAAGAGTTTCTTTAGGAATTCCCCTAGAATTCTGTAGTTTCTTGTATAATCTTGGGAGGAGGAATTGCTGGATGGTAGGCTAAGCACATTTTAGTCACCTCAATATTAGAAAATTTCACTGATTTGTACTCCCACAGGTACTATAAGAATTGCTATTTTCTTACATTTATTAAAACTTGAACTCAGTCTACAAATTTGATTGATATGAAAAGTCAATTTATTTTCATTTTTTATTTCTCTAATTGCTAGTTAGGACAAGGAGCATTTCTTAGGCTTGTTAACGATACAAATATCTTAGTCTGTAGTTATGTATATCATTTGCCGTTTTAATATTTTATTGTGATTGTGTCAGTTTAAATTGACCTATAGGAGTTCTTTCTGGATTCCAAATAGCAGTCCTTTATCGTATATAATATGTGTTATGATAATTATAACTTAATATATACATATTACATAACTTATAATGTATATATTTATATACATTTATAATTTATATATATATTATATATATGTATAATATCTTCTCCCAGACTAGCTTGCATCATCACTCAAAAGACAAGTCTTTTATTTGGCAGATTTAATTTTAAATTAGTGTAGTCAATCCATCTCTTTTCACAGTTTGTGCTTATGCATCTTGTTTAGGAACTTGTTATCCCAGCAATGAATTGATTAAAAATATCACCTATGTTTATTTCTGAAAGTATAAAGTTTACTTTTCACAATTAGTCCTTTAGCCCACTTGGAAAAATGTCTTTCATGTGGTGTAAGGATCTAATTTTATTTTTATTCATATAGAGAGCATATTTCCCCAGTGTCATTTGCTGAATACTCCATCGTTTACCTAGTATCTTGAAACGCTTCTTCTGTCGAATACCAGGTACCTCAAAGTAGAGGGCAGCCTGTTTCTAAGTTCTCTCTTCTGCCCATTGGTCTATTTGTCTATCTCTACATGAATACCACAGAGTTTTAATTATTCTAGCTTTATAATGTAGGAGTAGGCACTCATCTTGATCTTCAAAAATATTTTGGCTATCTTGGCCCTGTGTTCTTCCATTTAACTTTTAAAGTCCATTTGTCAAGGTCCGTGAAAACCTTTGTTGCTACTGGATATGATATTATCTGCCCATTTACTTAGGTTGGTTTCATTTCTTTCGTGAAGTTATCCACAGAGAAGCTTGACTAGAGGAAAGAGGCATGAAATGTGGGATGGAGGTATTGTGTGAAGCTAATCAGAGCCCATGAAGAACTTGCAGCAGTGGTGACTGGAATGAAGAGACAAGTAGAACCAGGAGGATCCAGTAGGAATGCATGAGGGCAAATAAAAACAGAAAAACAAACAGAAAGCTTGGTTTTTGTGAACGGAATACATTTTCTTAGTAACATTATCATCGATTAAAGATCAGATATAACTAGATTTTACTTTAGATACCTCAGACAAAATTCTAGGTGGAAAATATATGCAATGGATCATCTTGTGTTGGGAAACATGACGAAGACAAATCATTTGAAAGATATTCCCATCCTACAGTGGGAACTATTTTCAAGGATACTAGTCCTGAGAGAGCAATGTGTTGCTCAGACCATCTGGATAGTGTATGTGACTAAACCTCATAGGCATCTATATAAACTTTTAAGATTCTGGTGGGCAGGTGCTAAGCTTGACCTGTCGTGTGGATGCCCAAGGCAAGCCTCATGGATAAGTTCCCTTACTTATTAAACCTGCCAATCTGGAATGGCTTGCCTCTTTTTTCGGTCTCTTTTTTCTACCCTCCATGTAAGACGGCCAGTTTGCAAACCAACACATAGTGGGGCCTTAATCAATGTTTTTGGATTAAATAAAAGAAGGAATGAAATAGATTCAACCTGTGCATTGGTTATAGATCAGGTAAATGAGTGATGTATAAATTTTTTTCCTCTGCAGGCATTAAAACTGAAATAGATTATTTAGTGATCTTAGGTGAGTTAGTGGCAGGACCCAACTAAAGGAGGAAAATGACCAGATGAATGTCTGTGGTCCCTTCTGTTCCCATGATTCTGAACCATATTTACTAAACCGTAATATTCAATTAGAGTTCAGAAATAAGTTTCACTTGAATATTTTCCCTGAGGAAATCTAACACTTTTATTCTACTGTCTTCTGTAAATTTAATAACTGTGTGATGAGATTGCTTTTTTCAAAAAAAATCCTTTTTATACTAGTGGGTTGTTCAACCTGCTTCCACAATGACATTTCTGGGATATTTTCCAATCTTTTCTTCCTCTTAAAATAGACTGAGGCCTTATGTCCATCTTGGAAATCATCACATTTATCTGCCATTTGGTATCTGAACTATGCATTCTCAATGCTGCTGAAGGGCAATTCTCTGAAAGACATATAGTTGCTTTCCACGTTTTATCTGGCTTGAATTCTACATAGGCTTGCAAGACTGTGTTTGTAATGTTCTGTTTCTGTGTGTAAAGGAATATGACTTCTTACAGGAGTAATGAAAAGAAATAGACAAGGTATAATTGTAAATATGCTTGGGGAAAATTCCCAAGGAAATTTCAAGAAATCCTTTTTCACATCAAGATCCTGAAAATAAGAAAGGTTTGGCAATTCCTAGGACTTCAGAGTAAATATCTTCATAGACAAAGGACAATGTAAAAGCATTGCTGTTGTATTATCAATTGATCATTTAAATAGCTGTTAGAGCTTCTAATGAAACAAACATTTAAATCATATGGACATTTATAATGAAAAATATTATCAAACTAATATTTCAAACTGTAAAATATATGTATTCATAAGGTAGGAACAAAATTTCCAATAAAGGGAGAATATTTCTTTCTAGAAGTGAATCGATTATGATATATATATGAAAATAAATATGAATTTCTTTAGATTTGCCACATGATAAAAATAATTTTCCCAGAGTGAATGTTCATTTTGTCTAGGCTACAAATGTTCCTCAAAATGAGCATTAAGGACTACCTGTATTAACAGTATCTGGAATGCTGGTGAAAAACACATATTACTTGGTTTTACTCAGACCTACAGAATCAGATGCTCTGGGGTTAAGGCCTAGGAGCTTGAATGATTGACATTTATCTAAGGCCTAGGAGCTTGAATGATTGACATTATTCTGATGTACATTAAAATTTGAGAATCTGGGGCTGCCTGGTGTAATTTCAAATAACCCAGAAAACAAAAATACAAAGCCCCACTAGAAATCCAAAAACTCAATTATTTTGTTCTGTTTTAAATGAAAGCAGTTTTATCAAATTGCATTTTTATGATTAGCTTACCAGTGACATATTAAAATCTTTATGTTATTAATAAAGACTATTTTTTTTCATTGTGGAAAAACAGTCTTCTAGGTAGAAATAAATCTCAATTAAATTGATTTGATACTTTGTATTTTTATAGGTCCTAAGACTGATTTGAAAATAAAATACAATATGATTCAGTAATATATACTCTGAATGATTTTCAATGCTCAAAATTCCTAAAAAGATTTAGGAATTACTATTCGTAATGTTAAAACATTTTTTTCTGATTTTTTTCTTTCAGTTTATTGAGATGTAATTGATATACTGCACTGTATGTTTCTGGTATGCAGCATAATGACTTGACATACATATACTGAAATGATTACCACATTAAGTTTAGTTAATATCCATTTGTTAATGAGTATAATTAACACCCATCATCCCATATAAATACAAAAAGAAAAAAATGTTTTATTCCTTGTGATGAAAACTTTTAGGATATATTCTCTTAGCAACTTTCTTTTATTTTTACTATTTATTTATTTATTTATTTATTTATTTATTTATTTATTTTAGATATAGAGAGATAGCCAGCACCAGTGGGAGGGCAGAGGGAAAGGGAAAGAGAATCTCAAGCAGACCGTGTTGCAGCAGAGCTCACTGTGGGGCTCAATCTCATGACTCTCAGATCCCTACCTGAGCTGAAACCAAGAGTTAGAAGCTTAACTGACTTTGTTACCCAGGCACCTCACTTAGCAAATTCCCTTTTTTTTTTTTTTTAAAGATTTTATTAATTTATTGAGAGAGCAAGTGAATGAGAGAGAGAGCAGGAGACAGATGAAGGACAGAGGGAGAGGGAGAAGCAGATCCCTCCTAATAGGCAGCTCGAGGTGGGGCTTGGTCCCAATATCTGGGGACCATGACCTAAGCTAAAGGCCGATGGTTAATGGACTGAGCCACCCAGGTGCCTGTGGCAACTTTCTAACATATCATACAGCAGTGTTAGCTGTAGTCCTCCCTAGTATTTACTTATTTTTTTTCTTTCAAATTTTTATTTAAATTCAAGTTAGTTATCATATAGTGTAGTATCAGTTTTAGGAACAGAATTTAGTAATTCACCATTTACCATAAGACTCAGTGCTTATCAGAACAAGTGCCCTCCTTAATGCCCATCACCTATTTAGCCCATTCCCCACCGACCTCCTTCAATAATCCTCAGTTTCTTTTCTATTGTTAAGAGTCTCTTATGGTTTGCCTCCCCCTCTCTCCTTCATTCATTTTTCTTTCCCCACATGTTCATCTGTTTTGTTCCCTAAATTCCACATATGAGTGAAATCATATGGTATTAGTCTTTCTCTGACTGGGTGATTTCATGTAGCATAATACACTCAGGTTCTATCCATGTTGCAAATGGCAAGATCTCATTCTTTCTGATGGCTGAGTAATATTCCATTGTATATACATACCTCATCTTCTTTATCCATTCATAAGTCTATGGACATCTGGGCTCTTTCCATAGTTTGGCTATTATTGATAATGCTGCTATAAACATTGGGGTACATGTACCCCATCAAATCTGTATTTTTCTATCCTTTGGGTAAATACCTAATAGTGCAGTTTCTGGGTTATAGTGTCATTCTATCTTTAACTTTCTGAGGAACCTCCATACTGCTTTCCAGAGTGGCTGCACCAGTTTGCATTCCCACCAAATGTGTAAAAAGGTTCTCCTTTCTCTCCATCCTTGTGAACATCTGTTGTTTTCTGAGTTGATTTTAGCCATTCTGACAGGTGTGAGGTGGTATCTCATTGTAGTTTTGATTTGTATTTCCCTGATGAGGAGTGGTGTTGAGCATTTTTTTTCATGTGTCTGTTGGCCATCTATACATCTTCTTTGGGAAAATGTTTGTTCATGTCTTTTGCCCATTTCTTGATTTGGATTTGTTTTGTTTTGTTTTGTTTTGTTTTGTTTTTTGGGTGTTGAGTTTGACAAGTTCTTTATAGATTTTGGATACTAGCCCTTTACTGATATGTCATTTGCAAATATCTTCTCCCATTCTGTAGGCTGCCTTTTAGTTTTGTTGATTGTTTCCTTCACTGTGCGGAAACTTTTCATCTTGATGAAGTCCCAATAGTTCACTTTGCTTTTCTTTCCCTTTTCTCCAGAGCTGTGTCTAGTAAGAAGTTGCTACAGCTTATGTCAAAGAGGTTGATGCCTATGTTCTCCTCTAGAATTTTGTTGATTTCCTATCTCATATTTAGGTCTTTCATCCATTTTGACTTGATTTTTGTGTATTGTGTGAGAAAGTGGTCCAGTTTCATTCTTCTGCATGTGGCTGTCCAGTTTTCCCAACAACATTTGTTGAAGAGATGATCTTTTTTTCCATTGGATATTCTTTCCTGCTTTGTCAAATATTAGTTGATCATACAGTTGAGGGTCAACTTCTGGATTCTCTATTTTGTTCCATTGATCTATGTGTCTGTTTTTGTGCCAGTACCACACTGTCCTGATGACCAAAGCTTTGTAATATAGCTTGAAGTCCATAAGTGTGATGTCTCTAGTTTTGGTTTTCTTTTTCAACATTACTTTGGCTATTTAGGTGTCTTTTCTGGTTCCATACAAATTTTAGAATTGTTTGTTGCAGGTCTGCGAAAAATGCTGATGTTATTTTGATGGAGATTACATTAAATGTGTAGATTGCTTTGGGAGTATAGAATTTTATCAATGTTTATTCTTCCAATCCATGAGCATGGGAATCTTTTCCCATTTTTTTGTGTCTTCCTCAATTTCTTTCATAAGTGTTCTATAGTTTTCAGAGTACTGATCTTTTACCTCTTTGGTTAGAGAGGTATCTTATTGTTTATGGTGGGTACAATTGTAAATGGGATTGATTCCTTGATTTGTGTTTCTGGTTCTTCATTATTGGTGTATAGAAATGTGACACATTTCTGTATGTTGATTTTATATCCTGTGACATTGCTAGATTCATGTATTAGTTTTAGCAATTTTTTGGTAGAGTCTTGCATGTTTTCTACATACAGTGTCATGTCATCTGCAAATAGTGAAAGTTTGACTTCTTCCTTCTGATAATGGATGCCTTTTATTTCTTTCTATTGTCTGATTGCTGAGGCAAGAACTTCCAGTACTATGTTAAATAAAAGTGGTGATATCCCTGTTGTATTCCTAACCATAGAGGAAAAGCTCTCAGTTTTTCCCCACTGGAGATGATATTAGCTCTGGGTCTTTCATATATGGCCTTTATGATGTTGAGGTAGGTCCCCTCTAACCCTACTTTGTCGAGGGTTTTTAATCAAGAATGGATACTGTATTCTGTCAAATGCTTTTCTTGCATCTATTAAGGAGATTATATGGTTCTTTATCCTTTCTTTTATTATGTGATGTGTCATGTTGATTGACTTAGGAATATTGAACCATCTCTGCAGGCCAGGAATAAATCCCACTTGCTTGTGATGAATAATTCTTTTAATTTACTGTTGGTTAAATCACATACTACTTTAGTTTTTGTTTTTCTGAGAAACTCCATCTCTTCTGTTCTGAATGATGGCCTTGCTGGATAAATTATTCTTGGCTACATATTTTTCCCGTTCAGCATGTTGAATATCATGCCACTTTCTTCTGGCCTGCTCAATTTCTGTGGACAGAATTTAATGGGAGTTCTCTGTGCTTCTCAGATTTTGATGTCTGTTTCCATACCCAGATTAGCTAAAATTTGCTCAAATAAACTTTCTGCTCCTTTTTCTTTCTCTTCTTCTGGGATTCCTGTGATACAAATGTTATTACACTTTATGTTGTTGCTGAGTTCCCTAAGTCTATGTTGACGATCTAGTACCTTTCTTTCTCTATTTCAGCTTTTTTATTTTCCATAATTTTATCTTCTGTATCACTGATTCATTCCTCTGCTTTGTCTATCCTCATTATCCATTTGGTTTTGCATCTCGGTTATAG
Source organism: Vulpes vulpes (assembly GCF_048418805.1). Taxonomy (NCBI): domain Eukaryota; kingdom Metazoa; phylum Chordata; class Mammalia; order Carnivora; family Canidae; genus Vulpes; species Vulpes vulpes. The sequence goes on from NC_132782.1 coordinate 759,280, forward strand.
TATTTTTTACTTCATCCTGACTAGTTTTTAGTTCTTGTATCTTTGTAGTAAGGGATTCTTTAGTGTCTTCAATGCTTTCCTCAAGCCCAACTAGTATCTTTATGATTATTGCTTTAAATTATGGTTCAGACATCTTATTTGTATCTGTATTGATTAAGTCTCTAACCATGAAATCTTCTTGTTCTTTCTTTTGGTGTGAATGCCTCCATCTTTTTATTATTTTTGGTTCATTGTTTGTGTGTGTGTATGTGATTGTTAGGAAAGCCTATATTCCTGCTCCTGAAAGTAATGACTACATTAAGAAGTAAAAAACAAACAAAGAAATCAAAGCAAACCAAAACAAAATCCAAAAATTAAAATAAATAAAAGATAGGAAGCTAGATATTAGGTGTGTTTTGGTCCGCTTTTTAAAAGAAGCTAGATTCTATTTCCTTAGAACCGAAGCTTTATAGCAGTCTATGGTCAGTAGAGTTGGTGCATGTGAGGGGTTTGTGCTAGTGGTCTTCTAGGGGAGGACCCTGTTTCTCTGATTCTCAGGTGCACTTACTCTAGTGGAGAGGCACCTGCAGGGTGCAGTGGGGCAGAGCTTGGTCTAAGAGTCTCCAGCCTCCACTGGATGGCGCTATTTTGCTCCCCGAAGTGAGTCTGTACTGATGGGTGGGCGCAAAGATGGTATTGCACAGCTCTCCTGCCCTTAGAGCAGGGAACTCCTGCCTGCTACTCTTCAGGAAGCCCTCACAGAAGAGCAAAGAATCATCGCCGTTTTGTCTCTGGCTTTTGCCAGATCCCTGCTTTTACTCTGCCTGTACCCACGCTGTCTGGCTTCCAGGCAGCACAGCACTCCTGTGTTTTATCTCAGCCACGGGGCTGGGTTTCAAAACTACAGATTTTAGAGATCCACAGGCACAGCCCCTCAGTGATCTTCTGGAGGAGGAGCTGCTGTACCCTGGCTAGTGCCAGCTTTTGTCCCAGATACTGGTCACAGGGCCACGCAGTGGTTCAGAGTTTATGGTAAAGCACTGCTAAGAGCCGGCACCGAGTTTTGCTGCCCTCAGCTGGCGTTTTGTTTCTGTGCTAGGGAACCGGGCAGCTCCCAGGCACCCACCATTGGTCATTTGTCCCTGGGCAGCCACTCTTAAATGTACTCCAAGCAGGGGAACTGCTTCTCCCTGCGGGGCCCAGGGGATCCTCAGACCACGCTCTCCATTCCAGGTCTCTATCTTCCTTCCCCACCGGGTGCTGCTAAGCCCCCGGGGCACCCCGGCAAGAGTGTGGAACTTCAGACTCTGAGCCCCACTCTTCAGAAAGACTCGCCCTATTCAGCCGCTCTCCCTTTCCCAGTCAACGGTTTGGGGAAAAGAGTTTTTCTTGTGTAATTCCCTGTGCTTGCTTTTGCTCTTTCTCTCTCACTCCTCTCTCCATGATCGGGGTCCCTCCACTTCACAGCACCCACAGACAGCTCTTGTCTCCCCCAAATTAACTCTTTGCAGCTCCTACCTTCCATGATGTGGTGTTTAGTTGTGCAGTCTCTAGTTGTGCAGTTTTAGTCTCTTAGGCCTCAGAACAATTTCTCGAGTATTCAAAATGATATGATGTTTATGTAGCTGTTTTTGAGGGATGAGGCAAGCACACACTCCTTCTTCTTCTACCATCTTAGCTCCTGCCTTAGGATTTACTTGAATTAGAGCTGAAAATTTGCACCTTTTGACCATCTTCATCCAATTCCTTATTTCCTACCTCTTGCCTCTGATAACAGTGAATCGGATCTCTTTTTCTGAGTCTTTTTTTTCCTTTTTTTTTTAGATTTATAAGTGACATCATACAGTATTTGTCTTTCTCTGACTTACTTCACTTGGCATAATGCTCTCAAGGTCCATCCACATTGTCACAAATGTCAGGATTTACTTCTTTTGTGGCTCACTGTGTATATATACTTGATTTTCTTTATTCATCTGCTAATGGACACTTAGATTGTTTCTGTTTCTTGACTATTGTAAACAATGCTGCTATGAACATTAGGATGCAGATATCTTGACTAGTGATTTTGTTTCCTTTGGACATACATCCAGAAGTAGAATTGCTAGATCATATGATCTATTTTTAATTTTTTGAGAACTCCATAATGTTTTCCGTAGTGGCTGTACCATTTATAATCCTATCAATCGTGCACAAGCACTCTCTTTTTTTTTTCCACATCCACTCCAGCATTTGCTGTCTCTTTTTATCTCTCTCTTTTTTAAGTGGTATCCATTGTAACAGATGTGAAGTGATATCTTATTGTGGTTTTGATTTGCATTTCTCTGATAATTATTGCTCTTGAGCATATTTTCATGGGTCTTTGAACCATTTGTATATATTCTGTGGGAAAATGTCTGGTCAGGTCCTTTGCACATTTCTTAATTGGATTATTTGGATTTTATTCCTATTAAGTTGTATGTGTTTTTCATGTACTTTGGATATTAACATCTTATCAGATTTGGAAATATTTTCTCCTATTCAATAAGTTGCCTTTTCATTTTGTTGATCATTTACTTTGTTGTGTAGAAGCTTTTTTTTTTTTTAAAGACTTTATTTATTTACTAGAGAGAGAGAGAGAACACACATGTGAGAGCAAGTAAGAGCAAGAGAGAAGAAGAGAGATCAGGGGCAGGGGGAGAAAAAGAAGCAGACTCTCTGCTGAGTAGAGAGCTTGATTCAGGGCTCAATCCCAGGACCCCAGGATCATGACCTGAGCCAAAAGTAGATACTTAACTGACTGAGCCACCCAGGTGCCACTGTGCAGAAGCTTTTTAGTTTGATATACTCCTACTTGTTTATTTTTTATTTTGTTGCTATGCATTAGGTGTAATATCCAAAATATCATTGCCAGGACCCATGTTAAGAGGACTTTTTCCTACATTTTCTTCTAGGAGTTTTATGGTTTCATGTCTATATTTAAGTCTTTGATCCATTCTGAGTTAACTTTTGTGAGTGCTGTGACATAGGATTGTAGTTTCAATCTTTTAAATGGAAATATCCAATTTTCCCAGTATCATCAATTGATAACACTATCTTTTCTCCATTGAGTATTCTTTGCTCTTGGGTCAAATGTTAGTTGACTGTACATGTTTGGATTTATTTTTAAGCTCTTGATTCTGTTCCATTGGTCTATTTATCTTTATGCCGGTACACACTGTTTTGATTACTGTAGCTTTGTAATATAGCTTGAAATTAGGAAATGCAATACCTCCTGCTTTTCTTTTTCTTAGGATTGTTTGGGGTCATTTGTGGGTCCATATTTATTTTAGGAATTTTTTTTTACTTCTGTAAAAAATGCCATTGGATTCTTGATAGTGATTGCACTGAATTTGTAGATGACTTTGGATAGTATTGACATTTTAACAATATTAATTCTTTTAATTCATAAATATGGTATTTGTATTTATTTGTGTCTCTTTCAATTTCCTTCATTAGTATTTTATAGTTTTCAGTGTAGAGATCTTTTACCTCTTTAGTTAAATTTATTCCTTAGTATTTATTGTTTTTGATGCTATTGTAAATGGGATCATTTTCTTCAGTTCGTTTTCAGATAATTTGTTGTTGATAGAGAGAAACATGACTTATTTTTGTATGTTAATTTTGTATCTTGCTTGATGTTAACACTTCATCCAGGAAAAAACTCTCAAGTGAGTACTGACCTAAAAATAAAAGACCCTGCAGCTTAGTAAAGTGAATCCTGAAAGCTATGAAAGCAGAGAAGAAACAAATAGTTTTTAAGACTTTAATATGTATAAAGAGCTTTACATATCTAATCTCATTTAATACTTTCTGTAGCATTATATTATAGAAAGTATTCCCATTTTATCAGTAAGGGAATTGAGGTTCAGAAGGGTTATGTATAATTAAAAAAAAGTCACATAGCTGCTAAATGATAGAAGCAAGGTTCAGACACAAAACTCTGTCATAAATGGGCTTTTAACTCTGCCCAGCAACCTGTGTTGTACTGAAGGATCATGCTTCTACTTGTTACAAATACTATTTCATATCATCTCTCTCTGAAGATCTTGCCTCATATTTCTGTGACCCACTTGTGGCAAACATTCTCTCAGTCATTCTCTCTTTTGGACTTCAGCACCTGTTGCTCTCTCCCTCCAGTCCAGGTAACTCTCATTTGAGAGTAATCCACTAGGGTGACCCAGTGCCAGTCACTCCTCTAATTACTTCCTCTCTGTCCTGTTTCTCTGGAAAAAAAAATGCACTGGGAAGATCTCAGAAAATCACATCATGTTGGAGGAACAGAAATAATTTTCTCCAACTCATTGAAGGGCCCTGAATTCTGAGATCTTTGAAGAGAAACTGTCTCAAGGAGGTATTTTCAGTCTGCAGTTCTCTCTCTCTCCCCTCAATTCCCATTACCCCTTATTTCACTATTTTCCAGAGCCCTCTCCCTCAAATCCTATTCAGGTCAACACATTCTGCTGTGGAAGCCTTCACTTCCCATCTTCAGAGGAGGCCATAGCACCCCCTTTACCTTTCCATTTGTCTCCTCAGATGAAAATGTTCAGGCTTTGGTTGGATGCTAATAAACTTTAGTCTGCTCAGTGGTATTGACTCAGGTGATGGAGGGTGTTCCTTGGGTGCGGATCAGTGTGGGTATGCCAGTTCCAGGTTAGTCTTCCCACTAACCACAGTGCCTGATCTTCTTATCATTTACTTAAGAAACAAGGACACCCTACCAAGGCAAGCTTTTAAGTAGCTCAGAGAAAATACAATCTAATTCATATGGACACCTTTCTCTTGTTAGCATGGTTTTCACTTTAATTCCCCCCCGCAAGTCACAAACTTTATCGAAACTGTGCTGTGGACCTGATTAGCATTAAAAAGGCCACCACAGTAAAAGCTCTTTCCTTTGCTGGCCAAAAAAGTGGTTCCCATTTTGATTAGATTTTATAACAAATCATTTCAGCTCTTTCTACCTTTGCCATCCACCACACACAATCTCAAAGATTTCTGAAGGTCTATACCGTCCAACTAGACTGCCTGCAAATACTCTTTCTTCTCTTTATACTCCTCTTTCCTTGCTAAAATGGAGGAATTTCTCTCCTATCAAAAAGGAAATCTTCTACATATATTTTGAATTCCATCTCTTCATGGCATCTTGGAGTCCTTGCTTCATGATTTATTACCTTTATTACCTCTCTATCCTACGTTTTGATTTCTTTTTCTCTACTGGACCAGTCTTACCAATATTTAAATATTATCTAGTGCTCTTATGTTATAAACATGCTTCTTTGACCCTACAAACATCTCTCTACACCTTCTAGCCTATTTTGCTTCTTCCTTTTCTTGGTAAAATCGTTCCCAGTATCATTTTTCTCTTGGGTCTCTATATATTTCCTTTTAGCATTTACCATAGTCTATCACTGTATATTATTTGTTTATTGCCTTACTCCTCTCTATACTAGATTGTAAACTATGCATGGGAAATGGCTTTTTCAGTTCTATTACCAAGATACCTAGGAGAGTACTAGACATATCATAGGTTTCCAATAAATACTTAAGTGAATAAAAGGCCCTGAACCCAGTGTTCTTCCAATGGAATAGTGATAGGAATGGCGAAATTGCGATGTGTGCCATTTGCTGACTCTTGGTCATCATTTATTTCATTATTTCTACTTAAAAAATTAATGAACTTTATTTTTTTAGAGCAGATTAAGCTTCAAAGAAAAGCTTAGCAGAAAATATAGTGAGTTCCCACATACCCTCTGTCTACACATGTATAAGCTTCCTGTACATCCTGCATCAATGCACCAGTGTGGTACATTTGTTATAATTGATGGACTAACAGTAAAACATCATTATCAGTTAAAGTCCATAGTTAACATTAGGGTTCACCCTTTGTGCTACACACCCTATGAGTTTTGACAAATGTATGATGACACCATTATAATACATTACAGGATAGGCTAACTGCCCTTAATATCCTTTATGCACCTATTTATCTCTTCCCTGCCCCAAGCCCTTGTCAACCACTGATCTTTTCACTGTCTTCATAGTTTTGCCTTTTCTAGCATGTCATATAACTGGAATTATAAAGTATAGGCCTCTTCAGACTGGTTTCTCTCACTTTGCAATATGCATTCATGGGTCCTCCAAGTCTTTTTGTGGACTAATAACTCATTTATTTTTAGTATTGAATAATATTCCTTTGTATGAATGTATGACAGTTTATCTATTCACCTAAGACATCTTGGCTGCTCCCAAAATTTGGCAATTATGAATAAGGCTGCTATAAATATTCATGTGCAGGTTTTGTGGTGGGCATAAGTTTTCAACTCACTTGGATGTCAAGGAGTGCAGTTGCTGGGTTGTATGGGAAGGGTATGTTTAGTTTTGTAGGAAGCTATCTTTCAAAGTGGCTGTGCCATTTTGCATTCCCTCTAGCAGTGGATGAGAGTTCCTATTGTTGTATCCTTGCCAGCTTTGGTGTTGTTGGTCTTTTGGATCTTGCCCATTCTAATAGATATTTAGTGGTATCTCATTTATTTTGTAATTCCTTAATGACATGTGACATTGAATATCTTTTCATATGCTTATTTGGTATCTGTATATTTTCTTTGGTGACATGTCTGTTCAGATCTTATGCCCATATTTTAATCAGGTTGTTTTTTTCTTTTATTAATTTTTAAAGATTCTGTATTTTGGATAATAGCTCTTTATCAGAGATGTCTTTTGCATATAGTTTTTCTTGATATGTGGCTTTTCTTCTCCTTCTCTTGATCATTTTACTTTTTACCTTCTTTCTGAATCTTTTGCCAGCTACTCTTCTGCATGGAGGAAAAAATGTTTGAGTAATTCACACCAAGATGTAAGTGTCTTAATGTCATTTATTTCTCAAAAGAGAACCGCAGGGAAATGGCAAGGCTTACCAAAAGCAAATAAACCTCTGATGATAGAATTTAAGGCCTTGTGGTACTGAATAAAGTGTTGTTCAAAAGATTTTTTTCCCACAGTTATTCTCTGCAGCTATAGGTGACTATGATGTATAGGCACAATGTATTTAACTCAGAGATTTCCAATTTGCTACCACTACTCAACATTTGAAATGCTTTAGAGACAAATAAAAATGAAATATGACTTCATGCAGCTGGTGGTTATCATTTTCAAATCCCAGCTTCCTACATATAGCTATAGCCAAGAAGGAATTAAGTAACTCCATGGTTGGGACAATTGTATCTGTCAAATTCTTTGCTTGCAGTTGAAACTCAGATCAAATTAGCTTAGGCAAAAAAAGAAGTATGTTGGTTCATGTAACTGTAAAGGCCAAAAGTAGAGCTGGCTCCAAAAGATGCTGTTTTATCACTCAACTCTACTTTTTCTTTTTATTGATTGTATTTTCAGACAGGATTCACCCAAATGGTTGGAAATGCAAGTTGCTGGTAACAACAAACCTGTATCTTTACAGATCACAGCCCAAAAGAGAGACCCTCAAAGCCTCTGTCTCTTACTGTAAATATAGTAGTATCTGAAAAGTATGATTAGACTTCTTGAATAATATTGCTGTGGTCAAGGAGACAGAGAACTTTGTGTAGTTAGGGGTCTTGTGCTACCTCTGTGGTCTGGGATGTGTTAAGTTCAACTCTGCTTGAACTATAAGAAATGAGTTTCCCCAGGCAAGAGGAGTTTTATTACTAGAAAAAGGTGTGAGAATCTCCAGACAGCAAAACAACAGATATTCTCTGTTCCTTCCTTATCCTGACTGTAAGTTATTCATTTCTTATCTCCATAGTGCTTATCAAAAAGGAGTCCTTGCTATCAGCAACAGAACGCTTTGAATGACTCACTGGTCTGATGCCCTAAGGTATTTTCGTCACTGAAATTAAATATATACATCAGTTATATACCTAAGAGATATATAAGAATGATGAAATAATTAGTTTATATATTAAATGGCTATTGTTAGGTATATAATATCTTTATTGGCTCTATTTTATAATTCAATATTTAACAGTACAACCAGGAGATAAGAAGTGTTCATTATTTTTAGTATAGTTGTGATAATTCTTGTATAGTTAGTTATGTCTGCCTTATGGTAACCAGGCAACAAGAATTGCCACAGGAATGAACTGCGAAGACTAAATTTTAATTAAATAAAAAAATTACTTCCCCATAATTAACATTTTCTAATGCATCCAAATTATTTTTCATATAAATCCTTAAACATAGACTAAACTTTAAGATAAAATGATGATATATATTTTAGTTCTTATTTTATTTAGCTGTTATTTAGAAAATTTCAGAAAAACTTGTTTTCTTTAACTTCTTTTTGCACTGTTTTTCTGAAAAAAATCAGAAAAATAATTTCTTGTAATATTGATTCAGTGTAGCACCAAGATTGTGGATTTGGGTCCACAGATTCTGGGTGTGGATAGGTATTTTGCTAATTCCTAGCTTTGTGCCTTAGGTAGATTACTTAAACTCTGTGATCTGCAGCTTCACTTAAAATGGAACTAGTAAGTGTTAAGACCATTGGGAGAACTCAATAATAAAATGCACGCAAACCACTTCGCATATGCCTGAGCACTCAGTGAGTGTTCAGTTAGTACTAGTTCTTTGTAGCTGAATTAACACTTATCTGCTAAGAGATGCAGAAAATTTCTGATTTCAGTAGCTAGTATTAACTCTGCTTAAAGAGATTGCTGCCTGGGGTCTGGAGCTGCCCTTTAGGATAGCTGATTCTAAAGAGAGGGTGAATATTTGACACTCAACTCTTATTCAGAAACACAAGATATGGAATGAATGAATACTATTAATTAGATGCTCCAAAGCCATTGGTGGTTATAATTCAGAATAATTCCATACTTTGAAGTATATATTAGACTTAAGCAAATGTATGGTTTGGAATACAATTATGTGGGGCTCCTTGGTAGCACAGTCAGTTAAGCAACCCACCTTTGGTTTTGGCTTAGGTCATGATCTCAGGATTGTGATACTGAGCCCCAAGTTGAGCTCCACAGTCAGTTCAGAGTTGACTTAAAATGCAGTCTCCCAGTGCCCCTCCCCCTGCAAGTGCTCTGTCAAATAAAAATAAATAAATATTTAAAAAAATAGAATATGATTATGTGAAACCTTTGTATGTTGCCACAGAACCCGTTTGGGGTTCTTTTTTCCAGTAGTATCTTTTTCCCCCAATAGTTTTAATTTATTCTATTTTTCTTTGTTTATGTTTGAATTAATTTATATTTTATATCAACTGACAATGAAAAGAATACACCAATTTTTGTGATGTATCTTCAATGGAATATTTTTCCGCCATAATAAAGAAGGAAACCTTGACATTTATGACAACATGGCTATGGACTTTGAGGGCATTAATGCTAAGTGAGATAAGTCAGACAGAGAAAGACAAATATTATTTATATGTAGAATCTAAAAAAGCCAAACGTGAAAAGAGAGACTAGAATGCTGGCAATTCTCTTCTAGCCATTCTCCTCTGTAAAAAGTCTCTTGATGTTACAGAATGCTGACGAAGAAGGGCTGTGGACTTGACTTGATTGGCATTTCTGCACACCAGGATTCTTCAGGGATTAGAATTCTGGCCAAACCGCAAACAGATAAACAAACACTATTCAGCTGTCATGGGTTTTGCCAGTTAAAATATTGTAGAATTTGTTAATTTCTTATCTTCGACCAAATACTCAGTTTTTGCTTATGAATGTGATTTAGTCATACTGTCATATTATTTGAAGAACTTCTGAAAGATTCCTAATGTTTTCTTGTCCCTCTACAACCATTTTTGCTTCTTAAAAAGTTTTAAATTACAAAGTTGACATATTTTCTTTGTAAAAATTTTGAAAAGCCTCAAATTGTATGAAGTAAAAAGTAAAAATTTTTCCTTTCCAGATCCTCTCTTTCTCCTGATCCCACTTTGTAAGTTTAGAGGGATAGTCTGCTTTATATCATTTTAACCTTGTCTATCAGTGTCTTTACTTACACACATACATTCAGGCTTAGGAATCTAGTCACATCCTTTTGCCATTGTCCTTCCTCTTCCTATGTTAACAAATAATAATATGTCATGAAACCTTTTTTTAATTTTTTTTATGATTCACAGAGAGAGAGAGAGAGAGATTGAGAGAGAGAGGCAGAGACACAGGCAGAGGGAGAAGCAGGCTCCATGCACCGGGAGCCCGATGCGGGACTCGATCCCGGCTCTCCAGGATCGTGCCCTGGGCCAAAGGCAGGCGCTAAACCGCTGCGCCACCCAGGGATCCCTGTCATGAAACCTTTTTATTTTGTGGTGTATAAATTTGCCTCATTTCTTTTAAGGATTGTACAGAATCATATTGAATGTTTATACTATAAATTATTAATCAATTATCACTTTCTTATTTTTCTCCAAATTTTCCAATGCTGTATTATATTTGTGTGTGTGTGTGTGTGTGTGTGTGTGTGTTTGTAATCAGTAGGTCAAAGGGAAAGTAATCTTAAGTTTAAATCTTAAGTTTAGATCGTTACTGCCAAAAAGGTCTTATAAATTTGGAATGTTTTTTTAACATTGTGGAGAGTTCCCATTTTTTCAGTTCTTGCTGATAATTACATATTATCAATATTTTTCACTCTTGCCTATCTGATGAAATTAGAAGTGGCACATCCTTGTTCTAGTTTGAATTACCTAATGATGAGTGAAGTTTGGAATCTTTTTACATTTTGATTGGCCATTTCAATTTTTTTCCCACGTCAGTAATTTGATGGGGGTCTCTTTTCAACTTCCGCTATATCTGGCCCTCTCCTGGTTTAGGCCTGAAGAGCCATTTACTATAGTATTGCTTCCTTTTCCAAATTCTCCTAACTGTTCCTAAGGTGAAGGTCTTATGTCAGTCTCTTTACAACCTATCAATGGCTTTCTATTCAGCCAAATTAAACGTACATGACTTAATATGAGACTCATATTCTTTCATGATATGGCCCTAATTTAGCTCTCCAGGTTGATTTTTTAAAATTTAATTTTATTTATTTGTTCATGAGTGACACAGGGAATGAGGCAGAGACATACACAGAAGGAGAAGCACGCTCCCTGTTGGGGAGCTCCATGCGGGACTCGATCCACGGAATCTGGGATTGTGACCCGAGCCAAAGGCAGGCGCTGAACAGCTAAGCCATCCAGGTGTCCTTCCAGGTTGATTTTGTACTATATTCTTTTATTTCTTCTATACCTCCATCTCTTAGCAAATAGGAGAAATCACCTGCCCTTGATACGCTCTGCCCCTGCCTGCCCTTCTGCCATTCTTCAAGCTGTCCCCTCAGTCTGAAATGCCCTTTTCTTCCTATCTGCATGAAGTCTACCTATCCCACTAAATCTGGCTCAAAGGGTCAGGTTCTTTAGGGCATTTCCCCTGACCTACTCCTTTCTTCCCACTTGCCATGGAATTAATTTGTCCTTCTTTGATGTCTCCTTTGGTTTCTGATGTTATAGAACTATAGTTCCACATTTTTTCTCTCTTAGAGGTTTTAAATTTAATGAAAAGATGACCTTGGGGACGCCTAGGCGGCTCAGTGGTGTAGTGCCTCCCTTTGGCTCAGGGCCTGATCCTGGGGTCGTGGGATAGAGTCCTGATTGGGCTTCCCCCAGGGAGCTTGATTTTCCCTCTGCCTGTGTCTCTGCCCCTCTCTCTCTCTCTGTGTCTCATGAATAAATAAATACAACCTTAAAAAAAAATAAAGAAAGGATGACCTTGGCTGGTTTTTGTTTTAGCCTATCCCTCAATGCATTTAGCAAGGTGTGGTGCTCAAAACTATTTCAAAGTGGACAAATATGGAATCACTCTTATATACTTATATACCTTATATACTACCAGTTAGCTACTTTGACTACCTGACAAGCAGAAGTTACCGGGAATATTTCTGACTGTTTATGCCACATGGCAAAGGAAAATATTCTTTGGGTGTGAAGATAGTAGAAGATATATATAAATTTGACACTCATATGTCTAAGTACTAAATGATCGTTCTTGTGTGAAATTTCTAAGATGGCTTTAAGACTAGAGTTACTATAGAATTTTATTTTTGTCAAAGTTTTGAAAGAAGAGTTCATTTCAAGCAGCTGCATATATTTTTAATATATATATAGTTTATAAAAGACAAATTGAATTCTGTGCTTCTGTAAGGAAACACTTCATGGATTAATGCTAAATGGGCAGAGTATTTTTTAGTACTGATGGACATTTTCAATGAGAGGCATTCAGTTCACTGTGTTTTAAAGTTCATGTAAGAATTAATTTTCTTCAGGCTTGCTTTCTTAGTGAATCTCTATTAGTTTTTGTTAGCAAAAATTCATTTCCTATGCAATGTCTCTCTTAGTTATATTTGCAGTAGGCAATTAACTGTTTGGATTTTGTTATTCTCACTGTTTAGAAAAATACAAATATTCTTGGGAGAAATTAAGATAATCTCCATTAAAATTGGAAACACTTCTGCATACAGAAAGTAGTTATGTTCTGAGGGTAAAGGTTTACAATTTTTATACAAATTCTTTAAATCCCTGTGGAAGTATGAGTAATACATGCATTGAGGTTTATGTGTAACCTCTACATATAAGTATCTGCTACATTTCTAAGCCTGTCATGTCAGAGCACATCTTACAAGTACATGTTTTTCTAGAAACATGTTGAACACTTTAATTATATTATAGTGGAAAGAGCACAGGTCTTGGACTTGGGAAGAGGAGGCCTACTCACCAACACTGGACTGGATAGCCCTTTATAATTGTACCTAGTTTTCCACTAAATCCTCATAAATACAGTGTATGGTATCATCAATATTTTAAATATAATGCTGTTATTATTAAAATACAGATTTAAGTTTTTTTCCCCTCAAGATATTTCTCTTAAAAAAAAGCAACCTCAATCTTTCAACCTTTTGCTAACCATTGCCTAACTATCAAAGTTACGAAAAGAGATGTCCGTTAATTACTTATCCATAGTTCAGCCCCTTGGCTATCTGATTCCTTCTCTTTCTTTTCTCTTTTGCTTAAAAAAATTAAAATATATATGAATACACTAATTTTTGGCACTAAACTTTTGTAAGTTGGCTTTTCTACTAATGGACTGATGATATCCAAGGGAATCTGAAACATTTTGTTATTCAGTCAATCTGTAAGAATGTTTCAGAGAAACAGTTACCTCAGCCCTTTTCTTTCTCCCAGAGACTGGGCAACTAACTCAATTGTGTAGCCAACCTGGAAAGAGATCATCTTAGACCTACCTCTTTGAACTAGGTGATAGCAGTCAAGGAAAATCACCCCCAAGCTCACCTCCCCATCACTCCCTCTCTTTAGTGTCTTGGGCCATGATCAAGACAGAGTCCAGGAACTACTCATTCTGAGGAGAAGCCAGCCCTGGAACAAAGCCATGGAACAATCCTCTGTAGGCATGTACCTATGCATGTCTTTGCGTGTGTAGACAGATGCCTTGGGAGAATGAAGCTCTTGAATTGTGGAAGCTAGAAGAGTGCCATTTTGGAGAGTTGTAAACAGCTTCTCTTACCTAGGATAAAAATCGTGCTTTGCATCTATGGAGAACTCCCTTTTTATGAATTTGATCTATTTTTTACATGTAAGTATTAGATAATTTCTCAGGTAAGGCTAGAGAAGTGGTCCAAATGCTAATGCTTGAGACTGAGATATTAAGTAATCTATTTAGTAATATTAATTCAGATTATCATTAGTAGAATTGCGGTGCCCTAGAATTAGGTAATTTGTTTTCCCTACATCTGGATTTAGGGTTACCTATAGCTAAAATTTTTGTTTGTCCTCAGGAAATCTTATTGTAGGTCATCCTGAGGCTGTACCAACTCTGGAGGGAAGACTGTGCAGCAAGCTGGGTCTGTATTAGTGCTATTTCATTTAGAATAATATTTAGGGTTGAATAGTCTGTGCTTTGAGAAAGGGCTGTAATATATTGTAATGGCTTCTCTGGACCTTGGAGTTCAGGCCATAACTTGTGAATAGAGGCAGGAGTTTTCTTTCCAAATACTTGGACATTTCGACCAAGCAGGGCTCAGAGGGGTGGTAGGGAGAACTTTTCTTCTTTCAAGGATAAAAGGAGAGTTAGGGTCCTGGGCTCAGGGTGTGGAGATGGATGGAAATTCTGAATTGTGGGGACTGTTCTGACCCCACCCCTCTACTAGGAAGGAGCCTGAAGTAGACTATGGTTATTCATTCCAAAAATATGTACCAGGCACTGCGCTAGGTGTGAATGAAATGTTGATGAAGGCAGAGAAGAAGTAGAAGACAGAAGGGGAAGGAGGGGAGAAAGGGAAGGAGAAGAGAGAGGAGAAGGAGAAAATAGTCACAGCCTCTCTTTATCAATTAAGTCATATGATTAAAACGTAGATTTCCAAGTGTGAGCAAGTGTGAGATTGCAAGTGTGAGCAAGCTATAACAGAAAGCTACATGATGCTATGTGAATGTGTAATATGGATACTTTACCAAGTCTGGTAGCCTCAAAATCCTTTCTCTGAGAAAATGACAAATCAAACACAAAAGCATGAGAAATAATTAACTAGATGAAACAGCAGGGGAAGAACTTTGTAGGAAAATAATTAAATAGTAAGTGTAAGACCCTGTTGCAGGATGGAGCATGAGGAATATGAAAGACTGAGAGAAGACTCAATGTGGGTGAATTGGAAGAGAGACTGATACGTTGAGGCTGGAGAGACACATAGAGGATATATCAGGCAAGGCTCTAGGAGTCCATGGCTTCTTAACACATTTTATTTTCCCCTAAGAGTAATGGCAAACCATAATTTTAACAAGAAGAAGAGAGGCAGGAGGATTAGGTTTCGGTTTTGAAAAGATTACTCTTTCATATTTCTGTAGATTTTCCACTAGGAGCTAATTGGAAGAGAGAAGCCTTGCGAGTCAGTTATATTAGGGCATAGACCAACCATTAGCCCTCTGGACCAGAAGTGGATGTTGGAGGAAGTATGGTTCCTTTGAGAATCCTAGACATTCCTGAATGGGGAACCTGACAGAAGTATGGATATTTTTTAAAGATTTTATTTATTTATTCATGAGAGATGCAGAGAGAGAGGCAGAGACATAGGCAGAGGGAGAAGAAGGCTTCCTGCAGGGAGCCTTATGCTGAATTTGATCCTGGGGTCCCAGGATCATGACCTGAACCGAAGACAGACACTCAGCTGCTGAGCCACCCAGGCAACCTAAAGTATGGATTTCTGAAGAAGAGGGGCTCACATATGTTGTCATTGGCTGCTAAAGACAGTATGGCTTTATCACAGGCTGGTCAGACCTGGGAAAGTATTGTTTTATATATATAAACTGAGATATTTCATTAAGTAAATCTCTTCCTTTTATATATTTATATATATAAATATTTATATATATATAATATATTTATATAGAGAACTTTCCCATTTTATTTAATGTTTCTCTACAATGTTTTTAAATTACTTTATGTTATACCATTGAATGGATTTACTATGATTTCTTTGATCATGACTTAGTGTATATTTTATTATTTTGTTATTTCTGAGTTTCTATAATTATAAGCAATGTTGTAATGTATATCAGTATAGTTATGTCATCACATATATGCAGGATATGCCCTTGAAATAAGTTATTCTAGGGCTGGGGTTTCCTGAGAATATGTGTATTTTAATAGCTTTTCTATATAATGGCAAATGTTTACCTTTTTTTCTTACTAATTTGATCTCTCATATGCAGTGTAAGAGGCCATGCCCAACAGTGAATAGTAGTATTCTTTTCATTTTTGCCATTTGATAAGTAAAATTTGGATTTAATTTTAATTAGCATATCTCAAAATTTAAAAAAAATAAAGCTGGAAGGAACCCTAGGGAGTATATAATTTAACCAATTTATTTTACAAAGTTCACATAGGCTATATTTTCCTTGTACCCAAGATCTTACAGCTAATGAGCTGCAGAGCAGGGATTGCAATCCCACTCTCCTGGATCTCATCCCAGGGCTTTTTCCATGAAAACAAGCTTAGCAGGGGTCCTTGCTGTGGTTCTCTTTCTGGAGCTACTGAAGCACAAGAATTTGGGGATGAGAATGGGTTCATGTCCAGTGAAAGATTATTAGTTGCTGATTGCAGCCTGCAGGAGAAATTAGTAGACCAAACTTCCTGGAGATGCTTCATCCTAGCGGGAAGACTGTGAGGATGCCATAGTCTCCAGGAGAAGCTGGCTTTCCTAGTACCAGAAGCTCCACAGGAGAGGACATAGAGCTAAGAAAAACTTATTTGGGTGCCATTGTTCTTACCACCAACCCAGCATGTATCTCACTGGGGTCAGCCTTTATCATCAGTGGGCCTTAAAATGGGGATGGAAGATGTTTAACTATCTTCTGGATAGAAAGAGTAACACGGCTTATTAGGATATTGGGTAGACTAGAGTCCTACAAAGTATGGGGAGAAGCTTGAGTCATAGCCAAAGACTAAATTATAGTCTGACCTCTGGTTTTAGTTTGTGAGGAATGTGTTTCTGGGAGAGAAGGTTATTTATGTATGTCTTCAGTTTCCTTTTGTTCTTGCACACTGTCAGCAGGGTCACCATCTTAAAGCCCTATTTATGTTGCATACCCCATTTGCCTTATACCAGGACTAAACCGATTTCTTCTTCTATATGATATAATGTTGCATGACACCCAACACATGATATTAATACAAAGGTATTATATTCATAATATAATCAGAGAATTATAATTATATTATGATCATAATATAATCCATAATCCCAAATCATAATTATATTATGATCATAATATAATCAGAAACTCTATCATTTCATAGAGTAGAGTGGAGGAAAATAAAGATGGAAACCAGGCAAAAAGCATCAGAACAGACAGCAAGGAATTGGATAAATCATGAGAACTTCTCATCTGTCTATAAAACAAAGCTAGAAATAGGTTTGGCATCAGGGACTGTGGTCTGCTTCCAACCTTTCTTTCTGGGCTCATTGACTCACCTTGTTTCACAGACCCATTGCTCTGACTAGATGGATCTGCAGTTGTCTTAGAAAACCTGGTTATTCCTACCTCTTGGATTTTGCAATCTTCTCTCACTGGAACACTAGTTCTTCACCATCTACTTGAAAGTAGATGCCAATCCTATTAACTACTGCCTACACTTCTCTCAACTTCCTCTCAGGCCACTAATTTCATTTTTATTATGTATTGAATTTCTGATAGTTATCTTTTAATGAACACATATTTTGCTGTAACTATACCATAAGTTACTTTGGTAAAGGAACAAGGTACTATGGCTGTGGTGGCTTTTGGTATCTACTTGGCTGGGCTGAACTCTCATCTCCCCCAGAATCCCCTTTCCTGAGTGTTTCCCGTTAGAGTGAGCCCAAGGGAGGCACTTGTGTGAGACATGGAGGATGGCAGTGAGGCAGCAGCTATTTTGCAGCACACACAGGCTGTAGCTGACCTGCTGCCTCTTCCTGCTGCTGTGAGGTACTCCTTGGGTCCATACCTGCTCACTGTCTCCTGATGTTCCTTCAAGCATGTGCATGTGTATTTAACTGTTGTGCCCAAGATCGCGAATCCGAGAAACCACCAAGGAGCCGACACCGATGCAAACACACGAGGGTTTATTTACAAGCTCGAGCTTGGGTCCAAGTACACCCGACACAGCGGAGCAGGGACTTGGACCCCGAAGTGGGTTACAGCTGTTTTTTTTTTTTTTTTTTTTTTTTTTTATAGGCTGGTCTAGGGTATTTTCAGAAGGGGTGGAGGAATTCCTCAAGTTCTGTTTACATTTTGATATGGGGCCTTCAAGGGCATTGAGCTCTGTTCTCATTCTAATAGGGTCTTCCTGCCCTTGGCTTGGGCTCTGTTCTTGTTCTAATATGGGGCTTTCTAGGGCCTTAAGCTGTAAGCTGTTTTCTTCCTGTAACTGAAGTAAGGTGAAGTTCAGCTCTTATTCACAGGGGCCTGGGATGGCTGTACTTGTGATAACGCTGAACTTAAAGTGGAATGGCCTTTTAATTTTCTCGGCCTCCACATAATTCCACTTTGAAGGGACCCAGCTTTTGCAAGACACCCATACCACTAAGGTAAAAGGCAAGAGAATTGAGATAGGTTTAGGCTCATGTGGGCTTGTGAGTTTTAGCTTTATCTTGCTCTCTCCAACCATACATCCATCTTCCCTTCCTGATGGTTTGCCTGTGAACTTCAAACTCCAGCAGCAGATGCAGAGAAAACAGCCTTACAGAGACTGTTCCGCCAGCCTCCACAATAGTGTAAGGTCAAATTACTGTGACATGTGCCTTTTAGGAGAAGGCTGAGGCAGATGATTGGCTTCACACACACAAACACACACACACAGCATATAAAGCAGATCTTTATGTGTGTGCACATAGAGCTTCACAAAGTCAATTTTCTTTTCTTTACAAAGTATTATTTCAGTGCAATAAATAATAATAATAATAATAGGATGATTAGAAATCATTATAGAGAAGAGAAAGAAATTATGATAGAAATCAGGAAAAAAGAATCAGAACCAATGACAGTATACAGACATATCATGATTACCAAAAAGAACAAACTGAAAGAAATCATAATAAGCAACAACTGGATGAGAATATAAACAAAAAGGGAATAGGAAAGCAAGGGGAAGCCACATAAAGGAAAATTCACAATTGACAAGGACAGAGTCTCCTAAACCTTCTCAGCTCCTTTAGTGTCCTGGTAAGTTTTGCATAGTACCTCTGGGCCTAGGGAAATACTTAACAGTTTTGCTTATTAAGTAATTAGATCCAAACAACTTAGAAAGTATTTATGTCCTAATAACTTAGTGCATGCTGGGTGCTGTATATCTTCTCAAAGTTTAAATCAAATTAGACACTTCTACTCTAGTTTCTGTACCATACTAATTTCCATGTGATACTTCCTTTTTATCATAGGCACTGCTGAAAGCCCAGCTTTGCAAAGATATGATATTTTTTGAAGAAATGTAAAAGCTTCAAACTCCCTCCAGCTAGTACTTTGCACAGTATCTGACATGTTGCTATGCTTCTGTTGAAATATCTCATGGCACCCTGTGAGTTTGCTAAGGCATTCTGGGGTACCTTGGCACAAAAACTGACAACTACAGATCTAGGACTTTAATCTCAAAGAATAATGGGAGAAGCTATGGAGGAAAATAAAGGAAGGGCACTTAGCAGGAAGGATATTTTAAGGGAAGTGAAAATGAAGACCTAGAACATAACATATGTTTTGGAATTCATTTATATATTCATTCAATAGATATGTATCCTGCACCTACCTTATGCTAGATATAGGCATTATGCTGGGTTCAAAGTATACAGCATGAATGAGGTGAACATAGTTTCTGGTCTCAAATAGCTTTTAGCCTAGCATAGACAACAGGTATTAGAAAAAGGAGAAAATCATGATTGGAGAGGAACATAGAGCTATGAAAGCATATAGGAATAAACTTCATTCTAGTCTGAAGGCCAAGCTAGGACTTCAGTGAAGCGTGTTCTAAACTTGGGCCATGAAGGACTGCTAGATGTAGCCAGAAGAAAAAGTGTGCAGAAAGAATGTCCCAAGATGAAGAATCAACATCCATGAAGGAACAAAGACTAGCAAGGGCATGGCATGAAAGGCACAAAAAGAATTCCAGGATGCCTAGAGTAGTAAAATTAAAGGAAATGGATTTTACAAGATGAAGTTGGGGAGGCAGACCCCATAGCTTGAAGGGCCTGTGAGACAGCTCGAAAGATTGGATAGTATGCTGATGGTGAAGGGGAAACTTTAACAAGTTTTAAGAAACTGAATGACACCGACAAATTTATGCCCCAAAAGGATCACACTGGTTGCAAAGTAGGGAAGTGGTGGCAGGGGGGAAAAGACTGAAATAGAGAGATGAGTTACGAATCCATTGAAATAGCCAGGTATTAGATGAGCTGGTGGCAGTGGAGGGAGGGGGTATTAGTGCTGTTTCTCCAAACCCAAGAATGTATTGGGCGAGATCTAGAGCACGGAGAGAAGGACTAATGTAAGGTAATTGCTCTCAAACTTGACCATGCATCAGAATCACCTGGAGGACATGTTAAAACAAATCGTTGGGTCTCCTCTGAGAATTTCTGATTCAGCAGGCCTAAAGTAGGGCTAGAGAATTTGCATTTCTATCAAGTTCCCTGTTGTTGCTTATTTAGGAACTAACCTTTGAGAATCACTGGCCTAAAACATGTAATAATAAGAGGAGAGAGGGGAGGACGGGAAGAAGAAATGATAAATAGGGAGCCATAGGCTGGGTACCAAAGGAGCTGCACTATGTTTTGCCTTTCTTATTTCCGTGAAGTTGAAGGAAAGGTCATCTGTTGAAAGCAGGTGAGGAAGCAACAACACAAGACATCTGATGTGTGGTATTAAACTTAAAATAGTGTTTAAATAGTGATAATGTTAAACAAGGCAGAGACTTGATTAGGATACATAATGATATTTTGGGATAGTGCTGAACTTCCCGATGAAGTTGGTGATCTTAAATTCACAGTGATGCAACTGGACCAATTTTTGTGATTTTATACAACAATCTCAGTTGCCCAAGTACATATGCAGAGAATGCAAGGCCCTGGGGTTCACCTAGGGTTGGTGTTCTCCTGGGCTAGAGAGGAGTGAAGAAGGTCATTGGAGAGGAGTCAGGGTACTGAAATTTCAGACTGTTCTCCCTGTGGATGTTGAAGATCGCTAGGTTGGTGGAAGAAGTTGAGGTGATGGCGGTGAGCTAGCTGTGTACTAGCTATGAGTTTGGTAAGTTCCAATTCATAAACTGGAGTGTAAGGATAATACAGCCAATGGCATGAGTGAGCCTTAAAGAAGGCTAGGCTTGCAAAAGAGAGTGTGGAAGTTGTATATGAACAGCAGTGAGGAGCAAGAAGTGCCCTGACTCAAATCCCGAAGTGGATGGGGTGATGGAGAGTGAATGGATGGCTTCCTTTGAAAGACTGACAGGGGTAGTGGAATCCTCTGGAGAAAGTAGTTTTCTCTTAGGAGACAAGGCAACATTTAGCAAAAAAGTTGATGTCATAGAGAAGTTTGTTAATAATTAAGGATGAGTTGTAGAGGACACAGTGGTAACATTTAAATTTATGGAACAGAAGCAGCATATTAGAGAAAATTGTTGGCAAGGAATCAATAAGCTTGTCATAGCATCACTTCTTAATTTATAGTTTGCTGAAGATTAGTGAAATTGATTGTAGAGTGGCCGAGATTGTCAATTACCTAAGGAAAGTCATTTACATGCTCCTTGAACTCCAACTGGTTTAGTCATGTTAATGGCACAGAGGAAATGTCAGAAAAAAATATAATTAGAATACTGATAATTTAAAAGCAGGAAATGAATTTACACACTTTAAGAATTATATTTATAAACCATATAAAATCAATCGAGAAACTTTGAGACAGAAGTCACCTATTTATGACTGACTAAAAAGATTAGTGTAATTAAGATTTATTAATGCTCATTGTCCCTGCTGCAGTTTCATACCAAGTGGTAGATTATTCATACCAGCATAATTCCTTCCTTTCAAAAGGAAGCAATTATACTGAATTTATTATATTGCTAGACTAGGTATCTTAAACTACATTTTAGAACATTTTAGATCATCTGAGTCTTGTAGGATAAAAAAAGTCTACATGTATCTGTAAAAAAGATTTAAAATCATACTTATGTTTATTTTTAAGATTGTATTTTGGTATAGGTGAGATTTGTAGCTCCACACAATTCCAGAAATATGTCTTCTGAGATTATATGTAATTATCATCATGGAAGGAACTGAATGCAAAGTCTGATTCACATGCACATAGCTCAGCTATTGACTAGAGTTGGTGTGTTTTCCCCGTGTAAAAAGAAGGGGGACGTAATGCTGTGCTGGTGTTTACTCTGATTCCTTCATGGGCCTTCTTTCCCTAGCTAGGCTTTCTCTCTGTTTCAAGAGGGAGCTAACTTCTGCAGGATGCTCTCCCTGGGCTTCTGTCTTAGGTTAGGACAAAGGGGAGTACTGGTAGTTTGGCGCTCAGGGGGAAGGGAGATGCCGGAGTATTTCTCCCCCTCTTTCTTTTCCTTGCTGGCATTTCTTGCACTGTTTGTTTCTTCTCTCACTGCATGGTGCCTGGAGAGCCCTACACTGAGACCAGCTTTTGCCAGGATAGCTAAGACCCTAAATTTCGGTAATCCACTCCTCTTCCTCTTTTCTCTACTTCTAACTGCTGGCTGCCTCTCTGATCCCTCTCCCCAGCCTATCCCTGCATTAAAATTACCTTTGTTTTAAATTCTTAGAAAGGTTTCGGTTTTCTTGGTTGGAACTTGACTGACATAAATGTCTAACTTATAAAGTTGTGGTAAGACTCTGTAAGTATATATCAAGAAAACAGACCAGCGACCGATAGATTCTTAACAGATTCTTGAGCTGTTATGCATCATCCTCTATCCCAGAAAAGCAGACACAGACACCTCAGAAACAATGGAGAGGCATGTTCAACACCTCCAATCACTTTCCCAACTCCTGATAGATCATGTTGGCGGGAACGCAGTTTGAAAAGAATGGAGCCGAAGATGTGGTGATTTCAATCACTTTGATACCAGTTTGAGGAAGATAACAAGTCATCAGAATAACTCACAGCTCTGAAGTACTTACTCCCACAGTTATAAGTAGCTCAAGTACTAAGCATTTGCATATTGTGCAAAGGATGCTGTTCTGAAGGCCACCTATAATTCAAAATTCATGTAATTCCAAGACTAAATTTTCCATAAGCCTGAATAAATCTACAACTTTTTTTTCTTTTTATCAGTATAAGGTGTCATGGCAATTGATTGATCCTCTTTGTGGTCTTTTACCACATCTTTTCAAAATTATTGATTTTGGTGTATTCCTGCACTAACACCAGCTGCACCACTGGTTCAATAATATACAGAATATTTTACATATTAGGAAAAAAATGAAGTCTGATCATAGTGAATGAAAATAATGGCACAAAATTTCCTGTATATTCTTTTTTTTTTTTAATTTTTATTTATTTATGATCCTGTATATTCTGATGCAAGTAAACAAAGGTGACTTAGGTGCTACAGAAGAAAGACTGAGTATAGTTTACATGAAAGGGTTATCTACTTGGCAATAGTAATGTTGGCTTGCCAGCTCTCAAATCCTCAGGTTTTTGGTGAGCTCTTACAAATTGGAAAGGTTTAAATAATTCTTTTTTTCCCCCAAGTTTTGTACCTGAGGCAATAATTTAGTATCATCTTATTTCACATCATATCAAATTTGCATAGCTTAACACTGAGAACCCAAGTCACTGCAAAAAATTTAACTCTTTGCTAATCTAATCCATGGCCATAGATGTACTCAAATGTTTTTAAACAATTATTATGCAATTTTTCAAGGGAAGTTTAAAAAGTTCTTCCATTCAATCTTTGAATAAAAATAGGGTTTAATTAAACAGTATTTTGTAAGCATGCCACAAATGTGAGAATATCATACATATACACACACATCTTTGATTTTTCCTTAACTATTATCCTATTTGACAATCAGGAATAGTGTTGATATATTACTTGAAATGTTATTCATGTCTGGTAATTCCTTTTTACCCCGAAGCCTGTTTCCCATTGAAGCTAAAATATATTATGACTTAGGTATCCATTGCTTTAGGGAAAGGTTGTTATAGCAGAAGAATGGGAAAATCTGTCAATTCTTAGCTTTTAGTTTTAAAAATAGGCTTATAAATGTGGGGGAGAAACAATAGTTTTGAGAGAAAAATGCTTTTGAGTTTCAAGAACTGGGCATTTGTATTGGCTTAAAAAGCACTTGGGGCATGCAATTATGCTATGAACAACTATGAAAAAATATCACTAAGGACAGTTTTCCTTCCCCCAGACTAGATAAAAATCTCAAAACCTGGGAGGCAAAGAGAGTCTGAGAGTCTGAAGGCAGAATGTGAGTTCTAAGAATATGTTCCTGATAAAAGAGCCTGTCCCCTGCTCTCTGGGGTTGGAAGGGAGGTAGTGGAAATTACAACCCCCAGATAGATTTGGGTACTCAAGATCAGTGGCAACTGAAGCCTTAACTTGAAGAGTGAAGCCCAGGAAGACAGGAGATTATGAAGGGGAGCACTCCTGAATACCTAAGAATAGAAATATCTATGTGGCATGCCTGGGCAGAAAGGATTTCAGAGAACTTCAGAAAGCCCTCTGCTATTATCAAGTAGCGTGGGAGAGTGGCTACACATGTTTCTGTGCATCTCTGTATGAGGCCTGAAGGTAACTGAGAAAAAACTGACACTGTGGAGACTTTGTAGGTAGTTTATGGAGGATGTCGGCAGTAATTGGACCTCATGTCTGGAGACACAGTAGTCACATCAATGTCTTATGCAGTGTTCACCCACAATTTTGGCCCATGGCCAATCTTGGTCTACAGTGAAAAAGACATTTTGTGTTGTCTTGTAGGTCAATAAAATATTCATAAAACAGTATTTGTGATGCTGCCTTATGTTTTCTTTAAATTCTATTCTAGTTTTTTTTTTTTAATTTTTTTTAATTATTTATTTATTTATGATAGTCACAGAGAGAGAGAGAGAGAGAGAGGGGCAGAGACACAGGAGGAGGGAGAAGCAGGCTCCATGCACCGGGAGCCTGACGTGGGATTCGATCCCGGGTCTCCAGGATCGCGCCCTGGGCCAAAGGCAGGCGCCAAACCGCTGCGCCACCCAGGGATCCCTTTTTTTTCATTTAATAGTGTCTGGTGTGATCTACTAAATTGGTGTCATAGATTGAAACAATTTAGGAGTTTGAAAACATTCATTAGTGGATGCTCCCTAACTCTTCCCCACCGATAGGACATAAACAAAAGGGAGTGGAGACTTCCAAGCTGACTGAGATTTGAGGCCAAATGAGATTAGGTAAAGTTATAAAATATAGTCGTATTTCATGCATACCTAGGTAGATAGAAATTTGCATCCATTATAATATTCAGTGCTTATACCTAATAAAGAAGCACATTTGAAAATCAAAATTGAGTGGCAGAGAATGCTAATCTCTTGCTTTCCATAAACTGCTCATGAGCTTTTTGAACTATTGGCAAAATTGATGCAATGTCTACCCACCTACTGGTAACTACCTGAATCTCAGGGAAAACATATGGTTGTCAATAACCATGTTTCCCATGTCAATACCCATGGGACAGCATCAACTTTCCCAACTCTGTGCTATCACAGAGTGCACATTTCTCCAGGAAAGTGTGGGTAATATTTAAAGAAATTTTTTCAAATCAGAGTGAAATATTTTCTCTTATGTATGTCAAGGTAAGATCAGTGAGAGAACATTTTTCTGAACTAGATCACCCCTCCCCCAAATAAGTATTGCTATAATGAGCTATTGTTACTGCTGGTGATAGAACTGAGTGTTGCTTTGATATGCTGGGGATATGAACAAGATTGAAAACCATTTCTTTTATTTATTTTTTATTTTTTTTTGAAAACCATTTCTTTTAAAGGTCACCTACTCCAAAAAGATTTCAATTGTTTTGCATTAATTCCTTTTCTTTCAAACTTCAATATAAAGTTCCAATAAAGAATCAGAAGGAAATCTAATCTCTTCTTATAAAAACACTATTTCTTTTCCCCTGAATCATTGTTTCCTCATTATCTCAGATACAGTTCTTTGAAAAACACTCAAAACACAAATCTGAAAGATTTATCTACAATGGGAACCCTTGCATGCCCTTGCCCTACTACTAGGTGAAGAGAATCACTTTTATTATTTTCTTGGAGTTCTACAGATGAACGTGCATAAATATAGGCAAGAGAAGTCCACAAAATTTGCCAGAAACTAAAGAAAGAGCTTACAACAGGCTTTTAGTAATTTTATGTAGAGAGGAGAAATGCAGGTAGGTATGTAATAAATCGGAGAAAATGTTATTCTCCAGAATTAGGGATTGGAAAGGACAGACTGGCTTGACTGGACTGCTTAGCCAAGATATGAATACCTGAGATGGGGGAGGGAGCCCAGCATAGCATTCTGCGGAGGTGTGTGTGTGGGCAGGAGAAGTTTCTAGAGGAGCATGAGGGGGGGAGGCAGTGACATAGAAACCTGTAACTCTTGATGCTTCAGTAAAGCTAGAAAGCCCCTGTTTTATCACTACTATGACTGGACTTTTTAAGTGGAAAACAGGAGTGTCCATGCAGTGATTCTTGAAGTCTATTTCACAGTGCAAGTTCCTTCTTTCTCACTTAGATTGTTGCAGTTGTGTCTTAAGACATTGGTATCCTTGTTTCAAGCAACTTTTCTAACACATTTTTGCTCAGTGGCCAAACCGATGCTTGCAAAGCATTTAAAAAATTGCGCTCTATTTAAAACATAACATTGGTGACTCTTGGCTGCATTACAATAGAATGCCAAACTTATCACAATGTATCTGTGACCCTTCACAGTCTTGTCCCAATGTAAATTTCTAGGTTTTTGTCCTTTCATTCTCTCTTCCAGTCTTGCCATAAACCTCAGTCCCAAGGTGGAAGGGCTTGCTGATGCTTCCTGAAGGGGCCATTCTCTGTCACACTTTTATTTCTCTTTGTTCACAATGATGAACCCAATGTTTAATGACTCTAGGTCAGATGTAAGCCCTAGTGACAACCTGAGTTACATTAAGGAGGAGAAAGTAGCGTTGCATTAAGAAGCAAAGACAGAGTCAACACAGGTGACTCTGATATCTCTAATTTATTAACAATTTAGTTTTAAGTGTTCCCACATTAAGAAAAACTAGGAAAAGGAGGATTTGTCTTCAATGCCTTGGATACAAATTGGATGCTTCATTGGCTTCATTAATTCATATGATCAAAAACCTAGTGTTGGAAATCAGATTTTTCAACATTCCTATTAGCAATAGTGTCTTGTTTTTTTTCTGAATAGCCATGGCAACCAGTTCTCTGCGAGTTATTTGGCTATAGTTCAATAGGGTCTCTTTTGTAGAAAAGCTGCAAGCAATTCGTTTCCCTTAAAAAAATGAACTGACTGAAATGAAATTATACAATATGAGACTATCAAATTGTATTATGTAAATGCAAATAAAATAAAATATATTCTCTCTAAAGTGCCAGCGGGCATTAAGAAGAGCCTAATGGGATTTACATGAATTCTCATGAATAAACCTCCTCAGGTTATCTGACCTCAAAGGACAGTAAACTGCAGTCTTTGACATCTTATGAGATCATGGGGTTTTTGTTGTTGTTTTGTATTTACTATTTTTCAGAAATCATTTAATATCATTCTTTATGAAATGATAGAAAATTATAAAAGATTGATGCTTCAGTAATTGGTGCTCAGCGTACAAATTTTATTTGACCCATTTGGATTTCACTGGTCTGTAGATGAAGAGGGTCATTCTGAGGGCAATGTTATGTAGTCAAATTCATGCCAGGTTGTTGTCATTGAAAAATGATAGTAATATTGTCTCTCATTTAGTGGGAAACTATGGATAAATTGTAATCCCACTCAAATTAGAAGTTCCCATATGGTAAAAAAATTGTGATGTGTGCATTCTGCATTTTATTAAGCAGTCTAAGTAAGAAGGTCATTTAGATATTTGAATACTGAAATTTGAATGTTGAAAACTCACATAACCTTTTCTTCACCCTGAATAATTTGGGTAATATAAATCTTTTATATATATATATACATATATATACACACACACTATATACATGTACTTACATACATATATTATATATACATATTTGTGTGTGTGTGTATATAAATGTATATACATAAAAGCTTTTCATTTTCTCTTAAGGTCAGCATTAAGATTTTGTTTTTTCTTTTTAGCGTCCCTGCCTCCTATATTTAGATCTACCACGCTCATTGGTATAAATATAAATTGATGTATGTTTAACATGTAGCTAGAATTTCAATCTCAGAGCCAAACTTTTTTATTTTGTACACAGTGGTATGCTCATGAATGTTTAATAATAGGCTTTCTAGGGAGGGACAAAGCCCTGATTTGTAATATTTGCTGATTTCCAGGGTGTAAATATTCCCACCTTTGATATCAAGCTACCACTGTGACATCACTGAATGCACAATTGGAAAGAGATGTGCCATGGATGACCATTATGTAGTATTTCAGCTGTTCAGATATTTTAGATGTAAATAATCCTGAAAGCATAGAAAATAGTAAAATAATTAGGAGATGATGCATTTTGAGTAATACCCTTGTTCTTAATAGAATATATTTAATTTAAGGTAATATAATTTTCTCTTTACTAGCTGGCTGCAACAACCAAATCACATAAGTCTTGATAATGTAACAACCTGCTTGCTCATTCTGGCTTGAGGCTGGCTATAGCATGTCACTGCTTAGAGGCAACATACCATGGTGCAGAGTTTGAATATCCCTTTCTTCAGCTAGTCTTTGAGTGGTTGAGCTTTGAATATGTTTATAAACTTGTTACTTTCAGAAATAAGAATACAGAAAATTGATCAAATGAGGAAGATGCCCCCAGTCTGTGGCTGTAACATCTAAACTGCATATTTTGGTTCTCAGATACCCTCCCCTTCCCCTCACTGAACCTCTCAAAAATTGGTGTGCCTCTTATAATTGAGATATGCACTGTCACATAAATTACTTTGCAGTATTTTTCCATGGATTCTAAAATAATGATGGATCTTAACAAGTTATGCCATCTTCGTTTTGATTAAATGTGGCATTTTAAAGTGTGAGAAATTGCTGATTTGATTAAGACACGGTAAGATGATATTTTTTTCTTATTGGCAAATACAAGAAAGTATCTTCATGTTCCAAGAGGCATCTTAACATTAATTCAAAATATCTAAGTATATATTCATAAGAACAAGAAAGTCCTGATCTATCAAATAAAAGGAGTTGACATTAAAATATTTTAGCTCTTAAAGTCAAAGTGATCATGTTCTGAGAAGAAAACATCATTATTTTTCTCCTCATCGTAGCTTCAA
The DNA here is from genome assembly GCF_048418805.1 of Vulpes vulpes. Taxonomy (NCBI): domain Eukaryota; kingdom Metazoa; phylum Chordata; class Mammalia; order Carnivora; family Canidae; genus Vulpes; species Vulpes vulpes. The sequence goes on from NC_132782.1 coordinate 788,268, forward strand.
TGCTAAACATCCATTGTGTGAATAATAAAGTCTGTGCAAATCTATTTCTTGTAATAACTGGCTATATCCATTATGTGTTTTAGCAGTGGTAAATAAGGGGTTGTAAATGCAGAAAATGCCTGTAGGTGACATCTGAAAAATAACTGAGTATTAAGATCCAGAGAGATAGAAAATTGCCTTCAGTTCACTTCTGCTGCCAAGTCATTCTGTCTTTCAATTTTAGAGAAAGACCATGTTGATTCTGTATCAAGGCCGAGAAATAAACAGGGGATTCTATTTTCTCTCTGCACGTGGCTTGCTGTGGCAAATTAGTTCACTCTCTCATCATGCTTGTACGCCTTAATGGGATGAAAGTAGGAAAAGAAAAAGTGTGGTGCTTCACTTGTGGAATTTAATTGTTGGTTCATGTTTTATCGTTTAATATAGAAAGTAATTTTTATTTTGTTTTTCTGCTTATTTATAGTTGTATATATTTTGTGGAAATATTTGAAAACTACAGAAAATGAAAATAAAAATCATGCATAAAAATCCTATCACTTAGAAATAATACTTTTGTGCAAAACTTTTTATGAATATCTCTGCTTTTCCCAGAGGAAAATTCACTGGAAGGGTACCACTCATGTTAAAAAAATTAAACATTTGTAAAGCTTATAAAATGCTTGCAGGAATTTGGATCAGTTTACACTCCTAGCAATAGTATATGTGAGTGCCTATTTCACTGCACCCCTGCTAACATTGGATATTATCATTCAAAGTTGCCAGTTTAACAGTGAACAAAGGTACTACATTATAACTTTTGTCTACTTGATTAATGGTGCTTTAAGGTTGAACTACCTTGCACATGTTCATTAACATCTATATTTCTTTTGTTATTAGCTTGTTCATGTCCTCAGTCCATTTTTATTTTAGAATCTCTACATTTTACATGGTGACATATAAAAACACCTACATGCTAAAGGATAAAAATGTTTACCATGTATATTTCAGATATCCTTCCCAATTAAAAAATAGTTTAAAAATTATAAAAGTAATAATGCTCATGATAGGAAGCTTAGAGACTGAAAAGTGGAGAGACAAAAATAAAAGCCCTCTTCCTAGATATAATTATCATTTACATTTTGGGGATTTTTCCTTATGGCCTCATTTGCTTTCACACATTCACATACACTATTTACATATTCAAATGCATGGAATATGATGTATTTATATCCAGATTTTTTTTTAAAAGATCATATGGTGACCAATTATAAAAGTGACATATGCCTATCTCAGTTTCAGTTCTTCAGTTGCAGACCCTAAGACAAGGACTTGGGTATGGGTGTCCAGCTCACAGATACAAAAGAGGGCAAAGCCAAGGTGTGATAATTCAAATGGTAGAGCTAGACTGAGCTACTTGTAGATTACACACCTGATTAATTACAACAAAATGAAGAATAAGTCAAAAGGGCCAGTCATCCTTGGCCCTTGTTACACACACACACACACACACACACACACACACACACAGAAGCAAAAGGACCCAGAAGACTGCAAGAGTTTAGATCAAGTCTAGACTGCCACACTAGTGGTTTCATGTCCTGGGGCTCTTTCCGATACAGCCAAGGCCCACAGTCCTGGATCTCATCAGACTGTGGGAGGTGGTGAGAAGTCCTCCTGCCATGGTCAGCGGGGAGGCAAGTGGGAGACGGCCTCAGATCAGCTCCTGGCAGGCCTCCTGTCCTCTCCTGTTTCAGACGGAGTATGAAGTGTGTAATCAAGACCTGGTGAGCAGCAGTTGCAGCCTTTGCCTATGTGGTACCTGCAAAAACAGCAGGGCTGTTCTCCCACAGCTGGTGATTTATGGAGAAAGCGATCCCAGGAAGCAACAGTAATGAAATGGAGCAGGGGACACAGGGCAGAGTGAAAGACCAAGGAAGTGTGCTTGAATGGATGGGTAGCTACCGTGGGCACCTGCGGCTCAATCCCGGTGGGGACCCTTCAGGAACTGTGTAAATCGTGCCTCACTCATGCTATGGGGCAGGGAAGGGGGTATTATTGCCAACTCTTATCCCTCATTAGTTGTAAGTTGCCCATCACTGCCTTCCTGGCTTTTCTAGGAGGTTTTGCGTGTAGGTTAAGCAAGCTCCAAAGAAACCCCCCTGGGCAGAGAATTTGAGAGTCAAGGGCCTTGAGGTTGGTCTCTGCTGGCAGCTTAGGAATTGTTCTTTGCAGCTGCAGGTGAACTCAGAGATGGGTACAAAGGATCTGGGCCGCATCTGCCACAGTGCAGAACACAGGAAAAAACAAGCATTATTAAAAGAGATAAATCCCTTAATTACATTACTATATAGTAATTTCAATATTCCAATCATATTTCTCTACATTTCCTTCTGAATATACAGTATCATCTGTTTTTTTTAAAAAAGCTTTGCTTTTTTAAAGCTTCCTACCATTTTATAATAATTTACTCATATTAGTATAAGTGCTTTGTAAATATCTTTTTTTTTCCATAGAGATGAAAGTTTTTGATGGGGTAAAAATACACACGACACAGAATTACAAAAGTAAGGCAGCAAATTAAGAAATTACTGTTCCAGAAGTTCTGTGAATATTTTTGGTCTAGATCATTAGCTTAAGGAAGAGATAGGATTTTGGAGGTAGAGAAAAAGTTTCATAGTGAAGAAGAGTTTTAAGCTTGATGTTTAAGGCCTAAGTAGAAAATAGTTCAGGGGCACCTGGGTGGCTCTGTGGGTTAAGCATCTGCCTTCAGCTCAGGTCATGATCCCAGGGTCCTGGGATGGAGGCCCTCAGGGAGTTGGGCTCCCTGCTCTGTGGGAAGTCTGCTTCTCCCTCTCCCTCTGCCCCCACCCCTGCACTCTTTCTCAAATCAATAAATGAAATCTTAAAAAAACAGTGAATAAGAAAATGGCTCAGACGTTTAGGAGAGCATCAGCTAAATTAGATCAGGCATGGTGTCCTTACAGATTCCAAAACACAATTAAGCAAACTCTATTAGGAGCCTCTATTAGGTAGGCAAAATGCCCCCACCCCCCCACCCCCGCCCCCCATGGTCTCCTTCCTAATCCCTGGAACTACCTTACCTCACATGGTAAAGGGTTATTTGTGTTGCAGATAGAAGGTTGCTAATTAGGTGACCCTAAAATGGGGGAGAGTATTCTGGATGATTCAGGTGGAACCAATATCAGCACAAGCATTCTTAAAAGAGGAAGGCAGACATGGAAGAACTAGAGTGGTGTGCCCAGAAGCGAGAACTTCATCTGCCCTGTTGGCTTAGGGGCGGAGGAAGGGGGGAAGGAGTGCACACCGAGGAGTGCATGAGAGAGGCTGAAAGCTCAAAGAGGCAAGGAAGCAGGTTCTCCCCTAGAGCCTCCAGAAAGGAGCACAGCCTGCGACACCTCAATATGGCTCAGTGAGACCCAGATTGATTTTGTCTGAAAAGCAGTGAGTCCTTTCAATTTGCATACTTGATTTCATTTTTTTTTAACCAAGAAAGTTTTCTTTGCTCATGCCTCTGTTCCCACCTTTAACTCCCTTTCACATTTTTGTTATGTTGTACCTCTAGTCTGAGTGTTTTTAAAAATCTTTTCTTGCACATTATAAGAGAGGTTCTTGGTTTAGATTCCCACATCTCTAATTTTATTTTTCACAGAGCCTGTTACATTTAGCTGTCACATTTTATATTTCCTTATAAATGCTTTTACTGCCCTCCCTTCCCCCTGCCCCATCTCTTTAAAAAAACAAACATATTTTGTAGTGTTCTCCCCTGATTTATACTTTTTTCCCCCTTTCAGGATCTTTTAGTAAGTTATTTTTAAGAGGCCCATGTTTTTGTTTCATCTGTTTAGGATATTGTTCTCTGGCCTTTGTTATGAGCAACCATCCTCCCCCACTTAACTCCCTCCCCCTTATTTTTCCTTTCTATCTTGCAGCTCTAGGGTTGGAGGGCAATTGCACTATTTTATATAAACTTATGATAGTTTATTATCATATGTACTTTCCTTTGTAGGTAAATTATGTTTTGGCCCAGTGCTTCTCTTTCTCCTAGGTATCCTGCAATTCCGTTGTGGAGTGTCTAGAGGTACTTTTACTTTCCTTTGGGTGGGTTCTTGAAGCACAATCTTGAATGGCATAATCTTTGATTCAGGTGATTTCTTCTCCTTTACTGTCTCCTTGGACATTGTTTCTGCACCACAGTTTCCATTCTCTTTTTCTGAGATGTCTTTTTGGGGAGACCTCCTTGGTGTCTCTTGAGCGCACTTTCATGCAGTGTTCTGGAAAGTTGCTCCTTTCTGTCTTGCAGCTCTCTAGATGTCTGTTTCATCTCTCACTGGCCCTCCTTAACATCACTGTGTCTATTAATAGGTTCCACCCACTGTATTTTTCTTCACAAAAAAATATTTTTTTCATTTCCTTCTGTACTTTGTTCTCCCCTATTTTATTATAATTTCTAAGTGGGAGTTTTTTCTTTGTCTTCTTGAACATCCCAAGGATGTTTAAAGACTCTATCAGACTATTTTGTAAAGTTAATGGTGTGGTGAGTTCACGTTTTTGTGTTTTCATGTCGTGTATGGTTTTACTTTGGGCAGTTTTGTTTTACATCCTCTCACTTTTTATTTTCCCTGAATCTTCAACCTAGATCAGGTTTTTATTGTTCTTTGAGGGCTCCTATCTCCTGTGATGGGATGCTTCAGATCTAGTCACAGAGCCAGTGGGTGGCTTGATTCATTTCCTGCTCTTTTGATATGTCTTGACACCTCTTGCTTTCCTCATCCTGCAGCTTCTTTGAAACTACAGCCACAGGTGGTAGTTGGTAACAGTTGCCAACTGTTCAGGTACCTTTCTGAGGACTGGGTTTCTATGGCACCCCGAACTCTGTTCTTCAAACCAGCTGGGCTGCAGTTCCTTTTCACAGGGAGTACTCAAAATGATGGGGGCTGAACTTCAGAAGTTTCCACTCGCCAGAACTCAGGAGGTTCAAGGCCTCAGTTCTTTTTACTGCTTTGTACTTTTGTTCAGTTTCCACTAGAAAGAGATGTTTATCTAGGTTTTATGTATTTGACTTTTTTGCCTCTTTAGTACACCACCATTTCTGTGTTTGGAACGGAGATAACTTCTTCAAGTGCAAAATCCCAACATTCTGACTAGAACTGGAACCTTTGTTTTAGAAGCCGCTTGTAGAATGCCCGTGTTTACATTCAGTATTTTGTTTGGTCACATTATGCATTTGAAAGTAAAGTTAGATATTTCTGGTGCCAACATACACCAAGATTAGGTGTACTACTTCACTCTGGTGTGCTTGGTGCCTGCTGGGCTCTCTCATGAATATAGGATTTTGATTTGTGCCTGACTGCCTGGGCTCATGTGAGTCAGGTTCCCTTAGGGAGGATTGTGCTTTGAACGTTTGCATCCATTCAGTCAGTGAAGGTGGGGCAGGTCTGCAGCTGGAGCTACAAGAGGAAACCAGGTTTAATCCCACTTCAGCATTCAGTCGGGATGCCCCCTTTGCTATGCTTTGCCACAGTGAAGGGGTGCCCTGGAGACCCTTTGGTTGTGACACCTCTTTGCTTTTTAACCACCAGGAGGTGTGGTCTGCCTTTCAGACTGCTCTGCTACCAGGGGAAGCCTGGTGGTTTACCCCTGGTTTAAATATTGCAACCACAATGATTTTCCTTTTAGAAAGATTTTGACGCTTCCTTTTTTGAGGCAAGACTGATTGTCCTTTCCTATGACAGTTCATTTTGTTTTCTGGCTTACAGAGTCTCTTGTTTGCCTACTCAAGCAGGTTCCTTTATGATGTCCTCCCTGATACCATCTTACCTGGGATGAATGTAGGGGCTCTGTAGAAGAGGGATGGTAAAGGAGTTGGAGTGGGGAGGTGATCAAATAACATCATTAGCATTTTTACCACCATGGCAACAAGAGTAAACCTTTTAGAGGTTTGGCAGTGTTTCCCCATGCATCACCTTTATCTCCCTCTTCATCTCAATCTCCTTTGATCCTCACAATAGCTTGGAGTTATAAGGGGCAGCACACTTTTCTCCATGCTACAGATAAAGGTCCAGAGGCTCACAGAGGGACCCAGCTAGCAAGGGTCAGAACAGGGACGAGTGTCTTGTGCTCGTTCCACCATTATTTGCTGAGATATAAGCTATACAAAGTGGAGCTCTTTTATAAGAAAATAGGCATCCTACAATGGCACAGACTTAATTGAAATATGGATTATTTTCCTATTTCCAGAGCCTAATTGTACCTATTTGCAAATGAATACCTTTCTGAAGGTAGGGAGGTACATTTATCTCCTTTACCTTTCCTTGGTGGTGCCTGACTGTGATGTTAATCTGGAGTGAGAAACAATGTGTAGTTAAGTATATTCCTGCCATTTTTTGGGGGGATGCCATTATATTTGGAAATTCTGTCTAGCACAATTGTGTAGCGGTATCTTGTATGAAGAACCCATGAGAACAACTTTTGGCAGGAGAATGTTTACCTTACTGGTAAGCTCACCTATTTACTTAGAACTATTTAACATCCTTCAATAAACCTCTTTTGGTAAGACCTTAAATTTTTTTGAGAATTCCTTTTTTTTTTCCTGTTTTAAAGAGCCAGTGATAAAAAGAGATGAGCTATCAATCACAATGAGACATGGGGAAAACTTAAATGCATATTGCTAAGTTGAGGAAGCCAGTCTGAAAAGGCTACATACTGTCGAATTCCAACTATACAGCATTCTGGAAAACACAAAACTATGGAGACTGTAAAAAGGTCAGTGGTTGTCAGGGATCCATGGGGAGGAGGAAGAGGGATGAACAGGTGCAGCACAGTATTTTTCAGGCAGTGAAACTATTCTGTATTACATGGAAATGGTGGGTACATGATCTTCTCTCAAAACCTATCACCATATAACAGAGTGAACACTAATCTATGGATTTTGGGGTATTAATTATTAATGTTCATCAGTTATAACAAATGTCCTGCATTAACGGAAGATAATAATAATAATAGAGGAAACTGTTTTAGGGAAAGAGAGAAGGTATATGGGAGTTTTCTGTACTTCATTTTCCTATAAACCTAAAATTGCTATAAAAATTCATTTAAAAACAAAAGATGTTCTTTGTTCCCTGTAATACATATGGAGTCACTAGAAGTTCTAAGGAACTTTTCTCAGCAAAGTGTTTTGCATCCCCTAGAGAAACTACATACATGCATCTCTGTATATTAAGATTACACAAGTTTTATGTTAGAAAACTCCTTTGTTCATTCTTCTCAGCCTTCTCAGCACTTTGCTCACTTCAATCTGAAATATCTCTAATCTTGGTCTTAGCTCAAGGGTTAATTTTAAAGGGAATATGAAATTCAGTTTCTTCAAATATGAGTTATGGGATGAAGATTTAAAAACACTGAAAGTATTTTATTGTATTTCACTCATAGGTATTTTGACACTCATAAATCATAAACAACTCAGTTAAACATACAATTTTGGGGGTGCAATTCCCTTAAAAAGACTGCAGTTAAAAAAGACTCCCTCTGGGACATGTTTGGTTTGGTTCTTTGGTACCTCAAACTTCTTGCTGATGGCATATCTATAGTTGTGTGGGAACAGAGAATACTTTTAAAATTTATGTAAATGTAAATATAAGGAGTTGAACGTTTCATATCAAGCTTGATGTAAAAGCTTTATCTGTACTAAGGACATTGTTGGCAGAAGCAAATAATCCTATAAAGTTTATGCCTTTCTGCATCCCCATTTCTTATGTGGCATTTAGTCTCTTTACTTTTAATTTGTACCAACAGATACTACCAAGATTCTCTGGTAGCATAATACCTTGAGGAAGCTTCACTTTTCCTAGTAGAGCATTTGTATACATGCAACTTCCAAAATTACTGCATATATTGGTCAATAAACAATGTGCATGGTTGTATGAAAGTGTGTGTGTGTGTGTGTGTGTGTGTGTGTGTGTGTGTTATGTAGAGGGTCTTATAAGCAACATCTGAGAGCCTGACATCTATTACTATGCAGGGGCCAGAGCCCCAGAGGGGTCTTAAAATCTACTTCATTGACTGACAGAAAATGGATCTTCATTTATTGGAACTTAGTTAACAATTTTTACAAGGACATAATCCCTTATTCCAAGGGATTCTCTTCGGACTAAAGCTGAACAAACCATAGGCCAAATCTGGCTCATAGTCAGGTTTTGTATAACCCACAGCCTTTTCATTTTTATTTTTATTATTATTATTTTAGAACAGTCCAGAAGCCAAGAATAGCTTTACGTTTTTAAAGGGTTAAAGTTGACATATAATGAAACACAGATGTAGTCCAGAAAGTCTAAAATATTTTTGTCTGGTCTTTTACAAAAAGTTTTCCCACCTCTGTCTTAGAGGATAGAAATGTGTAGTTCCAATCTTGTTTCCTATAACTAGATTAATTAGCTCTTATGTCAGCTTTTTCCACACAAAATGCCTGAGATAATTTACTTACAGCTTTTTTAGCTCCTCTGTTGAAGGACCGTTAGTGTGTTTCTATTGCTTATATTATTAATGAAGTCTTTGAGTTGGTTCAATAATTAGCATCCTCCTCTCAACCCATTTTAGTCCAGACTAAAATGCTAAATAAGATAAAGGGATAGTACATGAAGGCCAGACCTCATTGTCCTTGCTGCTAAAGGCTAATTTTACAGGCGTAGCTTTGTATGGATGCCTGTGGAGTGTGGGACCAGGGCAGACCCTCTATGAGGAAGATTGTATGTGCCCCTGAAGGTGGCTTAGCAAGGGGAGGGAGAAAATAAAGGGAGAGCTGTACAGGGCGTCCTCAATTCTTAAACTTCCCACACAATCCGGTCTCATTCCAAAAAGAAATGAGTTAAGAGAAACCAGGGGTCAGATGCTCCGCATGCTTGATCCATACTGAAGAATAACTCGGAAATAGGAAAGAAGCACTACTCATGAATAAATAAAATCTTTACAAACAAATAAATAGCACGATGGTTGCTCTCTCCTATTGTGCTTCCTTCCCTTTCCTACATTTTCTTTATCTTTAATTTTTTAAAGACTTCATTTATTTATTCGAGAGAGCGCAAGAAGGAGAGAAAGAACAAGCTCAAGCTAGGAAGATGGGGAGGGGTCTCCCTGCTGAATTGAGGGAGCCCAATGCCAGAAGGTGGAGGTGTTAGATCCCAGGACCCTGGGATCATAACCTGAGGCAATCACTTAACCAACTGAGCCTCCCAGGTGTCCCTATATTTTCATTTTAATACAGTAGAATGTTTTAGTACAAGATCCTTGGACTAAGGGTTGGTGGTTTTCATAGCTACCATTTACTGAGCACTTATAGGCCAGGCATGAAGCCGAGGGCTTTATATACATTCTCCTTTAATCCACAGTATTCCTAATGCTCTCGATGATCAGTGGGTCACACATTTTGAAATGTAATGTGCTGTGCAAAAATGAGGGCTTATTTAATGGGGTCATGGATCAGTTTCCTAAGAAGTTTACAAATATATTTTTCTTAGTAAGTTTCAGTGGTCTCAAGGAAAGGAGTAGTGGCTCCAACTCTTTTGTGGTTTCCATTGCATTTAGCTTATTGTTTTGAAGGAAAATGGATGTTCAATATGTATATTTTTATTTCCAGTAAAATGAAATGATAAAAGGAATAGAAATGTTAATTATTTTTAACATTCTGCAAACCAGCTGGGAGTTAATGGTGCAGCAGAGGAAAAGAATAAATCCTGAAAATAAAACCAGTGAAAGCTGTGTAGATTTTTCTTCTTCAGCTTGTTAATATGCAAAATGTCAAACAGGCAAATGTAGGGAGAATAATAAAATGATCACACATAATCTGCCACTAAGCTTCACTCTTAGCAACTCCTGGTCAATTTTGTTTGATTTATACCCCACTCACCCTAGATTAGGAAAATTATAGACCTCCTGTCAGTTTCTTTTTTTTTTTTTTTTATTTATGATAGTCACAGAGAGAGAGAGAGGCAGAGACACAGGCAGAGGGAGAAGCAGGCTCCATGCACCGGGAGCCCGACGTGGGATTCGATCCCGGGTCTCCAGGATCGCGCCCTGGGCCAAAGGCAGGCGCCAAACCGCTGCGCCACCCAGGGATCCCCTCCTGTCAGTTTCTATGAATATTTCAGTATGTCTTTTACAAAGATGAAGGCTTATTTTAAAAACAAAATAATTACATTATTGTCCAAAAATGTAAAAGTTCATTAATGTTCTTTAATATTAATTATCTAGTTAATGATTGGATTTTCCCAGTTGTGTACAATTTGTGGTTAGTTTGCTAAAGGATCTGAATATGACCAGTGCAGTATAATTGGCTGGCTTGTTGCTTAAATCTTTTCATCTATAGGTTGCTTCCTTCTAATTTAATTTAATTTAATTTAATTTAATTTAATTTAATTTAATTTATTTTTTTAAAGAAGCTGGGTCCTAGGACTTTGGATTTTCATAGTATGAACTTGGCTGATTTTTATCCCATAATATACCCTTTACCATGTTTCTTTTTTCCCTATATTCCTGCAAATCGATGATTATATCTAGAGGCTTAATTAGATTAAGGTTTAAATATTTTATTCAGAACTGTTTGTGGCATTAAATACTTAGGAATTTTTGTTTCTTTTGTGATGTCAGCAGCAGTTGGTAATCATTGCCTAAATCCATTTACTCATTAGGGATTATAAACTGGTAGTATTCTATTTTACCACTTCTTTATTTGCTGGGATACTTTATAAAAATAGCACTGCATTAACTGTAGGCTACTCTGAAATACACTTATCTATTCAGAAGTAATTAATTTTTTCAACTTATTTTTCAAAATAATTTTTCAGGATAATTGAAAATAAGAATAATCCCTTTCCTAACATCTTTTGAAGGTGACTAACAAGATCTTATTTTGAGAATCACTATGAACTTACAAATTTAAACTTTTGTTTCAGTTTGCTACAATATTCATACTGATGCTCAAATTTTGTTTTTGGCCAATGGGAGCTTCATCAAGCTGGTTCCTAAATCATTTTATTTTAGTCATGTACATTTTCTTGTCAAGATCTGAAATCAGCCTTCTCTCCAAAGAGCTCTGTTTTTTTTGTTTTGTTTTATGAAAAATATTAAGAGATTATATTTGGTGGTGTGGTGTTAATTACTATAGGGCTGATCATTCATTGTGTGTAGGCTTCTTCAGGTAGTCATGTTAGGAAATGTATTTTTTTAAAAATCTGAAACTCTTTTCCCATTTAAAAAACATCATTCTATAAAACACTTACATACTCATTTTCTTTACAAGTCACAGAAATGGTCATAGGGTGATATCAGCACTACCATTTATATTATGATTATTAGAAACGGTTTAAAGGTTTCTTTTTTAAAAACAGTTAATAAGGCAAACATCACCAGGAATATACAACTGAAAAATTGCTTTCTGTGTAGTTATATCATCAACTCAAGAGTTGAGTTTGTTTTAAATTTTTAAGGAATTGTCTTTTACTATAAAATTGATTTAGTTTAACAATCACATATAATATTTATGGTTTCAAAGTCAATTGTTAACATCCAAAAACCAAAATAAAAACAAGATAATTTCAGGGATCCCTGGGTGGCGCAGCGGTTTGGCGCCTGCCTTTGGCCCAGGGCGTGATCCTGGAGGCCCGGGATCGAATCCCATGTCGGGCTCCCGGTGCATGGAGCCTGCTTGTGTCTCTGCCTCTCTCTCTCTCTCTCTCTCTGTGACTATCATAAATAAATAAAAAAATAAATAAAAGTTTAAAAAAAAAAAAAAAACAAGATAATTTCAGAAAAGTCTAGCTTCTATTCTTATGCCTTTCACTGTCTTTTCTCCCTCCCTTATAAGGAACCACCAAACATTTTTGTGGTTTATACTTCTGCTTGCTTTTTAATCCTTCTGTTTTAGTGTGTGCATGTGTGCATTTTTATTGCCCCTTTACTTAGATAATTTGTAGAAGAGATTAAATTTCTCTACCTTGCTTTTTATTACAGTATAGTATAAACTGGGAATTGCCACATAGATCTAAGGAGTGAATCCTTCTTCATTCTTACAGCTGTATAGGGCTCCACTGTGTGACTATTTCATTGTGTATTCATTCAGTCTGTTATGATGGACATTTCCACTTTGCTTTACAAACCATACTGCCATGGATTACTTTGTGAAAAGTCCTTTAGTGTTTTTGTCAAGGCATCTTTGGCATGGATTCCTGGAAAAGGAGTGCTGGGTCAAAGGTTAAATACAATTGTATTTTGATGAATAGTGTCCAATTCCTCTCCAGTGGGATTGATCTATTTCACATTCCTATCCACAGTATGTGAAAATATCTGTTTCCCCATAGCCTCGCCAATAGTATATGTGTTCACTTTTGAATTTCTTTGCCAAAACTCTATATTATTTACTCTTATGTTGCTATTATCTGCTATGAGAGAAAGTGATCATCTTTTCAAATGAGTAAGAGCATGTGAATTCTTCCATAGATGAATTCTCTCCGTATTTTAACCCATTTTTTCCCCTCTACATTTAGCAGACTAAAATTTTGTGATATAATTTGCAAGTGTATTCTCCCAGTATATCATTTGTCTTTTTACCTGGTGTAGGTTGTTGAATATTTTGTGCCATAAAAATATTCTCATGAAGTTTACCCATCTTTTCATTACATCACTGGGTTTTATGTCCCAGTTAGGGAAATTTCCTACTTCAAGTAATAAAGCTTTTCACCTATACTTCCTTGAATACTTTTATGATAAACTTTTTACATTTAAAATATGAAATTTATGCTGTTGTACAGTTGAGGAATGGATCAAATTTTATACTTAGATCTCTAATTATTACAATATACTTTATTTAAAAGTCCATTTTCTTACTGGTTTTTTGGCCACTTTTCCTTATCTAAAATTCCATAAGCAATTAAATTTATGTTTGGATTCTGTGTTCTATTTCATTGGTTTGTATATCTGTTCAAACATAAAGCACACCAGTGTAAGTATTAAGGCTTTATGATATGTTCTAATGACTGCTTGTGCAGATCTCTTTTTAATTTATCTTCTAAGGACTATTCTGACTGGCTTGTCTTTATTTCTTCTAATGCACTTTTATTTTATTTTATTTTAATTTTTATTTATTTATGATAGTCACACAGAGAGAGAGAGAGAGAGAGAGGCAGAGACACAGGCAGAGGGAGAAGCAGGCTCCATGCACCAGGAGCCCGATGTGGGATTCAATCCCGAGTCTCCAGGATCGCGCTCTGGGCCAAAGGCAGGCGCCAAACCACTGCACCACCCAGGGATCCTTCTAATGCACTTTTAAAAACAACTATCAAGCTCCAGAAAAGAAAAGATATTTTTACTGGATTTGTGTTTTATTTAGAAATTAGGGAGAACCTTCATTTTTATGACTTGGAATCATCTTTTCTGAGAATGTTGTATGTGATCATTTGTTTAGGTCTAGCTTTATATTTTTTAGGAATATTTTATAGTTTTCTTCATTGGTTTTAGACTTTTCTTGCTAAATTTGTGCCTCAGGTATGGTCTTTGTCCTCCCTCTCACTTTTGTAAATAGTGACTTTTTAAAGTTCCAAGTGTATAAGTAAATACCATTGATTTTTGTATGTTGGTTTTAAAACATGTTATTTCCTAAATTCCAATGTTTGCAGTAATCTTCCATTAATTTGGGGTTTTGCCAGATGTATAATCATATCATCTATAAGTAGGTGTTACTTCCCTTCTCGGTTCTTATGCTTATAATTGCTTTCTCCTGTCTCCTCATGTTCATTTATACCTCCAACACAGTAATAAATAATTATCAAGAGATTTATTTTTTTTTACTTGTTTCTACTCTCAGTAGAAAAGCCTCTTGTATTTCTCCTTTAAATATTGCCTTATGTTAAAGAAGCACCCATCAATTTGCATTTTATTATTAGTATAATGAATGGGTGTTATTTTTTTTTCCTGAAACTATGGAGCTGATTATGATCTTTTTTCTCCTAAGCTCCATTAGTGTAACAGATTACATTAGTGGATCCCCTAGAATCTTAGAATAAACCCTCTTAGACATGATGTTTCTCAAGATTACAATAGCATATAAAAATAACCTATGTTTGGTATTTTAACATTGATAACCATAGTGAGACTGGCCTATAATTTTTTTTCAGGGGGTGCAGTCTTGTTTTTGGATCCATGCCAGACTCACTTTATTCAACTTGGAAATTTCTTTCTTTTACTATGTTCTAGAATCCTCTAATTAGAATTATATGATCTTTAACATTCTGGTAGAACTCTCCTGTGAAACCATCTGGGTCTAATGGTTTTTGTTTTGGTGAGATGAGAAGGAAGTGCTCTTCAACCATTTCTCTATTTCCTATATGAACACTAGACCTTTCAGATTTTCTCTTGTAGAGCCAATGTGGTATTTTAACATACAGTATTATTTAGATATGGCCAAGCCATATCTATCTATATATATATATATAGATTAGGAGGCAACCATCTTTTTTTTTAAGATTTTATTTATTTATTCATGAGAGAGACAGAGAGAGGCAGAGACACAGGCAGAGGGGGAAGCAGGCTCCCTGTGGGAGCCTGATATGGGACTCGATCCCAGGACACCGACCTGAGCCAAAGGCAGACGCTCAACCACTGAGCCACCCAGGTGCCCAGGATTACTGATTCATTTTAGGCTAGTAATCTATTCAGATTTTCTATTCAGTAATCTATTCCTGATTCAGTTTTGGAAGGCTATATGTTTCTAGGAATTTATAAATTTCTTCTAGGTTGTCCAATTTGTTGACCTATAATTTCAGTAGTAATCTCTTTTGTTTTACATTTCTATGGAGTCAGTTGTAACTTGTCTTTCATTTCTGATTTTATTTAGGTCCTTTTTTTCTTGATCAATTTGACTAAAGGTTTATAAGTTTTATCTTTTCAAAGAATTAGCTATGAGTCTCATTGATCTTTTCTATTGTTTTCTAGTCTCTATTTCATTTATTTCCATACTGATTTTTGTTATTTCCTTCTTTCATTAACTTTTGGGCTTTGTTCTTTGTCTAGTTCCTTTAGGAGGTATGTTAAATTCTTAATTATTTTGGTATGTTTTTATCTATTTTCTTTGAACGTTCACCTGTTTCTACTTTATGAAAGGTTTTGATGTGCTGCTAGGAGCAGAAATCTTAATTTTCTCCTTTAAATGCTTTTTGTTCTGATTTTTTTTTTTTCCTGCTTAAGTATGAGCATTGTAGCCACTGCATTTATTTGAAATTTTTTGGTATAAATTGTTCATCCTTTTATTTTAAATGGAATCCCTCCCATTTAAATCTCTCTTGTAGAGAGAGATCCCTGGGTGGCCCAGCGGTTTGGCACCTGCCTTTGGCCCAGGGAGCGATCCTGGAGTCCTGGGATCGAGTCCTGCATTGGGCTCCCTGCATGCAGCCTGCTACTGCCTCTCTCTCTCTCTCTCTCTGCCTATCATAAATAAATAAATATAAATCTTTAAAAAAATAAATCTCTCTTGTATATGGCATAGTGTTTTTTTCAATTTCAGGTTATCTGAATCTATCTAGTTTAAATTACATATTTTAAACACACATGCATGATTAAAATAAACCAGTACATGATATATTTTCTTTGATATGGTAGCTCACTCTTTTCTTTTCTATTTTTGGTTATCTATAAAAGTTTAAACAATTAGGTGTACACAAATTTTGTTCTATACTAATTTCTGTCAGTTAATGGAGTTTATTCTACTTTTCCTGTAATCTTCCCACTTTCTTTATTGCTAGACGATATAGCTCTTACTTGACAGACTATCTCCTTTATAACCATCGTTTTAGTTTGAGTTCTTTTTTTAAAGATTTTATTTATTTATTTGTTCATGAGCGACACACAGAGAGAGAGACCTAGACAGAGGGAGAAGCAGGCTCCTCACAGGAAGCCCAACGTGGGACTCGATCCCCAGACCTGGGGCCACTCCTTGAGCTGAAAGCAGATGCTCAACCGCTGAGCCACCCAGGCGTCCCTAGTTTTAGTTCTTATTTCTTCAAATATGTTTAATGCTTAGTGCTAGTATTTATATCAATGTTTGGTCATTTTGATTTTTCTGAAGTTTGTTTTTTAAAACTTCTTTATTAAGGGCTCTTAGAAATGGCATGCCCTAAACTCTTGCTTATTCATAACAATTTGTGGCCTTTCTACTCAAAGGCCAACTTTTTCGAGTGGCTGCTTGGCTTGTAGCTTAGTGAATTTCGATAAAGCAAATAATTATGTTCTTAATTGCAAACTTTTCTCTGAAATTCATCACTATTATTGTTTATAGTAGCTTTTCCTCCCTTACTTTATATTTTAATTACCTGAGTACATATTCCTATATTTTAGTTTTGACTTATGAAAACTTTATAGAAATGAAACCATATAGTGTATATTTTTTTACTTTTTTAAAGTTTTGAAGTAGGCTCCATGCCCAGTGCGACCCTGAGATCAAGAGCTGCATGCTCTGCTGACTGAACCAGCCAGATACCCCTTTAAAATTGTTTTAAACTTCCTATTGAGATCCATCCACACCATTGTGTATGGCCATAATAGATTCCTTTTCATTGCTGTATAGTATTTTATGGAATACATATGCGATAATTTATTATAGTGTTGGCGAATATTTTGATATTTTAAATTACATGTTTTAAGCATTCCTCCATATTTTTCTCATGGCGGGATTGCCTGGAGTGTATTTCCAGAATCATAGAGTATATGCAGCTTCTACTTGATAGAGATTTTTCCAGAATGGTTGTAGCAATTTATAAGCAATTTATATTTTCACCAACAGTCTTTGAGATAGGCTCTTTTGGTTGGAAGAAGACTTGGAAAGCATTTTTTTTCAATTTTTTTACTTATGAGTTTCTGTGAGGTCAAAAATGATGAATTTGAAATTCCATTGCCAATAAGTCACCAAGTTTGTTGTAGATTCCTGATCATGCCCCCCCACTTTAATGTTCTATGACATTTTGAAAATAAAGGAATAAACTGAATGATGACCAAAAGAGGTACAAAATCTCAAGTCTTATACTTAGAGTCATGCAGCATCTTGAGCTACATGTAGTTCAAATGTGTTCTAGTGACTCACAGTTATAGAAGTGTATGATATTCTTATTGATAACCTGAATCATTAAAGGAAATGTTGTTTTGATATTGTACATGGTTTATAAAGGCAGAACAATATAGAATACATTTTAGAAAGTTTCATGAAATGTTATAATTGAAATAAGTAAAAGGAGAAATTATTTATTTATTTATTTATTTATTTATTTATTTATTTATGAGCGACAGAGAGAGAGGTAGAACACAGGCAGAGGGAGAAGCAGGCTCCTTGCAGGGAGTCTGACCTGGGACTCGATCCCAGGTCTCCAGGATCACACCCTAGGCTGCAGGTGGTGCTAAACCACTGAGCCACCCGGGCTGCCCAGGAGATTTTAATAGCTGAATATCTTCATGTAAAGTAACACCATACAAAAGTAGGCATAACTAGAAGTCAGTGTTTTGTAGAGGTCATTGCTTACTTTACAAGTTATCTAAATTATAGGTTCTTGTAGAGTAGACATATTGTTTTTTCATTTTCCTCTTATTTTGCATAATATAACTTAGGTATGGTTTTTGAAAGAACAAAATATTCTGTATTTTCCTACAAGAATGCAGCAAGTCTGGAGTCAAATTGTGTAATTGCCTTCAGTTACACAGTTGAGTCTCATGCTACTTCTGAGGAGATTTGAAAATAGTCTAGAAGACATCTTGGTAATTATGGCTGTAAGTTGGGAAAACTTGATTTTGTAACTTAATAGATATTTTTGTATGAAACAAGAGATTGAGGGAAGAAAAGTTACTAGGCTTTATTTCTCCCCTGACTCTTTTAGTACCAGCTCTAGAAGAAGTACAAGTACTTTTCATTTAATAATGTAAACAATAAGTAGAAAATTCATAATTTTTTTGAAAGGATCAGGTAGGTTCTAAAGTATGTCTTACAGCCCAGAGATGCTTGAAATCAAAGTTTGATGAGCCTGAAAAGCAAGTGCGTTTCACTCAAAAAGAAAAAGAAAAAAAAAAAAGCAACCCCAAACTAAAAACAAATTCTCCAGGCTGTGTAAAATACAGCAGAATCTGGCATATGGATTCCCAGCTACTGAGCACGTCCCCTGAACTGCTCTGGCTCCCATCCACAGAAGCCCTGTGAAGGACAACTAGGAAAGTGGTCCCTTCTTATCAAACCAGGAACAATAGCAGATGTAATTACAACATTCTGTCAGCTGCCTGTGAAAACGGATTTCTACTTAGTGCTGTGCGGAGAAGCCTATTGTGTCAACTTGGGGACTTTGAAACAATTGTACTTGGGGAAAATTGTTGTGGAAGAAATAAGGAATTATTCTCAAGAGTGACCTATAGCGTCTATGACTCTTGTAGGATTATCAGTCTCATTATGTCATGCTCCAATGAAAATGAATACTTTCTTTGCTCACCTTCATTCTATTTGACCTTAAATATTATATTTTATTTAATTAATAAAGCCTAAAAAAAGCATATCTCAACTGGCTAGTAGTAATACCTAAGGTCTATATAGTTTATATATACTTACATGTTCATAACATAACTCATAACTTATGAAGTATATAACACGAATGGTTATGTATAAGTATATGTGTAAAAATATATATTTTTCTGTCAACACATTATTAAGGCATATAAAGAAACATTTTGATTACACATCAGTGGTATATTAGTAAATGTTTAGCAATGAGTTTTTGGAGAAATATAAAATACAGATTTTTAGCATTTGCCTACTTTCATGGGGTAAATACTCCAAGCATGGCTTAATTCAAGCTATCAACACTCTTTGCTACTAAATATGGAATAGAGAAAGTGTGCTGGCTCCTATATCAAGGTACTGGACACCTTGTGTCTCTTTTTTAAGATAAAACTGAAACATAAAAATTGATTTGTATAAAAACAATAGAACTCCTGTGAAGAAACTTCACAAACCCAGGTTATTTTATTTCCTGAATATCTTTTTTTCCATTAATTTGTTATACAACAAATTTAAAGAGAAGTATAACATCTTTATCTTTTTGACATTAACTCCCCATACATATTATTTTAGCACAGATATGTATCATGTATCATTGCAAACAAAATGCAGTAAATTGGACATACTTAAAAATCTTTTATCATTTATCTGGTATTTACACTTAACTAGGGGTTCTGCATTTTATTTGGCAACCCTCGCTGCATCTTATATAAGCAGTGTTTAAATTGAAATGATAAAGACCATTGCATACTGAGGGGAGAAGCATGAGAAAAGGCATAGAGTATGGTCTCATGAAACTCTAAAGAATTTAGTGCTGTTGTATTGCCTGTAAAATCCTTGTTTCTGGAGATTTTCGTTTCCTTTCTAATCTTTGTTGTTTTGGTCTTTTTTCTCCACTCAGAGTCCCCTTTAATATTTCTTGAGGGCTGGTAGTGGTCACAAATTCCTTTAGCTTTTGTTTGTCTGGGAAAGTATCTCTCCTGGATGACAGCCTTGCTGGATAAAGTATCCATGGCTGCATGTTTTTCCCATTTAGCATGTGGAATATATCATGCCCCTTTTTATTGACCTGCAAGGTTCCTGTGGAAAGATCTTATGCTACTCTGATTTGTCTTCCCTTGTAGGTTAGGGATTTCTTTTCCCTTGCTGCTTTCAGGATTCTTTCCTTGTCTCTATTTTGCAAATTGTACTACAATATGTCTGGTTGTTTGCTGGCTTTTGTTGATTTTGATGGCAGCTCTCTGTGCCTTCTGGATTGGGATATCTGTTTCTCTCCTCAGATGAGGGAGGTTTTCAGCCACAATTTGCTCAAATATACCTGCTGCCCCTTTTTCCCCTCTCTGATTCTTCTGAGACTCCTTTAATATGACTGTTATTATGCTTTATGGAGTCACTGAGTTCCCTAAGTTTACACTCATGATCCAGAATTTTTCTTTTCCTCTCCTTTTCAGCTTCATTATTTTACACAATTTTATCTTCTATATTGCTGATTTATTCTTCTACTTCTTCCATCCTTATGGCACTGCATCTAGTGCATTTTGTATCTTGGTTAGAGCATTTTTTAATTTTGGCCTAGTTAGTAGCCCTTTCATCTATGTAGTAAGGATCTCTCTGGTTTCTTCTATGCTTTTCTTAAGCTTAGCCATCCTTATGATTGTTGATTTTTAAACAATAATAATACAATAATACCCTACTTACAGCAATGGGCAGATCATCTAAGCAGAAGATCAACAAGGAAACAATGGCTTTGAACAACACACTGGACCGATGGACTTCACAGATATATTCAGAATATTTCATCCAAAAGCACCAGAATACACATTCTTTTCTAGTGCACATAGAACATTCTCCATATTAGATCATGTACTAGATTACAAATCAGCCCTCAATAAGTTTAAGAAGATTGAGAGCACACTATGCACATTTTCCAACTACAATGCTATGAAACTTGAAGTCAACCACAGGAAAAAATTTGGAAGGCCCATAAATACATGGAGTTTAAGGACTATCCTACTAAAGAATGAATGGGTTAACCAAGAAATTAAAGAAATTAAAAAATACATGGAAGCAAATGAAAATGAAAACATGACAGTCCAGAACCATTGTAATGCAGTAAAAGGCAGTCCTAAGAGGGAAGTATATAGCAATACAGGCCTATCTTAAGCAGGAAAAGATTCAAATACACAGCATAACCTTAAGGAGCTAGAATAGAACAACAGAGAAAGCCTAAAGCCAGCAGAAGAATGGAAATAATAAAGATTAGAACAGAAATGATATAGAAACCAACAAGAAACAGTAGCAAGAGGGATTTTTGCCTGGGCCGCAGTGGTGGTTCAGTATCTGCAAATCATTCAATGTGACACACTATAGTAATAAAATCAAGAACCATATAATCCCTTCAATAACACAAGAAAAGCATTTGACAGAATACAGCATCCATTCTTGATTAAAAAACCTTCAACAAAGTAGGGTTAGAGGGAATATACCTTACCTTCATAAAGGCCATAAATGAAAGACCCAATGCTAATATCCTCCTCAGTGGGGCAAAAACTGTGCTTTTCCTTTTGAGGTCAGGAACAAGCCAAGGATGTCTGCTCTTACTTCTGTTATTTAACACAGTACTGGAAGTCCTAGTATCAGAAATCAGACAACAGAAAGAAATAAAAGGCATCCATATTAGCAAGGAAGAAGTAAAATTTTCACTATTTACAGATGACATGACACTGTATGTAGAAAACCCAGAAGACCCCAGGAAAAAAAATTGCTGGAACTTACACAGGAATTCAGCAAAGTCACAGGATATAAAATCAACATACAGAAATCTGATGCATTTCTATATGCCAATAATGAAGAAACAGAAAGAGATCAAGGAATAAATCCTTGATTTATTTTATTTATTTTAATTTATTTATTTTAAATGCACCTGATTAGGTGCATTTACAATTGCACCAAAAACAATTCGATACCTAGGAATAAACCTAATCAAAGAAGGAAAAGATCAGTACTCTGAAAAGCATAGAACACTTCTGAAAGAAATTGAAGAAGACCCAAAGAAATGGGAGAAGATTCCATGCTCATGGAATGGAAGAACAAACATTGTTAAAATGTCTATACTGCCCAAAGAAATCTACACATTTAATGCAATCTCCATCAAACTAATACCAGCATTTTTCATAGAGTTAAAACAAACAATCCTAAAATTGTATGGAACAAGAAAAGACCTCAAACAGTCAAAGCAGTCTTCATAAGGGAAAGCAAAGCTAGAGGTATCGCAATTATGGACTTCAAGCTATATTACAAACCTGTAGTCATCAGGACAGTGTGGTATTAGCACAAAAGCAGACGCATAGATCAATGGAACAGGATGGAGAACTCAGAAGTGGACCCACAAATATATGGCAACCAATCTTCAAAAGAGGAAAGAATATCCAAAGGAAAAAAGACTGTCTCTTCAACAAATGGTGTTGGGAAAACCAGACAGCAACATGCAGAAGAATGAAACTGGACCACTTTTTCACACCATATACAAAAAGTCAAAGTGTATGGAATACCTGAATATGAGACAGGAAACTATCAAAATCCTAGAGGAAAACACAGGCATCAACCTTGTGTCATAAGCTGTAGCAACTTCTTACTAGACATGTTTCCAGAGGCAAGGATAACAAAAGCAAAACAAATTATTGGGACTTCATCAAGATAAAAATCTTCTGCACAGCAAAGGAAACAATAAAAAAACTAAAAGCAGCTTATGGAATGGGAGAAGATATTTTCAAGTGACCTATTGGATAAAGGGCCGTATCCAATACTTACAACTTATACAACACCCCCCAAAAAACAAGTAATCCAGTGAAGAAATAGGCAGAAAACATGAAGAGACATTTTTCCAAGAAGACAAGTAGATGGCTAACAGACACATGAAAGGATGTTCAACATCAGTCATGGGGGAAATAAAAATCAAACCATGATGAGATATGACCTCATACCTGTCAGAATGGCTAAAACATAGGAAACAGATGTTGGTAAGGTTGTGGAGAAAGGGGAACCCTCTTAGTTTGTTGGTGGAAATGCAAACTGGTGAAGTGACTCTAGATAATAGTGTGGAGGTTCCTCAAAAAGTTAAATATAGAACTACCCCATAACTCAGCAATTATGTTTCTAGGTATTCACCTAAATCACACAAAAATATGGATCTGAAGGGCCACATGGATCCTGACATTTATAGCAGCATTAGCAACAATAGCCAAATTATGGAAATGGCTCAAGTGTCTATCAACTGATGAATGGATAAAGAAGAGGTGGAGTGTGTCTGTGTGTGTATAAAATGGCATATTACTCAGCCATCAAAAAGAAGATCTTGCCATTTGCAACAATATGGGTAGATCCAGAGAGTATTATGCTAAGCAAAATAAGTCAGAGAAAGATAAATATGATTTCACTCCTGTGGAATTTAAGAAACAGAACAGATGAACAGGGAGAAAGGGAAGAAAAGAGAGAAACAAACCAAGAGATTCAAGTATAGGAAACAAACTGATGGTTGTTGGAGGGGAGGCTGGCAGGCTATGGGCTAAATGAGGGATGAGTGTTAAGGAGGATGAGCACTGATGTTACTTACATGTAAGTGATGAGTCACTAAATTCTCCTGAAACCAGTACTAGACTCTATGTTAACTAAAATTTAAATAACAATTTGAAGAAATAAAAAAAATAAAACAAAGGGGGAAAAAAATCTCCAGGGAATCTCACTTGATAGAAGAGAACTATTTGTAAAGAGTTCTTTGGACAGCAGCAAAGGTGTCTTATTTACTCCAGGGCGTCGTCTAATGCCTGAATACCACAGAATGGGTGACTAATGAGTGTTGTTCATTGTTTAAATGTACAGCTGCTCTGTAGCAGAGAGAAATGAGGCTGGATCTGTGGCATGAGGTCAGATGGGGAGAGCTTTGAGAGCTGAGAGGTAGGAGTTTGGAGGAGGTGGAGGTAAGGATCAGGTTTATGTGGGATTGCTATGAGTCTCAACCAATTTACCTAGTTCTAATGGAACCCTTTAAAGCATTCATACTTTCACACCCAGAAAATACCAAGTGTTTCTATTGCTTCTAGACCTTTTGTTGTCAAAGAAGCAGGGGGAAATATTAAGTTTTTAGGATAAGGAAAGGACCCAAAGTTGTAAGAACATTTTCACCTAGGATTATAGGATCATTTGATAAGTGGCTTTCACTTAGGATTATAGGATCATTTCATAAGTGGCATCTTTCCAAAAGTTGCTAATGAATGAAACAGATAAGTCTTGTCCTGACTTAGGTTTAGGATATGTCTGAAACACTGGTGAGACAGTCCAAGGAAGAGAAATAGGACATGAATGTGTCAGTTCTGAGGCCAGCCCTGTGTGTCTCACTCAGACTGTCCTCAGGCCCTGCCCAGGCACTCATGCAGACAGCAAGGAGGAGAGAAGACTTGATTGTGGTTTTGTGAGGGTCCAGTGCAGCGTCGGGGGCCAGTGAGGAGCAGAAGCACCAGTTTGGCAGTGACTGGTAGCTGTACCCTTAGGGCCTCTGGTGCCCTCAGCCCTTGTGATGCGGCAGTCCTGGGTGTCATCCGCAGAGGGCGTTCTCTGTGTAGTGGCGGTAGCAGCTGCGTTTCAAGGTAGTATCATTCTTGGTTTGGGTTTCAGCAGTTACAAGAAGCAACACTACAATGAGCAGGAACTGAAGAAGAGGAAGAAGGAAAATTCAGTTATCAGGGCATCAGTTAAAGGGACTGGTTCATGGGGCACAGAGGAGACATTCCCGGAAAATCACATTAGTAAGAATTCAAGATAAGCTTGTGTTCTTGCAGAGAAGTCAGATGAGAAGCAGAGAAATTTGATTTGTGTCACTCTGACCCTGTTGTCCATCCTGCCCCACCTGGTGGACTGCTGTGTCCCAGGCACTACGGATGGCAAGGGATGGTTTAGCCTGTGTTACTTGTTGAATATATTCAAAATTATATGCATGCAGATAAATCAGCATTATCCACACTGAGGTTCACAAGTATACTTGTGACACATGGCAGGCTAGTTACTTGTTGCCTCTTAAAAAAAAAAAAAAAAAACCTTAAAATGTTAAAATATTTATTATAAGTATCTAAGAAGCAGATTTAGGGTTATTTCCCTAACTTCAACAATTTCCACCCCCTGTGGTGCATCTTTTAAGACATGTGTTCCAGAGAATGTACTTTATGAAAATGTTTCTACTCACCATGATACACAAATTACCTTGGAAAAATCACTCCAGAGACACATTTGCTTTATTTTTTGTTTGAATCTCATTGAATTAGTTTAGTGGGCAGAGGGTAGCCTTATTTAATTACATGCTTACACTTTCTCTGGTGTACCTACTTTCTCCTAGGTCATTGTCTCATGACCAAAAAGAACATCTGTGGACTTGCCATTGGAAAACACACTGTGTTTGCAAACGTTGGATCTGAGATTATTCTTTTTATGAGCTGAGCAGAAATAGAAAGGAACCTTCAAAATTGACAATATTCAAGGAATGTTAGTGTTCATTGGTTGTTTACCATCTGTCGTGGTTTTATGGCTGGAGAAAGGATTTTTTTTTCTTTTTGGAATGTTTGATACCCCATTCTCTTCACCCTCCATTATCTCAATTGTAATGTACTGTGTTATGGTGATTTTGTATGTCTCAAAACATTTCAGATCAATGGTGAAGAGGATTTGTGAAATTTAACAACTGATTACTTTTTACATAGTTCTTTGAAATTGACCTACCTGGCCATTTGTCATTATCTTTTGAGAGATATTAAAAAACATGAAGGAGACTGACGAAAATATATTTTCACTTAGAATTACAGCTATAAATATCTTGTCTCATTTTCTGCAATATATGTGCATACACACATATGTGTATATATATATATTACATATATATATACACATACATACAATCTCCATCTAGTTGGAGATAACATTTACCCTAACCTCACCCTCAATCTTCTTCTCTCTTCCTAATCTCAGAGGTAACCATTATTGTTCCAGTTTATGCTTTTCCATAAATATGTGCCCATAAATCTATACATTTATATAATACAAATATATGCACACATAAATGCTTATGTATCCATATATATCCATTGAGAGCATCGTACTTTCGGCATTTTTGTTTTTTACTGATCTGTATGAACACATACTAGATTTGGTTTATTTCTCTTACTAGTTATATAACATTCTAAGTATTTGTACATCACTTTTGGATTTGGGGTTGATAGTCTTTTTTACCCATTATACGCATAGCTCATTTTTTTGTGTGTGCACTCCTGTGAGTTTCTACATATTGCCACTGAGGTATAGGATAGGGGTATATTTGCATTTTTCCTAGATCCTACTGGGTTATATCTCAAGGTAGCTATAACAGTTTTCATTCTATTTTGCAAAGTGTGAGAGTATCATTTCCCCTAAATTCTTGCCAAATGGTTTATTAGGTTAAAAATTTTTGCAAGTATGATAGAAAAATATTACTGCTATTTTAATTTGTATTTCCCTGATAATAAAAGAATAAGCATATTTTCATATTTGTACATTGAGTTATTGTTTTGAGAATGTTCTATTTTGCACATTTTATCATTGTGATTTGTTTTTTCCTCCTTGATTAGTTGAAGTTCTTCCCATATTTACTATATTATTGCTTTGTGTAATACATGGCAAATGTCTTCTCTTTTTTTAACTTTATAACTAAAAATATGTTTATTTAAAATTTAGTCTTTCATGTGCCTTGCTTATAATTAATTATATCATAAATATATTTTCCAAAATTGTAGAGGCTGCTTTCTTACATTTAGATATCCAATGTATGGGGGGACTGATTTTTGTTTATGTTGTGAAATTATAAATCAAATTTTCTTTATGAGAGTCATTTTTGTAAATGTAATTTTTTAAACATAATTTATGTAGGAGGGTCACTTTTGTTAACATAATTTATTATAAACTCTATTTTTTTCACTGATTCATACATACTTTGTGTACCATGTTCTTCTGCATTTATGGGTCAGTTTCTGGGCTCTTTCTTCTATTCCATTGATTTATTTGACAATTATGGTATCAACATTGTACTGTTTTAATTACTATAGATTTACTTTTGGTAGGCAAGAAATGTCTTTTCTTTCTTAAAATTTGTTCTTATTTTGTTTTACTTCACATGTGAAGTTTAGAACTAGTTTTAGTTCCATGGACATGTCATCATAATTTTATTTGGAGTTGTTTAAAGTTTAGCTCAGTTTTGGGAGAAGGCATTTTAGTACACTTAGTCCTCCCAGTTACTCAGATCTTTATGACTTAAAGAGTTTCATCATTTTGGCCAAAATGGTCTCATACATTTTTTGTTAGGATTTGTCATATGCTGAAACTGCAATTGTGA
Organism: Vulpes vulpes; assembly: GCF_048418805.1. Taxonomy (NCBI): domain Eukaryota; kingdom Metazoa; phylum Chordata; class Mammalia; order Carnivora; family Canidae; genus Vulpes; species Vulpes vulpes. Next base: position 815,240 of record NC_132782.1, read on the forward strand.
ATTGGATCTTTTTCCTTTTTCTTTTTCCTAAGCAGCTTTTGCTGGCATAAAAAAATGATTAATTTTGAATGTTGCTCTTGTATGGAAAAACATTATTAAACTCACTGGTTTTTGTGTTTTTTTTTTCTTTTTGGCTTTCCTTGGAGGATGAACCCAAATAATGACAATATTTCAAAGCTTTCTGTGACATAGAACAATGTTTTTTCTCCAATATCCTTTTTTCTCTTGAAGATAGCCCTGCGTTTTAACTGGATATAAGTTATACAGGATAAAGCCTACATTCCACTGACATTCTTATTGTTAGCTGTGGCCTTATGATTAAGATTCCATTATGGTGATGTAATCAAAAGGAGTGTGTACAATTTCAGGGCAGTGCAGTTGAAGTGAAACCATATAATCTCTTGCTACCCCTTACCTTACATGAAATGCAGAAATGACAGCAGGTGCTAGAGTGTTCATGTTGGGCCAGAAAGTGAAAACTGCATGTCAAATATGGAAATTCCACAAGAAAAAAATAAATCCTGAATCTTTGTTGTGTGTTAGATCTATTCTCCATCCAGGCCACTGTAGTTTACAGGAAGGGGGGAAATACCCATAAAAAACCCAAACTACTGTCTTGATTCTTTGTGTTTTCTGTTCCTTGAAATAGAACCTATTCTTGCCAATCCATATATTCCTTTCCCCTTGTCTTACTTCTGGTTTTGAGTAGGCTCTTTATTTTTTATTTTTATTTTTATTTTTTTCTTTTTTTTAATAATAAATTTATTTTTTATTGGTGTTCAATTTGCCAACATACAGAATAACACCCAGTGCTCATCCTGTCAAGTGCCCCCCTCAGTGCCTGTCACCCATTCACCCCCACCCCCCGCCCTCCTCCCCTTCCAACACCCCTAGTTCATTTCCCAGAGTTAGGAGTCTTCATGTTCTGTCTCCCTTCCTGATATTTCCTACCCATTTCTTCTCCCTTCCCTTCTAATCCCTTTCACTATTATTTATATTCCCCAAATGAATGAGAACATATAATGTTTGTCCTTCTCCAATTGATTTATTTCACTCAGCATAAAACCCTACAGGTCCATCCACGTTGAAGCAAATGGTGGGTATTTAATTGGGGTTCTCGAGGGCACCAAAAGGGACAGAGGTCCAGAATATGTATTTGAACAAATCATAGCTGAAAACTTTCCTAATCTGGGAAGGGAAACAGGCATTCAGATCCAGGAAATAGAGAGATCCCCCCGCCCCCAAATCAATAAAAACCATTCAACACATCCTTAAAGTTCACCCTTATATCATTTAACATTAATTACATCCTTACATTATGCCCTGTCTCCAAATATATAAAACTAGGAGTTAGGAAATTTGGGGAGGATGTAATTCAGGTCACAGCAGTGACATCTTTGTTGAGTTTTTGGTATCAGAGTAATAGTAAGCTTATAGAATTGGGAAGTGTTTCTTGCTCTTCTGTATTTGTTGTTATTTTTGAAAGATATTGCCAAGTTTGGTATTCTCTAAATGACTGGGTTTTTTCTTGCTACCTGTCTTTCACCAGTTTTACTGTGATGCATTTGGGTATAGATATCTTTGTTTTTATCTAACTTGGAGTTCATTGAAATTCTATTCCCTTTAACTATTATTTATATTCCTCAAATGAATGAGACCATATAATGTTAGTCCTTCTCCAATTGACTTATTTCACTCAGTATAATACCCTCCAGGTCCATCCACGTTGAGCAAATGGTGGGTATTTGTCATTTCAAACGGCTGAGGAATATCCCATTGTATACATAGACCACATCTTCTTTATCCATCATCTTTCGATGGACACCGAGGCTCCTTCCACAGTGTGGCTGTTGTGGACATTGCTGCTAGAAACATCGGGGTGCAGGTGTCCCGGGGTTTCCCTGCATCTGTATCTTTGGGGTAAATCCCCAACAGTGCAATTGCTGGGTCGTAGGGCAGGTCTATTTTTAACTCTCTCAGCAACCTCCACACAGTTTTCCAGAGTGGCTGCACCAGTTCACATTCCCACCAACAGTGCAGGAGGGTTCCCTTTTCTCCACATCCTCTCCAACATTTGTGGTTTCCTGCCTTGTTAATTTTCCCCATTCTCACTGGTGTGAGGTGGTAACTCATTGTGGTTTTGATTTGTAGTTCCCTGATGGCAAGTGATGCAGAGCATTTTCTCATGTGCATGTTGGCCATGTCTATGTCTTCCTCGGTGAGATTTCTCTTCATGTTTTTTGCCTATTTCATGATTGGATTGTTTGTTTCTTTGGTGTTGAGTTTAATAAGTTCTTTATAGATCTTGGATACTAGCCCTTTATCTGATACATCATTTGCAAATATCTTCTCCCATTCTGTAGGTTGTCTTTCAGTTTTGTTGACTGTATCCTTTGCTGTGCAAAAGCTTCTTATCTTGATGAAGTCCCAATAGTTCATTTTTGCTTTTGTTTCTTTTGCCTTCGTGGATGAATCTTGCAAGAAGTTACTGTGGCCGAGTTCAAAAAGGGTGTTGCCTGTGTTCTCCTCTAGCATTTTGATGGACTCTTGTCTCACATTTAGATCTTTCAACCATTTTGAGTTTATCTTTGTGTCTGGTGCAAGAGAGTGGTCCAGTTTCATTCTTCTGCATGTGGATGTCCAATTTTCCCAGCACCATTTATTGAAGAGACTGTCTTTCTTCCAGTGGATAGTCTTTCCTCCTTTATCGAATATTAGTGGACCATAAAGTTCAGGGTCCACTTCTGGGTTCTCTATTCTGTTCCATTGATCTATGTGTCTGTTTTTGTGCCAGTACCACACTGTCTTGATGACCACAGCTTTGTAGTACAACCTGAAATCTGGCACTGTGATGCCCCCAGCTGTGGTTTTCTTTTTTAATATTCCCCTGGCTATTCGGGGTCTTTTCTCATTCCACACAAAGCTTAAAATAATTTGTTCTAACTCTCTGAAGAAAGTCCATGGTATTTTGATACGGATTGCATTTAATGTGTAAATTGCCCTGGGTAACATTGACATTTTCACAGTTTTAATTCTGCCAATCCATGAGCATGGAATATTTTTCCATCTCTTTGTGTCTTCCTCAATTTCTTTCAGAAGAGTTCTATACTTTTTAGGATATAGATCCTTTACCTCTTTGGTTAAGTTTATTCCTAGGTATCTTATGCTTTTGGGTGCAACTGTAAATGGGATTGACTCCTTCATTTCTCTTTCTTCAGTCTCATTGTTAGTGTATACAAATGCCACTGATTTCTGGGCATTGATTTTGTACCTGCCACACTGCCGCATTGCTGTATGAGTTCTAGCAATTTTGGGGTGGAGTCTTGGGTTTTCTATGTAGAGTATCATGTCATCGGTGAAGAGGGAGAGTTTGACTTCTTTGCCAATTCAAATGTCTTTAATGTCTTTTTGTTGTCTGATTGCTGAGGCGAGGACTTCCAGTACTATGTTGAATAGCAGTGCGGAGAGTGGACATCCCTGTCTTGTTCCTGATCTTAAGGGAAAGGCTCCCAGTGCTTCCCCATTGAGAATTATATTTGCTGTGGGCTTTTCATAGATGGCTTTTAAGATGTTGAAGAATGTTCCCTCTATCCCTACACTCTGAAGGGTTTTGATCAGGAATGGACGCTGTATTTTGTCAAATGCTTTCTCTGCATCTAATGAGAGGTTCATATGGCTCTTGGTTTTTCTCTTGCTGATATGATGAATCACATTGATTGTTTTACGAGTGTTGAACCAGCCTTGTGTCCCAGGAATAAATCCTACTTGGTCATGATGAATAATTTTCTTAATGTACTGTGGATCCTATTGGCTAGTATCTTGTTGAGAATTTTTGCATCCATGTTCATTAGGGATATTGGTCTATAATTCTCCTTTTTCGTGGGGTCTTTGTCTGGTTTCAGAATTAAGGTGATGCTGGCCTCATAGAACGAGTTTGGAAGTACTCCATCTCTTTCTATCTTTCCAAACAGCTTTAGTAGAATAAGTATGATTTCTTCTTTAAACGTTTGATAGAATTCCCCTGGGAAGTCATCTGGACCTGGACTCTTGTGTCTTGGGAGGTTTTTGTTGAGTGCTTCAATTTCCTCCCTGGTTATTGGCCTGTTCAAGTTTTCTATTTCTTCCTGTTCCGGTTTTGGCCATTTGTGGCTTTCCAGAAATGCGTCCATTTCTTCTAGATTGCCTAATTTATTGGCGTAGAGCTGTTCATAATATGTGTTTAAAATCGTTTGTATTTCCTTGGTGTTGGTAGTGATCTCTCCTTTCTCATTCATGATTTTATTAATTTGAGTCTTCTCTCTCTTCTTTTTAATAAGGCTGGCTAATGGTTTCTGTATCTTATTAATTCTTTCAAAGAACCAACTCCTGGTTTTGTTGATCTGTTCCACAGTTCTTCTGGTCTCGATTTCGTTGAGTTCTGCTCGAATCTTTATTAACTCTCTTCATCTGCTGGGTGTAGGAACTATTTGCTGTTTTTTCTCCAGCTCCTTTAGGTGCAAGGTTAGCTTTTGTATTTGAGTTCTTTCCAGTTTTTGAATGGATGCTTGTAATGCGATGTATTTGCCCCTTAGGACTGCTTTTGCTGCATCCCAAAGATTTTGAATGGTTGTATCTTCCTTCTCATTAGTTTTCATGAATCTTTTTATAATTTTTCCTTAATTTCCTGGTTGACCCTTTCATCTTTTAGCAGGATGGTCCTTAACCTTCACATGTTTGTGGTCCTTCCAAACTTCTTGTTGTGATTTAGTTCTAATTTCAAGGCATTATGGTCTGAGAATATGCAGGGAATGATCCCAATCTTTTGGTATTGGTTCAGACCTGATTTGTGACCCAGTATGTGGTCTATTCTGGAGAAAGTTCCATGTGCACTTGAGAAGAATGTGTATTCAGTTGAGTTTGGATGTAAAGTTCTGTAGATATCTGTGAAATCCATCTGATCCAGTGTATCATGTAAAGCTCTCGTTTCGTTGGAGATGTTGTGCTTAGAAGACCTATCTACTATAGAAAGAGCTAGATTGAAGTCACCAACTATAAGTGTATTATTACCTAAGTATGTCTTAATTTTGGTTATTAATTGATTGATATACTTGGCAGCTCCCACATTCGGGGCATATATATTGAGGATTGTTAAGTCCTCTTGTTGGATAGATCCTTTAACTATGATATAGTGTCCCTCTTCATCTCTCACTACAGTCTTCAGGGTAAATTTTAGTTTATCTGATATAAGGATGGCTACCTCTGCTTTCTTTTGAGGACCATTTGAATGGTAAATGGTTCTCCAACCTTTTATTTTCAGGCTGTAGGTGTCCTTCTGTCTAAAATGAGTCTCTTGTAGACAGCAAATAGATGGGTCCTACTTTTTTATTCAGTCTGACACCCTGTACCTTTTGATGGGGTCATTAAGCCCGTTCAGGTTTAGAGTTACTATTGAAAGATATGAAGTTAGTGTCATCATGATACCTATTCAGTCCCTGTTTTTGTGGATTGTTCCATTGGACTTCTTAAAGGGGAATTTTAAGATTCCCCCTTAAAATTTCTTGCAGAGCTGGTTTGGAGGTCACATATTCTTTCAGTTCCTGCCTGTCTTGGAAGCTCTTTATCTCTCCTTCCTTTCTGAATGAGAGCCTTGCTGGATAAAGTATTCTTTGTTGCATGTTCTTCTCATTTAGGACCCTGAATATATCCTGCCAGCCCGTTCTGGCCTGCCAGGTCTTGTGGAGAGGTCTGCTGTTAACCTAATACTCCTCCCCATATAAGTTAGGGATTTCTTGTCTCTTGCTGCTTTAAGGATCTTCTCTTTATCTTTGGAATTTGCAAGTTTAACTATTAAATGTCGATTGTTGAACGGTTTTTAGTGATTTTAGGGGGGGATCTCTCTATTTCATGGGTCTGAATGCCTGTTTCCCTTCCCAGATTAGGAAAGTTTTCAGCTATGATTTGTTCAAATACATATTCTGGTCCTCTGTCCCTTTCGGCGCCCCCGGAATCCCAATTAAACGTAGGTTTTTCTTCCTCAGGCTGTCGTTTATTTCCCTTAATCTATCTTCATGGTCTTTTAATTGTTTGTCTCTTTTTTCCTCAGTTTCCCCCTTTGCCATCAACTTGTCTTCTATGTCACTCACTTGTTCTTCCACCTCGTTAACCCTCGTCGTTAGGACTTCTAGTTTGGATTGCATCTACATTCAATTGATTTTTAATTTCTGCCTGATTAGATCTAAATTCTGCAGTCATGAAGTCTCATGATTCCTTTATGCTTTTTTCTAGAGCCACCAGTAGCTTTGTAATAGTGCTTCTGAATTGGCTTTCTGACATTGAATTGTAATCCAGATTTTGTAAGTCTGTGGGAGAGAGGACTATTTCTGATTCTTTCTTTTGAGGTGAGGTTTTCCTTCTAGTCATTTTGCTCAGTGCAGAGTGGCCAGAAACAAGTTGTATTGGGAAAAGGGGAAAAAGAGAGAAGAGAAATAAGGAAAGAAAAAGAAAAAGAGAAAAAAGAAAAAAGGAAGAAAAAAGAAAAAAAAAGAAGAGAAAAAAAGGGAGGAAGCAAACAGAAATCAAAAAGCAAACAAAACAAAACAACAATAACAACAACAACAACAAAACCAAGAGGGAGTATCCTCTGAATACTGTAAGTCCCTTGGCTTCCCCTGGAACGTTCCAGCACTGCTTGGTCAATATTTGTTTTTCCCTTGTCCATCTACCTGGTCTTCTGGGGGAGGGGCCTGCTGTGCTGATTTTCAGGTGTTAGCACTTGGGGGAGCTGCTCTGCCCCCTGCCTGGTGCAGGGCTCAGTGGGGGTTGTTCACCCCGTGAGGCCCCAGGAGGAACAACCCCAGTGGCGGCGGTAGCTCTGGAGACCTGGAGTCAGCTCCGGCAGTAGCTCCTGAGCTCTCCGTCTGCAGGGCCTGGGGGCTCCGGGCGGGGCCGCTGATCTGCTTGGCTCGGGGCAGAAGCCTCCTCGTCCTCGCTGTCCTGGGCCCTCCCAGCTTCTGCCTGTCCCTGGGGAGGCCGGATCCTGGGCTGTGTCCCGCACCCTGTGCTCCGGAGCCTGCGCTGTTGGATTCGCGCTCCCGAGGCCGCGCAGCCCCGTCCGGGGAGCCGCCTCTCGAGCTGCCCCCAGCTGCTCCCAGCCCGCGGATTGCACTGCAGCCCTTTAGGGAGTTCAGCCGTGGGGTGTGGTGCTCTCCCCTGGGGCGCCGGTGTCTGTTAGTGCCCCCGGGAGCCTGAGGGCATCCCCGCCCTCCTGGGGTGCTGCTCCACCTCCCTGGGAGCGCCTTTTCGTCCGGGAGGGTTGGTGATGCTACTGCTGGGGGTTCTCCTTGTGGAGGCCGAGAAAATTAAGGCCATTCCACTTTAAGTTCAGCGTTAGCACAGGTCCAGCCATCCCAGGCCCCCGGGGTAAGAGCTGACCGGTGCCTTACTTCAGTTACAGGAAGAAAACAGCTTACAGCTTAACGCCCTAGAAAGCCCCACATTAGAACAAGAACAGAGCCCAGGCCAAGGGCAGGAAGCCCCTATTAGAATGAGAACAGAGCTCAATGCCCTTGAAGGCCCCATATCAAAATGTAAACAGAACTTGAGGAATTGCTCCCCCCCTCCTGGAGGTCCCCGAGACCAGCCCTTAAAACTCAGGTGAAACCCCCCTCGGGGTCCCAGTCCCTGCTCCCCTGTGTCGGGTGCACCTGGGCCCAAGCTGGAGCTTGTATATCAACCCTCGTGTGTTTGCATCGGGGTCGGCCCCTCGGTGGTTTCTTGGATTCACGATCTTGGGCACAACACTCCTGTCCTGGGGACACTCGCCCCGGCCTCAGCCCGGCTCCTCGCGGGGCCCCTCCCCCTTGGAGGCCTTTTGTGTCTTTATTTCTTTTTCCCCGTCTTCCTACCTTGATAGAAGCGCGGACTCTTCTCACTGTAGCGTTCCAGCTGGTCCCTCTTTAAATCTCAGGCCGAATTCGTAGATTTTCAGGGTGAGTTGAAGGTTATCTAGGTAATTTGGTGGGGACAGGTGACCCGGGGACCCTCCTCTTCTGCCGTCTTGCCCCCCTTCAATCTTGAGCAGGCTCTTTAGTTCCAGGTTTCACTGTGAGGCCAGCCTTTTCCCGAATTTAACGGGAATGTATCTAAAGTACCACCATATGTAAGATGTTTGTTATATGGCTTTAGCAGATAATCTTTACTAAGTTTAGGAAATCCATTATATTTCTGGTTTCCTAGGGTTTTAAGAAATCCTATAACAGGGGGTTAAATTTTTCAAATGCTTTTTTTATTGTTTAACATCTGTTGAAATAATCCATATGCTTTTTCCTTTCATCCATTACAGGAGTAAAGTATGTTAATAAATATCCTAATGTGAAATTATCCTGTCATGCTCATGATGAATTCCCTGTGGTTATGATACATTTTTACTTTAAAAATTACTTTTGATTCCAATTTTATATTTAAGATGTTATACAGTTATTTTCACTTCATATTTTTTCTTCTGCTTTCTTCTAGTTATCAAGATTATGCTTGATTTATAATGTAAGTTAGATAATTTTTCTTCAGGAGGAGTTTATATATGATAGAGATTAACTATTCCTGGGAAGTTTAGTAAAATTAGAGTATAAGGATATTGTGTTCAGTTTAAAAGGAGAATTTTGCATATTCTCTCAATGTTCTTAATAACTATTGGTCTACTTAGGTAACCATTTCATTTTGGATCAGTTCTCTGTCTTCTGATATATCATTGGATACAGAGCATATCTAACTCCAAAAAAAAATCATTCCTTCTTGATTTCAGATTGAGTTTTTAAACTTTATTGTCTTTTCAAAAAAATCTCAAAAGTATCTTTAAGTATTTCAGTGGTTATATCTGAAGTTAAATTATTGAATAATTTTTATCCGTTGGGGAAGGGGACATTTGCTATATTGAGGTTCTCCAATTTTCAGTATAAAAATTAAATGTTGACATTTCCCTGTAGAAAAATGTTATCAACATTAGAGAAAGAACATAGTGAAAATCCAGTTGTAGTAGGCTGTGAATTGCTATGTATTTTAGATATATTATTTAAATTAGTATTTTTTGATACTAATAATACTTAATACTGAAAGTTCATAGTAAGGGTTGGGGTGGTATATAAGATCTTTTCAATTTTGTTTGTTCTTTGAACCATTTCCCAAAATGGCTATTTATTTTCCAGTTAAGTCTTCAAGTTAACTTTTTTTTTAAGACTTTATTTATTGGAGAGCACTAGCTGAGGGTGGGAGAGGGGCAGAGGGAGAGGGAGAGAGAGAAACAAGCTCCCTGCTGAGCTGGAAGCCCTATGTGGGGCTCTGTCCCAGGACCCTGAGATCATGACCTGAGCCAAAGGCAGATGCTTAACCCACTGAGCAACCCAGGCACTCCGGTCTTCAAGTGAACTTAAATCAGTTCCTCAACTTGGTGTTTAACAGTTGGCATGCCATGCCACGTCGTATACTAAAAACCCATCACAGGCATGACATCAGATGCAAATCAATATGAAAATATATTTTTGCCAATCCTGTCATAGCAATAAATGTCAGAGGGATCCCAGGATTGACTTCATTATATGATAAGGTATATTGCTAGCTCCAGCCTCTTACACCAACGGGTAAAATGCGTGGCTGTTGGCAGGAGGGATAGCATCTTTGCTGAAACACAGAGTAGCAAATGCTGAGCAGCTTCCTAGCTGGCACCCAGTCTCCATACTTACTCGTCATTCCTCACTGTCATCTCTCCTTTACCAATTAGACTGACCTTTCTGAGGCCTGAACCACATGATGTTACTTTCCTGTTTAAAATCCTCCAGTGGGGGGATCCCTGGGTGGCGCAGCGGTTCGGCGCGTGCCTTTGGCCCAGGGCGCGATCCTGGAGACCCGGGATCGAGTCCCCACATCGGGCTCCCGGTGCATGGAGCCTGCTTCTCCCTCTGCCTGTGTCTCTGCCTCTCTCTCTCTCTCTCTGTGACTATCATAAATAAATAATAATTTAAAAAAATATTAAAAAAAAATCCTCCAGTGGGGCAGCCCGGGTGGCTCAGCAGTTGTGCGTCTGCCTTCGGCCCAGGGCGTGATCACGGTCCTAAGATCGAGTCCCACATCGGGCTCCCTGCCAGGAGCCTGCCTCTCCCTCTGTGTCTCTGCCTTTCTGTGTGTCTCTCATGAATAAATAAATAAAATCCTAAAAAAATAAAAAACAAAAAATAAAATCCTCCAGTGACTTTACTCTGTGCCCTGAAGAAATTTCCCTCCTGCGGTGGCTTCAAAACCTGCCGCTGCCCATGCCCGGACCCAGCCTTTCTTTCTTTCTTTCTTTCTTTCTTTCTTTCTTTCTTTCTTTCTTTCTTTCTTTCTTTCTTTCTTTTTTTTTTTTAAATTTCTATTTATTTATGATAGTCACACATACAGAGAGAGAGAGAGAGGCAGAGACACAGGCAGAGGGAGAAGCAGGCTCCATACACCAGGAGCCCGACGCGGGACTCGATCCCGGGTCTCCAGGATCGCGCCCTGGGCCAAAGGCAGGCGCTAAGCCGCTGCGCCGCCCAGGGATCCCCCCAGGGATCCCCCCTTTCTATGCCACATGCCTCGCCCTCACTAGGCTGACCTTCTTCCGTCCTGGAGGCGAGTGGGCCCGTGGACTCCCTGCCCCACCCCTCGGAGCTGTGCTCGGCGCTCCCCGGGCCCACGCGGATGTCCACGCGGCTTCTGCAGACTCGCTCTCCCCGCTCTCCGACTCGGCCTGTGTGGGACCCAGGAAATTTAACAAAAATCCCCTACCCCTGGACAAGCAGAGCAGGACTGATTCCAATTTGTGCTACACCCGCCACCTCCCCTATGACCCCCACATGACCTGCTTATTGCTTAAGGCGCTGCCCCACCCTAGTCGAGCCCTTGGGCACACCCTAATCGGAAATCGGCTCATAACGATGTAACCCCGCCTTGTGCCCGCCAAAACTGCGCGCCCATTCTGACCACAGTAATAGGCCAGCTCAAGTGGTTTGCCATAGTCCCCTGTGGTCTTGCCTCACTTGTTTGTAGTTCATACTTAGACTCTTGACACCTTGGAGTCTGAGACTCCACCTTTACCTGATTTCTACACTGTAATTTCAGCTAGTGATGATCTAATCATAACTACTTAAAACCACCTACAGTCCAACCCAGCCTCATTTGACTTTACAGTCTGATGTGTGGGGGATCCCTGGGTGGCTCAGTGGTTTAGACCCTGCATTTGGCCCAGGGCCTGATCCTGGAGACCGGGGATCGAGTCCCACGTCAGGCTCCCTGCGTGGAGCCTGCTTCTCCCTCTGCCTGTGTCTCTGCCTCTCTCTCTCTCTTTGTCTCTCATGAATGAATAAATAAAACACCTTAAAAAGAGTCTGATGTGTTTGCATTATCTACCATATTTATGTATAGCAGTATGTAAAGCTTTGAAAGAAAGAGGATTGTATAATCTCACAGAAGCTTCAATTTCTTTTCTTTTTGTTGAAAGATTTTATCTATTTATTTATGAGAGACACAGAAAGAGACAGAGAGTGACATGGGGCTTAGTCTGGGACGCAGGATCAAGCCCTGAGCTGAAGGCAGATGCTCAACCACTGAGCCCCCCAGGCGTCCCAGAAGCTGCAATTTCCTTAGGAACAATACAAGGAGATGAAATTAATATAGAAGTTAGAATGCTTGGGTCTCTTATTACCTTTTCACAGATTTATTTTGTGATCATTTTACCACTCTGGGCTGTAGTTTTCCTCTACGAAGTAGAAATGGTAAGTGTGGATTCCTAGGATTCCATCTAGCTCTTACCATCTTAATGAAAAAAAATGTTTTCTTGATATGTTGCTTTCAATTATTAACCGAGACATATATAGAGCTGATCAGTCTCTATTCACCTGATATTTGTTCATAGGGCAGTGTCTTCTCTGTGTTATGAACACCTGTTCGATGCTTTCTAGGCACTCTGTGGACATTCAGAAGTGTTAATTAAATTGAATACTATTATTCAAATAACTTCCCCAAAGACTACATTTGGTGGAATTGAGCTATGTCGTTATATTTCTCTTGACATATACTTAGATTTCTTAATGAAAGGGGAAGTTCATGGCAACATGTACTTTGGCTTAAAAAAAAAAATAGTGGGGCCCCCTGGGTGGCTCAGCAGTTGAACATCTGCCTTTGGCCCAGGGTGTGGTCCCGGAGGTCCAGGATCGAGGCCCTTGTCGGGCTCCCCACAGGGAGCCTGCTTCTCCCTCTGCCTGTGTCTCTGCCTCTCTCTCTCTCTCTCTCTCTCTCTCTCTCTCTCTCTGTGGGTCTCTCATGAATAAATAAAATTTAAAAATCTTTTAAAAAGGAGATGGTGATGGATTATGCATAGCTTACAACATGCCTGTATAGTTGGCATATCTTTAGAAAATGGATCACTTGGCCCGTGCTCAAGGGAATTTGGGCCTTCCACTGAACTCGACCTGTCTAACTCCTCCATGAAGCACTTGGTGCAGCCTACCCTCTCCCAGCGTGAATCTGTGTTAGACATGAGTGAGTGGTGTGCTCCAGACCATGACTCTTTCTACAGAAGCAGAGAGAAGTTAAGTCCCAGCACATTAAGCATAAGGCTTCCTTGCTCCTTAGGCAAGTGTTTTCTTAACAAGGAGTAAAAATGAGACACTCCAGCCTAAGCATGAAAGGAAATCTAAGACACCTTCACACTTGCTTTTTTATTAATGAGGTGGTCAGATGTTGCTTTCCAGCTAGTGTCAGTGTGAAGTGATGTGTACGTAAATATTAGACACCGAGAAATGTAGGTCTGAGCACATAGCATTACGAGTGAGGATGAAAGATTTCTTGATGACCTGCAATGAATGCTAGAAGGAATATTTTTTTCCCCACTGATGTGAGGCATGGAAATTAGTGCTCACCTACTATTTACAGGAAACTCTTTTTGTTAAAAGCTTTGGGACTTGTTTTCTCTGGGAGATATTTGTAGCTATAATTAAGAAATCTGTTTAAATTGTGCTGATTATTATCGTAATTGGTATGAAAATCTGATTGAATACTTAAAGAAGTAAATTGCCCCAGCTGAATTTTATGAGCAACACACTTTTTAAAAAGAGAAGCTAAAGTAGGTAAATAGGTTTTCAAAAATAAAGACCCTGGTAACTTTAAGTAGGTCACATTTAGAAATCTTCTTTGTGTGTCTGTTTATCTTAGTTTGGACAACTTGGTGGCCTTGCAATATTTATATCCAAGACTGAAATAAGGTCCCAAATTGCAGTTGAATTGCTTGAGATGCTCTAAGAGAAAAGGTTCTTACGGTCAAGGTGCAGATGCGAAAAGCTCACAGAGTCAGGGGGCTGAGACCAGGACTGAGTGAGGGATGAGATGTGGAGGCTCCAGGGTAGATCTGTCCTGATCTGCATGAGACGAGTGGTTTTCCAAATGTGTCAGAGGAGCAACTGTAGTATTCTTTAAAATGTATGTTTCCAGTGATTAGCCTATCTGGGAGAAGGACCTGAGAGTCTATTTTTAAAACCTATTTTTTGCTGACTTTTATTAATTCACTTCCAATTCGAGGTCCTTACTGTACAAATTTGACCAAACAGGGCCGATTTCAAGGAGCAGAAAAGAAGGCAAACTATGGGGAAAAGACATTTGGAGCAAGAGTAAAGTAGATTATCTCCCTGAAGAGGAACAGAGGAGTAAAAACGGATGACCTCAAATCATTTATATTTGCCTTTGGAAGATGTCCTGACCATGTTTTGGCAGCAGATTTACCATCATAACTTAACTTTGCTTAGGATAATAAATAAGTTTTCATTTCCAAAATACACACCCGAGAATGTGTGTGGGTGGAGAGAAATAGCTCCCCACATTGTAAGAGAGTGACAAGGGAAAGCCATTTTGGGATTTAGTTAGCCAAGGAAAATCCACAAAGTGAAGAATCCAAATATAGAGAAGTAAGGGCTAACCGTTTACAGGTTAAACACCCTCTACAACACATACTCTTCCTAAAACGAAGCATATTGCCTTATGTGTGGCTGATGGCAATGTAACTTTTGGTACTTTCCAGTAAGTGGAATACAATAAATCCCTAAGGAAAAAGTATTTTTTCATGTGATGGTTACTTTGTAACAAACCCTGAATTAAATGCTTTGTGTGCTGCAGTTGGGGAGAGAGGGTGGAACTGTGAACATTTTGGCCAGTTTGTACTTTTTTTCCCACAGATTAAAATCACTTAAACTATGCCCATTTATCAACGCAAAATAAAACATTTAGACACTTGAGAAACTGAGGTATTGGCTCCATTTTTCTATGAATTACTTTTTATTAGAGCATTATAAATATATGTTCACACATACCACCTCATGTTAATGACCTTAGCCGAACTCTGAGTGGACGAGGATGATCCCATCACCTGAAGACATTCTTAATGGTTGAGGAGCCTGAGCCTCTCAATTTAAGTAACTCCCAAAGGTCAAAAGCAGTCCTAGATTCCTACGTCTTTGAACTCAAAACTGGCGCTCTCTATAGTGATTTCCCTCTGTTGCATCTCCAGGTGGTCTAGGTTGGGAATATGATTTGTAGCCACGTTACCTATAATGACATTTCATTGAATAAACTGGTATATATGAGAATTGTGATTTGGGGTCAATTATAAATACATACACAGGAATATTAAAGATACACCTGGAGCCTCAATTGAGCAAGCGTAGGTTAGGCTCTGATAGGGATACGATAACATGATTGTAGCCTTGAGGTTTTCATGTCCAAGAGATAATCAGGATTTCTAGATGGACTTACTGCAAGACTGCTTAATAGATCTCTTTTCTGTCTTATTCCTTTTACCTTTCATGGGATTTTTGATAATTCATATTTATCACAAATGGGGAGAATTGATTCTAAAGATGAGAAAACAAATTCAGGAAGGAGGTGTCCATATGGATAATAAAATAGTCAAAACTAAGGTTTGAAAGCAGGTCCTCTGCCTCTCTGCTTAGTGTTTTTGAGGAACTTTAAAGATAACATTTGGTCATAATCCTCATCGCCATTGACAAGGCTTTCATGGGCTCCAAGCATTTGCTGGACACAGCAGAAGCAAATCACTATAAAATCTGGTCTTGTTCTAAAGGAATGCACACGCTGTTTTGGGAAACAGAGCAGACCATTTCAGAAAGATAGTTCTTTTAATTCTGTTAACATTTAGGGAACCAGACTTTTCTATTCACTCTTGCAAAGAGGCCTTCCAGTGTTTCATGATGAATAGAAAACAACCTAAGGTCTCCTGCTGCAACTGAGGTGGAAGTTGTACCGTACTTGTGTTATGACCTGTCTATGCAGTACTGCAGGAGGGTCTGCAAATCTCCACTTCTCCAGTTCTATTCCCCTTCTGTTCACCCTTCTGTTCACTGTCCTCTCAAGACAATAATCTGACATTTTCAGTAAGCCTGAATCAATCGTAATTCTTTTAAAGTGTTAAAAATAAAGGCTCAGTGATGATGTGAGTTTATAGAAAGCAGGATGACATGGGCTGTATTGGGTTTGAAAATTAAACAGTTTTATTTATAGACTTGAGTTCTGCATGAAATATTAAACTATAAAAGTACAAGGTAAACTTTATTTTTAATTTGTATATATGACATCCTAGACATCTTATCAAGCTTTAGAATGGGCTGGGCAATTCTGTGGTTTGGGGTCAAATGTACATCTATTTTCTCTCTGTCTTGAGAAGATAACTCATAAAAATTCATTTTCAACAGATGGTTGTAAATGAAGACAGAGCTACCTTATTTGGATTAATAGACATTCATGAAGAAAATGTTACTTTCTGATGAAACTAAGTCATCTCATAAATCCTATCAATAAACTGATCTGGAATTTCTTCAAAATGTATCAAAACATGAACAACAAGCAGTGGGAATGCAGCCTTCCACCATCTATTCCTACCCCTTGGCCCCCTCTCCATTTCCCACATTTGATCACTGATAGCTTTATAGTAGAGACAAAACGTTGTTCTAAAAGACTTAAGTATAGGTCTGTCTTACTGAGGTTGGAAAAACTGAATCATATTATAAACATTTTCAGGTACCTAATAAACACCACCAAATGTAAGTTTTAAATCTTTGGTAATGGACTCTTTTTGGAAAAGCTCTTCTCATACTAGGGTTTTAGGAGTAAAAGAACTGTTGTTTTCCTTATTCTTTCTAATGGTGTTTAAGCCTCTCCTCTTGCCCCCCCCAGATTTGATAAAAGAAGGGCCACCTGACTTGCATGAGAACCTCTTGTTTCTCGCTCTGGTTCTGTCTCTTACCAGATCTGACTCCAGGCAAGAGAATTTATGTCTGGGATCCCTAGTTTCACTGCTTTCAGATGGGGGCCCCAAGTGGTCACTGCCATTACAGTCTTGATGTTCTAGATTACTTATGGGATTGTAGTCAGGGAGGTGGGGCAAGATGCCTTGCTGTCATCAGTAATATGGCTTTCTTTCTAGCTTTGGTCTGTATTTAGGGAGAAGAGGTGAAACTATTACACACACTGAATTTTGCTAGACTCAGTCGGAATCTTAGAAGAAATCACATTTTATTCTACTTAACAAGATGCTTTCATGGAGTATAAGAGAAGACAGTCTATTAAATCACTCATGAACACAAGTGACTTTGAGATTGAAATGACTCCACAGAAGTTTTTGTTTGTTTTTTGGTTGTTATTTTTTAATAAAAGAACTACCATAACAGACCAGTCCTTGTCAACCTTCACCTCATCTATTCTTCCCCGCTCTGTAGTCACTGATGGCAAAGAGAAGTAGATAAATACGAAATTGCTGTAATTGGCACAAATTATTTAGTTGCCACAATTCAATAGAGGTTTCTAAAGTTGTATTTGTCATTGTTACAGGTATGCATATTACATTGCTGAGGATTTTTAAAACATTCTTTATAAGAGCGTGATCCTATTTCTTATTGAATTCATTAAAGGATGTTAATAAGAATTTAGTAATCCATTTCAGCATCTTTTGACAACCAAAAACAAATCTGAAATACTGGAATGACAATCAAAATCAAAATTTGTTTTAATTTTTATGAAAAATAGCACCTTTCATAATGCTGAGAACCCTCTTGGCTGGAGCTTCCATATGATCTTATTCTGAATAAAGTCTTATAGTTCAGTTTTGTCACTAAATTTACAGGTGAGAAGGGGGATGTGACTAATTTAAGTCTGAATGTTTTAAAAATAGAGAAATTTACCCAGTGTGAGAGTGATTTGGAGATCTAACAGGATGGGGAAATGTGATTTTAAAGCAACATCACTAGATATGGGAATAGTTTCCTACCCAGATTGCCAACCTGAATAATTCAACTTGATTTGGATGTAGTTTAGGTACACTTTCTCACAATTCATATGAGTAGCAGAGGAAAAAGGAAACAATTTTAGTAGGCTTTCCTAAGAACTTCTTTATCATAATAGGTCACACTAATACTATATACTTTTCTCTGAAATTTGACCTGCCTTTCCTTCTTTTCCTCCTGACTGTGAGGGTCTTTTGCTAAAATAGTTGGAAAGTTCTAATCAAACATAAATGCCTCTGTGTTTTCGGTCTCTGGGAGTTGACTGTTACATTGTGAGGCATCTAATCCTTAATGATCTTGGCTGTAATTTACAGAGAATATTTTTCTAATATCTGTTTAAAGGATTATATTGAGCAATGGGAATATGAATTTGCTACCTATCCACCCCCAAACCAAGTGCCTACCTGGCTAATAGTAATTATTAAGAAGTGACACATTTCCCCCATTTCCTGAAGTGTCCCTCCATCTAGAGGAAGGCTAGGAATGTTAATTCCTAGCCTCTTGTTGCTAACCCATTCCCCAGGCAACTGAATGCTATCTGATGGATGGCAATAAATATTAAAAAATAAATTTGCCATGCTCAGGTCTATTTTTTTCTTTATGCCCCCCTGGGAGCCAGCTCCTATGGGAAATATTTGCTCTACCACTCACCATGAAGTTTCTACCCTTCATTGGCTGAGTGTGGAGGGAGAGCCGTGTCTGCCAGGCAGTGCCTGGGACTGGGTAGATTAGTCTAATTCTGAATTCTGAATTCAATATTAGAAAACACCTTCTTCCACTGATCTAACCCACATTCATCTATTCAGCTTCATTAGTGATAACATTTTTTGTTCTGGATCTCTTCTATTTTTTAATTCCATATGCAAATGGGAAAGAATATCTTAATTAGCCCCTATCAAATACCAAGGATATGTACACTTTCTGACTACTACTATTCTGTCCCCAGGCTAATATTTTGTTAGAGAATAAATAAGCACAAACATTCAGAGAATGAAAGAAGGTATTGAACTAGGCTTTATCTTTATGTTCTTAATTATAAAACTACATTTTGATACCCTCATTTGAGATTTTTAACTTCCCTTCTTAAAAACAAACATCCACTACCTGTTCAATAAAGTTGTAAGCAGAATGAGAATTTGTAAATGTGCTATTCACTGTTAGGTGTTTGTGGCTGTGGTTTAGCTTTAAGCTATTTTAGAAAGCACGAGGGGAATATAGATACAGAGAACAACTGGTCAAATCTAGCTCTTAGCTTGTTCTCTCATGTATGTTCCAATCAGATAAGCTGCAGTTAGAAAGAAGAGACAGGAGATAGTTCACTAAAATATAGGTTTCCAGATCAAAAATCCATTTAAGGATTGCCAGAGTGGAAAGGAAGAGAGATGTTTGAGAATCATGTTGGTGTGTATATCCTCACTTTGATTCAGTACAATTATGGATTTCTAAAAAATGTTCATTAATGTATTTATGTATTTTAAGAAACTATTTGTTGAGGACTTTAGTGTGCCTTTCTGTTCTGGCAAGAATCATGGATGTTTGGTTCATGTGATAGTGATTTTAACTCCCCACCTTTTCCTAAGAGGGTACTGGATAGAGATTGAGTATCTTCTGTGCATCTGGGCAGGAAGACAAATCCTAATACTCTGTACTTTGGAGGTGCTGACTTTGATGTTTCACGGATTCCACATTGCAAGCGTCAATAGTATTGCAAAACCTTCACAAAAGGGTCTAAATGTTTTCTGTTTTTTTTTTTTTTGTTTTTCCTGTAAGCAGTGAGTTGTTAAAATTTTACGACTCAAATGCATCAAGTAATATCATTCCTTAATCTTGTACTGAAGGGTTCTGACAATTTTTAGGGAAGCAGATGTGAAATATTGATGTTTTCATAAGCAAAACTGAGCCCTGTGAACTCAGAGTACCCACAATACTCTGTGGACACTGATGGGGAGTTTTGGGGATAGACTCTGTCTTGTACTGTCTATAGGTTGGCTAATGTTTAGCATTGCCCCTTGGTACTCACCCTTCTAACAGATACATACATTGATCAAAGCCAAATGTTGTAATCATATCCAGCCTCATATACCATTCAAAGCAATATGTCCCCCTCACCCCCAGATATTGAAAAGATCTACATCATTGTTAGACATCACATTTTATGTTAGGAAGAAACTGAGAAATAGACAATGTGACTTGTCTAAATTTGTTAGTAGCCAGTTCAGAATCAGAAACTTATAATTCTTATTGAATCTTGTGTACTTTTCATTATCATGTTAAATAGAAAAGGCATAGTTTTGAGAGGGTTTTGGTCCAGGATGAGAAGTTCTTTCCAAAATTTACATTTACTATCTTTTATATTTATCTCAAGTTGAGACAGCAGTGAGATAACCTGACCTAAATAGTGAAATAGTGTTTGTCTATTGACAAAAATTGAAATAGACTGGGCAGCCCAGGTGGCTCAGCGGTTTAGTGCCACCTTTGGCCCAGGGCGTGATCCTGGAGACCAGGGTTCAAGTCCCACGTCAGGCTCCCTGCATGGAGCCTGCTTCTCTGTGTCTGTGCCTCCCCCTCGGTGTCTCTATGAATAAATAGATAAAAATCTTTAAAAAAATTGAAATAGACTACTTTTATCTTGCCACTTTTCTTAACTTTGTGTCTATTTCTAACACCTAGCCCCATTGAGTCATTTTGTGGACATGGTTACAGTGCTTAAGCATGAAAAATATTGGGGTAGATACTCTGGATTATTATCCTGGTTCTGCCACTGATGAGCTGTGTGAGCAACAATCAAGAATAATTTGCTTAAGATCCTTAAGCCTGTGTTCTCCTCTAATAAATGAAGATATCAATTGCAACATTGTCAAGATGAAATGAGCCAACTCACAGAGCTATCTCAAGGGAGTACGATGGGACTAGATCAGATTTATGTCAAAAAAGATAGTGCTGGAATTCCAGGTTCATTGATTCCACATTATATGAGGCTGTTTAGATTCCTGACCCATATTTGCTAAATGCAGTAGTGACCTCAGTCATTATTTCAACTCAAAATGCTCTCATAACTTCATAATGGACCTGTTTGAGAACCATCAAACTGTATGTATAATTTTAGCACATAGCTTAAATACTTATATATATATATTAAAAGATTTTATTTATTTACTCATGACACACACACACACACACACACGGTGGGGGTGCGCAGAGATACAGGCAGAGGGAGAAGCAGGCTCCACTCTGGGAGCCCGATGTGGGACTCGATCCCAGGTCTCCAGGATCAGGCCCTGGGCTGAAGGCGGCGCTAAACCACTGAGCCACGGGGGCTACCCAAATACTTACTTATAAATATCATCTCCATCATCATCCCAGAATCTTCCATAAGAAACTGTTTGGAATCCTTGACATCTTCTCCAAGATGAGAATTGTACTATGGACTTGAGCAGGCTTCTCTTGTGCAATGAGCTGTTTCAAAGGGGTAGGATTGACATAGATCAGATCTGGGGACCCATTTAGGCCTGCTGTCCAAAAGTTTGCTTTGTTTAATGATTAGATCTGATTATCTATTTACCTGATTCAAGGTCCATCCATTGGCCAGAATGAATAACAAAGATTCTATGATTGCTGGAGAGAGCTTCTTGGGCAAGTCTGGGCCACATGCTTGTATTTATTATTATTATTATTATTATTATTATTATTATTATTATTTAATCTCATCACTGCCATTTGAGACAGCCCAGAGCTTTATCTCAGCCATTTAGTTTGAGCCTTTCTTACCAGGCTCTCCTCAGAACTACATTGCTTGTGTCTCCCTTACCCTGCATCAAATTGCCCACATGGGCTAATCCTGTGGGGATGCCCTGACAGTTACATTGCCCCAACCTGAGCTTTTAGAGACGATGCTTGTCGCACCTCACCCAAAATCCCAAGATTTGCCAAAATTGGATTATAGTTCCACATTTTCATTTGACCTTATGTTTTATGGGTCAGCTCCTCCATGGGGCTGTGATTTTATTGTGTGTGTGTGTGTTTGTTTGTTTGTTTGTTTTGTTTGTTTGTTTTTGTTTTTGTTTTTGCTCCCTGTGGAGGTTCTTTTCCTATCCTGCTGAGGAGCCAGCTCCATGGTTTTACTCCTCCTGGTCCTGGCTGTTGCACTGGGACCCTCTGCCCTGACTAGAGAAGTATTCAATTCTTCTACTCATCATCAGTCTGAGAAGAATGTAGAGTTTGGAGTAGAAACTATTGACTAAAATAATTATCCTCTCATCGTCAATCAATTTGAAGTCGACTTCAAAGAGATAGTAATAGCTTAGGATCTCAGTGTGCAGAAAAAGGTTGAATACATCTGATAACTGCCACCAGTGAGGGTTTGATCTTAAGACTGCTTTTGACAACTCAATATGGGAAAGAGATAACAATCAAAATGACAGACTAATGGGAACCTACAACCTATCTGGAGGTGTAAAGCTGTATTTCTTCTTAGTTTTTTTTTCTAAGATGTAGGTCAGACATGGGAAGCTATTTCTATACTCTCTTTTTGCTATAATTGGTTTGGCAATGAGTTTAAACTGGAATGGTAAAACCTGGTTTTACCAATACATTTCAGTAATGATCACTAGTAAACATTCTTCTCTCTTCTTCCTCCTTCTTATTGTTATGAAACAGTATAGCATAGTAGTTAAGACCTGGGCTTTCAAGTCGTACAGACCTGAGTTTGAAAATATTTTCAGCCAAGTACTAACCGTGTGACTTTGGGCTTACTACTTTTTTGAACTTTAGTTTCTTCATCTGTGAAATAGGAAGAATAGTACCTAACTCATGGGGTGGCTGTGACAGTTAAATGAGGTACCCCGTGTAAACTGCTAAGCAGAATACTTCACAGCGAGTGCTTGGGAATAAGAAAACTATTACTGTCAGCACTTGAACAGCTATTTGGAAATAGCAATCTTAAACCTCCATAAAAAATGAAATGGTGGTTCTTATGCTTTGGACTGTACCTCTGTTATCTCTCTATGCCCTTTACTTCTGTCTGTTACACATTCTAGAGGAATGTGAAAATTTTCCATAGGCAAGCTATCTTCTTTGACCTACTCCTTCTTTCCTGGGTAACGGTGAAATACAAGATCAAAACATCTGTTTATTATCCTGCAGTGCAATAAAACGATGCCACTCAGAAGAAATGTGCTGGTGAGGCACATCAGCATATATTGTCATCAAGTTAACTCCTGCTTTTATTAACTTAAGACCATTTAAGATTTCTCCTATTCTGACTATTTTGGCGATCATACTTGAAGTTTTCATCAAAGTGATATATAAGTGACATCTGATCATTATTAGTATCCCTTTTAATATGCAAAAGGGGGATTAAAAATCTATGTAGAATCAGCATTTTGTTCATGATGTGTTCTAAGACCATAAACTCTGAAAGGATAAGAATCATGCTTGTATCTGTCTTGTTTTCCACTGTGTCTTTACTACATAGCATCATGCTTAATTCATGGTAGGTACTAAAAAACTATCTGCTTTGTGTATAATAATATAAATCACTGGTCTATAATTATACATTTATAAAAGTAGTTGGTGAAGAATAGTAGTTGGTAAGACGACATTCAACCAAAGGTTTCTCTCATATTTAGCTAATAAGACTCCTTTTTATGTGAACCAATTATACTTAGGTTATTTCTCTGCCTTAAGGGAAAAGCATTCCTTCATGATCAATCTGTGTGACCCTTTTCCAAAGGGTTTTTTATTTTTAATGAAAAATTGACTAGTGGTATATTTTAGACTTGTTCATTAACATTTTAGCTGTGTTATCTGAAATGTTGATGTATGGTTAAATTAAGGTTGTGGTTTTAGGGGATAAACTAAAAAATACCAGGATATTACATTATACATAAAGGACAAGGAAACTTAAATTAGTAATAAACCAATTTAAATTGGGTTGTCTTGAAATCCTTAATGATGACTGTGCAAATGACTCAAGGTAAATATATTTTTAAAAAGCTTCAGCATCTATTAAACTTTGTCTAAAATTAATTTTTTGAGAGGTCTCATTGAAGTTTTCCATTAAAAAATCTAAAAGAGTAGTGAAATACTAAGATTTTATAACAAAGTAATGAGATTTTTTCCATTTTTAATGAACAGACTAGAACATAAAATTTGATATACATTTTCCTCAAAGTGGTCATTGATTCCAAGAATATATTCAGATTTAGATTTTGTGTTTTGAATAAACCTATGGCAATGAGAAAATAGTAGAAAACTATTATTTTATGATTATGTTTCACTTTCAAACTTGTTTACTTAATCACTTAGCTGCAAATGATATTTAGTTGATCATAAAAATCAAATCCAACTTTAAAGAATGAGAATTTTCTGTCATTAAAAGTACACCAAATAAGAGTGGCAGACTTTGATTATCTTCAAAAAATTCTAATATCTTGAGAGATGGTACCATCATTGGGAGAAAAAAATGTCTAGCTTCTTAAATGTCCACTACACTGAAGGTGAGAACACTTAGAGTTATATGTCTAGTTTTTTCTTTGGAGAACCAGCCTTATTATTTTAGAGATCTAGCAGAGTAGCACAGCTTAAGGCCTTAAATATAAGCCTCCTTTATTTAGGAAAGTCTTTGTCAATGGTACAACCTTGGGATAAATACATATATGGTAACAAGGGAGAAAGAGCCAACCACTCTGTGAAATCAATCTTGGACAACAAATGATTACTGGTAGATTAACCTCAGAACAACTGAATAATAATTATGGCTCATATATTGTTGAATCAAGATTGGACTTTCTCTGTCAGTTTTAGAGTGCATATGTTGGAGTAGCATCATGAAATGGAATGGCCACCTAACTTCATTGTAAACATGAAATAGAAAATGTTATACAGTGATTTCCATTTAAGATTTACCCATTGAAAATCTGGGAATGGAGATTTTATTTAGTTTAATACATATACCATTTTATAGGTTACTTTGGTGTAGTTGAGACATCAAAGTATACTATAATTTTTTTCCAAGAAGTGTATTACCTCTGGGTGAGATAATCTACATACTCATATACTGATGTCTTTCAAATCCAAAGATAACCAAATCTGGATTTGTCTGAATTTCCTATAGGCTCCTCAGATCTACCCTGCCATTATCTAATCTTGTGATGGGCTCCTCCCCCTTTCCCCACTAATTTGATTGTCTTCTGTAATCCTTATGCCTGTTCATGCTGTGGCCAGCCAAGTTCCGAGAGGGAGAAATCATAGTATCTTTCTTAAACCCATCCTCTTCCCTGCTCAGACCTATCCAATTTGTCACCAACTCTTAAAGTTTCCTTCAACATGCCATTTGCTTTTTATCCCCACTGCCCTAGTCTTAGTTACCTCTGACTTGGACTGTAGCCACAGCAAACTTTTTGCTTCCTTGATTCCAATCAGTTCTTCACATTGATGACAATTCTTTTTTTCTGAGATGTCACTTCTGCAGCAAAAAGACAAACAACATCTCTGGCTTCTTTCATTATAGAAGAAAAGTCATTCTCTATTTGGTGAGCAGAGACGATTATACTCCAACTTAATACTTCTTTGTGCACAACACTCTAAATTTCAACCACACTAATTTGTTACCATTCCTCTAGTACGCTATGCCAGGTCATAGGTCTTCTTCTTTGTACAGGCTTCCCAGAGCCTCCATCACCTCTGCTGGGCCCTGACTACCTGCTTCCCTTCTAACACAGACTCCAAGGGTGAACTTGTCCCAGTTTCACCCAAGTAGTTGATTGTTCCTTGTTCTGTGCTCTTATGGTCCTTACTCCCTTATGATACAGTTATCTGTTTAACTACAATTTGTCTGCCCATTTTAATCTCTTTTTACTAAACTGTTGAGTTCATAGAGGACTGCCATATATCTTGTTGATCTGCATAATTATAGGGTCAAGAACAGCCCATAGCACAAAGAATAGGCCCAATAAATGATCCTTGTTTTTTCCTCAACAGACATTTATATAGGGCTCAGTATGAGCCAGGTACTATTCTAGATTATTTATATAGACTCATGAGAATTTCACTATAGCACTTATCCAATAGGTAAAATTGTGACCCTCATGTTATAGGTGAAGGCATTGAAGCACTGAGAAGTTAAATAACTTGCTCAAGGTGCAAGGCTGTTACATATCTGAGCACAGTATGGAATCCATGCATCAGACACGAGTTCTTAACTATACTATCTTTCAGTGTAGCCTAAAACCAGAACCCCAAATTAATTCATTTTGTGAAATCCTTGCTTTTAGAGAAAAAGGAAAATAACAAAGAAATCTTCGTAATGAATGCATTATACATTAAAAATGAGGATAATGTATTTTCAGTTTCTTCGAGGAAGTAAGCTTAAGTTGCCTACTGTGGTAGATGTCTTAACAATGGTTTATTTTTTGGATTTCCTCCCCCATCTCATTTTTTCTTTATTTTGAAATATCACCCTTTTATTCCTTATATATTTCCTATATATCAAAACTGTTTTCCTTGGAATATACTTTTCAGAGTCTACTCCTGAAGACAATGATGTTTTTTACCTTGGTTGCAAAATACTGTACATAAAAAAAAGCTTCAATCTGTTAACATATTAAGAATAAAGTGTTGCAGCACATTGGGAAATATCTTTTACAATCCTTGATTATAAATTCATCTCGGTGCCCTGCTCTGGGCCTCTGGCACTCTGCCCAAGTTTACTGTTTTAATTCTACTTTAACCAATAAGACAAAACAACAACTTTAATACAAATAAGTACCTACCCAGACCTACTCTTCATGTAATAGATTCTTTCCAGTAAAAAGGAACATGAATCTTTCTCTCAGACACCAAATGAATGAGCAATGAGAAAATGGCCTTTTATTATATACCAAGGGTTGAAGTGACTACCACTAGAAAACAATTTTGGGGGGTCTCTTGAACTCCTCTCTGCATGCATCATAAGGCCTTGGGTGAGATTTGTCTTCAGGCAAAACTTTTCCTTTTTGGGATACTTCGGCCTCTGAGGACAAAGTAACAGGAACACAACAGTTGTTTTTAATATTGTAAAAATCCTGGGATCCCTGGGTGGCACAGCGGTTTAGCTCCTGCCTTTGGCCCAGGGCGCGATCCTGGAGACCCGGGATCGAATCCCACATCGGGCTCCCGTTGCATGGAGCCTGCTTCTCCCTCTGCCTGTGTCTCTGCCTCTCTCTTTCTCTCTCTCTGTGTGACTATCATAAATAAATAAAAATTAAAAAAAAGAAAGTTAACATCTTAAAAACTTGGAGTTAGGGATGGAGGAGGAGTAGGAGTGAATGGGTCCTTGGTGAAAAGTTTGTATCACTAAATACACAGCACAGGGCACACAGAAAGCCACCTGTTCATGTGAGTGAAGCCAAAAGTAATATGCCAAGGAAAAATAATTCAAACTCTAGTTATTGTGTGATATGCTCCAAAATGCCAGTTGTGATCAGGAAAAGGAATCTTGGAGTCACCTAAAACATAGGGATTCAGTCCTACAGACTTAAGCTGAATGCTTGTTAGATTAGGTGCTGCTTTAGCTAGGCCAGAAAACTACTGGGCCCCTGCAGGAATAAAGAAGCATGAGGGCATGTTGGATACAAGTTGTTTACAACCTTGCAAACCTGAAGGACACTGGATCTACTTGACACTTGTAGTTTTACTGCCATGCACTGTAACCTGATAGTATGCAATTAATTTAAAAATGTTTTTTTCTTTTTTTCTGATTTCAAAAGCAATTCCTCTGTTAGAAAGATTAAAACAAAAACCAAACTCTTATAAAGAAGAAACTAGGGGGATCCCTGGATGACTCAGTGGTTTAGTGCCTGCCTTCGGCCCAGGGCGTGATCCTGGAGTCCAGGATGCAGTCCCACATCAGGCTCCCTGCATGGAGCCTGTTTCTCTCTCTGCCTATGTCTTTGCCTCTCTCTCCTTGTGTCTCTCATGAATAAATTAAATAAAATCTTTTTTTTTTAAAAAAAAAGAAGAAACTAGTGCTTCCATCAGTGTGTCTTAGAAAAAAAGTCATTTATAATGTTACCACTGTTTCATTTCAGTTGATCTCAGTCCATTGTTCTCCCCATAATATATATTTTTATTAAAAAAATACTTAATTCAATTAACCAACAATCTATTATTTTTGTTTTTATGTATTTGTAATCATGGTGTACATGTAGCTTTGTACTTTAATTTTTATTTCACATTAAATGCATTTTTCCACATTATGGCATAGTCTTCATGCCTGCAAGGTGTTTCACGCAGTAGATAATTTTTTTCTATTGTTAGATGTTTATTGTTTCTGTTTGTTAATGTTGTAATGAAGAGTTTTATGATTTATTTGAATATTTTAGATCATTTCCTTAAGTTATAGTTCCTCCAGAATATGGAGTATAGGCTATATTTATTGTTCACTGTTGCATTCTGAGTGCCAATCTCAATGTCTAGCATTGGTATGTACTTCATAAATTTTTGTTAGATAAATGGTGAATGAAGAGAAAATACTGGATTAAATGGCATGAAGAAATTTTTATTGTCACTCTTTGAACTGGATAGATACTTTTGCAAGTGTTACTTCATTTAATTCGAAGAAAGACTCAGTGATGTAGCTGAAGAATCAGAGGTTGAGGGACTGAGTTACAGTCCATATGGGTAGTGTGGAGCAAGTATTCAGACTTTGGTCCTTTAATGTTAACCTCAGTGTCTCTTCATTTTGCGACACTGTCCCTCTTCTAAATGTTTTCATTAAGAAAATCAAGAACACTAAGCCTGGAGGCTTCACCTGTTGCTTGTCAACAGTTAGTAGGAAGGTCTAGCTGGTTGGCTTGAGTAGAGTTTGCCAAAATGTGGTCGGTGTACCACTCCCATAGAACATACCTGCAGGGCTTATTAAACTGGCAGATCTTTATACCTTTCCCAACACCTAAAGAATCAGAATTTCCAAGGGATAGGGAGGTTCCTGTGCAGTTGGAATCTGCATCTTTATCAAGCAGCCTGTTGTGTGTCATGGTCCCCCAAATGGTTGAAATCTTAACTCCTGGTACCTGTGAATGTGACCTTACTTGAAAATAAGACTTCTGCAGATGTAATCCAGTGAAGGTAGATGAGGTCTTATTAGTTTAGGGTAGAACTTAATCCAATCATAGGCATCCTCGTATGATAAGGGAACTTTGGATACAGGGGAGACACAGGGGAAAATGCTATGTTGAGACACAGAAGACAGAGGGACAAGCACCTCTGAACACAGAGGTAGAGATTGGAGTGATGCATCTATAAGCCAAAGAATTAAAGCCAAGCATTACTGGCAACCTCCAGAAGCTAGGAAGAGGCAAGGGAAGATTTTCCTCTAGAAAAGAGAGAACATGGCCCTTTCAACACCTTGATTGCAAACTTCTAACCTGCAGGACTGTAAAAGAATACATTTCTGCTTGAAGCAGCCTGGTTTGTGTTATTTTATTGGCAGCAGCCCCAGGAATCTAATACACATCCCTAGAAACATTTTGTGCCTGCTTAAGTTTGAGAGCCACTAGTTAGACTTGGTTTCAAGTCTTAAATTGATTATTAGTGAAAAATAGCATTTTAAAAACTGAAGTGATCAAATGAAGGGCAAGACTGTGTTACCATCAATGAAAGTCAGGGTTAATAAACATGGTACATTTGGATTAATGAACAAAATTCTATTTTGGCATATCTGGAATTGTGGCTACATTTTGAAAAAAAGATAGAGCAAATCTCAGTGTGTATGTTTCACACCAAAAAAGAAGCATTAATATTTGAGATATTTAGATCTAAAGCTTTATGGCTTTAATATTGCTCACCAATATTGGGGCACCTAGGTGGCACATTGGTTAAGCATCTGACTCTGATTTCAGTTCAGGTCATGATCTCAAGGTCCTGAGATTGAGCTCCCTATCAGGCTCTGCTCTCAGTGTGGAATCTGCTTGAGATTCTTTCCCTCATTCTCTGCCCCTCCCCCTGCTCACATTCTCTCTCTCGACTCTCTCAAATAAATTTAAATAAATAAATAAATAAATAAATAAATAAATAAATAAATAAATAAAAAATCTTCAAAAAAATTACTAGTCTTTTAAGGGCCCAAATACAGAGCTTCTATTTTTTTAAGTTTTTTTTTTTTTAATTTATTCATGAATGAGAGACACAGAGAGACAGAGACAGGCAGAGAGACACAGGCAGAGGGAGAAGCAGGCTCCATGCTGGGAGCCGGATGTGGGACTCGATCCCGGGTCTCCAGGATCACACCCGAGGCTGAAGACGGCGCTAAACCACTGAGCCCCCAGGGCTGCCCCAGAGCTATTTTAATAAATTATTGATAGATCGATAAATGATAGATGATAGATAGATAGATAGATAGATAGATAGAGGCAGTTTTCAAGTTTTAATTTAAATTCCAGTTAGTAAACATAGTGTAATATTGGTTTCAGGTGTAGAATTAATGATTCATCAGTTACATAGAATGTCCATCACCCATTTAGCCAACCCCCTGCCCACTTCCCCTCCATCAACCCTGTTTGTTCTCTATACTTAAGAGTCTTTTATGATTTGCCTCCCTGTCTTTTTTCCCCCCTCCCCTGTGTTTATCTGTTATAAATTAAACTTACCTAAGAATAGCTCTTCAGTAACTTTTCCATAAAAACAATTTTAAGGTGTGTTAGGTGGTATCTAAAATGATTTCCGATGACTCCCAACTTCTGGCACTCAGATTTTGTATGATGCTCTCCCTTTGATGTGGTCTACACCTGCTGACTTGCTTTTAGCAAATAGTATATGGTAAATGTGGCGACATACTACTTTAGGGATTAGGTTTTAAAATACTGTGTCTCGGAACACCTGGGTGGCTCAGTGATTGAACATCTGCCTTTGGCTTAGGTCGTGATCCTGGGGTCCTGGGATCGAGTCCTGCATCAGGCTCCCTGTAGGGAGCCCGCTTCTCCCTCTATGTCTCTGCCTCTGTCTCTGTGTCTCTCATGAATAAAATCTTAAAAAAAGAAAAAAGACCTTTATACTCTCTGGCTCTTCTTGCTTGGTGTTTTGATGGAATAAATTGCTATGTTGTAAGTATAGGCCATAAATATATATGGCTTCCTTCTTTCTATAGATCTCAAGTATAAATGCTTATGATGTTCCCTTAAGGGGAGACCTGCTGCAAAGAAATGAGGGCAGCCAACAGCCAGCAAGGAACTGAGGCCATCAGTCCAACAGCTTGCAAAATATTGAATCCTGTCAGCAGCCACATGAATGAATTTGGAAGAGTGTCCTTTTATGTTTGACCTTTGAGATGGCCATAGTGTAGCTAAAACCTTCACTGTAGTCCTGTGAGATCCTAAGCCAGAGGATCCAGTTAAGCTTTCATGGATATCTGACCCAAAGAAACTGAGATAAATGTTTTATCCCACTAAATCTTGGTATAATTTCCTTTTTTAAAAAACAATTTTTATTTAAGAGAGCACTCACAAGGAGGGGGAGGGGCAGAGGAAGAAGCAGGCTCCCCAGTGAGCAGGAAGCCCTGTATGAAGCTGGATCTCAGGACCCTTGGATCATGACCTGGGCCAAACAGACACTTAACCAACTGAGCCAACCCTGGTACCCCAAGTTTGGAGATAATTTCTTATGCTGCTATGCAGCAATAGATAGTAAATACAAAAGCTTTAAAATATCTGAGCTTTTTTTTTTCTCCACATTTGGAAATTTATGGAGATTCCATGTCCATCTCTACTATTAGCTTCCTTGGTTTTAAATATGAATGATTTTATGGATCTCTGCCTAGTAATTAGGGAAAACAAATATAGTGAATTTTGCCCCTTGCCTACTTTTGAACTCAGTGTTTTTTATGGTGTCTCACTTGGGGGTCATTTTGTCCAATTCCTGCACCTCTCAGATGATGGAGGCAATATTAGCTTGACCAAGTAAAGTTGCCAGACTTAACAAATAAAATTACGGGATTGGTTAAATTTGAATTTCAGATAATCAGTGAATCATTCTGTTTTTCAGAGATCATATGGTTATTTTAGTTTTTTAATTTTAATTCTGGTATACTTAAAATACAGTGTTATATTGGTTTCAGGTGTACAATATAGCAATTCAACAATGATATACATTATTTAGTACTCATTATGATATGTGTACACTTTTTTTTGGATACATGTACTCTTAATCCCCGTCACCTATTTCACCCATTTCCCTACCCACCCCTTTGCAAACCATCAGTTCTCTATAGTTAAGAGTCTATTTCCTGGTTTCCCTCTTTGTTTTTCCTTTGCTCCTTTATCCCTTAAGTTCTACATATGGGTGAAATCATATGTTATTTGTCTTTCTCTGTCTTATTTTGTTGAGTATTATATTCTCTAGGTTCATTTATGTTGTTACAAATGACAACATTTCATTCTTTTTATGGCTGAATAATATCCCTGTGTGTGTGTGTGTGTGTGTGTGTGTAAACATATACACCACATCTTCTTTACCCATTTATCTATTCATGGACACTTGGGCTGCTTCTATAATTTGGCTATTTTAAATACTGCAGTAAACACGGGGGTGCCTGTATCCCTTTGAATTAGGGTTTTTGTATTTTGGGAGTAAATACCTAGTAGTGTAATTAATGGATTGTAGAGTAGTTCTATTTTTAACTTTTTGAGGAACCTCTACACTGCTTTCTACAGCAGCTGCTCCAGTTTGCATTCCCACCAACAGTGCAAGAGAGTTCCCCTTTCTCCACATCCTCACCAAGTGTTTTTGATTTTACCCATTCCAACAGGTATGAAGTGATATCTCTTGTGGTTTTGATTTGCATTTCCTTGATGATGAGTGATGCTGAGCATCTTTTCATGCATGTATGAACAAGTGTGTATGTATTCTTTGGAGAAATGTCTCCATTTATTCAAATGATCATATGGTTTTTATCCTTTCTTTTATTTATTTGATGTATCATACTGATTTTGCAAATATTGAACCACTCTTTCATAATGTGAACATATCTCACTTGATCATGGTGAATAATTTTTAAAATATATTATTGGATTCAGCTTGCTAATATTTTGTTGAGGATTTTTACACATATGTTCATCAGAGATGCTATCCTGAAATTCCCCACCTCTCTCTTTTGTGGCGTATTTACTTGTTATTGTTGTTCTTTGTTTTAATCAGGGTAATGCTGACCTCATAGAATGATTTTGGAATTCTCCTTCCTCTTCTAGTTTTTGGAATTGTTTGAGAAGAATATGTATCAACTCTTCTTTAAACGGTAGAATTCACCTGTGAAACCATCCGGCTCTAGACTTTCTTTGGGAGCTTTTTGATTTCTGATTCAGTTTTATTGCTGATAATTGGTTTGTTCCAATTCTCTGCTTCTTCAGTTTGGGGAGGTTATATGTTTCTAGGAATGTATCCATTTTTTTCAGGATTGTCCAATTTGTTGGCATTTAATTTTTCATAGTATTCTTTTACAATTTAAATTTCTGTAGTGTCACTTGTTTTTCGTCTTCCATTTGTGATTTTGTTTATTCAAGTCCTCTCTCTCTTTTTGATGAGTCTGTCTAGAGTTTTATCAATTTTGTCGATATTTTCAAAAAAACCAGCTCCTGGTTTTATTGTTTTGTTACTTTTTTTAGTTTCTATTTTGCTTACTTTTGCTCTAATCTTTGTTACTTCCTTTCTTTTGCTGGTTTGGGGTTTTGTTTGTTCCTTTTCTTGCTTCTTTAGGTGTGATGTTAGATTGTTTGAGATTTTTCTTGCTTCTTGAGGTAGGCCTGTATTGCTATAAACTTTCCCCTTAAAACTGTTTTTGCTGCATCCCAAAGATTTTGGACTGTTGTGTTTTCATTTTCATTTGTTTCCATGTGATTTTTGATTTCTTGGTTGACCCATCATAGTTTAATAGCATGTCACTTAACCTCCATGTATCTACGGTCTTTCCAGATTTTTTCTTATGGTCGATTACTGGTTTCGTAGTGTTGTGGTCAGAAAAGATGCCCTAATATGAAAAGAATGTATATTCTGCTCCTTTATGATGGAATATTTTCAATATATCTATTGGATCCACCTGGTCCAGTATGTCACTCAAAGTTACTACTAACTCGATTTTAGTTTGGATTATTTGTCCATTGGTATAAGTGTGATGTTAAAGTCCCCTACTATTATTTGTATTTCTACGGATTAGTTCTTTTATGTTTGTTATTAGCTGCTTTATGTATTTAGATGCTCCAGTGTTGGGTGCCTACATATGTATAATTGTTATATCTTCTTGTTGGATTGTCTCTTTTATCATTATAAAGTGTCCTTCTTTGTCTCTTGTTAGAGCCTTTGTTTTACAGTCTATTTATATGTAAGTAATGCTACCCTGGCTTTATTTTGACATCCTTTTGAATGATAAATATTTCTCCATCCTTTCACTTTCAGTTTGCAGGTGTCTTTTGGACTGAAATGAGTCTTTTGTAAGTAGCATAGAGATGGGTCTTGCCCAGTGAATCATGTTTTAACCTAAGTATGCTCCATGTTGATATTTAGGACATACTCAAAATGTAATTTGTTCAATTAAAATTGACTTGGTGTCTTGTATTTTTTATGGCAACCCTCTGCCCAAGGTCATGTAAACAATCTGTAACAGTGTCTGTACTAGCAGCCAGATGTCTTGTTCCTGGGCCAATATTTTTCCTTTCATATGACCCTGCAACACTGATGAGGGTGGTACTTTAGAAACTCATCTTGTGGTTGAGCATGTTTGAAGTTTTAATGTAGTAGACATTACTGAACTGCTTTTGAAAAGAACTCATGGGTTATTAAAGGACAAAACTAATGTTCTCTGACACAATCAATGGGTCTCATTCTGCAAATGAAAGTCTAGGCTGATAGTATTAATGGAAGGCAGCTGTAGATCCTAATATGCCCAAGCGAACTGGACTGTATGATGTTAGTTTCTGACTTGGTTGCATTGATACAATGATTTAAGAATTTTAAAGAAGGGCATTTTGTCAGGAAAAAGCCAAATCAATTTCAAGGAGCTTTTATATTTATATATTTAACATATGCAGATATATAAACATTAAAATAATTATATAAAATATATTAATATACATAGTAGGCATTAAGAAGCCACTTATTAAATGGTACTAAGAGAAATTAAACCTGTGTCTGATTTCTCTGTAATTAGAATTAGTGCTTCTTTGCTTTTCTCCTTTAACTTTGAATACCTGTGTGGCTTTAATTGTTTAAGTACCTTTACATGATTAATTCACATAATCTACTCTTGTTGACAATGAGGTTTTTTTTTTAAAAGATTTATTTATTCATGATAAATAAGAGAGAGAGAGAGAGAGAGAGAGAGAGAGAGGCAGAGACACAGGCAGAGGGAGAAGCAGGCTCCATGGAGGGAGCTGGTCGCAGGACTTGATCCCAGGACTCAAGGATTGCACCCCGGGCCAAAGGCAGGCACCAAACCACTGAGCCACCCAGGGGTCCCTGACAAAGGGCTTGTAGTGCATGGTCTTTTGAGGAAAACCAGTACAATGAGAAAATAGAATGGTAAAGTGAAAAATAGGAAAGTCTGGTAATTAGGTGTTTGAATTAATGACACTCAGGTTTTGTGCCTTTGCTTATTTCAGTTTTTTTAATCCAACACATCTCAAAACATAGAAATGTTTTATATTTCATGGCTTAAATAAAACCAGTTGTTTTTTTCTTTATTTCACCAATGAACCTTTAAAAATTTTATCGTCTTTGGGGACAAATAGCAAGTAAAATATGAGCAGTAACTTAGAGCTCAACTAAATATTAGGAGCTTCTTTTTATGGGGAAGGATTATATTATACTTGTCTTATGATCCAATACTTGGCTAGGCAAACTATAGTGATTATATATATTTATGTGTTATGATTTTAAAGAAAACATATTAACAAATATTAAAGTAAAATAATTTCCTTATATTAATAATTATGAATGAATAATGCTCTACTTTTAATATTGTCACTTACATTAGTTCCTCAACTCTCTAGAACAATTCTGAAAACTGGCTTAAAGAGGAGACAATCTACCTAAGGTCACACGGATAGAATGTGATACAGTCTGGTTTCAGCCCATATTTTCTGACTCCTAAACCCAAGAATCTATCTACTGTGCTATACTGTCTTTAGATTTCTGATACTGTTCTGTTAAAGAATGTATTCACTTTGCAAAAATAGAAACTGTGCTGTAATGAAGCAAGGATTTATTTATCAGGTACTCTAGAGCCTTGTTTCCTGGAATTTAGCATTTGAACCTCTTGAAGCCTGAAAATTACTTATTTAGAAATACTAAAGGAGGAGGAATGGAAATTCACTTTTTTCCATTTAGAATTCTTGTGGCTGATCTCATTTCCATTCAGAGTGGTGTGTCTCCCTGAATATTTTATTAGAGTTCTGTTGCAGCTGAGTTAAAGTTGTGCCTGCCCTACTGCCCTAAACCAGTGATTGGATATGTCCCGTAATTTTTTGCCAACTGGCTAAGTGACTCAAAGCTTTCAGAATCGATGTGAGGAGTGCTAAGGTGGCCGAGAGAACACAGAACATCTCAGCAGCCAGGAAATGAACCAGAAATTAAAAGGATATGAAATCTAATCTCCAAAGAAAATAAAGTGTGTCAGTGTTTCATTTTGTTGGCATGGATAACAGAAAACTGGGTCTATTTTTTCTTTTGTCTTTAGTGATAGCCTAGTATATTATAAATCAATAATTTTATGATTTTATCCACCATTCTAAAATAACCTTTAGACTTTACAGTATAGGCCCTGAACCCTAGTAATTGATTTTCCCCTTCAGCATATGGAGCTGAGGAATTCTAGACACTTGAATATGAGATTTATTTGATTTAACTGCTTTATTGTGTAGCCTCTTGGATCCATATATTCCTGATGAGTGAAATTCTCGAATGAACTTGAAGTTATTGAAGAATACGACTCCAGTTTTCTTCCCTTAATTCATTATTTCTTACTGTCCTCCCCTATGTATTCCTTGGCCCCACCACACACAAACATCCGGAACAAGTAATAAGAATGATACTGAGATATCTAGTTCCAGAGGAATTTGGAGACTATAATCTTGGTATCCAAACTGCAGTCTTACCAGTCTTTCTGATTTGTCTTTTTACTTGTCCTTTTAATTTTCTTATTACTTTTAATTCCTGGATTCACAATACAGCTCTGAAGTATGTTTTATGGACTATCTTTGGGTCTTTATTCCATTCTGAGCTTGCTGTTTTGGAGCTTTGACACCTTCTTGATATATATTCTTTATTTTATTTCATGGCTCTTTTTCCTAAGCCTTTGGTAGTTTTTTTTTAAGATTTTATTTATTTATTCATGAGAGACACACACAGAGAGAGAAGCAGAGACAGAGGCAGAGGGAGAAGCAGGCTCCATGCTGGGAGTCCGACGTGGACTGGATTCCAGGTCTCCAGGATCAGGCCCTGGGCTGAAAATGGTGCTAAACCCCTGAGCCACCTGGGCTGCCTGCCTTTGGTAGTTTTGTATACTTTTTAATGTAACCTGTTTCTATCTGATAAAAGGATGAAGAGGGAAGTCAGTTTCTTTGACCATTGTAACAGATATCTGCTGATTATTTACTGTGGCAAGTGCTATACTCTATCTAATACTCGTTTAATGACCACTACTACCATAAGAGTTAAGCATGCATATTATCATTTATGGGTGAAGGGAGCAGGTGTTATAGCCCTTAATAACTTACCCAAAGTCAACATACAGATGTGAGGTCCAGCCAGGCTTTGGATCCATATCTCTCTGACTCCAAAGCTCATGATCTTCACTAATGTTGTGCCTCTTCTGTCATATTATCTCTTATTAGGTACTGATGCCTATTCAGATTGGAACTATGCCTTCAAACCATTTCAAAGAATATGTTCTTGTTATAATGAGAAAATGGCACTCTATTTTTATGTGAAAGGCAGCTATCTATATCATTAGCTCTTCTGTGTATGTGAGAGTTTACGAAGAGAGTGTTGACAGGGATTTCTTAGATAAGAGTGTGCTTTAAACATGTATGTGAGAAAGCCACCAATACTACTTCTGATTCCCTCTGGATATTGGTCAACCTGCATGACCATATATCTTGGACCTTCAGCTCACCAGTGCAAGCTAAATTATCAAATGGAATTTCTATTTATATATGAAGGAAATGCAATCTGGTCTTGCTTAGTGCTTGATTTGCGGAAGAAAGATGACAAGAGGCTAATCAAGGTCTTTCTACTCATAATTTTCTAGTGCTCCTTCCAAAGGTTGTTTTTCTCTTGCAAAACGAAAGTCCCAAACCAAGGCAAACAAGATGATTTCTAGAAATAGTTTATTTCTTTTCACAGATTGAGGCCTAAAATGTTCATCTGGTATATAGCTACTACAGTCAGCAATGTGAGGTGAATTGGATGGAGGTATGTGTGGTGAACAACCATTTATTAAGAACCGTTTTGATGTTTGAATACCAACAAAAAATATAGGATACAGAAAAGTGTCTCAGTATTAGGTGTGTTAACACTGAATATGTGTTTCCAGAGTAAATAATAAAAGGAAGAAAGCAAAGGCTGAGTTTAAGAATGCTAGAGTCAGTGGATTTATCGAAAAGAGATTGAAAGAGACTTTTAAAATAGTCATTTACTTTATTCAGGCCTTCAGAGAAATGTGTCCTGCAATAATCAAAGTATCAGAACGTAAGGATAAATGTACAGAGTTTTTTTCCCAGTATCTCTAGAGGTAACATCTCTCATGCCCAATGTTCTTTGAGAGCTAAAATGGTGTAATAATTTGTCATATTTTCATTCTATGAAATATTATACAGCTATTTAAAAATAGCTCTATATTTCATGGGAGAGATATTTTTTGAAGCATTATTAAGTGTCAAAATGAATTTTAGTAATTAGTGATTTTATGTATATATGTATACACACAAATATATACATATATTTTATTTTATTTATTTATTTTTTTAATATTTTATTTATTTATTCATTCATAGAGATGCAGAGAGAGAGAGAGAGTAGCAGAGACACAGGCAGAGGGAGAAGCAGGCTCCATGCAGAGAGCCTGACGTGGGACTGGATCCAGAGTCTCCAGGATCACACCCTAGACTGCAGGCGGCGCTAAACCGCTGCGCCACCGGGGCTGCCCTACATATATTTTATATTGTATTTCATATACTTATATATTTTAATATATGTATGTAGGCACACATATATATGGTATCACCCACTTTATTAAAACAACGCAATAACATATGTGTGTGTATATATAAATATTTGTATAAGAAAGATGAACTTATTTCAGAAGAGTGGGAATGAAGAGGTGAGGGAATCTCTAACTTGCTCTGCACATAACCTTGCACTATTTCATTAGTTATGATAATACACATTATTTTTAATAAAAGGGAGTAAAAATGTTAAAGGAACACTACCACTTAAGGGATCACTAATTGAAATTTGAATGGATTTCTGTTGTATCTTATGTCTGAAGAGCTCTAATATTAAAAGGTCCTCCTATCTGATGGAGCAATGGATCCTTGGGTGAGAAACTGAGCCTCTTCAAGGCTCAGTGGTCTAATATGGGATCTCAGATGTGAGACAGATGCATTTAGAGATCTCATCTATTTCAGATATTCTATCTTGTTGTTTAAAGATAAAGAAATTTGTGTGAAAACAGTGATGATACCAAGGCACAGCCTGGGACTTTAGCCCGCTCTCTCCTCTCCATCCATCCACTACTTCGAAAGGGCTTGTAATCGAAATCAAAACAGAGGGCTTGTTATACAAACTCAGCTTCAAGATTGACACCTTCTTGATATATATTCTTTATTCTCCTGACCATTCTCCTACATCATAAAGCTGTCTCTAAAGCCTCTCCAAAGTAGAAGCTCTAGGTCTGCTCCTATTAGGACCTGGATGTGTAGAAGAAATCAATTTGTGATTAGGATCGAAGTAGGTCTAGTCTCTGTCCTCTGCAATCTGTTCTCACTTTCCTTCTCCTCTCACCTCCTTTTCTTTTACCCCCTGAGTACCTCCAGACACACAGGCTTCCTGGCTGTTTCTCAAACAGACCAGGCATACCTCCACCTCAGAGCCTTTGCGCTGGTGGTTACTTCCTCCAGTGAGCCTCCGTTAGGTTTTAATATATCAAGCATCCTGCACAAGGATCCCCAGAAAATTATGAGTGGAAGAACCTTGATTAGCCCCTTGTGTTTTTTTCTTCTGAACCAAACTCCTCAAGCTAGACCAGAAAGTATTTCCCTTCTATATAAGATTTATCATTTGATAATTTAGCTTTCATCTTGCTGAGAATGCAAGATCCAAATAACTGCCAAAAGGAATTGTAGCTAGTACTGGTGTTTTTTTGCATACATGCTTAAAACACATTCTTATATAACAAAAATGCACATGGTCACAAGCATAGAAGCTAGCATACATATACACAGGAAAAGTATGTGCACAATGACCAGATAACTTCTACTATCTCTTCCAGCACAGATATTTGCCAACATATAGTATAATACCCAGTGCTCATCACATCACATGCCCTCCTCAGTGCCTGTCACCCAGTTACCCCATCCCCCAGCCACCTCCCCTTCCAGGACCCTTTGTTTGTTTCTCAGAGTTAGAAGTCTCTCATAGTTTGTCTCCCCCTATAGATTTTCCCCACTCAGTTCCCTTCCTTTCCCTTATAATCCCTTTTGCTATTTCTTATATTCCATGTATGAGTGAAGCCATATGATTATTTTCCTTCAGATATTTTATCATTCCATTGTTAAAAATTAATACTAACACAGACTTTAAATACTATGTGAAAGCAGAATTAAAGCATAGCTTGAAGTGATTTAACTCCTCCATTTCCCATAATCCATTGGTTAACCCTCAAGTGATGCTAAATAACTGCACAATTTAAGTAAAAGTAAAAGCAGTGGTCTTATTGCCCATTGAAAGTTCAAAGCCTCCTGTCCTCACCCTTCAGAACACATTGTTGCCTCTGGAATGTCCCCCGCCTAGAATTCCCAATATGTACCTTCTGGGTAAGCTTTTGGGATTCACTCTTTTGAATAATTCCATCTGTGTATTTAGGTAATGTGATTTATTCATGTGGTTTAAAAAACCTTGCTTTTTAAAATGCCTATTAGAAAATGTACACTGTAAGTTTGATTATTTACATTTTAGCATATGATGATTATAAGAGTGATTGGTAAATAGTGGGAGCTCATGAACATTTGGAGAATGAGTAAACTGATGATTTTTTTATTGTTTTCTGTGAGACTGATGTTTTCATGCATAGAGAGAGACCTGGTCTTGGGTTATCTTTTCATGCAAGAAGACTCTAGAAGAGGAGCTGACAGTGGTAGTGGAAACTGGAAGGATTGCCATATGCCTAGAGATGAGTAGGAAAGAGCATTCGCTGATGATATGGATAATTCATTCTCATGTCAAGGGCAGCTGAGAGAGCTCCAGCTTTGTGTATATGGGTGAGTTTGTATGTGGGTGATCTCAGAAGAACCCACAAAAATACTCACCTTCAAACAATCAACAAACCTGGAGAAGACTAACACCAGTTCACAAGAATATCAGTCAAATGAGGTCTTTTTGAATTTCATGTCTTCTAGCTTTTCCAATTTATGCTGTGGGTGGAGAAATAGAAGCACAAAATGGAAAAAGAGAGAAACCATTAACTCTTCTCCCTCCTGTAGCCTTTACTCATGGGAAGGGTGAAAGTTTGGCTTTATTTTAAGTTGGACTTTTGACTTGTTATGGAATTAAGTGCGTTGTTGTTGTTGTTTGGCAATTTGAAGTGACTCTAGGACTTTTTATTACTTAAGGATACCCAAAAAAGTAATGGGGACTGTTCAAGTTTTCCTCTGGAAGCATTGGAAATACTCAAAAGAATAAATCTGAAAATTTGAAGAGACTGTGGGAAAAATGAAGTTGCTTATGATTTTACCACACGTAAATCATATTTATCACATGTCTACTTCACAGCTCAGCTCTGGTTAGCATATTGATTTTCATGTTAGCCTGAAAATATTTCTCTAACAAGTCAAGCACATTTTTAGTTGGTGCTGAAATTTTTGACAAACTTATTATCTTTTAAAATATTTATTTATTTTAAAGTGGGAGAGTGAGAGAGCTCTGATTGTGGGGCAGAGGGAGAGAGGGAGAAAGGATCTCCAGTAGACTCCACACTGAGTGCAGAGCCCAACCCTGGGCTTGATCTCAAGACTCTGAGATCTCGATCTGAGCTGAAACCCAGTTGGAAGTTCAGCAGCCTGCGCCCTCAAAAACTTTATTTATTATTTTGTTAAAGATTTTATTTATTTATTCATGAGAGACACAGAAAGAGAGAGACACAGGCAGAGGGAGAAGCAGGCTCCATGCAGGGAGTCCGATGCGGGAGTTGATCCCAGGACCCCAGATCATTCACTGAGCCAAAGGCAGACGCTTAACCACTGAGCCACCCAGGCATCCCACAATTTTTTAAAGGGAATTGTTATTTTTAAAGGGAATTGTTAAACTGGGTTAATTTTTCTCAGACTTTAAAAGGAGAGCCTATCAAGGAAGTCTTTCCTTTAGAATAGCCAAAGAATTGGAATAAGTCTAATTTGTGTTACTGGGAGAGTTCCACTGGTACTACCCTCAAAGCTCAGTTTGAAGCCTCTGAGTCACACAAAGAGTACCTCATGCTAATTGGATCTGTGGAAATTATCAGTTATAGGCACTAAGAAACTTTTTTTCCTTTTTTTTTTTTTAATGTACCTCTACTGAAGACAGATGGATTCTTCTTTATTTACTTTTAATTCTGGTATAGTTAACATATAGTGTTATATTAGGTTCAGATGTACAGTGATTCAACAATTCTATACATTGCCATGTATTCATTGTGACGAGTCTATTAATCCCCTTCACTTAGTTCACCCATTGCCTCCCCTCTGGTAACCATCAGTTTGTTCTCTATAGTTAAGAGTCGGTTTTTTGGTTTATCTATTTTCCTTTTTTTTTTTTTTGTTTTGTTTTGTTTTTAAAAGTTTACATATGAGTGAAATCATATGGTATTTGTGTTTCTCTAATTTATTTATCATTATACCTTCTAGATCCAACCATGTTGTTGCTAATGTCAAGATTTCATTCTTTTTTATGGTTCACAATGTTCCATTGTGTATATATATCACATTTTTATTCATTCATCTATTGATGGGCATTTGGCTTACTTCCATAATTTGTCTATTGTGAATAAAGCTGCAATAAACATAATGTGTATATCCTTTTAAGTTAGTGTTTTTGTATTCTTTGGGGAAATACCTAATTATGTAAACTTCTGTTTGTTGGAGTGTTTTGATTATAGATTCAATTTCATTGCTTGTAATTGGCCTGTTCAAATTTTTTATTTTCCTGTTTCAGTTTTGTAATGCTATTGTTTTTAGGAATTTATCCATTTTTTCCCTAGGTTGTCCAATTTGTTGGCATGCAATTCTTAATAATGTTCTCTTAAAATTGTTTGTATTTCTGTGGTGTTGGTTGTGATTTCTACTTTTTCATTTCTAATTTTGTTTATATGACTTCTCTCTAATGACTCCAGCTAAAGATTTATCGATTTTGTTGATTTTTCTCAAAGAATCAGCTCTTGGTTTTATTAACCTGTTTTATTTTTGTTGTTGTTCCTATCTTGTTTATTTCTGCTCTCATCTTTATTATTTCTTTTCTCCTATTGGTTTTGGATTTTGTTTGTTATTTTTCTAGCTCCCTTAGGTGTACGTTTAGATTGAGATTTTTCTTGCTTCTTGACATAGGCCTGGACTGCTATAAATTTTCCTCTAAGAACTATTTTTGCTGCATCCCAAAGATTTTGGACTGTTTGTGTTTTAATTCCCATTTGTTTCCAGTAATTTTTTATTTTTTATTTTTATTTTTTTGGTTGATCCATTATAGTTTAATAGCATGTCACTTAACCTTCATGTATCTGTGGTCTTTCCAATTTTTTTCTTGTGATTGATTACTAGTTTCATAGTGTTGTGGTCAGAAAAGATGCATGGTATGACTTCAATATTTTTGAATTTGTTGAGACTTGCTTTGTGCCTTAATATGTGATTTGTTCTGGAGATGTTCCATGTACACTTGAAAAGAATATATATTCTGCTGCTTTAGGATGGAATGTTTTCAATATATCTATTGGATCCATCTGATTCAGTGTGTCAACTAACTCATTGATTTTCGTTTGGATAATTTATCCTTTGATGTAAGTGTGGTGTTAAAGTCACCTACTATTATTGTATTGCTATTGATTAGTTCCTTTATGTTTGTTATTAGCTGCTTTATGTATTTGGATGCCACAATGTTGATGTTGGGTGCCTATATATTTATAGTTGTTATATCTTCTTGTTGGATTGTTCCTTTTATGATCACAAAGGACACGTTGTCTCTCATTACAGTCTTTAAAGTCCATTTTGTCTGATATAAGTACTGCTATTAGGGCTTTCTTTTTTTAAATAATAAATTTATTTTTTATTGGTGTTCAATTTACCAACATACAGAATAACACCCAGTGCTCATCCCGTCAAGTGCCCCCCTCGGTGCCTGTCACCCATTCACCCCCACCCCACGCCCTCCTCCCCTTCCACCACCCCTAGTTAGTTTCCCAGAGTTAGGAGTCTTTATGTTCTGTCTCCCTTTCTGATATTTCCCACACATTTCTTCTCCCTTCCCTTATATTCCCTTTCACTATTATTTATATTCCCCAAATGAATGAGAACATACACTGTTTGTCCGTCTCCGATTGACTTACTTCACTCAGCATAATACCCTCCAGTTCCATCCACGTTGAAGCAAATGGTGGGTATTTGTCGTTTCTAATGGCTGAGTAATATTCCATTGTATACACAGACCACATCTTCTTTAAGGGCTTTCTTTTGACATCCATCTGCATGCGAAATGGTTTTCTATCCTTCTACTTTCA
Organism: Vulpes vulpes; assembly: GCF_048418805.1. Classification (NCBI taxonomy): domain Eukaryota; kingdom Metazoa; phylum Chordata; class Mammalia; order Carnivora; family Canidae; genus Vulpes; species Vulpes vulpes. Next base: position 859,550 of record NC_132782.1, read on the forward strand.
ATCTATCTGTGTCTTTGGGTCTCTTGTAGACAGTGTAAAGGTGGGTCTTGCTTTTTTTTTTTTTTAACCTATTCCATCATTATATGTCTTGATGGGAGCATTTAGTTTGTTTACATTCAAAATAATTATTGATAGGTATGTACTTATTGTCATTTGGTTACTTGTTTTATGGTTATTTTTGTAGTTCTTCTCTATTCATTTCTTCTCTTGCCCCCTTCTTTCGCATTTTGCTGGCTCTCTTTGATGATATGCCTGGATTTTTTTCTCTTATTTTTTTTGCATATCTATACCCGTTTTTTTGTTTTGTTTTGTTTCTGCTTTTTAGAGAGAAAGAGTGTGCATGAATGGGGTAGAGGGAGAGAATATCTCAAGCAGGCTCCACACTCAGCACAAAGCCCACCACAAGGATTGATCTCACAACCCTGAGATCATGACTTGAGCTGAAATTAAGAGTTGGATGCTTAACCAACAAGCCACCCAAATGCCCCATGCCTGTTTTTGATATCATTACCATTTGGTTTGTATATAGCATCTTAAGCGTATGGCAGTCTAATTAAGTTGATGGTTGCTTAAGTTGGAACTCATTATTTACTCCCCTTCCCCCATATTTTAAGTATATGATGTCATACTTTATATCCTTTTATTTTGTGAAACCCCTATTTTATAGACATACTTAATTTTACTGCTTTTGTGCTTCCTACTTTCCTTACTTCTACTTGTGATCTTTCCTTTCTTTCTTTTTTTTTTTTTTGATCTTTCCTTTCAACTCGGGGTCCCCTTTAACATTTCTTATAAGACCAATTTCATGGTGATGAATTCTTTTGTCTTGAAACTCTTAATCTCATTTATTCTGAATGATAGCCTTGCTGGATAGAGTATTCTTGGTTGCAGATTTTATCCTTTCAGCATTTTGAATATACCATGCTATATCTTTCTGGCCTACAAAGTTTCTGCTGAAAAATCTGATAACCTTATGGGGTTTCCTTTGTGTCTAAGTATTTGCTTCTCTCTTGCTGCTTTTAAAATTCTCTTTATTACTACTTTTTTTCCATTTTAATTGCTATTTATCTTTTTTTTTTAACCTATAGTTTTTTTTTTTAAGATTTTATTTATTTATTCATGAGAGACAGAGAGAGAGAGAGGCAGAGACACAGGCAGAGGGAGAAGCAGACTCCATGCAGGGAGCTGGACATGGGACTGGATCCCGGGACTCCAGGATCATGCACTGGGCCAAAGGCAGGTGCTAAACCGCTGAGCCACCCAGGGATCCCAATTGCTATTTATCTTGATGTGGACCTTCTTGGGTTGATTTTGCTGGGGGATTTCTGTGTCTCCTGGATCTGGATTTCTTTTTTCCTTCCCCAGTTTCAGGAAGTTTTCAGCTACTATTTCTTCCAATACATTTTTTTGCTCCCTTTCCTCTCTTCTATTATAGGGGTCCCTATAATACAAATGTTCATTTACTGGATCGTCATTGAGTTTCTTTAGTCTATGTTCTTTTTTTTTTTTTTCTTTTATTTATTTATTTATTTATTTATTTATTTTTATTTTTATTTTTTTAATTAATTTTTATTGGTGTTCAATTTACCAACATACAGAAAAACACCCAGTGCTCATCCCGTCAAGTGTCCACCTCAGTGCCCGTCACCCATTCCCCTCCAACACCCGCCCTCCTCCCCCCTTCCACCACCCCTAGTTCGTTTCCCCGAGTTAGGAGTCTTTATGTTCTGTCTCCCTTCCTGATATTTCTCAACATTTCTTCTCCCTTCCTTTATATTCCCTTTCACTATTATTTATATTCCCCAAATGAATGAGAACATACACTGCTTGTCCTTCTATGTTCTTTTATTATTTTTCTCTCTCCTGTTCAGTTTGGTTGCTTTTCATTACTCTGGCCTTCAGGTCACTGATCTATTCTTTTTCCTCCAGTATACTATTTATCCATCTAGTGTAATTTCAGTTTTTGAATTCTTCTTCTCTGATTGGTTCTTCTTTATGTTTTCTATCTCTTTATTGAGAACTTCATTGATATCCTTCACTCTTGTCCATCAATGAATATTTTTGACTATTACTTTACATTCTGTATCAGGTATATTACTTATCTCTGTTTCATTTAAGTCTCTTGCTGTGATTTTGTCCTTTTCTTTCATGAGACATATTTTTCTTTTTTTTTTTTTTGAGACATATTTTTCTATCTCATTTTGTCTCTCTGTGTCTGCTTCTATGTGTTATGAAAGTCAACTATATATTTTGTTGTTTAAATAGTGATCTTAAGAAGAGGTCCTATAGGGACACCTGGAATGCACAGTTGGTTAACTATCTGACTTTTGGTTTTGGCACAGGTCGTAATCTCAGTGTAATGTGATGGCATCATGTGTTTGGTTCTATGCTTAGCACAAAGTCTCCTTGAAATTGTCTCTTCCTCAGCCCCTTCCACTTGTTCTCTCTCTCTCTTTCTCTCTCTCCCTCTCTCTCACACACAGACACACACACACAAATAAATAAATCTTAAAAAAAAAAAGAGGTCCTGTAATGACCTGCATTGTCCCCTGTTCACCAGAACCTGACACTTCAGCAGTATTTCCTATGTGACTTGTATGCACCCTACTATTGTGGCTGAGCCATTTTTGCATTTAATTTAGTCATCTACAATGACTCTCTTTGCTTATTGTGGGCAGGGTTTGGTCCCTTTGTTCTGAGCAAGCCAATTTGGGGCCATCTTGGACTTAAGTTGAGTCATACTAGGTATTTGCCAGAAATTTAGTAGCACCAAACTGTAGGGTGCTTTCCCTGTTTTGTTCTCTGAGAAGCTTTCATTGGCTGGCAGGGCCTGCAGTCAGACTTGATGTCTGCCCTCAGCCCATGCTAGGGTCACAGTGTAATGGTGTATATGGTTATCTTCCCCTCTCCCCAGCAAGAAGTCACTTTGGAAGGGTATGGCCCCTTTTGGGGCTGCTTTCATACTGCCAGGCTTGTGGCACTTCTATGGATGGGCTCTGGCCAAGGGCATATTTGAGGGAGTGTTTTTGCTTGAGAACAGGGGGCAAGGCACATGATGGCAGCAAGGTTGGAGCTTGTCTGCTGCAGAAGTGGACCCACAGCCACTTAGGAAAATTCTTGCCTAAAATGGGATGGAGAGGGTATTTCTGCAGAGGAACATGGGGATAGGGTGGGCCTGTTAGCAAATAAGGTAGAGAGTATTCACACTATCCATGTATATAGGCTTGTGGGGAGGAAAATGACACCTATCAGGTCTTTGGTTCTTAGAAGAGTCTCCCAAAGATTCCTACCCCTTTAACACATGCTCTGAGATTAGTATATAAATCTCCTTCCTGTATACCCCAGATGTTTTTCAAACTGATGCTTCTGTGCCATATCTCAGTGGAGCCGTTTGTTCTCTCTCTTTTAAGGGTGGAGACTTCACCCTCCTAATTTTCCTCAAACTGATCCTGCTGATGTTTAAAGTTCCAGGTGTTAAGCCTCACTGATTGTTAGGCCTCTCTGGTTTTTCAACATAAATGTTATAGGGATTCATCTTCCCCATGTGGATCCCTTGTGCCTGGGTTCCTGGTGTGGAGTCTGGTCCTTCTCAGGCTTGTGGCATCCCTTCTTCTTGTGAACAGTCCTGAAGGTCCATCTATCTCCTCACAACATCTCCACCCTTCCTACCCTTTTAGATGTGTCCTCTTCTCTACTTGTGGAGAGTCTGTTCTGTCAGTCTTTAGGACATTTTCTGTGTTATTTATACTGTTGTGGGTGTTATCTAGTTGTATCCATGAGATGAGGTAAGGTTTAGGATCCTCCTACTTATCTTCCCTGGAAGTCACTAAGGAACTATTGATAATGGGCTGTATTGTTTTTTCTTGAGCTACATCAAGTAATAGGCAAAATTGAGATTTTCCTAACAAAAATGAGAATTAAAGTCTCTTGAGGTAATTATTCTGTTTAAATTTAGGGAGCACACCTTTACATTTATCTATAAGAGAGATAAAATTTTATCCTTAACAGTTGTCATCAAGTCTGACAAAATGGCCTCTTGTGGGGATGGCTTCAGTCCTGGTCTATTGAGACCTGCAGCCTGTTTAGCTGAAAGATAAGGACTGTCTTGTGTTTCTTTTATTTTCTTCAGACAGCAGCCAAGCATGGTGCTTCTTATACAATAGATGTCAAAGAATGCTATTGACCAAATGTCTGGGTGTTTCAGTCATTTGGAATGCATCTTGCTGCCTATTGTTCATATTTGAAACACAAACAGCATTAATACTGATGTCCTGTGGCTTCTGAATTCCTTTCCCAGCTCTTTCCTCATTTTTACTAATTACTGTAATGGGCAGAACACCCTTCTATTTTGACAGTTAAGATGGAAGAAATTGAAAATTAAAAAAGACCATAAAGGACAGAATTTCAAAAAAGAATCCATTAAAGTCACTTAAAAGTTATCACAAATCCTCAGGATCCAATGTCCCTAACTTAAAATTCCCTATTTTGTTAAAGGTTAAATGTAGTGGCTCCTTTTCCCAATCTGAAGATCACAAAAACCATTTTGCTTTGGATAATTCCTTTACCTTTGTGTTGTAAGTGTATTTAAAATTTTATATAGGCATGAATAAGGATAGGTAATCTTTCCTTTTGTCATTTCTGGAAGTGAATTTTCTCCTTTCTTCCTGTGAAAGGGTGAATAATGAAGTGCATATGAAGAACTGGTAAGTGGGGTTGTTTATCCGTCTGCTATAAGACTAATAACACACTAAGCAATTCTCACAGTTAAATTTATGAACAGAAAAGCTTTAGGCAAAATTTAGAAAGTTTTCTTTGCTACCAACAAATCTTATTTTATCTATTTTATTAATCTCCTTCCCAAACTTCTAGAACTTAGTGCCCAACCTTTCTGATGTCCTTTAGATGCCCAATTCCTAACCCACCCCTCAACATACATTTCTGTATTCCTCCCTTCCGGGCTTTGCTTGATACTTAGTTAGTAAATGTGGTCAATTTCTGCATTCAAGGTAGGATTAACCAATAATTATTCAGTGTCTTATGGAAGAGTTGCATCATATCTTAAATCAAGCACAAGCACAGGTTTTGAGGATTGAGGAAAATGAGACGGAAGGAGAGAATGAGTTATAATTTGTTTCCCCATTCTACCAGTGAGCTCCAATAGACTGGGAGGCTCAACCAACAGACATTTGCAGTTCTGAAGGCTGGAAGTCAGAGATCAGGGTGCCAGCATGGTAGGATTCTTGTGAGTCCTCTCTCCCTAGTTTGCTGACCAACTTGCTGTCTGTTCACGTGGTGGAAAGAGAGAGATTTCTCTCTTTCCCTTTTTTTAAAGCCACTGAACCTATTGGATTACTGCTTCACCCTTATGATCACATTTAACCTTAATTTCCTCCTAAAGCCCTATCTCCAAAAACAGTCACAATGAGTTAGAGCTTCAACATATGAATTTTGGGGAGGGAACATAATTCAATCTATAGCACTCACTCTACTCTATCTATAGGTAATCAAGATGAACAAAATGGCAGAGATATCTGTATCATTTATGTATGTGTATATGTATATATGTATGTATTCCTCCTTGGTCAATCTCAAGTTCTATTTTCATTGAGTGAATGTTTTATTGGGCTACATTTGATTCTAAAACTTAGATGTTTGTAAATTTCCTATAGTATGACTGACTACTTCATTTGATGATCAAAGAAATAGTTTTCTGTTCCAATAATATTGGGGAAGGAAAAAAATAGTATGTTTGATTCACCGAGAAAGAGCATATATGCATGCTTTATTTCATGGGTAATTTAAGGGACTTGCATTTTGTCTGTGATTTTTTTCACCTTAGGACTTGCCTTTAGATTTGAATAGGACTTTATTATATGTTTTAATTTTAACAGGCTTTTATAGCACAACTCGAGGTCATGAGTAGTTTGGAGATTATGATCCTTGTTAGGATGTATTTGGGTGAGGAGACCTAAGAGTACTTTGAAAACATGCATAGGCAGTGTCCTTCTCTGACTACAGATAAAAAACTAATCTTTTATGTAGGACTTTGTGATATATAAAATGCTTTTATAACCTTCACATGAAAAGTTAATGTGAAGTAAATTACAAACCCCAGGTGACTTGTTGATTAATTCAGGATTTTTATTAACATGACTAAGAAATGGTCAATAAGTTCCATGCAGTGAGACAGTCATTTTCAGATGAACTTCCCTGGAAACTTCCTCCCTTGTTATTTAAAGTTGAATTTAGGGATAAGTAATTCCCAGGTAGGAGACAGTTGTTGGAGAATGGATTATTTAACATTTATTTATTCAGGAAGTATTTGAATGCTAACTAAATGTAAGCACTGTTCTAGGTTCTAGGGAACACTTAAGAACAGAGTGGGCAAACTTGTTCAAATGGTGCTTACATGCAGCGGGGAGGGATAAAAGCAATAAATACAATAAACACAATAGCAGCTCGTAGTAAATTGTGCTGACATGACAGGGTATCCTATTGCTGCTTTAGATTCAGAGGTTAAGGAATAACAATCAGATTTTTAAAAAGCTCTGAATGACAAGGAGTCAGTCACACAAAGAAGGGAGAGCACATTGTTACCAAAGCAATAGCTAGGACAGAGGCCTATGGTGTGAATGAACTGCTATGTTTGAGGACCAGGTATAAAGAACATGTCTATCTGCAGCAAAATGGAAAAAGGGTAGAGTGTCTAAAATACTACTGTTCCTCAAGAAGATGTGGAGGAATTTGTAACAAATAAATGACAGCAGTAGATTGAACTACACAAAAATAGTTGAGGGAAACTGTGTTTACACTGTATACTCTAAGCTAGTGCAAAGAGATTGAGAATTCTCTGAAATTATCATAAATGCACTGATTTAAGAAAGTGATCATTTCAAGGTAGACAAACCTGGAGACTGATAAAATGAACAGGTTTACCTCCGTGTGCCATACCAATGGGACCATTTATTATGTATGTCACAGCAATGGGAACAGAAGAATATAGAACAAGGATTTTGCCAATACCTTAATGATTCTTAGCTCTCACATTACCATCATGATAGTTATCCTCTATAATGTGGGAGAATAATCCTCTATTATATATATATATATATATATATATATATATATATATATATATATACACACACACACACACACACACAAATATGTGTTATATATATGCATCATTGTATAATCTATTATAATTGTGTATATTTGTGTGTTATATATATATATATATATATATATATATATATATAAAGTAATTCATTCCATTTTGCATCTATCTATCTAGCCATTCATTCTCAGTTAAACATTGTGTTGTCACTACATAAGTCAAGATAATTTCTTCAAGAACTGCAAATGATAAATACCTGAATTTGGTTGGATCCACCTAAAGAAAATTACTCCACTAAACAAAATGAAAAACCCAAACAACAACAAAAAGTCCATTACCTTTACACAATTATCTTGGTTTAGAGGTGACACCCCTTTATATTCTTTCAAATATGATTTCACATGAGCTAGATTCATAAACCTCATTTTAAAGATAGAAATAGGGACTTGGGGTACAGAAGGGCTTATTTTTAAAGATGGAACTCAGCACAGCACCCTCTGTACGTTTATTTGAAAATTCTGAGTGAATCTGCTTGGCCAATGAATATGCTGCCTTGTGTTCTATATTTTGAATTTGGCCAGCTATGATTGAGGATAGGCAAGGAGTGGAAACATGACTGAGAGTATGGGCTGCAGCTATTTCTAGGAAAGGGGGAGTGAGCAATTATTGTAAAACATAACCCATACACTTACCAGCAAGAAAGGATGTAGAAATATTTTTCAGCTACTCGGCTAGAATAAATAAAACCTGTACTTTAAGAAGTAGATTTCTGACAGCGAGAGAGCTTCTAATTAACATCGGAGTTATTATTAGAGGTTTCCATAGCTAAAACTACTCTTGATCATTTTTTAGTCTCTTTTGCATGGAAGGATTAATACAGTATAATATGTACTTGAATATTTCAAATCAATTAAGAACAAGTTCCCCAAATAGAGTGTGTGGGTTATTTGTTTTACTCTTTGTTCAAACTATGGCATTCACACCACCGACACACTTACATCTGTGGTCTAGAAGTTAGGAATGATTAGGGTAGCTTCGATGACCTCTCTAAATGGAGTCAGAGCTACACCTGCCTGTTCTGAGGATGTTGTTGTTGGATGAGACCCTTTCCCAGATACGTGCTTATCACATTGCTGATATGTTATGAAATGGAGGAGACCTAAAACAAATAGGAGATGAAGTTTCAAAGAAAATAAATTAAAATGGGTCTGGCTGTGTTTATTTTATTCCAGTTGTACTAGCAAAATAATCTCAAGGAGGGAGGAAAAATATGGGAAGGATGGATAAATTTCAGAATTTCATGCTAAAAACAGGGCTGTGCTTTCCAAGGGGAATTATTAATAAAGAGTAAGGACAGTGGCAAACAATAGAACTTTCTTTGATGTTTTTATTAAGTTCAACAAGATGGCAAGAGCTTGACTCCTAACTTTTTATATGTGTAGCTGTGGCATTGACAAGTGGCACTATCAAAATCCCTAAGAAGGTACCATACTGTCTGAAAAGTCAGGGATAATATGGTGAGACCAACAGTTTTTGAACTTTAAGGGTCTATCTTGACTAACTTATTATTCTTGTCTGTTCTGAAATGGTTCTGAGCTGGCTGGGGCATGAAACCACTCCTTTCTAAAGGAGGCTATCTTATAACCACTCTACAAAGTGGAACAAAACATTCAAAACCACAGGCTTTGGATTCAGGCAGATTTAAGGTCCATCTCTGATCATGCCTCATAAGGCTGTATGTCCTTGCGCAAGTTACTTCATTGGTCAATATCTGAGTTTTCCTTTCCAGAGCAAGAAGGACTGTTGGGTTGTTGGAAGGACTAAATGGTACAATATATGTTATGTACTGACTAGTGAGTGCATGATAGAATTTTTTTTTTTAAATGGAGTCTCTTACTCTCTTGAGTTCTTTTGGGTGAACAACAATCTAGGTTTATACTGAAAGTCCTGGACTCCGGGTTTTAGCACTGAAATTTCTATTTCTCAAGACTATTCAGTCCTGGACAAATCTGAATAGTGTTCACTTTAGTTGTTCACTTTCTGGGGAAATGGTCTTCTTGATTCCACAATGAACTTCTTGTGCTCTTTTCGTGTTTCACTACAATGTTTATTTATTTAGTAGGACTTTACATAATGCTTAGTATATGCCAGGCACTGTTTTAAGCTTTCTCAAATACTTACAAATATTTAAAATATTTAAGCATTCAAAAAACTGTGGTAGGAAAAAAAAAACAAACAAACTGTGGTAGGTATTATTTCCTATTTACAGATGAGGAAACTGTGGCAAAGAGAGGTTAAGTAAGTTGTAGAAGGCCACACAGGTATTAAGATGGAGAAGTCTGGGTTCAAACCTTCAAATTCCGATTCTAGAATACATGCTGTTAACTGTCCTTATGTTGTCTGCATGTGATATGTGTAGCTTAACTAGTAGTATTTGGAATTAAGATGAAAATTCCATTTTACTCTCTTTCACTGATTTAAAATTTGGTTTTACTATATACCTCTGAGTTTGCTGAGCTGTAACCTAACACAAATACTTGAATATGGGTGTTAAGGGCTTTGAGCATCATGGTGGAAGGGATGTTATATGAAAAACAGGGTAGTAATATTGGCAAATGATATGCTATGCTGAATTTTCCAGTGTATGAGTCTCTGGAATCCTTGTTTTTAGCTTTCTTTTCTTATTGATTTGTCACATCAAAGATGAGAGTTGTTTCTCCTTAGAATACGCTGGTGAAAGAATGAAAAAAGAGATTTGATAGAAGAAAATACTTAAAACGTTAATCAAATCAATTATTTTGACTGTAGGATTGGATAGTCACCTAATTGTTAGATTAACATAGATTCTAAACATTACTTATGTTGTATGTTGAGTTGAATAATTATTTTTTAATTGAAATCTATCATTCTCTTCCCCTCCACCCTAACACACTTCATCCCAAGCACATATCCTCACAGCTTTGTCAGTCTCTTGACTACTGGTAGTGGCTTTGCTACAAACCTCAATTGATAGTTGCCACAATAGCCTGTAGCCCTTTAATATGATTCGTTGTGCAGATGGATTCAGGGGCATGAGTAAGTCCTCCTCAGTCTTCTCTTTGTCTGCTTACTTTACCACTTTTCCTGGAAATGTTTGAGAATATGAAAATCTTATGTCTGTCCCCTTTTTATTGATTTATTTAGAATTCACAAATGCTTCATTCCAAGCATTTTTTCCTTTAACTTAAATCACAAATTTAAGTTCAGCAGAAGGCACACTATCTTCACTTCATGTTATTTCATATATTTTTATGGCAGTCAACATGAGATTTCTAAAGGGTAAGGTACTATTTTGGGCATTTTCTGAGATTAAATGGTGGTGCTTCAGGATTATTCTAGAACTATTTCACACAGCACATTGTGTTAGCCCCTAGAATATAAACCAGAACTTGCCTCTCATAGGCATGCTACCAAGAATGTGTTCATGATTAGTTTTTCAATTCATTTCAGGACTTTTGGAGCACCTATTATATGCAAGGCATGGTGCTCAACAGTCTCTTTTTGGATGCTTACTTTAAAAAAATGAGGTCCCCAACTTCAAGAAGTTATGTCTGGAAGGACTGCAAAGTAGAACATTATAAGATTTATAATTGATTTCCAAAGGGCTACTGTAAGGCAGAAAAAAGAACAGATTTTTATGGTGGGGTAGGAAGGGAGAGAAAAGCTTGGGGGGAGAGGCATCTGAGACGAGGTGGCATTTAAACATACTCTTGAGGGTCAAATAGGTTAGGAACGGATAGAGATGGAGAAGTAGGGCAAATCAAAAGTGAAGGACAACAAAAACAAAGGCACATTAAGCAAATGACAAAATAGAGAAGGACAAGTCTTCCACACAATGGTCAGTCACCTCATGTATCTGGTACAGAGGCACATGAGTGTTGTACTGACAGAGAGGTGGAAAGATATTTGGGCATCATGATGGAAAGTGTTGGCATGCTTTTAGTGTGGACTTTGTAGGCAAAAGGAGCAATTGCTGTGAGTGGTGTATGTGAGTTCATCATATAGAACACAGAGTACAGAGCAGTTTTTAGATGGCGTTAGTTGTTATTATCCTTATTCTTATTTTGTACAGATGCTCTTGATGAGGTTGAGGAAGTTTTTATCTATTCCTACCTGGATACGTATGGGGCTTTTTCCTCCTTTTTTTTTTTTAATTATGAAATGGTACTAGATTTTGTCACTTTTTTTTCGGTATCTACTAAAATGATCATGTAGCTTTTGTACTTTATTATGCCAATATGGTTTATTTTTTTTATTTTTTTTTTAAATTTTTTTTATTTTATTTTTTTTTTTTTTTAGAAAAGATGGATTTTAATATACAGATGAATAATTACTCAACGTGGCCACAACTGACATAAAGAGTACAGGGAATTCTTCTTGTTTTATCATTTATCATTTCTTTTTTTTTTTTTTTTTTAATTAATTTTTATTGGTGTTCAATTTTTTTTTTAAATTTTTTTATTTATTTATGATAGTCACAGAGAGATTGAGAGAGAGAGAGGCAGAGACACAGGCAGAGGGAGAAGCAGGCTCCATGCACCGGAAGCCCGACGTGGGATTCGATCCCGGGTCTCCAGGATCGCGCCCTGGGCCAAAGGCAGGCGCCAAACCGCTGCGCCACCCAGGGATCCCCGCCAATATGGTTTATTAATAGAGTTTTGGATATTGAACTAACCTTGCATTCTTGGTATAATCCTACTAGGTATAGTGAAAGATATTTATAATGTGTTAAATTTGGTTTGATAGAAATGTCTTGAGGAGTTTTGCATTGATATTCTTGATGGTCTATAGGTGTTGTTATTGTTTTGTTATTATATTAGTCTAATTGGGTTCTCACAATAAAATACCACACACCCTGTGGCTTAAACAACAGAAATTTATTTCTTTGGAGTTCTATAGGCTGGAAATTCCAAGATCATAGTGTTAGCTGATCTGATTCCTGGTGAGAGCTTTCTTTCTGGTTCATGGATGGCCACTTTGACTTCACATGCCTTTCTTCTGAGCATGTGGAAGTGGGGAAGAGAGAGGTATGGAAAAGGAAGTGTGGAGGATGGAGGGACAGATCTTCCTCTTATAAGGCCACCAATTCTTTTTTTTCTTTATAGATTTTTTTTTATTTATTCATGAGGAACACAGAGAGAGAGAGGGCAGAGACATAGGCAGAGGGAGATGCAGGCTTCATATGGGGAGCCTGATGCAGGACTCGATCCCAGGATCCCAGGATCATGACCCAAGCCAAAGGCAGATTCCCAACCACTAAGCTACCCAGATGTCCCAAGGCCACCAATTCTATTTAATTTGAGCTTCACCCTTATTTCTTTTTGTTTAAAATAATAAATTTATTTTTTATTGGTGTTCAATTTACCAACATACAGAATAACACCCAGTGCTCATCCCGTCAAGTGCCCCCCTCAGTGCCCGTCACCCAGCCACCACCCCCCCCCCCCGCCCTCCTCCCCTTACAACACACCTAGTTCGTTTCCCAGAGTTAGGAGTCTTTATGTTCTGTCTCCCTTTCTGATATTTCCTACCCATTTCTTCTCCCTTCCCTTCTAATCCCTTTCACTATTATTTATATTCCCCAAATGAATGAGAACATATAATGTTTGTCCTTCTCCGATTGACTTATTTCACTGAGCATAATACCCTCCAGTTCCATCCACGTTGAAGCAAATGGTGGGTATTTAATTGGGGTTCTTGAGGGAGCCAAAAGGGACAGAGGTCCAGAATATGTATTTGAACAAATCATAGCTGAAAACTTTCCTAATCTGGGAAGAGAAACAGGCATTCAGATCCAGGAAATAGAGAGACCCCCCCCAAATCAATAAAAACCGTTCAACACATCCTTAAAGTCCACCCTTATATCATTTAACATTAATTACATCCTTACATTATGCCCTGTCTCCAAATATATAAAACTAGGAGTTAGGAAATTTGGGGAGGATGTAATTCAGGTTACAGCAGTGACATCTTTGTTGAGTTTTTGGTATCAGAGTAATAGTAAGCTTATAGAATTGGGAAGTGTTTCTTGCTCTTCTGTATTTGTTGTTTTTTTTTTAAATAAATTAATTTTTGTTGGTGTTCAATTTACCAACATACAGAAAAACACCCAGGGCTCATCCCGTCAAGTGTCTCCCTCAGTGCCCGTCACCCACTCCCCCCCACCCCCCCCCCCCGCCCTCCTCCCCTTCCACCACCCTTAGTTCCTTTCCCAGAGTTAGGAGTCTTTATGTTCTGTCTCCCTTCCTGATATTTCCCACACATTTCTTCTCCTTTCCCTTATATTCCCTTTCACTATTATTTATATTCCCCAAATGAATGAGAACATACCATGTTTGTCCTTCTCTGATTGACTTACTGCACTCAGCATAATACCCTCCAGTTCCATCCACGTCAAAGCAAATGGTGGGTATTTGTCGTTTCTAATGGCTGAGGAATATTCCATTGTATACATAGACCACATCTTCTTTATCCATCATCTTTCGATGGACACCGAGGCTCCTTCCACAGTTTGGCTATTGTGGACATTGCTGCTAGAAACATCGGGGTGCAGGTGTCCCGGCGTTTCATCGCATCTGTATCTTTGGGGTAAATCCCCAACAGTGCAATTGCTGGGTCGTAGGGCAGGTCTATTTTTAACTCTTTGAGGAACCTCCACACAGATTTCCAGAGTGGCTGCCCCAGTTCACATTCCCACCAACAGTGTAAGAGGGTTCCCTTTTCTCCGCATCCTCTCCAGCATTGTTGTATTTGTTGTTATTTTTGAAAGATATTGCCAAGTTTGATATTCTTTAAATGATTGGGTTTTTTCTTGCTACCTGTCTTTCACCAGTTTTACTGTGATGCATTTGGGTATAGATATCTTTGTTTTTATCTAACTTGGAGTTCATTGAAATTCTTAATGTGTTAATAAATATTTTTCATCAAAATTGAAATGTCAATCATTTTTCTTTGATTATTTTTTTCTGCTGTTCTCTTCTTACCTCTTCTATCTTTTCCTGTCCCCTCATAATGTGCATATATTGGCGCACTTAATGGTGTCCCACAGTTCTAAGATTATTTATTTTTCTTCATTCTTTTTTACCTCTCTGTTCTTCAGACTGCATCAGTTCTATTGATCTGTATTCAAGTTCACTGTTTCTTTTTTTCTGCCAGCTCAAATCTGTTGTTGAGCTCCTCTAGTTAATTTTTCATATGTTTTTAAGTTCACTGTTTCTTTTTTCTGCCAGCTCAAATCTGTTGTTGAGCTCCTCTAGTTAATTTTTCATATGTTTTTGTACTTTTCAACTCCAGAATTTCTATTTGATTCCTTTTTAAAAAATAATGATTTATATATCTTTATTGATATTTTCTATCTGACAAGAGATTGTCATCACATTTTCCTTCTTTGCAAAGCTTTTTTGTTGTTGTTTATTTTTGTTTTATTAGTTCTTTGAACAGATCTCTAATAAGTGTTTGAAGTCTTTGTCTGCTAAGTCTGACATGTGGAACTTTTCAAAGGTAACTTCTGTTGCCTGCCTTTTTTACCCTGTGTTGTGGGGCACAGCTTAATTCTCTGTTTGTTTTTTACATATATTGTCTGTTTTTGTTGAGTATTCAAAGATTTTGTTTTATGTCTGTTTCTCTCTCTGACTTCTCTTCTATTTCTCTTCTACTTCTCCAGAGCTGGATATGGAGACAGTGGCCTGCTTCTTTTGGAATGACACTCCAGTTTTTCAAGCAGAGTGCCAGTCTGGGGCAAGAACCACTGGTTGTCTCAACTTCTCTCTCTTTATATGGAACTTCTGACCTATGAATTATCTGAAGTGAGGGTGAATTACTATTACTACATGCCTGTCAGTCTTGGGTAGAGCTTCCACCCTATGAGTGGGGGCCAGCTAAATAGAGGAAGAGAATCCCAGATCTCACAGGTGTTTTTACTTGAGATAGAACTCCTGCAGTACAGATCAGAGGGTGGGTGGAAGAGCTCTGGGAAATACTAGCAATCTACCCCTCTTGAAGAACTACTGTTCCACTAAATTGAGAGCTAGGAGAAGGGGAGCCCTATGTTCTTGGTTGCATCTACTCAGAGTGGAGCTTCCATCACGCTCAACTGGGATGAAGGATGTATATGACTCAAATGCCACAGACTCTTACTGTTCTTACTAGGATTTTGTAGATTTTTTCTCTTATTTTTTTAAAGATATATTTAGTTATTTTAGAGAGAGATTGTGTGTGAGCAAGAGGAAGGGTAGAGGAAGAGGGAGAGAGAGAAAATATCAAGCAGACTCAGTGTTGGGCTAAATCCCAGGACCTAAGCCAAAATCAAGAGTCAGATGCCCAATTGACTGAGCCACCCAGTTGTCCCAAGATTTAGTAGATGTTCTTGAGTAAACGTTTCACTTATTGTATTCTCTTAAATCCATTTCTAGAATTTTTGTTCACTTGTTCTTTTTTTAAAAAAATATTTTTCATCAGTTATAATTGTTTCCTTGGGAAGAGGATTTTGGAAGTCTTCATGCTACCATCCAGAAGTCATTTCTTTACACATTTAACTTCTAAGCCTGTTATCTTTGTTAATACCTCAAACAACCTAAGAATAAGGTGGTTAAATATCAAGCCAGGATTTAAACCCAGAGACTTTACACAATACCTTGCTTATGGGAAGTGCTTAATAATATTTGCTGAATAAATTAATGAGCCAATAATATCAAACAATACAATTTAGGGAAGAATAAGTTTCCAGTTGAGGAATATTATAATAAGGGCTATTGTAGTTGGATTGGGATATCATGAAGCTTTTTTTAAATGGAAAAAATATACAGGTTCTTACAAATTGCAGAGTTCTTAAACTTTGCACCTAAATTGTGAGTCTTCATGACTAAGACATGCAGTACAGCCAATTTTGTTAATTACACAGATGCATGATATTATAGTGGTTCTTAAATTAATTTACTGTAAGAGATGGTTCATTTGGTGACTTCATGTACAGAACAAAGCCCTTGGAGGGGAAGTGCTTACTTAATGTTACACTGTTGAAATTGCTGGGGCATATTTCAGAAAGGCATTGGAAGTTTTATTTGCATGAGTGCCCGATGGTATTGTTGGAAGTGATTGAGCATATAAGTGCATGGATGAAGTTGGGGAGAAAGAGCCTTTTTTGAATATACCAAAATAGTGTCCTAATGGGCAGGGAACTTACCCTGGAATGAAAAAAAGAATGTTTAAATGTTTAAATGGTCAAACCAGTTGAGGAAACAGGGTAATGATCTGGGCTGCTATATTGTGGTATAACACATACTGTCTTGTAGCCCAATGCCTCGAAAGAATGTGTTTCAAGATCTCCAAAAGATAGTTTCTTGAGTATCATGAAAGAATGAGAAAGAGAGGAAGAAGAGAAGAAAGGAGAAATGAAGTGGAATGAAGACTGGTAGCTCTAGGAATGTTGTAAGCTTTCTTTGCTTTTGTTGTAATCTTATGTATGAAAATGAGAATATTGACAAAAGTCCTACAAGAAATCAGTGAAGTCAGTGTGACAAAGTCAAGTCCCAAAGTTTTGTCTTATTGAGCTCATGCTATTAGATGTGAAATCAAAGGCATAAAACAGGTGGTGAGATGTATTTTTGAGGATTACAGAGAATTAGAAGGAATGATGTTAATATTGTGACTTATTGCAGCTAGCTACTCTTGCTGCATGTGGAACAGTAACTTAGAAAAGGTGTAATTAAAAAAAAAAAGAAAGAAAGGGTATAATTTCTGAAGGAGAATGTGGGGCCAGTTGGTAATCATGAGTAAAAATAGAAGGCAGTGAAGAGGAGCTTCAAGGGTGTGAATGGGTAGTTATTACTATTATTCCCAGCAATAATTAAGGGAAACTTTAGTAGCAGAAGAGAAATCCAAGTGAGTGATTGCAGAACCATACCAACAAGGAAGAGATTGGGAAATCTGGTATTTTCTGGTTAATTTGTGGTAGAAGAGCCTAAGACTCTTACTATCGTCATTCCATCCTTTGGAAATGCCTCAAGGACAGGACAGGTCAAATATATTTCTGATTTTATTCTTTTTTTTTTCTTTTCAAAAAGGCTAAAATGGGAAAAAGAAAAAAAAGGAAACTTTTCAATACTCTTATGATTTTTTGGTCTTGTTTATATCTCCTTCTATTTATTCTTTTGCAAGAAATCTTTTGGCTCACAGCCATCTACACCTAAAGCCAGATTCCAGGATCTATGATAATTTTGTCTGTCTGGTTCCTCTCAGAGCAGTCAGTCTTTCTCTTCAGGATATAATAACCGCAGTGCTGTAGTCTCAGAGCAATGAAACCAAGTTAGACCTAGGCATGAGAACACTGCCTACATTGAATTGAAACCTTGAAAAGCAGCCATGGCTGCTTAAGCTCCATTCATCTCCCAAAGCAAGTAGCAGTGTCTGCCAGATGGAAGTAGTCTAATTTGGTAGATGGAAACATTTCTAAGATTCGTGGACTGTATCACTAATGTTGCCAGTTGAAGTCTCTTTCACAACTCAGAATTGTATTCTAATAGTATCATTTAGAAAGCCCCAAAAAAGAATACTGAAGAAAAATAGAATGGAGCAAAGTCCATCCCAGACAACTCTTGTGGACGTCATTTAGAGCTCACACATTTTGTTACCTACCTCTAAGGGTTAAAAGCATTTCAAAGGTTTTTTCCTGCCTTCAGCACATCTTTAAATGACAGGCACAGATGTTTGCCTTCACTTCCTAGCATCCTCAACCTGGGCATTCATTGTCTAAGCAGTGGAGTTTCAGTCATCACATGAAGGATTACAAAATACACAGCCAAGTCCCCTGTCCTTAGCCACCTTCCCCTCTGTGTGGGTCAATGGATAATTAGATATTTGAAAAGCACCTTGAAATAAGGGCTATAAATAATTCCTTTCTCCAATTTTAGAAAGCTCCATGGAAAGGAGGGTCATTGGAAAAATCCTTGGATCGCCCTGCATAAAGGACTGGTATTTATTTGCCTGGGACTAATTCAGGGTGAGAGGGAGTATTGTGTGCTGGAAACAGGTCCTGGTGGGGAGGAGAATGGGAGTTTAGTCTTACTGTGTCACTAATTAGCCGTGTGAGTTAGGGAAGTCTCTTCTCCTCATGAGCCTAGGTATGAAGAGTGAGGAATAAACTAAATGATCTTTAAGATGTTTTTTGAATATTCTGTGAACGTTTGTTTTACCTCTGTGCCATGTTTGTTGTCTTCTTGTACTATCTTACTGGTGGTTCCTGGTTTGTTACAAAGTAAGTGGCCCCTCTAACCTAGTAGAGAGCTCAGGAAGCCTATACTGAGCCCTTGAATACTTGAAGTTTCAAGTTTACTTCCGGTGTCAAGTTTTCCATTATGGGAGAGAAGTTGGTGTGGTGTACCTGTACCAAGGCAGGACAGAGATAGAAGAACTGGTGTCCCAGGAAGCAGCTGGCATAGTTAGTCAGCACATACGATTCAAGATGTTAGCTCACTGCCTGGAATTCTGGAACACATAAGGATTGTCTTCCACAAGGCCTCCTGCTGACAGAAGACGACAAGAGGGTGTGTTCATGGCTGAGGGGAAAAAAGTAATTAAGGCTGTGCGTTCTGAAGTCAGACAGATCTGGAAGCTCCATTGGCACAATTGATTAGTACGTGGTACTTAAATGAAGTCAGATCTGAGTTTGTAACTCCAATTTGTCATTTTACCAGCTTTGTGTCCTTTGGAAAATTTCTTAAGCTCTCTAAGCTTCAGGTAATTTATTTGTAAGGTGGGGGGATGTCAGAAATTTTCTCAGATGAGTTTTGGGAAAATTACGTATGTAGCGTATGCTTAGCACAATGTCTGGCAAATAGAAAGTTCACAATAAGCATTAGCTATTCCCATTTTTATTAGTAAGATCACGGGGTAATGAAATTTAGGTTTACTTTATGAATACTTATTTATGAGTGAATACCTTTAATGGATACCTATTATATGGCTATCACACTATAAAGATGTGGAAGACATGGGTTTTTTTCCTCAAAAGAACCTTAAAATTCTATTTTTGAGATGAAATGGTTACCTATTTAATCAAAGCCTTATGAATTCTATCAGGCCCAAAAAGATATTTAAAAATTGTGTTAATTATGAAAAACTATGCATAGAAACATTTTAATTATATTTAAAGTTACCAAAGCATACTGAGAAATGTTCTAGTTTAAAAAGTATACCCAACTGATTTCATTTCAAAGATTGCTGATTATGTAATACTAATAATCCTTAAAGTTTAAGCCTGTGAAAAATTAAGCTTAGTTCTAAAAAATATTTAACTGGATCACTTTGAAACCTCAGGTCCTTGATTCACATGTAATTTTGGCATTGGGGTTTCAGAGTGTGTGACTATCAGGCACCTGACAGAAATGGATTAGGTCCAAATCCAACCAGACGCTTAGTGGCAGATGGCTCCTGGCGCAGTTACTCCAGACTTGGAATGTGTGAGAAGTTAAATGCTCAGAGGCTATGGACTAATTCACTATGGACGTATGTGCGATGAGTTTGGGGGAATCTGTGGCCACCAAAGAACACTGTTGTGTATCTAATACTGAATGAGGATTCATGAATTAGCATAACATTCAATATCCCCAAGACAATGGAACATTATTCTCAGGTACTCTAAGGACACAATTCAGTTTATTTCCATTCAGTTTATTTATTTGCCAAATTCCTTAAACATCCTCCTATTTATTTTGGATTAGAGAAACCCTTGTGCTAAGAGCCTTCCCCAAAAGTCTGGGAGAAAAAGTCTGTTTCTAGTACAAAGAAGCTCTAATGGACTATTTTAGCCAGCCATTGAACTCAGTGGTAGGCCCAGGTTCTCACATACTCCTTAGGACTGTGAAGCACATCAGAGAAATGTGCTCATTGACCAGGATGCCTGAACAAAGCATCGCCTGTTGCCCTCTTAAGATTCAAATCAGCCATTCTCCTTGAATCAGAGTGGCTTTTCTCAAGGGCTTCCTTCATCCAGAAATTTCTAAAGCACTAAGATTCTGGTAGGAAAACAATACAGAGGCTAGAGAAGGATCCTTTAGCCTACATGATCAGATGACAAATATTCATAGAGTGTTTATTACGGAATAGGAATAGCTGATGATATAGATATTTGCTCATGGGATTTATATAGTCCAGTGGACTAAATAAGACCCTAAATATAGGCCAGGAATAGATGGGGTTATATCCTTGAAGAGAGACTTTCTCAATAGTGGCACTATTGACATTTTAGACCTTATAATTCTTTGCTGTGGGGAGCTGTTGGGGAGCTGTCTTGTGCGTTGCATTGTCTGATTATCAGCATCCCTAGTTTCTACCTGCTGAGATACTAGTACCAACCCCTAGTTGTGACAAAGTCTCCAGACATTGCCAAATGACTCCAGGGGTCAAAATCATCCCCAGTTGGAAACTGCTGCTGTAAGACCATGCATTCTACTCTCTGTGCTCCTCCAGAGTCACTTGGGAAGAGGCTAGTTACTCAGTCTCCATTCAGGAATCAGGGCTCACATATCCCATAAACCAGATTTAGAAGAGTTTAAATAAGGGTGCCTTGGTGGCTCAGTCTGTTAAGCATCCACTTGATCTCAGCTCAAGTCTTGATCTCAGGGTTGAATTCAAGCCCCACATTGGGCTCCATGCTGGGTGTAGAGTCCACTTAAAAAAAAAAGGCTTAAATACATTTTCATGGCTCTAGACCAGTTTTTCCCAGACTGATGTTTCATAAATGCTGTTCTTTAGAATGCAAATTGATGAAGGATTAAAAACAATGAATCCTATTGTCAAGTATACTTGACACATACTGGATTAAACAAATTAAAACAAATTTCTTTATGTAGAACTTCTTATTGTTTTTGAAGTGCTCCTACAACTCTCTACAAGAGGATACAGCACTTCACATTCTCAAATTTATTTCAGCAGAGATCCCTTTTTTTGCAGAATGTCTATTGATGTCCTTGAGAACAGAATTCTGAAGATACCATTTGGGAAACAGTACTCAAGGACATTCAACATTAACTCCAGTTTTCACTGGAGCTTGTTGGCCTAAGAAGAGGTCCCCTCTAAAGTCATCTGAAGGAAACTTAGCAGCAGGTAGAAGCAATAGGAGGTACAGCAGCAAGGTAGTTAAGTTCTGGAGTCAGCCTGGCTCTGTTCAAATCACAGCTCTACCTCTTACTATTTCTGTGTCCTGGAGCAAATTACTGAAGCTATCTGTGCCTCAGTTTTATCTGGGAAATGCAATTATGAAGGGTGCTACTTCAGTGATACCTGGGTGAGGATTAAGTGAGTAAATAAATATAAATCATTTAGAACATCATTTAGCATATAAGTCCTGAACTGATACTAGATATTGTCCTTATTAGGCCTTGGAAGTAATATAGTGAATCCAGACCTCAGCTATCAGGTCTGTGAGGCTAGCTCAGTTGGAGACAAAAAACCTGTTCTAGCAAATCGAAAGAGCCTGCTTGTTTGCCTGAGGCTTCCGGATGTATGGGAACACAGAAACACTATTCTGGCTGAATGTTGGTAAGTACTATTTCAGGTGTAGAAAGATCAAAGGCAGACTGGTGAAAAAATGGATTTTCTTTTCTGTTCCCTCTTCTGGTATGTGCGGGGCATTGGTTTTAAATATTAGCTTGGATCCTTTGCAATTGACCAGTTGTTATGAAAGAAGGAGGCCAAAGCTGAGATGGTCTTTGATCTCTCTCACTGTGTGTTTCAGAAATCTAGCATAGGAATTCCTTATAGAATCACAAAAGATGATGATCCCTCATCATCCTTTCAGCAAAAGGGGTGGGTAAAATTAACCAGTGATGGAGGGAATTAATCTCAAGCTGTGGTCTTCTTGAGGCAGAGGAAGGCTTCTGTGAAAAGGTAATAGAACAGACTATTTCATTCCCTGAATCAGAGGCACTTTGCCATAGCTGCAGCCACTGAAATACCAACTATGCATTTAGGCCTCAATCAAATTTTTGGATCCATCATGTCCTTGGAAGTTTAAGATTTTTAAGAAGGTTAGACCAGTGGACTGAAGGCTGTCTCTCTAGAGATCCTGTTCTCCTCTCCTTGTCAGTAGTATCTGGAACTTTGTCATATAACTTTGTGATCCAGTCCCTCTGCTGTATCTGGCTTTCCAGGAATTATGATTCTGTGTCTTCTTCCCACCAAACTTACATTGCAGGCTCTACCCCACTTCATCGCTACCTTTTTTTCCCCCCGGGGCCAGGAAGCCTGCTTTATCCCTTGTGTTTTACAAGGATAGGCTTCTGTAACCTGTTGAACAAGAGAGGGTTGGATCTTTTCTGATAAGCTCATTAAAGCTAAGGCATTATTACCCACCCATTTCTTCCCTCAGGTATACTAGGATTTTTAAAGTGCTCAAGATCTCAACTGAGGTACCAAGGACAGCTTCATAGAGGAGGTTTGAGCATATTAGTTTCCATGGTTTTCCTTAAATCACACTGCATGTGATGGGCCATCCCTAGCATTCATTATAACTCAGGGTTTTTCTTGTGTACTTTTGTCCAATAATTGTCTCCATCTTATATCTACAATGAACTTAATACACCCTTCTTTTATTATTATTTTCATTTTATCTCAGAAATGAGGTAGCAGAATATATTAGATGAAACTATTAATTCATGCCTGAGTTATTCTGAAGAATAGGTCAGGAAAATCTCATTTTGTAGATGAGGGACTGAGATTAAGGGAGGAGAAATGAGTTGTCCAGGACATGCAGCTAAATAGACCCCTTGCCCTTCTAGGTCATAAAAGACATTTGGTACATGATGAGGATAGCTCTTTTTGCTATGCTTATTATCGTAGGTTCTAGGATCTGATAGTGATGGAGCCTTATTTATGGATGAATGACAAGGCCACTTAGAATGTAGTCTGAATTGGCTTTGAACTTTCCATGCTCAGAGGAGCCAGCAGCAGCTGGCATTATAAAATAAGCCCAGGACTCGTACTCATTCTGAAAGCATTTTCTTAGCAAAGTTAAAGGATGTCTGTTTTATCTTGTCTGTTTAGCCTTGTTCAAAGGAGAGTAAAGAGGCAAGCAGAAAAGAAGAAAAGAGTCAGTCATTTCTGGGGATTTGTCATTTCACACTCCTTCACAGGGAGTTGAGGAACAAGAGATTTTTCTCCTCCCACTTTTTCTGGAAATTTCAAAATCAGTTACATTAACTAGGAGCAATTCCTAGAGATGTCTATAATGATCCAGCAGAGTTACCTTATATAAGGCATAATTTAAGGTGTAAGATGATTTCAGGAATTGGGGAAGCCAAAGACAGTTTACAGAAAAATTTAGATATAATTTCTTTGCCCTGCTCCATTGAAAATCGGTCTTTGAGTCATCTTTGATGGCTCAACTGCCTTAGATAATTAGGCATTCTTCAGATGGTTTGTAGAATATCTTGAACTTTCTTCCTAATTGGGCCTGGGGGTGGTAAAAGGGAGGATTGCATTGCACTCATAGTAGCTAGGAGCTCAGTGTTCTTGCAAGTACTGGAGGACCCCCAGGATGCATTGTGGAAGTCAAACATGCTTGAGTCAGGGGTGTCTGAGTTATGACAAAGCAATACCAACTGAATGTATAAGAAGAACTAAGACTAGCGGGTGGGTTCTTATTTTCTAAGATAATATTTCAGGTTTTCCCTTGACCGAGGTCGGTATATGCACAAGCACATTTTCAGGAACTCTAATAGAAGAAAAGCTGCCACTTCCTTTAAAAATTCATTAAGAAACACAGCAAAGATAATCCAGAAGCAGTCAGAATGCTTCATATTTCATTTTAAATCACTCCTTTGTGGGTGTTGAGTGTTTCTTTACTGTACCTCTGGTACTACCAGAAGTGATTTGTAACAAAGCACTGGAGAGAATGTATCCATCTCGAGTTAATCCAAACCCTACAGGACAACACACACTCCAGGAATAATATTGGTTTCCTAGTTAGGCAGCAGCTGCTGCCTCTCTTGCCACCTGAATGATTGTGTTGACAGATCTTTGTAGTGTGAATCAAAGCTTAAAGGCATAATGAGAAAAAAACACCAGAGCTCCCATCCACTCTTTCTGGTAAGGCTTTTATGTAGTTGTTTCAAAACAGGGAGTTGGAGGATGGATCTGTCTTCTCTGGATCTGGATCCAGCAGTGCTTAGTGTTGAAGGTATGTTCATTTACCTGTGTTCAATTGAGCTCTTTAATGAGGCAGGCAAAGTTAGGGAGGGAATGAAAATGTTGGCACTTAGGTTCCATTGCTTATTAAGACATCCAGAAATTCTGAATCTTTTTCAACCTACTTTCTGAAAGCATAGTAAACCTTCAGAAATAACATTCTGTTGACCAGATGCCTTGGTATTTCCAAAGTTTTCAATCTGTTGCTCCGAGAGAGAGAGAGAAAGAGAGAGAGAGAGAGGGAGAGAGAAAGAAAAAGAGAAAGGATGAGAGAAAAAAAGATACAAGGGAATAGAAAAGCAAATACGTGAACTTCAAAGATTAACAATCAGGTTAAAAGCCTCAGGAATGTTGATGCTGAAATACCCATTAGAAAGCAGAGAAGATAGGTCTGTGGTAAATTAAAGGTAGATGTTAGTACGTGTAGAGTTTGATCTAGTGCAGTACCTTGAAAGGGCACAAGCTCAGATACACACAGGATGATTTTAAATGCTAGAAGAGTCTGTGGTCTGATGGTGCTGAACTTGAAATTTGCTTTAGCCTTAGGACCATTATGAAAACCATGAACCATTTAAATAGTAGTAACAATGGCTGCCATATGTTTCAAGCATTAAATTAGACAATTATGTAGATGACTGACTTAATCGTCATGACAACCTTGCCAGGTGTTTTACTCTTCCCATTTTACAAATGGCAAAACTTAGGTGAAGAGAGGTTACACAACTTGCCCAATATGCCATAGGAGTCAGTCCCTCATGCTCGACTACAGCCCTCAAGCCTCTTGAGACAGAGACATTGATTTGTGTACTTGCATTTCACAGACTCCCTGCTAGGGGACAGAGTTCTGGCCGAGGAATTGGGAGCAGAAGGCACTTGTGTGACTTCCAGGGCGAAGTAATTAATTCATTTATCCCGGTTTTCTCTTCCCCTTCTACTGAGAATGTAAAGTTCTTGAGTTTTTAAGATGTCAGTGTCTCAAGATATAAGAATTTGGAGTCTGCATTTATGAAAATCACCAAGGAGATCCTTCTAACACATATTTGTCTATGATGTGGGCAATAAATAAGTCTTTGTTAAGCCACTTACACTTCAGGATGTATTTGTTACCAAAGCATAGCCTATTATATCCTAATATATTTCACCATTTTCCTTACCTACTTTGAATTTTAGCTGTTAATACAGTATACCCTATGTTTTAGTCTTACTTAGGAAGGGTTTACATAATATTATGTTCAATTTGATTATTTTATTATTTCTAGAAATGTCCTCTAGAATAAGAGAATAACACAAAAAACTTAGAATGGCAGTTTTTGCCTGAAAATAATGCCTTTGGGGCTATAATCAGATTTGGGGTTCAGGGGCTTGCTCATCTAATTTATGAAGAATCCACTTGATAGCTCCTGTTTCCATATGGCTCATGATGTCTTGTCAACTTCACTCTAATCAGCATATCTATGAGCTGTAAATTAAACTAGTTCTCAAAAAAATAAAATAAATAAATAAACTAGTTCTCTTTTCCTTCAAGTTTCCTTAAAGGAAAGTCTGAAGAAAGAGGCTGGCCAGCTGTTATGTCCTGAGAGAAGTGGGTCTAACTTGCCTCCATCTTACAGATGGGGAATATGAGCTCAACTCCATTTTCTGGAAAAGTGCTATTTTAAAAAAAGTATTTATTTATTTTAGAGAGAGAATGGGAGGAGGGATGGAACTAGAGAGAGAATCTCAAGCAGACTCCATGTTGAGTGCAGAGCCCAATCTGGGGCTCGATCCCAGAACTCTGAGATCATCATAACCTGATCTGAAACCAGGAGTGGGGTGCTTAATTGATTGAGCCACCCAGGCGCCCCTCTGGAAGAGAACCATTACTGAACTTTGACATCTAGCACCCTGCCCTTTGTTACGTATTTTGAAACCTGAAAGAAGAAACTCTCCAAAATTTTCCTGATAGGGAATGACCTTTGATTTCTTTGTTGTATATTGACTGTCCACTCATTATAAAAGGCTAATTGTGCATATGACTGATGCAGGGGAACAACTTCTCCCCAGGGAAATGTCATTGAATGGGATGTGGCAGTGACAGCAACTTGGAAATGACCATGTACAACATTAAATTCCATTTGTGATATTAGGGTTCTGTTGAAAAATCTTAAGAAATACCTTTATGTCTTAGCATTTTTTACTATTAATTCCATCTAACATTTGATGACATCTAGATTGGGAACAAACATTGGACTTTTGATTTGAGATGCTTTTATTCCAGGTTTCTCTCTAATATACTCACATATTTTAAACACATCCTCCTTTAGCAATATGTCCCCAGAAAGGGTAAATTTTGATTATATCCTCTTTAAACATGGGTAGAAGTTGAATAACGATATATGATTCATACATTCAGGGGGAAGGAAAATTGGTGTTTTGGGGAGAATGATGAAAGGGTTAGATTTTTTGCTGTCCCCGCCCTTCCACGTGGTTGTGGTTGCCATTAGAAACCTCAGTGTTTGATTCTTCTAATAGATTATATATAGGCCACCTTTCCTTTCTTTTAGATTTATGTTGGTCCTTTAGCATTGAAATATCAATACCAACTAACACCATTAAGGAGTAGTGGAGGGGGAGGTGGGCAGGGTGATGGGGAGACTGGGTGATGGGCACTGAGGGGGGCACTTGATGGGATGAGCACAACATACTATATGTTGATAAATTGAACTCCAATAAAAAATATACAAAAAACCCCCAAATCCCTGCTCAGAATTTATTTATTCAATAATTACCAATCCTGATTCTATGGCTGATTTATCTGATTGTTTATTTATTTTTGACATATTATATGCAGTATGATGTTAATTTCAGGTGTACAACATACTGATTCAACAATTGTGTACATTATTCAGGGCTCACCATGATAAGCACAGTTATCATCTGTCTCCATACAATGTTATTACAATATTACTGAATATATTCCCTGTGTTGTACTTTTCATCTTCATGACATATTTATTTTATAACTGGACATTTGTACCTCTTTATCCCCTTGATATATTTCACCTGTCCCTCTCCTATGGCTGTTTAGAAACTGATCCTGGGTTAAGAGACTCAGGACATGGCACACCTGTGTTAGAGAATGAGGCTATAAAGATGCTTCTTCCCTTTCTCTTTGTACAGAGGTAAAGGCTTTTATGATTTTGATAGAAAGTAAAAGTTGTGCCACGTTGACAGGACAGATGAGGCAAGGCACAGCCTTAGCTGTTCCATCTGGTGTTTCTTAAGTAGGACAAACTATTCTTGGAGCTCTGCAAAGTGCCTGCTTCATCTCACAAGAGTTGGAAATGACTGGGCTTCTCAGTGAACTCAATAGGTGGGAGTTGTGACTTGTAAAGCTAAATGAAAAAATAAAAGGAGACATACAGCCTACAGAGAATAAATGTCTAGCAAATTCTTCTGTTTCTACAAGAGCTCAGCAAATAGACTTTTTATGATAAGCACAATTCTGTTCCTAATCTACAAACCTTATTTTTAATAAAGAGCCTACTCTTTCTCTTTAGTAATCCTTTTGAGATTACAACAGCAGTTTATCATTTGCAGTGATAAACTCACCAGTCACCAGGTGTTTAGCACAGGATTTGGGGAGGTGAGTAAAATTGAAATTTCAAAGCCACTATCTCTGCATGTGCCTCATAAAATTTTTGGCAACTATTGCTGGAATAAAGCTTCCCTTCCATCTTCTTCCCTTGGCGCTGAAAGAGCTAGTACATTGCAATGAGCTCTGTGTAACTGGATGTTCTGTGAAGTTATCTCGGCTTATTTCTCATTTTTCTGTTTTATAACTGCTATATCAAGCTTGATATAAACATTATTAGGTTGCACATATGTTTCTGATCAGGAAGTCCTTAAATATTTTCTTAGGATCATTGTCTTCTAATGTAGTTAAAAAGACAAGCTTATAAAGATTCCTCCTGGATTGTGACTTGACCTGATGAATCATATTGATAATCAGGTCCAGTAACACTAGATTTCAAATGTAATTTCCTTTGGCATCTTATATCTCTATGTATTTGCAGAAAAAATGCATTTATTATAGCACCAAAAACTTCAAGATACCTAGGAATAAATTTAACAAAAAAATTTAAAGGTACACATTTCCCAAAGAATATAAATCTGTACTGAAGGATACAAAAAATACAGAAAAACAGAGAGGTATAACATGTTTCTGGTGTAGATTATTCAATATTGTAATTGCATAAGTTAGTCATGAGTAAATCTATAAATTCAATGTCATAATTGTAATAAAATTCGCAATTTGACTTATTACCTTGAGCGTCTTGATTCTAAAGTTCACCTGGAAGAGGAATTTCATGAAAGTAGTTAAGAAAATGTTGAAGAAGAAAAATCAAAGAGGAAAGTAATAGTGATTGTTGATATTGGCAATACATTTTTGGACAGTTCAGTTTAATAGTAACTCATAACTTTTTAAAAAATAGTGCACAAATTACTTTTTGCTGGATTAATTCAAGAGTTTAATGTCATGCCACATCATTGCCTTCCTGGTTGAATTAATTCTATGTATGTCAAATTGCTCTTAAAGTTCTATTAATAGGATTTTATAAGAATAGGATTCTGGATGTTTGTGACAGAATAATGCTGTAAAGGTTTTATTTTTTTATTATTTTACTATAAAAATTTCTAAGGCTAAGAAGTAATAGCAGTTTCAATAAGAAGTTAAATATTGAAATTGAAACTAAAATTATTTTTCTAGTCTTATGTATTCTGAGTGAACTTATGACCAGAACAAGTATTTTATTATTTCTAAAAATAGTGAATCCATGAAAGAATGGTCATCCATTAATTGTCATGCTTAAGTATAAGAAAATTAGTCTGTTCCTGGTTTCTTAACTCTGTGTCAGTGACATCTTACAAAAAGATTCAAGCTGAGAAACAGATACAGATTTGTTGTCTAATTCACACCTAAGGGGATGATGGGAATTAAAATGAATCCATAAACTGCTTTGCTGCTTCCATGACCTATGACTTGACAGAAGGTATCCTGAAGAAAGCTCATGGTTTAAGAATATGATAGATTTATGAAATGCTCTAGTGTATGAAATCTTTAATTTTCATCCTAGGCTGCTTCAATGAACCATCTAAAAACAGGACAATGTGGTATTTGAAATAATGGATGTTTTACTAAAGATTCTAAGAGTCAAATTAAATCAAGCTGAGACAGCCTGATGTTCTTCTATATTACCTGAGTTTCTAATGATCATTGCTTTTGCATTAAAAAAATGTCTTAGGATGTGAAAAGATCATAGCCACCATCCTGTGAGGCTCAGCCTTGTGAGTAAAATACAGCTAATAAGACAGGATATAGAATTGGGATTTGGGCCAGAATTATAGGTAAGAAGAACTGCTATGACATAATTTTATTCATTTACTTATTTAAAACTATTGATCAGCTGCTATGGGCCAGGCATCTTGTTAGATATGGAGCTAGTGATGGGTAAGATAAGCATGATCACTTAAAAAGGAGCTTATAATCTAATCAATGGAGTAAAACATACACCATTTCTTATGAAATTTATTGCCATATTAAAATGGGGTAACATCTGTTAAGTATGTGACAAGCCGTAGCCAAACAAACATTAGATTTCTTCTCCTTTGTATTTTCATGTAGAGGATACCTCAATATATTCAGTTGTCAAGAAGACTTAGTATTCAAGTGATATTGTTTACCAATTCAATGTGGCTAATAAACAGCATGAGTGATGCAGGGAGGAGGTCAGAGCACAAATGTACTCTGTAACTTGTGAGCAAACAAGAGAGAGAAGCATGTATCCCCAGAAGAAAAGCAGTCATTGCAATGGCAGACATTTCAGGTACACAACAGAATAATTCTGAGGGGATAAGAAAGTGGTTAAGAATCTCTCCTGACCCAGTCAACTGAATATACATGATGTAGTATTTTTTTACTAATAATGAAGTGGTGCCCTAGAGGTTAATTGTTCAGAGGAGAGTGAATGGGGCCAAGTTTGAAGTTACTGGAATATTTATTTATTTATTTATTTATTTATTTATTTATTTATTTATCTCTTTATTTATTTGAGAGAGAGACAGAGCAAGCCAGGGGGGAGGACCAGAGGGAGAGGGACAAGCAGACTCCACAATGAGTGCAGAGCCTGATGGGGTGCTTGATTCCATGGCCCGGGGACCATGACTGGAGCTGAAACCAAAAATCAGACACACCCAACCAACTGAGCCACCCAGGCACCCCACAAGCGACTGGATTATTTACATTTGCCCTCTGGGTCCTCTATCCTTTCAGGGAAGACATTATTTCAAAGAGAAATGGAAACTGAGGGATTATGATCAGAGAATGACTGAAGAGTCTCTAAGTCAGAGACAGTATTTGTTCAGGATAATGTGATTAGGTCGACAAGAGATGTTCTAGATTAAAAGACAGAAAAATCCTTCAGGAGCACTGTCCATAAGCCACTGTTGTCTTAGACTTAATTCTCGCAGTTACTGTTGAAGACTTTAAGTTCTGCTACACTAACTTTGGCCCTGTTTGCCTCTGGCTCTGTGTATTCCTCACACACCACTTGGCAGCTCCAGACACAGGGCTGTGTCTTTGACCTGGGCTTGCTGGTGCGTACACTGCACAAAGAAGCAATCTGCAGAACAATGGTAATATCTTCTTGCTTTCATTTGTTTATTTAACAACATTGGGTTTATTGAGTATTTACTAGACACTTATACTAATCTTCTAGATGTGGATGAGGCGTCAGTGAAAAAAACAGACAAAAATTTCTGTTCATGTGGAGATTACATTATCATGTGTGTGTGTGTGTGTGTGTGTGTGTGTGTAGGTATTTGGGATAGATAGGAATACATAAGTATAATGGTTGAACTATATAGTATTTAAGAAGCTGGTAAGTACTATGTAAGAAATAGATGAAAGTAAGGTGATCAGGAATACTGGGAGAGAGGATGGTGACATTGAGGTGATATTTGAACCAGACTTTAAGGACCACAGGGAACTAGCCTTGAGGATATCTGAAAGGAGCATTCCAGACCAAGGAAACAAATGGAGAGGACTGAGACAGCAGTGTGCCTGGCATGTGAGAGATAATCAAGGAGGTAAGCTTGGCTGAAGCGGAGGGAGAAGGGGAGACACAAGAAATGAGGTCAGAGGGGGATTGGGCTCTGATTTGCAGGGTTTTATAGGCCATTGTAAAGACTTTTCAGTTTCCACTCTTGCCTTGACTATGTATGGTAACCCTAATATTTTGCAACCATTGATCAGTTGAACTTCTTTCAACATCTAATAAGGGTCAACTCGGGAATCCCTGGGTGGCGCAGCGGTTTGGCGCCTGCCTTTGGCCCAGGGCGCGATCCTGGAGACCCGGGATCGAATCCCACGTCGGGCTCCCAGTGCATGGAGCCTGCTTCTCCCTCTGCCTGTGTCTCTGCCTCTCTCTCTCAATCTGTGACTATAATAAATAAATAAAAAAATTAAAAAATTAAAAAAAAATTTAATAAGGGTCAACTCATAGGTTTTGACCTTGTAAGAGGTCTATTCCAGACTATGGGAGGAGAGTAAGAGGGTTTGTGGTCCCACAAGCTGATGACTGGCTCAAAGAATGCTAAGGCTGATTGTTGGTGTTTGAATATTAGTTTGTGATTGGATGTACTCTCTGAAGATGTGATGTACCCTTCCTACCATAGGCATAAACTTTTAGCACGACAAGATGGTCGATCTTGCAGAGACTCCCAAACCAGGAGCTCCCAGAGGGCTGTCAATCAGGACCTCCACACGCTGGAGATGTCCATCTCTTTTTAGCTATTTTAAACACACCAAAGAGCCACTTCTTGCTCAAGGAATATTTTCAAATTGTTTGACTATGTGTAGTTTTAATTTTAGTGGTAGATTGTCAGAATTTTCATCCATATTTTAGAATATAATCTTTTGGTCTATTTTATTTAAAAAAACCATTGCCACCTTTTATGCTTTTATTTTTTTTAATTTTTATTTATTTATGATAGTCATACAGAGAGAGAGAGAGAGAGAGAGAGAGGCAGAGACACAGGCAGAGGGAGAAGCAGGCTCCATGCACCGGGAGTCCGACGTGGGATTCGATCCCGGGTCTCCAGGATCGCGCCCTGGGCCAAAGGCAGGCGCCAAACCGCTGCGCTACCCAGGGATCCCCTTTTTTGCTTTTAAAATGAAGAATGGGAAGCATAAGAGAGGAAGATCTAAGGATTTTATCTTTAATCCTGGAAACGTGAGAGACTTCCTCTTCCACCTCCTAACACTATAGGGGTTTTTCAATGATATCAAAACATATTTCTCTTTCCTACCTTAGATGAAAAAAGGCAATTTCCAAACTGTGGAAGGAGCCTCGGTGTCCATCGAAAGATGAATGGATAAAGAAGATGTGGTTTATGTATACAATGGAATATTCCTCAGCCATTAGAAATGACAAATACCCACTATTTGCTTCGACGTGGAGGGACTTGGAGGGTATTGTGCTGAGTGAAGTAAGTCAATCGGAGAAGGACAAACATTATATGTTCTCATTTATTTGGGGAATATAAATAATACTGAAAGGGAATAGAGGGGAAGGGAGAAGAAATGGGTAGGAAATATCAGAAAGGGAGACAGAACATAAAGACTCCTAATTCTGGGAAACCAACTAGGGGTGGTGGAAGGGGAGGAGGGCAGGGGGTGAGGGTGAATGGGTGACAGGCACCGAGGGGGGCACTTGACAGGATGAGCACTGGGTGTTATTCTGTATGTTGGCAAATTGAACACCAATAAAAAATAAATTTATTATTAAAAAAAAAGGAAAAAAGGCAATTTCAAGAAGTCAGCCCTTTAGGGAGTATTGCAGATTCACTAAAACTAAATAAAGCAGAAGAAATAGCTGGGCATTTGAAGGAATCTGCAAACATATCTATTTCTTCATTTTTCTATTAACACCTGCTACTTAGGAGCCCATAGATATCTTGATATTAATATGAAGATGCTATGTATTCCAGAAACAACGTTCAGATATCATAGCTTACACTAACACTGAATTCAGAGGACACCGAATCTGGTAAGGTAAATATAAATGATTTAGTTCTGACCATGAGATTCAAATTCTTCCTAAGAGTGTTAGGTCATTTACAAGATGAAGTAACACATATGTGTCTTCAGTAATTTAGGGCACAGTGACATGACATGTTATCAACCCATATGAGTACAAATCAGGGCTAAGAAATTAGTTATAGCTCAGAGAGGCTGGGGCATATGACATTGAGTAAAATTAAAACTGTGACATTTGAAAGGGGAATGAGGCCAGAAGAAAAGGCCCGTGCAAA
This sequence comes from Vulpes vulpes, assembly GCF_048418805.1. Lineage (NCBI taxonomy): Eukaryota > Metazoa > Chordata > Mammalia > Carnivora > Canidae > Vulpes > Vulpes vulpes. The sequence continues at coordinate 893,240 of NC_132782.1, forward strand.
GCATGGGAACATTTTAAAATATTTTATTTAAAACAAAAGTTTGTCCTACCAATTATTGTTTTCTCCATCTCAGCCTCCACCTATACTGCCAATTCTAGAGATTTGTGCCCTCTCTGATGGCCAATTTTATTATGTTTTTTAATTTCTGGGAAGTCTTACCATCTTCATGAGAAAACAAGTCCCATTCATAGGAATCCAGGGCCACAGTTAGACAGAAAGTAATCTTTCCTCTAAACCACCAGAGGATAGTCTGAATCTAAGAGGAAGTAAATACACCAAACTATAAGGTGGGTTTGGGAATTTGGGGTTTTTTTTGTCCATTTTTAGTCTTCAAAGTCTGGGAATCCAGTTTTTGGACTGCCTTCTACTTTGGGAATAAAGGACCTTGTCAAAGCAATTTTGCCTAATCACATTTTGAGAGGGTTCTTGATTCCTTCCACAACATGTGACTTCTAGCCTCTGCAGTGGTATGATCTAGGCTTTGGGACTATCCCAGACTACATTCTTAACCCCAGAACATCAACCCTGTCACCTTCAGAGTATGACCCTGAACCTAACAGGATGAATTTCTTGAGGTTATGCTAGTCTTGAAGCTTCCAAAGCCCAAATGCTACACAGAACTCCAGAGAAAGCAATTAGCATTCTGAGTGGCAAGTGTCCTATCATTCGTTTTGCCTCTTAAGGACATTTAAAATGTAGGTAGGCTGAGAAGCCAAATGTAACTCTAATTAGCATATGGCTTTCAGTGTATCTGATTCATTCAGATGAAGTTGAAGTTGAAGTTTGCTTTTTTCTGTTTTTAATTAAAAAGAATGGAAAGGTAAAATTTTCAACTACTAGAAATTACAAACAAAAAGTAATATATATTTTTACTTCACAATTCATCTCTCTTTGGTAGAGGTAACTATTACTCACAGGTTTTTTTGTTTATCCTTTCAGGAAAAGAAAAAAACAATGTGTGTACCAAAGCATAGATGTCTAGACCTCCTGCTGTTTTGAAATGAGAGGCAGTATCTCATGTACATCCACATCTGCTTTGCCTTTTTCAAAATTTTTAATCTGGTATTTTTTGGAGGTTTGTTTTGAGGAAATGTCTTTACTGTGATGTGTGAGTCTAAATCTAGGCAGAACACCTTGGTCAGTGTCTATGCGTATTTTAATTTTTCTGATGGGTATTACCAGATGGCGGGCTGAAGAGGATGCTCCCGTTTCTAGTCTCATTAACACATCATGAGAGTGCCTGCTGCTCTACATCATGGCCAACACGCACTTTCAAAACCTTGATCTTTGACACTATATTACCTGAGAAGTTATATCTCACTGTTTGAATTAGTATTTTGTTAGTTATGAGTCAAGTTGAGTATCTTCTGACTTGTAGAGAAGCCCAGTTTCCATTTGGATTGTCATGCTACCTTCCAGTATCTTTGAGAACAAGAACAGCATGCAGCCTTTGAGATCAGGAATGATATTGTCATTGGTGTTGCCAATGCCATCTAGTAGCTGTGTATAAATATAACATTTTGTTATGAAACTCAAGGGTACTTTCCTTATTACACTGTGAGAGAAACCTTATACTTCCCATCTAACAGGCACTTTATTAGTATTACAACACAACATGATCTATACTCAGCAAAATGTTTGCACTTTCCTTTGAAATGAATTTTACTCTTTAAGGTAGAACATCCCTCTCTCTCTCTATATATATATATAGACTTTAAGGTGGACCCCATCATCTCTTTCTGCTGGTGTTCACATCCTTGTATAATTCCCTCCCCTATGTGTGTGTGGAATTGGTGAGTTGCTTTTAGTCAATAGAAGATGGCAAAGATAATGGCATGTTACTCCCATGATTACATTATGTTGCATTAGGATTTTGTCTTCCTAGCAGACGTGCTTTAGAGACTCCCTTGCTGGCTCTGAAGTGAGCCGCCATACAGCTCTGCCTATGTGCCATGCAGCAAGGAACTGAGGGCAGCCTGAAGAAGCTAAGGCCCTCAGATCTATAGCTGCGAGGAACCGAATTCTACCAACAGCTATGTGTGAGCTTAAATAGGACCTCGAGGCTCAGAGGAGACCAGAACTCTGGTTGATTCCTTGATTTCCGCTTTATGGAACCACAAGGCAGATAAACAGAGAAGCTGTGCCCAGACTTTTGACCTACAGAAACTATAGGATTCAAATGGGTATTATCTTAAGCTGCTAAATTTGTGAAAGTTTGTTACACAGCATAGGAAATAACCACTAAACAAAAAACACAACCTGTGGCATATTGTATTTTTTGTTCAAAATATTCACTTCCCTTCTCTGGGGGCAAAGTTTACTTCCTTGTTCATACATGCCATTACATGGCATCATGTAATATGTGATACTCATCCCAACAGGAGATTTATACTTTCTTGTCCTTTGAACTCAGAAGTGATCATCTGATTTTCTTTGCTCAAAGCATGCGGATAGAAGCATAAACTTTAAGAACCAGTTTGAGGTTGTCCATCTTTTTTCTTTTCATTACTTAGCTGTATCTGATCTACATTGGACATACAGTGGCAACAAAAAGTAAACATTTCTTTTTATAAACTGCTGAGATTTTATGTTACCACAACATAATCTAGTCTTTCCTTCGGAGGAGAAATAATTGTGTCAGATACAACGGGGTCAAATTGCTGTGCAGAGTTTTAAAAATTTTGTCTCAGTGACAGACTCTCTTTAGATGACTTCCCTCATTGTATTATCTTCCTTTGGGGATTGCTTTGCATTTCATTCTGTGTCTGTGTCTTCCAGAAACCATCTGATGCAATAGGACAATCTGGAAATGGGTATTTTTAGGACCCTGATCTGGGAAGTCTTCTTGAGATTAGGATAGATTTCAAGGAGAAGGAAAGATGAAGTGCACTACTCAAGCTTATAGGAAAAGACTTTCTGTGGGTTGATTTTTGTATCCTCCTCACCTTTGTAGAAGAAAGATCTCAAAGATCGAGATCAGCATTGTGGTTCAAAGGAAAAAGATCAAAGAGGAAATTATATCTGCCTCTTAGAAAAGGGATTCCCAGGATCATAAATGGTGCAGCCAAGTTCACCGAGGGAGGGAACCAGTCCTAATTGGTAATAAAGAGTGTTTCTCTTTCAAGAATGTCTATAATGCTTTGACTCCTCAAGATTTATCCATGTTAAGGGACTGGTCAAAGATTTAGCATTTGTTTTGTTTTGTTTTTTAAAAGTCCTTGTATCTCTGTCATTGGAGATCCAGTAAACATTGCTGATGGCAGTTGATTATTTAAGGACAGGGTAATAGAGGATGGCAAGGGGATAAGTTTCACTGAAATGCTACCTTAAGTTGATCATTTAATGAAGGACATGAAATTTCCAGAATTTGTATTGTTATCTTGCTGCAGAATGGAGACTATAGCCAAATTCCTTTGGAAGTATTTTACTGTGACACAGGGTACATAGGAACTTGTGCATTCATTTCTACATGATAGTTAACTTTAACTTATATTAATTTAGGACCATCTTGGAATCAAACTGCCTGGGTTTTAATTATTAGGCAGCCATTAATTTGCTTTGTGACTTTGGATAAGATTCTTTAACACTCTGTGACTCAGTTTCCTCATCTATAAAAGATACTGATCTTCTATGATTGTTGTGAGAATTAATTAGTACACGTAAAGTGCCGGATGGAATCACCTAACCTACTGTTAGTGTTACCACACATGCTTCACAATGGAAAAACTTCTGACCATGTAATTGAAGGAGCAGCCTCATATATCCAAAGTAGCATTTCATTCATTTTCAGTTCTTCTTTTCCTGTGTATCCAGATTGACTCTACCATACATGTATTAGAAGACCTGTAAAAATCACAGCTTTCTTTAAGCTTTCTGTCTTGTTATAGTCCCCCTACCAGCTGTTTGCTCTCTAGCAACAAAGTTGGAACTACAGTTAAAAAAATTCAGTTATGCTAATGAAGGGGGGAAAAGGTTTTTGCTTTAGATACAGTCACTTGCTTTCTCTGTACCATCTCTAAGTGAGCTGACTTTCATTAGCTGGCTATCAACTAAATGCAAGTGTTCTGACGTGCACCATACCCTTTTGTCATTAGCAGCTCTGCCTAGCTGCATGGCAAAGCTCTGTTTCCTTCTAGGGCAACAGGCTTGACCTGGGAACAAGACAGAATTGATAATTAATTGGTGGAATCAGAAGGAAGCTGGCCATTAGAAGAAAGCAAACAATCTAAATTATAGTCTGAAGTAGAGTGTCAAAATCAGGTTAGATCTAAATGGAATTAAAATTTAAGAAGCTTCTAGTCATGGTGGGTAGGTTTGAACTAATAGGATGCTGTAGGATGGCCATGGTTCTTGTTGTTGTTTGGTATCTAGAATGTATGAATGGAAAGTGTGACTGAAATAAGGTAAAGGATCTGAAAGTGTGGCCCGGCCCTGGAGAAGAAACAAATCTCTATAGGAATTAGGAAAAAGGGTTAGGACCATAATTGTCAAGGGTAGAAGTCTAAGCCAAAAATAGACTCTGGAGTCTTGAGTGTGTGATTCTGGTAGATGGGGAAGGCTGTTGCTCACTGATCATTTGGAACCAAGGACACTGTTCACTCCGGGATGCTTACATATGCTAGAGAAAGTCTCAGAGAGGACCACCAGGCCCAACTGCACTGGACCAGGGGGGCTGGCTATGGCTGAACTTCCAAGAGAAAGATACAATTTCTGGCAGCTTGGAGGAGCCTGAGGGAGATACAGTTTAAATTTTAATGCATTATTTTCTTTGCCTTTTCAAAGTATAACCTATTTTATTTTTAAAGGGGTCAAAGGCACAACCTCTACTATTGTTAGCATCCAGCTGTTTGCTGACTGTGTATGGAAATAGAAATTTTGAAGGAGCTTGTCCTTGACCTCATCAGCATGTATAGTTTCACCTTTCTTTGTATCTAGAAAAGAATTCATGTAAATGCCTGAATCCCAAATTAGGTGTTTGGTAAGGAAGATGGTGGTTAAACACTTCAATCTTAAGAGTATGCTTTATTAGAATCTGTATCACTACAATAAGGCTAAACTAGGATCGTCTTAGTAAAAATTAGAAATGATAGAATACAACTGTCTTCTTTAAATGTTCACCTTTTTATACATGAAGATATTTGCATTGAATGATAGTGTATTGGAAAAGATTCTTTTAAGTTAATTATTTTTTTAAATGGGACAATTTTGTGAAAAGAAAATTATACTTGGTCAGATGTGAGGGATTTTACTGTTTATTAGGGGAATGAGGAAGATTTAATTTCTGACTTGAGAAATTTTATCTTTCTTTGAATCTCCAGTAGTCATAAAAAGAAATGTATGTATGGCTATGCAAACATATGTGTTATAGCCAAAGTCTGGAACAGGTGATTTTTGACAACAGACAGCAAAATTTATGATCAACTTAAATAGCTGGCTAAGCACAAATGTGTCATACAGGGGAAAAAAAAAAATCTCTCACTGTAAGCCAAAGAACACTGCTAATAGCCAAATGCTACATTAGTTGGCTAAATATAGATTTGCTGACTTTCAAATACATGTTGGTCATTAGCCAACTGAAACAACTGAAGTCAACATTATCATCTAACAAATGTTATCTCATTTGAAATTCAGACTATAGCTCATAAAATTTTGGTGACAGATTGATTTTAAGTCAATGGGGAGATTGTTTTGAAGTATGTTAATGTGTTTTTCTCTTTTGTATTTGCATGTACATGATATTCTGACTAGTTAGTCTGATTTGTTCATTTACCTAATATAGCAGTGTTTTAGCTTTGGATTAATAAGGTTTTGAGTAGAGAAAATAATTACAAAAGGTAGAATTTATCAAGAGAGAAAATTATTTTAGGAGCATTTAGCTGGCTCAGTCAGTGGAGCATATGACTCTTGATCTCAGGGTTGTGAGTTCAAGCCCCACACTGGGTGTAGAGATTATTTTTAAAAAGTCTTTAAAAAACTAAAATGATTTTAAAAACTCCTTTAACATTTTTTGTTAAAAATGGACTACTTTTTTTTTGTTAAAATGGACTACTTTTTTTTGTTAAAAACGGACTACTCCTCCGTGTGCACTTTTGTTTGCCTATTCAGTAACCAGTAACTTGCCTTTCTTCTTTCTAACAGACTCATGATTTGCTTTAGCTACCCCATTGGACCATGAGCCTTAAGAAAGTTATATGCCTGAGCCAGGGCTGAATCATGACTGGTCTGAGCCAATTGTGGTGTTCCAAAGATTAGTTTAGGTATTAGCATTTGATACAATTCTAAAAAAGTGAGATGCTGAGGATAATTCTGATTAAGCTTTTCCTTGCTATAAAAAATTACAAAACTGTTGTTTTAACAACTAATTGAACTCATGAATTGGTCTAATGGTTATATCATTTGGTTGTTAGTGAGAATAAGTTTAAAAAGGCTTTTACAACATAATTCTAGAGGAAGTACTATGTGTTAAATCTAATTACCATTAAATAACTGATTGTTATTCAGGCAAACCTCCCCCCCAACCCCCACCACACACAGACATTGAGGTACTTCGCTAGAAGGCCTAAATTGAACACCAATAAAAATTAATATAAAAAAAAGTGACAGTACAAGTGTTTACAAGAATATGGGACAACCGTAAACTCTTACATGCTGGTGGAGTATGTTATACCTCAATTTTAAAAGGTTTACAAAATAAATAAATAAAATAACCTAATAGAGGAAAAGGCAATTATCATCTGCTGCTAGATATTTATTATTGTACCTTTCTGGGACATCCAGAATGGCGGGAGCTGTCATGTGGCTGTCGACTGGTTAAGTATGGAAGGGAAGAAAGATGTAGGGAACTTGTCCTCGATGACGCAGTTGAGCACTGAATTAACCAGAAATCAACCTACCTTGGGAATAATCACATCGGACAATGCCATTTCTTTAGTTTCTAAGCCAAAATGAGTTGGCATTGTCTACTAACGATAGCTGAGGGCATTGTAACTGGTAATTAACATATCAAGAGCCATACCTGACCATCTAGAGTATAGCGTTTCTTCCATGATGTAAAGAAGATAGCCCTATCATCATTAAGAAAGAGACATAGAAATAGTTCACACAGGAGTGAAGAGGGTATAACATGAGGGGAGTTCATTTGAGAGAGGAGAAATTTACCATTCTAGTGCAAGAAATTATGGGAATGGAGGCAAAGATGAGATGTGGACTACTCCTGACCAGTTGGAGTAGCCCTGGAGAGACAGAGGCATAATAGTCAGGAAATGTAAATCCGAGCATCTTTTGCACCAATTTATATTTTATTTTCTAGGTTAAAATCATATTGTAAAAGAGATCTAGAACTCACCTGTGGGAGAGTGCAGCAGTGTTAAAGAGATGGTGCTTGCAGAGGGAGAACCTCAGTATGGCTCCTCTGAGCTACTTTGTTTTTCATGTAGTAGAGATAGGAGAGCCAAACCCCAGGATTTCTTTGAGGTAGGGAGACAGAAAGTTAGCTGAGAGTTTGGTGGGGAGTTTCCCAAGAAAAGGTAGTGACTGCAAGGAAGAAAAGGTAGTGACTACAGTGTCCAAGGACTTTTTGACAGCCTGAAGAGAGGTTGCAACAGTATGGGTTGAAGCCAGTAGAGAGGACCAGCAGGCCCTGACCACACTGAAGGAGAGTAGATCATGATTTAGTTCTTCAGTGTAGCTACCAGAAATAGGTGCTAGCAGGGTCAGTAGTGATGAGGCAGACAAGGGGGTATGAGTTGATTAAAAGCAAAGGATGCTGCACCGGGCACCTAGGATGAATAAGAGACTGACTCTCTCCCTTTGCCAACAAAGGATTCAGTAGCCATGTTCCGATGATAGCTTGGGAAGACCAGGAAGAAGATGAGGGGATCTGAGAGGCTGAAAGAGACTAAGTACCCCTATGAGACCAACTAAATTAAACATTGTAATTTCTTTGTGCTTCTCTGACCCAGTTGCAGGCAGTTCTTGGTCTGAATCTTGGGCCCATGGTTTACTAACTGCGTGAGTGAGGTAGATTATTTAAACTTCATGAACTTTAGTTGCCTTTTGCAGAGAGAACGAGAATAATAAATTGTACACTTGGGGCTATTGTGAGAATTAGCAGTTACATCTAGAAAGTACCAAACAGAAACCAAACTAGGTAGATTACTTGGACATGAAGCATATGAGCATGCTTTTCTCTTGCAAAGATCAGAGTAGAATAATATTCTTACAGATGTGGCACGCTGGCTGCATTAGCCCAGACAGGAGACTGGTTATCTTGAGGTGATCTGTGAGTTAAAGATCAGAGCAATGATCTGAGGTGCTCTGTCCTGGTTGAGGCTGGAAGTGAGAGTGACTTGATGTCAAGCTATATTTGTCTGGAATTGCTGAAATCAAGTTATGATTGGCCAGAATCTCAAAAGAAGGACGAGCCTTAAAGAGATGAATTTGGCCCAGGTTTGATGGATTGGGGTAGCCTAGGGACTATGAAATAGTTTGGCATAGTTGCATCCCAAAGGGTCTTTCATTCTTCCATCATGAAGAAAATGTCAACTTCCTTCACACTTTAGTCCCAAATATTCAGACCGCATCTGTATTCATAGTTAAACTGACCTAACACTTCAAATATTTATCAATAGAAAATGCCTCAATGTAGGAGCTGAATGGAAAAAGAAACTGTGTCCATAGGGAGGCAGCTGAGGTGGTATCCTTGATTTCACTTTGTAAAGATGAGAACCTAGCCTCGTTTGGATGGACTTCAACATTGGAACATTTGAGCCAATTTTCTATTTTGTACACTTAGTACATTAGTAACTATTTTTGTTCCAGATAGTCATTGGGACAAAAACAAAAGTCTTTGTCATTGGGACAAGAATTAATTTCACTGTTGCATTTGTGTGTTAGGGCTGCTATAACAAAATACCACAGAGTTTTTTAAAAGTACAGAAATTATTGTAGAAGCTAGAGGTCTGAAACCAAGCATTGGCAGGGCCGTACTCTGTCTGAGACTGGGTAGCGTCTCCTCGCCTCTTCCCAGCTCCTGGTGGTTGCTCGTAATCCTTGACCTTCCTTGGCTTGTAGCTGTATCAGTCTAATCTCTGCCTCCACCAGTAATGGCTGTCTTCATATAGTACCTATCTCTGTGTCCAAATTTTCCTTTATAAGGACACCAGTCATACTGGATTAGGACCCACTCTAATAACCTCATTTTAACTTACTATATCTACTAATACCCTATTCCAGAGAATGACACTTTCTGAGTTACTGCGAAGTACTTTTATTGGGGATGACACAATTAAACCTATAACAGTTGACTCACCCTGCAAAATGCATGTCTTTCCCACATGTAAAAACCATTAAGCCTATCCCAACATTCCCAAAAGTCTTCATCATTTCAACATCTACTCTAAGTCCAACATTTCATTTAAACGTCATCAGCTAAAAGTTCCAAATCTTATCTAAATCATCTAAATCAATTACAGGTGAGACTTGGAATATGATTCACCTTGGGGAAAGATTCTTTTCTATCAGTGAACTTGTGAAGCTAGACAAGTTAATGCTTGTGAAATGCAATATTAGGATCATTAGAAATGATCCTAAGAAATGTCAATAGACATTTCTATTTCTAGGGAGAGAAATCAGAAGGACCAAAGGAGTCACAGAGCTGAAGAAAGTCTGAAATGCAGCAGGGCAAATGTATACAATGATTTGAGAATCCTCATGGGCTTGATGCCTGCCCTCCAGGCACATGAGGATGGCATCCTCAATCCTTGGGTCCTGGGAGATAGCCATGACCTCTGGAACCCAGGAGATAAATATCTCTGTAGAGAAAGAGAAGATTATCTATCATCTATCTGTCTATCAATCTATCCTATCCATCCTATCATCTAATCTATCTGTCTCTAATCTGTCTTATCTATCTATCTATCTATCTATCTATCTATCTATCTATCATCTATCCATCATCATCTATCATCTATCTATCCTGTCTATCATCTATTATCTATTAATCTATTATCTATCTATCTATCATCTATCTATCCTATCATCTATTATCTATTAATCTATTATCTATCTATCTATCATCTATCTATCCTATCATCTATTATCTATTAATCTATTATCTATCTATCTATCATCTATCTATCCTATCATCTATTATCTATTAATCTATTATCTATCTATCTATCTATCTGTCATCTATCTATCATCTATCATCTATCATCTATTTTTCGTCTATCCCTGAAGGAATTGGCTCACATGGTTATGGGGACTGGCATGTCTACAATTTGCAGGGCTGAGTGGCAGTTGAAGACCCCAGGACAGTTAATGGTGCCACATGGAGTCCAAATGCAGTCTGCTGTCAGAATTCCTTCCTCTTCTGGAGATCTGTCCTTTCTCATAAGACCTTCCACTCATTGGAATAGGGCTGTCCACATGGGTAGTGGTGGGTAGTCTGCTTTAGTCAAGCTTGCTAATTTAAATCATAATCACATCTAAAAACTACCTTCACAGTAACTTAGACTTGTATTTGACCAAACCACTGGGCAGCATAACCTATAACCTAGTTAAGTTCACCCATAAAGTTAACCATCACAACTGTATAAAATTTTCCCTTTTGTGATATTTTGACTTTTAATTGGGGTTGAGTCTAGCAAGGGAACTACGATCTAAATTTAGCTATGCCTCCACCTAATTTCAAAGATGTCTTCTCTATTCCTTTACAAAGAAGAAAGTACATAGAAGCAAGTAGCAAAATTTGACTCTTGATTTCTCATCTTTTGCCCTTAAACTTTGTAGTCACATTAAAATAAAGTCTTTGTATGTATGTGTGTGTAGCAGGGTGGGTAAGAGAGAGGCAGACTGAAGGAGAGAGAATCAGAAAAAGAGATACACGGTGTAATTTTAAGTTCTTAAAACAAGACCTCTACATTTTCATTTCTTCCAAAATTGAAGTTCAGGGTTAAGTAAGTAGACAGATTGTTGGGAAGCTGTGGATAGTGGATTTAGTCTTTTGTCTAAATGCTGGCTTTGTTTTTTCTTTCATACTATCTAAAATAAGCAAATGATTGCTAATAATTCTTTTTTTTTTGATTGCTAATAATTCAATCATTCATTTATCTTCTAAGTATTATAGAAGCATTCGTAAACAGTCCCATTACTGTTTCAAACAGAAAGTAATTTATGTGCTTTGGCTTTCAGATAGAGTCAGTAGGTAATAGAACAATGTTCTTTATTTAACAACTAGAAAAATATGACATAAATCATACTTTTGAATATAATGGAGAATTGTGAAAGCAATGAGAATCAGAGGAAATAGAATTCTAAGATTTCAGAGAGGTAAGCTGTATGTTATTGACTTTTGTTTCTGAAAGCATTTGGTGATTCAGGATGTAAAGTAAATATTGAGCTTGACATAGGTGGAGGTTTCCTAGTAGGAGGAATAGAAATCAATGTGGTCACAACTGAAAAAGAGACTGGGCTGGAAGAGAAAGCTTAATCTCTACTATTCTCAATGTCTCAGGAGTCACTGTCCTATGGGAGAGAGAAGGCTTCATCAAGCACACAGCGGGTCTCCCCTCAAGTAATTTGCAGGAGGCTAAAGAGTAAGCCGATATCTCTGAAGGAAAGAACTGAATCTTTTGAAATATTTCTAGGAAGAGGAAACAGACCTGACAAACTCTGAATCACATATCCAGAAGGGTAATTAACCTGAGAAACAGGAATAAATAAAGGATGGATTGAGTCTAATTAAATTTGCAAACCAGTTCTAGCACAATTGTTTGTTGGGTTCTGGTTATAAGAACCTTGACCTATCTGCCCAACAGAAAAAATCAACCTTTTCTGGTATAAGATACTATCATCTGAGGTTCTTTTATGCACAGTGTCCAGGGTACAGTAACAAGGTAAAGGACATGTGAATAGAAAATAAACATAGTACCACAATGATACAACTATGAGGTTACTAGAAGAGAACTATACTGGTGCCTGACTGGCTCAGTTGATAGAGCAGGTGATTCTTGATCTTGGGGTCATGGGTTCAAGCTGCATGTTGGGTGCGGAACCCACTTTAAAAATTCTTTAAAAAAAGGAAAAAGAAAACAATAATGTAACATGATTAATATGTTAAAGAGAATTGAAGGAAAGATGGACAAAATGAAAGCTATCAACAGAGAATTGCTATTTAGGAAAATGTTGTAATGCATATCTTAGAGCTGAAAAACATAAAATCTGAAATTAAGAACTCGTTGGATCGACCAGAGTAGGTACATAGAAAGAGAACTAGTGAACTCAATGGCAGCTTAATTGAAATATCAATGTCTATCTAATATGTATATAATTGTATTCTCAGAAGGAATCAACAGTTAAATGTAGATGACTGAGAATATATCAAAAATGATGCAAGATTTTAATCCACAAATTGAAGGAGCACAGAAAATTGCATGGAGAATAAATACAAAGAAAACTACAACTCATATAGGAAATTATCTTTAAGACAATAAGATTGAATAAAGCTGAATTTTCAACAGTAACCATAGAAGTCAGAAAATAAATGATAGACCACTTTTTAAAAAAGATTTTATTTATTTTTTTAAATTTTTATTTATTTATGATAGTCACAGAGAGAGAGAGAGAGAGGCAGAGACACAGGCAGAGGGAGAAGCAGGCTCCATGCAGGGAGCCCGATGTGGGACTCGATCCTGGAACTCCAGGATCATGCCCTGAGCCAAAGGCAGATGCTCAACCGCTGAGCCACCCAGGTGTTCCAATAAACCACTTTTTTAAATGAGAAGAGAAAGCAATTACCAGCTTAGATTGCTATAACTTGTGAAAATATCTTTCAGAAAGAAGGTGAAATATTTTTCAGACAACAGAAGTTGAGAGAATTTGTCACCAGCAGAACCATTCTATGAAAAATTCTAAAGGAAATTTTTCAGTGTGAAAGGAAATGGTCATGTAACAACAACAAAAAAGAAATAGACTCATAAATATGATAACAAACTGGTAGTTGCCAAAAGGGAAGGGAGAGGTTAAGGCATGGGTAAGATAGGTAAAGGGAACTAAGAGGTACAAACTTTCAGTTATAAGATAAAGTCACAAGGAGAAAAAGTACAGCATAAGGAATATAATCAATAATATTGTAATAACCTCACACAGTGATGATTGTTGACTATAATTATTGTGGTGAGCACTTAATGATGTGTAAATTTGTTGAATCACTGCACTATATACCTGAAACTAATATGTCAACTATGGTTCAACTTAAAATTAAAAAAAAAAAAATGAAATGAAATGGTGATAGGTTGAAGCACAGAAGTTCATGAAGGAATGAAGAGTAATGCGGAACCTGGGTGGCTCAGTCCCTTGGGCTCCAACTGTTGGTTTCAGCTCAGATCATGATCTCAGGGGTTTGGGATTAAGCCCCATGTTGGGCTCTGCCTTCAGTGGGGAATCTGCTTCAGATTCTCTCTTTTCCTCTCCCCCTGCTCCTCTCTGCATTTACATGTGCTCTCTCTCCAAATATATAAAATCTTAAAAAAAAAAAAAAAAGAATGAAGAGTGCTGGGAAGAGTAATAATGCAAGTAAATACGAATAACAGTGATTGTTTAAAACAAAAATAAAAATGTTTTTGAGACTTATAGTAAGGGTAAATGTATAACAAGAGTAGCTCAAAGGGCCGAAAAGGGGTAAAACGTTAACTACTGTAAGGTTATTGCATTTGGGGGAAGTGGTAGGTGTACCAAACTCCCTGTGATAGCTGAAGTATATTTACCATAATCTCTAGGAGAACAACGAAAATTAATACAAAAATGTGTAACTAAGAATGCAATAGAAGAGATAAAATAGAAAAATTAAATTATTGAATCATAAAGAAAAAGGAAGGAGAAACAGAGGAATGAAGGATCACTAGAATAAAATAACTGGTAGGATGGCATGCTTAAGTGCGACTATATAAAATTACACTAAAGGTAAAAGGTACCTGGGTGGCTCAGTTGTTGAATGTCTGCTTTTAGCTCGGGTCATGATTCCGGGGTCCTGGAATGTAGTCCCACAATGGGCTCCCCACAGGGAGCCTGCTTCTCCCTCTGCCTGTCTCTGCCTCTCTCTCTGGGTCTCTCATGAATAAATAAGTAAAATATTTTTTTTAAAAGGCAAATGGAAAAAATATTCCAATTAAGGGGAAATATTTCATAATATATTTAAAAATATCCAACTCCACGGTGTTTATAAGATATGCAATTTAAGTATAAAGACAAATAAATTGAAAGTAAAAGTATGGGAAAAAGATATACCAAGTAATTGCTAACTGAAAATAAAGTTGGTGGGTAGACTTTAAGGAAAAAGTATTTGTAGAGATAAAGGGGACTGTTTCATAAAACTAGACTGGTCAATTGTCTAGGGAGATAGAACAATTCTAATTTTTCAAAAACTTGTTAAGATAGTTTAAAACATATACATAAAAACTGACATAACTAAAAGAAGAAATAGACACATCCAAACCATAGGTGAGTTAATAAACCTCTCTAGGTAATGATAGAATAGGTAGACAAAATATCAGCAAGGACATGGGAAACTTGAGCAAAATAATAACCAGTTTGGTCTAAACGACCAATTCTGAATACTGCATCTAGGCACTACAGAGTACATAGTCTTTTTAAGCGAACATATGCCAAAATAGACCTTATGCTAAACAGTACAGCAAGTGTCAACGAATTTCAAAGGGCTGCAGTCACAGAATATGACAGACTGCAGTGGATTAATCAGGAAACCAAAGACAGAACAACAATTAGAACACGTATAAATGTTTAAAAAATTACATATCACATTTCTAAATAATGCATGGAAAAGAAATAACAAAACTAAAAAAATTTGAACTGAATAATATAAGACCAGTTACAAGCTATTGGAAGGTGGCTAAAGTAGGACTTAGATGGAAATTTATACATTTGAAAGTATAAAGTAGAAAAGAAGAAAGATTAAGAATCAGTTATCTAAGTTTCCATCTCAAGGAAATTTTAAGGAAAATGTAGTTTCACCTCCTTTTGGGGGAAATTGAATATTTTTAAAATAAAAATCATGGGGTAATCAAGTAGTCTGTTTCCAGTGGTAGATATAGTACTTTAAAACATTTAAAATTGAAAATACATTAAATAATAATAGCATTAAAGTAATCATAAGGGCAAATCAGGTATAATTCTAAAAAGAGTTAAAATTCATCTTTAGTATAATAATAGAACAATAAAGAAAATGTAATGTTTAAAATTTAACTCTTTCCATGAGATTTGCATAGACAATGGACACTAGTCCAATAACAACTGCTTGAAGCAGATATATCCAGCTTTGTCCAACTCCAGGAACTTTTCCTTCTGGTATGACTGAAAAAAATTTGTATGTTCTAGGCCTGTATGCCTAAAATTAACTTTTGAAGTAATAATTTTAAAATAATGAGTTTGATAAGGAGGTACAAAGGGGCTAAAATGATATAAAGACTGGATTATGGGAGGAGTGTCTTTTTTGGTGAAATATTTGTTCTCTCTAGCATGATTATAATTTACTTATCTCTTCCTTTTCTGTTGTTTCTTTGCAGATTCATAGCTCAGTATCAAGTTCCCATTACCTTACTCTATTTTTTGCCTTTACTTTTTAGGCCTTAGGGTTGTTTTTCTTGCTAGATCAAGAATAATAAAGCAAGACCATGATAATTGCAGGTTTTACCTTCCTCAGAAAGTTTAGGATGATCGTCAATCTTTCAAAATTTTATTTACATATTCTGATGTGCTCTAGCAGTACTGCCCTATCATCTGGCAAGCATGACCTCTGTTTCTGAGGCATAGATTAGGGACTGTGGGTTTTCACATGTCTTTATAAAAAATTTCTAAGTACCCTTTCAAAGTCTGGGACTAAACAGGGTTACCAGTGCCTTCTAGATGAGGCAGCTCAGGAAGTTTTATAAGTCTTGATTCTTGCTTTTTCCCTTTGGGATACTCTTAGACCCTCTATTCCGTAAGAGTAGGTTAACCAGATGCCCAGAAATATTCTGGGATTTGGTCCTATGGGGTCATCCTTGGATCCTCTGGCCTGGAGATGTTTCCTGAAGAGCAGCATGACAAGCAGATTGCTCCTGCTGGCTGTTGCAGTATTTCTCTTATGGGGACACATGATATTGGGTCACAGAATGGAGATTATCTGTTGATTGGGTGACTCTCAAGTCAGAAGCAAGATGGGTTTATGGCTCTGGGCTACTAGTGTTCAACCACTTACTCTTTAGCATGAGCCATTTGTATGAATCTGTGCATTAGGTATGACTCCTCCTTTTCTGACCACTGCACTGTCTCTGATCAACATTACCCAAGGGATGGGGCCACCCTGAGGACTTCTAGACTTCTCTCACCTCTGACTAATGTACCATCAAGCGTGCCTGGGCTGATCTTTAGCCATACTGAAGGGATGTGGTGTGGTCAATATTGAAAGTGATCACTTTTTGAGAATGACATGATTACAGTCTAGAACTCAAGAGAAGAGATGGTTGGAAGATATGTTGCCTTCTGATTATGCTGTAAAATTGAGAATGGTAAATTTATCAGTCTCAGATAATTATCATCCATTTTTCTGCATACTTTGACTAAAACTTGCATTTATGGTTTTCATCAAGGAAGTGCAGTAACAACACTTGAGTGAGTCATTGAAATCCAGCATTCATGAGAAGCATGAGGGGTGATACACTGCCACGACTAATGACATAACTAGCATTAAATAAGTAGCATTTATTCATTAAGCAGCAACAAGATCTATACAAACGTGTTCTGAAGAGCCATGATATTGTGGATAATAACAGCATCATTACCTTTTTCTTACAGTGGGAGATATAAAATTAGACAGGAATGACATACTGATCAATAAAGAACATTATGGGATGGTTCTTGGACCAATTAAATAGGGACGGATATTGCCTGAACCCTTTGAAGAATCTTCTCTTGCACTGAATTGAAAATAAAAAAAAAATAAGTACTTCTTCACTCATATTTTAAAATCTTTATTGATAAATAACCTGTGAAGTTTATAATGTATTTTCAATAAACTTGCTTATATAAACAGACCAACCTTGACTGAGAGAAACCAAGAGGACTTTGGAGTTGATAGTTAATTGCCTGGCCTCTGGCTGCATCTGTATCCTAAGTCCTAGGGACAAACTGAACCAGGAAGGGCATACCTAAGATAAGCTAATACTGCCATGTAGCCAGGGTGAAGGTGAAGAATTGTTACTGAAAAAAGCACGATCATAACCGGAAGATAGCAGTTTGTTTCAAAGACTTGGTAGGGTGCCTGGCTGGAGATGTAAGAACTAGTGGTGAAGTGGTGGTCAGAAGAGTTGGAAGCAGGTTGGGCACTGTGATGCCCAGTTCATTTGAACAGTTCAGAATAGACCATTAATAGCTATAAGCACTGTGAAAACTCTTTCATGTAGGGTCTGGCCAATAGATAGAGCAGAAATGGTACCTTAGAGAAACCATGTCAGCCCAACGTGGGAATTAAGACCATGTGTCCCCTGAAGGCAGAGACTGATTTTTATTTATTGTTGGAATCACAAACTCTATCTTCTTGCCTAAGATACAGCAAAAGCTCAGGAGATGCTTGTTGGATCAATGAATAAAATCACTCATTAGAAAGATTAGGGTTTTGTCATTTTGAGGATTGGAAAAATACAGAAGCCAAATCTACCACAGCTGCCTTAGATTTCCAAGAGACTATTCCCTTCTACTTACATTGGGGAAAAAAATTCAGTTGATGCAGTCAGACTGGAGTTTGGGGACATGAGAGACATATCAGTACAAGGAGCACTGTCCTGAGGGGAAGTGAGGGGTTTGTTTCTCCTGAGAGCACCCATTTATAAACACACACACTTGAATCCAGAGACTTAGTAAGAGGTGATGTAGTCTTTTACTTTTAGTGGGACCATAATTTTTATTGTGGCTCAAGACATAAGAGTTAACTACAACTTTCTGTTATGGCCTCCCTTTATGTTCCTCCCAGAGGGTGAACAGTTCTAATTGCATTAGTAATTCCCCTGTATTCCTGATTCTGTTCATAAGACAGAATCATATAACTTCATCTGGTCTGACATCAGCTTTTCCCCATCTTGTGTCCCTGAAGTGGGAATGATTTTGCTGGGGTGTGGCTGGCTCTGGAGATGTGGCACAGCAGACCTCACCTTAGATTGTGGCTGTTTGGTGGGTTTTTTTTTTTTTTTTTTCATTTTGAGATGGATTAAGTACTTATTTCCTATGGGATGGAGATAAAGCGTGGTTGCTTGTCAACTCTGACAATATATCTAAAAGAGAGAGCCTATAGAGAAAGGAAAGCTAAAAAGTAAACTGATTTGCATCCTAATTCCCTCTTCCCCCATACCCCTATTTTTTTTTTTTTTTTACTGGTGGTAATTATGGGTTGTATTATATTGGTGATGCTTTTAAATTGACTTATGTTACCAGCTAGCTAGTAAATGCTTCTATGTAAAGATTTATTTGAGGTCGCATGTTTTTCCCAAAGGTACTTTACACAGCATATAGTGGACATGCCACCCTCTGAAGTCTTTTATCTGGCATCAACTCTTTTTTATTCAATCTATTATGACTCAGCTTACTTCAAAACACAAGCAATGGGACCATTTTCTAATTCACACTGTGAATTTTAAACCAGTCTTTGATGTGATTTCACACAATAGTGTGCTCCCTCACAAGGTAGGGACTGGTCACCATTTTGTTCTTGCCCTGGTAAGCAGCTGTGAATTCAACCATTTACTGAACAACACTTCCCTTTGGGATACAGTTCTTGGCTTACCTAAGGGAGAAGTAGCTGAAGCCTCAGCCCTAAGGCTATTCTCTTCACATCACTCAAAACAGAGAAGTCATTAATATTGGGATTCCATGGGGAGGATCCTTCTTCTACTCACTTTTAAAAAAAAGATTTTATTTATTTATTTGTTTGTTTGTTTTAGAAAGAGAGAAAGTGTGCATGAGTGCAGGGAGGGGCAGAGGGAGAAGAAGAGGGAGAGAATCTCAAGCAGATCCCCTGCTGAGTACAGAGCCGGACTCGGGGCTCTACATCATGATCCTGAGATCACGACCTGAGCCGAAACCAAGAGTCAGAGGCTTAACCGACTGAGCCACCCAGGTGTCCCATCTGCTCACTTTCTTTATGATAATCCAGAATAGGCCTTCCGTCTAATACACCAATTCCTTTGCTGTCTTCATTTGGCATTCACCCTCTGCCCACTGCCCCACAGCTCCTTAGGCTTAATGTAAATGTAGAGGCATGCCCTGGAATTTACAGAAATTTTTGAATACTACAGAGAATAAAATGCTCAAACCACTAATCAGAGAGGTGCAAGTCAAGATTACCTCACACCTGTTAGAAAAGCTATTATAAAAAAGGAGACAAATGTGGGTGAGGATGTAGACAAAAGGAAACCCTTGTATACCATTGGTGGAAATGTAAACTGGTTCAGCCATTATGAAAAACAGTATGGAGGTTTCTCAAAAAATTAAAAATAGAACTACCAATATGGTCCAGCAATCTCACTTCTGTGTATATATCCAAGGGAATGAAATCAGGATCTCGAAGATATATCTGCACCCCTATGTTCATTGCAGCAGTATTCGCAAGAGCCAAAACATGGAAATCATCTCTATGTCCATTGATGGATGAATGGATTAAAAATGTAAATGCATACAGTGGAATATTATTCAGTCTTAAAAATAGGAGGAAACCCTGCCATTTGCAACAATATGCATGAACATAGGACATTATTGCTAAGTGAATGAAGTCAGACACAGAGGGACAAATACTACATGACAGCGCTTATATGAAGAATCTAAAACAGACTCATCGAAGCAGAGAATGGAATGGTGGTAAGTAAACAAGGGAAGGAGGAAATGGAGAGGTTTTAATTAAAGGGTACAAAGTTTGTTTTGCAGGGTGAATAAATCCTAGAGATGTACTACTATACAGTGTAGTGCCTACTTGATAAGACTGTCTATGTACTCAAAATTTTGTTAAGAGGGTAGATTTTACGTTGAGTGTTCCTATCACACACCAAAAATAGGAGAAGAGGAAACATTTGGAGGGGATAGATATGCTTATGGCATAGATTGTGGTGATGGTTTCATGGATGTATACTTATCTCTCCATACTCATCAAGTTATATATATATTAAATCTATACAGCTTTTTGTATGTCAATCATACCTCAATAAAGTGGTTTGTGAAAAAGTAATAGAATTCTAGGAAGCCATGGAGAAGAGAACATGCAGGCTAGTTGAGGAGTATAATCCCTGAACAGTAAAATTGGCACAAAATCTATGGCATCAGAATCCAGCCACAATCCTAGCTCAACTCCTAGTTAGTACTGAAACTGGACTCCAGTCCTAACCTTCTGTGTTAACAATGAGGGCTAGTGGGTTATGCTGTTTGTCATTCAGAGACAGTGCAAACATGTGTAGCTTAGTGTTTCAGTAGTGCTAGTAAAGAGCACTTAATAAAGAAAAAAAAAAAAGGCTGTTTTTACCATAATCTTGATTGTAAATGATGATCTCCAAAAAGTGTGCTATATTTTTCTAACCAAAATCAATGGGTATAAAAAGATTTCGACTCCATTGTAAAAACATACATTCTACTTTTTGTTTTCACATATACATATTAGGAGTGTTCTCTTTAATAATTCACTATAACAAAATTCTAAAGCAAAATCCACTTTCTATGTTTTATCTCATAATCAATAATTTTATTTTCTATTGCTCTCATTATGTGGGCCAGTATTGATTGCCTTACTCTTTTGCTTTCCAGTTTCTTCACAGTTCTCCAGAGACTGGGTGAGTGTGTCTTTTGGTGCTCCCTTGGTGTTCAGTCCTGAGGCCATCTTTTGAGTCAGACTCAACTCAGGAAGGAGGTTACACGTCTGCTTTGAGGAAGATGAGGTCATGTGTTCATTCTTAGAACATTTAGAATTCATGATGTAGATTACTCTAGGCGGTACCTTGAAGAACCGGAAATAGTCCTTGTTACACTTATCCCCTATCCAAATAGATTTATTTTTTCCTGATGGAATAAGGTCTATTGGTCTCTTATAATTTCTGGAAACAGAAACCTTAGGTAGGATGCCTTTCCCCTCCTAACTTCTAATAAATTATGAGTAGTGTAATTTAAAGCAACATCTTGAAAAAAGATATACAAACTTGACAGGCAATAAAGCTGACATTTATTGAACCTTTGTTTTGAACCAAGACCAAGATAACAGACATTCCATGGATTAACGAAGTTAACCTTTTTAAAATCTTATGTAGATACTCTTCTATGAATCTTATAGATGAGAAAATTGAGGGTTTAAGAGGTGATTTTGTCTATGGGAGACAGATGATGGGTGGTAGGGTAGGGGTTCTAATGCAGGCAGTGTGGCTCCATAAGCCACACTCGTAATCACTATGTTATATGGTTACCTTGAACTGATGACTGATTTCCTTAGTTGGTTTTTAAAGTAACTACTTAAATCATGAGAAATCACTTAACCTAGCTGTGTCTCAGACTCTTCATTTGTCTGAGGGAGGACGGGTCAAAGTGGTAATTTCTATCTCTTTCAGCTTTATAACCATAAAAGGTATCCTAAATTAGAACCCTTGGAACTTATATCTGCTCTTCTAGAAAATTCCTGCCACACTCAGCATCACTTAATTGCTAGGTACAGTACTATGTGTGTTGTGGAACTAGGATATAGTTCAGACCCTGGTGAAATACAGATGTGTTACTTTGACAGTTTGTTTCCTTTATTTCCATTGCAACTAGCCTCACAAAACACATATTTATATAAAACTAAGCAAATAAGACTGTAATATATAGAGTATGAGTGTATGTGAGAGAGTGAAAAAGTATAAGAAAGTAAAAGATTGTCTCTGAGAGTAAAATAGTGCAAGTATGTAAGAGAGTGAGTGATTTGTATGTGAGAATGTGTGAGTAAATTTTGTGTGGAAGAGTGTGAAACTGAGGGTGAAAGACAGTGTATACAATGAAAGTGTATATAAGAGTGCACAGAAGAAGGCATAGGTGAGTGTCCAGTGAAAAGTATGCACAAGAGTAAAGTATGAATACAGCAGAGAATATGGAAGGTAAGGGAGTGGGAAGGGCATGTGTCAGAAAGTGACAGATTGTGAGTGTGAGAAACTGATTGAGAACATGTATGAACATAAGAGTATATGTTTGTGAATGAATCTTTGTGTGACCGTGTGTGTGAATGTCTCACTAATTGGGCACGTGAGTTTCCCTGAGTGCTAGAAACCAGCCTCATGCCCTACATGCAGGCACACACACACCGTATATGCTTCACCAGTCTGCATATGTCACATGGTTACCACTCACTGTAAGGGATGCCTGGAAAATGAGTATATGACACAGGAAAATGGATTGACATAAGTGGCTTAGATGAATCATGATTACACCCTGGTTAACAATATTGTTGCCCTGAAACAAAGGCTTTTTTTTTTTTTTCCATAGAGGTAGAGATAGTCTTTGGTTTGTCAGTGAACAGAATGTGCTGTAATAGGAATAACCATTTTTGGAAAAGATAAACAAGAAAGTACTGAGATATGGGGTATGAATTTTAGTTCACAACATATTCTCATTGATTGTTTAAATCTTTTACATGAACATGCAATATTTAATATGAGAAAGAAATCCAAAAGGCTCTTTTAAGCTGCTGTGTGACACATAGGCCTTTAACTTCTCTGAAGCATATACACCTTCAATAATAGTTCTGCTATGTTCAATTATATTTTATATAAAAATTTTGGGTGGGTATCAAGGAATAACTACTGTTATCCACATTTGGGTTGCTGCCAGGATGGAGATAAAGTAAATGCTATAAGGCCCAGAGCAGAGAACAGAGGTTCAGTTAAGAAAGAAAATCCAGTGGCACCTGGATACCTCAGTTAGTTGAGCCACAGACCCTTGATTTTGGCTTTGGTCATGAGTTCAGGGTCATAGGATCAAGCCTCACTTCAGGTGCTGTGCTCAGCAGAGAGTCTGACTGAGATTCTCCATCTCTCCCTCTGCTCCTACCCCCCACCTCCCATGCACACACATGTGCTCCCTCTCTCTCAAATACATACATACATAATCTTAAGAAAGAGGAAGGGAGGGAATCCAAAGGTAAAGGTAACCAGGAGAGTCCAAGTACCTAGGAAATTGCAGATTTTTCAGAGAATGTATTAAATTTACAACAACTTGAATTAATATTACACATCTTAAAGAGTGGTATCTGTGTTACAAAAGGTGGAATAAAAGCCCTGTGGTCCCACACATGGGACTCATCTCTGTTTATTGTCTTGATTCCAAATACCTGGGTCAGCTACAGATTAACATTTCATTGTCCCCAATTAACCCAACTTTTAAAATAAGGCCCAGATAAAATTTAGTGAGCAAAGAGTATTTCGTTTTGATAAAAAGTATTCAGGCCTTTAACATATCCAACAAACTTTTCTAGTTCCTACTATTTTTATGAAACAGTGCTGGTGTTAAAAAGTAAGGGAGGAAGAAGATTTTGCCCTGCATTTGAATGAATCTAAGGGGCTTCCCAGGACACATACCAAAAAATATGTCTATGAACATTCAGAAGATGAGTCTTTCCCAACAGTTTGGGGAAAATCAGAGACCACTTTATCAGAAAAATGTTCATATACCTATTTATAAGATTTCATGTTTCTTGTGTCCCTAAATTTTAAAATGCAACATACAACCCATAAGATTATACATAATTACTCTGAATGTATATTCACAGGGAAAAGTTGCATGAGACATTTTTACATTTAAAAAAACTACGTAATTAATTCAAAATGTAGTTAATAACAATGAACTCTGTAAAATTAGCAGTAAAAAGTTTCCTTACGACTGTGATCTTCACCTCCTACGACTCTTGCCAGCAGCTAACCTTCAGACTCCTCATTTCAGGATAGAAGGATTATGTGACACATCCTGCTCCCCAAGGAAGACATAGGCAAATGGTATCTCCTGGAATTCCTTTCCAGGTAGGTCTTGACAGAGAAGGGTGAGGTATTAGAATCTGGCGGGGGGCAGAGGGCGGGGGTTCAAGTGAATCGGTAACATTAGGTCTGTGGGTAAGTGTATTCTGGCGACAGCTGTGATTCAAATGTATTTTAAATACAAGTAGAATAATAGGTCAGAACAGCTTGTAAAGAACACAATAACTGAATAACTTAGGCTACACATAGTTCATTTTTAAATTCATGTAGTGATTTTAGGCCTGTAGACGCTTTAAAAATACTGCATATATTTTGTTTTTATTCAAGATGTATGTTTTATTTTATAGTAGAAACAATTTAGAGTACTGGCATTTGCAGAAACATTGCATCTTCAGTTGTACCTTCTTCATTTGGTCAGTTGATTAAGTTTAATCAGATACAAATAACTTTGAGCAATCACATATAAATTATGATTAATACAAGTAACTTCATTAACTTAAAATATATTATACTTAGACATAGGGTTACACTACAACATGTTTTTTTACTACACGCTAACTGCCTTGCACAGTGCATATCACCTGGTTAGATGCTCAGTAAAGATAGGTAAAAGAATGTGTACATGAATAAATAAAAGCTTGCATGTATAAATGATGAGATCTATTTATGAGAGCATGAGCTGAATATTTGGGTTCATTAAGTGTTCCCAGGAAAAATCAAGAAGGAATTGGGGAAGAATTCAAGCAAAGGTCTGCTTTCTAGTAAAGTCCTGCCTACTACCTCCAGGGCTCTGGGGTGTACGTTGTACATCACCACTTTGCCATCCTAGGAAAAACTAGATGTTTATATTCAGCACAGGTTGGGAAGGACATCAAACTCTTAGGCACTTCTGGTTCTCACGTGTAGGTAGCTCCGAAGTCGAAGGGTGACCTTAAAAACAAATTTAAGGTTTCCATAATGAGCAGTTAGCAACAAAACGTGTAGAATCTGGAGGGTTGACACTCAGTGCCTCTGAGATGGATTGACAGGACCTAAGTGAAGTGCCAACAGGGTCTATTAGAGCTAGTAAGTAGCATGACCAAGTAGCATGATTCACTTTAAAGTGAATCCTTAGTTGAAAGAATGAGCTTTTAAAATACGTGACAGTAACCCATTTGTTAAAAAAATATAAAGTGTAACCATATTATTGTTTGGTTAACAAGTTCTAAAACAAAGTACTACAAATTTAATCTTTAAATACAAGTACTTTCAACGTTTCTCTTCTCTTTATCCTTGCGAAACATTTCACATACCTTTAAACAATGTGCACAGACCATTTTGTAGTCCTTCCCCCCCCATATTAACATACACATAGTGCCTGTGACTTTTTAAAGTTTTAATTTAAGTTCCAGTTAGTTAACATACAGTGTGAAATTGGTTTCAGGTGTACAATATAGCGATTGAACACTTCCATACAACACCCAAGTGCTGTCAATCCCCATCACCTATTTAACCTATATTTCCACCTACCCCTTCCAGTAACCATTAGTATGTTCTCTGTAGTGATGAGTCTATTTCTTGGTTTGCCTTTCTGGCTTTTCCTCCATGCTCATTTGTTTTGTTTCTTAAATTCAACACATGAGTGAAATCATATGATATTTGTCTTTCTCTGACTGACTTATTTCATTTAGCACTATACCCTCTAGATCCATCCATGTTGTTGCAAATGGCAAGATTTGGTTCTCTTTTTATGGCTAAGTAACATTCAATTGTCTATATACACCACATCTTCTTTATCCATTTATCAGTTGAAGGACACTTGGGCTTTTTCCATAATTTGGCTATTGTAGATGATGCTGCTATAAATATCTAGGGGCATCTATCTCTTTGAGTTAGTATTTTTGTATTCTTTGGGTAGAAACCTAGTCATGTAATTGCTGGATCGTAGGGCACTTCTATTTTTAACTTTTTTGAGGAAGTTCCATACCGTTTTCCACAGTGGATGCACTCGAGAGCTAGTGACCTTAGGGTTCCATGGGCTCTGCATGCCTGGTCCACCTCTGTCTCACTAGTCCCATGCCTTCTATCTCCCTATACACTAGCCATATTTATGCTCTTTTAGTTTCTTAGAATCAACAAGCCTTTCCTTCATTTAGGTCCTCACTCAGACTGGGCTGAACTGCTACTTTCTTCAAATGACTGGCTCTATCTCAGCCTTTAGAGCTCAGCTCACAAGCAGCCGGCTAACGTAGCCTTCCCTGAGCGCTGTCTTTTGAAGGTCCCATGGAAATTGTCTACCCCTCACTTTGTGCTTGGACTCTGTGGCATACACAATTAATACCATGTATTTTTGTTCTGACTTACTCATTGTTTCTCCACTTTAGGCTCCATTAGGTATAGAGACTATCTCTGTTTATCACTTTGTACAACATAGGTGTTCAATAAATATTTGTTGGTAAATAAAAAGTGAATATCCAGTGAAATGACCTTTTTATAAACACATCTGAACGTTGATCTCCTACTGGGTATATTTCCTTAAGTGGTCTCACTGGGATCTTACACATTTAATTAAACAGCACTCTCATCATTAAAAATATTTTTGAAGCTCCTCTGTTAGAATTACTCTTTGGAGTATATTCTTTTGGATATCACTGATAATAAATTATATCATTTGAAAGGGTTTTTTTTTTTTGGTAGGAATAGCCAATTTTCTCCAGTGCTCGAGACTGGAGAATAAAATTAATACCGTTTTTAGTACATTAGAGTACTGTGGCTGGTGTTGTTTTTTTTCTTTTGAGAGGCTCAGGAACTGATTCTAGAGGCTTTTCCAATGGGAGGATTCAGATAGATCACTGGGAATGGTTTATGGTGTCTCTGGGTGAAGGACAATGGGTATTTGAATATTATTCTAATTTCCTGTTAAAAATAAATTTCACTGTTATATGCAACTGCTGAATTATTGAAAACCGTATCTGAAACTAATGATGTACTATATATTGACTAAATGAATTTAAATAAAATTTAACCACCCCCCCAAAAATTGCAGGTTCCTTATTTTAGAATTACAACTTTAATTGAAAACAGTTAAACTGAATAAATTTTAACCTGTCATTTAATGTTGATGTTTATTCAAATGAGTAGTCCTCTCAATTGCCTTGGTAAGCTAAATTAATTGTGGTTGACATACCTGCAAAAAGGGAAAAATAAGATTCTGAATCTCTAAAACCCTCTTTAAATGCAGTCAAACAAGACTAAATTATCCAATTGGAAGAAAAACCTATCTGTTTTAGTGATAAGTTCATAGGAGATTCATTTTTAAAATACAGTTTCCTTTTTTTTTAAAGATTTTATTTATTTATTCATGAGAGACACAGAGAGAGAGGCAGAGACACAGGCAGACGGAGAAGCAGGCTCCATGCAGGGAACCCGATGTGGGACTCAATTCCGGGACCCCAGGATCACACCCTAAGCCAAAGGCAGGTGCTAAACTGCCGAGCCACCCAGGTGCTCCAGCTTTCTTATTTTTAAGTACCTACTTACATTGCTGACAGGGGTAGGGAAGGGAAAGTAGGCTGTATCTTAAAAATCATGTCAGTGTATTTTTGGTAGTTATTTTATTCATGTTTAGCAGTTTTTACCCATAAAGTGGTTTATAATGATCTGAAAAGAATTTCTTGGCCTTCAACCTTTACCAGGCTTAGTTGTCTTTAGTAGATGGCTTCCCCAACCAGCTGTTTTAGATGGAGTAGTGGGGGACATCCTACGATTAGCCAGCTCCTGTTGAGAGTCGTGTCCTCAGGAAACTCAGGTTTCAGGTGGGCAGCCAACAGTCGGTGAAGAGAGAAGACACAGAGAAGCATGCTGATCACTGTCCCAGTCCTCACGGAAGCAGTGTGCAGATGAGAAAAGGAGGGGCAGGGAGTTGGGCAAGGGGAGAGGAAATGAAGGGTGGTCTGAGTGTGACAAGGGCATTGGGAGTACACAGAAGATGGGCACGCTTTGTACTTACAGTGGCATGCCCAGGGAAAGAGGAATGAGGTGGAGGGCTCGTGCACCCGACAGTTTCTTGGATAGAGGGCCATTTGGGACCTCTGAATTCTGCTGCAGTTGGGAGGGCGGCCTGCAAATTTGGCATTGGTGTACAGGAATGGGCGGGTGGCTACTGAAGGCTGTGGCACACGGAGCAAGCGGCCTAGAGGAGCTTTGAAGCGTACACTGCAGGGGCAGGCAGGGGCATGCACCAATTTTTCCCCCTTAATGGTGGTTTGCTTTTTTGGAGGCAGGAATGGGAGAGTAGATGAGGGCTTGCTCTGCTGCTGATAGGTTCAGCCTGGCATTAGGCTTGCAGCTGGTGTCCTGTCCCCACTGAATGTCGCTAACAGACACTTTTCTTTCTTTAAGCTTTTCTACAAAGATCTACAATGGACATGCATTACTTTTAGAAGGAGGGAAAATAATTAAAGTTAATTCATTAACAAATGCTAGTGAATGGCTTCTGTGCATCCAGCTTGGCCAGTCATGGGAATATATATATAAAAAAAAGAAAGTTTCTGCCATTAAGGAGTGGGCAGTTCAGGGGGAAAAAGTTCTGCATTATAAGAGTCTGTCTCCTTCCATCTCTAGAGTACAGCAGAGAATAGCAGTTACGTGAGAAATTCAGGCTACAAAACAGACATCACTTTTTCACACTTTAAAACATCTTTATAATCAAAGAATGACAGCTGTTTGAAATATCCAGGCTTTACCTCTGTCCTCTACAACACTGTGGAAACTCAGTCTTAGAAAACCTTCTTTAATGTATCGTCTGAATTTCTTTATATAATATCATAAAAATAATCAGAGATTTAGGAAAGTTATTAGTCACAACACTGTTGTAACATTTCCTAATAAAGTCTTTCCAAATTTTAAGAACCAGAGCTTCTATATATGAAAATATCTTTTTAATATCAAGTTTTACATTAAAAGTGGCTCTGATATTTATTTTTTACTCGATCAGGACTCAGGTCTGGACTCAAATATCACCTTTTTGTAAGGCATCCTGGAGATCCTGGCAACCCCATCACCTTCCCTGATTTTTCTCATTAGCAATCATTATTATCCAAAATATACATACTGCACATGTTCATTGTTGGCCTACCTTAAGAAGGCAGGGATTTTTATCTCTTCACTACTATATCCTCAGGACCCAGAACCATGTTAGTGTGTAGTAGATGTTCAATAAGTAAGTGTTGAATAAAAGAATCAAATTCCCTCCTATCTTTTGGACTGTTCCAACAGACGGAGATGAAAAATTTTTCATGACTATTCAAAAATGCACAGGATTGGAAGTTATTTTGGAAGAAAGTTACAGCTCTTTCATTAGCAAGTAAGATATGGAAATTTCTTGGGATAATGTGAACAGATTGCGAATGCAATAGAATTTTTCATATTAAACATTTCAAAGTATTGATGATACTCTTGCTTATAGAATGGGCACACATCATTGGGGCACTCACCCTACCACTGGCTTGGATATCACCAGTGAAGGCCACATCTGCCACAGAGAGCATTATCCTCTAGATGTGAAGCATTATCTTGTACTGTTGGCTTTGAACTTTGCTTACCAGACCTATGCCCTGACCTGTCTCCCCAGCCACCACCACATCCCTCACTGCCCCATCCTTGGTTCAGGCTTTCTTGTTGGTACTCAGAACCCTCAGCAGCTCCCAAGGCCCATTGTCTGGGCTCTAATCTGGCTAGGTGAGAGAGCACCTCTTTGGCTGCAGACACTCCACTCATGGAGTCATGGAGCACCCAGTGATGAATGTGTTTATCTCCTATGGGGTAGAAAATGGGGCTTTGACTATCCAGGGCTCAGTCTTCTGTGAGAGATGAAGGGATCAGTATTTTCTGGCATGCCTGCAATGTAGTCACCACTTATTCACCTTATTGGCAGCTCTGTGTTAACTATCTAGAATCTTGCTGTTTTGATAGTCCCTATATCAGTACAAGTAACCATAGACTCTCAGATTTCTATTGGAGATTCCTTCCCTTCCTGTAACTTTAGGAGACCCCCATGATTATCTAACAAATGCTTGAAGCTCCCCCAAGCTGCTGTTTGCTTTACTGTTGTCCCTTAACCCTGAAATATTGCTTGACACCTCCTTTGGTTACTGTAATCTCTGCCTTTCCTCCACAGGGGTGCCTGTTTTTACCAATATTTTAAGCTCTAAGAAATTGGTTCCTTCTACTGCTTCTAAGGAGATTGGTGCTATCCAATCTTGGACACCAAGATTGCAGAATAGACCCAAACACCTCTTTTATTTCTACTTACAGGCTTTTCTAAGACACACACTCCAGTATGTGACAACTGCCATGTTACACTATAAACTAGAAATGTCTCCAGACATACGTTACTCCAGTTCACCATGTCTAAGTCCTTTTTCCTCCAAAATGAATGGTCTCCCAGGAACCCTACAATCCTCGTTGGTAGGATCTCTTAGATCTTCTTTCTTCTTTACGCTTTAACTACTAGTGTAAACTATTTTGATTTCTTTTCCCAGGAGGCTTCTATCCCCTTTGAAATTTAACAATATAAACAGAAATGGAATCTAAAAGAGGAGTGTCAAGGCACCTGGGTGGCTCAGTGGTTGAGCATCTGCCTTTGGCTCAGGTCATGACCCCGGGGTCCTGGGATCAAGTCCCACAATGGGGTTCTCTGTTGGGCGCCTGCTTCTCCCTCTGTCTGTGTCTCTGTGCTCTCTGTATGTCTCTCATGAATGAATAAATAGAATCTTTTTTAAAAAGTATGTATAAAAAATAAATAAAAGAGGAGTGTCAACTCTAGAATTCTGGGCTATGGCTCATTTGAGAACTTACTACACTTTAAGAAATATTCTCTGTTGAATAACTCTGCTTGTTGGCAAGTAAAGAGAAATGGGTGGTTTCTTTTATTTTGCTCATGCTGATGACTTAAGCCTGAAATATTTACCAAGCAAACTGACTGCAAGTTTACGTTGGCACTGATATACTAGAACCTTACTATAATATTTTTTGGTATAAAACAGAGTTTGGTATAAATTTGGTCTAACCTGGGCCTCAATCGAGGGAGTCAAGTTATTGAAATCCTGGCAGCTTGTTCTCAGGGTTTGTTTAGGCCCTTCTTTTTTCATGCTCGAAAGAACTCAATGACATTTTTGCT
Organism: Vulpes vulpes; assembly: GCF_048418805.1. NCBI lineage: Eukaryota > Metazoa > Chordata > Mammalia > Carnivora > Canidae > Vulpes > Vulpes vulpes. The sequence goes on from NC_132782.1 coordinate 924,416, forward strand.
GATCTCTGTCATTTCAATCTCTTCCTCTTCAAGGAATTGTCTTGAAGGAGCTCACAAGATAATTTTTCTTAACCAGAATTATAAAGTTAATAGTGCCTGCTAGGATGTGCTAGGTAAATATTTGTTTAAATTTGAATCAAAGTTTTAGTTTTGTGAATCATAGTTTAAAATTATAGAGCTCTTTTCAGTGATCTAAGAGCCAAATCCAAGCTATTGGCTTCACTGTCTCCTAGGTACCTATCCTATTAATCTCATTATTTCCCAGAAAAGGCTCTTCCCTTTTTTAGTTAAACCCAATCAATTTAACTCTAACAACCCAGTCCGTCCAATCAATCTAATCAATATGATTGTTCCAATCCAATACAGTCTTTTTCACTCTATTCTGTTCCAATAAGTCTTATCCAGCACTTTTGCACATCAGGAGTGGCTTCTTACATTTTACTGATCTCCATTTTAAAGTCTAGTACTGTGTCATTTTTCCCTGAAAGTTGTCCTGATATATCTCCATCAACTGAAATCATTTAATTTTAAAACCTTGGGTAAGACTGGCTTTTTTCAAAGGTTATCCAGAACCTTTAAGACTAACTAAATTTGCATATACTTTGACTATATAATTAAGTTACTAATAAATTAGTCTTAAAAATATTTTTCTTCTCTACTATCTAATCGAATTTAAAATAATGATTGCCTTCCTTTTCATACCCTTCCCAGAACCCTCAGTAGACCCTGAATACTTGCTAAGTAAATGAGTAAAAAAATAACATGTGTTCTTGTGGCAATCCATTGACCAAGAAAGGGAAAAAAGAAAGAACAGTAGACTCTTCATTCACAAATGCTAGTAATGCTTTCAGTTAGTTGAGCCAAAATAACAGATCATGTTACCATGTGCATTTGGAATAATTTATAAAGAAATTTGAATAACTTCCTAAAATGTAAAGGCTTTAGACAAAAAAGAAATCTTTATTATTACTTTTTAAAAATACCCTCATGTTCATTACAGCATTATTTACAATAGCCAACATATGGAAGCAATTTAAGTGCCCACTGATGAATGAATGGACACAGAAACTGTGGTATATATACACAAGAGAACATGTATAGCCATAAAGAAGAATGAAATATTCCTATTTGAGACAACATGGATTGATTTACCTTAAGGGCACTATGCCAAGTGAGATAAGTCAAACAGAGAAAAGAAAATACCCTATGATCTTATATGTGGAATCTAAAAACAAAACAAAGCCCCCGCCCCCCCCCCCACCCCCCAACCAAACAAACAGACCAAACTCATAGATACAGAGAACAGCAGATTGGTGGTTGCCAGGGGCAGGGCTCGAAGGGTGGGAGAAATGTGTTAAGGGGGTGAAAAGATGAAGTTTAAAAAGATTAAAATATTACAATTACCACCCCCACCGCTCCACCCCCACATACATTTACTTGAGCTAGCCTCAGGAAGCCTTGGCTATTTGTACAACTGGAAAAGAAATTGGTAAGATTGGGTTTGCAAATCACAAGCTCTGAGAAACTGTGGAGCTGCTTGATGGGATTAACCCATTCCTGACTGAGAAGTCAGTAGTGACAGAGCCAACCCAGGAAAGAGGGTAAAGCTCTGGGGGTCCTGTTAGCAAAATGGGAGAATAGTGTAGTCTATTAATTATTGTTTAGAGCCTTAGGAAAAGCAGAGAAAAGAAATCAACATTTTGTTTCAGGTTTTTCTGATGAAACAGCATAGGAGGAAAAAAAAAAAGAACAGTGCAATTATTTTATTCTGTTAGAGAAAACTCTTTCTCCTTGTAGTCTGAAATGACTTAAGGGCAGGTCAAGAAAAATTAATCCTTGTCACATTTTAGGTCATACCAGATATTTTGCCATGCTAGATTTTTGTGTCTAAAGTTAATGCACTGACTGGTGGTGACAAGGCCCTTGGCAATTGGAACCTAGATTTCTGGGAGAACCCGAAAAGATGGGGAAACCCTGATATTTGGGCCACTCTGAAACACTTCCTTTCCAAGAAAGTAAAAAAAATAAAGATTTACTTACTGCACATTTAATTAATTTAATTAAAAATTGTTTTAACAATTTATAGTTTACAACTTAAAAATTGTATGGAGTTGTGTAATAATCACACCAAAGACAAAATATAAAAAATTTTTGTTGCCCCAACGTTTTCCCATACTCCTTTAGAATCAATCATTTGCCTGCATTTCGGGTCCCTGGCAACCACTGATCTGATTTCTAAATCTGTAATTTTGCCTTTTCCAAAATGTCATATAAGTAACATATATAAATGGAAACTTAGAGTGTCTTTTGTGCCTGGATTTTTTACCTATATGATACTCTTTTTTTTTTTGTTTAAGATTTTAGTTATTTATGGGAGACAGAGAGAGAGAGAGAGAGAGAGAGAGGCAGAGACACAGGCAGAAGGAGAAGCAGGCTCCATGCAGGGAGCCCGATGGGGGACTCGATCCGGGACCCCAGGACCAGGCCCTGGGCTGAAGGCAGCGCTAAACCACTGGGCCACCCGGGCTGCCCCCTCGGCATGATAGTCTTACAATTCTTCTAAGATGTTGCATGTATGTGTAGATTATTCTTCTGGGTTTTTTTTTTTTTAACTATTAAGTAATATTTGTTATATGGCAGCAGTGTATTTTGTTTATGCAGTTGAGCATTTAACTTGGTTCCAGTTGGCAATTATGAATCAAGCTACTATAAACATTTGAATATGAGCCTTTGAGCATTCATTTTCATTTTTCTTAGGTACATATCTAAGAGTAAAATTAGTGGATTAGTAGATATATGTAACTATATATCTAACTTTATAGATAACTTTCAAGCTATTTTCCAATGTGGTTCACTATTTTGTATTTCTGTCAGCAATATGTGAGAGTTCTGATGCTTTGCTTCATCATCAGCACTGGGTATTATCAGTTCTTTAGTTGTGATTTTATTAGACTTGTAGTAGTCTTTCTTTGTTGTGTTGAGTTATAAGGTTTTTTCTATGATGTCTTCTAGAAGTTTTATAGCTGGGAATTTTGTGTCTGTGTTTAGGAGACATGAACATGGTCTGTAATTTCTTTTGTGGTGAGGTCTTTTCTGGTTTTGGTATCAGGATAATGCCGGTTTAAAAAAATGAGTTAAGACTATGATAATTTTTCAAAGGCCGTGTCTACATCCAGCTACAAAGAGTTCTGTAAGTTTAGTGGGCAATGTTACATGTGTAGAGAAACAGGCTGTATATTGTGATTAAAATTTTTACAAACCACTATTGGGGCTTCTGCTGCTGCCATGATGATATTTAGAAACATTATATTATGTGATATTTGAGAAAGTCCTCATCCTGGCCCTTTATCCTTAGTAGATGCTTGATAAATATTAGCTACTGGTAATAATCATAGTGGGCTATCATATTTTAAGCCTTGTGCTCTGAAGAAAATGATTTTAGATAGAACATTGCAGAGAAGAATAGACGGGATCCACTTAGTCCCAATTATGTAGCAATTCACTACATAATCATTTTGGCTTTAATAGAATTTTAAAGGTAAAAAATAACTTGAGTATAGCTCTTGGAATTCTAGCCTTGACAATTCTTTTTGAAACTTCATCCAAAATGTAACATCTTTCTCTGTATCTGTCATAGTGATAAGGTAGCATAAAGACCATGGTTCCCCTCTCCTTACTAATATTAACCTTCATTAGGAGAAAAGAGGAGAAGCTAAAGCCTCCGGGTCTGCTACACTTCCTACTGTGCCCCCATGATAACGTGGTGAGCCGCAGTGATGCTTGAGGAGTCAGTGCCGTCCACATCCCCTCAGAGCCCTTAGTGATGCAAACCCATGTCCCCTCCCCACCCCCCACACACTAAATCAAGGGGAGGAGGAGTCTGTTTCGACAAGCTCTCTGAGCGACTGATTTTCACTAAAGCTTGGGGAGCACTGACTGAGCAGGTATTTGAAAGGGTATGAGGTGGTTGGAAATAGTAAGAGTTAAATGTGGTCCATTGATTTAAAATATACTATGTTTCAGCTGCACTGTGAACCACAGAAAAAGGCACAGGGTACTTGTAGCAGGTACCATGCTCTCAGCACCCTCCTTCTTTTTCACCCACTCATGCCATCTGCCTAAAATGAAACTGGAAAAAAAAAACAGATTTTATGGAAAGAATAGAGAAATGTGTTTCAAAACCAGATATTCAGGAATCTGGGTTCTGTGTCTATCCTGCATTTTTCCTAATAACCAACACATTCAACTATCAAATGCTCACTGAATATTCAAAAACCTACTATTTTTTAAATGGCCTATTCTTTTCTTTCTAGGTACACATCCTTCTCCACTTCTCTTCAAATTACTAATGTAGTAGAATTTTTGAGTTCAAGAATTCAAAACCTAACCTAGAAAGGAAAATATGAATCATATTAAAATTCTCTAATGCCAGCTCTTGATTTTATCCCAACTCCAACTCAAAGCCTGTCTTGATTTTTACCCCAACCTTGCCTAAGTTTTGTTATTATTCTATACTGTCTCCTAAGGAAATGTGATCATCCCGTGGTGCACATTGCATCATTAAGCCCACAAATTAACTCAAAGAAGTTTAAAGATCAGAATCCTTTAATTTAGGAAGGTAATATAAGAGCAAAATAAATGATTAATTCTTGCAAGTATTTGCAGTGTAAATGGCCTAAAAGCGATTGCAGGTTCTGTATGACTTAGCTAATGTGAGGATCTTTACTAGGAAAATAACATTTGATATGATGTTAGAAAAAAAAAAAACTTTTTTTCAGAGAGAAATAATATATAATATCTTTTTATATTGAAACACAATGGAATCTGAAATCCAATCTCATTGGCTTTGGGCAGTGGGAGTCAAGGGTTCTCTTTATTTATTACTACAATTATTGATCTGATAACCCTAATTAGATTACAGTAGGATCTGGCTGTTCAGAATAGAAAATGGATTTATTTATCTATGTATTTATCCTGATAGAAATTACTATTCAGTTTTATAAAAGAGATAAGACATTTATATATCTGCTCAGTCAGTTATTTCAAGTTCTGTTACTGTATGTCAGAAAATGGATTCTCTGCCTAAGAAAAATATTCTTTAATGAAATAGCATTCATAGAAGATTTTTTATGCATCCATGGTTTACTAAGTTGCAGAATGCTGAATACTGCCTAAAATGCTTTAAAAAATCAACAAGAAGGGGTACCTGAGTGGCTCAGTAGGTTAAGAATATGACTCTTGCTTTTGGCTCAAGTCATGATCTCAGAGTTATGAGATTGAGTGAGCCCTGCATCTGGTTCCACACTCAGAGGGGAGTCTGCTTGAAATTCTCTCTTTCTCTCTCTCCCTCTCCCTGTATCCCTCCCCACTGTTCGCGCGCGGCGCACACACACACACACACACACACACACACACACACACACTTTCTCTCAAATAAATAAATCTTAAAAATAAATATAAATAAAAAGTCAACAGGTATAGTGTATCTGCTATTGTCAAGAACTGAGAGGGGTCTGCAACTCTGTTTTGCTAACAAGCTAGCCAGCCACCTAAGACCACTCGGACTTATTACTCAGCACAGCAGGAAATGTGAACTTCTATCATTAGTTATGTTGCCCCTGGTTCAGTTCTACTCTACACCCAAAGGCCCATGGGTGAAGGGTGAAGCATACACTATGGCTTTGTGTCACAGTGAAGGACAGACTTTAGGGAGCCTGCCCCTAAGCCATGCCTCCTATCTTCTAAAAAGACTGCTAGCAAAACCTACTTCACCTTTGCTCCATAGAAGACATGATCTTTATTATCCTGAACAGGAGACAAGTCTTCTGCCCCAAAAGGAGATGTTATCTGTCTTTCAAGGCTGTTTGTTGTATAAGCATCATTAGAATGATAGTCCAAGGGTGTATAGAAATGCCATGAAGAATTGCGTGTCAACATTATGTACTTATTATATTAGGTACTGTAAAGGATAAGAAGAAGCAGGAAGATAGAAATGACTTGCCTTACTCCAGAATTTCTTTGTGGATGAAATGAAATAAATAGACCATGTACTCTGGAACATTCATTGGCTGATAAAATGGAAGCATTGGGATGCTAGTGAGAATTATTAAGAGCAGTAGGGCTTTCAAATAGTATAATTAGAGAAGGCAGCCCTATGTTGAACATAACTTCATTTATCTTTGAATGAGGAAATCCTCAGTTATTATAATACAACACTGATGTCAGAGAAGAATGAATATATATATTTCTTTTCTAGTGAGAGAAGGTCTCTATACATGATTTTGTGCACTAAAAATATTTGTAATTGATTTAATTTTCTCTTTTGTTCACCAAGAATTGAATGGATGAAGTGTTTTAAAATAGTGGTTTTTCTGAAATCGTGTAAAATGTTGGACAGGGCCCTAGATAATGGAATGCCACACAGCATATCATACCCATGAATTTCCTAGGCAACAGTAGACTTCAGCGACAAAAAATCTATATTGGCAGAGCTAAACCAGGAAAACATTTGCTTTGTTAGGACAGCTGACAATAGCTGATGAAGGGCAGCATGGGAACACTTACCCTCAATGACAGCTTGAAACGGGAGGGGTTGCCAGGAGGTAATAAGAAGCTGCATACTCTATCATCATAATTCCGGTTGCATGAATCTACCCACTTTTCGCAAAATCAATTGTTACGAAACCAGAGTGCACAGTTTTGACCCATGGAAGCACGTTGTCACGAGAAATTACAGCATGCTATATTAAACTGCCATGCACTGTGTTACGTGACAAGCCACCATGATGAAATGCTGTCTTTTAATCCTGCTAAAATGATGCTAGATTTTTCTTTTTAAGTGAACAGGACTTTAAACATTTGCTCAAAATTTTACATAGCAAGGCTAATATTTTAATGCTTAGAATAATATGATTTGATCATTAAGAATAAGCCCGAGAAATTGATTTGTGAAAAACATTTAATTAAAAGTTAGATAATCTTCTGCTAGATTAAAAAAATGAGACAATAACAAAATAAGAGCAAAATGTCTGGTTAATAATGATGTTCTATTGAGGAAGTCTTGATTTGTAAATATCATTGACAGTTACCTAACGGCTACTGAGTAGCCCAAATAATGTCCACCAATGAGACTATACTCATTATTTTTGTGGCACGTTACGTGTTAGAATGAACCCCATTCTCCTGAATCTTGTGCAGGCTAACTTTATGATGGCAGCGCCCACTGCCATCACCACTACTCTTGAAATTCCTTATAAATTTCTTCTGAGAGCCAAGTCCTAGGATGTCTTCTTTATATCTTATCTACTTAAATTTTTATTTGTATTTTGGATCATTAATTCATTCACATTATTTATTGCCATGTTGTTGCAAGTTTTCCTCTTACTCTTTGCTCCTTTCCACCATTCCCATTGTTTACACTTCCACAGAAGTGGTCACAATGATTAGGTTATTATCCATCAGAGATTTTTTAAAAATATGTAATCAAATGAAGAAGTTGTCTATTTTTATAAATGGCTTCACCAAATAATGTGCATTAGTAGACTTAATTTACACATCAGTATTTTGTTGCTGTTTTATAGATGAAAATTGGCACCCCGTAAAGTTTTATAATTTGTCACTCCCCTACAAAATACTAGCAACTTATTTTACTAAGTTGGATAAAACTAAGTTGTGTGACTTTTCCAAGCATACACAAGAAGGTGATGCAAGTTTAAAACTGAATATTCTGATATTTTCTCTAATGATCTATTACATCATGAAGTCTTTTTTGATATTTAATTTTCTGTTGGTATGGGTGAATTTATATACATCCTGCCTTTCAACTAGACTGAAAATTCAAAATTTTTCTAGTATTTTTTTTCATCCTGTGAGCCTTTAAAAAGTGCTTCATCTTATTTAAAAAATTTTAAAATGTTAATGACAGTAAAATTCATACTTTGTGGTGTGCAGTTCTATAGATTTTGACTAATACTTAAGAGTACTGTATTTATACAGTGATCATGATATAGAACAGTTTTATCAACCCTTAAAATTTCTTCTGGATGCCCCCCTTGAAGTCAGCACTTTCTTCACCTCAATCTATGATGACCACTGATACTTTCCATCTACATTATTCTGTCTTTTCCGGAGTGTCATATAAATGGAATTGCTCACTATTTTTCTTGGGCTTTTTTCTATTAACAAATTGTAGTGTGATTGACTTATGTTCTTTTGTGAATCAATATTTCATTCCTTTTTAATTGATGAGTATCCCATTGTATCAATATTTCCTAGGGTTTTTAAAAAATCCATTCACTAGTTGCATCAGTTTTTAGTAATAATAGATAAAGCTGCTATAAACACTACTATACAGTAGTGAGAACACATGTTTTTATCTCTCATGGGTAGATATGTAGGAGTGAAATTGCTGTATCATAGAGTAGGTATATGTTTACCTGGATGAGAAACTTCCAAACCATTTTCCAAAATGACTATACCACATCTTCCCATTAATAGTACGTGGAATTTCCAGTTGCTCAGCATCCTTGCCAGCATGTGGTATTGTTTAGTCTTTTTTCCCCCTAATTTGATCATTTTAACAGTCATATAATATTGCATTGTGTTTTAAATTTACAATTTCCTGAACTATTGATGAAGTTTAACATTTTTTCTTGTGCTTATTTACCATCTGCATAACCTCTTCAGTGAAATGTCCATATCATTTGGTTATTTTTTATAGAGTTATTTGTTTTCTTATTATTGTATTTGAAAGTCCTTTATGTAGTCTAGAGTCAAATCTCTTGTCAGTTTTGTGATTGGTAAATATTTTCTCCTACTCTGTGGCTTTTTTTCCCCATTCTTTTACTAATGCCTTTCACAGGGTAAAGATTTTTTATTTTAGTGAAGTTCAGTATTTTTCTTCTATGGGTCATACTTTAGTGAAATAGCTATGAAAACTTTGCCTAACCTACTGTCACAATAATTTTTCTGCTATTTTCTCTTATAGAAGTCCCTTAGAGTCTTAGGTTTTAGATGTAGGTCTACAATTTGAGTTAATTTTTGTATATGGAGTGAGATAATGATCAAATTTCCTTTGCTTCTTTTTTTGCACCTGAATATGCAATTTTCCAGTCTTTCCATTTGTTGAAAATACTATCTTCATTCATTCAGTTGCCTGAATACCTTTGCCCAAAGTCCATTGTCCATGTATGTGTGGATATATTCTGGACTCTATTTTGTTTCATTGATCTGTTTACCTTTTTTTTTTCCAGATTCTGACTCAATAGGTTTATTTTATTCCCCTCCCCAGCTTTATTGAGATATTATTGACATGAATAAGTTTTTTTTAAGTTCATTTAAACAATCTTTACACCCAGTGTGGGGCTCAAACTCACAACCCTGAGATCAAGAGCCACATGCTCTACCAACTTAGCCAGCTTGGTGCCCCAACATGTGTAAGTTTTAGATGTACAATATGATGGTTAGATTCACATATATATTGCAAAATGATTACCACAATAAAGTTAGTTAGTTCATATAATTACCTTTTTTGTGTGTGTGCATCATGATAACATTTAAGATCTACTGTCTTAATAACTTTTAAGTATATAATATAGTATTGTTAATCATATTCACTCTATTGTGCATTAGATCCCCAGATCTTATTTATCTTATACCTGGAAGTTTGATTTCCCCATTTTTCCCAACCACCAACCACTATTCTACACTCTCTTTCTATGAGTTCAGCTTTTTTAGATTCCACATATGAGTGAGAACACACAGTATTTTTCTTTTGCTGTCTTAGCATAATATCTCAAGGTCTATCTATTTTGTCACGAATAGCAGGATTTCATTCTTCTTGTGACTAAATAATATTCCACTCTTTACATATGCTACATTTTCTTTATCTATTTATCTATCAGTGGACACCTAGGTTGTTTTTAAGTTTTGGGTATTGTGAATAATGCTGCAGTGAATGTATGGGTCCTGATATCTCTTTGAGAAAGTGATTTTATTTCTCTTGGATATATTCCAGAAGTGAGATTGCTGGATCATATGGAATTCTATTTTTAACTTTTTGAAGAACCTCCATATTGTTTTACATAGTGGTTGTACCAATCTGCACTCCCCCCAACAGTGAGCAAGGATTTCCTTTTTGTACATCCTTGCCAACATTTGTTATCTCTTGTCTTTTTGGTGTTAGCCATTCTAACAGGTGTGAGGAAATACATCATTGTTGCTTTAATTCGCATTTCCCTGATGATTAGTGATGTGAGCACCATTTCACATACTTGTTGGCCATTTGTACCTCTTCTTTGGAGAGATGTTTATTCAAGTCTTTTGCCCATTTTTACATCATTTTGTTTGTTTGTTTGCGATTGACTTGTGTGAGTTTCTTATATATTTTTGGATATTAACCCTTTATCAGATGGATGATTTGCAAATATTTTCTCTCATTTCATAAGTTGCCTTTTCATTTTAGTACTGTTTTTTTTTTCTTTTACCATGCAGAAGATTTTAAATTTAATGTAATCCCAGGTGTTTGTTTTTGCTCTCGTTGCTTGTGCTTTACATGCCATGTCAAAAAAAATTTTGCTGAAACCAATGTCAAGGAGATTTTCTCTATTTTCTTATAGTAGTTTTACACTTTTAGGTCTTATATTTAAGTCTTCAGTCCATTTTGAATTATTTTCTGTGAATGGTGTAGGATAGGGATCCAATTTTGTTTTGTTTTCTAGTTTTACCAACACCATTTGTTGAAGAAACTATCCTTTCCCCATTGCATCTTTTGGCTCTCTTGTAAAATCCTTGATTGTACATGAGTGGGTTTATTCCTGGAATCTGTCTTTGTTTTTGATTTTAGACAGTTTTTTTAAATGCATCTCAGAGATCATTTGGGGTGAAATTTCAGGGTTATTTTTAGCTTCATGAACTTGGGTATCTAAATCTCTCCCCAGATTTGGAAAGTTGCCTATTATTTCTTTAGTTAACTTTCTGCTCCTTTCTTTCTCAATTCTCCTGGGGCTCCAATATGTAGCTTGTTTCTTTCGTAGTATCCTATTACTCAAGTAGGCTTTCTTCACTCTGTCATTCTTTCTTCTTTTTGTTCCTCTGATTTCAAATAACCTGACTTCTAGTACATTAATCCTGCTTGGTTGAGTTTTTCAAGAAGCTCTTTAGTGAATTCTTCAGATTAGTCATGATAGTCTTCAACTCAAGGATTCTGCCTTTTTTAAAACAGTTTGTTTGCTGAATTTCTCATTTTCTACATTCATTGTTTTCCTAATTTCATTTAGTTGTCTATTTGTGTATTCCTATAATTCACTGAATTACTTTAAGAAGATTAATCTGAATCACTTGTCAGTTCATAGATTTCTCCTTAGATCAGTCATTGGAATTTTATTAGTTTTCTTTGGTAATGTCATATTTGATTATTCATGAATATTATGTGTCATTAGTGTCTACACATTTGAAGTTGTAGACACCCCTTCTTGTCTTTTTATTTTGTCTTCTGCAGGCAAAGACTTTCATCAGTCAGCCCATCTAGCGATTCTCAGTGGGCAATCTGGTGATATTCAAGGGTGGGCTTTCAGCTCCAGTCCTTGGGTGGCCTGGTACTGATGTGGGTCAAAATCCTGGAAAGGTGGTATTCAGCTTGGCAGTGGGTCTCTCTTGGACTCTGGATTCATAAGCACCTGCTGGAACCTGGGTTTGCAAGTGTTGATAGGAAGCCTAATGCCATTCATGACCATGGGGAGTCACTCAGTGCTGGGATGTTAGGAGTGGAGTTTGCTAGAACCCACTGGGATCCTGGTGCCATAGGAACTGCCTGGGGCTGCAGTGGCTACCAGATGCCAGGGTGAGATGAAATTTAATATGCTCACCATTGTTAATTTCTTAAAATTAATGATAAAATTATTAATTTGAGAACTTTATTTTTTTTCTAACATAGATATTTAGTGCCTTAAGTTTTCCTTGAAGTACTATTCAGTGGCATCTTATAAATTTTTACATGTTGGGGATCCCTAGGTAACTCAGTGGTTTAGCACCTGCCTTTGGCCCAGGGCATGATTCTGGAGTCCCAGGATCAAGTCCCACATCAGGCTTCTGCAAGGAGCCTACTTCTCCCTCTGCCTGTGTCTCTGCTTCTCTCTCTCTCTCTCTCTCTCTGTCTCTCTCTCATGAATAAATAAATAATACCCTCCAGTTCCATCCACGGTGGAAGGGGGGAGGAGGGCGGGTGTTGGAGGGGAATGGGTGACGGGCACTGAGGTGGACACTTGACGGGATGAGCACTGGGTGTTTTTCTGTATGTTGGTAAATTGAACACCAATAAAAATTAATTAAAAAAAAAAAAAAAGGAAGGGCAACAGAACCAATGATTAACTAACAAATGTTAAAAAATAAATAAATAAATAAATAAAATCTTTAAAAATAAATAAATAAATTTTTATATGTTGTGTTTTCATTTTCATGAAGTTCAAAGTATCTTAAGTCCTCTTGATGCCTTATTTAATCCATGGGTTGTTTAACATTTCACTATTAACCTAACTATATTTTATATTTGAAGTGAGATTCTTTTCACCACATGTAATTGGGTCCTGCTTTTTTTATTCAGTCTGAAAGTCTGTCTCTTAATTGTTATTTTTATATTAAATATTTTCTAGGGGTGCCTGGGTGGCTCAGTTGATTAAGCATCTGCTTTTGGTTTAGGTCATGATCTCAGAGTTCTGGGATGGAGCCCTGCATTGGGCTCTCTGCTCAGTGGGGAGCGTTTCTCACTCTCCTTCTGCTGTTCCCCTGCTTGTGCCCTCTGGTGTGCTCTCTCACTCTCTCCATTAAATAAATAAATAAAATCTTTCAAAAAATATTTTGTGGGGATCTCTGGGCAGCTCGGCGGTTTAGCGCCTGCCTTTGGCCCAGAGCACGATCCTGGAGTCCCAGGATCCAGTCCCATGTCGGGCTCCCGGCATGCAGCCTGCTTCTCCCTCCTCCTGTGTCTCTGCCTCTCTCTCTCCCTCTCTCTCTATGTCTATCACAAATAAATAAATTTAAAATAAAATAAAATAAAACAACACCTCAAAAAAATACTTAAAAAATATTTTGTGTAATTACTTACATGCATAGAGTAAAACCTACCCTCTTGCTGTTGTTTGTTTGTTTATTTATTTACTTATTTATTTATTTATTTATTTTTTACTTTTCTGCATTTGTTTGGTCTAATTGAGCCTTTTTTTCTTATTTGACTTCCTATTTTAAAAAAGTTTAGTTGTTACTATAAACTTTAAAATGTATATTTCTAAATATTCAGAGATCACTTTCAAATCACATTATACAATTTTACATGTAGTATAAAGATTTTACAACAGTACATTCCCAATTTCCACCTCTTACCCTTGCTGGCAGATATTTTACTTTTATATATATATTATAAACATGAACTATATTACTATTTTAGTTTATATGCTTACCTTTTAGAGATATTTAAAGCAAGAAAACAACACATTTTATTTTTATCTTCATTTATTATCTTCCCAATTCTCTTTCTTTGTGTTGATTCACTTTTCTGTGTGGCATCATATTCCTTCTGCCTGAAGAACATATTTTAGCAGTGCAACTTTCTTAGAAATGTGTGTTTAAAATTTTTTATTCTTCAGAAAGTTTTCATTTCTCCATTTTTTGAGGAGATTTTCTTCTAGGTATAAAACTCTGGGATGAACAACAACAACAAAAAATGAAACTCTGGGATGATAATTTTTTTCTTCTAGCTCTTTAAGATTGTGATGCCAGGGATGCTTGGGTGGCCCAGAGGTTGAGCATCTGCCTATGGCCCAGGGCATGTTCCTGGAGTCCCGGGATCCAGTCCCTCATCAGGCTCCCTGCATAGAGCCTGCTTCTCTTTCTGCCTGTGTCTCTGCCTCTCTCTCTCTCTGTCTCAGAAATAAATAAATAAAATCTTAAAAAAAATATTATGATGCCATTATTTTCTTTCACTGTTTCTAATGAGAAGTGGGCTGTAATTTTTCCTCTGTATGTAATGTATTATGTAATCGTGTCTTTTACTATCTACTTTCAAGATTTCCTCTTTTGTTTTCAGGAGTTAGAATATGATATTTCTCTGTGTGTGTGTTGGTATTTGTACTTTTTGATGTTCTTTGAACTTTTTGTATCTGTGGTTATTTGCATGTTATTAAATTTTTGAAAAATCTATTTCATAATTTTTTTTCAAATATTTCTTCCACCTTTCTTTCATCTCTCTGATTCCAGTAGTGTGTGTGTTAGAATGCTTGATATTATCTCAATACTGTTGCATGCTTTGTTTATTTTTAATGTTTTACTCATTTCTTTCCTTTTTGTGTTTCAGTTTGGGTATGTTATATTGATCTATCTTCAAGGTCACTGATTCTTTCTTCAACTTCAATTTCTTTGAGTGTGAAATTATTTATTTTACCATGCATTTTTTTCCCTACCTTTTCCATTAAAGTTTTTAAAATATAAATTAGTGTTTTAAGTTTCAACATAAATGGATATATTTCCATTATCTGTGGCATACATAAGTTACATTCTATTGAATGTCTTTTCACATGGCAAGGTGCCAGTTTTTCTTGCTTTTTCATGTGCCTTACTAATTTTGTTGTTAAAATTTTATGTATTCTTCATGGCAGTAGAGACTGAGGTAAATAGTTTTTATACCAGAAAATGGTCATGCCTTTCCTTCTGTTACCTCTATTGTGTGGTAATGTGAGTCAATCTAGTTTGGAATTGAGCTGAGTTAGGGTTTGTTGTTGCTATGGATATCTTAGGAGAACCACAGGTTTCAAGTTTTTCTTGGGCTATTCTTTATGTAGGGCTGGAGATCACTTACCAGAGGGCTTTTCTCATTATATACTCAACTCTGAGCTCTGGGTCTTCCCTAGGAGATGGTATTGTTGTTTCGTTTTTTTGTTTGTTTGTTTTTTGAAGGGAAGAGAGAAAGGGAGTGGAGAGAGGCAGAGGGAGAGGAAGAGAGAGAAGCTTATGTAGGTCTATGCTCAGCATGAAGCCTGATGCAGGGCTCAATCTCAGGACCCTGAGATCATGACCTGAGCCAAAATCAAGGATCAGATGCCCAACTGACTGAGCCATCTAGTTGTCCCAGTTTTACTTTTTAAAAGATTTTATTTATTTATTTATTTATTTATTTATTTATTTATTTATGAGAGAGCAAGTGAAGGGAGGGTGGATGGCAAGGAGAGAAAATAATCTTGAGCAGATTCCTTGCTGAACATGGAGCTCAGCTCAATCTCATAACCCTGAGATCATGACCTGAGCCAAAATCAAGAGTCAGATGGTTAACTGACTGTGAGCCACCCAAGTACCCTTTCCTATGAATTTTGCCTTAAATAGCTCCTCTTTCCACTGTTTGTCTCTCTCCTATCCTTTTTCCAGCAACACTGTAGTGTTGCTTGTAATATTTGTTTTTCTGTTTGTGGTGGATAGGAGAGAAATAATCTCTATATACACTGTAGCTTTCTATATTCTAAGCAGAAACTGTAAGTATGTCTTAATTTCAGCTTATGTGTATAGACAACACAATAGTTGCTAATTTCAGAGTCCTTCTCTGGGATGACCACCTAATAGAATAATTAATGGATGTCCCAAAGCATCCAGCCCAATAAGGAATTTATCCTTCACCCATTAAGTCACTTATGAACTTTCTTCAGGAAACCAACAGGAAGCTAGGTGCTCTGAGATGGTAGCATTGTAAGCACAGTTGGAAACTTACAACATTTAGTTTTGAAGATGTTTTTGGTAAGACAATATCATCTCCCTGTAAGTTGAATGTGCATTGGCAGAAAATGAGCAAGTGCATTGGCAGAAAATGAGAAACTTCCATTTGAAGTCCAGATCATCTTTCGCGGCAGATCTATAAGGCATCTCTTTATTATATATAGGGTATTATGATCCTCAATAAAGAGAAACTAATAATTTAATCCATTATTTCCCAGCAGAGTAGCTGTCTCAACAATTTTAGAATTGCCTTTTTGTACTGCAGATGATTTAAGTGCTGAGGTGAGTCCCAGTTTTCCAATATTATACTCACCCTAGCCTTTGTTGGTATTTTGACTCCCGGTTTAGAATTGGGAAAAAATATATACTAGAACAGCTAGTTATTGCAATATGATAATTTTTCAGTTGAAACTTTTAGCTGATGTAGGAAGCTTTAAATGACAAATTAGGTTTCATAATATATTAATATGAGAAATTTCTCTCCCTTTCTGCTTGAAAGTGCTCTAAGATGAGTGATTGCTGAATCTGAGAGGAAAAAAAAACATACAATGTCCCATTCCTTTATATAGGAGTAAGGATATTTAGTTTGAATCAGTAGGAGCTGCTGTTTTCAATTACGTTGGGTGATAGCTTAAACTCCTAGGGCACAAAGTTATAGGGTGGCCCTTATACTTTCATGGTATCTAGCTCCAGGAATTCATGGCGAAGCTCTGAGAAATATCACCTCATGGCTCTAGCAAGGGGAGTTAAAGAACAGTCATTGTGAAACACATCCAGAGCATTTTCCATAAATAACAAAGATGTGATCTCTAGGTAAAAGAGTTGGGGAAAGGGAGTTGCTTTAATCCAAGTTCCCTCCAGCTTTCCTGGCTCACTAAAGGTAATAAAATAGTCAACATAGGTTAGGGTTTCAGATAAATAAAACTATGAATACTGCTGCAAGGGAAGGAAGAAAGAGGCTGGCACTGGAGAAAAACATGTGACAGTTGTAGCGATACAGGGCCACTAAAGTATTGAGATTGGAGGATACCTGGGTAGCTCATTTGGTTGTGTGACTGTCTCTTGGTTTCAGCCCAGGTCATGATCTCATGGGTGGTGGGAATAAACCCTGCTATGGGCCTCATGATCAGCAGGGAATCTGCTTGAAGATTCTCTCCCTCTGCCCCTTTCCCCACTCTCTATCTCTCTTGAATAAATAAATCTTTTAAAAAATATTTTTAAAAGACTAAGATTTAGTCACATTATGGAATGCTTGCCTCCCCTATACCTTAGCATCATACCAATAGGGGTCTAGTATAAAAACAGTGGATTGCAGGGCTGCAAAAGTGGCTCAATTGGTTAAATTTCTGACTCTTGATTTCAGCTCAGGTTGTGATTTCAGAGTCATGAGATCTAGCTCCTCATTAGGCTCTGTGCTCAGAGGAGAGTCTGCTTCCCTCTCTCTCTCCCCCTCCCCCCTCTCCTTCTGTCCCTCCCCTCTGCCTCATTTTCTCTCTCTCCAAATTAAATAATTTTTTTAAATCTTTAAACCAAACAAAGACAAAAAAAGTAGATTGCAGCTGAAAGAGCTACAAGTGCAGACTTTCTCTGAGGGAGGAATATTTAGGGAAGCCCAAAGTCAAGAGAAGACCAAATAAAAAATGGATAAGAGAGGAATTCAAAGCCTCTGGCAAACATTAAACATGATTTAATGTCTAGCCAGATTAATTTAATTAATTTAAATCCTCATAGTATAGGCCTATTTATTTCACTTCCTATATCTCAGATATATTTCTTATATCTTATTTCACTTCCTATATCCAATATATATATACTGAGATATATATATCATATATATATATCAGTTCGTATATCTCAGTAATACATATAAATATGCATATTTATCTATTCAGTTCCTATATCTCAGATATATATATATATATATATATATATATATATATCAGTAACTTTGCCACAGAAAATTACAAGTCATGCCAAAGACGAAAAAAAACATTCTGGAAGGCAAAGCAATCATCACAATCAAACTCAGATGTTAAAATTATCTGATAGGGTTTTTGAAAAGAACTATAATTCTTGTGCCAAAGGCTATAATAAAAAAAAGTAGACACCATACAACACCAGATGATTATGCAAGCAGAAATAATTAAAAGGAATTCTAGAAATTAAAAATAGTGTAACAAAAAATGAAGAGTGCCTTCTAGGTACATATCAGTAGGCTTGATACCGCTGAGGAAAAAAAAAATCAGTGAGCTTGAACTTGAAGATGGGGCAATTGAAATATTTCAAACTTAAATGCAAAGAGAAAATAGAATACAAATAATCTAGGGGTAGTATCAAAAGGTGTGACATACATGTAATTGGAAAACCATAAATAGAAGAAAGAAAGAAAGAAGCAGAAGACTTAGTAATAATAGCTAAGAGATTCCCCAAATTTAGGACAGACAAAAAACCATAGATCCAAGAGGCTCAAAGAATACTAAGCAGAATAAATTTGAAACCAAACCAAATCAAACATACTTAGGTATACCATATTCACATTAAGCCAAAAGGAAAATCTTGAGAGATTCCAAAGGGGAAAACATATATTATATACAGAGGAGCTAGGATAAGAATTAAAGAAGACTTCTAATCAGAAATCATGTAAGAAGGGTGGAGTAAAAATTTAGTGTTGAAAAACACAAAACCACCAACCTAGAATTAATTACTAGTGAAATTATTCTTTAGAAGTGAAAATAGATACTTTCTCAGACAAAAACTTAGGGAACTCAGCACCAACAGACTTTCCCACAAGAAATGCTAAAAGAAACTTTTTAGGAATAAGGAAAATAATATGGGTCAAAAACATAAGGAAAATAATATGGGTCAAAAACATGGATCTACATAAAGAAAGATAGATCACTGGAGAAGTAATGAGCAAAGATAAATTTGTTTTTCATTCTTAACTAAAAGAATGTTTAAATCCACAGCAATAATAGTGTTTTGGTGATTATAGGGCGTGGATAATTGAAATCAATGTGAGCATGCCATAAAAGATCAAAGGGAGGAATTGGGAATATTCTGTTTTAACGTACCTGTACTACACTTGAAGCTGTATAATATTATTTGAAAGTGGACATAGATCAGTTTAAAATATATATTGTAAACTCTAGGGCAGTGGCTAAAGTAATTTTAAAAAGTATACTTAATAGACTAAGGAGATGAAACTGAATCATATAAACTGTTCGCTTTAAAAAAGAAAAAGCAGAAAGAGAGGGAAAATAAACAAATAGAAAACAGTAATAAACATGGTAGATAGTAATCTGGCTATACCGCTAATCACTTTAAAAGTAAGGAGTCTAAATAAACCAATAAAAAGACATTGCCAGTGTGATTAAAAAATGAGACTCAACTTTATGTTGTTTACAAAAGAAATGAAAACAAACAAACAAAAATACCCCAAAACACTGTAGATATAAAGATGCAGATAGGTGAAAAGTAAAGGGGAGGATAAAAATACCATGGCAACTTGAATAAAAAGATAGAGTAGCTATGTTAATTTTAGACAGAGCAGCCTTCCAAGCAGACTTCAATGATAAAGAGGATCATGGCATAATGATAAAGGCGCAAATTCTACAATAATATAAAACAATTGTAAAAGTGTATACCTTTAACAAAATAACATCAAAATATAGGAGACAAAAAATTATAGAACTGAAAGGAGAAACAGATAAATCCACTGTTGCAGTTGAATACTTCAGTACCTCACTGTCAGTAATTGAAAGATGAAACAGGTAGATAACAAGTAACGATACAGGAGACCTGAACTTCACTATCAATCAGCTTGATCTAATGGACACTATAGAATATTCCACCAAACAATAGAATTAAATTTTTCTCAGGTTAACAGGGAACATTGACCAAGATACAATATTTTTAGAGCCATAAAATACTCCATATACACCATAAAAATTTAAGAGAAGAGGAATCATACAAAATGTTCTCAAACCATAATAGAAGTAAGCTGGAAATCAAAAACACAAAGCTGGAAAATCCCCAGATCTCTGGAAATTAAACAAAACACTTCTAAGAACACACAGGTCAAAGAACAAGTCTCAAGAGAAATTTAAAAGTATTTTAAACTAAATGTAAGTGAATGTAACAACTTACCAAAATTTGTGGAATATCATGAATATATATCTTGGTAGGAAATTTATAGCATTAAATAGGTATGTTAGAAGAGAGATCAAGGATCAATAACCTAAGTTTTCGCTTTAAAAAGATAGAGAAAGACAGATGTCAAATCAAAGTCAGGAGTAGGAGTCATAAGCACGTAAACACAGCAGAATCATAAGAAGAGAAAAGATACCTTTGGAGAGAAAGTGAAGGGAGAAAATAAACTGTGACATAAGGCAGGTCCTTGGGGAAGGAACAGCATTAAAGGAAGGGGCAGATTGAAGAGTCTGTGATGAAGACTAAGAGTAAATGGTCAGAAAGAGTAAGGGAAAGGCAGGAGAGGATGGAGGTTATGGAAATCAAGAGAAAATGGAATTTTGAGAACAAGGCAGTTGTCAATTCTAAAAATTCAGGAAGAAAGTCTAATAAGATTAGGATTGCGAAACACCAATTGAATCTGGATATTATGTTGTTGGTAACTTCAAACACAGTCATTTCAGAGAAATGGTGAGGGTCACAGGACGAGATTTATGACCATTGCCAGAGACCCTGAAAGTGTGGAGGGAGCAGAACCTGAGAGTAGCAAAGGGAATCATTGTTAAGAAAATTAAGATTAAAATTAAGACAATTTTAAGAAGTCTATTCATTATAGGGTAAAAAGGGGGAGCTTCAGTGGCACACATGGTCAAAGTACTTTGCTTTTTAAAAAAGTACAAGAGAACATTGGTAGTTTTATATTTGAGGTAAAGAATCAGCTGATAGGGAGGCGCTGAGGATGTAGCAAGGAAAAGGAAACTCTCAGAAAAGAAAGTGGAAATAGGAACAGTACAGAATTTTGGAATAGGAGCTGGTTTCAAGCTGGTTATGAACATGGCCACCTCATCCTCTGAAATTGGACGGTACATTTTGTACATAATAAGTACAAATAGAAGTCTGTTTTTTTTTCCCCCAGGGGTAGGGACATTGGGACAATTCAAGCCTGATTATCCTGACTCATATGTGCTTTCTTGGTGATATAGGAGGTCATATCACTTGATGAGGAACAAATGAGAAAATATTGGATTAAGATACTTGGGTAAAGTGATAAAATTTTGGAAAAGACACCAAGAGAATGAGGATGAAATTTATGAGTAGACAAAAGAGATTTCTGTGAGACACTAAAATTATAATTCTCAAGTCTGTCATGGCATCAATTCAAGTGATTGCATAGGTAGATAAATGTGAGTATAGAGCAGATGAATTATAGGATTGACCTCTGACTGGGGAATTGTAGTAGAAGGGCCATTATAGTAGGAGGAGGGGGTGGGCTAGGTCAATGAGGTTGTGTGGGAGAGAGCGCTTTAGGGAATCTGCCATGGTGCTTGGAGTGGAAATGAAGACCGTTTGAACTGATGAATACAGGAAGCATGGGGCTTGAATGGATAGATCACATGGTTCTTGCAAGCATCTAGGATGATGCCAGGAATTGGCAAGGAATTATGTTAATGTGGGTGAGAGCTGGCATAGTTTAATTTGGTAGCTATTTTATTAAAATTTATTCAATTTTCTTGAAACTCACTTAAATGCAGTAACTATGTCTGTATCCCAAAGCCTTCAGCTTTTCTTGTACTTTAATATATGCTTGGCTGCATGTTTAGATGATATACTCATAGTCTAATTTTTCTAGGAATCCAGGAGGATTCAAGACTTGTGATGAGTCTTAGTGGGAATTTCAGCTAAAACAAGATAATGAAAAAATAGTGAGTGATCCATTTTTCCAATATACTATGGTTTGACTGAATTGTTAGTGAATCCTGGAGTAATTATGCATATTCTATTGGCTCATGTAGAATACATTCAGAATCTGAGGAATTTAAAATTCATTGTTTCTATACACGACTTAAGGCTAGTTATAGGACTGACACAATTTTCAACAGAGATTCAAGTTCTATTCCTTACAAATTATGGATTGGTATGACATTTAACAATGCTCACAAATAGTAGCATGATATAGAATACTGAGGTTTGAGATACAGTACCTAGAATTGTTGAAATTTGTAAGGCAAAAAGAAAACACAAGCTGTGTGGGGTAGATGGATATCTAGGATAGAAGTCATAAAATGTGTTTTTTTTTTTTCATTTTTTCATCTTATTTTATTAGGTGACACAGTATTCTATTAGTTTCTGGTGTACAACATAGTGACTTGACAAGTTTATACATTGTGATGTTTACCACAAGTATAGCTACCATCCGCTTCATTATATCACCGATTGTATTCTTTATTCTCTGCTTTTTATTTCTGTGACTTATCGTCCATAACCACCTACTACCCCCCCTTCTGTCACCCATCAGTTTGTTCTCTGTATTTATAGTTCTGATTATGCTTTTTGTTTACTCATTTCATTTCACATTCCCTTTATAAGTTGAGTCATATGATATTTGTCTTTCTCAGTCCAATTTATTGTACTTAGCATAATACTCTCTAGGTCCATCCATCTGTTTACAATGGCATGATCTTATCCTTCTCAATGGCTGTATAATACTCCATTATGTATATACTACATTTTCCTTATCCACTTGTCTGTTGATGGGCACTTTGGTTTCTTCCATGTCTTGGCTTTTGTAAATAATGCTCCAATAGACATAGAGGTCATATATCTTTTTAGTTAGTGTTTTCATTTTCTCTGGGCAATTACCCAAAGTGAGATTATTAGATCATATGGTATTTCTATTTTTTAATTTTTTGAGGGAACTCCAAACTATTTTCTACAGTGACAATACCATTTTACATTCCCCCTGATAGTACACAAGAACTCCTTTTTATCTACATCCTCGCCAATACTTACTGTTTCTTATCTTCTTGATTTTAGCCATTCCAGCATGTGTGAGGTATATTGCACTGTGGTTCTGATTTGCATTTCCCTGATGATTAGTGGTGTTGAGCTTCTTTTAATGTATCTGTTTACCATATGTGTATCTTCTTTGGAAAACGTCTATTCAGGTCCTCTGCCCATTTTTTAATTGGTTTGGGGGTTTTGTTGTTGTTTTGTTTTGTTTTTGGTGTAGAGTTGTATAAGTTCTTTATAGGTTTTGAGTATTAATCCCCTTATCAGATATATCATTTGCAAAACAACCAGAAAAGAAATTTTTAAAATGGTAATAGGTACATACCTATTAATTACTTTAAATGTAAATGGCCTAAATGTTCCAATTAAAGACAGAAAATGGATAAAAAAAAGCAAGACCCATCTAAAGGCTGCCTACAAGAGACTCACCTCAGACCTAAAGATGCATATAGGCTGAAGTGAGGAGGTGGAAAAATGTCCACCACGCAAATGAAAGTGGGAAAAAAGGCTGGAAGCTCCATAAAATATGAATTTTGTGCTGTAGTTATTAAAATCCTGCCTGAACCTGAGTGACACTGCAGGGCTAAAGTTCTATGATTAATAAAATGAAGGGATCAGAGGTATGCTGGATCTTCTCTAACTTTGAAATTCTATTACTTTTCTATGTCATAGTTTAGTTTGCCTTTTTTTTTTTAATATTGAAAATGCCTGCATTTACTTATGTTGTGTTCCTTCCTGAGTAGAAGGTAATGCCAGGATATGGAGAAACCACCATTACAATTGCAGTAATCTTTATTGACTTTCAATTCCAATCCAGACTTGCATAAATTTTATTCCATCTTCATGTTCTTGGTGTTTAGGAAGAAAAATTAAATTCTTGGAACAATACTAAGACTTTCTGAGTAAGTGATGGTTAATGATACAGAAATGACTTGTAACTGATTACTTTGTATCCAAAACCAGATGTTTGAGGGAGAAAAAAACCTTTGATCAACTTTGTTTTTACTACTCAGCAAATAGACCCTACACCCAGCAGAAGAAGAGAGTTAATTAAGATTCAAACAGCACTCAACAAAATTGAGACCAGAAGAACTATGGAACAGATCAACAAAACCAGGAGTTGGTTCTTTGAAAGAATTAATAAGATAGATAAACCATTAGCGAGCCTTATTAAAAAGAAGAGAGAGAAGACTCAAATTAATAAAATCATGAATGAGAAAGGAGAGATCACTACCAACACCAAGGAAATACAAACGATTTTAAACACATATTATGAACAGCTCTACGCCAATAAATTAGGCAATCTAGAAGAAATGGACGCATTCCTGGAAAGCCACAAACTACCAAAACCGGAACAGGAAGAAATAGAAAACCTGAACAGGCCAATAACCAGGGAGGAAATTGAAGCAGTCATCAAAAACCTCCCAAGACACAAGAGTCCAGGGCCAGATGGCTTCCCAGGGGAATTCTATCAAACGTTTAAAGAAGAAACCATACCTATTCTACTAAAGCTGTTTGGAAAGATAGAAAGAGATGGAGTACTTCCAAACTTGTTCTATGAGGCCAGCATCACCTTAATTCTAAAACCAGACAAAGACCCCACGAAAAAGGAGAATTACAGACCAATATCCCTGATGAACATGGATGCAAAAATTCTCAACAAGATACTAGCCAATAGGATCCAACAACACATTAAGAAAATTATTCACCATGACCAAGTAGGATTTATCCCCAGGACACAAGGCTGGTTCAACACTCGTAAAACCATCAATGTGATTCATCATATCAGCAAGAGAAAAACCAAGAACTATATGATCCTCTCATTAGATGCAGAGAAAGCATTTGACAAAATACAGCATCCATTCCTGATCAAAACCCTTCAGAGTGTAGGGATAGAGGGAACTTTCCGCAACATCTTAAAAGCCATCTACGAAAAGCCCACAGCAAATATCATTCTCAATGGGGAAGCACTGGGAGCCTTTCCCCTAAGATCAGGAACAAGACAGGGATGTCCACTCTCCGCACTGCTATTCAACATAGTACTGGAAGTCCTCGCCTCAGCAATCAGACAACAAAAAGACATTAAAGGCATTCACATTGGCAAAGAAGAAGTCAAACTCTCCCTCTTCGCAGATGACAGGATATTCTACATAGAAAACCCAAAAGCCTCCACCCACAAATTGCTAGAACTCATGCAGCAATTTGACAGTGTGGCAGGATACAAAATCAATGCCCAGAAATCAATGGCATTTCTATACACTAACAATGAGACTGAAGAAAGAGAAATTAAGGAGTCAATCCCATTTACAATTGCACCCAAAAGCATAAGATACCTAGGAATAAACCTAACAAAAGAGGTAAAGGATCTATACCCTAAAAACTACAGAACACTTCTGAAAGGAATTGAAAGAAGACACAAAGAGATGGAAAAATATTCCATGCTCATATGGGTTGGCAGAATTAATATTGTGAAAATGTCAATGTTACCCAGGGCCATTTACACGTTTAATGCAATCCCTATCAAAATACCATGGACTTTCTTCAGAGAGTTAGAACAAATTATTTTAAGCTTTGTGTGGAATCAGAAAAGACCCCGAATAGCCAGGGGAATTTTAAAAAAGAAAACCATAGCTGGGGGCATCACAATGCCAGATTTCAGGTTGTACTACAAAGCTGTGGTCATCAAGACAGTGTGGTACTGGCACAAAAACAGACACATAGATCAATGGAACAGAATAGAGAACCCAGAAGTGGACCCTGAACTTTATGGTCCACTAATATTCGATAAAGGAGGAAAGACTATCCACTGGAAGAAAGACAGTCTCTTCAATAAATGGTGCTGGGAAAATTGGACATCCACATGCAGAAGAATGAAACTGGACCACTCTCTTGCACCAGACACAAAGATAAACTCAAAATGGATGAGAGATCTAAATGTGAGACAAGATTCCATCAAAATCCTAGAGGAGAACACAGGCCACACCCTTTTTGAACTTGGCCACAGTAACTTCTTGCAAGATACATCCACAAAGGCAAAAGAAACAAAAGCAAAAATGAACTATTGGGACTTCATCAAGATAAGAAGCTTTTGCACAGCAAAGGATACAGTCAACAAAACTAAAAGACAACCTACAGAATGGGAGAAGATATTTGCAAATGACATATCAGATAAAGGGCTAGTTTCCAAGATCTATAAAGAACTTATTAAACTCAACACCAAAGAAACAAACAATCCAATCATGAAATGGGCAAAATACATGAAGAGAAATCTCACAGAGGAAGACATGGACATGGCCAACACGCACATGAGAAAATGCTCCACATCACTTGCCATCAGGGAAATACAAATCAAAACCACAATGAGATCCCACCTCACACCAGTGAGAATGGGGAAAATTAACAAGGCAGGAAACCACAAATGTTGGAGAGGATGTGGAGAAAAGGGAACCCTCCTGCACTGTTGGTGGGAATGTGAACTGGGGCAGCCACTCTGGAAAACTGTGTGGAGGTTGCTGAAAGAGTTAAAAACACACCTGCCCTACGACCCAGCAATTGCACTGCGGGGATTTACCCCAAAGATTCAGATGCAATGAAACGCCGGGACACCTGCACCCCGATGTTTCTAGCAGCAATGTCCACAATAGCCAAACTGTGGAAGGAGCCTCAGTGTCCATCGAAAGATGAATGGATAGAGAAGATGTGGTTTATGTATACAATGGGATATTCCTCAGCCGTTAGAAATGACAAATACCCACCATTTGCTTCAACGTGGATGGAACTGGAGGGTATTATGCTGAGTGCAGTAAGTCAATCGGAGAAGGACAAACATGGTATGTTCTCATTCATTTGGGGAATATAAATAATAGTGAAAGGGAATATAAGGGAAGGGAGAAGAAATATGTGGGAAATATCAGAAAGGGAGACAGAACATGAAGACTCCTAACTTTGGGAAAGAACTAGGGGTGGTGGAAGGGGAGGAGGGCAGGGGGTGGGGGGGAGTCGGTGACGGGCACTGAGGGGGGCACTTGACAGGATGAGCACTGGGTGTTATTCTGTATGTTGGTAAATTGAACACCAATAAAAAATAAATTTATTTAGAAAAAAAAGAAAAAAAAAGAAAAAAAAAAGAAAAAAAACTGTTTTTACTGCACAACAGGGTCTGGGAACTGAAGGCTAAAATAGTTAAGAGTGTGAACTGACATTTTCTTTCCCTCCTTCCACCCACTGCTTTCTCTGGGTGAGTCAATTCTACTATGCTATGATTCTGCTCCTGTTTTTTAGGAGGACCAGTTTTCATTATGGGTGGTGCAAGCACCATAACACATGGCTCCTTCTTCTTCATCTCACTTTCCAAGAATGGGAGCTTGAATTTGAGAGTTTTCCAGCTTTATATCAGAAATATCATGTCTCTCACCTTTCATCTTCAGGACTTTAATATTTCAAGTAAATAAGCAAACTGGTTCTAATATTGAAGCTTGTGACATTTGGCTGGTCATTCGTTTCTAGGTCAAACTGCTTCCTCCTTACCCTCTGTACCTTAGCTAGGCTGTTTCCCATCATGCCAAAGGATCTTGAGTCCATATTTATTAACCTTCTGGGTAAATTCTTTATATAGTGTTTAATCATCAGCCTTTGTAAAGTGTAAATAAATTACAGACCCCTTATCTGGGGCAGTCATTGCCATTTTTCAGGTGAAACCAATTATATTTCCTGAAAATAATCATTGAATGGGTCTATACAGCATACTCTTAATTTTATCACTCATTTTTAGTTGTTCCTTTATTACAAGTATGAATTGCATTTCTAGACTGGTATATATACTTTTCTTTCTGCTGATGCCTTTGTAGTAGTCTAAAAAGCATGTATTCAATGAGAAGTAGTCAACAAATAGTGCCTCCTAATTTCTATCTTCCCAGGAGGTACTTAACAATTAATTCCTCTATTTCACAAGTTGCCATGATGTTTGACAGAGGAATATACACTGCAGCAGTTTCATAGCGTGGCAGAGGAAGATGCCAGTCTTAAAGGTAAGAGAGCAGAGAACACTGGCTAAACTCTTCCCTTAATGGGGGTCTCATTGCCATTTAATCATTTAGCACCTTGAGTACTGAGATGCCTAGTAAAATCACTGTGTTGCAGTTGTCTGATAATATTAGAAAGCTTTGGACTCTAAGAAATTCGATAGGGTCATTAAATATTTGATTACATGAATTCATATGTGCTTCCTTTCCAGAAGCCTCTGAGTACATGCTAGATATCTATGAGGAAGCAGGGATGGGGGGATATTAGCTTAAGCAATAGTCAGGCCTCCTAATTTATTTCTATATGCTGAAGATTGATATAATTTGGGAGATGAGGGGGGTGAATCAAGGACTTTAGTGGAATTGGGGGAAGAGTTCTTTTAAAAAAAATTCTTTATAAGTAGATAAAGAACTTTGCATATGACCGTCTTTTTGGTTTAGATCAATCTGACACGCTCAAAATTATGAAGTATTATGATACAGAGTATTTTTACCCTTCAGAGCCAATAGTGGGGAATATTGTCCTGTACTCTATACTATTTTTAAGCAGCTCTTCTTGTGACAAAGATGTATATTGCTGCCTTAAATGAGCGTCTGCCTGATGCTGACTTAATAATGGCATGAAGCCACAATTGTATTAGCTCTGATATGGAGGAGCCCCAAATAATTCATTGTGATGTTATGACTCATTTCTTTAATACTGCTCTCAAAGGCTGGACAGAAGGCAGCCAGATACTCAAGATGGCAATAAAGCAATCGCCTGCTCCTGGAATGATTTGAATATATTTGTACACACCTAGAAATAATTTTAAAATTTAAGAATATATATCTTTCTTCCCCTTAACAAGTTTACTGGCCACTTCCACATCCTATTTATTTCCCCCTTCTATTTCTCCTTCTGATACTAAGAAAGGAAGAGCATATGTTTTTCAGTCTTCAGGAATTGAATTTGGAGGGTTTTCCCATCCCACATATGTACTGCCATGAAACCCACAAGATGAGCTACAAACCTTATTAAATTATCTGAGGAAAGCCCCAGCTTTAAAAATCTTGCCTTTGGGAAGATTTGCATCTAAATTTGCATCTAAATTTCCTTTAGATCTGGACATGGAAACTTACCATGCTTTTCCTAATTGTCCTAACCAGTGACTGACTAGAGATAGTGATTAATGTTCCTCTACTATTTTGCATGTTGGTCTCTTTCCTTCTTTTCCAGTCTCTTTTCTTTCTTTCTTTCTTTTTTTTTTTTTTGTATATATTTTTTTTATTGGAGTTCGATTTGCCAACACCAGTGCTCATCCCATTAAGTGCCCCCCCCCCTCAGTGCCCAACTCTTTTCTTGCTTTAAACTGTATTTTAGCTTTTTCACCTCCAGCTAATGGAGATACTCCCAGGAATATAGACCGGTGATATAGAGGTTGGAAGTGTGCCAGCAGACACATTAGGTTTCTTCTCCCACCCAAACCAATTGTCTGAAGTTCATAAATGAGAATTTTGAATTCAGTTTAAAAAATAGAGGGAGATTAGCTCTAGTGTTTAAAGAGTTCACATCTTCCTTCATTTTTCAAATCTGTCTTTTTCAGGGAAGAGTTTGCAGATGGCCAAGTGATATGACAGTGCTGTTAGTATGGAGTAGAGTTCTCATTTGTATACGATCATAGTCATGTTCTCTTAAGATTCTGTACTGCATTTGCATCTTATTCCAAAGGAAAACAAAAAGAGTTTAATAATAGAATTTATAGGAAATTTATTTAGTAGACATCAGAGTAGACTGTTGGGCTACTATACACTAACAATAGGGTGAGTACCCTACAGTTATCTGAATAGGGTACTTTTAAGTTATTTTGTGAAATAAATAGCATAAAATTGTAAATTGTCAGCCATAACTCTAGTATTCTTCTTTATCTGAATTTTTCTCTTAATGAAGGATTCACAAAGAAGTAGTTCATAATTAAAATTATCTAGAAATATAGCAAATTTTATTTCTAGCTATTATTTTTTTGAGTTCAAAACAAGGCATGTTTTTCCTCAATGGGAAAGAAAGGACAATTTATATCTTCCTTATGCAGATGCTCTGCTCGCAAAGGAATATTTAATTTAGGATTAAATTAACTTGGTTTCAACAGTTATACTTGTGATCCTTGAGGACCTGACCCTTGAAGAAGCTCTCTTTTCCTCGTCGTGTATACCCTGTTATTTTTCTGTGGTGTTGCGTGGTGGTTTTCAGCTGCTGGAAAAAAAATGCTGAAACATGCACTGATCCTTGCCAATGCTCAGGAAGGATGTCAGAGTAACATTAACCATTCATTCCAACCTCAGCACCTGTTTTTTCCCCCCAAATTGATTTCAATGCAACAAAAACACGTCATTCAATGTGCTCAGAAATTAATGGATTTTTAGTAAAATAATCTGTGGTAAAGGCATAGGGGGTAGTAACTCAGTCATAGCAACGAGTGTCGCAAGGTTATAAAACCTAAACCTTAAATACCTTACACTCATATTTGAATACAAACTCTCTGATTGTTTAAAGACCTTTGGAGGCTGTTTAGAGAGTATTTATCATTAGTCACATTGTACCTTCTAGGCGAGACTATTTCATTTCTATCATTACCTAGAAATTCTAATAAAGTGAATTCGCTTACTTTATATATAGCCCTCTGCTTTGGGGCCATACCTACCACAATGAAAGTCTATAGAATTCAGCCTCTCAATAATCCCGGATAATCTTATTCTACCTGCTTTCTTACTAGGAAATTCATTCATCTCTGTAAGTTGTGTATTGGAAAATGGCAAGCCTCATAGCCTTTAGCTTGCAGTGGTGACTCATTCTGAGATGCTGGAAATGGGTAGCACATGAGAGGATGGGTTGGCAGATACTGGGAGTGTAGTTGCCAACCTAACCCTCTTATCTACTACTCCAAAGAGCAGGGTGGCTTTCTTGGTTGCCTTGCCTAGCTACTCTCTTTCCAGGAGGCTCACTCTGAACCAATGACTCATGGAGCCTCTTCTCAACCCAGGTTCTCACCAGGTTAGTGCCCTGGTCACAGTGATTCCTCCTACTGGCCAGCTTCATTCATGGCTCTCCAAAGTAGCTAATTCTTTTTTTTTAATGTATATTTTTTATTGGAGTTTGATTTGCCGACATATAACACCCAGTGCTAATCCCACAAAGATACACTAAGATTAGTTTAGGAAGTACAATTGCCATCCTGCAGTTTACAAACAAATAAATAAACAAATAAATTTATCGGATGTATAATGTCAATTGTATCTCAAAGTATGATGTACAGTGTGAATAATCATCAGTTTGAATTCACATTTTTATTTCAGTAATATTTAAAAGACAGGGAGGGACACCTGGGTGGTTCAGTCAGTTGAGCAACCGACTCTTCGTTTTGGCTCAAGTCATGATACCATGGGGCGTGGACTAGAACCCCACATCAGCTTCCCCAGTTGGCTGGAAGTCTGCTCGAGGGTTCTCTCCCTCTGCCCCTCCCCTCACTCATACGTGTGCACACACACTATCTATCAGTCTTTCACTCTAAAATAAATAAATATTTTATCTTTATTTTTATTTATTTATTTCTGCATATTTTTATTGGAATTCAATTTGCCAACATATAGCATAACACCCAGTGCTCATCCCACCAAGTGCCCCCCTCAGTGTGCGTCACCTACTGACCCACTCTCCCACCGACCACCTCCCCTTCCAATAACCCTTGTTCCATTCCCAGAGTTAGGAGTCTTTCATGTTCTGTCTCCCTCTCTGATATTTCCCACTCATTTTCTCTCCTTTCACCTTTAATCCCCTTCACTATTTTTTATATTCCCCAAATGAATGAGACAATATAATGCCTGTCCTTCTCCGATCGACTTACTTCACTCAGCATAATACCCTCCAGTTCCATCCACGTCAAAGCAAACGGTGGGTATTTGTCGTCTCTAATGGCTGAGGAATATTCCATTGTACACACAGACCACAACTTCTTTATCCATCATCTGTCGATGGTCACCGAGGCTCCTTCCACAGTGTGGCTATTGTGGACATTGCTGCTAGAAACATGGGGGTGCAGGTGTCCCGGTGTTTCACTGCATCTATACAGATGGGGTACAACTGGGTACTCTACTTTAACTCTTTGAGGAACCTCCACACAGTTTTCCACAGTTCCTGCACCAGTTCACATTCCCACCAACAGTGCAAGAGGGTTCCCCTTTCTCCACATCCTCTCCAATATTTGTGGTTTCCTGCCTTGTTAATTTTCCCCATTCTCACTTGTGTGAGGTGGGATCTCATTGTGGTTTGGATTTGTAGTTCCCTGATGGCCAGTGATGCGGAGCATTTTCTCATGTGCTCGTTGACCACGTGTATGTCTTCTTTGGTGATACTTCTGTTCCTGTCTTCTGCCTATTTCATGACTGGATGGTTGGTTTCTTTGCTGTTGAGTTAATAAGTTCTTTATAGATCTTGGACACTAGCCCTTTATCTGATAGGTCATTTGCAAATATCTCCTCCCATTCTGTAGGTTGTCTTTTAGTTTTGTTGACTGTTTCTTTTGCTGTGCAGAAGCTTTTTATCCTGATTAATCCCAATAGTTCATTTTTGCTTTTGTTTCCCTTGCCTTCATGGACGTATCTTGCAAGAAGTTGCTGTGGCCAAGTTCAAAAAGGGTGTTGGCTGTGTTCTCCTCTAGGATTCTGATGGATTTTTGTCTCACATGTAGATCTTTCAACCATTTTGAGTTCATCTTTGTGTCTGGTGTAAGAGAATGATCTAGTTTCATTCTTCTGCACGTGGCTGTCCAATTTTCCCAGCACCATTTATTGAAGAGACCGTCCTTCATCCAGTGGATAGTCTTTCCTGCTTTGTCGAAGATGAGTTGACCATAGAGTTGAGGGGCCATTTCTGGGTTCTGTTCCATGGATCTATGTGTCTGTTTTTGTGCCAGTGCCACACTGTCTTGATGACCACAGCTTTGTAGTACAGCTTGAAATCTGGCATTGTGATGCCCCCGGCTTCCCCTGGCTATTCGGGGTCTTTTCTGATTCCACACAAATCTTAAGATGATTTGTTCCAACTCTCTGAGGAAAGTCCATGGTACTTGGATAGGGATTGCATTAAACGTGTAAATTGCCCTGGGTAGCATTGACATTTTCACAATATTAATTCTTCCAACCCATGAGCATGGAATATTTTTCCATCTTTTTGTGTCTTCCTCAATTTCTCTCAGAAGTATTCTGTAGTGTTTACGGTATAGATCCTTTACTCTTTTGGTTAGGTTCATTCCTAGGTATCTTATGCTTTTGGGTGCAATTGTAAATGGGATTGACTCCTTCATTTCTCTTTCTTCAGTCTCATTGTTAGTGTATACAAATGCCACTGATTTGTGGGCATTGATTTTGTATCCTGCCACACTGCCGCATTGCTGTATGAGTTCTAGCAGTCTTGGGGTGGAGTCTTTTGGCTTTTCCAGGTACACTATCATGTCATCGGCGACGAGGGAGAGTTTGACTACTTCTTTGCCAATTTGAATGCCTTTTATTTCTTTTTGTTGCCTGATTGCTGAGGCTAGAACTTCTAGGACTATGTTGAATAGCAGAGGTGAGAGTGGACACCCCTGTCGTGTTCCTGATCTTAGGGGAAAGGCTCCCAGTGTTTCCCCACTGAGAATGATATTTGCTGTGGGCTTTTTGTAGATGGCTTTTAAGATGCGGAGGAATGTTCCCTCTATCCCTACACTCTGAAGAGTTTCGATCAGGAATGGATGCTGTATTTTGTCAAATGTTTTCTCTGCATCTATTGAGAGGATCCTATGGTTCTTGTTTTTTCTCTTGTTGATATGATCTATCACGTTGATTCTTTTATGACTGTTGAACCAGCCTTGCATCCCGGGGATAAATCCCACTTGGTCGTGGTGAATAATCTTCTTAATGTCCTGTTGGATCCTATTGGCTACTATCTTGGTGAGAATTTTTGCATCTGTGTTCATTCTCATTTATGGTAGGGTCTTTGTCTGGTTTTGGAATTAGGGTGATGCTGGCCTCATAAAAAGAGCTTGGAAGTATTCCATCCCTTTCTCTTCTTCGGAACAGCTTTAGTAGAATAGGTATTATTTCTTCTCTAAATGTTTGAAATATTTCTTTTTTAAAGAGTGATTGTAAAGACACATGTGATTCTCTACTATTCTACTTATCACAACAGTGGTTTTTCAAAGCTAGTCAGGTCTGTTTTAGTGATTTGTCACATATCTAGTAAAGGACTGATTTAGCTTTAAAAGATTAAAGAATAGAATTTAATTAAATTTAATTAAATTTTGGACTTCTTTTTAAAAAATGCATTAGGAGCCAAGCTATAGAGTGGGATAAGGTATTTCAATGCATACAATTGAAACTGTCAAAAGATCTAAATCTAAAATATATGAATTACATCTTCATGATATCATGACTTGAGCCAAAACGAAGAGTCGGTTGCTCAACTGACTGAACCACCCAGGTGTCCCTGTCTTTAAAATCTTACTGAAATAAAAATGTGAATTCAAACTGATGATCATTCACACTGTACATCATACTTTGTAATACAATTGACATTATACAGCCGATACATTTATTTGTTTGTTTATTTATTTGTTTGTAAACTGCAGGACCGGCAATTGTACTTCTTAAACTAATCTTAGTCTTTGTCTAAGTCACTCTATTCTTCATGGCCAATTAATTATCCAATGAAGGTGAATCTATTTATCTTAACAAATACTTGCAATAACTTCTCACTGATTAAGGATAAATTCCTTCCTTTCTTCTTTCTGAGACTAAATACATATTTTCCTCTTTTTATTCTTCCTAATTTGCATTTTTTCACCTTTTGACCTCCTTTAGCCCTTTTTCCTACCCCACCTCCTGCCTTTGGCAACCACTAATGCACTCATTATATCAATGACCTTTTTTTTTTAGATTCTACATATAAGATCATATGATACTTGTCTTTCTCTGTCTGACTTATTTCACCTAGCATAAAGCCTTTGAGATTCATCCATGTTGTTGCAAATGGCAAGATTTCATCCTTTTTTTTTGATTTCATCCTTTTTATAGCTGAATAATATCCCATTATATATATATATATATATATATATATATATATATATATCACATCTTTATCCATTCATCCATTGATGGACACTTAGGTAGTTTCCTTGTTGTGGCTATCATAAATAGCACTGTAATGAATGTGGGGATGCAGATATCTTTTCGACTTATGTTTTTGTTTTCTTCAGATAAGTACCCAGAAGTGGAATTGCTGGATCATATAGCATTTCTATTTTTAATTTTTTGAGGATCCTCTACAGTTTTCCATAGTTACTGTACCAACATTCCCACCAATAGTGCATAAGCTTTCCCTCTCCTCCACATCCTTGCCAACACTAGTTATCTCTTGTCTGTTTTGTAATAACCATTCTAACAGGTATGAGGTAATATCCTATTGTGGTTTTAATTGACACTTCCCTGATGGTTAGTGATATTAAGCACCATGTGTCCCTGTTGGCCATTTGTATGTCTTCCTTGGAAAAATGTTTATTCAGATCATCTCTCTTGTCTTAATTGGATTCTTTTTCCTATTGGGTTGTATAAATTCTCTATATATTTTGGATTTTAACCCCTTATCAGATAAGTGATTTGCAGTTATTTTCTCCCATTCAGTAGGCTGTGTTTTTGTTTTATTGATGATTTCTTTTGCTGTGCAGAATATTTTAGTGTGATGTTATCCCACTTTTTTGCTTTTGCGTTTGTTACTTTTACTTTTGGTGTCAGATTAAAAAAATCATTGACAAGACCTATATGTCAAGGAGTTAAATGCCTATGTTTTCTTCTAGGAGTTTAATAGTTTTATGTTTTATGTTTAAGTCTTTAATTCATTTTGAATTAATTTTTGTGCATGGTGTAAGAGAGTGGTCCAGTTTCATTCTTTTGCATGTGGCTGTTTGGTTTTTATCAACACCACTTATTGAAGAAACTGTCCTTTTGCTATTGGGTAGTCTTGGCTTTTTTTCATAAATTAATTCGCTGTGTGTGCATGGGCTTATTTATGGGGTTCTGTTCTATACTACTGATCTGTGTCTGTTTTTATGCCAGTACCATACTGCTTTAATTACTATATATTTGAAAGAGCACTTGAAATTAGGGAGCATAATGCTCTAGCTTTATCCTTCGTTGCCAAGATTACTTTGGCTATTTGGGGTCTTTTGTGGTTCCATACAAATTTTAGGATTGTTAGTTATCTTTCTGTGAAAAATTCAATTTATAGATTGCTTTGGGTAGTACAGACATTTTAACAGTATTAATTCTTCTAATCCTGTGCACAGAATATATTTTATTTTTATCGGTCATCTTCAATTTCTTTTCTTAATGTCTTATAATTTTCAGTATACAGGTCTTTTACCTCTTTGGTTAAATTTATTTTAAGCATTTTATTATTTTTGATGCAATTATTAAGTGGGATTGTTATTGTTTTTATTTAAATTCAATTTGTCAACATATATTAAAACACCCAGTACTCATCTCATCACGTGCCCTCCTTAGTACCCATCATTCAGTTACCCTATCCCCCCACCCATCTTCCCTTCCTGCAACCCTTTTTTTTGTTTCCCAAAGTTAGGAGTCTCTCATGTTTTGTATTCCTCTCTAATTTTTCCCCACTCAGTTTTCCCCATTCCCTTAGGGTCTCTTTCACTGTTTCTTATATTCCACATATGAGGGAAATCATATGATATTTGTCTTTCTCCAATTGACTCAGTCTAATACCCTGCAGTTCCATCCACATCGATATCAATGGTTTAATTTCTATTTCTGATAATCCACTATTGACATATAGAAACACAACCGATTTTTATGTATTGATTTCAAGTTTTGCAACATTACTGAATTTATTTTAACAGTTTTTTGATGGAGCATCTAGGGTTTTCTATATATATTGTGTCATTCACAAATAGTGACAGTTTTTGTCTTTCCTCTCTAATTTCTTTTTATTGCCTGATTGCTATGGCTAGGACCTCAAACACTATGTTGAATAAAAGCAGCAAGACTGGACATCCTTGTTATGTTCCTGATATTAGAGGAGAAGTCTTCAGCTTTTCACTGTTGAGTGATAGCTGGGAGCTTATCATACATGGCTTTTTTAATGTAAGGTACATTCCCTCTATGCCTATTTTGCTCAGAGTTTTTATCACAAATAGATGTTTAATTTTGTCAAATCCTTTTTTTTGCACCTATTGAGGGAATCATAAGATATTTATTCTTCATTTCATTAATTTGGTATAATCTGTGGATATTGAACCAACACTATATCCCTGGAATAAATACCACTTGATCATGCTGTAAGAGCTTTTTAATGTATTGTTGACTTTGGTTTGATAACATTTTGTTGGAGAATTTTGCATCCATGCTCATCAGAGATATTGGTCTGTAATTTTCTGTGGCATCCTTGTCTGGTTTTGGATCAGGATAATAGTGGCCTCATAAAATGATTTTGGAAGAGTTATGTTCTCTTCCATTTTGAGGGAAGAATTTGAAATGGTTGGTATTAATTTTTCTTTGAATGTTTGGTAGAATTCACCAGTGAGGTCCTCCAGTCCTGGACTTTTCTTTGTTGTGAACTGTTTGATTACTAATTCAGAGTCCTTACTAGTAGCCAATCTGTTCAGATTTTCTATTTCTTCATGATTCAGTCTTGTTAGGTTGTGTGTTTCCAAATATGTATCCATTTCTTCTAGGTTTTCTAATTTGTTGATATATAATTGCTCAGAGTAGTCTCATTACTTTTTTTTTTTTTTTAAGAGAGAAAGAGAGCATGAGAAGGGAAGGGGGAGAGTCAATCTTAAGCAGGCTCCATGCTCAGCTCAGAACACAAAGTGAGGATCAATCCTATGATGCTGAGATCATGACTTGAGCTAAAATCAGGAGTCAGATGCTTAACCAACTGAGCCACCCAACACCACAGTCTTATGATTTTTTTATATTTCTGCAGTATAAGTTATAATATCTTCTCTTTTGTTTTTTATTTTATTTGAGTTCTATCTTGTTGAGTCTAGCTAAAGGTTTGTCAATTTAGTTTATCTTTCAAAGAAACAGCTCTTCCATTGATCTTTTCCATTTTCTTTTTAGTATCTCTTATAATTATTTCTGCTCTAATCTTATTTCCTTCTATTACCTTTGGACTTTGTTCTTTCTTTTTTTATTTATCCATTAATGAGAGAGAGAGAGAGAGAGAGAGAGAGAGAGAGAGAGGCAGAGACACAGGCAGAGGGAGGAGCAGGCTCCACGCCAGGAGACCGACGTGGGACTCGACCCTACGTCTCCAGGATCACACCCTAGGCTGAAGGCGGCACTAAACTTTCGAGCCACCAGGGCTGCCGTGGACTTTATTCTTTTTTTAATTCCTTAAGTTTTCAAGGTAGGTTATTTATTTGAGGCATTTCTTTCTTCTTGAGGTGGGCATTTGTCACTATAATCTTCCCTCTTGGAAATGCTTTTGCTGCATCCTATAAATTTTGATATGTAATATTTCCATTTTCATTTGTCCCAATAATTTTTATTTCTCTTATCATTTCTTCTATAGCCTTTTTGTTGTTCATGAGTGTGTTTTTTTAATTTCCACATATTTGTGAATTTTCCAGTCTTTTTTCATGTAGTTGATTTTTAATTTCATATCATTGTGGTATAAAAAGATTTTTGATGTGATTTCAGTTTTCTTAAATTTATTGACTGGTCCTGTGGCTGAACATATGATCTATTATGGAGAGTGTTTTATATGCACTTGATAGGAATATGTATTCCATTTCTTTTGGGTAAAATGTCCTCTCTCTCTACCTCTCACTATCACTTCTTATTTGCTGAAGAAAATAGAATTATGTAGGATGGAACTATGAATGTTTAATATAAAATATGTCATAGAGATATAGTTACTAACATGTCAGAGGAGAAGAAATTAATATTCACACCAATATATGTAAGATGTATATAATAAATTTTGGCATTTGTGAGAAAAACCCAGTAAGTTACTATGTGATGGATATACTTTTAATATTTATTTATTTATTATTTATTTATTTATTTATTCATTAAATATTTATTTATTTATTTTAAAGAGAAAGAGAGGGAGAGAGTGAAAGAGAGAGCATGAGGGAGGGGCAGAGGGAGTGGGAAAGAGAATCTCAAGCAGACTCTGTGCTGCGTGGAGCCTGACTTGAGGCTTGATCTCATGACCCTGAGATCATGACCTGAGCAGAAATCAAGAGTCAGAGGCTTAACTGACTGAGCCATCCAGGTGTCCTGGATGTACTCTTAATATTTTAAGATTCATGCTGCAAATCAAAAGTCCATATTATGTTAAATGAAGAAATAATAGAAGCAATGCTATTAAAGATATGAGCTTAGAAGGTTGCCAATTATCATACTTGAAATATAAAAATTTGGAAGCATAAGGTTTATTTAAGTGTAAAAGTTATTTCCACTTTTCTAAAAATACTAGCCAATATGTTAGACAAGAAGGAAAATAAGTATGAATACTTAAAAAAAGAAGGTAAACTTATCCTGTGTTAAATGACATATTTTTAGCCAATATAATTAGAAAAATAAAGCATAAAAACTTTAAAAAAGCTCATTATTATTTTATTATTATTTATCATTGTTAAGTGACATGATTGCATCTAGAAAACACAAGAGAATAAACTCAGGAATTGTTGCAAATGGTAGGATAATTTAAGTGTCAGTTAATAAAATCAATTATGAGAAAATATAATGACTAGTAATGCAGAGACTCCTTCAAAATCAGTTTTCAAAACTCTTTAGAATCTATATAAATGAAAATTTAAAACCCTAAAAAATGACATAAAGGATATCTGCTTTGAATTATTGGCAGGATTCAACCAATTCTTTGTAGAAAACATGATATCATAGATTTGCCAATTTTCTCTAAATCATTTCATAAATTACGATAGAATCATTACTATTTATAACATTTGTAGTGTTCCAGACATGATACTAGTGTTTTTTGTTTTTTTTGTATTTATTTATGATAGTCACAGAGAGAGAGAGAGAGGCAGAGACACAGGCAGAGGGAGAAGCAGGCTCCATGCACCGGGAGCCCGACGTGGGATTCGATCCCGGGTCTCCAGGATCGCGCCCTGGGCCAAAGGCAGGCGCTAAACCGCTGCACCACCCAGGGATCCCCTGATACTAGTGTTTTATTTGCTTTTGTTTCTCCACGATTTTCACGGTTATGAAAATAAATGGTAGCATTATGGCTATTATATGGATGAGGAAACAAAGGTACAAAGTACTTAAATAGCTTTCTTATTACACAATAGCTTTATTACACGAGTAATATTAACCTAGGAAACTCAAATATGCCATATTATCTCTCAAAATTATCAATCAGACTTTGTCTTCAAGAAAAATCATTTTGAATACGAACTTCAGAAAATTTCATGAAAGAGGAATAATGTGAACAATTTATTTGATATATTTAAAAGTTAACATATATTACACAGGTTCTGATATACAAATTGGCAAATTAGTGAAACAATTAGATAATATAAAATAAAAATAATACATTTCAGTGCATATGAGACTTTAGAATATAACAATTTGAAATCAATGGGAAAAGCATTTGATGATTTATGTTGTTCATAGCTGTAAATATAGTGAGGGGAAAATTACAATGTATTTCTATGTAATTAGATAAACCAAAATAGAATCACTATAGAGGGATTATTTATATGGAAATAGTGGAACAAAAGCATGAAAATGAATTTTTATGTGATTTTATAAATACTCATGAGGGGGAAAGACCTTTGTACAAATGAACCAGCATCCAAAATTCATAAAATGACTGATAAAATTAGTTTAAAATGTTTTAAAATTGTTAAGGACAAAAATAACATTTATAAGCACAAACAACAAAGGACAATGTAAGAAAATATTTACAACTCTTTAAAAGGTTAATTTTAATTTATTAGCAATGCTTTACAAAGTAATTTCCTTTATATAGAAAAGTCCCTCACAAATTAAAAAATATGAAAATGAGCTAATGATAGTTCACAGAAAATATTTGCAAAGGCAAAATAATTTTTTTCAGCTTGAAAAATGATTAAGGTAATGCAATGAATTTACATTTTCTTATTCTCACATTTTCAAATATTATGCAGGATTGGAGACATTATGAGTGAATAAACACTCATATGCTATTAAAGGATGAGCTACTTTTTAGAATATAGTTGATAATACCTGATAATGCCTAGCGCAATTAAAAATGACATGTGTGAGAACTACTCCTCTAATAAATTCTAGAGACAGAGCTTCAAACATGTACAAAGACTTACCTTTGTTGTAGTATCCTTTATTAGCTCAACATGGCTTAAAGATGACAGAAAAATTCTGAATTATGGAGTAGTAATGGATGTTGTAAAGAATGTGCTGTATTTAGTATCAATATATGCAAGTATGTGCATGTATCTATATAAACATATGTGTATGTTTTTGTGTGTTGTATATATACATTGTGTGTGTAGTATGTCTAGGCTGGGGGCCCGATGCAGAACTCGATCCCAGGACTCTGGGATCATGACCTGAGCCAAAGGCAGACGCTTAGCTGACTGAGCCACCCAGGGGCCCCTATAGGCTGTTTTATATAAATAGCTACATATAAGGTCTGAGAAATGTGTGTGTGTGTGTAATAACAATTTTTAGAAAGAGCATGAAAAGTAATAGCAGAGGTTGGACACACAAGACGGCGGAAGAGCAGGGTCTCCAAGTCACCTGTCCCCACCAAATTACCTAGATAACCTTCAACTCATCCTGAAAATCTACGAATTCGGCCTGAGATTTAAAGAGAGACCAGCTGGAACGCTACAGTGAGAAGAGTTCGCGCTTCTATCAAGGCAGGAAGACGGGGAAAAAGAAATAAAGACACAAAAGGCCTCCAAGGGGGAGGGGCCCCGCGAGGAGCCGGGCTGAGGCCGGGGCGAGTGTCCCCAGGACAGGAGAGCCCCGTCCCGGAGGAGCAGGAGCTGCACCAACCTTCCCGGGGGGAAAGGGGCTCGCAGGGAGTTAGAGCAGGACCCAGGAGGGCGGGGATGCCCTCGGGCTTCGGGGACACTAACAGGCACCTGCGCCCCAGGGAGATGCGCCGAGCTCCCTAAGGGCTGCAGCGCGCACGGGGGACCCGGAGCAGCTCGGAGGGGCTCGGGCGGCGGCTCCGCGGGGAGGGGGCAATTGCACTGCTGGGGATTTACCCAAAGATACAGATGCAGTGAAACGCCGAGCCCCCTGCACCCCGATGTTTCTAGCAGCGATGTCCACAACAGCCACACTGTGGAAGGAGCCTCAGTGCCCATCGACAGATGATGGATAGAGAAGATGCGGTTTACGTATACCCTGGGATACCCCTCAGCTGTTAGAAATGACAAATACCCACCACCTGCTTTGACGTGGATGGACCTGGAGGGTATGATGCTGAGTGAAATAGGTCAATCGGAGAAAGACAAACATTATATGTTCTCATTCATTTGGGGAATATAGATAATAGTGAAAGGGAATATAAGGGAAGGGAGAAGAAATGTGTGGGAAATATCAGGAAGGGAGACAGAACATAGAGACTCCTAACTCTGGGAAACGAATAGGGGTGGTGGAAGGGGAGGTGGGCGGGGGGTGGGGGTGAATGGGTGACGGGCACTGAGGGGGGCACTTGACGGGATGAGCACTGGGTGTTATTCTGTATGTTGGCAAATTGAACACCAATAAAAAAATAAATTTATTATTAAAAAATAAAAAATAAAATAAAAAAAGAAAAGTAATAGGAGTATTAATGTAATCAGCAGTAATTATTTCTGGGGTATTGTTGGAGCTTTCAATCAGATACCTTATAGTTCTATTCCTCTTGCTCTTTGAATTTCTTTTTACCATAGGCATATATTCATTTTTATAATTAAAAATCTAGTTAAACATTGATTCCCTTTTCATTTAGCTTGAGAATATATTGATCTTACTCTTTCACTTTAATTAAGCTTCTAATCTGTATTCACAGTGGTGGGTAGGATCATACCCTGGAGAGAGCAGACGGGATCTTTATTATCTTATCTACTGACCTCATTTCTTCATACACTGTTAACTTGGTCCTCAATCATTAATGACAGAAAAAAATAGTTTTTATTGAGAATTTGTTACATGACAGACATTCTGTTGGAGGGCTTATCTGTATAATTTAAGCCTCCCTGTACTCAGTAGAAATGGTAATACAAGCACCATTCCAAGGGGATGAAAGTAAGGTTTGGATGGTTTTAGGAACTTGCCCCGGCATAATCAAATGAGAATCTGCATTAGAGCTGCGCTCCTTGCGCCGCTTACAGTGTGGTCCTTGATAGGTTATGTGAATTTAAGTGTCTGTCCACTCATAGGAATAGCACTGCATGTCTTGTTAACCTTTTGGTTTATTCTGAGCAGTACAGACAATAAGAGTTGTCTGTACAAATATTTCAAAGTATTTGCAAATAATTTGAAATGTGGACGATGTTATTTCAGAGGGTACAACTCCTGTATCGTCAGGCTCAGGCACATGAATGAGCTGGGGTGCGAAGCAGCCGAGTAGAACATATCTGCAGCCCAGCTTGGCACCCTGAGCTGCCATGTGGGACCCCCCCCCCCCACTAAACAAATGCAATGAAATATTCAGGAAAGTATTTGAAACATGTTTTCTAATATTTGGAGGCTTTACAGCAAGATGGTTAGGAGCACAGAAATGAAGTTAGACCAGGATCAAAATCCTGGCTGCATCATTTTCTACCTGTGATTAAAGATGGGTTGCTTACTTCTGTGATACTCAGTTTTACAATGAGTTTTGCGACTCATTTTAAAAAATTGATTTATTTTGAAAGAAATATCTGGTTTTGTATTTTTATCATTCTCTTCTTAACTTTAAAAATCATCTTGTTAGTATCTATTAAAAACCCAGTCAGGATAAATATTAAATGAATAAATGCAATCTAGGTAAATAGATACCCAGTCTTTCTGATTTTCAATTGACTGTTTTGCCCCAAAAATGCTAGCTATAATTTTTAATGTTATCATACTTTTGATTTACTCTCTAAAGAGTCATTACAGAGTTTTGGTAGCACTGGCCACTAAAACGCTGTCACTGTTAAAGCAGCTACCTCTAGTAAGATTCACTTTATTATGCGTCAGCACCAAACTATTGTTATTAAGCATCTA
Source organism: Vulpes vulpes (assembly GCF_048418805.1). Classification (NCBI taxonomy): domain Eukaryota; kingdom Metazoa; phylum Chordata; class Mammalia; order Carnivora; family Canidae; genus Vulpes; species Vulpes vulpes. The sequence continues at coordinate 968,416 of NC_132782.1, forward strand.
GTTAGGAGGGCCCAGAGCACCCTACCAGTCCCCTTATTCCATTTGTTTTGCCCTCTGTGACTCTCTGTGACAAAACCTTTTTCCATGTCCAGTATTCTCTATAGAATAACTGCGAGAAGGACCAAGGTATAATTTTTAAAATTCCCACGTCTTAGGTCCTTCTGTCCCTTAAAAGCCTTATCGTGTACCTTGCATGCCGTCTCTAGTTTCTTTAGTAAAACTGATGATAGACTTCAGTGCTGCAAATCTGTATGTAGAAGAAATGCAGTATGAGGTCAATTCAGTATTTGTCCATTTTGGAAGATATAACCTGTTGTTGTAGTTACTGAAAGAGCTGTATAAACATGACAGGATAAATACCATTTCTGACTTGTTAGCTATGAAATTTAGAAGATCTGAACATAGACACTGTTTTTTTTTTCCTTGCCTTTTCACTTATTTCTTCTCTAAGAAATTCCAATAAATTATTCTTTAAATATCTTAGCCAAAAAAACCTTTCTCTTTTAAAAAATAAACAAAATTGATTCCTAAGGATTTATTTGACAGAGGCTCCAGGATCCATTAACCTGACTGTGGCTTACCAGTAGCAGCCTGATTGTTAAACAGGCAGTATTGATAGAAATACCAGGATTAAGATAAAAGACTCACCAGTCGGGTTTTAATTACGGAATGATATAGTGGCTACATCATTTCAGAAAACAGCCCTGATGCTATACTCTTTACTGTTCCAATATTTATATAATACATTAAATCTTGAGTTCTAGTTTGAAAAAGAAATCAACCTCTGTACTGTGAAGAGACTGCTCAAAATATCTGTCTTCCTCACTAACTCACTGGAGTTGGAGGCTGTGATTTTTCCATTATTTTACTCATAACCTAGGGTCACAGAGTTGCATCTGAAACAATACAACATTTTTCAAAAGGTTTCATATATAAGCATTTCCTTTCTTTACTCTGGTGAGGGCCTGAGGTCTGCCTTCCTAAACCACCATCCTTGTTGCCATGCTGTCTAGGAGGCTACCCAAAACATGTAACTTTAAATAATTAATTTACCTTTCCTTCTGTGCTGAAGCTTCTGGCAGATGGTCTAGCCCATGGAATAAAAATCATATCCATGGCGATGTTATTGGATATTTGCTACAAGGCTGCTTTGAAAAAGGGGGGAAAAAACCACTTCTGTGGACCAGCAAATAAAGTATCAAATCTGTCAAATTTGTATATGTGCTGCCAAAGCGAACACCAAATCTGTCAAATTTGTATAAAAAAAGCTAATTGTCTGGAAACATGTCAGAAAAACATTCACCACTAGACCACACTCAGTGGTGTGCGGGTGTGTAACGCTCTGTCTAGCTAGGTCAGTGTCAATGATAACAAGCACTTTCCCTGAAAGGAGATATATGAGCCGATTTGAAAAGGCTTTTGAAGAGAGAAACTGCCCCAAAATGCCATTGCAGTAAAAAGGCTATCCTAGATTTTCAAGAGATCTGGTGTTTGCATGCACTGCTATGCTTTACCTCACTATGCTCACAGTTCATCTATACTTAGTAATCTCCGTGCTGTCTCAGTGATTGGTTTTCTGAAGCATATCACTGTGGGCCAAAGGATGTGGACCAGTGTCTGCTGGGTTCTCAGCACTAAGGTTCTCTCCTGGAAACGGTAGCTGCAAAGGGGGTATTGGAGAGAGCAGAAGCACTGTGTTCCTATTTGAGAAGACAGGGAAAAGTATCTTTATTATTATTATTTTTAAATGGTACATTTACTTATTAAGCACATTTGCTAGAAATTATTATATGCTGGACTACATGTTATGCTGGGGATAACAATCCCTGTCTGTTTTCTTTTTTTAAGATTTTATTTATTTATTCATGAGAGACACAGAGAGAAGCGGAGATACAGGCAGAGGGAGAAGCAGGCTCCCTGCGGGGAGCCTGATGTGGGACTCGATACCGGGATCCCAGGACCATGATCTGAGCCATAAGCAGACGCTCAACCGCTGAGCCACCCAGGTATCCCAACAATCCCTGTCTTTGTGGAGATTAGAGAAAGTCTAGTAAGAAATTGAGACAGTGTGAAATGGTAGGAGAGGTACTCAGGGAATTTGGGGAAGAACATGTGGATGGTCTAGCACCAAGTGTCATCACAAAGTTCAGTGTGGCTGAAGCAGAGTGCGAGAAAGCTAGCAGAAAGCTGAGGTTGGAGAAGCAGTTGGGGGGCAGGTGGCAGATATGCAGATTAGAATGATTTTTGTGGGTGATACATGGAGAAGGGATTAAAGGAGCAAACATATTTGCACTCATATGTGGAATCTAAAAAAATGAATAAACCAGCAAACAAATAAAAAACAGAACCAGACATATAAATACAGAGAACAAACTGATGGTTGCCAGAGGGGAGAGGGCCAAGAGGATGGGCAAAATGAGGGGTGGAGGGAGGTGCGGGCTTCCAGTTCTGGAAGATTAAGTAGCGAAAATGAAAGTCATAGCATAAAGAATATAGTCAGTGCTACTGTAGTAGCGTTGTGTGGTAACAGATGGTAGCTTCAGTTGTGGTGAGCACAGCATAATGTAGAAACCTGTGAAATCTCTGTGCTGTACACCTGAAGCTAATGTAACATTGTGTGTCAATTATATACAAATAAAAAAAAGGTTTTAATAAAAATAAAAGAGCAAACACAAAAATAAAGAGACATTTTAGAGGCTACTGTAGGAATCCCAGGGAGAAGAGATATAATCTAGATTAGGGCAGTTCACAGCAGGAGTGGAAAATATTTAGATGGTAGAATGAAGAAAAATGACAGGAAAAATAGAAGAAAAAATTACCCTTGTGACACCACCAAAAAAACAACTGGTATAATTCCCATCAGATATCTGTAAATGTATTTCTGTAAATATATATATATATATATTTACATATATATAACATATTGCCATAAGCATATTTGTCCTAATTGCCTACATATTTTTCATTTTGTAGCCGAGCCTAAATAAAACTGTGAAGTAGATGAAGTTTGACTTCATCTCTCTTCCTCTCCTCTGTTAGGGCTTTTCTCCCTAATATGGGCATACTTTCTCTTTCCCAAGAACTTCTGACCTTGAGATAAGATTATTCTGGATTATCTGGATTGGACTCAATGTTATCATAAGAGTCCTTTAAAATGGAAGATGGAGGCAGAAGAGTCAGAGAAGGGGATAGGAAGACAAAAACAGAGTCAGAGGAAGAGATACTTGAAGATACTAGGCTATTGGGTAGGGAGATGTGGGAAGGAGCCATGAGCTGAGGAATGTGGGTAGCTTCTATAAACTGGATAAGGCAAGGGAATGGAGTCTCAGAGTTTCCAGGAGTAGAGCCTGTCAACATCTTGATTATGGCCCAGTGGAAATTCCAGAAATGTAATATAAATAATTTGTGTTGCTTTAAGCCACTATACTTGTGATAATCTGTTACAGTAGTGATAGGAAACTAATATAGAAATATATCTGAAAAAGCAGATTTACTCAAATGATATATACAATTGGCAAAGTTCAATGTGGTTTTTTCTTTTTAATTCCAAAGATAGACCTTCTATGTGACAATTTCAGAGGAAGATATTTGGGGTTTGGGTGCATGCAGATGACTGCTAAATGTATGTGAAGAGAACTTTCCTGAAGTTTTTCACAATACTCAGGCCCCTGCAAGTTTTATAAAGAGTCACCAACTCAGTGCAAGTTTTGCATGTGAAAATCTTTTGAGTTAAAAAGGACTTTAAAAAATGCTTGTGCATATGTGTGTGTGTGGGTGTGTGCATGTTATGTGTGTATATCGATATTTTGAAATGAATGTGGATTCAGATACCTGCAGTGCGTTTTGACATATTCAATTACACTTATTTTTAAAATCAATATTTTGGATTTTGTATCGGCTCAGATAATTATTTCCAAGCGATCATACAGTCATATATCTTTGAACTATGATCTCTTCCAAAAGGGAATTTCTTGCATCTTGAATAAATAACAGATATTGAATGAAGGGACCTGGGGAGGAGGGGACACACTTGGAAAGATGAGTAGATATTTTCTGTTGGCTGATGGAATGATGAGATTGAATAGATGTTCAATGGAGTGGAAGAAATAGAAGAGCTCTAGTATCACTTGACATATGTACTGTTTTCAATTTATCAAAACCCCTGCTGTAGTCTCAGAGTCATGCAAACACGAATGATCACAGATCCTCCTTTTTTTTATTATTATTTTTTTTGCCAGTAGGGAGGAAAAAATGTTTCATCACTATATCCTACAGGTCACTTAAAGCTTTAGGTTCCAAGAACAAGAGAATATCAAAGATATGATTGAAGCATGAAGAGAAAAGTGATCTCCTGGAAACTGGGGCTTTGTAGATTCAAATTTGCATCTGCAATTGTTCCTGACTTGAATGAAGTCTGTCTCTCTGACTGACTCCCCTAAGTAAATGTGGGAAATGCTCTGCTGCATTTCTAGGCATCTGGGGCTTCCTGGTGAGGTTCCAGGACTCCCTCTGTTCATTACTGTGATACTCTCTGAATATTTCAAAGGATGGAAAAGCGGAGCTGGTGACACATCAGGAAGAAGGTGATGACATGGTGGTATCAAATGACTGGAAATGATTACAGAAGGTTGCAGACAACTTACATTTGTATAGCCTGTGAACATATACGATCCCGTCAGAACTTCACAGCAATGGGAGGATGCCAACAGAGCAGACAATAGAAAACCATTTTTTTTTTTTTTTTTTTTTTTTTTTTTTTTAGCTTTGGGAGCTATGCCTAAAAGATGTTTAATTACTTATCTCAGATCACAGACTCCATAAGCTGTAAAGCAAGATTGGCAGCTTGGTCAGATACTTTGCCCAAAGCTGAATCCAGCACACCCTGAACTTGTCTTTCTTGAAGAGATCTACTGATGTCCTGAAGCCTGAGCATCAGGAGTACTTAAAAAAAAAAAAAAAAAACTGATGTCTGGGCTGCACCTGAGAAGCTCTCAGCGTGGAGTTTGGGACTCTGCATTTTAAATAAGTTCTCCAGGGAGTGCTGTTACACACCACAGTCTGTAAACTGGGCTTCTGGAGTTTCGTGTTTGTCAAAAATGGGATCTGTGAACCAGCATCAAACCAGCATCACCTGGGAGATGGTTGGAAATGCAGAATCTCGTGCCAAATCCCAGACCCACTGAATCAGGATCTGCATCATAAGAAGATTCTCAGAGTCACAGACACATTAATGTCTGAGTAGTACTGATAGAAATCTCAGCATTAAAGGCTAATAAATGTCTCGTTAAGATTGAGGGAGACACAACTGGGAATTAATACATTTGACTTTTTATTTCCCTGAATGAAGTGCAAGTCAGCTGATTCTTATTTCTAGGTCTGACATAGGAAAGGTGGAAGACCTACTCTGTCTCTGACTCTATGTACCAGGCTAGTTTATGGAAAATGTTGCTCCACTGTCCAGACTGATGTAGCATGGGGGCCCATCAGATATGAAAACTTGAGCTATCTTGTTATCTCTGCATGCAGTCTGCTACACAAAACCGAGCCCTGAGATAATCCTGATTAGCGTTAAGAACTGAAACTTGAGGAAGGAGATTTTGAGCAAGTGGAAAATTCTGGAAAGGGAACCCCCCATAGGAATTAGGACCAATACAACTTGCTTGTACCACCCATTCCTGGAGAACTTCTGTTTTCAAAACTATCATGGTGCATAGAAGGCTATCCACCAGGGTTAAGATCCCTGAAGAAAGATTTCTGATAATTGGCACCCACCTTGCAAAATCGACAACTCCTTGTTCCTTTGGGGAATTTAATATTTGTTCCAGGAAATCCAAGTGTTTTCATCCCAGGGAATTCCAGGGTTTAATATTATTTGAGTAATTAGGAGTTTGTGACAGAGAGAACGCAGCAGCTTTTCTGAACTGTTTCTATTATGGTATTCATATATAATAGGTCACCTGTGAAAAGTTATATAAAATTGCCAATAGACTCCTATGCTGTGATGTATTCTGACACAGAATGAAAGGGTAGGATTGAAAGGCCTAGAGAAACAAACTGCCCCTTGTAGTTCCCTGTAGAGGTTGGGTAATTTTGACTTTAGTCTAAAGTGTTCTGATAGAAGAGAGATAGAAATGTACACAGAAAGAAATGTGCAAATATGGAACAGAAAGGGATTCTGAAAAAAGAATTATTAAGGAAAAACACTGATTTCAATACTTATGTTAAAGTTTTTAATTAAAATCTCAACTATAGAGCTCCCCAAATCTTAAGAAGACCAAGTGATCATGTTTCCCAAGGGATTACATGTTTTATATTTAATTTCAAGTAATGTGGTGTTTTGAGGATGCATTAAATTTAATCTTAAAGAACACATATAGACAGTGGAATGGAAGAAGATATATTAAATCTATTTTGAGGAAAAAGAATTCCTAACAAAGCAATCAGACTCCAGCACAGCATTAGCACACCCTTGAAAAGCAAAAGCGAACAGTATTAAAATTTTAAAAGCTTACTTTGAAGGAATGTGGAATTGGTTAATATCATTTTAGTGAGGAGAAAAGGAAGACTGTGTTACATTATTTATCCCAGGATCTTTGAAGGCAAGTTTTTTTTTTTTTTTTTCTTTTTCTCTGCTGGTCCATTTTAGTGTTAATGAGCATTAAGCTCATATATCAAAGAGAGAATAATAAACCCTTAAATGTCAACCCAAAGGAGGTCTTTATTTTTCTACCTGCAACTGTGAGACACAAAAGATAATTTAAGATATGAAAACCAGAAAAATTACATGGAAATGTATAAAGGGGAAACTGGAAGAGGCATGAAATTGCAGAGTATTTGAAGAAGAAAGGATGTTACCTGCATATTCAGCACACAGTGGTGAGGGAAAAGAATAGTCCTTTAAAGAGCTGACAGCGTGGAATTAGAAATTTGGAGTAAAAATTGGGAAATGTAGCCCTTACATTTGTCTTTGAAATGACAAATGTGAGCATTTAGGTACTAACTTTATCATAATCTATAAAGATGAGCTGACTGATGGCTTAGAGCACAAGATTTCTGTCCTGTACATGATACTAAATTAGAAATAAAGGTAAATAATGAAGGGCCATTGAAGGTGCTGCGAAAGGACTTCAATCATTGTAGTGCAATTACTGAGGCTAACAGTAGTGAATGTGCTTAGAGTTTAGGGCAGAGAAAAAGGTTCCTTTTGAAGACAGCAAAAGCAGTCATCTCCAAATGAGAGTGTCACAATGTGCCTACTGAGAAGAGGTTTGAGTTAGAAAAGTCCTTCAAAATGAGTGATTCAACAAATTCATCAGAGAGAGAAAAAGTTATGATTCAACACCAGAGTACGCACCTGGGCATAAAGGAATTCCCATGCAGAGCCCTGCACGCAGCTCACCCAAGGCTAGTTCTGAGCATATAACTGAGGAGAAAGCCGGAACACATTCAAACAAACAGGTTATCTCAGAGAATTAATATGCCCCCCACCCCCGAATCAGGCTTTTCTTACAGGGCTTCTGATGTGATTGTGGTTATTCTTGACTTTTCTCCACTACGTGTCCTAAATCTGATTCCTTTCTTACTTCCTTGATACCTAGACGGTCTATAACTTTAAAGACATGGAAGAACCAAGGTGAACTTTGCAGAGGAGCCATGCAGATAATCACGAATGCCCAGGTTAAGGCCGATGGACACGTTGGCAGGCTTTTTGGTCACCTGTGGGATGGGACCGAGGATTCCCACCCGTCCCCCCAACCAAGGCTTCCCAAAGCTCAAACCATCTGTCCTCAGAACTGATATGCTAACATGAAAAATTCAGTCCTTGAGGGCTTTTTTAGGTTTTGCAGTTTCTCATTCACAAGTAAAAGCTTATGAGAGTGGTGATCTCCTATGTCTTTGTGAGGTCAATCTTTAGCAAAAGGCTAAAGAACAGTTTGTTTTATCACTGGTAGGGAATAGGGAGCCAGAAATTATTTCATTAAGTTCGCTTAGGACAAGGGATCTATGAGTTGCTACATGGATTTAGTGGAAGGCTTCAGAAGAGCTACTGCTATCTTTCCTTTTTTCTTTTCCCACTTTTTCTTTTCCTCCTTCCCTGTGTTCCTCTTTTTGAGAGATTTGCTGAAAAAGTTTTGCTGCTCTCCAACAGAAAAGTGAATTGTGAAGAACATCAAGCATCTCCATGCTGCTCTTCCCTGCTCTGTTTGCTGGTCTGGCCTCTCATGCTTACAAAGCCCCTTTCTCCTAATAGCGTAGGTGCCATCCTCTGGCTCATGAGAAAATCTGTTAGAAAATTTAGTGTCAGCTGTTTGCGATTTATTATGTGGCTCCTGCCATATAGATGAATGCATCTGCGAAGAAGAGGATACAGAGAAGCACGAAGAGGGCAAAGCTTAACAAACCCAAGGAATAACTAATGCGGAAGCCTTTCAAGGATCTAACACTTGTAACAAGGAGACAATTTGGGATTATTAGAGGGCCCCCTAATATTCTTCACACCATTCTATTTCCATGTGAAGCTAATGTGACTTGTATTTACAAAGAAATTCATGTGTAGTAGAGAGGTGAGGACAATACTTTATTAAAATTAGTCCTATTTTCATCTCAGCACAGATTTTTTTCTATAATCTAGCAGTCTTCTGAGAGGCCATTTTACTCTCAGCCCTCTAAGGCAAACTGAATTTGGGGCACAAACACAAGATATCTTTGAAAAAAAAATGTATTCCCCATCTCATATCAAAAAATAATGTAACACAAAGCCAAATAATGTAATTTCCAATAAATAGTTTTTAACTGTATTGTGCTAGAGTTTTTTTCTTTAGCTCAAGGATATAAGGATACACCATACTATAAAGAATATTGATGGGGGAACAATTTGGGAAGTTGATGTATGATAAGAACAAGGAAATAATTTTGTTGGGAAATTATTTTCAGTGTTTAAGAGCATGGTGATCTTTTTTATTCCTTTTAAGAAATCTGAATTGGGGTGCTATCAAGAAATGGTACACTTGAACTTAGTAATGGAGGGGAATTTGTCAAGGAGCCAGTTATAAAAGAATGGGTGGGATATAGGGAAATCAACAAGAGATATTGCAAGACCAAAAGGCTAGCAAGAATCGGAAAGGAAGAAAGCAGAAAGAGTAACTGCATTGGCAGGGCTGCCTGATAGGGCTTTGGCCTCCTGTAGAGGATGCAGCCATATCATGATGACCTCGTGGAAGAGAGATGGAAAAATAAAAATGTTGGCCAGCCTCCTTCTCTTCCTATCCAACTATTTCCTGTCCCTACTTCTCTTTGACAGAAACAAACAAATAGAAATGGCCAATCAGAGGGAAGCCAAACTGCAAGGAAGCTTGTGGACAAGAATCAATACAGATGAGCCCTTTGGAGCCCAGAGCTTGTTGTGAAAGAGAAAGGAATAGATCCAGAGGGCCAAATGGAAGATATCCAACACAACTGTCATTAGCATTTTATCAAATTTAATTCAGCATTTTTCAATGTCTGTATTTGAATTGTCCTTCTTCCCATCTTCTAATCAGTTTCACTGTAGCATTTTAGTCATCTGCACACCGGAGACTCTCCCTAAGATTTCAGATGATTTCTTTTGTTCTCATTTTGTCCTTAACAATATCACAAGATTTTTATCACCTCTCTCCAGCTAGCATCATCCCATGGTGCTGAATACACAGAGCAATATTCTGACAGCTATTCTTAGATCCCACAGCTTTCTAGAAATTGGGAGGGCTATGCTCTATGAAACATGTAATAGTTTCTCAAATTATACTTATTGAGATTTAATATCAAGAAAATTAAGTTGGTTCATTACTAAGGAAGGGTAAATAGCAGAAACATTCATTCAAATTGTGCCATAGTTTGGAATCTCTAGTGATGCAAGAGTTAACACTGGCACACTCACAGGTTTGCCCTCTCTAGAAACCTGTGTTAGTGAGTCCAATTTTGCTCTTCTCTCTCCTCTTCTGGAGAGAGTGTTTTTAATTGGTAAGAGATGTTAGGTCAAGTTACATCAGACAGTGATATGACTGCAGGAGAGTAGAAAAGAAGAAAATACTTGTATGGGGCTGTATATGGAGGGAAAGATGGGAGAATTAAGATGAAATTGAAATATCTGGAGTATGAAGGAAGCAGGTAGGCAAAGTGCATTCCTAAGGACTGTGTATTTAGAGATTCGTCATTTTTCATGTAAGCAAATATTTTGACCTTCCATTAAAATTTCATTGGTTGCTAACTGTAATTCCTCAAACCATGCTACTACTTTGAATTAAGACTATGTAAATACTAAATTTATTTTAAAGAGTACTCTTTTGGAGGTTGTCAGGATTTTAGACTTTACATAGGCACATGATTGTACTTTAAAACCAAATCCTCTCTGTACAAGGGTTTAGAGAGACTATTATAATTGCCAAAGTGTTGAAATATTTATGGAAGAAGGGTGTTGGTAGAAAGGAATATTACACCTGAATTGATGTTATTGGAATAGCAAAATCATGAAGGCCACACTGATATTAATTACAAAATTTTGAATCAATCAAACCTCTGAAAATTCGCTAAATTAACAGAGACATAGTTCAGTAATTGGCTGTTGTGGAATTAAAAAAAACAGCCATTATTCTTTGAAGAGCCTGCCAGGTTGACACTAAAGTATTATATGAACTCAAAGTTACAAAGTCTGAGGTCTCTGGGGAGACTGACTCACTGCTCCAGAATGATTGATGGTAGGCTGAACCATTACTCAAAATCAGATGCCACAATTATTAGTAAATATTTGTGAGCAAAGGAATACTATTCTGTCTTTGTGTCCAGACTAGAACTATGGCATGCCATTTGCTAAGAGACAGTATGAGAAGTAGACACTTAAAGGCATCTAAGTCAACTTTATATGAGGGCAATTGGCAGAAATTAAGAACTGGAGTGTGTCTCTCCTAAGCCTGCAAATTTAATCTATAGGTGAACTCAATTGAGCTAAGGTAGAAAAAGAGATAAATTTATTAATTATCAAGGAGCAGAATGAAATTCAAACCTGAGGTGCTAGAGCAAATGCGAGAAGCCAAAAGTGACTAGAGTGTTCCCTTGTTCTTGAAAGTTGACACTTGAACTGAAATTCCATTGGGTGGGTGTGAAGAGATCCACTTGTGTTAATTATAGGATGCCCCTCAGCCGGGGTCATGGGAATTAGATCCACTAATATACTGCCAGTGAGGCATAAGCAGCATCACTTTGTGACTTGTGGCATAAGTGGGTATCTAGTGGGGCTCTCTACTCCCATGCAGTCTTCCCTACCTGTAAGAAAGACAAAGCCTTGAAGAGAGAAGTATTAAATGCTAGAGCCTCATGTTGGTTTCCTGGAGAGTCACCCATTTCCCAGCTTCCCCAAAGTGTGGCTCAACATAAATAATTAATATGGGGATGGCCACAGATTTCACCTCTCCTCCACCCCACCAATAGTTAGTTATCTTATTGTTTCCAAATCAATGTTCCTCCTTTCTTTCCTCTCCTAAAAAGGAAGGATTCTTTTCTAGTGCAATTGATAATAAAGAGATTTACAAGGAGAGGGCTAGAGGCTGAAGGCACATGAGACAAAGGCAAGTGAAGTAGCTGAGTGAAGGGACATGGGCAGGATGGAGACAAACTTTAAAATCTATTTTCTGAAGATTATGTAATCTCACATACTGTTTTGAAAAAATGCAATTGGATATTTTTGGGTAATTCAACATTTTAATTTGATCCTGTCATTCAAAAATATGTGACTTAGAAGTAGCTGGGGAGAGTAGGAAGGCAAAAGGCCAACCAAGTACTGCCTCTCAAGGACTTTAGCTTGCAAGTACTTTGTATGTTGTGGTCTCTTCTGGATTGTAGATTGTCCATCCTCGTCAGTATACTGTGATAGACCACACAGGTTCTGGGTTTATAACATTTACAGTAGGAACAACAAAAAAATCACAGGCAAAATTGGCTCTGGCGACCTCAATCTCATTTTTGCACAAGTTCCTCTTGGGTTCTGGGACTTCTCAAACTTTTGCTTGCTTGCTTGCTTTCTTCTTTCTTTCTTTCTTTCTTTCTTTCTTTCTTTCTTTTTCTTTCTTTCTTCTTTCTTTCTTTCTTTCTTTCTTTCTTTCTTTCTTTCTTTTTCTTCCTCTTTCTGATCTTAAAACCTGTACCCTGTATTATTTGGGGCAAGTTATTTCATTTCTTAGGACTTCCAAGGTTTGTTTTTTTTTTTTTAATTTTTATTTATTTATGATAGTCACAGAGAGATAGAGAGAGAGGCAGAGACACAGGCAGAGGGAGAAGCAGGCTCCATGCACCGGGAGCCCGACGTGGGATTCGATCCCGGGTCTCCAGGATCATGCCCTGGGCCAAAGGCAGGTGCTAAACCGCTGCGCCACCCAGGGATCCCACTTCCAAGGTTTTGATTCGTAAAATGAAGATTCTAATCTCTGACCCATAATTCACTGTGTTACTATTGAGGATCAAATGAGATAATGAATGAGAACAAGTTTTAGAAATTGTAAAGGGCTATGGAAATATAATTAGGAATAAAATTGTTTACAGCCTGGCTGTAAACCTTTCCTAGACCTTAGAACACGAGGAATTTTCAAGAGTGTTATTTACCGGGCTCCTCTGCCGGGAGATCCTGATCCAGTTCTTGACATCAAACTATCAAGTCTTGACATCAAACTATCTTAGAAGTTTCCCATGTTTCTTCTAGTGGGTAGCCGGTGTTGAAGACTGGTTTATTTTTGAGAGTATATTACTTCCTCATGATAGGTTTTCATTTCTGTATTTTAGATCTTATTATGAATTATGAAATTAGGGACTTTGCTTACTTTTAAAGGAATTTTAGCTTCCAGGAAGATATATGCTAGACTACTTTCATAGAATTTTTGATACCTCACATAGGATTTGTCTTTTGCTTTCACATGTGAGGATGAACCTTGAAAAAGTCATAGAAGTCCTAATTAGGAAACGAAATGAGCCAATTATCAAATCAGTCACATACTAGGAAGGATTAATGTGGAATATTTTAAGTCCCAGAATCATAAACAGCAATAGATTTTGTGATAACAGCTACTACCTTTATGACCCAGAGCCTTTAGAATATTCTGATGAAACAGAAAATTTCAGCAGTCCCCTTTTCTATCTTGCCCACTCTCCCCAGCAAAGACAGATTGTTCCTGGTTCCTTTGAAAATAAATATACTCTACCCATTGGAACGACTTGGTTGGAATTTTATCATTGCAATTATAACCAGCTATGTTTTGACAAGAGGTTAATGAACTTTAGCTAATTTTCCTTCTGCCAGAATGTGTGTAACATAAATTACTCATGTGTAATACAATATTTGATTAATTTACATATAGCTGTAACTGTATATATGTATTTAGCATTTTATTTTTAATGTTAATCACATGACAACTGGCATCAATTTCCAATTACTTTTGTTAAATATTTGTACACTTTATTAGCACATTTATATTTACATTTTTCTTAGATTAAAAATATTCCTGGGCAGCCCCGATGGCTGAACGGTTTAGTGCCGCCTTCAGCCCAGGGTGTGATCCTGGAGATCCGGGATCGAGTCCCATGTCGGGCTCCCTGCATGGAGCCTGCTTCTCCCTCTGCCTGGGTCTCTGCCCCCACCCCCGCCCCTCTGTGTCTGTCATGAATAAATAAATAAAATCTTTAAAAAAAGAAAATTAAAAAGATATATTCCTATCTTTTAAATTGAATTTTTACATCACTAATCAGCTGCTAGTCTCCTGATGCTGAAGACAAGTCTAAAAATTCCCAGTGGAATTCAAAACAGTTATTCTAATCATCACCAGCCATCACCATACCTGCAATTGTTGTGCTGCTATTTTTAAAAATAATATCATAATGATTCTTTGAAGAATAAAAATCAGAACTATTAAGCATTGCAGCATGCTTTACTTTCATAGAAAGTAATAGAGAAGTAATTCTGTATGTCAATGGCATTGATTGTACATTGGAGAAGTTTAGATTTTAAGCATTCATGTATGCCTTGACTTAAAATAAGCTAAAATATTAAGTATAAACTCACACATCTGGTAAGCCAGAAACAGGTATCTGAATTAAGAAAGTGATTTGCCATAGAGGTCTTTTACAGTAGCTCTGAAACTGTTAAGCTCATACATTGCTGTTTACACAGTAAATTGAAACTAGTGATTCATTTGTGGGAAAAGTGTCTTTTATGAAAAAATTTTAAAACTTAAAAATATATAAACAAATTTGTTCATCATCATACTATGTAGGCTTCAAAAAAAGGAATTGTTTAAATATCTAGCAATCACACAATAGTAGGGTAAATGACATTACATTTACTGAATGAACAAGTATAAAGTTTTTAAAATGAACACTTAAAAATCTTTTTTTTGTATATTTTTTATTGGAGTTCGATTTGCCAACATATAGTATAACACCCAGTGTTCATCCCATCGAGTACCCCCCTCAGTGCCCGTCACCCAGTCACCCCATCTCCCCACCCACCTCCCCTTCCACTACCCCTTGTTTGTTTCCCAGAATTAGGAACCCTTAAAAATCTTCTAAATTATATTTTAAAAATCTTTGAAATAGTTAAAATAACTAATTTTGTTAAGTGTACTTTACTGCTAGAAAAAAATCTTATAAGACATGGAAGCAATGTTTATTAACATATGATAGCAGATGAAAAACAGAGGAGACTGTGAATAGAACATTATTAGACAGCAAATGTGTGCAGGATGGAAAAAGATAAAGGATATATTCAGCTATAAAAATTATATTATTTTGGGGCACCTGGGTGGCTCAGTGTGGTAAAATCGTGGATAATTCTTTTATTTAATATTCAATATTTCTGAAACATTATTTTATATGAAAACAAGCTTTAAGTCTTTGAAAATAATAATAAAATAGATTGAATCTATGTGCAAGAGATGAGGGACTCATTTCAAATTATTATTGTCATTAGTCCTATCTAATTAGATGTGTAAAGGAACTCAGTAATTTGCTTTTATTTTGGTAGTGCATGTTTCATGCAAGATGTTACTGCAAATAAACATATTCTCAGATACAGATAAGGGAAAAACTAGATATATTAGAATTTGTGTGGGTGAGAAACAGAGGTAGTTATTCAACATTTCGGTTGACGAACAAGACAAAAATAATCAGAAAGATGAAAGCATAGGGGCTATTTTTCTCATCTCTGGTACAGAAATGCCTCATTATTCTAACACTGCTGAGCCCTGAGGGGTGCTTAATAAGGCTTAAATTTATCTTTTAAGCATTAAAACTAAAGAGCAAATAAACACAAATATTTTGATGGAAATCTTTCTGAGATGTATAACACACGTCTCTGCCTTTGTAAGTGATTTCCACTGAATTGAATCCGATTCTTTTTGGTTCCTTACATTAATTTACCTACATAAATGGTTCTACACTGCCAAGTTTGTATAATTCTTCTGTTTTCATAGTTGCTCCATCTCTTCTCTTATTATTAAGTATCACCTTAACAAGTGACACGAGTTAGCTTCAGTAGAACCACCTCCTACTGCCACTTGGATTTCCTGTGTCCAATTTCCTCTGAACTGGTAAACTCTATAGCAAGCTTTTGTGAGCTTCGCCTATTATGTGGTTAATAAGGTAAATCATTTGGCATCCTAAGGAGTAAAGGTCTTGAGTTTTTAGGAAGTTCTTTTGACAGCTCAGATATTATGTTCTTAATTCTGAACATACAGCTATATTCTGGAATGGTTAGGCTTCCAAAAGTCTGGCTCCCCGATAAGTGTAAAGTCACAGAACTATTATACAAAAGCAAAAGAAAATAGGGAGAAAATGCT
Source organism: Vulpes vulpes (assembly GCF_048418805.1). Taxonomy (NCBI): domain Eukaryota; kingdom Metazoa; phylum Chordata; class Mammalia; order Carnivora; family Canidae; genus Vulpes; species Vulpes vulpes. The sequence goes on from NC_132782.1 coordinate 984,270, forward strand.
GATAAGCAAATTATGTTTTGTCAATGTGGAATTAATGTGTAGAATGGAAGAAATAATCCAAAAAGGAAGCCAGGGATTAGGAGACTCCAAATGGTCAGAAGTTGGCTCATGGAATACTACAGAGGAGAAAGGGAAGAAGAGTCTTCATCATTAGACCTTGCGGTATCCAATATGTATGAGGCTTTGCTCAGAGCAGCTGAGTGTGGTTTTTCTTGAATGTCCAGCAATCCATACTGAAGGAAAGAGAACGATAAAGTTTCCCAAAAACATAGTAGAGGCTAAAAAGTTATAGTGTCTTGGGCAGCCCGGGTGGCCCAGCGGTTTAGCGCTGTCTTCAGCTCAGGGCCTGATCCAGAAGACTGGGATCGAGTCCCGCGCGGGCCTCCCTGCATGGAGCCTGCTTCTCCCTCTGCCTGTGTCTCTGCCTCTCTCTCTCTCTCTCTCTCTCTCTCTCTCTCTCTCTCTGTCTGTCTCTCATGAATAAATAAATAAAATCTTTTAAAAAATTATATTGTCTTCATTTGTTTATTTATTTTTAGATTTTATTTCTTTATTCATCACACACACACACACACACACAGAGGCAGAGACACAGGCAGAGGGAGAAGCAGGCTCCCCACAGGGAGCCGAACGTGGGACTCGATCCCGGGACCGGGGTCACACCTGAGCCGAAGGCAGATGCTCAACCGCTGAGCCACCCAGGGCCCCTATAGTGTCTTTAAATAAAGTCATTGCTTCTCATCGTTACATTCCTAACGATCAGATATGAGAGGAGACCTGTCCAAACTCATAAACAGTCCCACTCACTGGGGCCAGAACAAAACTTGTGATTCTTGTACTGGGTAGGAAGTCACTGAACTCAGTCCTATTTCAAGAATTCCCCTTCTATAACAGTACAAGTCCTTTCCTCTTTCCGGGCTCTTTCATCGCCCCTCCTTCCTTCTCTTCTTCCCTCCCTCCCTGCCTTCCTTCCTTCCTTCTTTCCTTCTCTCCTTTCTTCCTTCTGTCCTTCCTTTTTCCTTCTTCCTTCCTTTTTAAATCTCAGGTGTAAAATGAAGGAATGGAATGGAACATTGCTAAGATTCCTTTTAGAGCTCAAATAAAAAGTCATCATCTTGTGCAACTTCTTGTAACATTGGAAGAAATTGACCAAATTCTCCCTGAAACACTGTTTTTTTTTTTTTTCATTTTCATGACACATAATTCTCCTAGATTTTTAATGCCTCCACTAATTGCTTTTCTTTTGCTTTGTCAGCAATTTCTTCTCTGCCAACCTTCAAATATTAATTGGAGTTCCTTAGAGTTCAGCTCTGGTACCTCTTTTGTTCACACTCAATTCTATTTTTAGGCAAATTCATCCATTCCCATATTTTGAACATTTTTTTTTTTTGCGATTTAATAAAAGTATATAAAGCATAAATATATTCTTTTATAGGTTAAAGAATAATTATAAAACATACAACCAGATAAATAACACCTATGTCGAGAAATAAAACATTGGCAGCAAAAAAACATAAATGTCTATGGTCACAAGCCCCTGAAATTTGCAGTGTCATTTGTTTTTGCAGCAAATCTAATACAACTTCCCCTAAAATTTTTATTTTAAAGTCTTATTTTAATAAGTTTTATGGCTACCCTGACCATTATGGTGGTTTTTTTTAATTTTTTTTTGCTTGTTTGTTTTTCTGCTTTGTTTTGTTTTTGCTTTATGAGAAATATTTCATTACTTCCTAGGGATTCATATTTTGTTATCATAGAATATTTGAGAAAATGTATTTTTTAAAATCATGCATGGCTATAAAATTTTATAACATAATTTTTGTTCATCTATTTTCCTGTAATTTGCTAACATAGTAATTACATTGTTCAATTTATAAATGTTGAGTCAACATTTCATATAACATTAATTTTGTCATGTTGAGTTACTCTTTTTTTAAAAAAAATAGTTTTGGGGATCCCTGGGTGGCTCAGCAGTTTAGTGCCTGCTTTTGGCCCAGGTTGTGATCCTGGAGTCCTGGGATGGAGTCCCATATCGGGCTCCCTGCATGGAGCCTGCTTCTCCCTCTGCCTGTGTCTCTGCCTCTCTTTCTTTCTCTCATGAATAAATGAATAAAAAATCTAAAAAAATAAAAATAAGAAATAGCTTTGAATTTAGATTATCAATATTTTGTTCAAGAATTTTACGTTATAAATCAGTGAGACAATGATGGCTACATCTCTAGGGCAGCTCTAATCCACCTAACTTCCCATTCTAAAAGTCAGTCCGGAGTCATCCCTATCTGGGACACTACATTGTCTGACAGAGGAACAACTTCAATGCTCTTAAAGCTTCAAAAACAATGAACCAGATAGAGGGCTCATTAAAATCCTGGCCCCAAACAAGACCATATATAGTAGGCAAGATCTTTATTTCGGGGAATCACGTTTATGGCAGAGTAAAAGATGAAAGATAATTTTTAAGAGCCAACATGTACAAAAGCATCATAAACAATATCTATAACATATAGGTTAATATACAATGGAGTTTTGATAATAAATAAGAACAATTTATCTTGATTTGGAGGAGTGGGAGTCGTACTTGGAATATGCAAAGAGAACATAATTTAATCAAAATAAATATCCAAATATGAAGAAATGTGTATCAGAAATGCATGTTAAGAAAATGTATTAGATTTCTATTGCTGCATGACAAATTAATTCAAACTATAGCAGCTTAAAGCAACATTTATTATCTCACAGTTTCTGGGTCCGGAATGTGAGAGCAGCTTAGCTGGGTGGTTTAGGCTCAAGGTTTCATGAGGATGCAGTCAAGGTGTTGGCCAGTGTTGCAACTATCTTAAGTTGACTGTGGAGGAGCCACTTCCAAGTTCAAGCAGAACTGCTTCCAAGGTCACTGACATGTTTCTTTCCACTGGGCTGCCTTACAGCATGGTAGCTGGCTTCCCCTGCAGTAAGTTGTCCAAGAGAGAATGAGACTGCACTCAAGAAGGAAGTTTTTTAGTAACCTAATCTCAGGAGTGACATCCCTTCATTTCTGCCATATGCTGTACATTAGGAGCAGTTCAGTCAATTCAGTCCACAGACAAGGAGAGCATGTGACTACTAGGAGGTGGGAGTCATTGGGGGCCATTTCAGAGATTGCTTTATACAAAAAGTGTATACATCTCTATGGAAATCCATAACTCTGAAAATGAATAAGGCAACATTCTGAAGGACAATGGATTGATAATGGGTAACTCTCATTTTTTTGTTCTATACACATCTGTATTTTTAATTTTTTAAGTGATTGTATTCTATAACTAAAGAGCAAGAGTAAATAAAAAATTATAAGTTACCAAGGTGATTTTTAAGGTCTTCTTTTACAGTACGTAAATATTCAGGTTTGTTTCATAATTAAACTATTTATCACTATGGGGTTTGATAAGAATGTGAAAGAACTGGTGTTGGTCAAAAGTCCCACCTTTCCACGGGCCAGGCCTCATGGAGTTGTCCTGGGCGGGGGTCAGTAATAATGTAGATAATCATGTAGATTGAGCGATGAGGTTAGTTCTGTGAGGTTGAATTAAGGCTTCCATGGCATGGGGATTCTGCTACTAGATAAAGATTCTTCCCCAAAACCTTAACCTACCGTGGGAGGCTTTTTAAACCTAGATAATTATGATGAGAGTAAATAATTTGGGAATATTTTGGTTGAAAGTGAAAAAAAATCCAAATCAAACTGGTTTTTAGAAAAAGGAAATGTGTTAATTCAAATAAAAATTTCCTCAGTTGAACAGGCTCCATGAGCTGTTAACATGATTCAGAGTTTCAAAAGGTCTTTGGAGTTCTGATTCTTTATGTTAAGAGTTCTTTCAACTGTGCACTCCTTTGTGTGTTGACGAGCTGTCGTGTTTGCAAAAGTGGCAGCAAGAGTTCCAGGATCCACATTCTTTGTCAGCTAATCCAATTAGAAGGAATAAAAAAAATGTTTGCAAGCATTACCAGTAAGTTTTGTTTACAATGACAGGCTTAGACCATATCCATATCTGACTGGGTCACCGTGTCCAAGGGGTCATAATTTAGATTGGCTTTGGCCTGATAGAGTCCATTTTTCAATCTAGGAGTAGGGTCAATTTCATCTAAAATTCAAGGCAGAGTTAGGAGAATGAGTAACATTCCGAAAGAAATTAAGAGTAATGTTACCAGGGTAAATTAGAAATTGATACTAGGCATCACACAAAATAACCCATGTTCACTACTTAGGGATACAATTATAATTAAGAATTTATTGTAAAGGCTTATCTTTTGCTTAAATTTTGTAACTTGGTAGTATGATTCAAGCCAAGGTAAGTAAGAAATATTAATAATCATGTAAAAATTACATATGCATCTTAGTACTGGAAAGATATAAGCTTAGAGGTTTAAAATGTTTCTTTGGCTAGTTTCAATAATATATAAAATTTCTCTCTCAAAAAAATATATATACATATATGGCTCTATTTCTGCATAATTCTTTCAATTATGTCCTCTTTTGTGTGTTGATTCTTCTTAGCCTGGTTTCTTTTGTAATGGCAAAACTATAAAAGTGGACAAAATAAATGAAAAAAAAAACAACTTGTGGATTTCAAAGCAGAGAAGTGAGCTCCATATTCACACTGAATTTTTGACTAGGTGTACTTCTCAATCTGTAAAGAAGTAGAGCCCAAAAATAAAACAGGATTCTTACTAGGTGGAATAAACAAATCAAATTTGGAACTTCTGAAGTAGGTTGGATTTTTAGGTCAAAGTATCAGAGAGGAAATAGTCATATAGAGGAAGAACCCCAGAAATGAGTTTATTGTCTGGATTTTCAGCTGCACATATTCAGGGACAGATTCTTTTGGGCCAGGCAGAAAACAATCCTGGGAAAGTCATGAGCTGGATACAGATTCCAGAGGTGACATAGTGGTAGGAGATATTGGGATTTTAATTAGTCAGAGTGAGGAAACATTGCTGAATACCTCAAGCATCATTTTGAGACCTCAAAAAGGCTACACGATTGGAATATGCTATACAATTAGAATAGGACTTGTATGGGACTGGAATAGGACTAATACCTCTATGGCAAGGTTTGAATGATAGAATTGTTGACATTTTGGTAAGATAACTCTTCATTCTGGAGGCTGTCAGAATGGTTAACAACACCTCTTATCTCCATTGTATGACAATAGCATTTATCTTTCAATTACAACAATTGAAAGTATTCCTGTATAATGCCAAATGTCCCATGAGAAACAAAATTTCCCCCAAGAACCACAGCTCTGGATTAAGGGCTACTTTAAAGATTTGATTTATGTATTTGAGAGAAAGAAAGAGAGAGAGTGTGTGCACACAGGAATGGGGAGGGGGATGGAGGGAGAGGGAGAAACTGAGTGGGGAGCCCCAGGACTCTGAGATTGCAACTTGATCTGAACTTGAATGCTTAACTAACTGAGCCATCTGGGCACCCCTAAGGGCTACTTTAGATCAATCCTAAACATTTATCACCAAGCCTTGAGAGGAATACACTGAGCCACCAATAAGTCAAATGCCCACAAGAACAAAACCCAACACCCGTTAGAGAAAAATAATATCATCCAGATTCTTAACAGCATCCAAATGTTCATCATACAGTAGCAAATTATTAGATATACAAAAAGCAGAAGAATATGATTTATAACCAAGAGAAGAAACATACCCAGAGATGATCACAGATGGTGGAGTTAGCAGACAAGGATTTTAAAATGGCTTCAATAGGTAACATCAGTGAAAACAGAGGAAATGTAAAGAAATGTAAAGGATTGTATCTCTTTAAAAGCAACAAAAAAACTGGCCCAAACTGTCAGAATCAACTTTTTTTGAATCCTGGAAACTCACCAAACGCTTGTAGCCTCCAGCAGGTGCTTAAAAACACCTGAATTTCAGTAAGAACAGTGAGTTTTGTGACATTTGGACATTTGGAGATTGGTGGCATCTCTCCCTCCTCAGCCCAGTGTAGGCTTGAAAATAACAGCTTTCATTTCTGGTGCTGGTACTGCAGGGAACAGAATGGACTGAGTTGACTTGACCTTTTTTACACTGATCTCAGAATTCATCCACTGCTAATGTGGCTAGCTGGGGTCATTTGTCCAAAATATTAACAGGCAAATATTTAGTTGCTGCTGATCAAGGCAATGGATGAGAATTGGGGCAAAATATAGATTAACCAAAAAGCTTAGGAGGAAAGGCTAGGAATAAGATGCTTTGGGGACCAATCCCTTTGAAAAGCTCTAATATATACCTAAGAGTCCAGAAGACCATGACCAGGGCTCTGTGTACACTCAGAAAAGACCTAAGAAGGGCCTAAGTTCTCACCTCTGGCTAACATTCAGGCTGTGGAAGCAGGAACTGAAGGCTAAGGCAGAGTTGTCAACTGCCTGAGTGATGAAGGCATGCCCCAGCCATGCATAGAGCCAAATGTTAGCTGACCACAAAAATAACAGACACTGCAGAGACCACATGCAAGGAAGGATACAGATTTTACAAAATTAGGTCAGAAAAGTCACTAAACAAACCAACAATAAAAACTACAACAAATAGCAACAATAAATCCTTGGGAGGAAGGGAGAATCTAATTTCCAAAATTGCCATATTATAACATTCCAAATATCCAAGTTTCTACAAAAAGTTACAGAGTGTGCAAAGAAACAAGAAATATTTTCCTATAAACTAGGGGGGGGGGGGGAACCAACCAATTGAAATTGTCCCTGAGGAGGAGTAGGCAACAGATTTACTAAAAAATACTTGAAATCAGTTATTTTCAACATGTTCAAAGAACTAAAGGAAATAATGAGAATAATGACTCTCCATATAGAGAATGAAAATAAAAAGACATTATAAAAAAGAAGTAAATATAAATTCTGGAGTTGAAAAGTATACTGAAGTAAATTGAAAACTTCTTTCTTTTTCTTTTTTTTAATAATAAATTTATTTTTTATTGGTGTTCAATTTGCCAACATACAGTATAACACCCAGTGCTCATCCCGTCAAGTGCCCCCCTCAGTGCCTGTCACCCATTCACCCCCACCCCCCTCCCTCCCCTTCCACCACCCCTAGTTTGTTTCCCAGAGTTAGGAGTCTTCATGTTCTGTCTCCCTTTCTGATATTTCCTACGCATTTCTTCTCCCTTCCCTTCTATTTCCTTTCACTATTATTCTTTCAACAGTGTATTTGAATAGGCATAAGGAGGAATCAATTAACTTGGAAACAAATTATCCAGTCTGAGGATGTGAAAAAAATGAAGGAAAATGAACAGAGCTTTTAGAACACATCGAGCATAACAACTTATGCATAATATGAGTCCCAGAAAGAGAGGAGAGATACAAAAGGGCAGAAAAATATTTGAAGAAATAATAGCCAAAAATTTCCCAAATTTGATGAAAAATATTAATCTACATAAATAAGAAACTTAAATAACTCCAAGTAGGACCAACTCAGAGATCCACACCTAAACACATTACAGTCAAAATGTCAAAAGCTAAAGCCAGAGAATCTTGAAATCAGCTATAAGAGGAGACTCATCACATGTAAGGAATCCTTCTTAAAATTAACAGCTGATGTCTTATCAGAAACCATGGAGGACAAAAGACAGTGAGATGATATTTTCAAAATACTGAAGCAAAAAAAAAAAAGCTATTAATTAAGATTTCTATATCTGGCAAAGTATCCTCAAAAATGAAGGAAAATGAAGACATTACCAGATAAACAGAAACAAAGGGTTTTTCACTAGGAGACTTGCCATGTAAGAAATGCTATAACTGGTCCTTCAGGCTGAAAAGAAAGGACACTAGACAATAAATCCCCTGTGAATCCATAGTAAATCCAAAGAATATAGAACACTCTGAAGGTAACTACATAATTAAATTTTTAAAAGATGGTATTATTGTATTTTTTGCTTGTAATTCCTCTTGTTTTCCATATGATTTAAGAGACAACTACATAAGATAATTACTGATCTCTATATAAAAATACAAATTGTGACAATACCAATGTAAAGGGGAGGCAGAGTTTATAGGAACAAAGTTTTGTGTACTATTGAAATTAAGTTGGTATTGATTCAAACAAGATTTCTATAAATTAATTTGTTAATTTTCTCCCTAAGGTAACCACCAAGAAAATAACTCAGAAATATGTAGTAAAAGAAACAAGAGAGTTATAATGGTACACTATACAATATTTATGTAACAGCAAAGGATGGCAGTATTAGAGGAAATTGAGGAACAATAAAGATATATATGGAAAGTAAGTAGCAAAATGGCAGAAGTGGGTCCTAACTTATGGGTTAAGATTTTCAATTAACAGGCAAAAATTGCAAGAATAGATAATAAAAAATGATCCAAGTATATGTTGTCTACAAGAGTCTCACTTTAAATTAAAAGATTTGAAAGAAAAATGATGAAAAAAGACATTCTATGCAAATGGTAACCAAAAGAGAGCTAAAGTGCTGCAGCATTACTGTCCTACAAAGGAGGCTTTAAATAAAAATGGTTACAAGAGACAAGGACACTGACAAAAGTTTCAATACAACAAAAAGCTATAGCAATTATTAACATTATACATCTAGCGAAACAGGGAAATACATGAATTAAAAGCCGAATTGAAAAGACAAACCAACAATATAGCTAGAGACTTTAATACTTTACTTGAGATAATGGATAGAACTAGACATTTAGAAAAGCAATGAAAGAGTGGAGTTGAACAGCACTATGAAGCAACTCGCCCAAATGGACATCTATGTACACACCACTCACTAACAGTGGAATACAAATGTTTTGCAAGTATATATGGATCATTCTCTAGGAAACACCATTTGTTAAGCCACAAAACAAGTCTGAAAATTCTAAAATACTGAAATCATACAAAATGTATTTACCAACAATAATTCTAAGTGAAATTAGAAGTCAAGCACATAAATAAATTTGAAAAATTCACAAATATGTGGAGACTAAACAACACACTCTTCAATAACTAGTGGGTCAAAGAAGAAACCACAACAGAAATAATACTATGGGTGAATAAAATCAAAATCACAGCAAATTAAAATTTATGGCATGCAACAAAAGCAAGGTTCAGAGGAAAATTTATATCTGTGAATGCCTACATTTAAAAAAAGATATCAAATCAATAACCTAATCTTCCACCTTAAGAAATTAGAAAAAGAGGGCAAACTAAATCCAAAGCAAACAGAAGGAAGAAAATAATGAAGATTAAAGTGGAGATAAATGAAATAAAGAGTAGAAAAATCAGAGAATTGACAAAACCATAATTGATTCTTTGAAAATATCAACAAAATTGACAAACCTTTATCTAGATGGACCAACAATAAAAAAAAGAGAGATGACTCATTTTGCTTGAATCAGAAATGAAGAAGGAAACATTACTACTTTATTTCCTTTTAGAAATAAAAGATTATAATGGAATACTATGAACAATTATATGCTAACAAATTCAATTACCTAAATTAGATGGGCAAATTCCTAGAAACTCACAAACTACTAAAACTTAATTAGAAATAGGAAATCTGGAAAAACTTATAAGTACAAGACATTGAATCAGCAGTCAAAACAACAAGAAAAAAAAATCCAGCAAAGATCCCCAACTCTTTCAAAGTACTCATGTAGCTGTAATCCAAATGCCAAAGCTAAACAAAGATATCCCAAGGAAGAAAAACTACAGATCAATATCCCTTGTGAATACAGGTGCAAAATTCCTCAACAAGCTATTATTAGCCATCTGAATCCAGCAGCATATTAAAAAGATAGTATATCATGACCACATGGAATTTATCCAGTAATATAAGGGTTATTCAAAATAAAAATATCCATCAAAGTAGTATGTCTTGTATTCAGCATTGCCATGGAATATCTAGACTGTGAAATTATTCAAGAAAAAGGAATAAAAGGCATCTAGTTTGGAAAGGAAGAAGTAAGTCTATCTATCTCTATTCTGAGATGATAAGATCATATGTCTTGAAAACCCTAAAGAACCTACCAAAAATATGAGCACTAATAATAATAAGTTAATAATAAGCTCAGAAAAGTTTTAGGACAAAAATCAATTACCAAAAAATCAGTTATACCTCTATACACTAGCAACGAACAATATGGAAATGGCATTAAGAAAACAGTTCCATTTATGGTAGCATCAAAAATAATAAAATAGGAAAAAAAAAACAAAATGTGTAAGACATATACATTGAAAACTGGAAGACATTGTTGAAAGAAATTGAAGAAGATCTAAATAAATGAAAAAACATTTTGTGTTTATGGATTGGAAGTCCTTGTATTTTGAGTTCCAGGAGAAGAGGGAGAGACTGGGACATGAAAAAATATTTGAAGAAATAATATCTAAATAGTTTGCAAATTTAGTGAAAAATAGAAGTCCACATGTCCTCTAAATTTCAAGCAGAACAAATACAATCACAAATAGACCATTTAAATACTATTAAAATGCATGGGGTGCCTGGGTGGCTCGTGCCTCATTTGATTGAGCATCTGACTCTTGATTTCAGCTCGGGTCATGAGCTCAGGATCATGAGATTGAGTCCTGAGTTAGGCTCCACGCTCATCAAGGAGTCTGCTTGAGATTTTGTCTCTCTCTCCTTCTGCCTCTCCTCACCCTCTCTCTAAGATACATAAATAAAATATTTAAATAGCCCTAAAATTCAGTAAAAAAGAAAATCAACCCCCCAAATGGGCAAAAAATTACACTTTATAAAGAATGATATACATATGGCCAATAAACATATGAAAAATGCTCACCATCATTAATCATCAGGGATATGCAAATAAGATATCATGTAGAGTGGTATAAAATTGAACAGATTGACACAACCCATATACTGATGAGGTTATAGAGCAACTGGATTTCTCATGCATTGCTAGTGGGAAGGTAAAATGAAAGAGCCACTTTGGAAAACGAAATTTCTTGTAAGGTTAAATGTTTATCCCTAATCTGACCCAGGACTCTAATGCCTAATTATTCATCCAACGGAAATAAAAATACATGTCCGCAAGAACGCTTTACAGAAATGTTCGCAGTTTATATTCTGTCAGAAACTATGAGGGTAATTTTAGACACTTCATCAAATTTATAACTTCCATCTATTCAATGAAATAGTTATAATTATCGCCCTTCACAAATAAGGGATCTGGGGGTTTAGACAGGTTCTGCAATATTCCTCAGGTAATGTAATTGGTAAACAGTAGAGCCAGGATCTGAACTCTTATGTGTTTGACTCAAAATAAGTGCTATTTAACTACACTGAGTGGCTTTCTATAAATTATGAATAATGTTTCCCAGCATTAATATACTATAGCCTTTCTTCTGGGATGACTCATAGGACTGTAAGGTATAAGCCACTATATCATGTTTATATTTTTTCTAGAGGATTTAAATGCATTCATTAGCAATATTATTTCCCATGTGTAGTTTGTCCATATTTGAGCTACAGGTAGATGTCTGTGAGAGTCATTGTTAAGTAAATTTATAATTTTTGACATCTGCTATACTTACCTTTTATTTTTGACCCTCTGACCTGAAGTTCACTCTTTTCACCTGAAGTAATGGGCACAAAAGCTTAACTAGTTTAAAGAAATACATTAGCTTTCATGGCCCCCATTTGTCAACCAAAGGCTCAGGGATGAGGCAGGGTGGGAAGAGAGCACAAATTAGTACTTGGAGATGAAAACACAAGGAATTTCAGATTGAGAGATGCAGTGTAAAAGACGGAGGGCTGAAAAAGAGTTCTGTGATTCAAAGAGTGGGCTAGCTGTTACCTTCATCCTTGGCCACACAATGGAATTACGAATGGGTCTTTCACAAAATACTCGTGTCTTGCTCTCACTATGGACCGATGAAATCAGATTTCATGGCTGGTGCATCTGGTATTTGTCTCTAAAGCTCCACAGGTGATTCCACAGTGTTGGCAGGAATGAAGGCGACAAGATAATGCAGGAAAAATGGCATTTTTCTTTCAGTTTATGTAATTTTAGTCATTTTCATGTTTCAATCATTAACCCACCTGTTAATTCATTAACTTGTTAATTTGTGTATGTATTCATGCATTTATCCTTTCATTTATTTGGTTATTCATTCTTTATCTACGCACTCATTCACTCTGCCACCCGTTTATTTCGCCACTCATCCACTGATTTAGAGCCAGTCACATAGTCAATCCACAAATATCTATAAAGCGTCTCAGCTCTGTGCTTCTGGAGGTACAGAAGTGAACATTGCAAGTAGGTCATTGCCTACCAAAGCCACCAGTTGGTACAGCAGTCTTCCTAAGAGTTTGTGTTGAGAAACATTACTTCTCTGTCTAATTAAAAGGGATTATGGAAAACACTGATTTGGGGACTAATTCTGAAGTTATGAAAACTTCCCCTTTAATGTCATTTGCAGGGAATGGTAATAACTCTGCATCTTTGACAAATTTAAGGATACTGAAAATTCTAATTTTAAATTTGCTGAAGTGAGATGATGAGTGAGGAAAATAAATAATGTGTAATTACCACTTCCCTCCCACCTTACACCAAATAAAGTTTAGTTTAATATCTTCAGTTGAAAGATGCAGAAAATAAATGTAATTAGCTTTGGTTTAGTTCTTAGTTGCTTTTCTATTTCCAGATATTTCTAATTCCCATAAAAAGGCTCATTTATATATCTTTTTAATCCATTCAACTAAAACTTATTCAACCTCCCATCTTATCAAATTGAGCCAAATTTTGTGTTGATATGCTTTGTTTTGGGTTGCTGCTTACTTATTTATACTGATTCACTCAGCCTTGAATAGCTCCTGTTACAGAGTCTATGCTTGCTGCTTATTTCTGAGTGAGAACAAGATGTAAGCACTACATGTTCTTGGACATCAATTCCAATTTGATCTTTCTCACTTTCTAAATCCTGGATTGTTAAAGAAGTTTTAATCCTATTGTATGTTATACATTTTAAAGTGATAGTTGTTTGACGTAAAAAGAAGGATTTTTCAGGCTTCATCACAAATCAACATGTCCAAACTGTGTCAATTTTATACATTATTGAATTTTTACAACTCTCAGGTTTTGTACGCAATTACTTTGAACAGAGCTTTCCAAGTGAGTTACTAGAAATGTCCCGCAGAGTTGCTGTGTTTTTGACAGCCTAAGCTCTTTAGAATTCTTTTAGTTTAACTTGCCTAATGAAATTTTTAATTTTTAAAATATAAGTATTTGTTAAATTATTTTTAGTTTAAATATAAACATAATTTTCAAATGTCACAAAAGGGTATAGAAGGGTGAAAATACATTACTTTTGTTTTCTCCTTACCAGTCCTACTCCATAGAAGTTAACCAATGTTATTCCTTAAGTACCTCTTCCAGAAATTTTATATGTAAGTGATGCTGTAGCCTCGGTTCCCCAAAAAGACAGAAAGGAAGAAACAGAGAATTTATCAAACTGCCTCTGCCTCCAATTGATGGAAAGTTTACCCAACAAACTGTAACTCCTTTAAACTTTCCGGTTGAGCATGCTGGGTGGTAGGCAGTGTCTCTCCAGAAAGCCTCAGGGCAGGATTGAGTGAGAGATGTTTGGTGTGGATTTGAGGTAAAATATTGTCATTAAGTCTCCGTTTCCTTCATAAATACTTGACTTTTCCCTTTACCAGCTATCACTGGAAAAAGAGACAATTGAGATTGTCTTAACTGGTATATTAGAGTTGCTAAATGTGGTTTGTATGTTAGGGCATGTACACGTGTGTGTGCATGTGATCTTAGTTTTTACACATTGAAAAATCATCAATCTTTTAATTCATGACCTAGGGCATTACAGTTCATCACTTTAGGCAGATTAGATATTTTCCACTTCATAAAAATTCCCAACTATTATCCACATTGGCTGCCAGAAAAGTTATAGCCAAACTGAAGAAAGTTACTCATGGCCAAATAACTTCAAAAGCAAAATTAGAAAAAACTCTTTGAAATATTGTATAATATTGTATTGTATAATACAATACAATGTATTGTATAATACAATATTGTATTGTATAATATTACAATATTGTATTATATAATACAATATTGTATTGTATAATAATAATATTGTATTGTATAATATTGTATATGTATAAATATCATATTTATTGTGGCATGTGGATATAGTTTAATGAATTTGTTTTACTTCATGTGTTGCCTCTGAAAATAAGAATCTTATGTTCAGTAAGGATTTTAAAATGGCCTTGTGCTTACGGGGTCATATATGAACCCTAGAATCGATATAGATTTTCTTTGAGTCTTTGAAAATTCTCATTTTGTTTTATTTTTTTAAAGATTTATTTATTTATTTATTCATGGAGGTACGGGTGGGGAGGGAAGAGGCAGAGACACAGGCAGAGGGAGAAGCGGGCTCCATGCAGGGAGCCTGACGTGGGACTCGATCCATGTCGCTAAACCACTGAGCCCCGCGGGCTGACCGAAAATTCTCATTTTAGAAGACTCGGACATAGTATCAGAAGAGAGTTATTGGCTAGAAACAAGGGGAGTAGCTAACATGCACGTGTCCATACATACATAAAAGAATATGTCTTAGGAAAAGTGGGCGGAAACTTGGAAGATCTAATACACTCAAAATGTTAATGAAAAAAGTGAGAGAAATGAAACTTGATGACCCAAGTAAACCTACATCAGTTGTTCAGATAACTTTCATTGGATTGAACTGAAAGATACTATGGGAAAGATGGGGATGTCTGCAATCTCAATTTTTTCTAAGCCCTGGCATTGGTTGGTGTAAGTTGTAACATCAAAGATAAGAAGAGCATTGTTCATCTAATGAGAATTTCTTTATTGGACTGGGAATAGAAGCTGTGCTTCCAATGATAGCTTAAATATTCACTATTCCTAAACTATGAAAGATAGGTTTTTTGGAAACTTTCCTGGATAATCTCTGAAATTGATGAAAGCTAATTAAAGCTAAGGACTTTTACTTAGTGATTGATTCTACTCCAGCTTTCTCCTTTATACACAAACTTATGGTTTTGTAAACCAATGGTGTGTGAACTGAAATGGGAATCTTAGAAATAAGCCAAAACTTTAGCTGATTTTTCAGTTTGCTTTCAAAATGTGAATTTTTTCTTTACATTCTAATACTTTGAATTACAGATGAAATAACTTGATATGATAAAAACACAATAGTCTTTCTGAAATATTTTGATTACATATTTTTCTGAAGACTACTTTTTCCTTCAAATATAGAGTCCATTTCTCAATGCCTCCTACACTTGAGGATGATTCTCTGAAAGATTAAGCTTGCTGTGTGCATGGCAAGTCTATGAAATATGTGGGTAAGAATAAGAATTTGTGATTAACACAAGGTAGGTTTGTGTTAGATGCCATAATTTGCAAACAGCCTGAGAAATATAATTTCTTGAGATTTATAGCTTACTGATGATCAGTGGGAATGTTAAAAAGCAGCAACTCCACTACCTCCACCAACACTCACTCTACTCAGTTACCTCCCTTACAAAACTTTTTCTTAAAAATTGCTTTGAGAAAAGTAAGTTCCTTTTTCTTTTACTAATGATTATAATAAAATAATATTTGTTCCAAAGCAGAATAATCTGAGACAGAGGAACAACAAGGGGGAAAAGAAAGTATAATTCACAATACTCAGAATCTCTTAAATTCAAGATATTTAAGAAGGAAGCAACAAGGCTCATCCTATTGTCTCATTTTTTAGCAAGTCCAATGAATATTACTATTGGTCCTTGAATTGAGAGACGGCAGTCAGCTTTAAAACTTTTTAATGGAAAAAAAATATTTAATGGAGGAGGCGGGCGAGCTGGCGGGGGCAGGTCCTCCCCCCACCCCCCGGTCACCCCCGCACCAGCCTGGGCCCCCGAATCCCACCTGACAGGTGCACGGAGCGCCGGGCGCTGGGGACACGGGCTTGCACCCCTGACCAGGTAGGAAGGCGGGGAACGGAAGATGGGGGGAGGCCTGGGGGCCCGGGCTGGGGTGCCTCGGGGACCCTACGTCCCCCTGGATTCTCCCGGTGGAAAGGGCTCCACGGGGGCTCGGGGGTCGGTGGCTCCAGTCCCCGGGTCACTGTCGGGGGGTCACCCGGGGGGAGCGCACCCACACCGGGGAGCTCGGTAAAGGGGGGCGCCCGGGGCCTCGGGGAGAAGCCGGTGGGGGGCTCCGGGCGGGGGGCTGCGTCCTCTGCCTTCCAGCCGCGGGGGGAGCGATTCCAGCAGCGCAGGCCCCGGGACCCCAGGGCGTGGCGGGCACAGCCCCCCTCCTGCAGCTCCCGGGGGGGGGGGCGTGGGGGGGCACAGGATGGGGGACCCTCCTGCCTGGGGGGCTGGGGGGGTCACAGGACGGGGGACCCTCCTGCCTGGGGGGTGGGGGGGCACAGGACGGGGGACCCTCCTGCCTGGGGGGGAGGGGGGGCACAGGATGGGGGCCCCTCCTGTCTGGGGGGTAGGGGGGGCACAGGATGGGGGACCCTCCTGTCTGGGGGGGCGGGGGAGGGCCTAGGACCGGGAGGACGCTCCCCGCCGGGCGCCCCGAGCTGTGCAGGTGAGCGCCCCCGCCCCCGGGTCACCCGGACCAGTGCGGACTGGGAGCTGCGGTGGCCACTGGGGAGCTGACCCCTGGGCTGGGGAGGGGCCGCCACCCCTGGGGCTGCTCCTCCTGGTGTCACCTGTGCCTGGGACGGAGCAGCCGCCAGGGAACAGGGGCGCCCCGGGTCAGCAGCGCCCACTGAGCCCGGCACCCCGGGGGGGCATGTCCCCAGGTGCACACACCTGGAGTCAGCACAGCAGCCCCTCCCCCGAGACCAGTGGGAAGGACGGGGAAGAGCGGGTCGGGACGAGCAGCGCTGGGAAGCTCCAGGGGAAGTCGACGGATTTACAGTACAGAGAACCAGAGGGGACCCCTCCTTCGTTTGTTTTCTTCCTTTTTGACTTTCATATTTCTACAATTACAGGTCCTAGATATATTTTCCACTTCTAGATTCACTTCAACATATTCAATTTAATTTTGGGAGATACAGAAGATATGGGTTTTTGTTTTGTGTTTTTTGTTTTCTCTGCCTCATTTTGTTCTACAATGGCAGAACTTAATACCTTCTAACACATGACCAGCAGCACCCAGACGAAGTGGCACACCAGGCTGGTTCATTCTGTGAGATTCCTCATTCCCATTCTGCCCCCCTCTTTTATCTTGTCTATGTTTGGGGGTCAGTGTTGGGGCCTCTACAAGTATTGCTACTTTATATAAACTTGCGATTGAGCATTTTCTAACATACAGAACTTAATATACTGAGAACCAAGAGGATCACCCTCCAGGACCCGGCAGGTAGACGACATTCTCCCTCCACTACAACTTCTTCAACACCATCATTTCCCAGTCCGTTCCATTTTTTTTCTTTCTCTCTCTCTCTCTCTCTCTCTTTTATTTATTTTTTTTTGTCTTTTTCCTCTTTACTTTTTTCCCCTTCTTTTTTCTTTTTCATTTCATTTTTTTCTTCTTCTTTGGGATTTTGGATTTTTATTTTTAACTACTTTGTTTTAAATTTTCTTTTTCATTTTAATGGTCCTTTTGTTTTATTTTGTTCTGATCCTTGTTTTCATTTTCTGGTCTTGGACCTTGTCAGAATCAACTAGGGTGGAATTTACTTATGTCGTGGTTGATATTCTTGACTCAGCCCACTCACACACGCACTCTACACTGAGAAAAATGACTAGAAGGAAGACATGACCACAAAAGAAAGAAGCAGAAACAATACTCTCTGCCACAGAGTTACAGAATAGGGATTGCAATTCAATGTCAGAAAGCCAATTGAAAAGCACAATTATAAAGCTACTGGCGATGAGCTTTTGAATTTGAGATCTTTCCAGTTTTTGAATGGATGCTTGTATTGCGATGTATTTCCCCCTCAGGACTGCTTTTGCTGCATCCCAAAGATTTTGAACGGTTGTATCTTCATTCTCATTAGTTTCCATGAATCTTTTTAATTCTTCCTTAATTTCCTGGTTGACCTTTTCATCTTTTAGCAGGATGGTCCTTAACCTCCACGTGTTTGTGGTCCTTCCATACTTCTTGTGTATACAATGGAATATTACTCAGCCATTAGAAACGACAAATACCCACCATTTGCTTCAACGTGGATGGAACTGGAGGGTATTATGCTGAGTGAAATAAGTCAATCGGAGAAGGACAAACAGTGTATGTTCTCATTCATTTGGGGAATATGAATAATAGTGAAAGGGAATATAAAGGAAGGGAGAAGAAATGTTGGGAAATATCAGGAAGGGAGACAGAACATAAAGACTCCTAACTCGGGGAAACGAACTAGGGGTGGTGGAGGGGGAGGAGGGCGGGTGTTGGAGGGGAATGGGTGACGGGCACTGAGGTGGACACTTGACGGGATGAGCACTGGGTGTTTTTTTGTATGTTGGTAAATTGAACACCAATAAAAATTAATTAAAAAAAAATAAAGCTACTGGCGGCTCTGGAAAAAAGTAAAAAGGACTCTAGAGACTTCATTACTGTAGAATTTAGATCTAATCAGGCTGAAATTAAAAATAAATAGAATGAGATGCAATCCAAACTGGATGTCCTAATGGCTAGGGTGAATGAGGTGGAAGAAAGAGTGAGTGATATAGAAGACAGGTTGATGGTAAGGAAGGAAGCTAAGGAAAAAAGAGAAAAACAATTAAGAGACCATGAAGAAAGGCTTAGGGAAATAAATGATAGCTTGAGAAGGAATAATATTCGTCTTATTGGAACTACAGAAGAGGCTGAGACAGAGGATAGCAAAGTATATTTGAACAAATTGTAGCTGACAACTTCCCTAATTTGGGGAGGGAATTGGGCATTCAGATCCAAGAGACAGAGTGGTCCCCCCCAAATCAGTAAAAACCCTTCAACACCTCGACATTTAATAGTGAAACTTGCAAATTCCAAAGATAAAGAGAAAATCCTTAAAGCAGCAAGAGATCATTTATATGGGGAGAAATATCAGATGAACAGCAGACCTCTCCACAGAGACCTGGCAGGCCAGAAAGGGCTGGCGGGATATATTCAGGGTCCTAAATGAGAAGAACATGCAGCCAAGAATACTATATCCAACAAGACTCTCATTCAGAATAGAAGGAGAGATAAAAAGCTTACAAGTTGGGCAGAAACTGAAAGAATAGGTGACTACCAACCAGCTCTGCAAGAAATATTAAGGGGGACCCTGTAAAAGAAAGTGGAAGCCCAAAGAAATAATCCACAGAAACAGGGACTGAATAGATATTACGATGACACTAAATTCATATCTTTCAATAGTAACTCTGAATGTGAATAGGCTTAATGATCTCATCAAAAGGCGCAGGGTTTCAGACTGGATAAAAAAGCTAGACCCATCTATTTGCTGTCTACAAGAGACTCATTTTAGACGTAAGGACACATAGAGCCTGAAAATAAAAGGTTGGAGAACCATTTACCATTCAAATGGTCCTCAAAAGAAAGCTGGGGTAGCTATCCTCATATCCTATAAATTAAATTTTATCCCAAAGACTGTAGTAAGAGATGAAGAGGGACACTATATCATACTTAAAGGATCTATCCAACAAGAGAACCTAACAATCATCAATATTTATGCCCCGAATGTGGGAACTGCCAAGTATATCAATCCATTAATAACCAAAGTTAAGACATACTTAGATAATAATACACTTATACTGGGAGACTTCAACATGGCACTTCCTACAAATGACAGATATTCTAAGCTCAACATCTCCAAAGAAACAACTTCAAATGATACTCTGGACCAGATGGATTTCACAGATATTTACAGAACTTTGAATCTGAACAAAATTGGATGAATACACATTCTTCTCAAGTGCACGTGGAACTTTCTCCAGAACAGACCACAAAGTGGGTCACAAAGCAGGTCTCACCCATAGGATTGTCCCCTGCATATTTTCGGACCTCAATGCTTTGAAACTA
Source organism: Vulpes vulpes (assembly GCF_048418805.1). Taxonomy (NCBI): domain Eukaryota; kingdom Metazoa; phylum Chordata; class Mammalia; order Carnivora; family Canidae; genus Vulpes; species Vulpes vulpes. Next base: position 1,004,276 of record NC_132782.1, read on the forward strand.
TAACTCAATCACAAGAAGAAATTTGGAAGAAACTCAAGCACGTGGAGGTTAAAGAACATCCAACTAAAAGATGAATGGCTCAAACAGAAAATTAAAGAAGAATTAAAAAGACCCATGGAAACGAATGAAAATGAAGATAAACCATTTAAAATCTTTGGAATACAGAAAAAGTGGTCCTAGAGGGAAATATCTCAATGCAAGATCCCGCAAAAACTTGGAAAAAATTCAAATGCACAAGCTAACCTCATACCTAAAGGAACTAGAAAAAGAACAGCAAATAAAACGTACATCCAGCAGAAGAAGAGAATTAATAAAGATTCGAGCAGAACTCAATGAAATAGACCAGAAAAACTGTAGAACAGATCAACAAAACCAGGAGCCAGTTCTTTGAACAAATTAATAAGATAGATAAACCACTAGCCAGCCTTATTAACCACTAGCCAGCCTTATTAAAAGACTCAAGTTAATAAAATCATGAATGAAAGAGGAGAGATCACAACCAATACCAAGGAAATACAGTTTTAAAAACATATGAGCAGCTATATGCCAACAAATTAGACATATTAGAAGAAATTGATGCATTTCTGGAAAACCACAAATTACCAAAACTGGAAGAGGAAGAAATAGAAAACCTGAACAGGCCAATAACCAGGGAGGAAATTGAAGCAGTCATCAAAAACCTCCAAAGACACAAAAGTCCAGGGCCAGATGGCTTCCCAGGGGAATTCTATCAAACATTTAAAGAAGAAATAATACCTATTCTACTAAAGCTGTTCTGAAAGATAGAAAGGGACGGAATACTTCCAAACTCGTTCTATGAGGCCAGCATCTTCTTAATTCCAAAACCACCAAAGACCCCACCAAAAACGAGAATTATAGACCAATAATCCCTGATGAACACAGATGCAAAAATTCTCACCAAGATAGTAGCCAATAGGATCCAACAGAACAATGAGAAGACTATTCACCATACCTGGTGGGAATTATCCCCGGGATGCAAGGCTGGTTCAACAGTCATAAAAGAATCAACGTGATAGATCATATCAACAAGAGAAAAAACAAGAACTATATGATCCTCTCATTAGATGCAGAGAAAGCATTTGACAAAATACAGCATCCATTCCTGATCAAAACTCTTCAGAGTGTAGGGATAGAGGGAACATTCCTCTGCATCTTAAAAGCCATCTACAAAAAGCCCACAGCAAATATCATTCTCAGTGGGGAAACACTGGGAGCCTTCCGCCTAAGATCAGGAACACGACAGGGGTGTCCACTCTCACCTCTGCTATTCAACATAGTCCTAGAAGTTCTAGCCTCGGCAATCAGGCAACAAAAAGAAATAAAAGGCATTCAAATTGGCAAAGAGAAGTCAAACTCTCCCTCGTCGCCGATGACATGATAGTGTACCTGGAAAAGCCAAAAGACTCCACCCCAAGACTGCTAGAACTCATACAGCAATGCGGCAGTGTGGCAGGATACAAAATCAATGCCCACAAATCAGTGGCATTTGTATACACTAACAATGAGACTGAAGAAAGAGAAATGAAGGAGTCAATCCCATTTACAATTGCACCCAAAAGCATAAGATACCTAGGAATGAACCTAACCAAAAGCGTAAAGGATCTATACCGTAAACACTACAGAACACTTCTGAGAGAAATTGAGGAAGACACAAAGAGATGGAAAAATATTCCATGCTCACGGGTTGGAAGAATTAATATTGTGAAAATGTCAATGCTACCCAGGGCAATTTACACATTTAATGCAATCCCTATCCAAGTACCATGGACTTTCCTCAGAGAGTTGGAACAAATCATCTTAAGATTTGTGTGGAATCAGAAAAGACCCCGAATAGCCAGGGGAAGCCGGGGGCATCACAATGCCAGATTTCAAGCTGTACTACAGAGCTGTGGTCATCAAGACAGTGTGGTACTGGCACAAAAACAGACACATAAATCAATGGGACAGAATCCAGAAATGGCCCCTCAACTCTATGGTCAACTCATCTGCAACAAAGCAGGAAAGACTATCCACTGGATAAAGGACGGTCTCTTCAATAAATGGTGCTGGGAAAATTGGACAGCCACGTGCAGAAGAATAAACTAGATAATTCTCTTACACCAGACACAAAGATGAACTCAAAATGGATGAAAGATCTACATGTGAGACAAAAATCCATCAGAATCCTAGAGGAGAACACAGCCAACACCCTTTTTGAACTTGGCCACAGCAACTTCTTGCAAGATACGTCCATGAAGGCAAGAGAAACAAAAGCAAAAATGAACTATTGGGACTAATCAGGATAAAAAGCTTCTGCACAGCAAAAGAAACAGTCAACAAAACTGAAGGACAACCTACAGAATGGGAGGAGATATTTGCAAATGACCTATCAGATAAAGGGCTAGTATCCAAGATCTATAAAGAACTTATTAACTCAACAGCAAAGAAACCAACCATCCAGTCATGAAATAGGCAGAAGACAGGAACAGAAGTTTCACCAAAGAAGACATACACGTGGTCAACGAGCACATGAGAAAATGCTCCGCATCACTGGCCATCAGGGAACTACAAATCCAAACCACAATGAGATCCCACCTCACACAAGTGAGAATGGGGAAAATTAACAAGGCAGGAAACCACAAATATTGGAGAGGATGTGGAGAAAGGGGAACCCTCTTGCACTGTTGGTGGGAATGTGAACTGGTGCAGCCACTGTGGAAAACTGTGTGGAGGTTCCTCAAAGAGTTAAAGTAGAGTACCCAGTTGTACCCCATCTGTATAGACGCAGTGAAACACCGGGACACCTGCACCCCGATGTTTCTAGCAGCAATGTCCACAATAGCCACACTGTGGAAGGAGCCTCGGTGCCCATCGACAGATGATGGATAAAGAAGCTGTGGTCTGTGTGTACAATGGAATATTCCTCAGCCATTAGAGACGACAAATACCCACCGTTTGCTTTGACGTGGATGGAACTGGAGGGTATTATGCTGAGTGAAGTAAGTCGATTGGAGAAGGACAGACATTATATGGTCTCATTCATTTGGGGAATATAAAAAATAGTGAAGGGGATTAAAGGTGAAAGGAGAGAAAATGAGTGGGAAATATCAGAGAGGGAGACAGAAGATGAATCACTCCTAACTCTGGGAATGGAACAAGGGGTAGTGGAAGGGGAGGTGGGCAGTGGGAGAGGGTGACTGGGTGACGCTCACTGAGGGGGGCATTTGGTGGTATGAGCACTGGGTGTCATACTATATTTTGGCAAAGTGAACTTCAATAAAATAAACATAAATAAATAAGTAAATAAATAAATAAATAAACAAACAAACAAAGATTATAATTAAGACGTACTGAGAAAACAATCAATTTATGCAATCTAATTATTTACTATCCTTAATTTTTAAAGTAAAAATTCCCAGTGCTAGGGAGTCCTGCTAGAATGACTTTGAACCAACCCGTATGGAAAGTGATTTCTTACTATCAATCAGAAGTCTCAAAGATGCCTGTGCTCTTTGGCTCAGTGATTGCACTTTTGGGTTCTAGCCTACAGAAAAAATTATAATAGTGTAAATAATGCAAATATAGACAAACATTTATGCATAAAGATATTCATAATAGCTGACCACCATATAGCACTTATTACAATAGGAACAATGATAATTGTTTTCAGTCTATTAGCCTGTATAATCATTTTCAAAAGAATTCTATGGGGTATTTACTATTATTGCCTCTATTTAATTTGTAAGAAAATGAGCTCAGATTAACTAATGATGGGGAAGCCTGCGTGGCTCAGCGGTTGAGCATCTGCCTTTGGCTCAGGGCTTGATCCTGGGGCCCTGGGGTCGAGTCCCGTATTGGGATCCCCGCAGAGAGCCTGCTTCTGTCACTGTCTCTGTCTCTCATGAATAAATAAATAAAATTTTAGAAAAACAAATTAACTAATGATGACACAACTAATAACTGGTGAAGCAGATTAAAATCTGTGTGTAGAAATTTAAGTCCCATAGTTTTCTTCCCATTTTGAAAATTTTAAGTCTATAGAAGAATTGAGAGCTGAGAACAATGAACCAGCCACTTTTTCAATCCGATTTACCAATTGTTAAGTTTTTGCTACATCTGTTCTCTCTATATGCAAGCCAAAATATTTCAGCATGTATCACAAAGAATAAGAACATTCTTCTGTTTAAGCACATGCCATTTTTGCTGTTAGACATTTAACATCAATTCAAAACTATCACTTATCATACCCCTATTTTTTAATCATACTGCCCTCCCATTTTTTAATGGAAAAGATTCATATTTTTTTTATTTTTATTTTTTTATTTTTATATTTTTTTAAAAGATTCATATTTTATTTCACTGTTATACTGACTTCTTTACAGCAACATTGTGCTTTTTACAATATCAAAAACAAGGATGGGGTGTGATTAATAATATAAAATGTTTAAAGAAATTATAGTATAACCATGTGATATCATGAATTTTGAAGGAATTTAATGACGTGAGACAATTCTTTCCTCTTTTTTTTTTTTTTTTTTTTTTAGATCTTATTTATTTGAGAGAGGAGAGGGAGACAGCACAAGTAAGGGGGAAGGGCAGAGGGGAGGGAGAAACAAGCTCTCCACTGCGCAGGGAGTTCCATGTGGGGCTCCATCCTCCAATCCTGAGATAATGAAGTGAGCTGAAGGAGATGCTTAACTGACTGAGCCATTCAGTCACCCTGCTGTGAGAAAAGTCTTATGATATAATGTTAAATGAAAAAAGTTGGTTATAGAATGACGGTTGAACTCACTTGTACATTTGTTCTTTTAACAATTCTGGGTTTGGGATCCCTGGGTGGCGCAGCGGTTTGGCGCCTGCCTTTGGCCCAGGGCGTGATCCTGGAGACCCGGGATCGAATCCCACATCAGGCTCCCGGTGCATGGAGCCTGCTTCTCCCTCTGCCTGTGTCTCTGCCTCTCTCTCTCTCTCTGTATGACTATCAAAAATAAATAATTTAAAAAGAAAAAAGAAAAACAATTCTGGGTTTAATTTTTAAAGATGCAGGGCACTTGGGCTACAAAGAAGAATTAGGATCTCTTTCATTTAAAATTTTTAGTAAAGAGGTGTTGCACACCTTTCAACAGATGCCTAGAATAAGATGGGGTAAGTAAGTGAGAGGAAATATGAATATTCTGGGTGAGGAAGTTGGTATAGTCATGGTGTAAAGGCTCCCTAGAGGAAGTATGACATCCATTACTTAAAAGGTATGGAAAAGATACGCAAGAATGAAGTAAATATCCAATATGTTAGAGACTATTTTTAGGTGGTGTGATTATAGTTTATTTTTATTCTCTGTTGTATTCCTAAATTTTTTACAATAAACATCCACACTGCTGTATAAACAGAAAATGATAATTTGTTTAAGATTTATAAAAAATCCATTTTTAAGATGTACCCAATGCCATGATAAGTTGGCTAATTACAGAATAGAGATAAAACAACTCTTGATCTTGGGGTGCCTCAGGCACCTGAGTGGCCAACTCTTGATCTCAGCTCAGATCTTGATCTCTGGATTGTGAATTCAAGCCGCACCTTGGGTTCCACATTGGGTGTAGATCCTACTTAAAAAACAAACAAACAAAAACACCTTTTGATCTTAAAAAATAATAGGTACTTTGAATAATGAATAGCTATTCGATTTTATCACCTTTTTTCATTGCTCAAGTTAAAGACGTTGTGTTCGTAGCATCTCCCTTATTACATGTCCATTTTTATACAGCGTGGTAGATAAATAGTAATATAGAAATACATTTGCCCACAAAATAATGAGGCTTACTTAGATGCCTTCTGATCATGCATGGCCATTCTTCCTATAGCCACAGGGATAGTGCATGCACCAGCAGCTCCATAGTCCAACGAGACTTAAAGTTATTCTCACTTCTATTCCACAAATGTTGGTGATGACAAGTGCTATGCATTTTGTAAGGAAACTTTCATGGAGTTATGAAGTAGTAGATTATATGGCATGTAGATTTTTTTTACTTCCTTACAGTATTGGCTCTTTTTATTTTTTATTTTTTTATTATTTTAAAAAATATTTTATTTATTCATGAGAGACAGAGAGAGAGAGAGAGAGAGAGAGAGAGGCAGAGACATAGGCAGAGGGAGAAGCAGGCTCCGTGCAGGGAGGCCGTCGTGGGACTAGATACCCGGGACTCCAGGATCACACCCTCGGCCAAAGGCAGGTGCTCAACCACTGAGCCACCCAGGGATCCCCAGTATTGGTTCTTTTTAAATTTATACTTTGTTTGTTTAGTCTTTCCCTTGGCATATGTTTGATGTTAATTTGCATAGCTATTAATATACATAGTACAAATTGCCATGTTTAAAATATTTATAGTCTTTGATATGGAATGGGTTACTACTGGGATGTCTGTATTGTCAAAAATGCCAGAAGCAAAGTAGAATCTTGAACAAAAGCCGGAGTCAACATGAAACAAATAGATCAGCTGATGGGGGAAAGAGGAGGAAGAAAATTGGAAAGTTCAATTGATCTCCTCTCCAGTTGCTTTTTTACTACCTGCAATACATCTGAGTCCTCCCCCATATCATTGCAATGTGTTTATATGATAAATCAGATGGCTCTTTTAAAGATAATTTAATGCCTTTTAATTAGGGAAGCCTATTTTAATAGTTAGCCTTTGATCAGAATCAAAGCCACTTTGATACATGTGGTGCTCACAGCTCCCAACACATTGAACACCACTGCTCATTAGGAAACCCTTTAAAAAGTCATTTAGTGCAGACAGTGGATTCTGCTTAGCAAATGCAAACCTATAATTCAGGCTCACCATAACTGCATTATTATTCACAAGTTCAAAGACAAATATTATAAACATCTAAAAAATAGTTACACTTATGTGTAAAAGATCACTGGACACATATACCAGAATATATCTTAAATGGGCATTAGAGAAAACTCACCATTTTAATTTTTCTTTTACTGGGAATCTATGCACTGGCAAGAACTTAGCATTATCTAGAAATTAATAAGTCAATATTTCATTGCTTCTACCTCTGCAAATGGCTTTAGATTTAAAACATTTATTTTATTGATGGAAACAGAAGTCTAAACTCCAGAAGTCTAAATTAAATTTAATGACATATTCTCTTTGCTGAGTCCGTGTCTCACCCAGACAGGTTAAAGTGCATGGAGAATGATTTGATCTCATTAACTTGCTGCGGCTGGCGGCCGGTGGTTATCACAGATGGTGAGGGTTTTCATCGCAGAGCTGTGCAACCTGAGACCCTGAACAAAGGGGGCCCGCCTCGCCTCCAGGTGGTCATTTCTGGTAATTAGTGCCTTGGGGAAGGTTCAGCTCTGTAACAGTACAATAGCTGGTAAGCCTGCCGAGGAGGTGGCTCTTTCCAAAACTTTTCTTTCTTTCTTTCTTTTTTTTTTTTTTACCTTTTTCTTGTCAGTCTTATAACACAGTAGACAAGAGATTTGTTTTCTAACAGAGGAGACAATTAGAAGGTAAGTATTCAGCGTAGTTTTTCCTCTTGGTCTTGTTGACAAAACCCAGATATTCTTTATCTAGACCCTTCAGTTTTATTCATCACTTACCACTATCTGGATTTTCCTGGGAATGGCTTATCCATCTTAAGTGCCCGATTTGTGCCATATACAAAATCTAGTGAAGCTAATCACTTATATGTTGTGAAAAGGAATTTTTGCTTAGTACTTGGCAGACTAACAGCTTCTCTAGTTGCAAAGGGCTAATTGTATGTTTCCAAGTAAGAAAGCTGTTAATAACTATTATTTCTGAATCCCAACTTGGAATTATATATTAGCTTCTGAAAAATCTTAAGAGATATGAATAGGAAGGGTTAGGGATTTGTGAACATTGTGTAAGCTAAACCTTTCACAATGAACCATCCTGTGGCAATGGTTGCCATTTGCTGAATGCTTATCAAGTGTCAGTCTCCTAGCAGATGTTATATTATGTAATCTTTGTGACAAACCCATGAAATAGGAATTATTATTTTAATTTTTCAGAAAAGGAAATGGATCCTTAAAGAAGTTAAATAATTTACACAAATTCATAAAATCAGGTGTGGACTTGGACTACAGCTCAGGCCCCCTTGCATTAATTTTTTCTTCCCATATAGCGGTCCTCAAACTTTAGTGTGCATGAGAATCAAATGGATTTGTGTCAAGACACAGATCTCTAAACTTCAGTCCAGAGCTTGTGATTCAGAAAATCTGGGCTAAGACCCCAGAACTTGCATTCCTTCCTTGTCATGCCTGTGTGATGTTGATGATGCTCATCTGGGGAATCACACTTTGAAAGCCAGTGCTCTATACCATGCTGTGTTTCCTAAGAAGTAAATTGAATTTAGGAAAGTGGACTAATGGATATCAAAGTTTAGATAACATTAAACTGTAGAAAAGCTTTAGTTATAATTAACGCCGTTCAGTAACTTAATGTGGGGCTATTTCATTTTTGACATTGTTGATAATGAAAAGTTTTTGCTTAGGGAGTATCAGTTTAACTCTACGAGCTTTAATCTACACGATACATATATCAAGTATCCAACTAGAAGCTGATTTAGGAGGTACAATGATAAATTAGAAATGATACTCCTTTCTCAAGGGTTTAAAAATCTCAAGAGATGTATGTATATTTACAAATTAGTAGGCAGAGCACATAAATATACCAGGTAAAAACGATACATCTGAAAATACCAAGACTGGAGATATTCATTCCAACAGGATATTAATTTCACTTTGAGAAAAATGATTTCTGAATATTAGGTTTATTCTTTTTAATTTCAGATGTATTTAATGCCATACTTCTGTTAATTTTTTTGCTTTCATCACACTGTAGGTAATAAAAATATTTTTATGAGTTTTATGTAGAAGGTGGGCATTATTCAGCAGGTGAGTCCATCTTCTGTTATAGTCTAGCAATAGTGACAGTAGTCTAAAAATGAGTTATAGCCTTCCCTCTCATGTGGATTTGCTACTGAGTTTGCCCTTAGAGTGTCTCCAAAGGGCCCCTGGCCAAGAGACAGGGAGGACCCAGAGCTCCATGAACTAAAAGGTTGTAAATTTTGCTTCAGGGTAATGCCTTGCCTGGCTGGGGATCTGCCTCACTCCGAGTGCCTCTCAGGAGTTTGATGTGTTCTCTGAGGCAGAGGGGAGGGGCAAAGGAGTTTTGCTCTAGATAAGAAATCATTATTAGGGTGGGATAGAGTATGAAGTGAAATCTGGGATTTACTAGGAGGTATATTCAGACATAATCGTATTTAAATTCTTTCCCCCAAAATTATAGAAGGTAGACACTTTGTTTTTCTACACAAGAAATTAGCAAAGCCTTTTTATCCTTTCTCTTAACCCCCTTCTCCACTGTCCATTTCCTCTATGCAAATTGTTTTTAGAGATTAGTTGTAGCTCAGGCTGGAATATTTTCCTTGAGAATCCTCTAGAAGTGGAGAATGGGGTGCTTACTCTCCCCCCAGGCTGCACTGGCAATCCTTTGAGGCTGGACATGGAGTCTGGACATCCACATAGCCTTTGTATCAAATGTTCTCTCCATGTGGTCCCCAGACACAGTGAGTGACATTCCAGCAATTGTTCCCTAATAGATCCTGTTTCTTAATATTTTCATTTAATAAATTATTCTCTTTTTTTTTTTTTTTATTTTTATTTTTTTTTTAATTTTTTTTTTTTTAATTTTTTATTTATTATTTATGATAGTCACAGAGAGAGAGAGGCAGAGACACAGGCGGAGGGAGAAGCAGGCTCCATGCACCGGGAGCCTGACGTGGGATTCGATCCCGGGTCTCCAGGATCGCGCCCTGGGCCAAAGGCAGGCGCCAAACCGCTGCGCCACCCAGGGATCCCTATTCTCTTTTTTAAATGAAAGATTCTCTTGGTTTTTCTTTAAATGCCAAGGTCTTTAGTAACGCTGAAAAAAATATGCATTTTAATCTAGTATTTGAACTTTAAGAAATTATGTGCCAAAGTATTTTTCATTTTCTGAGGGAACGAGAGAGGGAGGTCTAGGGGCAGAGGGAGAGAGACCATCTTAAACAGGCTCCAGGCTCAGTGCAGAGCCAACATGGGCCTCGATCTCATAACCCTGAGATCCTGACCTGAGCAAAATATCAAGAGTTGGATACCTAACCAACTGAGCCACTCAGGTGCCTCAGAAGTCATGGGCCAAAGTATTCTTAATATAGACCCTACATTTGCTGAGATACCCTAAATTACATTTGTCTTGTGCTTACTCTGTTGTCCACAAAGGATGTGAAGTGAAAGTATGTTTTTGTTCTAATTTTGAAACTAGTAACTGATATTATGAGTTTTCTTATAGTACACTAGCTTCTATGTGAAGCCTTTCACATGCATTAAAAAAAAAATCCATCCCCACTATAACTCTGTGATAGGTGTTATTGTAATTCCTACTTTTTAGACGGAGAGTATGAGGCTATATAGGATATATGATTTACACAAGAACATACTGACAAGGCTGGCTATATAATTTGTGGGACCCAGTGCAAGATAAAAATGTGGGCTCTCCCTTGCTCAAAAAGTAGAAAGAAATCTTCCCTTTTCTTTTGCAGTCTCTGTCTAAAGCTGTCATAGTGCTTTTTACTTGCTGTGGAGTGTTGTCCTTACTTCGATATGAAAATACTCACCTGATACATACACATTCTCCCAGGTATCCAGAGCCTTACCCTGCATCTGGCTGCACTGAGGATACAAGCCTAACTTGCCTGCCCCCCGTCCAAGCCTCCCACAAGGGGCAGAAAGCAGCAGCAGTCACAGGACAGACCCATGATGGGGAGCTCAGGGTTCTAGGGGAAGCTGGAGCAGGCGGCTGAGAACAGCCCCAGGAGGGTAGGACTTTGTGGGAGGGAGGATCACGCATGAACCCAGACTCCAAGCACTTATTGAACATGTCGTTGTCCCCTTAGACTTTGCTTAACAGATCGCAAGTTAAGAGATAAATTTATGGAGAATTTTAGGACACTGGCTGTAAAGCACTAAAATCCAAACACAGGACACTCTTTTGAGCTTTTCCTTCAGAGGGAAAGAGTTCATGAAAAGGACTGAAGTTCATGAAACTTCATTAGGTCAAACACTCGTGAAGCCAGTGCTTGTTAGTACCAAGTGCACAGTTTAGAATCAAACACTGTTATGAGGGTTCCAAAGCCTAATTCCTTCCCATCTTGGAAGTCATGTCATACCAAAGAGGAAATAGGAGTCACAGAAGTTCATCGAGGACCAAAAAATACCCATGGAAGCCTTTGACTAAGATAAGAAGCATCCTCATATAGGTCTGATGTTGAGGTGGGAAGACCAACGTCTACCTTTTAGGCATCTGTGCCACCGTGTATGCTGGACTCTCGGTAGTCATTATGCTTTCCTTCAAATGGTTTGACCCGCATATTGTCTATGTAAAAGCATGCAACATGAATAATGCATCATCATTATTGTTTAAAAGTTTTCTTCTATTATGGTGACCTGGAAACTCTCTTCCTTAGCCTGTTAATTAGGTTTTCCTGAAGCAATGCTTAATCTTGACCATGTGATCCTCAGCCTCAGATGGTAGTCAACTGGGGATGGGATGACCAACCTCCCCAAGAAGTTAGGCTAGAGTCCTCTGTTTGGAGTGGAGGCTGACTCGGCCCAACCCACTCTGCTGCTATAATTTAATGACAAATTTCCCTATTAAGTCTGTGGTTCAAATTTCATCTGAGGAAAGAAAAGCAAATTCACCACCAGACCTGCACGTTTCCCGTTACCCTTAATAAAACATATTCCACAGTGAGGAGTGACATTTTAAAAGAACAAACCTTTCAGCAGACTGTCTCTATGTCATTGTGCATAACTGAAGCCTGCCAGGTCACAAAGGGAGATGCTTAGGAAGTGGATTAATATGTAAACCAACCTAGGTGACTTAAAATGATGAATTCTAGGGCATACTTTGTGAAATTCATTTCATTTTGAGAGCAGTTGTACTCAGAAATGAATTTGTATTCATAAGGCTTCTCCCTTTTTTCTCTTTAGAAAAGAGAAACTTCTCTTGAGAAGTTTGTTTTTAACAATGTGGCAAATTAATTCTGTAGAATAAATATTTGTAACCAAAGCATGATATAGAAAATTATGGATAGAGAATTAAATATATTTTCCTAAAATACATAGAGTGTCCTAGTTCTCCCATGGTACCTGACTTTAAAATTCAATGGATATAGTCTATTGTGTGTTTTTGGATTTTTAAGCAACATATTAAAATTCATATATGTAAGCCTTGCTGATTTTAACATGATAGACGTAAAAGCACCCTTAATTTTTAAACTAATCACTACAGCTAAAAGCACCAGAATTTAATTATTGCCCCATTCTGAGTGCCTGTCAGTCCTTCATATCAGATAGGAGCCAGTGGAGAACAGCATAGGGGATTTGAACAAGTCTCCTGAGGACAGGATCTGCATTGATCTGACATTCTTCTGGAAGTTTCTTTTTAAAGATTTTTTTTAAGATATTATTTATTTATTCATGAGAGACACAGAGAGAGAGAGAGAGAGAGGCAGAGACACAGGCAGAGGGAGAAGCAGGCTCCATGCAGGGAGCCCCATGTGGGACTCGATCCCGGGACCCCAGGATCACACCCTGGGCCAAAGGTGGCGCTAAACCGCTGAGCCACCCAAGGATCCCTCTTCTGGAAGTTTCTATTGTGTATCACTCTATCAGTAGTATCTTTCTACAGGATGACAAAACATTATCTTAAAACTATAAATATTCAAGCCATTATTACATATAGTAGAATATCTATGATAATTACATTTCAAACTCCTAGGTCTTAGATCCCACCTAATGGATTGTCAGAGAGAAACATGGAGCCATGGGTCATACATTTGTCAGCTGGCAACTCCATACATCATCTTCAGTACTGTCTTCAGAGGGGAAAGTTCATTAAAAAAGACTGAGCTCTGCAAACCATGCACTTCCGTTTTAAAAATAGGAATAAAGGTGCCTCTGGTTAGTCAGAGAGCATTAAAGGATGTGTTTGACTATGTGATGGGCATGCAGGTTTTGTTGGTGCAGTGACTCAGCTTTAACACTTTTCTTTCCTGTGGTGACTATTATTAAGACAATATTTCTACAGATTTCAAAATAATCCATTGACTAGAAAAATCTGCAGCACTATGGCTTTCAATGAGGAAAGTATTCAAGACAGTACTTGGAATTGCTGCTTGTCATTTATCCAAACACAAAAGGGAAAGAACAGTCAGAGGAAGATAAATACTATGTGACAGCTCTTAAAGATGGCAGCAGAGTCCCAGGAACAATGTTGAGTCAACCTGCATTTCTGAAAATGTATTCAGAACTCTTTTTCTTCTTGTATACTGCTCAAGTGGAATCACTTCCAAATTTGCCTTAGATTAAATTTGCCCAAATAGCTAAATGAGGCTACCTGCCCTAGTACCCTCCCTAAAGAAACCCCATGTTAAAGAAATATGCTGAGAGTGCAGGATATTCCTTTTTGACTTCTCTGGCTTGAATCCCACACAAGTCATCCTGCATCAGCACTGGAAAGGGGTGATCCCCTTAGGCTCCAGTTAAACATAAAGAGCTAAAAAACCCACATGTATTTTTCAAATGATAGAAGATTTAGACAGAAATTGTAACCAAAACATGACTGTCTTCTCAAAATTCTTAAAGTACCAATTAGGTCATGGTGACTCCTCACCTCATATACCTGCACCAACTTTCCACACTGCCTCCTGGCTTTCTCTTCTCTGGCCTGACTGATGTATAGATCCTTCCCAGGTTTGGCCCTTCCTCTCTCTTCTCTGGTCTTTATCCTGCACAATCTGCAAGTGGTTGAATTACATGTAATTGTATTGCAATTTTTAACCTCTCCCATACAGCCTCATATGTCATAACTACACATTTCTTCCATAATCAGAAGATTTTACTCAAAAAATAAAATAATTAAAATTAAGGGATATATAAGATGTTTAAAATAGTTTCCTTTGTAAATTTTCTTTCCTTATAACAGAATTGCCTACTTCACATTCTCTCTCTTCAGGAGCATGTCACTAAGTATTTTTTTTGTAGCCACACATATCACAGGATGCTCATACATTTACGTAAGCACCACCAGTTTTTAATCCACATTACCTCAACCATCCTTGAGCTGGTTGGCAGCAGGAAGCATCTTTAACCCAGAGGGTGTAAGTTTTAATGTGGATGGACCACAGATTCATGGTAATAGTAATGGTGGTGATGTCATCCAGTTAAGAAGAAATAGCCTATCCATATAGTTTATTTTCTAAGATCCTCTTTATGTTTTGAAACAGAATGAGAAAATTTTCTTTGATTTAGTTTTCCTAATATAAAGAAAAAAAATGTAGTCCTATGTCTCAATGTAAAAACTATTGCTCCAATTTTGCAATCTCCTGCTAGAAATTATCAGAAAAATAAATTTTTTCGTTTGTGGATTTTCATCCTTTTAAGAAAAATTCTCTGGAGAAACTAAATAAGCACCATCTAATGTTAATGTGTCTACAAGTTAGAATGAAGGAAAAGAAAAAAGTACTAACCATATTTTTAAGATTATTAGCTGGTGTGTGTGACGTACTTATTAAAGCTACTGAACTAAGTAATGTGTGTGTGTTTCCTTTCATTTTTTAGCTGATTTTGTCTAGAAAACAAGTGATTAAATAAGGAAAAAATGACAAAACATAATAAAGTCTTTGGCTTTTTAAAACATTTTTTGGGTTGAAATTGTTTGACTCTTTCTCCTGAAGTGCCAGAATGTGAGGAAACACCACCTAAAGGGTAAGTTCTCAAAGGAGTGGGGACTCTTCTCCTTATGGCCATTACAAAGCTCTGTCTTTAATCCTGGGCCATTTTGTCAGAGTAGCAGAATGTTAAACTGATTTATTGATATTCTGGTTGCAAGTCAGCCTTTCAACTCACAGCGAAATATTATTCCATGTCCCAATAACTAATTAACCAAAGGATAGGATTTTGTTTTTGGAGAGAGGAAGGTATGTGTGCATTAAGATAACAATGAGATGTAAAACGGAAGTACACAACTATGGCGAGTGTGTGTGTGAGAAGCCTTATAAGGGCTATTACGTGCTCACAGCATTACTCGAGAGCAACTGTAAGTCAGTGATGATTCACTGTAGGTGAGATGGGCAGGAGCAGTGCTTGTGCACATTTTATCTGTCTCTGGTGAATTGGACCCATATGGTGTATTTTGGTTCAGTCCCATTGATTGCCCTTGGGTAAGCTCAGATAATCTAAGAGAGTTTCACTTTAGTTCAGTTTGTATTTTTATAGCAAAAGGCCTATTTTTCTACCTATACCATTCTTCTCAAGGATCGCACTTGACATTTCAGGATGCCTAAGATTGTTATGTTCTGATGTTCATTGATAGGAATAGCTTTTCAGTAGGACATCATCCTGTGCTGAGATGCGTGGGTTAGGACTCAGAATAAAGGCCAGTATTTCAACTGCTGCAATAGAAGCACAAAGAACAGTTTGGCCAGGTACTTTCTGAAGTGCAGTGTCCAAATATATTGGATTTTTCAATTCCCAATCTATCAAATCAACAGCAACCTCTAGAGAAGAATAAATGGACAGCTTGCTCTCATCCAACACAGTCCACACCAAATATCACATTGTTTAGTAGAGTGAAAGAAAACTTTATTGATTTTTTTCATGGGGAATGTGAAAACAGGCTAATAATTTAGCTAGACTTGTCAGCTAATCTGGCAAAAAATAGTACCATGGAAGAACTTTTCCTCTTAAAAATATTATTAAATCAGGAGAATCTGGAACAAAGATAATATAAATATTATAAGTATATTAAAAACATTTTTATGAAGAGGAGATGCTTTCAAAAAATATGGTATTTTTGTACAAGACAGCTCATATTTCTTTATTTCTTCATTATGGATTAGGTATTCACTCATAATTAATCTCTGTATATGGCTGTCACAGAACACTGTAAATACTTTATTTTTTGCTTTCAATATAACACAATCTCTTTGCACATAAGGGTTTTGGCATTTTCACTCTGTGAACCCAGCATATGGTTTAATGCCTTGTGTAAAGCCGTAGAAAATAGGTATCTTCTATTTTGTATAAGTATGAAAAAAATTGATCAAAAGGAGGGTGGTATTATAATGCCACACCTGATCTCAGTTTCATCTAGTGGCTAACAATGTGGGTTCCCTATCAAACAGAATGTAAATCTAGAGCATTCTGTACTAACTCTGTGACCCGGGACAACTTACTGGAGCTCTCTAAGCACTCATTTCTCGATGTGTAACATGAGGGAAATTGTAGTGCGTACAAAGGCTTCATGAGGATCAAATGAATCCCAAAGTTTTCTTCCAAAGTTTTCAGAAGACTGCCCGACTTATAATAAGTGCTGAGTGAAGGTTATTTATATGTATCCTTTAAAAATCAAGCATCACATTATCACTCTTCTTACAAATTATAGCTTTTCTCTTGTAAAATAACATAAAAGAATAAAAGAACGAATTTGGAGGTTAGACACTTGGATTTGAATTCTAGCTTTGCCACTTCTTAGCAACCAGGAGGACCAATAGATTTGCTTCTCTAAGTATTTTGTGGATTAAGGATATTAAAATTTAATATTTAAACAAGTTTAATATTTGTTGTGAGTATTGAATAGAATGACATTTGCAAAGTGCCTAAAGCAGTGCGATAGCACAATATATAACTCACTTTCCACTTAGCTAACTTACTGATTGGATTAGTTAGCTTTTCAGTGTAGAAATTATATATCAATTTACCAAAAATTCAGGAAAAGTAGATTTGAGGACCATGTGTAATAATGAAGTTACATAGATATACATTATATTGCTGAGGGTAATGACTAAACTTTGACATTATTATAGGTCAAAGATACTTTTCCCACATGTTCTGATGGTTCTGTCTTTCTAGAAATGTCTTTTGGTGGGAGGGAAAGTTCACTTTTGTTTCAAGGTAGTAAGTCTTAAGGGCAGACAGGCTGTATCTGGTAATTTGTATTTTCCAAAGTATACCATGCAATAAAGAATGCATGACAGGAAACCAACAAGAATTACTCATTAATAACTGATAGATTTGTGGGGTTTTTTTTAAAGATTTATTTATTTATTTTTATGATAGAGAGAGAGAGAGAGATTGGCAGAGAGAGAAACAGGCTCCATGCCAGGAGCCCGATATGGGACTCGATCCCGGGACTCCAGGATCATGCCCTGGGCCAAAGGCAGGCGCCAAACCACTGAGCCACCCAGGGATCCCCAGATTTGTGTTTTATTACACAGAGCTGCTGAAATGAGATACTGCCCAATATGACCAATATACTAACTGGACAAAAGTGAGTAAAATCTCTTATAAAGCTTAAAGGCCATTCTGGTTTTCTTATCATTAAACATTTTCATAATTAACATATGAATCCATTTTCTAGATCTCAATAGGCTCTTTGCAAGTATGTTTATAGAGTGCTCTATTACTCACCAGATTAGATTGATGGAGAAGAGAGTAACCAGGTATACAGACTACAGACAGAAGTAGAGATCTAGAAAATTTCCAATTAATTTGATCATTTAGATAATGGGTATTGGGATCCCTGGGTGGCGCAGCGGTTTGGCGCCTGCCTTTGGCCCAGGGCGCGATCCTGGAGACCCGGGATCGAATCCCACGTCAGGCTCCCGGTGCATGGAGCCTGCTTCTCCCTCTGCCTGTGTCTCTGCCTCTCTCTCTCTCTCTGTGACTATCATAAATAAATAAAACTAAAAAAAAAAAAAAAAAAGATAATGGGTATTTATCCTCTTTTTCTGTGTAGATATATCTCTGTTGTGTTGGAATTTGATGCATGTAACAATAGGGAATAATTTAACTGAATACTTTCCATTTCATAAATATGTCATCTTGATTCAGAATTGGGAGCACATTCAATGGAAAAATCATTTATATTTAAACACTATATCTCAGCAAGTAATTCAGACTAAATCTGATTACTGAAGGTGTTTATTTCAACTGATTATTCTTTATTACACTGTATTACCAATTTATCCTAATTAAAATGCTAATGTTCTATGTTATAAAGGATTATAATTAAATTTTTTAATTTTCCTAAATTAGCAAGACTGAAACATTTACAAAAAATTCTACTTGCCTGTGTACTAAATAATGGAATTATTTCAAAATAGGATCAGAAGCAAATTGGGGCGAGAAGCTGTTCTGGTGTTTTTTATTTTTCTTGAGACATTTGTAAATCTTGCTTGCCTAGAAACTTTTTAGATGCCACTTCTGTAAATATTAAAATATAGGGATGGAAGTAGAATCTTGAACTATTTGTAGCAATTCCAAACTCAATTCTCTATCTTCCCTCTGCCTAGGGTTTATTACACTAGCCCTTATTTGTGCTAATGGTACCAAAAATACATTGCGTATTAGTAGGTATATTTGTCAAAATAATGCATTTGAAAGTAGCAGATATTGGTTCTAATTATCTTTCCATTATCTAATTTAAATGAGAATTAAGTCTCAGCCACCATTTGTTTACTTAATTTACATCATGTTTATACTGTCACGTTAAATCCCCATAATGTGATATCATTGTGCATCCTAACAAGAGGCATTCAGGAACATACAGCTTGTTTATGATTGAACTGAATATTTATATATGCACGTTTAGCCAGAGAGGTTTAAGAATTTTTATGAACCAAGAAATGAGGTTTCCCAATGTAAATAGAATATACTTTCTGGCCTGTAGTTCTGCAGGTTACTTAAAAGTTCTATGCAAAAGACCTTTATTTACTTATATTTGTTTGTTTGTTTCAAGTTTTTAGTTACATTCCAGTTGGCTAACATATAGTATAATATTACTTTCAGGAGTAGAATTTAGTGATTCATCACTTACATATGACACCCAGTATTCATCCCAACAAGTGCCCTCCTTAATATCCATCACCTATTTAATCCATCCTCCCACCCCCCACCCCTCCAGCAACCCTCAGGTTGTTCTCTATAGTTAAGAGTCTGTTTTATGGTTTGCCTCTCTTTTTTCTCCTGTGCCCATTTGTTTTGTTCCTGAAATTCCACATGAGTGAAATAAATATGATATTTGTCCTTCTCTGATTATTTTGCTTAGCATAATATTCTCTAGTTCCATTCATGTCATTGCAAATGTCAAGATTTCATTCTTTTTTATGGCTGAGTAATATTCTGTTGTATACCTACACCCAACTTCTTTATCTCTTCATCAGTCAGTGGACATTTGGGCTCTTTCCATAATTTGGCTATTGTTGATAATGCTGCTATAAGCATCAGGGTGCATGTGTCCCTTCAAAACAGTATTTCTGTGTCCTTTGGAAAATGCTGAGGTTAAGAAATAGGCAGAGGACATTTTTCCAAAGAAGACATCCAGATGGCTAACAGACACATGAAAAGATGCTCAGCCTCACTCATCATCATGGAAATGCAAATCAAAACTACAATGAGATATCACCTCACCCCAGTCAGAATGGCTAAAATTAACAACATTGGAAACAAAAGATGTTGGTGAGGATGCAGAGAAAGGGGAACTCCCTTACATTTTTGGTGGAATGCAAACTGGTGCAGCCACTCTGGAAAACAATATGGAGGTTCCTCAAAAAGTTAAAAATAGAATTACCCTGTGGGAAAAAAACTTTAGAAATAGCTTTCGATCTTGTTGGATCTTCACATTTTTTAAAAGGTTTTTAAAACCCCAGGATCATGACCTGAGCCACAGGCAGACGTCCACCCACTGAGCACCCAGGTGTCCTTGCATCTTCACATTTTTATCTTACTCTGAAATATACTACTACCTAAGTCTAGTGTTAGGAACATGCACTATGATGAAATGTTTGAAAAATGAAAGAATTTAAACACAAATCTGGGAGAGAAATCTTTATCATTTTAAATCTTTCTGAATTAACCAGGATAACAGCAACATAAAGGTGCCTAAAGGCATCACTAGCAGAAGTTAATGTGGAACCACAACCACTACTTAGAGAACTACTTCTGCCAATCACAGGGAAGACAGATGGCAATGAACGTAACAATGAAGGATTGTTTCTACTTAATCTGTAACTGCTGGGAGGTATACACACTAATGATGCCTTGTATACTAGCGAGTCTGAAAATTTACCCTTTAATTTTTATCAAACTGTTTGAAAAATGTTTGGTATCGGCAACTATTATCTATGATAGGTCCAAGTAGTTTGAAATAAATTATCTTTAATTGAGCCAAGAACAACTCACATGGGAGCAATAAGGAGTAGATTCCCCTTAAAATGTTTAATTGTGAGATATTTTAAATGTGTGGAAAAATATATAACAACAGACACTCGTGTGCTCATAACCCATAGTTACCAGATGTTGCCATATATATGCTATGATCTGAATGTTTGTGTTTTCCCAAAATTCATATGTTGAAATACTAACTTCTAAAAATTATGGTATTAGAAGGTAGAGCCTTTGGGAGGTTTGTAGGTCATGAAGGAGGAGCTCTCATGAATGGGATTAGTGTTCTAACAATTGACACCTCACAGAGATCCCTCACCCCTTCCACCATGAAATGGTACAATGAGAAGATGCTATCAACCAGGAAGTGGATTCCTACCACAACATGACCATGCTAAAGATATGATTTTGGACTTTTAGCCTTCAGAACTGTGAGAAATATGTTTCTATTGTGGTATTTTGTTATAGCTACCCAAGTGTACCAAGCTTGTATTTTTTTGGAAAAAAGGAAGTATCTCATATACATCTAAATCACTTCTTCTGTATTTCTCCCTTCCTCCCTTTTTTACCACCAGAGATTATCACCATTCTGTGGCTGCTGCAACTCATCTCTGGATATGTCTTTATACTTTTTAAACATATGCATAGAACTGTAGGAATAAAGAAAATTGTTTTAGACATTTTTCAATTTCATAAAAATTGTATAGTATACATATCCGTTTGCAACTTGCTACTTTAACTCAATTTTAATTTTTAGATTTATCTGTTTTAATGCATGTATATTAGTTAATTATTATTTCATACTGCATGAAAAAAGTCATTTTCTCTTTTTTATTGATGTGCATTACTAATGATTTCCATTCTATAAAATGCTATTGTAATACAAGCATTCTGTGCACAAGTACAAGAAATACTCTAGTATAGGGGCACGTGAGTGGCTCAGTTATTTAAGCGTCTGCTTTTGGCTCAGGTCATGGTCTTGGAGTCCTGGGATCCAGCCCTGCATCTGGCTTCCTGTGTAGCAAGGAGTCTGCTTCTCCCTCTCCCTGTGTGTTCTCTCTCTTTTTTCAAATAAATAAAATATTTTTCTAAAAAGAAATACTCTAGTATATTCATCTAAAACTAAAATTGCTAGATCAAAAGTGTGCATTTTAGCGATTTTAATGAATATTGCCAATTGCTTTCCTGAATGATTTTTCCAAATAATACTCTCATTTGCAGTGAATTTGAAAACAGCTCCAGTTACTTCACATACTAATAAGCAACACTTTTAATTTTTGCCAATGTGATAAGTATGAAATGATTGTTTTAAGTTATATTTCATGAAACTGTTACCATGAAGGATCTTTTCATCTAATTTTTAATTAAAGAAATATCAACATATAATTGAAGAATTAAGCAATTTTTCTAGTTCTCTCTCAGGATATAGAGGGCAAGAAGGAGGAACAATCCCACCATTTCAAGAAAAAAAGAGCCATACTTTAATTTTAATTTCTTTCCATATCCATTAAATGCATGGCAAACAACTGGCCCCAAATATAAAGAGAAACAGTAGCTATAGAAGAGAGGGGAGGTGTAAGTACTCACTCACCTGGCTGTACAGAATGTAGCACTGACATCCAGCTTTCCACAACAATTATAAGACCTTATGAGAAGGCAGGAAAAGGCACATTCAGAAGAGACAAAGCAATCATTGGGATTGCTTGGATCTGACACAGATGTTGGAATTATCTGATAGGGAATTTAAAATGATTGTGATTTACATATCAAAGATGCTAATGAAAAAGGTAAAAAAACATGCAAGATCAGATAATTTCAGCACGGAGATAAAAATTATAAAAATGAACTAAATTGAGGGACACCTGGGTTGCTCAGTTGGTTGAGTGTCTCACTCTTGGTTTCAGCTCAGATTGTGATCTCATGGATTGTGAGATTGACCTGGTGTTGAGCTGCACACTCAGCATGGAGACTCTGCTTGATGATACTCTCCCTCTGCTCCTCCCCTTACTCGTGCATGTGCTTTCTCTCTCTCAAATGGATAATGTTTTAAAATTATATTTATTTATTTGAGAGAGAGAACACAAGCAAGGAGGAGAGCAGAGGGAGGAACAGAGTCCATGCTGAGCAGGGAGCTTGATGCAGAGTGTGATCCCAGAATACTGGGATCATGACCTATACCCAAGGTAGCCACTTAACCAACTGAGCCACCTAGGCACCTGATTTTCAAATGAATAATAAATCTTTTTTAAAAATGAATCAAATATAAATGCTAGAAACAAAAAACACTGTAATAAAGAATTTCTTTAAAAGACTCATCAGTAGATGTGGCATAGTAAAGGAATAAGTAAACTTGAAGATAGGACAATAGAAATGATACAAAATGGAACACACGCATACACACACACACACAAAGAGAAAGAGAGAAATAGAAATGAGATATTAAGAGATACGGGACAATAGTTAACATTTTAACATAAGCATAATTGGAATCCCAGGAGATAAGAAAGAAAATGCATAAAATAAATCGTTGAAGAAGTAATGAGCAGAATTTTCCAAGATTAATGGCAAACTCCAAGTCACAGATTCAGAAATTCAAAAATCAAACAGAATTAATCCCCCCATATATCCACCCCCTCCTTAAGACATGTCATATTCAAACTGTTAAAAACAATAAACAAAGAGCAGATCTAGAAAGCAGCCAGAGAAAAAAAATTAATGTTATTCACAGAAGAACAAAGAAAATATTTATGGCAAACTTCTCTTCAGAAATCATGTAAGCTAGGAAAGAAGCTTCTAAAGTTCTTAGAGAAAACAAAAAAAAATCTGTCAAAGCAGAATTCTATACCCACTGAACATAAATTTCAAAATTAAAAATATAAAAAATTCTCAAACAAAAAACCTAAGAAATTCATTGTCAGCATATTTGCTCTACAAGAAATGATTGTTTAGGCACAACTAATATACCGGAGAAAAACTGAATCTGTACAATGAAATGAGGAGTACAAAGAATGAAATAGGTGGGAGCATGGAACAAGGAATGCAGATTGCTTCCACGGCCTGAAAAAGGCAAGGGAACAGCTTTCCTCTTCAGTGCCTCCAGCGGGAACTGCCTTGCCAACATCTTGACTTTGATCCACAAAGGCTGAACTTGGACTTCTGACACGCAGGACTGGAAGATAACAAATTTGCATTGTATTAGACTACTAAGTTTGTGGTAATATGATACAGCATCAGTAGGACACTAATATAGGTGCATATTGTAAATATTAGGGGAACCATAAAATATCTTTAAAGACATAAATAATAAAGACAATGAAAATTTTTAAATTCTTGGTTAGTGTAAGAGAAGGCAGAGAAGAAAAATAAACAAAGAATAGATAGAATAAGCAAAAAGCAGTCAGCAATGTAGATTTTATTGCGACCATATCAATAATGACCTAAATGGGAATGGTTTAAACACATCTATTGAAATAGAGGTTGTCAAACTGGATTTTAAAAGCATACCAAATCATAAGAGGTCTGTGTGAAACCATTTTTAATATAAAATATACAGGTTGAAAGTACATGAATGATGCAAGCACTAGCCAATAGAATGCTGGAGCATATTGATATCAGACAAAGTAGATTTTAGAATGAAAAGTACTAGAAATGAAGAGGGTCAGTACTTAATGCCTAGGGGTACAGTTCTCAAGAGAATGACTCTAAATGTGCATATATCTAACAACAGAGCTTCAAAATACATAGGACATATACTGAAGAAACTGAAAGGAGAAATAGATGAATCCACAATTATAGCTGAATACTTCACGACGCTTTATTGAACAAAGTAGAAGGTCAGTAAGGATAGAGATGATCTGAACATCATAAGCCAACTACATCTAGCAGAGAACAGTTTATCAAGAAAAATAGCATATACTTTATTTTCAACATAAATGGAATATTCACTAAGACAGAGAATGTTCTAGGTCAAAAAAGATACCTGAACAATTAAAAAAAAAATCCTACAGAGTATGTTTTTGGACCATAACAAAATTAAACTAAAAATCAATAATAGATATCTGAAAAATCCCCCAGTATTGGGAAATTAAACATCATTCTTATAAAAAATATTTTATTTATTTATTTGACACACAGAGAGAGAGAGAGATAACAAGCAGGAGGAGTGGCAGAAGGAGAGGGAGAAGCAGCTTCCCTGCTGAGTAGGGAGCCAAATTTGAGGCTTGATCTCAGGACAGTAGGATCATGACCTGAGCCGAAGGCAGATGCTTGATTGAGCCAGCCAGGCACCTTTAAATAACATTCTTTATAGAATTTGTGCATCAAATAAGATGTCAAGGGAAATAAAAACATATTTTGAACCAAATGAAAATTAAAACTACATCATATCCAAACTATGTACCTGATACGAGTTCTTAGAGGAAAAATTACATGGTTAAAAGCTCATGTTAGAAATGAAGAAATTCTAAAATCAATATCCAAGCTTCAAAAAAAATATCCAAACTTCCAGCAAAATAAACCAGTAAAAACAGCAAATAAAGAGAAGGCAATGATAAATATAAGATGATGTCAATGAAATTGAAAATAGAAAAACAGTAGAGACAATCAATGAAACCAAAGTTTCTTTCAATAATATTGATAAATCTCTAGTTAGAATGTCAAAAAAAGTAAGAGAGAAGACATTAATTACCAATATCATAGAGGAAGATATATCACCATAGTTCCCAGAGATTTTACAAGGATAAGTCTATAATGCAGCCCCCCAATGACTTCCAATGATCACTACTTGGTATTCATGCTCTTGTGTAATACTCTCCCTTTAACTATTAACTGGCCTTACTGACTTGTTTATAATGGAGAGATTATTCTAGATACAGTGGGATATCTCTTCCAAGATTAGGTTATAAAAGTACTTTGATTTTCACCTTGGGTCCTCTCACTTCTTTTTTCCTATAATCCTTGTCCTGGGGAACTCCAGATACCATGATGTGAGACAACTTTATGGAGGCCCATATAACAGGAGACTGATGTAGGCTAACAACAATCTGAGTAAAGTGGATTCCCCCGTCTTAGATCAAGTTCAGATGAAATCATTGCCCTGGTCAATGGCTTACCTGCAACCTCATAAGAGA
Source organism: Vulpes vulpes (assembly GCF_048418805.1). NCBI lineage: Eukaryota > Metazoa > Chordata > Mammalia > Carnivora > Canidae > Vulpes > Vulpes vulpes. The sequence continues at coordinate 1,029,704 of NC_132782.1, forward strand.
TCATGAGCCAGGGACAACTAAAGAAGTCAGGCTCTTTCTTTGATTCACAGTTTCTGACCCACAGAAACTGTGAAGAAACAAATGTTTAATGGTTGAAGCCTCTGTCTCTAATTTTTTGTGTAATTTGTTACCCAGCAATAGATAACAAATTCAATAAGGAGATAAAACAATTCTATGCCCATAAAGTTTATTATAAATCAAATTGATACTACAAATAAAATGAGCCAATTTCTTGAAAGACAAACTACCAAACATTAGTCAAGAAGAAACAAATACCCTAAATAATTCTATACCTTTTAAATAAATTGAATGTATAGCTAAAAATCTTTTACACGCACACAAACAACAGGCTCAGATAATTTCATTGATGAATACTACCAAATGTTTAAGGAATAAATAAAAAAGTCTCTTCTAGGAAATATCAAAGGAGGGAATATTTTCTAACTCAGTTTCTGAGAACAGCATTATCCTAATATCAAAATCACGAAGAAAAGTGTTGTGAGAAAAGAAAACTACATGCCCTCATGGACGTAGACACAAAAATCCTCAAAAAAAAAAAAAAAAAAAAAAAAAAGACCTTTGCAAATCAAATCCAACAATGTATATAAACGATAATATATTATAACCAGTTTGGGTTTATCCCAGAAAAACAAAGCTCATTTATTACAAAATCAATTAATATAATGCAAGATATTAACAGACCAGGTAGAAAAAAATTAATTTTAATATATGTAGAAAACAATTCAATAAAATTAAATATCCATTTATGATACAAACTTTCAGCAAACTAAGAATAGAAGGTAATGTATTCTCTTTTTTAAAGATTTTATTCATTTATTCATGAGAAACAAACAGAGAGAGGCAGAGACATAAGCAGAGGGAAAAGCAGGTTCCCTGCAGGGAGCCTGATGCAAGAACTTGATCTCAGGACCCTGGGATCATGACCTGAGCCAAAGGCAGATGCTCAATCATTGAGCCACCCAGACGTCCCAAAGGTAACTTATTCTACTAAAGGACATCTATAAAAGCTTACACGTAACATCATACTTCTCAGTGAAGACTGAATGCTTTCTCCTCAAGATCTGTAGCAAGGCATGAATGTCATTTTTCATGACTCCAATCTAATATTTTACTATAAAATCTATCCAATGCCATAAGGCAAGAAAAAAAGAAATTAAGAGCATACAGATCAGAAAGAAGAAATAATTCTTTTTGAAGAAAACATAATTGTCTGCTTAGGAAATTTCAAAGAATATATACAAATGCTCCTAAAGCTAGTAAATCAGCTTATCCAGGTCACAGTATACAAAATCAACACCAAAAGAAAATTAATTATATTTCTGTAAATTATAGGTATCCAATTCCAAGAACAGTACTGTTTATTATTGCATCAACAAATTTAATATGGAGGTATAAATCTGAAGGGAAGAAAGTAATATATAAGGTGAAAACAATGAAAGATTGACAAAAGTAGTAATGAATAAATTGAAAGATATACAATGTCCATGGATTAGAAGACTCAATAAATATTAAGATGTCAAATTTCCTCAGTTTCACTCACTGATGAATTCAACTAAATTTCAATAAAAATCCCAGCAGAGTTTTTATAGATATTGACAAGGCAATTCTTTTTTTAAAAAAAATTTTTTATTTATTTATGATAGTCACAGAGAGAAAGAGAGGCAGAGACATAGGCAGAGGGTGAAGCAGGCTCCATGCACCGGGAGCCCGACGTGGGATTCGATCCCGGGTCTCCAGGATCGCGCCCTGGGCCAAAGGCAGGCGCCAAACCGCTGTGCCACCCAGGGATCCCTGACAAGGCAATTCTAAAGTTTATTCTTTTTCAAACATTTGGTGATCTTTGAATACCTTTTAAAGGCCAAGTATTAGGCTCTGAAAAGTTCACTGAAACCTCTGTATGCTTTAGTGAGGCTTGCCATTTTAGTGAGCTTCACTTCAGGATGACAGCACAGAGCTTCGCATTTTGCCGGAAGACACACATACCAGTATTTGTTGAGCTTATCTTTGGGCTCTTCAATTTCTCTTGGAAAGAACCATTCGGTTTATGACTTATGATGTGCTGATAAATGCCAGGCTGTACACATTTTGTTCAAAGGAGCTGGGAAATAAGACTTGGGTAGGGAAAGTGCTTCACTATATAAGGGGTAAAATTTCACTTAATATCTTTTTTCTTTTTTTCTGCAATATCTCATCCCCACTTTCAATTGACTAGTTTCTCTGAATCTAGAGTTTCTATAGTTCAGTTTATCCCCGAAAAGGCTTCTGGTTTCCCCACAGGGAATTGGCAGGGAAGCAGAGGAGACTTTGGTTCTAACTCCATTTTATGCTCACTTTAAATTGGCCACTGTACTTTTCATCCCATCTTTCATCTCCTCTGGAAATAAATGATGCTTCTATCCTGAGCCTTTTATAGGTTTTACTTGCCGAATTAGTGTTCTCTGTTATAGGCATCCTCTGTGCTGGAATTGAAGCTTAAATTCTTTTTACTCCTTTATGTCAAAAAACCATAATTTGTCTACTTCAATAATATATCTTACAAATATTTATGGATATCATTCATTGACTGTGGTTTCCTTTTCCATTGATACCCATTTACTATTATTTTAGTGCAATTGCATAAGGCAGTAAAAATAAAGAACATTTTAATTCAAATGATTTGATTTTATGTCTGAGGTTGATATGATCATTGTTTATTCTCTCTTTTGTGAATTGTCAGTTCATAATCTTTCTCCATTTTTCTATTGGGTTGTGTGTGTATGTGTTTGTGTTTGTTTGTAGGCAATCTACTTCCTGGGAGACGAAAATAATTGGAACAAGAAAGAAAATTGTATCATAAGACACAGAAACATGACATCCCTTTTGATTAAGAAGAGCAAAATATATTTATTAAAAATCTTTCTAATTATTTAAAAAAGTGTTATGGAGCTCCTACTACATGTTACACATTATGCTAAGAAGTGGAGATTGCAAAACTTAATTTTTATTCTTCTCAAAATACAAGATTCAATTTTTGTAGCCCTTCAGATGCACTAAGCCCCATCTCACCACCTAGCTTAGTTGTTTGCACTTCTCCTAGCCTGAGCATCCCTACATACAATTTTGATTGAGATTGCATTGGATCAGCAGGCCAGTTTGTGGAGAATTTCTTTATAAAAACTGTATTTTTCAACAATGAATATTTACCATTTTAACCACTTTAAATATATAGTTTAGAGGCATTTAAGTACATTTAAACTGTTGTACAACCATCACTACCATCCATCTCCAAAACTTTTTCATCACTTCAAACTGAAACTCCATATCCATTAAACAATAATTACCCACATCCTCTTTCTCAGAGCCCCTGACAGCCACAATTCTGTTTTCTAGATCTATGAATTTGACTATTCTAGGTATCTCATTTAATGGAATCATACAGTATTTGTCCTTTTGTGACTGGCTTATTTCACTTAGGATAATGTATTTAATGTTTATTCATGTTGTAGCATGTGTCAGAATTTCCTTGTTTTTATGGCTGAATAATATTCATTGTGTGTATATACCACATTTTATTTATCCATTCATCTGTCAATAGACACTTGGGTTGCTTCCCGCTTTTAGTTATTGTGAATAGTGCTGCTATGAATGTGGATATACAAATATCTGTTTAAGACTCTTTTTAAAATTATTTTGGAAGTAGAATTGCTGGATCATACGGTAACTCTATTTTTAGTTTTTTGAGGAACTGCCACAACATTTTCCATAGCAGCTGAGCCATTTTACATTCCCAGTAACAGGGGCTCCAATTTCTCCACATCCTTGCCAACACTTGTTATTTTCTGTGTTTTTGATAAATAGCCATCCTGATGGGTGTGAAGTGGCATTTCATTGTGGTCTTAATTTGCATTCTCTAATGATTAGCTGTGTTGAGTGTCATTTCATGTGATTATTACCCCCCCCATTTGTATATCTTCTTTAGAGAAATGTCTATTCAAGACTTGCCCATTTTTAAGTTGAATTGTTTATGTTTTCTTGTTTTTGTTGGGTTGTAGGAGTTATTTATTCTGATTATTAACCCTTTATCAGATGTATGATTTGCAAATATTATTCCTTTTTGGGGGGTTGCTTCTAATTCTATCGATGCTGTCTTTTGATATGTAAAAGTTATTAATTTTGATGTAGTTCAATTTATCTGTTTTTCTTGTGCTTTTTGTGTCACATCCAGGAAATCACTGCCAAATCTAATGTCATAAAGCTTTTTGCCTATGTTTATTTCTAAGAGTTTCATAGTTTTAAGTCTTATATTTAGATTTTTGATTCATTTTGAGTTAATTTTTTACATATGATATAAAGTAGAGGTCCAACTTCATCCTTTTGCATGAGGATATCCAGTTTCTCCAGCATCATTTATTCATTCATTAATTTTTGAAAATCCTTGGTCAGTGTGTCTTCAAATATTGCTTTTGTCATATACTCTCTAGCCTCTTTCTCTCTTAGAAGTTTTAACAATATACAGTATATCTCTCACTCTCTCCTGCTTTTTATCCCTTTTCTCTCTGTGTTTCAATCTAGCATTTTACAGTGATTTACATACTAGATCACAGTGATCTTTGCTGTGTCCAGTCTAATAAACCTATTTATTCTTAATTTTGGTTACTATATTTTTTAGCTTTTCTGCCTCAAGAGAATGAACACTATGGGCTGACCTAAATTCCACAAATTAGGAGTACTGGCAGAGAAGAGGAGGAAGGAAGGAGAATAAATGCAGAATATTTCTAACCCTTCTTCCCTCCTCTATCCCTGAAGAGTGTATTCCTGTAGCATTATGTTCTGTGAGTCAACTCTCTTAACAAAAATCTGAGTCCAGTAACTGCTCTTCTCTTACTCTTTAGGCTTAAAAGAGATTATGTATCCTGCTAGTACCAGTTTTTATTTTTTATTTAAAAAAATTTTTTTTAAATTTATTTATGATAGTCACACACACAGAGAGAGAGAGAGGCAGAGACATAGGCAGAGGGAGAAGCAGGCTCCATGCACCGGGAGCCCGATGTGGGATTCGATCCCGGGTCTCCAGGATCGCGCCCTGGGCCAAAGGCAGGCGCCAAACCGCTGTGCCACCCAGGGATCCCCTACCAGTTTTTAGACAATGCAGTAACTCTAGTGTTTTCCTGATAATCCTACACTTAGCTTTGTCCTTTCATTCAGCACTTCTCAATTCGCTCAGTTTGGGTGAACTATTTTTTTCTATCTTGGACATTAACTGTAGTGAATTCTATATATAGGAAATTTTGGTTTATCAATATTTTATTTACTGATTCCAGGAGTTTGTCATACTTTAAAAGATATTGTCATACAAGTATTTTATAAAGTGTCTCATGTTTCCTTTTACCACCTTTTTTTTTTTTCATGCTGTATTATCTTTATGTATAAAGACTTCTAACCATATCAACAAGAGACCAATTCACCCACTGCTCTGTTTGGCTGCCAGTGTCTTGTCTCTCCATCAATGGTGAGGTAAATACCCTTACCATGGGGAAGAGAAATCCATGGTTTATTGCCTTTGCCAATAACAAAAATGTTGGAAGCTTCAAATTTACATTCAAATCTATGATTCATATGGTATTTCTTATGGTATTAGAAATAAGGTATTACTCATTTCCCCCTCCTCCACAGTTTTGTGGCTATTTTTACTGGTTTATTTTCTGTTTGACATTTTGAAACTGCTTATCAAATAAAAATATAATACTGGTATTTTTATTGAATAAATAAATATAAAATTTGTAGATTAACTTAGGGGTAAGTGAAATCTTTGAGTTCACTTAGTCATGAATAGTACTATTTCCATTTGTTTAAGTCTTCATTTGTATTTCTCACTAGTTTTTGTTTCCTTTGGAGAGGTTTTTTTTTTTAAAGGTCCTTTACCCTAGATATTTTACACAATTGTTACTGTAAATGTTGTCTCCTTTCATTAGAACTTGTAGCAGGTTTTGATTTACACATATGAAGCCTAGTTATTCCTGATATGACTAATTTTGAACCCAGCCACTTTATCTTATGTTTGTAATAGTTATAAAGTTTCCAAGTTTTCCTTTTAACCAGCCTCTGGTAAGAGAAAAACAGAAGCAGCTCTCAGATTCTGTGTTCAACAGAAACTCTAAACAGGAGGTGATCCTTTAACTGAGTCCAAAGGTTCAAATGGGACTCTGACAGTTGCAAATAAAGGTAAGAGATAAATGGGAAGAATGTTCCAGGTTATGAAAGGAACAGCTTTTTCTTTGTGGAATCACGATGCCAGCCAGGACCCTATACACATATCCTGAAAACTGGAGGGCCTTCAAGCCTCTCATTGCTGCTCAGAACAGCAGGGCTCCAAGTACTCTCTGCACTACCCCACTTCCACTTTAGCCAAACCAACTACACCCCTGAATTTCTTTTTTTTTTTTTTTAAGATTTTATTTATTTATTCGTGAGACACACACACACACACACACACACACACACACACACACAGAATGAGAGAGAGAGAGGCAGAGACAGAGGCAGAGGGAGAAGCAGGCTCCATGCAGGGAGACCGACATGGGACTAGATCCCGGGACTCCAGGATCAGGCCCTGGGCTGAAGGCGGCGCTAAGCTACTGAGCCACCCGGGCTGCACTACACCCCTGAATTTCTTCATAAATTTCCTGCCAGCAAGATTCCAGAATTTGAAGGTGATGATGGTTTCTCTGTGTTCGAGGGAAGTGCCATTGCCTACTGTGTGAGCAATGAGAAGCTACAGGCAAGTACCACAGAGCCAGCAGCTCAAGTGGTACAGTGGGTGAGCTTTGCGGATAGTGACATAGTGCTCCAAGCGAGTACCTGGGTGCTCGCCACTTTTGGCATTGTGCACCACAACAAGTAGGCCACAGAAAAGGCAAAGGAGATGAGGCCAATTCTGGGGCTACTGGATGCTTACTTAAAGATGAGGACTTTCCTGGTGGGCAAATGTGTGATGCTGCTGATATCACAATTGTCTGTCATGACTCAATAAACAAATCCTGGAGGCTTCTTTCCACCAGCCCTTCTCCAACACTGACCACTGGTTCTTCACTTACATTAACTAGCCCCATTTGGGGGCTATTTGGGGGGAGGTGAAACTCCATAAGAAGATGGCCCAGGTTGATACTAAAAAGTTTTCAGAGAGCCAGCCCGAAAAGGACACCCCATGGAAAGACAAAGTTTCTTGAGAAGAGAAGCGGAAGCCCCATGCTGAGTGGAAAGTGGGAAAAAAAGGGCTGCTGCCCCTGCTTCTGAGGAGGAGATGGATGAATGTGAGCAGGTGCTGGCTGCTGAGCCAAAGGCCAAGGATCCCTTTACTCACTTGCCTAAGAGTACCTTTATGTTGGATGAATTTAAACACAATACCCCAATGAAGACATCCTGTCTGTGGTGCTGCCACTTGTTTCAGAGCACTTTGATAAGGATAACTGGTCTCTGTGGTATTTTGACTACTGCTTTCCTGAAGAGCTCACCCAGACCTTCATGAGCTGCAACTTCATCATCAGAATGTTCCAGGGGTTGGACAAACTGAGGAAGAATGTCTTTGCCAGGTGTCATTCTCTTTGAAACCAACAATAGCAGCACCGTTTCTTGAGTCTGGGTCTAAGGCCAGGAGCCTGCCTTTCTGCTGAATCCATATTGTCAGGCGGACTTCAAGTCATATGTGGCAGAAGCTGGATCCTAGCTGTGAGGAGACCCAGATGCTTGTTCAGGAGTACTTTTCCTGGGAAGGGGGCCTTCCACCTTCCAGCATGTGGGCACAGCATTCAATCATGGCAAGATCTTCAAGTGAACATCTCTTACCATCACCTAGCTGCCTGCACCTTCTTGAAAGAAGATGGGGATTATTAAAGGAAACTGAACATTGAGGGGAAAAAGAGGAAGGAATATAAGATAATGGTTAAAAGAGACAAAGTTCATGGTCAGCTTGAGAGCTTAGATGTCATTCAATATCATGGGGCAATGGGCTATGAAATGGAGAGTGGTGAGACATGAAAAAGGTAAGAAGAAATGAGTTCATTTAGGGCCCTAAAAGAAGGATCTCAAAAATCATGTTAAGAACAGTGGAAACAATTGAAGAATTTTAGCAGAAGACCAGGTATGAAGACGATCAGTGTGGAGAGTGAAGTTTTGTGGTTCAAGTGTGTTGGTACAAGTGTGTTGCAATAATATGAGATATAAACTTTATGACACAAATAAAGAGGAATGCATGGGTTGAAGACCTTTTAATGAGGTAGCATCTGCAAAACTTGATGACTAACTAGAAGAGAGCAAAAAAGAGAGGGAGAAATGAAGGATTCTGACTGGAGCAATACATGGAGCAGGGAAGGATTTGTGAGAAGGGGATCTGATCAGATTTGTTGGGGGTGCATTTAAGAAGTCTGTAGAACATATACATATTAATTTACAAAGTAGGTCTATGTGTTAGATCTAGTCATTCACTTATTTGACAAATGTTAATTAAATGCCCTTTCTAAATCAGATGCTTTCTCCCTGGCAGGAGGGGAAATTGGAATAAGGCTCCTGCACTACTATAACAATCAAGATAGGACATTATGAAAATATTTATTACTTACATATTTTATATCCAGAAAGAAAACAAAGTGACTATTATGGCCTGTATTATGTCTCTTTAAAATTCATGTGAAGCCCCAAACCCCAGCACCTCAGAATGTAGGTGTATTTGGAGATAAGATCCTTAAAGAGGTGATTAAGTTAAAATGAGACTGTTAGAGCTGGGCTCTAATCCAATGTGACTGCTGTACTTATAAGGAGAGGAAGAGGCACCAGGAATGCCCACATACAGAGGAACAAATATATAAAAAGTGGCAAGAGAGTGGCCATCTGGAAGGCAAGGCATCGAGAGAGGCCTCAGAGGAATCTAATCCTGCTGGCACCTCAATTTTGAACTTCCAGCCTCTGGAGGTAGGAAAAAATAAATTTCTGTTCGTTTTTTTATGATAGTCAGTGTGATATTTTTTAATAGCAACCCTAGCAACAAAGTGATTAATAATTAAAACATCCATGTACATGTACACAGAGCAAATAAATTAATGATAAGGAGAAATCAAGAACTAGACAAAGAAGATGCATAAAAATTCCTTGTTTCCAAATTTATTCAGGAATAGTTGACAAATATTGTTCATTTGTAGTATACAACAGGATGATTATATGCATGTATACATACACACATGTATATATACATACATATATATAGAATGATTTCTAAGTTCACAATAATTAACCATCACCTCCTCACACAGTTAGCTTGCATGTGTATGTGTGGTGAGAAGGCTTAAGATTTACTCTCAGAAACCATTAAGTACACATCACTGTGTTATTAACTAGAGAAATTATTTGTCTTAAATATTTTTCAGAGGTAACTAAATATTTAAATGTAAAATTAAATTGGACTGTATTCTTTCAGCAAAGGATATAACTTATTAATAGAAGTTTAAAATGTTTGATTCATTTCTTTTATTGCCCTTTTCTTTGGTCAAGTCTTGGAATGATTCAAATCCAGGGATAAAATATGGAAATTAAAATATTTCTTATTCTGTGACATGAAGTAATTAGATGATTTGCTTCAGTATGTTGACCTTTCATTTATAAGCTATTTTTTGAAACATATTCTTAATGTATTATACAGAAGCAATGTTCTCAGAAGGGTAAATAACAAAGTTAATGACTTACTATTTTTTTTCTTTTAGTAAATGCCAGTTCTTCAGCCTTTAACAAATTATTGCCGGAAAATAAGCTCATACTTCAGTGTTTCTGGAACATATAGTTTGTGATACCAATATGAAAACACTAGCTGTGAAAGAAAACTGGATAAGTAAAGATGAAGTAAGCCAAGAGGGTAGCTTCTGTGAACCACTTCAATCTACTTTATTCACAATCACTGCCTCTCTTCTAGAATGTAGACAAGATGTCCAACAAAGGTCACCCTTAAATGTTTCCAGAAGCCAAGATTTAAGTAATGTTTTTTCTCATTGGTGAAATAGACTTTTTAAGAAGCATCACTCAGATTATTTTTTAAAAACATCTGATTTTTCCATTTATAGACTTGAAAAGTAGCACAATGACACATTTGCAGAGGCAAAGTAGGCCTCTGTTAGCCTAGGCCTCTGATCTGGATAATTCAATCGTTTGGAAGCAAGTTCAAACTGACTTAAGAGATAGAAAGAACCTGCTGGTACTTATGCTGAAAACTCCAGAGTGTTAGTAGACTACAGGTACAAATTAATTAGGTTTCTACTCCATCTTCCAGGGATTCTTTTGGGAATTTCTCCTTAGCTTGTTGACTATGTTGTAACAGGTCCTGACCTCAATAAATGAATTATGGCCAAACAAGACCCACCTCTAGAGCCTGGAATGGGTATAATTCCTAATAGCCTAAGCAAAGGAGATTTTGTAAGGATCCCTCTATCCTATTGAGATCATTTTTATTTTTATTTTTTAAAAGATTTTATTTATTTATTCATGAGACACACACACACACACACACACACACACACACACACACACACAGGCAGAGACACAGGCAGAGGGAGAAGCAGGCTCCATGCAGGGAGCCCGATGTGGGACTAGATCCTGGGTCTCCAGGATCACGCCCTAGGCTGAAGGCAGGCGTTCAACTGCTGAGTGACCTAGGCATCTGAGATCTTTTTTATTTTAAATAAAAATGATCTAGGCTCATTTTGAAAGATCTTACTGGTTCATAAATCTGATTCTATCAAAAGTCAAATAATTTTGCTGTTAGAATAATATACACTTACACACATACAGTACATTTGGCTCATAATGCCCAAGCAAGTCTATGACATAGATAGTATTGCTATTTCCAATACTACTGTGCTTATTTTGAAAAGGGTAGGGGTACCTGGGTGGCTCAGTCAATTAAGGTCTGCCTTCAGCTCAGGTCCTGAACTCATAGGTTCTGGGATGGAGCCCCATGTCAGGCTCCCTGCTCAGCAGGGAATCTGCTTCTCCCTTCTCCTCTGCTCCTCTCTCTGGTTCATCCTCTCTCCCAAATAAATGAATAAAATTTAAAAGAAATAAAGGAAAAATATAGTAGACCATCTAAGCTTAGGTTTTCTAAGAACCCACTGGTTGGTTTACTGTAGAGATCAGACAATTATAAATCGATACTTTCAAGGCTCCTTTAGGGAAATACATTTTATTAGGTGCTAATTTGGCTGATTATACAGCAATCAGACTTCTTTGTATTCTAAATAAAGCAGTTAATATGACAATATTATTTCATTTACTTTGATTAGGACTCTTGATTAGGTCATGAAGGATATTTAAGATAAATGGTGACAAGTCCGAGAAGAAGTTGGGAATCTGATTTAGAGCTGATGTTGTCTTACTTAACTGTAGTTAATGCCACAGAAGAACTGAGAGGAACATTGTTTGTATCCATGTCTTAATATTTATTGCATGGATACAACATTGTCTCTGTTGCACAGACTCTCATATACACACTCATTCAACAATGATTTCCTCACATTCAAAGATCTTATGATTCAATGGGGAAGATACGTACATACATGAATGTAAGTTGAAATGGTTAAAAGAAATATAAGTAATATTATAATAGAAGAAGGGAGAAAGAACAATGCAAATGCATTGGAAGATGTGGAAAGTCTTCCTAGAGGAAAGTTCTTTCAACTGGTGCTTGAAAGATAAGAGCAGTGGTTCAGTAGAGGTAAGTCAGGGCTCCACCTCCCCTTAAGAAGAAGAGCGATGCCATAAAGGAGCAATAGATGTGAATGTGCATTGATTCCATGATGGGAAATGGATGTTATGAAGGGAATATTATAATCAAATTTACAATGGAAGGTCTTGAATCTCATGGTAAGAAATTTAAACTACATTTTATGACTAATGAGGAATTGTTGAAGAATGAACAATAAGAGAGTAAAAGATTATATAGAATATTGATTATATAGACTAGTAACTCTTATAGCTGCATGAAGCATTGAACACTGAAAACTTCCAATACTCAAAGGAAAGGAGGAAAAGAAGGCAGAAAAATCAGTTATCAACTGATTGCAATAGTATTCAGGAAAACTATTTTCAGAATATCATTAGAGTGAAAGGAAGAGTCGAAATTCAGAGACATTTAGGAAATGAAATTAATAAATTTTGATGATGCAAAGGATGAGGTGAATGTTGAAGTCAGACATAGCTGTGGTGGAGATTGCTAGTTATCTTTCAATATTTATTCTCTTTGTCTTATACAGTGCCCAGAAGGTTAGCTGAACACATTACCACTCAGCTAAATGATGATACTTTCAAATCTCCATAGCTTGGTATAGCTTGGTTATGGCCATGGGATTAAATACAGGCCTGAGAGGCATAAATGCAACTTCTAGAAATTCTCATTAAATGAGAAATGTTTCCCTCTAGCATTTTTTTCCTTCCAGGTGCTGAGATATGGATGGGACATGTGACAACACCACTGATCCTTCCTATACAATGAAGCGGAAGCCATGTGCTACAGGTGCTGCTCTTGCTTACCTTAAAAAGTGGGAAAGTGGAAGTGAATCACTGGTGACGGTGGAGCAGGCTGGGAATACTTACTTCTGGCTGCCTTTTACCTAACACAGAAGTAAAGGTGAAAGTATCTTTTTGTCATCCACATTTTAACTTTTTTATATTATATATACCTAAGCTTATTCCTGACTCATTCAGTGACATCAGATTTCCTACTTGAGAAATTCTATCGTAGGTTGTCTTTTAGTTTTGTTGACTGTTTCTTTTGCTGTGCAGAAGCTTTTTATCTTGATGAAGTCCCAATAATTCATTTTTGGTTTTGTTTCCCTTGCCTTCATGGACGTATCTTGCAAGAAGTTGCTGTGGCCAAGTTCAAAAAGGGTGTTGTCTGTGTTATCCTCTAGGATTCTGATGGAATCTTGTCTCACACTTAGATCTTTCATCCATTTTGAGTTCATCTTTGTGTCTGGTGTAAGAGAATGGTCTAGTTTTATTCTTCTGCACGTGGCTGTCCAATTTTTCCAGCACCATTTATTGAAGAGGCTGTCTTTTTTCCAGTGGATAGTTTTTCCTGCTTTGTCGAAGATGAGTTGACCATAGAGTTGAGGGTCCACTTCTGGGTTCTCTATTCTGTACCATTGATCTATGTGTCTGTTTTTGTGCCAGTACCACACTGTCTTGATGACCACAGCTTTGTAGTACAGCTTGAAATCCGGCATTGTGATGCCCCCGGCTATGGTTTTCTTTTTTAAAATTCCCCTGGCTATTTGGGGTCTTTTCTGATTCCACACAAATCTTAAGTTGATTTGTTCCAACTCTCTGAAGAAAGTCCATGGTATTTTGATAGGGATTGCATTAAATGTGTAAATTGCCCTGGGTAGCATTGACATTTTCACAGTATTAATTCTTCCAATCCATGAGCATGGAATATTTTCCATCCCTTTGTGTCTTCCTCAATTTCTTTCAAAAGTATTCTGTAGTTTTTAGGGTACAGATCCTTTACCTCTTTGGTTAGGTTTATTCCTAGGTATCTTATGCTTTTGGGTGTGCGATTGTAAATGGGATTGACTCCTTAATTTCTTTCTTCAGTCTCATTGTTACCCCAAAGATACAAATGCAACGAAATGCCAGAACACCTGCACCCCAATGTTTATAGCAGCAATGTCCACAATAGCCAAACTGTGGAAGGAGCCTTGGTGTCCATGGACAGATGATGGTTAAAGAAACTGTGGTCTATGTATACAATGGACTATTCCTCAGCCTTTAGAAATGATAAATACCCACCATTTGCTTCAACATGGATGGAACTGGAGGGTATTATGGTGAGTGAAATAAGTCAATCGGAGAAAGATGAACATTATATGGTTCATTCATTTGGGGAATATAAAAGTTAGTGAAAGGGAATAAAGGGGAAAGGAGAGAAAATGAGTGAAAATATCAGTGAGAGTGACAAAACATGAGAGACACCTAACTCTGGGAAATGAACAAGGGGTAGTGGAAAGAGAGGTGGGCAGGGGGTTGAGGTGACTGAGTGATGGGCACTGAGGGGGGCACTTGGTGGGATGAGCACTGGGTGTTATGCTATATGTTGGCAAATTGAACTCCAATAAAAAATAAAAAAATAATAATAATAAAAGAAATTCTATAGTAGTTAGAATGAGTGTTATATTTTAAAGGTAAACCATCCCCAAGTTTCAGTGACTCAAAGCAACAAAGGATTTTTTTCCCGTGATGTCACATGGCCATGCCTATCCTAAAGGGAATGTAGAAATGGCATCCCCTTTGTTCCCAGAAACAAGAGAACCAGAAATATTGGTGAACACTATTAATATTTACCACTCCTTTTTGAAAAGTGATGATGTCATTAATCAGAGAGAGCGAGAAAGGAGGAAGAAAGTAGAGAAAATGAATTTAATTATGGATATCTTGCCCATGGAATTCAAGTTCTTTGGATGGAATGTCATACTGGAAATAAGGATCTGGAATCTGGGTGTCAGTAGAAGTAAGGTTGAGATTCATCTACATGCATATAGAATTTGAATCTCTGGGTGACAATGAGACTATCTGGAGCCAGATTGCAGAGAGAAAATATGTGACAGTATCTTGTAAAATTACTACATTTACATGTGCAAAGAAAAGAAAAGTATCTAGTGAAGGCATGTGAAGACTGGTCCGAGAAGCAGCATGAAAGCAAGGACAGAGTGGGATCACAGGACCCAGAAGAGAATTTTGCAGAGATGTGATGTCAAACAAAAAACCAATCGATTATTGGAGAAAGCATGTTTCAGAGCTGTGGTGTTTGGGGAGCCAGACTGCAGTAAGTCATGAAGCAAGTGGGATGAGACAGGAAAGGTGAACTGAAAGTACTCGTGAGGTGTTTGGAAAAGAAAAACAGAAAAACAGATCAACAGAACACCCAGGAGCTCAGCCAACCTTACAAAGATCTAGGAAAATGAGAATTTTGGAATTAACATTTTATTGGACAGTTATATAAACTTTATAAGCATCCTTTTTAAACCAATATTAAATATTAAAGCAACCAATCCCCCTACATTTATACTATTATCTGTGAGACTTTCTTAGGCAGAAACAAAACAGTCGTACAAAGGACTCAAATCATTCTACCCCAGTAGGAATGTAGTGTGCAGGACAATAACGATAAACCTAATAGCAAAACAAAACAACAAAAACAAAACAAAAACCAGTGAAAACTCAGTGTAATCTGGCAAGAGTCTAGAAATAAGCGATGCTTGTTGTTCAATCTTGAACTGGTAAACCAACGGGAGTGATTTTCAGCAAGGCTAAGAAAGAACTCAGTCTGCTAGGGATGGTCTCTTGGCAGAATCATTTTCCTCCCTGCTCCTGCCTTCCTCTGTGTTATCCACCTACTTCAGGACCAAATCATTTTTACTTAGCAACAGAGTAAATTTTCTTACTTCAGTTATTTGCCCCAAGTTATTTTTCACTGAGCATATAACAGAAGTGTAACACTGAGGTATGAATAATAAACATATAAATTAGGGGCAACTCTGAAGTGGTAGCCAGTAAATACACTCATACACAAGTCCAAATTAAATTTTACTCCCTATATGACAAAATCGTGCATATTGTGTGTGGCAGGCTGAAAAATCAATCAAAGAGCAATTAAAAATTGGAAGTGTGATGGATTACTAGTGAAGAGCTTCAATTACAAATTCTAGGTGAATCAAGCTGAATTTTCTACTTAATCTTATGAAAAATCTTTTCCTGTTGAAAGCACCAAACAGTATCATTACATGCATGTTGTGATTATAGGAATCACTAAAGTATTAATTTTTGAAATTCATTTCTGTAGCTCTATATTTTAATTTATTTAAGAAACTGGGTCATGTATACAGATTCTTTCAGTAGCAGATTTATAAACTACACCTTGTACCTCACTTTGAAGGAAATTTGAATTAAGTAATTTTACCTTGTAAAATAATGAGATCTTTGGGGGAAAAAAGTACAATCCATATTAAGATAGAAGGAAATTCTACTATCTTCCAAAGTGCTTAGTAACCATCGCTAAGGAAACAATTCAGAAGCCTATTTGTTGAGCTTACAGGAATATGTAATAATCACACACACTTAACACATAACCCTAAGAGGGTTATATGCAGTCATTCCAAATATTGCCACTCTGAAATATCCACATTTAATGCAGCAACTGTTCAGCTGAATTTATTTCCTAAATGAGAAATTCTCTTTCATTGGTCTTGAGAGTGTTCAAAAAATTAACTCAAATTAGCTATATGGAAGCATGATCTTGAATCAGACTGTGAATTGTTGCATGGCATGAGCTAAATTGGTACTTTAAAACAACCTCAACAGTATATTGCTAAAGAAGCAGCTTATATTGGGGTTGAGGAAAGAAAAATATGGTATGTTTCAGGTTTCTCATTGCTTTTGTGCATTTTCCTTTTCAAGTACTTAATTAGTTTGTTTTTATTTGACTCATCTAAATTGTGATGATAATATGTATACTCTAAGAATAAATGTGTTCCCTGATTGTTCATCTAAATTGCAGTTAAGATGTGCCACAGTATTAACAAGAGGACATTACCAAAACACTGTGTCCAGAACTAATATGAGCCCCCGATGAGTGGCAGAAAAATCAAATGAACTGCAATTCTTTGTAAGACAGAGGATATTAAGACTCACCGGGAAGGAGATACAGAATGTGTTGTTACAGACAACACATACAGAATGTATTTGAAGTTGGTATAATGGATTAAAAGAGTGAATGTGGGTGAGTATAAAAAATAAGACATGGTCATGGGGAGAGAAGTTTTGAATTCTTACCAGGAGAACCTTGGAGAGTAGATTAGGAAAGAATTTGGATAGAAGACACCCTTTTTCTGTTTCCTCATTTGTAAATTACCAGGCACATTTTTGTAGAAAAGATATTTCAACTTTTGTGGTGGTGATGTGGTCCTTATTCACATTCTTATTCCTCCCCCCCACCTCCACTCCAAAAGAGCCAATAGCATTGATTCTCTGTTTACCAGATCATTGTTACTGGGGAACTGATTGTGTCATTGAACAAGGAGGTAATAATTACTGTGACCACATGAAATCTGAAGACAATCTATTTCTCTGCAAAACGACATTCTTGTGGGCTCTTTCTGGGTAATATTTGAAAGCACATAGCATTTTAAAAACTACAGTTATTCTTTGAAGCAAGGATTCTTAATCTGGCAGGTAATGTAAATGAGTGAGACGAGCTGGGTGAGGATAATGGGGCTGTAGATGGCAGGAAATTGGAGAGGGTGTCCCTATTCAAAGGGGACACCACTCCAGTAGATTGCTGCCATGAAGGAATTAAATTCTAGTCTTTCTAGATCTTCCAGTTTTTAAAGGCAAAACAAGAAACTGGAACTTTACGTAAAAATCGCTTGGTTTTTAAAAGAAAATTCTCCAAAAAATGTAAAACATAATATCTCATCCAAAGGACACATTTCTGCACCCAGACTAGCTAGCTGCCAGGCTGCTAGATTGCAACCTCTGCTTTGAAGGCATATTTGTTTCAGATTTTTAAATATACTGGAAAGAGATCAAGGTCTCTTTATCTTCAATTCAAAAAGGAGTTATTAAGTGTAAAATTTAGGCATGATGATGTCCTGTCTTAAAGTTCTCCAGGTATTGTGAAGTTCACAAAAAAAATTGACCACAGGCTTTGAAGAATTTCTGAAGAGAAGTGAGCCATACATATCAAACTAAAAACACAAAATCGATATGCTGAGTGAAGTAGGTCAATCGGAGGACAATCACCATATGGTTTCACTCATACGTGGAATATAATAAATAGTGAAAGGGATTATAGGGGAAAGGAAAGAAAATGAGTGGGAAATATCAGGGAGGGAGACAGAACATGAGAGACTCCTAACTGGGAAACAAACAAGGGGTGGTGGAAGGGGAGGTGGGCGGGGGGTTGGGGTGACTGGGTGACGGGCACTAGGGGGGCACTTGACGGGATGAGCACGGGGTGTTATGCTATATGTTGGCAAATCCAACTCCAATAAAAAATATACAAAAAATAAATAAAATACATAAAATTGATCACCAGTGCTCATGTTACCTACTTCACTAAGTATTTTTAAATTTTTTTCAGTAGTAAATTAATCTGTTTAAAATAAACTCTTAAAAAATCTGCTTTTAATGTTTATCTTATATCCTATCATATGAAAGCAAATGGCTACTTCCATATGATGATAAAGTTTCCTGATTCTGGGAATTTTACTTTCTGAGGAATCAAGGTCAAAATACCATCCTATCTTCAAAGGAGCTTCACCTATTTTGAAGTTCTTTTTTTTTTTTTTTTAATTTATTTGAGAGAGGGAGGGAGGGAGAGAGAATCTCTAAGCTGGCCCCTTGCTGAGTGCAGGTCCTGTGCAGACACACAGAGGTCTAAATAGACACACAGAATCCTAGGACTCCGGGGATCATGACAGGAGCCGAAACCAAGAGTCAGATGTGTAGCCAACTGTACCACCCAGGAACTCCTGATTATTTCAAAGTTCTAAATTCAGTATTCAGGGTTCCACAGGTGCTAGATTTTTAGGAGATTTGAATAACTTCTAAGCATGAAGTGGAATTTCCTGCTGAATTGACATGACAGCAAAACAGTGAACTGTTCCCTTAGTAAGCAGAAGAAAATTCATCTTCAACCTGTTGACTTGAACTAAGGGCTATGGCAGTTGGGTAGTTTATTGGTAAGTCTTTCTTTTTTTTCTTTTTATAAGTCTTTCTTTTTATAGTTAAGTGGGGAAACAGCATTAAAGGGAATGAGCAATTGTCAGGTGGCACAGAGGGTTGGAAATGTTTGATGAACTGGGGAGGGCAACTCTAATTCTCCTTACCCCAGAATATAAAGTTGGAAGCATATCTAGTTGTCCCTCCAGTACTATATTCTTTCTTTAAAATCCATTGGATAGCACCTTAATAATTAATTGCTAAATATCTAGTATGTGTTTAATGTTTTACAGGGTCTAGTCAAAGTATGATCTCTAGGAAGAGAGGGCATGTACGTAGATAGCCAAAATGAGCTTTAGAAGAAGCATAAGACAAAGCAATGAAGAAAAATAAAAGGTGAAAGCAAGTTGGTAAAGCGCTAATGTGCTTCTCGGGATTTGGTGAGCTGTAGTCATGAGATGTGAGTGGAAGCTGGAAAGTGCAAAGGTGGCTTTGCGGTGGATATGGAATTTGATGGGCTTGGAAGAATAGAAAGGGAAGAACATTTTAGGTGACAAAGTACCCAAGGAGAAGTAGGAAAGGGGATGTTTATCCCATTTGCTGAAGCCTCCACTTTCAGTTTGGAAACTATTAGATTTATAGATTCAACAAGGCTCAGGGGCCAGGTCCATATTCCCTCCCCACATATATTTAATAATTGCACTTCTCCTTGGACATGGCACTTCCTCTCCCCAAGTATCAGTGGCCAGGTCTCTAGGGACATATGTTTAGATTCAGGTCCCCTAACAGCTATGTACTTTGCCTATCCCCTAAAATTCTGCCTTCCATCCCTACCCAAGCCTGGAATGCTTTAGATAAGATAATAATAGTAGTAATCATGTCAAGAAACCAGCTCAGGTTTACAGTGTTGAGCAAACTTTTAAAAATACACTCCTGTCTTTCTCTCCCAAAACAATTCATTGTCAACAATCCAGTCTCAGAAATGATTATTTGGACAGGAAAAAAGAAAAATGATTGTATTGATCCTTACTTCATAGCATTTAGCTATGGGTCTATATTCCAGAGACTAAAGGTAAAGATGTGTATTGGGAAGAGAGGACATGAAAGGTAATCCTTAAAAGGGAACCACTTTTTTTTTTTTTTTTTGACATGATGAGAAGACAGAATGATGTGACTCTATAAAAGATCTTCTTTAGTTATTTTTGTTTCTGAGCAGATTTAAATAATATCCAATATTGGGATCCC
Source organism: Vulpes vulpes (assembly GCF_048418805.1). Classification (NCBI taxonomy): domain Eukaryota; kingdom Metazoa; phylum Chordata; class Mammalia; order Carnivora; family Canidae; genus Vulpes; species Vulpes vulpes. Next base: position 1,049,702 of record NC_132782.1, read on the forward strand.
TGGGTGGCGCAGCGGTTTGGGGCCTGCCTTTGGCCCAGGGCGCGATCCTGGAGACCCGGGATCGAATCCCACGTCGGGCTCCCGGTGCATGGAGCCTGCTTCTCCCTCTGCCTGTGTCTCTGCCTCTCTCTCTATCTCTCTGTGACTATCATAAATAAATAAAAATTAAAAAATAAATAAATAAATAATATCCAATATTGTGTTTATCCCATGATGATCAACTTTTTTTATTGAAGTTCAATTTGCCAACATATGGTATAACACCCAGTGCTCATCCCGTCAAGTGCCCCCCTCAGTGCCCGTCACCCAGTCACCCCAACCTCCGCCCACCCCTCCTTCCACTACCCCTTGTTCATTTCCCAGAGTCAGGAGTCTCTCATGGTTTGTCTCCCTCTCCAATTTTTCCTACTCAGTTCCCCTCTTTTCCCCTATAATCCCTTTCACTATTTCTAATATTCCACGTGAATATGAGTGAAACCATATGATGTTTGTCCTTCTCCCATCAACTTACTTCACTCAGCATGATACCCTCCAGTTCCATCCATGTTGAAGCAAATGGTGGGTATTTGTCCTTTCTAATGACATGATAATCAACTTCTATAGACAGGAGTTCGCAGCAAGCGCAATACACACAAACACGCACAAACATGTACGCACACATAACTAGGTTGCGCATAGGTGCCTAGTCAATTTGCTACCAATGGGTACTTTCATTTAAAATGTGCTTCCATTCCTTGCTCAGTGTCCTGGCAGCTGGGCTTCTAAATATTGGGTTCTGTCTGCTGCTTTGTTTTTATTTCATTTGACTAACTTTGTTATAAAGGAGTTTTATTTTCACTGCTTAAGGTATCAGTGTATTTTCTTTCTCTTTAGAAGAGTAGACATCAAGTATTAGTGGTAAATTTATGCATTATTAGCAACCCAGTGAATTTATTTTCAGCCTCTGAGATGTTCAGAGCTGTTTAAGATGCAGAAAAATGTTTATTTTTACTTGTGCGAATAAAAAAGTCACTCACCACAACTTTTAAATAGTAGCTAAAACTTTAAGTTTTATGCCTTCAAGGCTGTAAATTTCAATTATTCCCTTTATACATATGTACAAATAGATGAGTTTTTAAAAGTGAAGTGGTGTAACTAAAAGCACCTGCCATAACAACAACAACAACAACAGCAAAAAACAACTCTGCTCCATATTCTTGTTTGAATGTGGTCTAAAGACAGTCATGCCTGAATCAGTAAAGAAAAAGAAGGATATAAGGAGTATTCAAAAAAGAGTCACATACCCTGTAGGCAAGTTTCTCCTGAGCCATAGTCATGTCAGCTCTAAAACAGAATGCTCTGGCCTCACAGGACTGAGGGGATGACTTATAGGGAAGCATTAGTTTAAGGTCTAGCACTGGGCTCATTATCAGGGTTTTGAGTATATGGAAAATTCCTGATCCATGCAAAATCTTCATTAGAATTTCTAGGGTCCTACCAAGGAAAGATTAACCATGAATTAACCCAAGCATAGATTAATTAAATTATAGAGTTTGAGGGGACTTTTAATCTAACCCCCTTATCATATACTAAAGGAACAAGGATCTCTCAAGTTTTGTTGACCTGCTGAAGTCAGTTAGTGGTTTATTTAGAAAGCCAGGAGTAGAATTCTCACCTCCTAACTCAACTCCCAGTTCAGGTAGGTTTTCTTTGATACAGCTAAGCCTTAGAAACCTCAGAGCACGGGCTATGGCAATATAGCTTTGTTTGCTTTGATGTCCTGATACTTTTTTTGAACCATGTTGTACACTAGGGTTTTTGTCATTATCGTTATTTTCTTTTTTTTATGTTACTGTTGTTTGCTTTTGAACAATGAAGGTGGTGCCCGGGGCTTACTTGGAGAGTAAAAGTAGCCCTTCACGCAGGGCTCCCAGGAATTTCCTCGGAGACCACAGTGAAAAAACCTGACCTTAAGAAAGTTTGTTAGATACGCGTGTTAAGCCCTTGGTAACATGGTGCACTCCAGAGTTCATCATATGCTCCGAGGGATACTGGCTCACTTGGCTCCTATACGCCTGTACTTGGTACTTGGCTAATACCAGTGTAATCGTCTCCATATAAAGTACCCATCAAACTGTGTTCTCTGTTACTAATTTGTACAGTGTTTATGTGCAGTACAGCCAATTTGGGAGCTATGGTTCTTTGTCGATATTTGAGTTACACATTGGATGCATAAGTTTCAAATTGGAATACTCTTATTTGTGATAGTTTGTTCAAGTTTGTCTTGCTTTGACCAGGAGAAACTTTACATGGGAAGTAGCATGGGATGGTTAAGGAGATAAAGTGGGGGAATGTGCTGCCCAAGCCAGAAACTCAAAAGAAGGACAGGTTCACATAGGCAGACCCTAAACCAGCACTCACATCCCCTGACTCCAAACTGGGAATTAAGCTCCCAGAGCCAATCACATAGCTCACCAGTTACACTGGACCCCTATTACAACACAATATATTCTTTGATGCCATCAGGATGAACTAAAAATTAACATTAGGAGGTCTTAAAGGATGAAAGAAGGCCCTGAAATCCATTTTCCTTGCCTTGGTGATGGTGGAAGGGTTCTGAACCAACTTGTAAAAATAGAACTTTCTTCATGGCAACACCTGGTGGAGGGTATATTCGAGAGAGCTCTAGACCGGGAACAAAATATTGGGGCTTGTTTATTCTTAGATAAATTTCTTAAATTCAGTTTCTGAGACTTGGTTCCTGAATCCTTAAAGTAAAATAAATTTTACTTCACAAGTTTATTATATAACAGTGCTTATAAAAACACTTTGGATATTTACCCAAAGAATATGAAAATGCTAAATCTAATAGATGAATGGATAAAGAAGATACACACACACAATGGAACATTACTCAGCCATGAAAAAATAAAATATTGGATTTACAACAACATGGCTGGATCTAGAGGATCTAGAGGATATAATGCTAAGTGAAGTAAGTCAGAGAAAGACAAATTCCATATGATTTCACTCATGTGAAATTTAAGAAACAAAACAAATGAACAAAGAAAAAAAGAGACAAACCAAAAAAACAGACTTTTAACTATAGTGAACAACTAATGGTTACCAGAGGGGAGATTAATGGCAAGTAAGTGAAACAGGTGATGGGGATTAAGAAGGGCATTTGTTGTTGAGCACTGTGTGATATATAGAGTTCTCAAACCAATGAACTAACTGTACATCTGGAACTAATATAACACTGTGTGTTAACTATACTGGAATTAAAATTTAGAATTTTTTTTAAAAATAAAGAACTTCCATATACCCTTCACTCATATTCCCCACTTCTTAAAATTTTATTGCATCTCTACTACAGAGAGTGAAGTAGCAGTTACCAGGGTTTGGGAGTTGATGAAATAGGGAGATGTTGGTCAAAGGATACAAACTTCCAGTTATAAGATTAATAAGTTCTAGGAATCTATTGTACAACATCGTGATTATAGTTAATAATTTTGTATTATATACTTGAAAGTATATAGGTTTATATCACGTATAGGCCCAACTGCCCTCATTGCGCTAACATTCTAGCAAAGGGTTGAAGGTAGGAGAAGATGAGAAACATAATAAGAAGAACATTATACATCAGATACTGAAAAGTTTTATAGAAAAAAACTATTAGAGAAAAATTTTAGTATAGATACAAATTGTATGATAGGAAAAAAAGTGGAACAGAACAAGGAGAATAAAGAGAGTGAGATTGGGAGAAAATTTTAAATAGGGTGATGAGAGGGGGCTTTTTTATGAAGCAAGTGACATTTGAGCAAAGAACTCAAGTTGATGAGGGCTTTTACCATTCTTCTACCTGGTGAAGAGCATTCTAGGCAGAAGGACTAGAGGGTTTATGGAGTGTTGGGTTATAAAAGATCTTCTAGGTGGTTTCAAAGAGGTAGGCCTTTATTCTGAGGGGAATTGGGGGGCTGTTGGAGGGTTTTGTGCACAGGAATGACATGATCTATTTTGCTTTCATAGTATCACTCTGAATGGTATCTTGAGAACTGATCTTTTGGTCATATTGTCTCTAGGGAGACAAGGATCTCAGCAGGAATTGCAGTTAAGAGGTAACTACAGGAATCTGGAAGCAAGATGATGGTAGCTCATGCCATGCTGTAGAGGTGGTTACACTCCTGAGTGTGAAACCTGTGGCAGCTCAGTTGATATGCTGTTACTTGGGGGATGATTGCATCTTTATTTAGGGTTCACTTTTTCCTGGGACCAGGTTCAGGCAGCGAGGGTAGGCTTTTAAGGTATATTCTGAGATAAGAGAGATTGCAAGACATTTCTACTGGCAATTCTGTGGTGGGTTTCCCTAATATATCTCTTTGGGTTTGAAACCTAAAAAAAGCTTTGAAATAGGGATCTTGCAATCAAATCCCCCCCCCCTTTTTTTTTTTGCAAACCGCATGATCTCCTTGAAGAAAAGAATGAATTTTTAAAATTTATGGTAGAGTATGACCTCACTCAATGCAATATGACTCCCAGCTGTGAGAAATTGCAGAGATTATTATTTTTTTTTTATGACTAGGGTTTGTGTCTGTGCCTTTTCACTTTCAGATTTTGTTGAGGAGAAGATAGTTATGTTGTTTTCAGTACATCAATAATCGGTATAAAATATAGTTATTTTAAAACTACTTTGAAATGGAAAAATCATAATTTCCAAGCCCTATGTCTTCCAGCAAACTGAGAGAGCTATGATTGTGAATATACCTTTACCTTTTCAAATATATACATTTTAAAAATACTTAATCATATATTTTCTATATATTTATATTATATAAATTAGATATATGCTATATTTTTACCATGAGATAACTTAAACACTATTATAGTACTTATTATAAATTTTACAAGTAACCTAATTTGTTAGTATTGTATAAATTTTTGAAGTGTTTAAATTTATCATCTTCAAACTTTTCACTAAGAAAAAGAAATCAAACAACCAAAAAAGCAATCCAGCCTTTGATATTTTAAGACCTAGGACATAATTTTCCTCCTGTAAAACAGAAGTGTAAGAGGGCATTTATTCTCATCTCAAAGCAGACTAACCTCTTCGATTAAAAATCTTTATAATTTCTTAGGGAAAGATGTTGACAAGGTTTCATCAATTTAGCAAGAGCTATGAAAATAGGCATACCCAGTGAGTTTCCAAGAGTAAATATTCCATGTCCTTCTGAATCCCAATTTCTCTGCCCTCTTTCTCCTTAATTACATCACCTTCTTGAGGTCTTCAAGCAAACCTCTGCCAGGTAATCATGACGTTCAGAGCTGCATCTTCCCTACAGTTGGTATATACACACTATGCCAAAGTCTCTCCAGCTTCTCACTAGACATTTAATCTTAATTTACTTTTAGTCCCAATGGCTGACTCCTCAGTGTCTAGTTTATTGTTCTGCTCAGAGAAATAGATACATGGCAAAATAGGTCTCTAGATTCTTTGGTTGCATTTTTTTTTCAGTGCTGTTCACCATATGTTTCTGGCTCCTTTCATACCAAACCTGTGTTAGAATTGTAGATCCTTACCTCCTTAGAAGTTAGCTATGGGGGCCATGTGATGGTTAATTTCATGTGTCCACTTAGTTAGGCCTTGTATTTGGCCAAGTGTTTGGCCAAACACTATACTAGATGTTTCTGGGAAGATATTTTTCAGATGAAATTACCATTTAAATCAGTAGACTTTGAGTAAGGTAGACTATCCTGCATAATGTGGTGGGACTTGTCCAAACAACTGAAGGTCTTAAAAGAAAAGACTGACTTCCCTGAGAAAGAGGGAATTATGCTAGCAGACTCGAGTTGCAACATCAAGTCTTTCTAGCCTGCCAGCCTACCTTGCAGATTTTGGATTTGCCAGTCTCCACAATGGTGTGAGCCAATTTCTTAAAATAAATCTTTCTCTACATACACATGCACACACCCAGCTGGTTCTGTTTTTTGAAGAACCCTGACTAATGCAGGGCACATGACTTGTTTTAACCAATGAAACACGAACAGAAGCTTTGACTGCCAGTGCATGATTTGCCACATTTGCTTTCATGCCTCAGAAAATGTGAAAATAGAGCGGAGCTCTAGCCAAACAATGATGGACATATAATTTGAGCAAGAATTAAACTTTTATTTTTGTAAAATATGAGTCAAAGATTGTATGCTACTACAATATAACATATATTTTCCTGACTGGTACAATAGCCTCTAAGTTTATACTTCAAGGTCAGGCTTTTCTTCCCTTTCTAGATTTTACCACTTGCCCTAATACCATTTTTAATACCTTGGCAGTACAAGAATTTAAATTGGGCTCTTAGAAATATTCAAACCACTTACCTAATCGTTCAGTTAACTTTGAAGAAAACTTGAACTCAAGAATGTAAAGCTGTCTAATCCAACCTGCACAAATAAATGTTAATCTATCCTCACTTCCTTGGCTCAAAATACCAGTTGACCACTTTACACTCATAGAGACTATGAACTTCTCTCTTGGGATATTATCATCATAAAGGGTCTGACACTTGAGAACCTGAAGACTGTACACTGAATGTTCTAATTGCAATGATCAAAAGATAGGCACTGTCATTCAAACAAATGTCTTTTCAACCCTTAGCAAAACTTTAAATAATTCTTTTTTCTATTAATAATGATGTATTGTTTTTTTATTGCTGCATAACAAATTACCACAAACTTAAAGGCTTAGAATAACAGAAATTTCTTATTTCATAAGTTCACTGGGTCAGGCTTCTGGCATGTTTTAGCAGTGTCCTCTGCTCAAGATCTCACAAGTATGAAATGACTGTGTTGGCCTTCTGCATCTTCATCTGGAGGCTCAGCTCGGGAAAGATAGACTTCTGAGCTCCCTTAGTTTCTTGACAGAATTAATTTCCTTGCTGTTATGTGACTGAGGGCCTTGTTGTCTTACTGGCTCTCCAAGGACCACTTTCAGCTCCTGGAAGACAATCTCAGGTCCTTGCTGCAGGACCTCCCTCTTAGGTGTTCTCATACTTCCAATCTTTCTCCAGCCTGCTAGAAGGAGTCTTAAAATTGAAAGTAACCACAAAATGACTATTTCACCACCATTTGCTATATAGCATAATTTAGTCAAGGGACTGACTATCGTATCATATTTATAAGCTCCATTCACCCTTAAAGGCAGAGGATTATAAAAGGTGTAGACATCAAATAATGAGTATTTGGGGCATCATTTTAAAATCTGCCTACCACATGGGATCAAAATTGTAGTGAATAAGTAGAGGAAGCTGGGGTAACAGATCAGGTGACAATCCTCGTTGAGCTATTAAAATCCTTTTTACTATATGAATGCACAAGACCTCAATACATAGACCTCCATGGATATCCAGGGATATCTCATTTGGATATCCTTCCCACTCTGCTGCTCCTATATCCAGAAACTCTCTTGTTGCCCTTTCCTATTTATTCTTTTAATCCTTTCTAGCAGTGCCAGCTCAAGAGTTTCTACACAGAAAGAATGTAGAATTACAATATGATTGGAGATGTGTATTTATGGATGTATAAGGCTTGAAGCTTCATTATGAAAGGTTTTCTTACTTGAAGATTAAAACATTACATGCACAATCAAAAAGAAGTCAGCTGATGAATATTTCAGGGAATGAGTCAGAGAACTGACAAATTCATATGTGTATTTTAGAATGATTTCTTTGGAGCCAGTGAAGAAGACACCTGGGGTATGGGTGTGTAAGAGGTGATGGTGCTGGGCGAAAAGATGACTTCTAAATGTTGCAATTGATAGGTGTTTGGCAAACATTTTCCAAAAAAAATCAGCAAATATTTTAGGTTTCGTAGTCTAGACAGTGTCTTTGTCACAAAGATTCAGCTCTGCTGTTGTAGTGTGAAAGCAGCATAAATCCCATGTAAACAAATGGGTGTGGCTTTCAGTGCAACTTTATTCACAGAATCAGGCAGCAGGCTGGATCTGAGCCACAGGTAGCCATTTGCTGACCCCTGTAAGAGACTGTAATGGCACTAAGGAACTGGCAGTGGGGTTAGACAGCAGATGAAGGGGATCGACTCAATTATATGTGTTTTTGAGCACCTGGTTCTCTTCTAGACACAAGAAATATGCAAGAACAAGGTGGTAGTGGAACGGGAGGCGGGTCGGGGGATGGGGCGACCGGGTGACAGGCAATGAGGGGGGCACTTGACTGGATGAGCACTGGGTGTTATGCTATATGTTTGCAAATCGAACTCCAATAAAAAATATACAAAAAACCCATGTATGAACAAAATAGACAAAATCCCTTCCCAAACAGAGTTTCCATTTTAGGAAAATTAAAAGCACAAACATTTTTACCATGAAGTTTGCCTGTTAGCAAGGAAAGAGAAACATCAGTTGGGGAGGGGGACAGTATTAAATAGCTAATTCAATTCACAAAATGAATTGTGTCTGGTCAGGGATTGTGCAAAAACACAGTCAGTATTGATTAGAGAAAGCTTCCGCAGTTATATATGCACTATTTTTTGTTTTTGTCTACCAACATGTTACAGTGTGTTTTCCACTTGATGTAAAATCTATACAATAATCAGCATTCATTATAAAATACTTCCATGTGAATGGTCTAGAGCTTCAGTCAGAGAATGAATTTTGCACAAAGATGAATAAAATAACTGTATACTGAATTGTATAAGAACCACTCAGCAAAGAATAATACAACAGATGCCCCTATCTGGAGATACTCAACATGCAGTCATTCCTCTGGGTCAAGTGGCAATTTGGCAATTCTCACTGGTGCTATTGTTTGGAAGCCCAACCTCAAGGTCAGCACCTAAATTCCTACTCTCCCAATGAGCATTGAGATTCATTAAGAATGATTTATAGGCATGGATTCTCAGAAATAGTTGAAAATGAAAACGTTAAGAAAATACTGGAATTTCTGCCAGACAAGGAGAGGACAGGGAAACATGAGATTTTGAAGGACTAATCTGAATATATTATTGGTATTATAAGCCAAGGGAACGTGGGACCTACTAATTATGCTTACAGGACAGAGTGGTAGTGTGTGATACTACCCTGCAGAGTCTTGACACTTCAACTTTTCCCTAACTCAGATTTTAAAACTATGAGTTGCCCCTGCTGGAGCTAACACTGTTAGATGCAGAGCAGCAAACAGAGATCCAAACTGGCCAGTATCCCAGCTCCTCATAGGGTGTCAGGTATGAGGAGGAGAAGACCGACAGGCAACGTAACCAGCGGAATGAGTACTTCTCTCTGATGCCTGAATGGGGGAGCGGGAAGCAGCTAGCTGGAAAATGTTAGAAGCAGCTGTGTGCAGGCATTCGGACACACGTTCCCCCCAACTCCATGAAGAGTATTGGAAGAGGGGAAGTGGACAAGAACACAAAAGAATCTCCCATGTAATTTGGTGTGACATCTTCAACAGTGGCTTTTGTACACAGAAAATATTATCCAGAAGCTGCTTTTTTAAAGACTGTTACTTATTTCACGAATATTTCAAGTAAATCTAGCTCCTCCTTATCCTTTGAAGTCCAAATTACTAATCTTATCATTTTACTTATTAATATGGTTATTAGTATAGTAAATTCTAACATCGCTTTTAAGGGAGATTTTACAATTTGGTTAATTAAATTCCCTTAAGGACTTAAACTGCATGTACACATTTAGTATACTTGGTTTTGTCTTTAAGTACTTTGTCTAACAAGCAAACCTTCCCAAGTGCCAAGACACATTTTGCAAATTGTGTGAATTAAATGTAGATGTATCTTAGTAATTGGATTATAACAATTTTAAATCTCTTAAATATTCTAATACTGTTTTCACACCTGGTCAAACACTCTTGTACTTCTCAACATAAAATCAGGAGTCTAAATCAGGAACTCAATTGCATATTTAAATTGGAAGCATAACATTGATGTTCAGATCCTCTAATATTCTAAATTCTCTTTAAGATTATAAAATTAAAGACTATTCCCAAATATAACACAAAATATTAATATTACTAGTTTTGTTTTCACTTCCATTTCTGTTTTTTTAGTTCTTAAAATATGGTCCCAGAACCAGAAGCATCAGTATCACCTAGGAGCTTGTTGGAAATGTGAATTGTCAGGCACTACCCGAGACCTCCTGAATTTGAAATTGTCTTGGGACTCAGCAACTTGTGTTTTAATAAGAGCTGTCGGTCATTCTGATGCATGCTAAAGTCTGATATCTACAGCTATATTTAATTTTAAAGCTCATTGAGGGTAAGGTGTTCACCATAAAAATTAAACTATTCCAAGAAAAATGTGCTACACTTATAGACTAGTTGGTGGTCTTCAAACATAGTGATTGCATAGCCCACATCTGCTGAACTCAAATCACACATTAGTTATTTATCAAATCTGATGTAAGTTTGTAATTCCCATCTAGTTTCACCACTTGATCAGATTTAAATCCTTTACTGCTTGATCTTGGTCTGGACTTTTGTCATGTATTTTTTTTTTTCACCTGTAGGACTACAATTCTTATAGATGTTTAATGATGTCTACTTTGATTCTTAAGTGACATCCACTTTGATTCTGTCTGTCGCAAAAGTTTTTGTGTCTCTTGGGACTTAGGATCAAAATTATCTTAGTAATGGGAAGATTCAAGAGTAAGGCTTGTGAGTTGCTTTTATCTAAAAATTTCTGAAGCGGGACCATGCAAAGATATTTCAAACCACAAGAATGGAAAGAACAGTGGAGCCAGTGCTATAGCATCCAAGACATTATTTATAGTAAAAAGATCATGGGAATGGTAGCCCCTAGAGTTATGTGACAAAGCAGCCTTGTGTCTGAGCAGGAGTGCACAGAGGACCCAAATTTCCATTGGCTCCTAGTAAGTACCCAGTGCACTGAGAGGGAACCCACAGGCTTGCCAGGAAAAGGGTCACTAGGATAGGTGACCATGTTACAAGACACAGAGGGCTGTACCATGCACTGTGGAGTTAGGAAGACAATGTGGCTCATCTCAGAAGAAATTCCAGGCCAGGGAGCTGATTCCAAGTTACCATTAGGAAGAGCTAGCAGGATAGGTTGGGGTAAGAGGGGGGAGGGGCGGGGCATGCCCTGAAGACACCTGTGCAGAATTGTTCACAAGATGAGCTACATGGGGAGTAAATGGCCAGCATGTGAGCAAGCTAGAACAACATCAAGAAGCAAAAATAAACACGAGCTATGATCAGGAAAGAAGGAAGTGAAAGAACGTAGTAAGAATAGTTAGGTCTACTCTGTCCATAATAAGTATTTCCTTATTATGACACTCAAAAGAATTGTGGCTCACTGGCTTGTTCTCATCACACGCTCTCCAGGGAATCCATCTGGTTGTGCTATGCCCACCCCATTTAGCCACAAAGCTCTGAGCCTACAGTTGGCCCTCCTATGCTAGGGACTAGCCTTTGTGAAAGTGACACAGGCAAATTCTGGGGAAACTTATACTAACTAGTGAAGCCAATACACTGCTTATTTCATTTATAAATCTAAATCAGTAGCCACAGATCATAAAATATTTGGGGAAAAACTAACAGTTTGAAATAGAATATAAAAAAGAAGTTAAGCAACCACAATAAAAACGAAGATAACACAAAAGTTTAAGGATAATTATCAAAATAATAAATTCAGAGAAATTAAAAAAATTGCATTCATCAACACAAGAACTGACTGTCATGAAAAGCAGGTAATCAGAGAACAAGAAAGAACACAAACACATTAAACATGTAATTGCTGAAATGAAACACAACACAATATGAGTTGATGGAATGGACAGAACTGAGACTATCAGTGATCTGGAGGAAATTTCCCAGGGTATAGAATAAGAAAAAAGTATGGGAAGATGATTAAGAACAGAAATTGAAAAAACAATTAATAAAAAAATTATTTCTTGAGCTGAACACACACAGACACATGCTGTTGGATGTGAGGCCTGTGCAACATGCCAAGCATGTGTAAAGAAAACCAATCCAAACCTGGATGTGTCGTGGCCAGAGTTGTGAACTTCAAGGAGAAAGGAAAAAAATTCCTAAAAGTTTCTAGGGAGAAATATTAGATTATTTATAAAAATGAGAAACAAACTGGTTTTAGTGTCATATGTAACTTGGGATACTTGAAAAAAACGTGGGTCAAACTCTTCAAAGTTTGAATGGAAATGCTTTTGAATCTAGAATTCTATACTCAGTATCAAAAAGTAAGAGTGGTTAAAATATAAAGTGAGGCAACTTAAGAATTTTAAGAGTTTATTTGAGTGAAAATCGATTTGAATCAGGCAGCAGCCAATCTAGCAGAAAGGAGCTTTCAAAAGCTGTACAAAATGAAAGCCTTTTATAGGCAGAAAGGAGTAGGAAAAGGGAGTTAAATGAGGCCATGGGTTTTTTATTAAAGGGTCACTTTCCTTTAGAGGATGGCAGGGGTCCGTCAGGCACATCACCCAACCGGTGCTGGTCACGCACTTCCTGGTTGACTGGTTTCAGGTTCCATTTCTGGGAGAGTCAAACTATAATCAAATTGTTCTGGTTTTTGTGATACAGAACTTATCATGAGTCTTTATATTGGGTCTGTTGTCTTCTTTTTAACTGAGTACAACAGAATTTTTCAGACATGCAGTGAGTTTTGGAAAAATTTGTTTTATAGGTCAAAATCAATGGATCAATCAAATAGAGACAAAGGGAAAGAAGAAGATAGAAGAGAAAAAGCAGCGATGATAAAACTTGTAAAACTTATAAAGTTCAATAGCTAGATTAAATAGTATTTGGTGTGATAGTAATTCTCTTGTTAAAGGATTTCTTAAAACATGCAGACATATAAAAATATTAATACCAATTAAAATTCTGGGTGGTTTGAATAAAACATGGGTGAGGAACAGAGAGTAAACACAGTAAAGATCATGTATTGATTATGTAGTCTTAGCAGTAGAGATATTTTAGATTTTAGAATTTGATTGAAAAACAGTTATACATTTTTTTTTAATGAGAGGGTAATACATTCAAAGAGTAACACAGCAAATTCATTCACTCACTTAATAAATAATCATTGAATACCTGTTCCATATCAGACCCTGGGCTCAGTACAGTCGATACAATAGGAAGATGTGACATGGCCCATAGGAGCTTCAGATACGTTTTGTTGAATTAGGGATCTGACACAGGAAGCTCAGGGCAATACAAGAGCACTTAGGCATGGTACCTGACCCAGACCTGATAAGGTGTCGGAGGAACAACTCATTCCTTTGGGAAAAGATGGTTAAGATGAGACCAGAGAAAATTACTCGTGGAAAGAAAGAAATGTATGCATGAGGGAGTGACAATGAGAGAGCTCATGGTGCTTTTAAAGAACTGAAACACTTTCAGGCTGGCTAGAGTAGAGTCGTCGGCTGGATGAGGATGCATGAAACAGAGCTGGAGAGGCAGGCAGGGGCTGGATCATGCCAGTCTTTCTAAGCTATGTTTGAGCAGTAGTAATAGCCACTGGAATATTCTTCGGCAGAGAAAGTAGCATGATAGGTTTGCATATTAGAAAGTTAACTTCTGGTTAAATGTGGTGGAAATACATGCTTTTACCTCCCCAAAACCAATAAAATTTTGCTGTGAAGAGTGTATTTTAATGTAACTAGGTTTGCAATTTTGGGTGCAAGTCTCAGCTCTGTCATTTACAAGTTGTGTGACCTTGAATAAATTACTTAACCTTTTGAGCTTTTGTTTTTGTCTTGTAAAGGAAAATACTGATATGTTCCCTGAAGGGCTTTTGCAGAGTCAAGAGCTACAAATGAGAATTTAATGTGAAAACATTAAGCACAGTGCTGGCTATATGTGGGATCTTTTGTTCCAAGTAGCAGAAGTCCATCTTAAACTGGGTGTGAAGTCAAAGGGAGGCAATTGTGAGAACACATTGGCACATCCCAGAAACCATGGGGGAGAATGAAGTTTGGCCTCATGAACATCTAGAATCAGGGATTTGAAAACTAAAGATCCTGCACCTCTCATCTACACATTGGCTTTCTTCCCATTCCCTAGGGTCTGAGAGTGTGTGCCCACCAAAAACTTGGGGTTAATGTTTATTTTGCTCAAAGTATTAATTTGATTAATTAAAGTTGTAATTTCTTAGTTTCATTTCCAAAGTTCTAGGAAGGGATTCTTCTTTGCTCATCGTAGTTCTGGAGTTTTTTTTCCATACCCAGTCAACTGTGGCAGTAGATGAGTTCATGCACTAATATGGGCATGGGAATATTTCCAAGGAGAGGAGTAATTCTGGAAAAGGAGACATAGTAGGACCTCAGTAGAAATTACATGGCTCACACAAATGATAACTTACGAAAGGTTTCTATAAAAAGTGGCCAGCCACAAAAATATGGGTAAGTTATAGAAGTGTAAGAGATCATGCATAGACCTGGACTAGCTGCATCTGTAGACTGTTAAGGATGAGAGGAGGGAAGGTTTCCCAGAGCCCAGGATAAGAAAATTGGATGGCTCTGGATGCCTTCAGAGTAAAGATAACCTTCTGATCAGGGGTGTGGCCAGCCCATAGCAACCTCATGGGGAAGGAACCAGGAAATGTACACCTTCCATGCCTTCCCTCCCATTGACGGAAACAACATGGAAGCCCGAGGGCACAGGAATCTGTTGGTGCCACTCACACAGATTAGCCTCTTGGGGCAGACAGCACAGGGAAGAGTTGTCAGGCCTCCACTACACTGCCATATAGGGTACGTTTATTAAACTTTAATTTCTGTCTTCTAAAGCAACATCTACATTCCATTCAGGATATATGTGGATGTATATACTTATACGTATATACATAAATGTATATTCTGCACGCACACATATATACTGACTGTTGCTTGGACATTGACTAATTTCATCCATCAACTATGAGATGATAAACTGCATTTTTAAAAGATGAATGGTATAAATTTCAGTTATAAAACTGCCAGGGTTGGCCTTTATCGAGTCTACTTCACATAGAAACACATTCTTTCAGATCCCTAATATTCAAAATATCAAAGGTTAGACAGTTGGAAAATTTGGTGAGTGATTTTGGTCTTTAAAGACAAGTGCATTGAAGTAAATATTTATAAAAAGCAATTTTCTGAGCAATTTCATTGTACCTTGGCTAACATAGTTTGTATGTGAATAAATGCTTAATGTTTTATTCAGAATTTCGATATAGACCTTTCTGAGAATTCTAATCCCTCATAATTTAGTATCTAAACATTTCCATTGAATCAGATTGTTTAAAAATATAACTTCATCATATACTTGGGACAAATCTATACAGTCTGTGACTATTCTAAAAATAATGAGTTCACAAGGGAATATGGCGGGGGGGAAAGGCCAAAAAACTTTAAGGTGATTTCTCTGCTGGAATAAGCTATATGAGAAATCTAAAGCAGCCTTTCATTTTAAAACTGATACAGTGTCCTTTTTAATTAGATTGGACAAAATGATGAACATCTGAGTTAGGAACACTAATAGTGTAGGACTTTTTTTTTTTTAGAGAGAGAGAGTGCATGCACTCGAGTGGGGAGGAGCAGAAGGAGAGAGAGAATCTTAAGCAAAGCATGGAGTCTGATATGAGCTCAGTCTCATGACCCTGAGATCATGACCTAAGCTGAGATCAAGAGTTGGACACTTAACTGACCAAGCCACCCAGGTGACCCTATTCTCATTCTTTGAATTGGTCTTTGTAGCTACTGAAAGGTTAGAATGTGACATTTTCCTTAGACTAGTTGATGTTTACAAATGAATATGTTTTTTAAATGTTTATGTCAACTAGGGAGCAGACCCTGGTAAACAGAAGGCAACATCTTTGGGAACAAGGAGAGAATTTTAAAAACATAGTCTATTATAATTGCTTTGCTGTCCTAGGTAGTAGAAATTCCAGACTTTTCTGGAAAGCATTGGCATTATATTACTTATGGTCTCAGTTTCTGAATATGTCAATTTGGCCTTTCTGTAATATTAGCTACTTACTAAAAACATTTTTTTAGGGATGCCTTGGTTGCTCAGTGGTTGAGCGTCTGCCTTCAGCTCAGGGTGTGATCCTGGAGTTCTGGGATCTAGTCCCACTTAGAGCTCCCTGTGGGGAGCCTGCTTCTCCCTCTGCCTATGTCTCTACTTTCTTTCTGTGTTTCTCATGAGTAAATAAAAATATTTTTTAGAAAAAGTTTTTTTAAGATTTAGAAGTTATTGGAAAGGCAACTGGCTTGTTACTATCTTCCAGATGTTAGAAAAGTCACAAATAGTCTTGCTCATTCAGAGGGACCATCCAAGGCTAGGGCTGGATATGTATGATTCCATCATCAAAAGGATGCCAATTAGTTGAGGCACAATATCTCACTGAATTTGGGAAGCTCATTAGTTTACAACCTCTGATAAATAGGTTCTAAATCTGAACCAGGATTACCAAAGAGAGCAACAGGCTGATGAATGTTATGCAGCCTGTCTGACTCCTTGTATTGCAGGTAAAGCAATTTAATGAAAATGGTTGTTAGCTCTGATTTTATACAAATGAAAACTTAGATTCTGATTACTTAGGAACTATTGTGTTAAACCTTTTTCCATTTAAGTCTATATGAAAATAGGGATATATGACCAGTTTTATAGTATAAATTAAATACAATGCATTTATCAAATTAAAACCATTGAGTTTTTGTATTTTTCAGAAACACACAATATGAGAATGCTTATGATATAGAATTGAATTACAAAATCAAAAAGCAAAATAATATTTAAGGTAAGATCCTAGCATTGTTAAAATAAAGTTTAAAATTTACTATAAGCTAAATATTAAAAAAATAGAGACTTTATATGATGAGAATAGGAAAAAGTTTCTTCTTTACATTACTCTATATTGTCATTCATTTTACAATGAATTAACAGAAATTATTTTTATAATCAGCAATGTTATTTTTTAAAAAAGAAAAAAAGCTGAAAGTTCTGAAATAGCATACACAACCTATTTAAGAACGTTTAACCATTCTAGGTAATTGTTTAAAGAACATATGCTATAGGGATGCCTGGGTAGCTCAGTCACTTAAGTGTCTGCCTTCATCTCAGGTCATGATCCCAGGGTCCTGGGATTTGAGCCCCTCATCAGGCTCCCTGCTCAGTGGGGAGCCTGCTTCTCCTTCTCCCTCTGTCCCTCCCCACAACTCATGCTCTCTCTCTCTCTCTCTTTGGCTCTAATTCAAATAAATAACATCTTAAAAAGATAACATATGCTATAAATAAACAAGCCTACCACCAATTCTCCTGAAATTAGGGCTATATTAGAAAAAGTATATAAATGCTGCTTATAAATTAAAACAGCAGTACAAAAGCAGCCCCTTGGTCTTGTAACTTGTGATTCATAACCAATCTTTTTCTTATTCAACATTAATAAATACTCCTACAATTACTATTGTATTAAGAATAGAAAAAAAATGTACTTGTGTACTCCTTGAAAAATGCAAAGTCCCAAGCTTTGTGACTGCCTCTATTTTTTGAGAGTGGTCCATAGTGTCTCATCAGTCTGTTCCAGATGCCCTGGAATAGAGCCAACATAAGAATATTAATAAAGAGTAAGTGCTGAATAAAATAATTTAGTTATCAGCTGTTGGTTTCTCCCATCTGGTTTAGATGAATCTTTATTACAAGGGCACAAAGGCATCATTTTATTAAAGCTGGCAAATACTGGTTACATAGTTTCCTGTAGAATAATTAGAATTTGCCTTGTTCATTTACATGGGTTTTTGTTTGGCCTGTTAAAGGCATTCTTTGTCTAAAACTTTGTCTATTAAAGTTGTGACAAATATTTTCCTATATTGCTGATTAACATTTAATTCTGTTTATTGTACTTTTAAAAAATACATAAAAGTTATTTCTTTTATAGGGTCATATCCATTGGCCTTTTTATTTTTGTTTTCTGCTGATTTTATTAGTTGATTCAACACATATTTATCACATACTATGCCAGGTTCTCCTGCGTGCTATAGGTGCAGCAGTAATCCAAAATGACAAGAACTGCTGTCCTCATTGAGCTTATATTCCTATGGAGGGAGACACACAATAAACAAGTAAAACAGATCCAAGTTTTACAGCGCCAGGAGCTTAAATAATTTGGGGGCTGTCTTTAAGAGAAAAAAAATAGAAAATAAGGTGCAGGATCTTGAAAATGAACTGTGCAGATGAAAGATTTCTGAATATATCACATGAGAATGAGTGCTGGGGTGGCAAATAAAAGTGGAAGTGTTAGGGCAGGGATGGACCTCATAACTTTTTATTAGGGGGTCAGAGAAGGCCTTACTGAGATCAAATTTAAACCAAGACCCAGAGAAAGGAAGGGAATGTGCCAAGGGGAACATCTGGGGCAGAGAACACCAGGAAAGGAAGAAAGAAAGTACAAATCTATATAGGGAGAGCATGCCTGTTGTATTTGAGGACAGAAAAGGAGTTTAGTGTGACAGGAACAGAGGGAGCCAAGGAGAAAGTGATAGAAAAAAGGTCACAGAGGTAACAGAAGAGAAGTTGCAGGAAAGGGAGAGCAGATGATATAGGACTTTGTAAGTTCTGTAAATTTTCTTGCCTTTTGTTTCTGGAGGTGGAGAAGTCACTAGAGGTATAGTGACTTGACTTATGCTTCCATTCAGGTCACTGAGTTAAGAATAAACCATAAAGAGAAAGGATGCAAACAGGGAGATGGATGAGGATACTATAATGTCCAGTCAAGAGATCGTGATGGCTTTGACTAGTCTGGTAGGGGGATGAAGAAATGTGATTTGTTTCAGAATATGCCTTGAAGGTAGAACTGACTAGATTTTCTGGTGTATTAGACATAAGTCGTGAAAAAGATGGACTTCAAAGAAGGGTTGTGGGTTTTGTCTTGAGTAAGCAAACTTGGAATTTTAAATCAATAAGATGAGAAACATTCTCAGAATAAGCTTTTGAATATAAGATAAATGAAAAATTCCTTTTGGGGAATGCTGAATTTGATATGCCCATCGAAAGTACTAGTGGAGATTGTCAAACATGCAGTTGGTATTTAGTAGAGAAGTCCAGACTGGATATGCACATTTGAACATCAGGAGTTTATAGTTGGAGTATAAACCATGATATATGTGAGCTCTATGGGCCACTGTATCAACTAACTTAAGGAGTGTACAGATACAGAAGAAACTCAGATCTGAGACTGGAGCTCTTGGAGTGGGCCAGTGTTTAGCTTATAGAAATGTGGAAGAATCATCAAGGAGAATGTGGCAGTAGATTAATGCCTGCCCCCATAAATGCTCACATCCTAAGTTCCCAAAACCCATGAATATAATACCTTACATGACTTAAGAGATTTTGCAGATTGAAATTAAGGCTGTTGGGATGGGGAGATCTTTCCTGGATTATCCTGATCGGTCTGAAGTGATCACAAAAATCTTTATGAAAGGGAAGTAAGAAGGTCACAATCAGAGAAGGAGATGTGATGACAGAGGTCATCACAGACACAGACACAGATGTGATGACAGAGGTCAGAGGGATATGATTTTTGAAAGAGGCCAAGGAATGCAAACACCTCCAGAGGCTGGAAAAGGCAAGGAGGCCAGTTCTTCCCTGGAGCCCCCAGAAGGTTTTACTTCTTGATATTAGCAAGGGAGCCCATGTTGGGCTTTTGATCTCCAGAACTGTAGGATAATAAATCTGTATTGCTTTAGACTACTAAGTTTGTAATAATTTTTATAGCAACAACTGGAAACAAGTACAGAAACTGAGAAAGGACCAGTTAGTGAAATAAGTAAGGGGGTAAGAGAGTGTCATGTTCTGGTGACCTAATGATGCTTGTAGGTCAGGTAAGCTAAAACTGAGAAATCGCCGTTGTATTTAGCAATATGGAGGTCATTGATGACCTTGAAAGTAAATTGGTAGAGACACTGTGGGGAAGCCAAATTGGAACTGGCTTCAATAAAGAATAGAAGGGAAGAATTGTTTTCCCTCCTTCTGAATGAGAATGTTACTGTCTTCGTGCCACTGGAAGAAAAGGAAGCAATATTAATATACACAACAACCATTTGGTTCTTAGGGATAAGAGGTATGCTGAGTGAAAAGACAATCTCAAAATCATATACACTGTATGATTCCACTCATACAATGTTCTTGATATGACAAAATGATAGAAATGGAGAACAGATTAATGGTTTCCAGAAATTGGGAGGGTAGGGGGAGAGAAGGAGATGGGTGAAGGTAGTAAGAGGAATTTTTATGCTGGAATTGTTCTCTATTTGACTGTGTTGGTAGTTCCACCGTCCATATACGGGATAGGACTTCTTACACCTGAACACACACACACACACACACACACACACACACACAAGCACATGTAAAACTGGTGAAAACTGAATAAGGTGAGTTGACAGGATCACTGTCAATTTCCCAGTTGAGGTATTTTACTATAGCTATTCTGATATTACCATTGGGAAAAACGAGTGAAAGATATATCTTATAACTTCACATCAATCTATGATGATCTCAAAATACGAGTTAAAAAAAGTTTAAAAAGTTTTTAAAAGCCTTAAAAGTTGAAAGAATGGTAGAAATAAATCCAAAGTGAATTGACTACATTAGCAAGTTAAATGGCAAGAATTCTTAGAGTAGATTAAGAAATAATCCATCTGCCTGTGTTTTATTTATAAGAGACCTACTTAAAACATAAAAGATGCAAAAACGTGAGTGTAAAAGAATGGAAAATTATATTTGAGGTAAATACTAAACAAAGAAAGCTGATGTCACTATAATAATATCAAACAAAAGAGACTTTAAAGTCAAAAGCATTCTTAAGGAAAGAAGAGGTTACAGCCAATTAATTAAGGGAGCAGTTGATCAGTATGTACTTAACAGTGTTGCCCCCAAACATATGGAGCAAAATTGGACTGATTTACAAAAAATAAAAATCAAACCTATAATTATCATGGTTTATTTAACATACTTCTTAGATGATTTTAAGATCTACCATATACAAACTATGTGTATATGTACAAATTATATATGCATATACATATATATAAATGACTATGTGTAATATTAACTTTATTTATACATTAAGTATATATAAGATCTATAAAAAAGTTACAAGTTTGACATATATAGAAACCTGTACCCAAGAATTAAAGTATATTGTTTTCAAACATATAAGAAACTACTAACAAACGACAACATATTTAGGCATAAAATAAAGCATACAGATCACACACATGCCTACAATGCAATAAAATTAAAAATTAGGAGAATATTGGAGAAAAAGTCACCAAATATTTGGAAATAAAAAATTTATAAATAACCCCTGGATTTAAAGAACTCATGAAGGGTGCCTAGGTGGTTCAGTTGGTTAAGCAACCTTTTTTTTTTTTTTTTTTTTGGAAGCAATTACTGGTCCTTTTATTCATGAAGGAGAGGATGAATAGAAATGAAAGTAGCAACAGCCCTTTAAAAATGGATTCTTAATAGCCACATCGGCAGAAAAATTAAACCAAAAGGGTACAAAGTCACTCTGTCCCGAGGTTAAGAAAGCCAAATAGAAATTAGGATAAAGTTGTGGGGCATTTATGTACACTAAATACACAATTGTCCAGTTTTCTTGGTGTAATGGAGGATAGAAGTCTCAGAAGCAGGAGGCCAAGGAATGGGGGATAGTGGAAAAGAAGAGTCCCACGAAGGGTCAAAGAATCCAAGGTTTTGGGGTTCTTGATTTCAGGTCAGGTCATGATTCCGGGTGGTAACATCTAGTCCCATGTCAGGCTCCATACTGGGTGTGGAGCCTGTTTGTGGTTCTCTCTTTCCCTCCCTCTCTGTCTTGCTGCCCGCCCCCAACCCTACTTGCACTCATGCAATTTCAAGTAGAAACGGTGATGGAAATTAGAAAATATTTAGACCTGAATGATAATGCAAACATTATAAATTAAATTGTGTAGGATTTAGTTGCAATCACTCTTAGAAAGCAAAGCCTTAAATGTACATATTAGAAAAAAAAGAACATTAAAGTGGTCATAGTAGTTATCTCAAAAAAAAAAAAAAAAAGAAAAGAAAAGAAATACTGAAATCATAGCTTTCAACTTATACAGATAAAAAAGCAATAATGAAGTCATTTAAAGAAAGTAGAGGAAGGGAAAATGTAAGGATATGAACAAAAAAATTTTAAATAGAAAATAAGGAGTAGGGAGGGCAAACAATGTCTAAAGTTAATTTTTTAGAAAAACTAATAGACAAATCTCTGGCAGGTTATTCAATATGGGGAAGTTGTAATGAGAATTAGACCACAATTATACAATAGCATTTTTTCCAATGATTTTGCAAATATAAAATACTTGGAAAAAGTTCCTTGGGAGAAACAACAGCAAAAACAATAACAACAACAAAAATCACCCAAATAATGTGACATGAATCCTTAATCTATTTACAGGATACTTTAACCACTCAAGGGTTAGATAATCTCTATTTTATTCATACTGTTCTAAAAAAAGAAGAAATATGAAAACTCTTCCACAATTTTATGTTTTGGTAAAGCAAATATAGCATTTGCTTATATCGTTGATATAACCTGACAAGGACAGTTAAAATACCTATTGGTGTAATTTATCGTAATAGGTTTAAAACATAATTCACAGTACTTGCAGGAAAATTGTTCAATAAACTCAGAGCCCATTCATGGCAAACTGTCAGCAAACAGGAATAGAAGAGATCCTATTTACTATGTTAAAAAGTTCATGACCAAATGTTATTACATGAAACAAGATACTTCGTAATAAAATACTAAAACATGTCTTTAAAGTCAGGACTAAGACTTCCAGTTTTCTGATCAACATTATACTGGAGTCTCCTTTAAATCAATAAAGCATGAAAAATAAATTTAAAAGCACTAGAAAGAAACAAAACTGCCATCATTTGTAGATATTATGATTATGCATATGAAAGTTAAAGAGCAGCTATCGAGAATGATCAATATTCTAAAACAAAGAAAGTAAGGTATTAAAACAGCAAACAACTTAAAAATATAATTTGAAAATATAGTCATAAAAAAAAGAAAATATAGTCATCACCATAATTTAAAACAAGGATGTGTGAAGCACAGTGACCACTTAAACATTTTGTTTCCTAGGATCACTGAGAAATACACATGAAAATCAAACTATTAGGTTTCAGTGAGTGTGGAAAATGCATTTGGAGATTATATATATATATATTATATATATTTTATATATAATGCAGGAAATTGATAATGGTATAATTCTCATAGAAATTCATATTAAAATCCTGACTTATGACATCTTCTCCATTCTGTGTCACACCAAAAAACAAGCATATCTGAGATCCTATACTAAGTCTATGGGAAAATGATTCAGAACACATATGTCATTTACATGTAAGTTTTCAGTAATGCTATATATATATATATATATGTGGCATAGGTACACCTTACAGTAAAGATAATTTAATAAGAATGACAAATAGTGTCCTAATCCATGGTATAAAAATTTATATTATTTAAAATGTTATAAAGTATGATGGTCAGTTATAATCAATACTTTCCCCATTACATTCTACTGGAGTTAAGTCGTTTGAGTCTGGCTTTTTTCTCTTCTGAGTCATTCTTCTTTACTATCTCATCTTCCTTCAGGAGTCATTATTCTAATTGGTCACGGTGTTGCAGGGAAAAAACCTCTAAGCTCATCTTGGTGGCCTAGATTTCCTTAGATTACACCAATTTTGTTTATTAGGCCACATAAGGTCCATTTCTAAATTAGATGAGTTTATGTTGTAGTATTAATAGTGAGAGTGAATATAAAATATGAATGATGACGACCGTTGCATTATTCCATTAAGGTGGAAAGCTCTATAAACATAGTCAGTTCATTTTACTCCCATCCAGTCTGTCTTTGTTTCCATTAATCAGAACTGGAGATTTTGAGTTTTTAGATCATTGGTTTTCTTTAGGTTAACACTTGCTCAATTTCACCACCTCCATGTCTTGAAAGCATGCAAAACTGAGCTGTTGAAAGTAAAGGACTACAGGGAACAGATTTTCTATCAAGCAGAGAGCACTGATTTTCATATATTTTTATTTTGTTAACAATATAGGTTCAGATTTTGCGCTAACTTAAAGTGGGATACTTCACCAATGGCTCTCCTGGGTCCTGAAGTTTTGTGTGTAGGAAATCTAATGGTGCAAATTAAAGCTAACATTGTTAAGTCTTGATTTTTTACTGTGCTAAAAGAACTTCTAGTAAAAGAAATTGAAGGGGTAATCATTTTATTTATACCATGTTCATGCAGTTTAACCTGTACAATAATCTTCGAAGTTATGTTTGTTACTAGAATTCTTTCTGTAAACCCAAATATAGAGTCTGTTTGTCTCCATCTTGGCTGTTTTACCTGTTTTGTGAACATGCATAACTTGAACTAAGCCTGTGTCATGAGATTGAAACAAAATTCTGTGTAGGCTTGAACAATTCACAGCAATTAGTCCTCCTATTCTCTGAGTCACTGGATTCAAAATGTTTAAATACAGTATCCTGCATTTGAAGCTATTTTTGTGTTTAAAATAGCAAACTCTCTGAAGAAATAAGTTAAAATAAATTTTGTTGGAAATTCATGTACTTACATGTGTTTTTGCCTTTCCTTTTGATCATCAATAATAGGAGTATTTTGTGGAGTTTCAAGGTGTGTCAAGAAGTAAACTATTAGGATTGATGAAAATAAAAATTTATTTTTCTAGAATATCAAGGAAAAGTTTAAGATTCTAATTCATTTGAATGTATTTATTTTTAAAGATTTTTGAGTACCTACCCTATGAATGGTTAATTAGGTCCCAAGATGAGATGAAACAGCAAAATGACTCTTCTGTTACTATCATTGAAATCACAATATAATGGAGATGACAAGGAATATGCCCAGGAAGAATTAAAGAAGAATAGGACAGTGTAGACTAAATAACTATGAGAGTAATACAGAAAACCTCCATTAGGGATATTAAAGACAGAAGAGGTCACAATGGGTTGGAATGTTGAGGAAATCTATAGGATTTTGAGCTGTAGAAGTTTATGGTTAAAAAAAAAGTTTTAAGTTGAAACTTCAAGAGAAAGTACATTGAATAGGTTAGGAGAAGTATGACTAGAGGAAAAAAGGAAACAATAAAAAGTTTGCTAAGAAGACAAAGTCAAGAAAAGTAAAGCAGAAAGGAAATTAACATTAAAGTTAGAATCTGGCCTTGGAAAAAAAGATGGGCATCTATTCCCTGAAAAAGATGAAAACAAAGAGAAAATAGGCAAAAGTTTGGGATACTGGGAACTTTAACAAACAAAAGATTGCATCCTGTACATTGAATCATATGAAATTGTGGCTATTAGACTTTTTTTTAACCTATAAAACGTCAAATCCATATGATTCAACCTACCCCATCATCATCCTCTGCTCGCTATCCTTCATACTATGCCTCATTCTCCATAGTTTTTATCACCACTTTACATATTATATACTTGTTTATTGCCTCTCCCAGCTAGAAGATTGCTTTAGGAACACAGAGACTTTTCTTATTTGTTATTAAAAAAACTCTTGCACCTAGAACAACGTCTGGCACTTAGAGGACTCAATACATATTTGTTGAATGAAGAAACCAGTAAATTTCTTTTTCTGTTTTTCATTTCCTTTTTTTCTTGCTTTCTAATTAAAGAGGGATTTGGAATTATTAAAAAGATGTGCATTCATTGCAGAATCAAGCATGATCAATAGGATTACTTCCTCCCAAGAGGCCCCAGCAGAAACCAAGAAGCATGAATGAGTAGTGAGCAAGATATCTGTATTTCTAGGATGATCTAAAGAAATATTCTATTATAAAATAGTCTTTTGTAAAATTCCAACGATGAACAAAAAATTGAATTGGAGATAATTAGAAAATGAAAAGGAATCAATAAGTGTAGGCAACTGGCAGAGCCCAGGCAAGGTTTTCCAGTATAGCCTGGAGGCTGACAAACGTGGTAGCCTGGAAATCAGTACACAGTTGATCTTAGGAAGGAAAAGAAGCTTCAGGGAATCTGGGGAAGTGGAAAAGTATGTTTGGAAAAAGGAAGAACTAAGTATGATGAGGCAAGAATGGTGATTAAATAGAATATGTGGGTCAACTCTATAACAAGAAAGAGAACATGAATCTTCTTTACTGTGAGATAAATACTGCCTGTATTTTAACAAGCTAAGTTCCACAGACATAGGCAATATTCCTTTCCAATCATCAAACATTTCCTTCTTCCTAACGAACTTAGCTACTGTTATTTACATACATTTCTTTTTAAATTCTAGTAATTCCTGCCCCACTGCAGGGTGTCTACATACATTGTTACATATCATCAACAGAATAATGATGTTTAATATTTTTATATTTTATTTTATTTTTTATTTTTATTTTTTTAAGATTTTATTTATTCATGAGACAGAGAGACAGAGACAGAGAGACAGTGAGACAGAGACAGAGAGACAGAGAGAGGCAGAGACACAGGCAGAGGGAGAAGCAGGCTCCATGCAGGGACCCCGAGGGACTTGATCCTGGGTCCCCAGGGTCAGGCCCTGGGCAGAAGGTGGTGCTAAACCGCTGAGCCACCCCAGCAGTCCAGAATAATGATGTTTTAAAAAAAGGAAAAAGCCCATCATCAGATACCTCCTGAAAGTTCACTCATCAGTAATTTAAAATATAAATGGAAAAGTTGTTTTTATTTTTTAAATTAATTTATTTTATTATATTTTTGGTTTATTTTGTGGGTAAATATTAAACATTTAATTGTTTAATTAAATTTAAATATTAAACAACACATTAATACACAAGCAATGGGTGAAATAAATTAAACAGCAAATCAAAATATGTCTCAAAACAAAAGAAAAAAAACCCACAGTATTCTAAAACCTATGAGATGTAGCAAAAGCAGATGTTAGAGTGAAATTTTATGCTATACATGCTTATATTAAGAAAAAAAATCAAATAAGCAACATTACATCACAAGGAACTAGAAAAAGAAGAAACATAGCTGAAATTTAGTAGAGGAAGGAAATAACAAAGAAAAATCAGAAATAAATAAAATGGAGACCAGAATAAAGAATAACATAACATTGAAAATAGTGACCAGTTTTTCCAAAAGAATAAACAAAACTGGCATTGCTTTAACTACATTACCTAAGGAAAACAAAAAGACAAGATTTAAAAAACATGAGAAATGGAAGAGAAAACAATACAACGGATAATCACAGAAACACATACTGTGATAATAGATTACTATAAACAATTATATATTAAATTAGATAACTTTGAAAAAAAATCCAAATAATTCCTGAAAATACACATTATCATGATTGAATCATGAATCTTGAATCCAAGAAATAGGAAATCTTCTTAGATCAATAGCAAAGAATGAAAACTGAATTAAGAATCAAAAATCTCCCAACACAGAAAAGCCCATTGGTGAATTCTACCAAACATTAAACAATAAATAAATAAATGGCAATCTTTATCAAAATCTTACAAGTAATGGAATAGAGGGAACATATTCAAAATCATTCCATAAGGCTAGTTCTACTGCAATACCAAAGCAGGATAAAAACAATAGAGGAACAGGAACGCCTGGGTGGCTCAGCATCTGCTTTTGACTCAGGGCGTGATCCTGGGGTCCGGGATCAAGTCCTGCGCTGGGCTCCTGCAGGGAGCCTGCTTCTCCCTCTGCTTGTGTCTCTGCCCCCCTCTCTCTCTGTCTCTCATGGGTGAACAAATAAAATCTTAAAGAAAAAAAAAAGCAATACAGGAACCAAAAGTCTAGTTTGTCAGATATAGTATTGCCCATCCATTTGCGTGATACATGTTTCTCTGTCCCCTAAGTTTCAATCTGCAAGTGTCTTTAGATCTAAAATTAGTCTCTTGTAGGCAGCATATAGATAGGTCTTGTTTTTTTATTCATTATGACACCTTATGTCTTTTGATCAGAGCATTTAGTCCATTTACATTCAGAGTAATTACTGACAGATATGTATTTATTGCCGTTTTATTTCTAGTTTTGTCATTGTTTCTGGAGATTTCTCTCATCCTTTCTTGCTTTTGTCACTTTTGGCCTCTCCTTTGCACTCAAAGCATCCCCTTCACCATTTCTTGCAGGGTTGATTTAATGATCATGAATTCTTTTAATTTTTGTCTGAGGAAAAAAATCTCTCTTTCTATTCTGAATGATAACCTTGCTGAATATTCTTGGCTGCAGATTTTAGCACTTGCAATATATCATGCCGCTTGTTTCTGGCTTGTCAAATTTCTGTTGAGAAATCTCCAGCTACCTTATGGGTTTTCCATTGTAAATTAAGGATTTATTTTGTCTGTTTTTAAGATGTTTTCTTTATACTATATCTTGCAAATATAATTACAATTATGTCTTGGTGTTAGCCTGCTTTTTGTGATTTTGATAGGAATTCTCTGTGCCTCCCGGATCTGGACATCTGTTTCCTTCCCCAGCTTAGGGAAGTTTTCTATTACTTCTTGAAACAAATCTTCTGCCCCCTTTCTGCTCTTCTTCTGGGACTCCTTATAATATAAATGTTATTATGTTTGATGCAGTCACTTGGTTCTCCAAGTCTATTCTCCTGTTGCATAATTCTTTCTCTCTTTTGTTCAGCTTCATTATTTTCTATTATTTTGTCTTCTAGGTCCACAATTCGTTCTGCTTTTTTCCAGCCTGCTATTCATTGCATCAAGCCTGTTTCCAGTCTCATTTATTGCATTCTTCATCCCTGATTATTTTTTTTCAACACATTTATCTCTATGATAAGGGCCTCCCTGATGTCTTCTTTTCTCAAGCCCAATGAATATCCTTATGACTGTTGCTTTCAAGTCTCCATCAGGCATGTGACAAGTTTTAACTAAGTGTGCTCTGATCTGGTGGTGAAATGAGACATGACACCAACTGCACCAGAACTGAGGTCCTGCCGGGCTCTCTGGTTGAGCCCTGGTGTGGGAAGGCGTTGGTGCTGGTCTGCAGGTTAGACAGCCCCGCGGTGTCCTTCCGCTGCTTCCCTCAGGGGCTCTCCGTTTACCTTCAGGGATGGGGGAGGGAGCTGGGGCCAGTGCCCTTTGCTCTCGGAGCTGTCTTCCGGAAGGCTGCCTCTCTGGGAAGGCTCCTAGAAGAGCAAAGGATCTCCGTCCTGTGTGCCCCAGGCACTTTCCAGATCGCTGTTGCTAAGGGTTGTTGCTCGCCTTCCCTTCCCTTCCCCTGGGCAGCAGCACGACGCCCTCCTGGCCCCCCTCGCCAAACCTGCTGACTTACACTTCGGGCTTCAGAGACCTGGTGTGGGCAGCGGTGTGGGTAGGGCCCCGCCGTGCTGGGACTGGGGTGAGTCTGACTGACAAGGGCAGCCCCGGCAGAGCTGGGGGGGGGGCGGTTGGTGTCAACAGGTTGCACGGCAGCTCGAGGCTTGCAGTGCCGAGGGGCAGGTGAGGGAAGGGCCGCCCGCCAGCTCCTGCCTCCGTGGACGCTGCCTCCCGGGGACTCTCCCAGAGGAGCCACCAGTCCCCCACCCTGTGCCCCGGGCAGTGCCGAGGCCTTTGCCTCACTTCCCTCCGGGGCAGGGCCCCTCAGGCTCTGTCCCCGTCACGCCTGCTGACCTTTAGGACCCTGGCGCCAGGCCTGCTGCTTGCGAGACCCCCTGGAATTCAGCCACTCAGCTTCCGAGTGGGCGGCCCTGGGACCTGCTACCCGCGGCCCGGCCCTCCGCGGCCCTGGGACCTGCTCCCCCGCAGCCCGGGCCCTCTGGGGACCTGCTCCCCCGTAGCCCGGCCCTCTGCGGCCCTGGGACCTGCTCCCCCACAGCCCGGCCCTCCGCGGCCCTGGGACCTGCTCCCCCGCAGCCCGGGCCCTCCGCGGCCCTGGGACCTGCTCCCCCACAGCCCGGCCCTCCGCGGCCCTGGGACCTGCTCCCCCGCAGTCGGGCCCTCCGCGGCCCTGGGACCTGCTCCCCCGCAGTCGGGCCCTCTGGGGACCTGCTCCCCCGCAGCCCGGCCCTCCGCGGCCCTGGGACCTGCTACTCGCAGCCCGGGCCCTCTGGGGACCTGCTCCCCCGCAGCCCGGCCCTCCGCGGCCCTGGGACCTGCTCCCCCGCAGTCGGGCCCTCCGCGGCCCTGGGACCTGCTCCCCCACAGCCCGGCCCTCCGCGGCCCTGGGACCTGCTCCCCCGCAGTCGGGCCCTCTGCGGCCCTGGGACCTGCTCCCCCGCAGTCGGGCCCTCCGCGGCCCTGGGACCTGCTCCCCCGCAGTCGGGCCCTCCGCGGCCCTGGGACCTGCTCCCCCGCAGTCGGGCCCTCCGCGGCCCTGGGACCTGCTCCCCCACAGCCCGGCCCTCCGCGGCCCTGGGACCTGCTCCCCCGCAGTCGGGCCCTCTGGGGACCTGCTCCCCCGCAGTCGGGCCCTCCGCGGCCCTGGGACCTGCTCCCCCACAGCCCGGCCCTCCGCGGCCCTGGGACCTGCTCCCCCGCAGTCGGGCCCTCCGCGGCCCTGGGACCTGCTCCCCCACAGCCCGGCCCTCCGCGGCCCTGGGACCTGCTCCCCCGCAGTCGGGCCCTCCGCGGCCCTGGGACCTGCTCCCCCGCAGTCGGGCCCTCCGCGGCCCTGGGACCTGCTCCCCCGCAGTCGGGCCCTCCGCGGCCCTGGGACCTGCTCCCCCGCAGTCGGGCCCTCCGCGGCCCTGGGACCTGCTCCCCCACAGCCCGGCCCTCCGCGGCCCTGGGACCTGCTCCCCCGCAGTCGGGCCCTCCGCGGCCCTGGGACCTGCTCCCCCGCAGTCGGGCCCTCTGGGGACCTGCTCCCCCGCAGCCCGGCCCTCCGCGGCCCTGGGACCTGCTACTCGCAGCCCGGGCCCTCTGGGGACCTGCTCCCCCGCAGTCGGGCCCTCCGCGGCCCTGGGACCTGCTCCCCCGCAGTCGGGCCCTCCGCGGCCCTGGGACCTGCTCCCCCACAGCCCGGCCCTCCGCGGCCCTGGGACCTGCTCCCCCGCAGTCGGGCCCTCCGCGGCCCTGGGACCTGCTCCCCCGCAGTCGGGCCCTCCGCGGCCCTGGGACCTGCTCCCCCGCAGTCGGGCCCTCCGCGGCCCTGGGACCTGCTCCCCCGCAGCCCGGCCCTCCGCGGCCCTGGGACCTGCTCCCCCGCAGCCCGGGCCCTCTGGGGACCTGCTCCCCCGCAGCCCCATCTCTGCGCCTCCGCCCTCCGATGCGGCCTCTCCTCTCCCTCAACTGGGAAGTTTGTCCTGTGGGTCTGAAGGCCAATTTCCGGGATGTGGAGGGTGACTCTGCGGTTATCCAGCTGTATTTGTGGAGAAGATGAGCCCAGGCTCTTCCGATTCGCTACCATCTTTGATCTTCCTTGTTTTCGTTGTTTGTTTGTTTATATTGCAGGGATTTTAGTGTGACAAAAGGTTTAAATCATTACTACATATTTTCTCTGTGGAAACACAAAATATGCAAGATTTGTCGGCATAGAGTATTTCAGGAAATCGGATCATATCTGTATCTCTTAAATGGCCTGACGTTTCCACCTTCCCCGCCGGCCCACGGGACACCTCACGGGTCGGCAACCACGAGTCCTGCGACGTAGCCTAGACTCTGAGGCAATTAGACAGCTTTGAACCTGATTTGTGTCTACTTCAAAGACATATAATTAACTATAAGATTTTTATGACTTAGAGGTTTGGAGTTAATTTGACAAAAATAATTGGCGTATGTTAAATATTCATGAAACTAACTTTGAACAAATATATTTTTTTAAGATTTTATTTATTTATTCAGATAGAGAGAGAGAGAGGCAAAGACACAGGCAGAGGGAGAAGCAGGCTCCATGCAGGGAGCCCGACGCGGGACTCGATCCCGGGACTCGATCCCGGGACTCCAGGGTCACGCTCTGGGCAGAAGGCAGGCGCCAAACCGCTGAGCCACCCAGGGATCCCCGAAACTAACCTTAAAACAGAGCATAGTGAACTTTATCTTTGTAGGTCACACTTTCATCACCTCGGCAATGCGATTCTACAGTATCAACCGCAAAACGGTAAACAGCAGAACTAGTTGAAATCCCAGAACAAGATTAATCTCAGACTTCAAACATGAAAATAGAAAAAAAGATACCAGTTTTAGTTATTTACCTACTGTTGGCACTTATCTAAAGAGAACTAGAATTCTTTTGCCTTCTTTTTCATAGAATGATCTCATTTTATGTGCTGCCTATTTCTTTTTCAGCAATCTTTCAAGGTCATAAAATACTTAGTAAACTTTTAAGTAACTTTGAAGTTTAAAACTTCTCTATCCCATATAATTGCTAAAACAATGACATCTTGCATTTATAAAATACGTTTGCCTTCTTTCACATCTTTTGACATATATTACTTCATTTGCCTCATAAAACCATTTATTTTTGTCAAAATGTTTTACCCAGATTTCAAATATTAGAAAAAGGTAATAAGCACTTAATATTACTTTTTAAGTCATCACAACAAATGTAAATTGTATCCTCACCAGGAGAATGAGACACTAATATATATAAGAATATGTCTACATACAAAAAAACTTACAGGAGATTGCTTTGTGTGCATTTATACTGCTAGTGGGAACTGCAGTCTTTGGAATTGTGTGAATCGTTAGTTTTTCACAGTATAAGATGACTTGTTTCAACCTTGAGTGACAAGTTTTGGATTGGACCCATTAAATATGTAATCATATACAGAGACACTAATATGGAGTAATGAGATTTGAGAAAATATTCACTTGCTTTTAATCCTAACGTTCATGCCTTCTAAGAAACAACTGGAGGCATAATTTTCAAAATGAACAGCTAATTTTAATCTGTGTTTTTCTGCAAGGTAAAATGACCTTTAATTGTTATGGTATAGGCTTGTTAAAAGTCATAGCCCTTTTACTTTAAATTTTGCTTGTTTTTTTAAGTAAGTACTGTGTTGACAGTGAATACAGTGACTTGAAAATGGGAGTTATCAGTGGGTTTGATATTCTTTGTATACCCCTGGCATATAAAAGGGATTCAATGTATCATTATAACGACAGGTATGGGTTTACTAATTTTTGTGACAGCTATAAATTCACCTTCAAAAAATGCTTAATGAACTTCCAAATCACTTCCTAGGTAATATTCCTTTTATTATTCAAATGTACATGTTTTCCAGTCTTAACGTATCTTATATTCATCTGCTTCTCAAATCAAATAATTAATTTCAGACCAATTCCTGGATTTGTTTCCTGGATCCTACCAAGTTTTACTTCTCTTTCCTTCTTTTCCTCCTGTTTACCCTCCTTATCTTGTAGTGGGGGTTTTCTCTGGCAGCGTGGGGATGGGGTGGTTTGTATGCATGCTATAAAGTTAGAGTACCACTTATTTAAGTCCAAAGCCTCCATTTATTGTTGACAAGAGAAAAAAAGGACTTGCTGATGTCCTAATTAGGGGCAGACTGTTATTACTCCTAACTGTAATAATTAATATTTATTGTGTCCTTACCGACGTCACTCTTTGGAGCTGTTATCCCCGGTCTCACTGTTAGTATAATCTAAAGGGGGCCTATATCCTTGATGAACATAGATGCAAACATCCTCCATAAAATATTAGCCAGCCAAATTCAACAACACATTAAAAGTACCATATACTATGATCAATTTCTTCCACAGGTGCAAGGATGGTTTCACATCTGCAAATCAGTCAAGATGATATACCATATTAACAAAATGAAGAATAAAAAAATCATATTATCATTTCAATAGATTCAAGGAAAAGCATTTAACAGAATCAATACTCATTTACGATAAAAACTCTCAACAAAGAAGGAAGGTACCACAACAATAAAGGACATATATATAGTTCAAGCCCACAGCTAATATCATACCAGGTGAAAAACTGAAGGCCTTTCCTCTAAGATCAGGAACAAAACAAGGATAATAACTCTGGCTACTTTTATTCAACACAGTATTAGAAGTCTTAGCCAGAGCAATTAGGCAAAAAAAAAAAAAAAAAAAAAAAAAAAAAAAATTAAAAACTTCATCCAAACTTCCTGGAAAAGAATAAATAAAATAAAACTGTCACTATTTGCAGATGATATATTATATATAGAAAAGTTATGGCTATTAGTTTAAGGAAATAGTATCTTAGTGATAGTCTATAATATCTGCTGTTGTAATATTATAATTTGACATGGAAATTAATAGCATTTAATACTGTAATGATTGACCTTTTATATGTGTGATTCATGAGCTTCTGAGGTACTTATATTCTCTCGAGTTTCTCATGAAATCTAGGGACATTAGTCCCCAAAAATGCAGATGATCGATGAACAGGCTTTGAGGCTTAACATGTCAGAGGTAACCGTGAGGTGTTGGGTATAGAGAAGTCACCTGAAGACCGTTATATTATCTTGATACAAGATCCCCCGCAATTTACTCAACCACTTAAAATTTTATAAATGAAATATACTTACTTAAATCTAAATTTTCACCAGTTACTATTACGTTTTTATATAGAAGTTAAACCACTTATGATTATAAAGAAAAACAATAATTTAGAAGTCTCGATACAATTAGGAATATTTATTTTACTAGAGCAGTCTTTATTGATGTTATTAACTTAAAGTAGGAAACCCTAGCCTGGTTTAAGTTAATAACCTACTTTTATCTTTCCTTTCATTTCTTGGGCCCCAAGATTTTCTCTGCTGAGCTCACTGTTGTTTTGGCTTTGAGGCTTAACATGTCAGAGGTAACCGTGAGGTATGCCATGCTTTGAAGTCTTTCAACTAATAAATGATGGTCCTCACAGAGCTGGTAAGTGGTGGCTGTTTATATGAGGGAGGGAACAGAGACTGCATGTGTATACTTTCTGCCTGATTCAAATTACAGCTGGGCACAAAGGTAAGGAAGATGGCCGTCGTTTTGTTCCTTGGTTCCTGCGACCGTGTTTACCCCGTTAAGGGAAGATACAATCTATGTCAGTCCCTTCTCTGTTAGGGATTCTAACCCTCCTCATTCTTTGCTGTAGGTGAGAGCGCTACTGAATAGACAAGTGGCATAGGACTGGAAGTTTTTCTCCAGCTTTCCACTTCTGCCACAGTTATGGGGAAGATCTGCTTTATCAGTTGTTTCTTAACAGAGGTATTTTCAAGGGATCACCCATTTCTTTTAAATATCAAGTATATTCTGCATACAATGGCTATGAAAAGCTAACCAGTTACATGCATAATACTATTGCTTTCTCAACAATCCCTGAAGACAGCTGGATTTACAACCAGAAGACAAACACACTATATTGAACGACACTTGCATGCTTCATTTATTTTCTCCTCAAGCACTGCACCTGGAATAGCTGCTAGGAAGCTATAAAAATATGCAAGAACATTTTAAACCTCCAGGAACACTCAGACTTCAAACTACTTCTTCTTCTTGTATAACATGTTTAAATAATTAATTATTTCTTTTGTTTCTCTTTTGGTCTTCTGGTTTGGGAAACATTAAGGTAACTGGAAATGGAAGGAAAAAATTACAGAGGGATTTTTATTTGTGATTTTTCAATTTCCATAAAATCAACAACTTTGCTCCTGAGACTGCTAAAATGGATTCTAACTGAGGTCAGTAGTACACTCGTATGTCATGAAAATTTGTTAGCATTCTTATCTGGAAGCTACAGGACAGCATCAGAAGCCTATGTGAACAACAATGCGAGGGATCTCCAGGATTCTGTTTGTATTGTCACCAGTGGATTTTTTTTTCAAGGGCATTTTTGAGAAATGGTCATAAGCTAGCATCAAATGGTTTGGAACGAATCTGTTTTGTTGGAAGAAAGGGTTTAATTAAATTTTGAGCTGCACAAATTAATCTGGACCTGAGCAAGGACCTAAAAATTGATTAAACTGTGAGCACCTATTCAGAAAGTGTTTGACCAGGAAGTAAATTCATTTCTTCAAGGTCAATGACCCTACAAGTTGATGGGTGGTTTAGATTAATGCACACTAGGTTTCCAGTTTCAGCTACTGCTGGGCAGACCTCCTTCACCCTCCCCTGCTGTTTGCAGTCTACCAGACCTTGCTGTCACTTCTTTTCTCTGGGCCCACGTTTTCTCACAGAAGCCTTTTTCATTGTTTTATTTTGGGAGGAGGTGAGCAAGGCATTGCAATCACGGCTATGTTTTTTTTTTTTTTTTTAATTGTTTTATTTTTATCCAAGTATGAATTGTAACATGTTAAGATTTAAAAATAAAACAAAGAATGGCCTTACCCAGATTAATTTTTCCTTCTGAAAAAAATATTAAATGACCATCAAATAGAATGTATTTATCAATTTCATAAAATACCACTTGATATAATGATTTGCTATTTTCCAGCAAATTTTTTCTTTGGGGCTAAACATACATCACCCACACAGTGAGCACTTGGAAACTCTTATATCACTAGAAGACTCTCCTTTTAGCAATGCAAGCTGGGGGGTCAGGTATTAACCGTAAGAAAATATTGAAATGATTAGAGAACTTTTGTTTAAGGATGAGTGAAAAGATCGACTGTTCATTCTAAGAGGAGAGGAAATGGCAAAAAAAAAAAAAGGTCACATTATTGACTTAAGAAGAGAATTTGAAACATGATTCGAACTTGCTGCTCTCATTTATAAAGTAATAAATTGTGATCTTACAAGATTCTCATCTACTATGTACTTTCATAATTTACATGAAATAGCAAAAGGATGATTTAAAGTGTTTCTGTTCCTCCTTGATTTAATGTCAGGCATAATTTAATGGACAAGTATATGCAATCCTTCTAATAATTAATCTTCCACACCAAATTAGGTTTTAGCAGCCTTTCTCTTATCCTTGTATAATCTTTCTTATAGAATAATCTACACTATTGTTTTCTTTTTTATATGAGTTCTTAATTATTTTTGAAGTAAATGTTACTACCCTACATAATTTCTAAGTAAAATCTTCAGACTTTAATAATGCATATGTTTCTTGCTATAGAGTGAAGCAAGAGTGCAATTTTTACTCTTGGTAAAAACAAGTTAGCAAATGAATACCTAGAGAAGCATGTTAGGGTTTTTCTAAAAGAGTTGAAGTATTAGATGGTTGGTGGGGAATATATGCATGGAGAAAAGTAGAAAGGTAGAAAGAATGACATCCATAATCCTAAAACTCAAAGACAACCACTATTAACATTCACTGCATTTTCACCCTGGTTTTTCAATATAATGTTGCTCTGATAGTACCTTGTATTATTTGTTTCATGTTATAGATTTTCTTTACAATCACAGTTTTTATTGGTTATATAGCAGTCTATTATATCTCTATCATGGCTTCTTTCTTTAATTATTATTATTTTTTTCTATCATGGCTTCTTTAAGCATTTGCCTATTATCAAAAATGTTAGATTGTTTCTGATTTGTAATATAAAAATAATGACTTAATGAACATCTTTATGTGTAAATATTTTCAAGACTCTTTATTTCCTTAAATTCCCAGAAATGAAATCAGTGGATCAAAATATATGAACTTTTAAAGGCTTTGGACATATATTGCCAGGGCTTGGATTATTTATTGGTGATCAAAGTTAAATGGGAAGGCACTGTATTTTAGGAAACCCCACTCAAAGGGCCATTGTATTGTTTATATGAATTGATTATTGTTGATTTTGATTACCCATTTGCATTCCTCCTTCGCTACCTGAAACGGTATCTGTTGAGTTCAACCTAAAAGTATCTTGATTGACCTACAGAGCAATTAATTGTAATTTTTCCTACGAAGGTTTGCAAAGCCAGCATATTAACTGGAAATGAGGTTGGTGTATTCATGTTTGGTTTGTGTGTGACTTCTCAGATTTAGGCTGATTGAGATGAAAGATCTATTCCTTTTGCAAGCAATGATGATAAGCTTTCTTTGTCTTTTGGTCCTACTTAAGTGAGGAATTTTGGTTTTCTGTATTTGTCAACAGCATGTGAGTGGGTAGGATGAGGGACTAATTAAGGAAATCTTGAAGCCAACCTATTTTTTTTAGGATTTTATTTATTTATTTGATGGAGATTGCACAGGCAGGGGGAGTGGCAAAGGGAGAGGGAGAAGCAGCTCCCCGCCAAGCGGGGCTCAATCCCAGGACCCTAGGATCATGACCTAAGCTGAAGACAGATGCTTAATGGACTGAGCCACTCAGGTGCCCCAAAAGCCAACCTATTTTTATGTTTTCCAGTTTGTTAGAATATACTTTTATTTTCATTTTATTTCTGTAACAGTTTTTTTCCATCAGGCAGGCAAATTTTTGCTCTTTAGAAATAAAATTTCTGTAATGCTTCGGTAATCATAAAACTTCAGATTTAGAGGGAGGGTTTTTTTTGGGTTGGGGGGGGTGATAAATTAGCCATTCTCTGTAGCCAAGAATTTGATCACAACTATTCAATCCACTGGCATTTAGTGATTTGCCATTATAGTAATTAAGAAACACATATTTCACCAACTTATATTTAAGTCTGCTCAATTCTATTATTTGTTTTTTCTCAAGGTTTAATAAAAAATCAGATTAAAATAATACTCAGGGATGTGGTACAGGCTAACTAACACCTTCAGATCTACTCCACTTTCCCCACCTTTTCTGTATCTCAAGACATCCCCAGGATCCCGTTCCCAATGGCATCTCAGTAGTTCCGGTCAAAGGCATGTTGTGTCTCCCCAAATAATTTAACCCCTAACCCTCACTGTAGCTGTATTTAGAACTAGAGCCTTTAAGGAAGCAAACAAGGTTAAGGGAGGTCATAAGGGTGGGGACTTGATGTGATAGGATTACTGTTCTTATAAGGAAGAGGTTAGTAAGAACTCTTTCCCTTTCTCCCTCTACTCTTCATGCCTAGAGGAAAGGTCATGTGAGGACACAGCAAGAAGGAAGTCATCTACAAGCCAGGAAGAACGATCTCACCAGAAACATTGATCTTGGACTTCTGGTCTTCAAATCCGTGAGAAAACAATTTCTGTATTGTAAGGCACTCCATCTATGGTAATTTGTTATGGCAGCCCAAGTGGACTTATATAGGTAGGCAGGAGTTGACCAAAGATGAGAGAGCAGGAGGAGGAGAGAAGTATGGCTGTTTCTGCCCCTTCTCCTCCCTGTGATGTCTCTAGCAGTGACTGCTTCTCTGTAACTCTAGTCCTCTCATTCTGAGGTGCCAGTTCTGACCAAGATGTTTGTGCCATGGCTCTGGCTCCCAGCAGATAGACAATGTTACCTGCCATTTTCTCTTCTGTCGTTGAGTTAGTAATGGCTTCCTTCTTGTTGCCTTACTCTTCTATTTGTTCCTCAACAATTACATCATCTGTGAAACAGTTTTTTACACTAAATCGTTCTAGATTAGAGACTTAGGGTGGCTTCAGCTTTCTCGGATAGTTTGGTTACTACAAGTGCATTTTTGCTCAATAAGGCTTATTCTTTCAGAGGTTAGAGTAGGTCTCTCAGGTAGCAATTGTTCAAAAGTCCTTGCAATCATCATCTCTGACTGACAAGTTGGCAATGTGAAAACTTTTTCTCACTCTCTACTAAAGTATCTCTCTCATTTTTTTTTCATCATGACTCATATATATTGAAAGAGCATAACAGCAGCATAAAAGCTTCTAGTATATGTTACAGTATTCACTTTTTATTTTCTTTCACATTCTCCCTCCTGCTAATTTTTTTGTTATACCTGTCAGTTTGAATTTAAAAAAATGATGGAAACAAAATAATCCGTGCTAAAATCTACTACTAATAGATACCAAGAAATCATGAACTCAGACACTAATTTTGCCACTGTGATTGCTTCTCTAAGATCTCTGATGGTCCTTCAGATGATGTATTAGGTGATGAGTTCTGGTTCCCACAGATTATTGAGTCCTGTATCCCTAGCTTTACATTTTTTTGGTCCACACTTTTGTGCTCAGAATATTCCCTGGATGGAATTTGATTGCAGATGTCTATTATATTTTGATGAACTCATATCAGTTCAGTCTTCCAAAGCATTTTCTATTAAAGTTAAGCTGATCTTGTAATATAGTAGCACATAGACCATTGAAATGTCTCTCTTCTATAATACTAGCCAGTCACAGTTGACTTGGAGAAGCTTTGATGGACATCCACTGGAAATTTGTCTGAGTATGTTCTTCACTTTGATTTCTTTCCTCAGGACCTTGAGTTTTATTTTTTTTTTAATTTTTTAAAATTTTATCTCTTTATTCATGAGAAACACACAGAGAGAGAGGCAGAGACATAGGCAAGGGGAGAAGCAGGCTCCTCAGAGGGAGCCTAATGTAGGACTCAGTCCCAAGACCCCGGGATCATGACCTGAGCTGAAGGCAGACACTCAACCACTGAGCCCCTAGGTGTCTGAGGACCTTGAGTTTTCTATAGCATATTTCAAGTAAGGGCTGCAGGAAACACTTATAATATTTTCACTGAGACCAAATAAATGTCCCATAGAGAAGATTTTCTATAGATTTCAACCATAAGTATGAGGAGTTTATTAAATACAATTCATTATTCTACATCAATATTTATCAAACATTTCTAAGAGATATGATGCACTTCTCAATTGCTATATATTTTCAGCCTCATTCAACTAAAACTAGTATTGTACAATTAAATAAATATTATATACCAGTAATTTAATGGAAGCTCTAAAAGTAATCTAATTTATAACCAGAGAAAATATATTTTGACCTGAGATTATCAACCCTTATTAGCAAATTCAGTGTTCCTTTATTCCCTTCCACATTTTCATAAACAAATAGGATTCTTTTCTCACCTTATGCTGGAACTAGCAATAGCTTGGCCTCAGTAACTTCTCCCCCAACCCATATGTGACATTATCTGTTGTCAAGAAGACCCATTTAGTTTAAGTGTCTGTTAGAATTTATAAATTTATAAAACACTTTTCTTCTCGTGCTTTATTGTGCATTCATCACTCTTCTCATTATTGAATAATACTTGATGCAATCCTCAAATGCATGATGCTGGCTTGGAGACTAAATTGTATTCAACTGCCTCTGTCCTTTTTAGTAAGAGAAATTTGCATAACTGTTAAATAGTATAGAAAAAGGTGAGAGTTGGGGATCCCTGGGTGGCTCAGCGGTTTAGCGCCTGCCTTTGGCCCAGGCACGATCCTGGAGTCCCGGGATCGAGTCCCAACGTTGGGCTCCCGGCATGGAGCCTGCTTCTCCCTCCTTCTGTGTCTCTGCCTCTCTCTCTATATATATATCTATCATAAATAAATAAATAAATCTTAAAAAAAAAAAGAAAAGAAAAAGGTGAGAGTTAAATGTCACATCTAAATCATGGGTTCTGATGTGCTCTATCACAATCAGCATTTTACAGAACTCAAGTGCACTGTATGTTTTTGTTCTGAGCTAAAACCAAGCTAGATAGAAAAAAATTTCATTTTCTACCCTGTAAGTCTGCTGTGCAAGAAATGGGAAAGGATGTCCCCAGGCAGTGTTAGAATGACTGCTGCTTTCCTTTCTCAGTCTAATTAGAGTTCTGGCCCCAGCCGACAGGGTAGGTACAGAAGCATGTGACAAGGCAAGTATAGACACAGGTGACTTGTTTTTGATAGAAGAGCCCATGAAGCCACTGGTTGGGAGTATCTTTTGTCTTTTGGACTGGGCTGTTGCCTCCTGACTAAGCAAAAACTTGAATTCTTCTTCATATCACTCAGAATCAGACTTAGAGTTGGAAAGTACCTGAGAGATAACTTTCCTGAAAGGCTAGCATCTCTTGCAAAGCTTCTTTAACACACACCGGTTCCATCTCTGGTGGACACATTTTCATGAGCATTTTATAACTTTGGGTTTGCAATTTCAGCCCTTGCTGTTCTTTTGAGCTGCTTAGAGAGTTTTCTCCTCCAACTGGTGCTGTAGACTCAACAACAACAACAACAACAACAACAACAAAAAATATATATATATAGCATAAGAATATGCTCTTTTTCCCATAATTAATATGTGATTTTCTGACCATATTGAAGAATTAGAAGCATGCCCATTCCATAATTTAAAAATAAAAGAAGTATCCAAAGATACGAATTGAGCTTTAATAAGTGAAATCTGTGACTATCACACAGCAGTATGTCTGTGGTGGAAATAGTCTCTTTTTATCTTATATTATCATTTAACCCATAATAGAACTGTATTCTTTCTTTCTAACTCATCCAGAATCCTGCTTTAATTCCTTGACCAGGACAATTTCTGACACTGTTCTTTTTCACAGTCTGCTGCAGAACCAACTTGGCAGCCAAGACTTGTTTCTTGAATTTCAGGCAATTATATCTTATTACTTACTAGAAGGCTTGAGTTGGATGCTCCATGGACAACTGAAACTTAACCTGTGAAAAACTGAAGCCATCGTTTTTCCCATAGAAAACCACTTTCTACTCTGTGGTATTCCTTTGTTCGATGAATGCCATCTGACATAACCATTTGTCTAAAAAGGAAATCTTGGAATTGCCTCAGACTTTCTTATTTCCCATCTGTTCAATTACATGTCCATCCATTTTGCCATCTCATCTGTTATTGACTTAGCTCACGTCTTCAAGATTTCTTGAAAGAGAAGAATGCCAAGATACAGGAGTGTATGTGTGTATGTATACACACTGAAATGTTATTTGTAATGTCCAGCAATAGAAGATTTGTTGTGTAATTCATGTATGCATAGCTCATACAATAGAATGAATACATTGCAGCCACTCAAATATTGATATGTATATGTTTATTTATGACTGTATTTGTAATTAAACACACACACACGTAGGGGAGCCTGGGTGGCTCAGACAGTTCAGCCCCTGACTCTTGGTTTTGGCTCAGGTTATGGTCTCAGGGTCATTAGATTGGGCCCTGGTTTGGGCTCTGCACTGGATGTGAAGCCTGCTTGAGATTCTCTCTCTCCCTCTCCTCTTCTCCTTTACCACTTGTGCACACATGCTTGCTCACTCTCTCTCTAACAACAACAACAAAAAAGTTTATAAAAATACATACACATGTATTTTTGAGTAAACCTATTTTTTTTTATGAGAATATAACCTAAAGCTGACAATGCGGTCATATTGGGGGAAAGGAATGAAGGGTTGGGTGAAGAAAAAAACTCTTTCGGATATAGAAACAAAACAAATTTATTTTCTTTGTTTTATATGATGCTTGAATTTGCTTCTCACATGTAATTCTTCCTTAAACAATTTTTAAAATTCTAGTGAACTTATTCATATTTTATGATAACTTACGAGGTCTGACAAACAAGAGACAAAGTTTTAGCTCAAGGAACATAACTACAGGAGTAAAACACTTGAAATGAAATTAATGAGATAGGAGGGTGGCTGGTCAGTACTAATATCTTCTTGGGAGTCCTGGAATTGCATTAAAGTACTCATCTCTTGTCTGGAGTCCTAAAGGGGGCCCCATCTAGACTTTTTCAGAGCCTAGATTTG
This sequence comes from Vulpes vulpes, assembly GCF_048418805.1. Lineage (NCBI taxonomy): Eukaryota > Metazoa > Chordata > Mammalia > Carnivora > Canidae > Vulpes > Vulpes vulpes. The sequence goes on from NC_132782.1 coordinate 1,093,193, forward strand.
GGTCACCCTCTGGAGGAAAAAAACAGAAAACATGAGTTAGAAATGCTCAAATTTGGTGTTGATAATATGTAGCTGAGTACTGATAAACTCTGGTTAAGGGAATCTCAAGGGAATGAGTGATGGTTAATGGTTACTTGGAGTGGCTTTCTGAGAATAGCTGGACTCCTGAAGATATTTATGTGTGTGTACTAAACCCTTCAGAAGAGCCAAGAAAAGTGTCTGCTCACTTCCTGGGTATCTTGTCATGAGCACTAATCTGTTGCTCTGTACTGTACTTTGGACGTTATATATGTTATGTCTTTAATCTGCATGACAACTTTTAAATTAAATATTAATATTCCTATATAACATATAAGAAAAGCCTGAAGTTTAGGAAAGTTAGGTAACTCTCCATGGTCACGTAATAAGCATCAGAGCTGGAGTTTGAACCCAGGTGGCCTCACTCCAGACAGCTTAACAACTGGTGTTAGTGAAAGAAATGTCTGGGTTACACACTCGGATAAATGCAGGGTCCAGGAAGCTAGTGGGAGCGAACACCGAGGGCCGGGGGTAGGGACGGAGGGGGAGCTGTGTAACCACAGAGCTCAGGGCACATCCCGTGTTGTCAGACTGAATGAAAATTCACCCGTGTTTTGTGTGGAGACAATGTGGAAAACTTTCATAAAGCAGGTCAGTAATTTTTTATCTCCGTCTCAACATGCATGCTATGATGGGGTATGCGAGACAATGCCTGTTTGCCTGCCGGACTTGTACCCAGAGAACACATTTAGCTAATAAAAGTCTTTGGAGACAAATTGTCTCATATCCTTTCTTTTCCCAAACATCTAAAATAGAAACTGCGATGAGCAGCATAGGAGGTTGCAGCTCGGACTGAAAATGGTCCATTCTCTGTCCCTTTACTTTTAAAAGATAAAAAGTTGTTAAGTGCTTATTGAACTAGACGCTTCGCCACATTATCCCATTTAACTCGCACAAGAATCCTGTGAGCGGATGTGGTTCCACGCTGCTGAAGTGGGAAATCCAAGACCGCCGAGTCATCACGTCGTTTCTCAAGTCACCGAGGGGTCCTCCAAGCCAGCCTCCAGCCTCCAGCCTCCCCTCCCGCAGGGCCTCCCCCGGGCTTTCCCCAGTGCTCCTGGGCCGTTCTTCACAGGGAAAAGCCAGGGAGACCCCCTCCAGCTCAGACCACCTTCCGAAATGCAAATACCCATCACGTCAATTCCCCACACGACAAACTCAGATCCTTCCTCTATTTAAATATTTCGGTAGTGGTTTCCTATCACTTAATTTTATTCTTTTTCACATTTGTTTTTAATCATTTGTAATGTTCTGAAGATCATATATAAACATTTTTTAGGACATGAAATAACATAGTTTTGTTTTGTTTTTTAATAAATCGCAGCTATAGAGGATCTTAAAAACACAAAGACTAAGTCAGCTTCATACACAGAATGGGGCAATCGGATACACAACACAATATGCATCTTTCCAAACAAGTTTGCTAAGAAACAGCTCCCATATTTAGAGTTAGAAATAAAACAATCTTTTCATTTACAAAAATCAGGACATCATTTGATTAATGAAGCCTATTCTTCCCCCCAGTTTTACACTTGCTTATCTTCATTTAGATGATGTAAATTCATGAGAAAAAAACAAATTCTGGTATGGTATAAAACTCTTAGGAACAACAAGTTACAAATGCTCAATTTTTTAACAAACAAAATATTTTCCTTCCCCAAATGCAAACATCCAGTAAATAAAACAAACATAATATTCCGTGTATAGAAATATTAGTAATTCACTTACGAAAGATGTATTCGATGGTACCATTTTTGGTTGTCCTAAATATGAAAGCACTTTACAAAAGAACCAGGCCATTATTATTTAAAGTCTATTCCTTCACCCAGTTTCCTACTCTGAATAGAAACTCACCAATTCTATAGGATTTTGGCTATAGGACTGAGCTACAGGAAAGGTCTTCTGGTTGGAGAAAAATGTTTCCTGGAGACCTATAGGCAGTTATTCATTACTTTGCGCTTAAAAGCATTCCTCAGCAAACTTCTTCCCAGCAGCCTTTAGAATAAAGTACTGGATTTGGGCTTTCAGAAGGGGTTGCTTCCCGCTGGAACACCTACCAGCAGGGCATCCTTGCAGGCATTCTGCACGCAGCCTATGGGAGCTCTGCAGCCACCTGAAAGACCTTGATTTTCTCTATGCTAGCCTCCAGCTCGAGCTGCTCCACTAGGCCATGTACCGTACGCATATGGGCCCCAGGTGACATGGTTGTGGCACGGAGCTCCCAAGGCAAGAACTTTTCTATCACTGCAAAGACCAGGAACAAAATCTCTAACCTGATCTTGAAGGCTTACCTCAACCAGCTGTAGTGTATCTCCTACAGCTTCTCATGTCATGTGACCCATCTCTCTTTTCATTCTAGCTTCAAAGAGAGGCAAAACAAGCCAAATATTTCCTGCCATGGGGCCTTTGCACACACTGTTCCTTCTGTCTAATAAACTCCCTCCCACCCTCTTGCATGGTTATAACCTACCCTTTCTTTTGACCTCAGTTTAATATTCTTACTTTGGAAAGCCTTTCCTAGGCCTCCCAGCCCAATTTTCCTGCTGTTAATGACCCAACACTTCACTTCTTGGTTATAGAAAGTAATTTTGTACCTACTCAGGTGATATAATGTCCAGATAGGATCTAAGATTCATTTTATGGAGCCACTTTTGTACACTACCATATTCCCAACATCTTTTTCAATTCTTGGAAAACATTGCTCAGTCAATGTTTGTTGAATGGATAGCTGAAAGAATTTTTTTTTTTAATTTATGCTATTTAAACATTGACTAAATAGTCCTCCTTTCATGCACTAAAATGATCCATGAAGTTTTTCTCCAACTATTTTGGTAAGCATTATCTTTCTTGTTTGAGTATCACACAAATGATAAGTTCCATACTATTGGCATTTAATTGTTCTTTCTGTTTCTATAGCAGATATGCCCCTTCAAGTCAAGGATCATCTAAAATGTACATCTTAGCTGATTTACCTACTCCACTGCCTCCCTCCATCTCATGCTACATCTTATGCCACAAATAAAATACCACTAGTTTAGATTTGGTATTAAACAAATACTAATTGATGTGACGTTTTATAAAACTCATTAGGAAATTTGTGGAGAAAGTGTGAGAAAAGCAACTTTGCTTTTAACTTTGCTCTTAACACCACTCTGGTTTTGGAATTTTATATGGACCTAACTGGAAGTTTAGAAAAAGAGTATGACAAAACACAAAGATATGTTAAAAAGAGAAAAATGGAAAAAATATAACAAATGCCAACAGACAGGGTGGAAATATGAAAGTTGTATGAAATGGAATTTAAGGAAAAAATATTTGTGAATAAAAAGTAGTTTATATTAATTAAGAGCCAATTCACCAAGTACTTCTTGCAGCTATAAACTTGCATATACTGAATAACAAAAGATCAGTGTAAATATAGTACAAACTGACAGAAATACAAGTAGAAATTGAAATAATAATTCTAGAAGCCTTTAACTTAAAACTCTTAGAACTGGTTATACATACATAGACGCAGTCACATACAACATTGAATCCAATAAATAGAGACTTGACATCATTTGCTAATGATGTTGTGGTTTTTACAGAAGTCTTTCAAATGCTAGGGTCAACAAAAATTCTAATAACTTCCTAAAACTAGATATTAAATCTTCATTGTATGGAAACAGAGTAAAATAATTAGACAGCATAGTGAGAAGTTATCTAATCACTTAGAAAATGCATAAATCAATTTCTTAAATCTTAAGTTAAAGATGAAATCACAGAACTGAATGTATGGAATATGTAAGCATATTATACTAGTTGCAAAAACATGATATTCAGAAGAAAATTTCTCGTATCATATAATAATTTTAAAATGAAAATAAATACACTTAAGCAAATAAGATAAAGAAGACATAGGAGTAAATAAACAAAACATACCTATCCTCCATCTCTAAAGGCACTTGACACCAATGGTTTCACCAATGATGAATTTTGTCCCAGTCTATGAGAGCAAGTAATTATTATTTATGTCACTCTCAAGCTTTGAAAATATGTAGATATTCTTAATATTTGTTCTATTACTTCAGGATAATCATAAAAAACAGATCCTAAGTTCAAATCTAAGAGAAAAATACTCTGGAAATGCCAAAAATATTTGGAAAAAAAGGAATAAATTCTGAGTTGTCCTAACACATATCAGAATATAAGAAGTAGTTATAGTAATTGCAACATTTTGGCATTTTTCTCAAATAGACAAATAGATTCAATTGGAAGAAGAAATGCTAGTTATTATTTGTGAAATAATAGCATAAGATTTGAAAAGCTGTTGGGATAATTTGAGGAAGACATGTTAGCATCTTACTTCACATCTTGTCCAAGGAAATTCTATAAAAATTAGAGATCTAAATGTAAGAACCAAATATTATAAAATAATTTTAAAATGGAGGGCTTTTGGGGGCACCTAGGTGGCTCGATTAGTTAACCACCTGATTGATTTCAGCTCAGGTCATGATCTCTGGGTCATGAGATTGAGCCCTGGGTCAGGCTCCATGCTCAGTGGGGAGTCTGCTTGAGATTCTCTCCCCTTCCCTCTCCCCGTCCTTCTGCTCTCTTTCTCTCTAAAATAAGTAAATAAATCTTTAAAAAATAAAATAAAATGGAAGGTTTTCTAACACAGGTAATGCAGCAGTTAAAAAGGAAAAGATAAATGTTTATGACCTTTCAGAAATATAAAATTTATATGTGGGGCAAGATACATAAATAAGTGATAGACTGGGAGAAAATATTCCCTACATATATAAAATACCAAAAACTTAGTATCACTGACAAAGAGCACCTACAAATTAATAAAATATCAAACAAATAGAATAGAGAGGTGAATTTGAGAAAAAAAGTATAAAAGTGTCTTGAAAACATAAGCTCTGTCATATTAGAAACACGAGTAATAAAAATTAAAATAATAGTGATCCAATATTCCTTACCTAACAATTGGTGAAAAATTTAAAAATATATAATATTCAGTGCTAGCAAGGGTGTGATAAAAGGGCATACCCATTTTTGGCAGGTGTATAATGGTAAAAACCTGGGAAGATTTTAAATGTTCATACATTTCACTCCAATTATTCCACTTTTAGATATCTATGCAGTAGGAATACTGTGAAGATGCATGCAGAAATGTGTACAAAGATGTTCATGCAATGTTGTTTAAGTCACAAAAATTAGAAACAACCTGAGTGTCCCAATAGTTGATAAGGTACATCCAAAGGTGATAGTAGCAAGAATGAGCACAAAGATAAATGACAGTGCCACAGGGGTGGCACGTAGAATGAATTAATCAGAATAGACGTGGACCATAAATAATAGACACAAAGAGTGTTGCTGTAATCTGGCTTGATTTCAGCCATGGGTACATCATTTTAGGCAGCTGCTTTTAAATTTCACACTGATTTGTATCAGTGTGGATACCCTTGAAAGATACCCATCACATACTACACAAGAGAAACAGTAAGTTGAAGAATTGTCTCCATACACTTAACATAATTTTATGTTTTACAAAAAAAACAAAAAAACAAAAAATCCATTGTTTATGTAGCAGAGTGTGCTGTGTATGCTTTTCTAAATGTTTTGAAATATTTCATATTTAATTATCACATTAATATTTTTTATTTATCAGTTAGTTGTTGACCCTTCACCATATTTTCCTATGTGCCTTAACCTTCCTCTAATCAGCTACTCTTTTTTGCTTCCTGCCTAGCAGAAGTGATATAGCAAAGAGAAGAGGGGAAAAAGCAGCAGTTGATTTTGAATTTCACAAGTTTACTATGGGGGAAGAAATGGAAATGATGCAGACATGGAGAAGAAATTTGGAGGAAGACATGGTGAAGTCAGAGAATACCACCTTCCATCACTTCCCTCATCAAAGAGAAAGGGGGAGGATAATTGCATGGTAAGCAAAGAGATGTTGATAGAAAAGGGTTTGTGAGGAAGAGACTCTGAGTCCCATCCTTCAGCCATCCTGGAGCAAAGCCAGATTAAGATCAGGGTAGAGTGGTGACAACCTGCTAGTTTATTTAAGGAACCCAAAGGAGGACGGGACCCCTCTTCAGAGAAGTGACTGTGTGGTGTGTCTGGGGAGGTGGGTCTGAGTCAGCTTCCAAAGTCAGGACTTCCAGAGTGGTGCAGGAACCAAGGTAGGATTCCTGTACACCAAGGGGACATTCACAGTAGTTCTTGTTAGTCCAATGGCAGCATGAACTAGATATCAGAAGTCCTCTGACTGCCAGAGCCTCTGCAGGGACGGACCTCGTTGAATCTACCACCCACAAGAAGATAAGAGACATTTCAGTAGATCCCACAGTGGGAGGATTAAGGACAAGAACAAGTTGCTTTGGCACTTTGTAAGCTCACAACCATGTGCCCAACTCTAAGGAAGAAGGTAGCGTGTCATCAAGGGGAAGAAGTGATTCAACAACCTGGGAGCTCCTACTACCCACCAAGTGGTTGTAGAAAATTATGGTTTTCTGTATGCTTGACTTTGTAGAGTGAAATTTGTACCTGCCATTATCTGAATCTCTGTCTTCTCTCATTTTCATTTATTTAGTTAGGTAGCTTTTATTTTAATTACAGTAACGTTAAAATACAGCATTATATTAGTTTTAGGTGTACAATATAGTAATTCAGCAATTCCATACAACACCCAGTGCTCATCACGAGTGCACACTTACTCCCCATCATCTAGTTCATCCATCCCCCCACGCCCCTCCCATCTGGTAACCAGCAGTTTGCGCTCTATAGTTAAGAGTCTGTTTCTTGGCTTCTCTCTCTCTCTCTCCTTTGTTTGTTTTGTTTCTTAAGTTCCACATATAAGTGAAGTCATACGGTATTTATCTTTGTCTTCTCTCCCTTTCTTTAAATCCCAAACCGCCCGGAGATTTTTTAGGGAGCAGGTGGAGATTTTACTTTTTTCCTTATAAGTCTCTATGTTATGTTGAATGTTTTACAACGGTGCACACTTCCTCTGTAATTAGAAATAACAAAGAAATAATAATTGACACATACTCCCAATACATCAAAATAGTAGGGTATTAGAAATGTCAAGTTACTTGTTTAAGGTTAAATGTTTCCAAAGTAAGCATCCCTTTTATTTTTGGCTGCAGTAATCATTCATATTTTCTACATCTAAATTTAAATTGATTGACCAAATAAAGTAGATGAAGGCTTTTTGTTTAAAGAACACTGTGAAATGTGTTGGACCTGCTTCTTTTCATGCCTCACCATTGCTCAGCAATTGAAGCAACTATTAACTTGGCTGATGCCTATTAAGGTCTGGATGCAGTCTTTCAGCATTTCCTTCCTAAGACAGCAGGACAGAATCAATGGCAGTTTCAGCTCTCCTGAAGATTGATGCAGGGCTGCAGTGCTTAGCAAAACCATGTGATCTTTGAATCAATCACTGAAATAAATCTATGCAACTGGTGTCAGGAATCTAAGTAATTTCACACTTATCTTCCCAATTCCCTAGAACCAAAGAAAATGGAATCCAAATTAGACTCACTGAGCCACACTACTGAGCCTCCACTCCCAAAGGGGTTTAATATGTGTCACTGTTCAAAAGACTTGTCTTGCAATAAAAAAAATGGAGGTTGGCATATTTATCTGTAAATATGAAAGTGATGGAGCATTCCTGATGGTTCTGGCTCAAAAATGGCTAAGTCAGAATATAGTTGGATGAAACCATAATTCCTAATCACTGGCATGTCAATAGTAGCAGTATCTTTTCATAGGATGCTAGAAAGGTTTTGCAGAAAATCTTATGATTCACTCTCCTGATTCACATAAAATTTAATAAAATATTGCTACACAGATTCTTTTTATACTCTTAAATATCTTGAGGAAAGAAGTTTCTCTAAAAATACAACTTATATCCTCCTCTTCCTTACTTCTAGGAACTTCTTTCACATAAAATCAACTCTTGATTTAATCTACATGATAGGGGATCCCTGGGTGGCCAGCGGTTTGGCGCCTGCCTTTGGTCCAGGGCGCGATCCTGGAGACCGGGGATCAAATCCCACATCGGGCTCCCGGTGCATGGAGCCTGCTTCTCCCTCTGCCTGTGTCTCTGCCTTTCTCTCTCTCTCTCTCTCTCTCTCTCGCTCTCTCTCTCTCTCTCTTTGTGACTATCATAAATAAATAAATTGAAAAAAATTTAAAAAAATAATCTACATGATAAAAATGATGAGTGAACCAGCAAGTACAGAATGATAAATAATTTAAAAATTTAAACTTGCCCTGAAGTATTGTGGGAGCATTACATGGTAAATAACAATGTGATGTTATCTTGGTAATGTTTTCAAGAGCTTTTATTAGCTGACCCACCTTAAATTCAAGTGTGCATCAAAGGAGTGGCTGTATTCAGTGCTTCTCAAATTCAGGACCAAAATAGCATCTTAAACATCTTCATGGCCTCTATGTTTGAATGCATAGCCTCTCTCTGAACACTTTGCTCGTTGCCTACAATCTCACTGGATATGCAGGTAGAGGAAGCAGCAGAAACATACAGTTGACTTGAATCAATGTAGTTCTCAGCCTTTTATCTATACTTAAAAAAAATTATATTGATCAACATACCATAGCGTATAAAGCCTGAGCTGAAAGCATACTGAGATCTTCATAGCATGTCAGGGGAACGGGAAAGGAATAGGAAGTAGTGACCAGAGTTGAGGAGCTAACTCTACTGTAATGTGGACTCCAGAATGAGAGGATCCAGCATTCACCCACATAGGTTAGGAGTATGGTTAACTTGAGCTTGATGGTGATTGTGGGAAGTATCCCAAAGCATGTGCTGTCATTGTTGAGACATAATAGTAGTTTCAAAGCAGCGTTATGCTCTGTGTGATGAGGTGGGTGGCATCACAATTCTAGATGATCCTAGCAACAGCTGGGAGTATATCCAAACAGAGTTCCAGCTCCCTGAGAGAGGAAAGTTTTGGCAGGGTAGCAGGGTCAATCCAAGTCTACAGCAGATGCCAAGACATACAGACAGAAGCCAGCTGTACAGACTAGACAAGTGGGCTTCAGAGGAAAGGCTGCGGTTCTCTAGACAAAAGATTCTCAAGGCATTGAGCATGCCAGATATTGTAAAATCAATCAGATCTCACCAGCTGGCCCCTTGGAAGCTACTATTATACTCTCTAATCAACTCAGAAACTGGGCAGATATGAAGCTTTGGTTAAAGTCCAAAGATTCAGCAGTGATGAGAAAATCATGAGCTATGGTAGTTAGACTTTTGGGATCCTCTCCTACCAACAACTGTGCTACCAGGTGCCCCAGAGATATATGACATAGATAAACCACAAGATTCCTTCTAGGAAGTATTTCTCTCCCTGCTCAGATTTTAAGACTAAATAATTTGTTATTTTTAAATCTAAATTTAAAGGTGATTTATTGTCATTTCAAAGCATATGCTACTTTGTGTTTTATAAATGAAAACCAGGTGAACTATATCCTTTGAAAGACATTCTTTGGGGCTATGTTTAATCAAACTCTAACACCCAGATGATGGTGTTCTTGGCAAAATTTCAAAGTAAAGGCCACTCTGAGAACAGGACATGAAATTATATTATAGCAAGGAATATTTAAGCAAGATCCTAGGATGACAATGCTAATTGCAGTGATTTTGGAATGCAGGACTGTGATGTCACGTGGTCCTATGAAATTAGGTCAGGATGTTTTTGATAATAAGGTGGATTTAATTTAGGAGCGGTGTCACCTAGAAACATAGACAACTTATGTCTTATGATTTCATGACTTTTCTCCTTTTATTATAAAACATAAAACCATTAAGAAGACATTTTACCAATGTTAAGTGTATAACATTTTCTTTATTGAAATCAATGATTTTTAAAAAGCAGATAATGTGTGGGACGTATTATAAATTTTTCCAAAAGTAGATGTTTGCATACCGTAAAACCTGTATCTAAGGCTCTTATGCCAGGGATCAGAGACAAGCAGCACAGTGGTACAATTCCAACAGAGCTGATTTTGATTTAGGACGAATGATTGGTCTCCTGTGCAGTGAAAATTACCACCTCATCTCTTTCCAATGAGATGAACAGAATCAATCCACTTTCAGAAAGGTGGTCTTCATGTCTCCAATGTGACTGTGTCTACTAAGAACGTGTCTGCCATCTGGAGAGAAGTCTAGCCTAAAACGTTAATCTTGTTGGAAAACTAATTAATTTTCTTTTCTGAGGAGCTAAACTATAGTATCATGGAAAGATACGTTGAAATTCTGACAGCATACTGGCAACGACTTCCTACCCTTCAGAGCAGGGACTGTGTTGTTTGCAGTGCTATGCAGATTCTAAAACACAATGCTATAATTTACAGGCTTGGATTCTGTGTGTGTTCTCAGGCCTTGAGACATGAAGGTATTATGTTTTCTTTCCCTGAAACAATGCAATGTTTCTTATATCTGATTATTTAGTGCGGCAGAGACCACATCTTGTGCTGCATTAGAAAGAATGATTTATCCATTAATGCCTTTTAGTCATATAGTATGGAAACAAAGCTCTGTTAAACCCATGAGTCTGTACCCCAGGGATCCTTTTGTTTTGGATAAATAGGTGGCCCCACGCTAGCTTAATTTTCCTTTAGAAGCAGGGAGCTAAATGTTAGAACTAGCTTTTGAACCTGGGAGAAAGCTGAGTTGCTATGTCTGCACCTGCCTCAGTAAAATAATTTTAAAGTCATTCTGAGTGTAACTTCTGGACAAACCAATTAGGAGTAGTCCCTTTAGAATTAAGATCAGAAACTTACAGTATTTACAGCCAAGATGTAGTAGAAGATGATTTTAGCACAATGGAGAAGTTCTAAGAAAAAGCAGGCATGTGAGTGAGAAAGGAGGACTCCGCCTTCTGATTTGTACCCCCAGGTCTTACTACTTCTGCCAAAACCTTGTGACTCCAAAGTCCCTGTTCTGGCCAGAGAGCAGAGCCACCCACCAGGTGCCTGCAGTCTCCTATCCAAAAGGGAAGAATCAAAAATAATGAAAGCACAGGACTAGAAGGTACCTCACTCAAAGATTTAGTCTGTGTCTTATTCTTGAATCTCCTCTGTAGCATCCCTGCTGAATGGGCATCCAGAAATAGGGGATTTAGTCTCTCCACAGGCTCCAGCTATTAGAAGAATCTTTCTGATTAAGAGCTGAATCCTCTGTGTGTGTAGCTTGCTCCACTCACTGTTGCCACCATTCCTACTTGAGTGTATACTTAACACATGGAATCCCTCCTGTTTACGGCGGTTCCTCAGACATTGGAGCATGGCTAGTCTGTTAAACCTGAGGCTTTTGGTTTTCCTTCAATGGTAAACACTACTACTCCTTTGACCATTTTTCATTTAACATGGTTTTAGAACCCTTGCCAGTATAGTTGCTTTCTTTGAATACATTGAGTTTGTTTACAACTTTTAAAAAATATGGTATTGGCACCAGAACCACTCTAAGATTGGAATCATCAAGAAACAGAAGAGAGCTGGCCTCTGGCCTGCCCCTGCAAGAGTCTTTGCTTTCACACGTTTTTGGCTATCTCAGTACTCCATTGACTAATCTAGAGCTTCTTCTTGAACAAAAGCTTACATATTTTGTATTTATGGTCTGTTGATGTACCACATTTTCTCCAGCCTATACTTGTACAGCTATTTTTTAGATCCAAATAGAGAACCTTGTATTTTCCCAGGTTAAATTTTATCTTATTAAAGTCAGACCATTACTCAAGTATCTCAGAATCTTTTGGTAGCCAGATTTAGTCAGTCAATATGTTCTCCTTCCACTCCTCAATTTCCTCATAAATGAGAATAAAAACTACCTCATACGATGATTGTAAAGACCGCATGATCCAATACATGTAAAGTGCTTAGAAGAAATATGTAGTAAAACTGCATAAAGTAAGTTATTATCACTTTATAAGCAAATCCAGTCTACAAAAAATGTCTTTTAACTTTACAGGACATTTGTTGACATCACGCAAATAACCCCCAATGTTTTAGAATAAAATATTTTAGTCAAAACTATTGTAAGCAGATTTTCAACAACAAAAAAAAATTGTTTAAGCAATGTAAGTGAACACTAGATGACTTTACAATTACAGAATTCAAGGAGAAAATAATTTTTTTTAAATCTTTATTCATTTCCAAGTAAGAAGGCTATATAATTGGACAAGTTGAGGCTCATTTTGAATTGCCTCCTAAAACCCACATTCTTACATCCTAGAACCATCTGCTACTAGCAAACTCTAAATCTACCAAAATGATAAATTGCTTTGCTTCTCTCTATGTGAAATCATTACTCAAAGCTGTAGGGGTGGATCCAAGTTAATGACACAGCTCCGTGTGTGAAAAAGTTGGAACTTTCCCTACTGTCAATCAGAAGAATTAGCAGAATGACATAGTGGAAATGCTCTTGGTTTGTAATGTCTCAGATCTGGGTTTACATCTTAGCGCAAGAACAGTTCAGTTATGTGACCTTGGATAAGTTACTACCCCTCAGTCCCTCCATTTTCTCATTTGAGGGAGTGGGATAATTATAACTTCTAGAGTTGTAAGGAATTCGAAGTAACATGTGTAAAGTACCAACTATGATCAATACTAGCAGTTATCAGTCATTCATATGAATGGATGATGATGGCAGTAATCAATAAGAATTTGTAGATGCCTACAAGTTTCTACAAACAGAATTTGAAAATCAGCCATGTCAATAATACAATCCAACTAGAGGACAATAGTAAGAGGAGAATGTAGACAACAGGACTATATCATATTCTAAGTGCTTGGGAAACAATGTGGAAGCAAAATCCCTCTTAAAATAGTAACTTTTAATTTCTTAAATGAAAACATAGGATAGAAGAAAGTTAGGATGGTCTTAGAGAAGGGCCTAACATTCTGGCATAACACTTCATCGAAACATGAGAATATTACAAATTTTTAACTTCACTCAGCCTTTCTTAAGTGACTGATACATGACAGGTAATCCATAGTCTAAGAAGACAATGCCTTTGGTGTTCATAAAACCTTTTTTATAGCACTTCTCCAGTGTCTAAGCACTCTTTCTGAATCTATAGAATTATAAATTGAAAATATTTTTATCTCAAAAATCATTGAATCATGGAACACTGTTAATATTTTCTTTCTTTCTCTATACAGCACATTAAGCATGAAATGAAACTCCTTATCAAAGAGTGAAGGTTCATCTTTTGAATAGCTTTTCTTTATTTCAACAGTCAGTGAAGTCTTTGCTTTGTAGAATGGAAGGAAGTTGTTGGCGAATAAAAATACATTTAAAACATGCAAAGAATTCAGTATAATTTAATCTCTGTATTATAAAATTTAAGGTGTGCGATCTCATACAAAAGGTAGATGTGGGTCTAGTTTAATTTTGCAGTAGATGTTGATCCCAAAGCTGAAGGAATACTTCAGTAAATTCTCCTTTAAAATGGAGACTACATTTCAGTTGTAAATTTTCTAATTTTTAATATTACTATTTGGTTCTTTATATATTATCACTTAAAGTGATATACCTTGTTTTCACGAGGTATTAATTGCTTTGGCATCCCTAAAAGTTTCTACTTATAAATCTTCTAAATGTTAGACAATTTTAATAAAAGAACATTTTAAAAATGTATTATTTATTGAGAAAATATTTTAAAAACTTAGATTTTTAAAAAGATTTTATTTATTTCTTCATGAGAGACAGAGAGAGGCAGAGGGAGAAGCAGGCTCCATGCAGGGAGCCCGATGTGGGACTCGATCCTGGGACTCCAGGAACATACCCTGAGCCAAAGGCAGATGCTTAAATGCTGAGCCACGTAGGCATCCCATTCAATTTTATTTTTAAAAAAATCAAAGTTTTTTGGGGTCGTCTGGGTGACTCAGTGGGTGAGTGTCTGCCTTTGGCTCAGGGTGTGATCCCAGAGTCCCAGGATTGAGTCCCACATCGGGCTCCCTGCATGGAGCCTGCTTCTCCCTCTGCCTGTCTCTGCCTCTCTCTCTCTCTCTTTGTGTGTGTGTCTCATGAACAAATAAAATCTTAAAAAAACAAAAGGATAAAAGAAAGAAAGAAAAATATTACTGAACAAAAACTGGGTAATCAGACTATTGGGTATAAAGCAATCAGTCAATCAGACTATTGGGTATAAAGCAATCAGTCAAAGATTACCATAAAGTAAATCATATGTCTAGATATAGTGGTTTAGATTAGCTATTGAAAGTTGTTAGTTTTTTGTTTTTAAGGTTATCATTTCCTGAAAAAGACATAGTCAAATATAGGAGGGCGACCATACCAAGAAAAAGAGTATTCGAAACAAAACAAAACAAAACAAAAAGAGAAAAAAGAAAAGAAAGAGAAGAGAAAGGGGGAAAAAAAAAAGGGAGTGGTTTTATGTTTGTACACATGTGCCTTAGAGGCCATTACGTAGGTTGCTAATGCAGAGACTCTACTGAGAACACTGTGCTTCCTCAGATTCAGGCTTTCACAGTTGGAAGCCTAAAGATGAGATGAGCTTACCTGTTGTGATGAGTTGGGTGAGAAACAAGCTTCTAAACACCAGTCTTTACCGTTGATGGATTTCCTCTCTCAAGTACATCATCAGCTCCCCTCCCCATTTGTGAATAAGAATGGAGAGGCCTACTAGTACAGGTTGCAGAGCAACTGGTCGGCTAGGTAATTCCCCAAGTCAAAAATGTGGAACAGATAAAGCAGCTGGAACCCAAACCCAAAGAAATGAACAATGAAAATTCAGTTTCTCTTCAGATAAGTAAGCTAAGCCAACTCTCTGGATTAGGATGAATTCAGATAAGGGACAATTTAGAAACAGAGTAAAGGATTCAAAAAAGGTAAAAAAAAAAAAAAAAAAAAAAATCCCATGTATTTACAGAGCAGCAGCCTTTCCAAGGAAGATGGGTCATGAGAGAGAGCCCATCAAAGTGAGTTTTTCAGATCAACTTGGAAATGCTAAATATTTTATCCTTCCCAGGGAGAGTCAGAAAGAGAAGTCCTGCAGCAAATAAATCTGCTTCATTTCGTTTAATAATTGATCATATTAAAGATTTTCTTACCAGAAAATTTACCATCTCAAGGACAATTTTATGCCTAGCCAGGTCTAGGGAGGGCAAATGATTTTATTTTCATAAACAAATGGAGATGTCAGATGACTGGTGGAAATTAAGATCACTGGGTACAAGGTGGTGGCAATGCCTGCCCCAGAAATCCAGGCCGTTATCCGGGGCATGTGGAGCTACATCAGCACGGACACAGAATCATGAAAGAAATGTTAAAAGGCGACTGAACCTTGTTGAAAGACAGCAGATAGAATCAACAGTGTTTTAAAAGAATATGAGTTAAGGGTCAGGAGATATAGGTCCAGTTACTTGGCTCCATCACTGGCTAACTGGCATTGGTTCCTTTAAACTGGGTGAGAATCATTTTAGGACATCCAGCAGCCTATTGCTTCTTCTGACGGCAGAATCTCTTATGTGAGGACTCATGGTTGAAGAGAACTGATTCTACTTCCCTTTGTTCTCTCCCTCTCACCACAGGGATGGCAGTGACCCACTACAGCCTTCCTCCTGCATCCACCTCAGTCACTGAGATTGGTTCAGGGAGTAGCACATGGCCAGAGTTCGCCCAGGAAGACAGTTTCTTTTTGTTACAGTTGTTAAGCTGGTAAGATGTGAGTGTGGGCCTAGAGGAGGGGATCGTCTTTTGTTCCCCCTTTTCTCACCACGTGGAAGGAGCTTGGCTGAAAGACAGAGATGGTGGAAGAATTTGGATGGCATCATACATCAGCTTCTTGTACAGCTGACGTGGCTGTATCCTTGGTCTTGCAAATCACAGAAGTCAGTAAATTCAGCATCCTATTTAAAGTCAGCTTGAATTGAGTTTATGTTGATAGCAACTCAAAGAGTCTCAATTAATTTAAACCATTATAGGTTGGATGTTTTGTAAATCTAGAAGGTATTTATGTTACTTAAAACAAGAATGCATTAAGCTCACCTCTGGAATGTGAGGGAGGGAATTTCACACTTGATCCTTTTTGTTAATTTATTCAGCCCTTGAAAATTCATGGTGGGGGAAATGAATAAAACATGTATTCCCAAGCTGAATTTGTAGAAAAATATAGGTAGCCTCAAGAAATTCAGTTACAGCACTTTCTTTAGGCCTTCCATATTCATGCTTATCTTGAGCTTGAATATATAATGTACAACGAGCCTTGTGTGTGCTACCTGAAGGCATGGGGAAAAGTCAAATTGAGTTGTTTGAGTCGTTCAGGCCTCCACATTAATTATAGAGAATAGCAAGTACTTCATCTGTAAGGGGAAAAGTCATATGTATGTGTAGCTCGTATGTATCAGGATCACCGAGGACACCTGGACACAAATCAAGCAGAAGACAGCTCGGGATCCCAGAATCCCCCGAAGGCGCCTTTAAATTCCATGATCCTTTGCACTCAACTTCCAAGGTCTAAGTTCATAGCTAGTACAGAATCATGCCTATGTGGGATACTAAATAATAAATATTTATTGATAATTAAGAAGATCTGGCAAGGCCTCTTTGACCTTTGGATAGAAGTTAATTGAACTAGCTCACAGGATGCTTGCAATTGGTGCAAGATTCTGAGAGGAAAGAGAATTGAAGGAGGAATTAACAATTCTCCACATTCTTCTAGCATTGCTTGCATTTATACTGGTAGTCTTTGATCCTTTTCTTAAATCCTCTAAATGTATACTTTCCTAGTCACCATTTTGAGAATTCATAATTGGCCTGTAAATTTCTAGAGACTTAATGGGTTATTTTTGTTTTCATTGATCTTCTTCAAATTTAGGTTTCCCTCTCATTTCTCTTAACTTAGTGTTGAAAGATTTTTAAGCTGTGCAATATATAATCTTTGACTTTTCTGTCCCCAACTGGGGAATATGCGATACTTACTTATAGCCTACGGTGGGATGGATCTATTTCATCAGTATATAATGTGGGAAACAGACTATATGAGTGTGTGCATGTGTACCTGCCTTAATCAATACTATTTAGAATATGAACTGCATGATCCTGCTCAATTTATAGGAAAATAAATAAAGCAAAAGAGACATTCTAGATCCCAGAGGGATTCTTTTCCCATAGTAATCAGACATCTGAGTCTTGGTCTGATAAAAATCAATGATGTGAGTGAGTACATAATGAAAGAGGAATTGGTGAGGGTGGAAAGCGAATACCAAAAAAAAAAAAAAAAAAAAAAAAATGGACACGACAAACTAACATTTTCTGCTTGTTATAAAGTGTGCTGATGTAGACGAGAGCAAAATTATGCATGTATATTTATATCACCATGAATTCCAGAAATAGTAAATAGGAGCAACTTCTTTATTATTTGACTCTTTGGGGTAGATCATATGTCTTCCCTCATGTGTGTTTATTTGTGCCTGGTTTTATGTCTCAAATGAATAGGAATCATCTTATTTTCTTAGTAGTAACTTGTAATGTACCATGTATACATGAGTGCTTGACAAACACTATCTGTTTGACTTATGAGTTCAGAAAATACTATCTAATGGAAACCTGCTTTAAAATGGGAATAGGGCAGAGTTTTGTTCCAGCATTATCACAGATGGCTTGACCTTTCATGTATTGATCACTTTGTGCCTGCATTTACCCGCTCAAAAATATTTCAGCAAATAGGCACTTACATATATTTAGAGAAGGAAATTACCCATCATCTCTTCAAACAAACAAACAAACAAACAAAAAAGCAGACAAATGAATACATGCTTTGTTTATTCTCATTGTGTATGTATTATTTAGGTTAGAAGCAAGCCACTGTTTGCAAGCTTACAGAGGAGTATTTTAAAAATGCATCTGGTTATCCTTACAACCAGGATTGGTTGAATGTACTGAAATTCCTCTCCGAAATGTACTGAACTTATCAAATACAAGTAGTAAATTTAAACTTCTATTGTGATCACCATAAATGATACAGGGCCTGCTGATAATACTGCATAATTTTTCTAGACTATACTTTCTAAGAATTTTTAAACCTAGCTGATGCTATAGAATTAATCTTAGACTTTCAAATATTTCAAGAATTTAAAACAATACAAAAATATTTGGAAAGGAAGACAGTGAGATGGGCCATGGAAGCAATTAACCATTGAGCATTTAAATTCAGGGATTAGAAAACAATTACTATTGTTGGAGCTGACTTTAAAACATATCCCATTTGAGCTATTGTGCACATATCTAAATGGGATTTGGCAGGTGGATAAAAGATCTGTTGCTTCCTGTTTGGGGGATTGCTTTAGACTTGCTGCTTCAACAGAAGCTTTCAAACTAGGTTTGAGTCTTATAAAACAAACTGAGCTCTGGAATCCTTTCCTGGCATTGCACCCCAAAATGACAATTATAATAAGCCAAGGCTAACGATGGCTCTAAACTGCATGTGGAACAGCTGTTGTGTGGTGTTGCAGAAGCTCAAAGGGGAAAATGCTTTGGGGGAGAAAATTGGTTGTTGATTTGTCTTCAAACACCCAAGAAGTTGCTGTAAACAACAGCACATATTAGCTTGACTGTGCATGATCTAGATGAATCACTTGCCAATTATTTGCTCCCTCATTCAATGGGCTCTGCTTTCATTGTGCCATCCTGTGAGAATATAGAGACCTGGAATACGTAAGGCATTGGTTAGATGATGTGTGATTTGTCAGTTTAGAAACTGCTGTCCTTGGAGGCCTGGCTGGGTGTCTGAAATTGTGCTTTGATTATTGTAAGTAACGTACCCTGAGTCAAGGAGCGCTTGATTCTCAGGGATAAACATTTCTACCCAAAGGACCAAGATTGGAAAGATAAAATATATTTCTAAGTTCGCTCATGAAGAAATGTATGAAACATCTTAAGAGACAAGAAAATGTTAAAGAAGTTAATTCAGTAGAATTGTAGGATGTCCAAGAAGTTAATTCAGTAGAATTGTAGGATGTCCTTTTGGAATCCATCTTTTTCATTTTAGGGATGAGGCCACTTGACTACTCAGAGACTGGAACAAAGTTTTCTTCATCATAGTCCAATGTGCCTTTCCCTTCCTTACTCACAATTAGTGTAGGAAGGAAGGCATCACAGGACTGACTCTGGACTCAAGGAGAGGTCAGAGTGACTTGGAAATCAATAATCAGGCACAGGGACTGTCCCCCGGAGCAAGTCTGATCTTAGACCTGAAACAGTAGCATGGCCTTTATATTTCATCTTCCCTCAAGCTCCCTCAAGGTGTCCAGCACCCAAGTTCTTAATACATTTTCAGGGACAGTGGGATGGTCTGTATCAGAATCATAAGAAAAATAACACTATCAACTATTGGCTAAGCCCCTTATGTGGAGGCCACTGAGGCTCAGAGGCATCAGTGGCTGGCTGCACAGCCTGAGAAGGGTTACAACCCTGCTAATCCACTTGCTGAGTCTCACAAAAACCTCTCCCTGCTTCTGCCATTATTTCCAGGAGGGTTTCAGGAAGTATCAAATACCTCCCCATGGACTATGTCAAATCTAGCAAGCTTTTACAGAAAGCCATTTCTCTCTCTCTCAGGGCTTCCCACTAATTACTGACCAAATGGTGGACTTAAGCGTGGGATGATACAACCTGCCTGTTTGCATCTATCTCTCTCAATTCCCGGTCTCTTAAGGCTGAAATTATTTTCTTAGGTCAAATACAGAGAGTGACTTTTAAAAACTCATTTTCCTTTACAGCATGACTGTGGGAAAGGACAGATGCTCCATACATTCTGGGCAGGATTAAAAAGTTTCATTTAACGTATTTGTTAGAATCAAAAAAGGAGAGAGCCAAAGGCAGGATGAGGCAGGGAGTGGTGTGGGGCACAAGAAAGTGGTTGCCACGTGGCCATCAGGGAATAGGGAGTGTAAAAAGCTTCTTGCACGTATCGCCTCATCTATAAAAACCAGAACCACTTGGCATCTCTCTAAGTAACAAATGGATCTAAGGGCTGCAGAGAAGAGTTGTTGGAAGGAAATGGTCCCCAGGGCTATGATATTTTCAGACCGTGTGCATTTCCCTATGATGCATAAATCATGGATTACAGAGCTCTGTTCACTTTTTTTTTTTTTTTTTTTTTTTTTTACCTAAGGACTAAATTTTGCAGGTTCTGGTTTGTCTGACACTCATAATTTCTCGGAGTAAGAGAATAAATTTGGACAGTTGAGGTAGGAAGAAACTAAATTTTCTTTTGAGTTATAGGGAGGAGGAAAGAAGTGTAAAGAAGTATTAAGGCAAACAAACATGGATGGTATTGAGAGAGGAGATGGTAGTCCTAGAGCTGTTTGAGCAGGCCCCTTTTGCAATTTTCAGGACTTTGGCTTTAAATCGAAATGTCTGTTGTACACAAGCAAGTGAAAATGGACCTGGAAGTGCGAAACATTTTTTGTGTCTGAAACTCACTGTAAACATGCACCTTGCAGAGCAGGGCACATAGCAAGAGTCCAACAAACTCTCATTGATTGGTTTTTTTATGCCAAATAGATTTCCACCAGAGCAACGAATTCACTGATGGGCTAGTAAGTGTGAAGAAGGAACCCTTGGCAGATGTCGCAGCCACCGAAAAGAAAGAACCCGAGTTTAATTCTAAATGTCTGGTTTGTCTCAGCGCGAACTGAGTGTTCTGTCTTGTTTCTCGCCTTCAAACACGGAGGCAGCAGATTCACTTGGTGCCACTGAAACTGTCCACAAAATAACCCGAGTAAGCTGCCTTCCGTGACTCAGCCTTGACTACAGGTTGACTCTGCTCCCCTCGCCAGATGCAGAACACAAAAACAAATAAGCAAACCCTTCCCAGCTAAGAAGACAGAAACAACAGGCAAGGCTTCGAAATCCTTTTTTTTTTTTTTTTTTTTTTTTTTTTTTAAGCCTGAAACGTATCAGCATTCAAAAAACCGTTGGAAGGCAAACGTCCTGGCATGATTTAGGTTGAGCGCGCAGTGGACGTCCACCGAGTAGCACATGGGACGTCAAAGGACACTCGAACCTTTTGATCCTGGTGTTTGAGTCACTCTGCAGGTTTACACCCCTGGTGCTTCTTCCTGAGTAAATGGGACATTGTTATTGTTTAGTTTTAGTCACTCTTGTATCTGCTATGGTGAAGTCTTTCATTGCTACAGCATGGAGGCTGCTTTGGTTTTTTGAAAACGCTTAGGACCCTACCCCAGGCGCAAGGATAAGCTGCTCTTACCAAGCTGAAGCCTGAAGTGATTGGTGGTGCCCGTTGGGCCGTTTTCGCAGTCGCGGGTTTCCAGGCGCGTTGGGGCGCGCGGCCCGCGGCAGCTTCAGCACCGTGGCCAGCTCCGCGCCGGGGCCCGGTGGGCGGGGCCGGCCCTGCAGCCTCGGGGCCCCGCGTGCGCGGCCGCGGCCGCTCCCTCGGCGTCTGGCGCGGAGCAGCCTCCCGCCGCCGGGCGAAGGGCGCGCAGCCAGCGCCCACGTGCGCCTCCCCGCGGGGCCTCCGGTGGCTCCGGCTCAGGGCCAGGCCTACCCGAGCGCGGAGGAGCCCTCGTGGGGAGGACCGAGGCCCGCGCCGACCCCCGCCCCGCCCCCCGCCCCCAGCACGTGCCCCGCAGCCCGCGCGCCCTGGCTCCTCGTCGCCCCGTGTCCCCCCCGCCGGGAGCCCCGAAAGAGCACGAGGAAGCCGGGAGCAGCACACTGCGGCCTTGCATTTATTGAGGAAATGTCAAATAAGGGGGAAATGTCAAATAAGGGGGGGGGGGGGTCCAAACGGTGCGTCACGAATGTCAGGAGCACTTCTGCGGCGCAGACGCTGCGGTCCTGAGCGGCGGGTTCCAGGCCGGCCTGTGCCCGGGGCTGCCGGGGCGCAGCTGCCCCCGCCCCCCGCCCCCCGGGAACGCGATAGAAGCAGCAAGTCACCGGGTCCGCAGTCGCAGCCCCCCCGGATAGCAGGACTCCAACCCCGGCAGGCGGACGGGCCCCGGGGCGGCGAAGGGCTTCTCACACGTGTGTCCGGCAGGAGAGCGCTGAGCCCGCGGAGCGGGGCGGGGAGCGGGGGTGGGGCCGGGGCCGGGGCGGGGGCGGGCGGGGCACAGCGCGGCGCGCACCGGGGCGCTCGGGCGCGGCCACCGACGCCGCGGGCCCGCCCCGCCCCGCTCGCCCCCCCCCGCCCCCGCCCGCGGCGCGGCCCCCCCGCCACCCAGCAGGGCGCGCCCGGTCGGCCCCGAGTCCAGAGTCCGGCGAGTCCGGCGCGTCCAGAGTCGGGCAGGGGCCCCGCCGCCCCGGCACCGGGGCTGAAGCGCTTCACCCGGAAGGCGACGGTCCGCGCGGCGCTCAGCAGGGCCCCGCGACCACCGCCTCCGCGTCCCCCGACGGCCTGCGCTCCTTCGCCAGGAAGTCGATCATGCCCTCGGACTTGACGAGGAGGTTGCAGCCGAGGAAGAAGATGCCGAAGACCACGGTGAGCGAGAGCACGCACAGGACCGCGATCTGCACCACGCGCAGGACGTACAGGCCGCGCTCGTCGGGGCCGGGGCCGGGGCCGGGGCCGGGGCCGGGGCCGGGGCCGGGGCCGGGGCCGGGGCCGCCGTCGGTCACCACGGACGCCTGCGTGCAGCAGCGCACCGCGCGCGCCAGCGCCTCGCCGCCCTGGGCCAGCAGCAGGCCCGCCGCGTCCGTGCGGTTGTCCGGCGCCGCGCTCATCGCGGGGGCGCCCGGCAGGCGCGGTCCGAGGCCGGGGCGCTCGCTCGCTCGCTCGCTCGCCCGGCCGCGGGGTGCCCGGGCTCCGCGCTCGCTCTCCCGGAGCCTCGCCGACGCCCTGCGCCCTGCGCCCCGCGCTCCTGCCCGGGCGGTGCCGCTCCCGCGCTCGCTGGGCTGCGGCTGTCGGAACCCGCGGCGGGGGGCGGCGGGAGGGGCGGGCGGGGCGGGGCCGCGGGCGGGGCGGGGCCGCGGGCGGGGCGGGGCCGCGGGCGGGGCGGGGCCGCGGGCGGGGCGGGGCGCAGCGAGAAGGGCCGCGGGGCGGCCGGAGGGGCGGGGCCGCGGGACGGGCGGCGGCTCTGAGCGAACAGCGGCCCCTGGCGGCGGCGCCTGGGCTCTGCGCCGGCGGCCGCGGGGCGGGGCGGGAAGCGGAGGGCGAGCCTCCTGCCCGGCCCCTCCGGCCTCGGCTCCTTCCCAGCTCCTTCCCGAGGCGGCGGCGGAGCCCCCGAGGCGTTCGGGCCCGACGGCCCTTGGCGTCGCGGCTGCAGGACGGGCTGCCATCCGCGGGACGCCCCGAAGCGCGGCCCCCCCTGCCCTCCAGGTGCCGCGTTGCTCCCGGATGCCCATCACCTGCCACGCTGCCCGACGGCTGCAGGCCCTTCCCATCTTCCATGAACTGCTGTATTGCATCTTAGTCATTTTAAACAAAACTACAGATGCTTCAGGGACCTGACTGAGGCTGCAGCCCATTAGGATTTTGCTGCTGGTTTCAGGGAAATGTTATATAAAACTGTCAGATGGTTTCTTCAGCTCTAAGAGAATGCATCTGACTTTTTTCTCTTTTCCCCATCACCCTCCTCCTCCCCCTCTCCCTTCCTTCCCTCTTTTTTTTCTTTCAACTGTAACAGGTGGAAACCAGTCACCTGAAGCCCAGTCCAAACCTTTGATAGAACACATGCACCACATTTCGACTAAAACATAACAGCTGTCTTCCATTTTCAACTCTGTTCTCGATTCCATTCTTATTGTCTGTTAAACCTTAGTCTTGTGTTTCTGTCCCCAAACATCATTTGTTCCACGTTGAGAGATTTACTTTTTCTTACCACTTCATGACCACCGTAACATACGGTGAACCATCTTTTAGTTAAGAGTTTTCAGTGTTTGGATGTCGATTATCTATCAGCTTCAATAAAGCTAGATTCCTCTAAATAGCTATTTTTATTTTAAAGGTAGTTTAATAGCTGAAAATCCAAGCTTCTGGGCCTTATCTATAATTCCCCTGGTTTATTATTCTCTTTTCTCACGATTTCACCAGCCTTGAAGAATGCTCCACTGCTAACAATTTTTTCTTAGGACAAAAGTATTATTAATTAATGGCAAAAAAAATTGTTTGAATCTCACTATACAGTCAGTCTATCTTAGTTAATATGGGTGATACCTAACAATAAAATATAATGTATATATGAAAAATTACAACAGAATTTAAGACAATATAAAGTAATACTGAAATTGATAGTAAAGGCAAGAAGTAGGGCTTTAGGAGGGCAAGAGGTGGAGAACAGAGGACGCCTTCCAGGGATGTTATCTTGCACAGGGTTGTATGTTTAGTAGAAGTTGAGAGGAACTGGGTAGAGGTGGGTAGTCCCTTCTTTATGTGGCAAAACCAAATAGAATTATGTAGAACATTTGTAAGATCCAACATGGTAGGACTTGAGTTACAAAAGATGTCTTAAAATGATTCA
The DNA here is from genome assembly GCF_048418805.1 of Vulpes vulpes. Lineage (NCBI taxonomy): Eukaryota > Metazoa > Chordata > Mammalia > Carnivora > Canidae > Vulpes > Vulpes vulpes. The sequence goes on from NC_132782.1 coordinate 1,117,727, forward strand.
ATTAAGAATCACCAGAATTTGAATATGCTTATTGAGATTTGACAGTATTACTGTTTTAGTTAGAAGCTAGTGTAAAAAATGATCAAATCTTGGAGTTCAGTGGAAGTTTGATATCATTAAGCCTTTAGATTTGGGGATAACATTCTTACAAGAAATAACTTTCTTATCTTTAGTGTTATCTACTAACCAGCCACAAAATTGGGAGTAAGAGGAGAATCACTATTCCCACCGGTTAGCTCATCGCTGGGAAGGTGGTTCTGTTTCCTTCATCTCCCCACTGCTGTGATTTCATTGAATGAAATTGTCTGCAGTATTTAGATGAAAATTAACCATAAACTTACTGGTAAAAAAATAATATATCATTATTAGGGAATCTAATTTAAGGAAATCTAGCTAGGCCGCTAAAATTTTTCTGCAGGGACTTTTTTAAAGTTTTTTTTTTTTTTTTTTTTTTTTTTTTTTTAGTGTTTTATTTATTAGAGAGAAAGCAAGCACACAAGTGGGGGGAAGGACAGAAGGAAAGGAAGAAGCAGATTCTCCTCTGAGCAGGGAGCCCCATGCAGAGCTCTATTCCAGACCATGACCTGAGCTGAAGGCAGACGCTCAACTGACTAAGCACCCCGGGTGCCCCCGGAAACTTTTTACTTATCTTTCCATTTTGTATTTTGAGTGAATATTTTTCTCTCTGCTTTACTCCTGTTATTCACCTATTTCCTAGGAAAATCTTACGGATGTGGGGCAAAAAAAATCCTTTAAAAAACATGGCTATAGAAAAAGTTAATTTCTAGAAATATAGATGGTGGTATGGAATATTCACTTCAAAAAGTTCCAGTACATACAATGGCCCACTGTTGTATTTATTTAGCTAACGACCTACTTCATTGCAAAAAGTTTTGATTTTCAGAAAGTTAAATGCGCACCATCTCACAACCACATATTATACAAGGAAAGAGACACTTGTTTATTCTGTACGTGTCTATGGCGTGTCGTAAGCTCCACAGGACAGCGGTGGCGCCTGCAAGCAGTAGTCACTGGCTCCGTGGACTGAATGAGAATTCACGTGGGACCAGACACTTTCAGTGTCAAAAGCCTTTTCCTCTGTTCTCTATTTGTGTGTACTATGAAAATATTAAGTAGACGTTTTTCAAAAGAGCGTATCAGACATCGAAAGGGTATTTGTTATTTGGGGGCAAGATGTTTTAAAGAATTAATTACATTATCTGAGGAGTAAGAGTAAGAGTAGGAGTAAGAGTAGGAGTAGGAGTAAGAGTAAGAGTAGGAGTAAGAGTAAGAGTAAGAGTAGGAGTAAGAGTAGGAGTAGGAGTAAGAGTAAGAGTAAGAGTAGGAGTAAGAGTAAGAGTAAGAGTAGGAGTAAGAGTAGGAGTAAGAGTAAGAGTAAGAGTAGGAGTAAGAGTAGGAGTAGGAGTAAGAGTAAGAGTAAGAGTAAGAGTAGGAGTAAGAGTAGGAGTAAGAGTAGGAGTAGGAGTAAGAGTAAGAGTAAGAGTAAGAGTAGGAGTAAGAGTAAGAGTAAGAGTAGGAGTAAGAGTAAGAGTAGGAGTAAGAGTAGGAGTAGGAGTAAGAGTAAGAGTAGGAGTAAGAGTAGGAGTAAGAGTAGGAGTAAGCTCCCCTGCTCCCTTAGAGCCGCAGGCTCCGTGCCTGGCACGTGAGCAGCAGGCCGGAAATTAGCAAAACGTCATCCTACCACCAGAATAGATATCATGAGAGCCAAATACCTAAATCAGACCTTTTGACCCTTAGAATGACCCCTCAAGTTCTCGCTCAAACCCGTGCACTGTCGCTCTGCAAAGAGTTTCAGCTCTTTCTTTACCTGTGTTTCCTGATGGCGGGATGTCAGGATCAGCACGTGGCTGAGAGCAGAGCGTGATCGGGGCCGGTACTCTGCGAGCCGTGGGAGGACAGCAGGAAGGCAAACGAAGCGAACCATTAAACGACGTGAGCCCGTTTTCTAAAAGTGCGCAGGATCAGTTTGGAGGTATTTAATATAGAGACCAACATTCTCAGACGCCTGGGAGGCTCACTAAACGGCCAGAGGCCTGGACTCTGAGTCCCGTCATCCTTACTAAGTGGCTGTGTGATCTTGGAGAAGTTGCTTTCCCTCTGTGTACTTCGTTCCCTTATCTGTGAAATGGGGAGGATACTTTCCAAGATTCTGAGAGGATTGTTCTCATCTGTGGAAGCAACTGAGGACAGCATCCAGCACTCAGCAACGTCTCAAAGATATATGACAAGAGCTTCTGAGGAGGCAGCGATGTGTCTAAGTCACTACAAGAAAAGGGTCAAATCTTGGTCAAGATTTCCCTTTTGAGGGGGAGAAATGACTGATACATTTTAGGAATATTTCCATATGAAGTGATTGACCTTGTTGAGTTAAAAACTGCAAGGAGGCGGAAGATGTAGAACTCTTGTGAATTGCTGGTGGGAACGTAAACTGGGACAACCTCGGTGGAAAAGAGTATGACAGTTTCTCAGAAACTTAAACACAGAATTGCCATGTGATCCAATATTCTGTTTCTAGGTATATACCCCCAAAATCGAAAGCAGGGGACTTGAACAGGTATTTGTATACCAATGTTCATAGCAGCAGTTATTCTCAATAGCCAAAAGGTTGAAATAACCCAAATGTCCATCAATGGATGAAGGAATTAAAAAAAGTCACACACACACACACAAACACAATGAAATTCTGGTACATGCTGCGACATGGATGAACCTTGAAGAAATATGCCAAATGAAATAGGCCAGACACAAAAGGACAAATATTGTATGGTTCCATTTTAGATATCCGTATTTAGGTATCTACAATAGTCAAAATTGTAGAGACAGAAAGTAGAATAGTGGTTACCAGCAATTAGGGGAGGAAGTAATGGGCAATTTTTGTTTAAGGAAGACAAAATTTCAGTTGGCGAAGAACCTGGATGGAGATGGGTGGTGGTGATGGTTGGACAACAATGTGAATACTTAAGACTGAGATGTACACTCGAAAATTCTGAAAATGGTAAATTCTATGTATATTTTACCACAATAAAAACTCTAAACATTTTAAATTACATCTAATAGAAATATTATATAAAATTCTAAAATTCAGAAAAGTTAGAAATAACCCCCCAAAGTCATTAACCTCCCCATAGTTCAAAGATAGCCATCCTTAGTGATTTTGAACATTTTCTTCCTGTCCTTTTACCATGCTTATTTTAAAAACTATTTCATTTATTCATTCGTAGAGACACAGAGAGGCAGAGACACAGGCAGAAGGAGAAGCAGGCTCCATGCAGGGAGCCCGATGAGGGATTCGATCCTGGGACTCCAGGATCACAACCTGAGCCAAAGGCAGACGCTCAACCCCTGAGCCACCCAGGTGCCACTACTATGCTTATTTTAACTTAGTCTTGATCATGCAGTAACTACAATTTATACTTTCTTTTCCCTTTTAATGCTTTATTTTCCCAGAACATTAAAAACTGATTATTTGCACGTTTTTACTTAGCACTTTATTATGTGACCATACCATTGTTTATTAAACAATTACCCTACAGCTGAGCAGTTACGTTACTCTCTATATTGTTATTGAATCAATTACACACAAAGAACATTTTGTTCATGAATGTCTTCTCTATTTACATAACAAGGGTCAGAAACTTACAAAATCACAATTTTACTGAAAATGATATTATTTTTTAAAAAGGAGCACACAGACAAATTGTTTGGGAAAACGGTTGTACCAATCTTCATTCTCATTTGTATTCTCAAAAGTATGTGAGTACCAATTTATCATGTCCTCTAGAGAAGCATCCTCAACTTTGGTCACATTTTAGAATTACCTACAGAGCTTTAAAATTTTTTAAATATCCAAATAGATCCCACAAGGATTAAATCATAATTCTGAGGGTACAGATACCCAAGTATCTGCATTTCTTAGTTTCCTCAGAGGATTAGTAGACCAGGCATGGTTGAAAACCACTACTTCAAGTAATATTTTCAAATTTGCCTTAAGATCACCTAGGATAAGGATGGGAAATTTCTGACTCCCGGGGCCTACGGTGAGCTAATTGAATCAGAATTTCTATAATTTGCTGAGTCCATCCGCTGGGACTCTGCTCTAGTGGGTCTGGGATGGGTCCTATGAATTTGTATTTTTTTTTTTTTTTTGAATTTGTATTTTTAGAAAGTATTCCCAGGAAATGCTGTTCTTGAGCACCAGGTATTATGATTTAAAAAATTATCAGTGCAAGTTTAATAAGGAAAAAAATGATACCTTATTCAAAATTGCATAGTTGGTCCGATTGTGGGGGATAACATTTTCACATATCTGTTATAGAACTGTATATCCGGGGATCCCTGGGTGGCGCAGCGGTTTGGCCCAGGGCGCGATCCTGGAGACCGGGGATCGAATCCCACGTCGGGCTCCCGGGGCATGGAGCCTGCTTCTCCTTCTGCCTGTGTCTCTGCCTCCCTCTCTCTCTCTCTCTCTCTCTCTGTGACTATCATAAATAAAAAAGAAAAAATTAGAACTGTATATCCTACTTTGTAGTCTTTAGGCTCAGACTTAGGTCCTTTGTGTATTTCTCATTTGACCTTTTTTCATTTGTATTGATTTATTGACTTATAATAAGTCTTCTATATCAAATATGTTAACCCTATATATGAAATATTTGTAAATATCTTTCCAGTTGATTTGACTTCTGAATTGGGCTGTATTCTTCTTGGGCATATGGAATTTGCACGCATCAACATTTTTATCTATGATTTGTTTCATTACTTAATTTTTTAAAAGGGGAAAGCACATGTTTATTATATCAGAGAAAGTTCTTTCACTTAACACCCATCTTAGGGACACAGGTTCAGACGGTCTCTAATACAGTTGCTTTTGGCAGGTGGCTCATTGGGGATGCACACTCCAACCTGGCTCTGCTTTAATCTTGTAGAATGCTCCCATGATAACATCTGCCAAGACATCAAACTGGGGTGCAAAATCATTGCAAACTCTTGTATAATTTTTTTATCTTATAAACAGTCTAGAGTTGCAATCATAAAATGAACCATTTCTCGAATAAAATACAACATTTACATTTTATATCCAACATCAGCCAGGATTGCTTTCTCCTCCTCACTAGGTGCCAGCTACAGAAAAGCTATTTTGAGTCTCAGATTATATGGATTATACACCCATCTACCAGAAGACTTTAGAAATAACCCACCCGGGAGACCTTTCACATCCCTCTGGTAAATTGCCTGGCTGATCTTGCAAAAGAAGGGTGAGCAGCTGATGGTGGAGGCTGATGATCCATTCATACTGGTAAACACATCTAAGTTCTCTTTCTCTTGGTCACCCATAAAACCTTAGTGTGTAGAAGGAAGTAAAATGAGATAAAATAAATTCCTATGAAATACAAAGTTAAGCCAAATCTATTAATACATAAAACCCACCTCGATTAAGGGAAGTAAGCCAGGCATAGAAGGACAAAAACTATATGTACACGAGGTATCTAAAATAGTCAAACCTACAGAAGCAGTAAATACAATAGTATTCACCAGGGGCCGGCGCATGGGGAAAATGAGTTGTTCAGTGGGTATCAAGTTTCAGTTATCCTAGATGAGTAGGTTTTAGATGCCTGCGGTACAACAAAGTGCTTATAGAAAGCAAAATGGTAACGTGCACTTCAGAATTTGCCGAGAGGATAGAACTCATGTTAGGTGTTCTTACCACAAAACAAAACCCCCAAACCAAAAAAGAAAACAAAAGGACACAAGAAATCTCTGGGGGATGTCTGTTACCTTGATTGTGGTGATGGTGTCATGGGTGTTTTCATATGTTCAAACTCATCAGATTACACATTAAATACACGCAGTTCTTTGTGATAGCAATTATACCTCAGTACAGCTTTTTTTAAAAAGAACAAATTCGTTCTCTGAAAGATAGTGTCTTTCAGAATTCACCGCAGAAGGAAAAGTTGCCTGAAATGTTCTGCATATTGGCCTCTGACCCTATAAAAAGCAAACAAACAAACAAACAAAAAACCCAAAACACAACTTATCTGGAATATCACTCCCATCAGCAAAGCTAGTATATACTATGTATTCAGGAACCTGTGGATTAAGGGGAAATTTTTTTCTTTGGTTCTAAACTTCGAAAGTTTACCCTCATTCAGAATTTTTTATATGTTATTCTTTTTTATTTTTAAAGCACTTAAAAATAATTCCATTGTTTTACACTTAACACAGTGTTCAATCTGGAAGGTATTTTGATATAAGGTAAGTTTGCCACCACCTTAAAGAGTCCATGAACAGGTAAATGATAATACTGACAAATTTTTAAAGTTTAGAACTTAAGGGATATTCGGTATTGACTTTTTTGGAATGGAAAATATGTGAACTGTCATTTCTAATGAAATACTCAGACTTTAAGCTTCTAAAGTTTTAATGCCCTCAAATATTTGTATAAAAACATGAAGGAGAAATCATCTTAGAAGCAAGGGAGGAAAAGAAATCTTGCCGTCGCATGCTGAATTTGGAGTTGTGAATTTGAGGTCATGAAGTTAGGTGGGTTTGGCAAATTCATAGACACTATGTAGGGAAACAATGAAGGTCACCTATTTTCAGATAACAAGCAGCAGTGGTAACGTTTTTGAATTTATACACCGGTAACAGTGGCAACAAATAGTCCAGCATTTACTATATGCATATTTGTGATTCTGTGGTTGACAAATCTATCTTTAAAGAGGTTTTTAAAAGTCATTGTGATGATGTAATTGGGCAAGTCACCTACTAACATTACTGCACAATTTCGTTATCTATCAACCAAGTGTCCTTTCCCTCCAAGATTTTTGTGACAAGTAATTAGTAAATTTATTCAAGAAACATTTATGGACCATTTTGTGTACATAACACCATTTAGGGATATAGAGCTGCTGTCGATGGAATGTTTGTGTCCCCCCAAAACCCAGGTGTTGAAATCCTAACCCCTCAAGTGATGGTATTAGGAGGTGGGGCCCTTGGGGGATGATTAAGTCATGAGAAGTCCATTCTCATGAATGAAATTAGTACCCTTATAAAAGAGACCCCAGGGAGTTCTCTTGCCCCTTTCATTCTGTGAGATTAATCAGGAATTCAGCCATCTATGAACGCAGGACAGATCCTCACCAGGCACTGAATGTATCTTGGACTTCCCAGCATCCAGAACCATGAGAAATAAATATTTGTTATTTAAGCCACTCAGCCTATGATGTTTTTGTTATAGCAGCCTAAAAGGACTAAGACAAAAATCAAGAGATGCAGTCTCTGCTCTCCAGTAATTGGGAAGGCAGATTGACAAAGACACAATTTTGTAGACCATGGTGAACTCTATGGGAGATACTATGAATAACTTCTAATCCAGATTGGGGCTTAAGGTGGGTGGTGGTGAGGACATGATACTGAACTGAGTCAGTAGGATCAATAGAAGGGGAATTGGCCAGGTGAAGCATGCTGAATGGACCGAGGTGTAAGAGAAGGAGTATTTTACCTTCTTCACTTGTAAGTACTTCGTATTTTTGGACTACCACAAGATGGCAAATGATGAGTTTGTAGAGGCCAGACTATGAAAAGTTGTTTATATTATCTTATGGAATTTGGATCTCTACCTGAAAGCTGTGGGGGAGAAATGGAAGAGTTTTAAGCAACAGGCTGAAAAAGCCAGATTTGTATTTTAGGAAGAATCTCTGCATAAAGATTATTAAGTTAGATGAAACCTCCCTAAAGAGTATAAAGTCCTGGGCCTTAGCTATAAAATAAAGCATGTCAAAGATGATTGGTGGCCCAACGACAGAGGTTGCTCCTCATTTCTAGAACTTCATTTCGTAACTCACTGGAGACAGTGTCCAGAATATAAACACCCTCATTTTGGTTCCCATTTCCTCAGTTGTGCTGGACACTTGTGAAAGAGGGCATTGTCTCCATAGTGAACCTGACTGATCAGAGGAGCCATTTCCACCCAGTGAACTTGAGTTCTTTCTCTGAGATGACCACTCCTCCGGCTGCAGTGTGTCTCTGCATGCGGCATGCCACATTTGATCATACTGAGCAGCAACTCTGAGTCGTCTTGCTCCGATATTCTTTTAGGGCCTACTTGTCTCTCAGCAACCCAGAGCTATAATAGTCTGCTTCAAGTGGAGTTTTTGTTATACTTTGTAAATATATATATTTTTTTAAGGTGCTGGGTGACCTACTTTCACATTGATAGTCACCAACCAGCTCCATGTCCTACTCACTCAGGATGTCTTTAATGATATGCCTAGTGCTGCAATCAACATAAGAATGCAGATATCTTTGGGGCCTAGGTGGCTCAGTCAGTTAAGCAGGGTGGACTGTTGATTTTGGCTCTGGTCATGATCTCAGGGTTGAGAAACTGATTCCAGTGTCAGGCTCCCTGGCTCAGTGGGGAGTTTGCTTCTCTCTCCCTTTCCTTCTCCCTCGCCCCTCCCCCAACTCATGTTCTCTCTCCCTAAAATAAATAAATAATTCTTAAAAAAAAAGAAAAAAGAATGCAGATATCCTTTCCACATAGTGACTTTATTTCCTTTGGATTTATATATATCCTGAAGTGAGATTGCTGGATCATATGGCAGTTCTATTTTTAATTTTTTGAGGAACCTCAAAACTTTTCTATAATGGATATACCAATTTATATTCCTACTAACAGTGCACTAGGGTTCCTTTTTCTCCACATCCTCTGACACGTGTTATCTTTTGACTTCTTCTTCTTTTTTTTTTTTTTTTAACTTATTTACTTGAGAGAGAGAGAGAGAGAGAGAGCGAGCGCATATTCGTGCAAGGGGAAAGGGGCAGAGGAAGAAAGAATCTCAGGCAAGCTCCACACCCAGTGCAGAGCCTGACATAGAGCTTAATCTCACGACCCTGAAATCATGACCTGAGCTGAAACCAAGAGTCAGATGCTCAACTGACTGTGCCACCCAGATGCCCCTAACTTTGTTAAAAACCATTCTAACAGGTAGGAGGTAATATCTCATTGTGGTTGTGATTTGCATTCCCCTGGTGATTAGTGATTTTGAGTGCATTTTCACATAACTGTCAACCATTTGTATTTCTTCTTTGAAAATTATTTAGGTCCTTTGCCCATTTATTAATAGGTTATTTATTTGCTATTGAGTTATATGAGTTCCTCACATATTTTAAATATTAAACCTTAATCAGATAAATTGTTTACAAATATTTTCTCCCATTGCTTAACTTGTCTTTTTATTTATTATTTCCTTTGTTGTGCAAAGCTTTTTAACTTGATGTAGTCTCACTTGTTTTTTGGCTTTGTTGCCTTTGCTTTTGTTATCAAACAAACAAACAAAATCATTGTTCCAACGACTGGCAGGGACCTTACTGCCTCTGTTTTCTTCTAAAAGTTTAGCCATTTCAGGCCTTTCATTTAAGCCCTTAATCTACTTTGAGGAGATTTTTGTGTATGGCATAAGATAGAGGCCAATTTTCATTCAAAATAGAACACATGACCTAGAAAATGCGCTGGCATGCTTAAGAACTTGAGAAGATAAAGGAGCTATAACAAATCAATAGGGAAATGGATGAGTTATAGAATAAATGGTGCTGGGAAAATTGGATTAAAGGAAATTCATTAAGATTCCTATTCCATGTCATATATCAAAATAAATTCCATTCCATAAAGAAGCCAATATCTAGACCAAAATATAAATTAATTTCTCATAATAAAAGTAAAAGAAACTGAATAAATAGCACTTGAATACATTAACATTAAAAAAATCCTTAGTACATTTTTTTACTGCAATTCAATATAATTACTATAAAAGTTAGTTTAAAAGAAAAATTTTATAATCAATGGGGAAAGGAGAATAATTTCCCTCAAAAATAAGTTTATGTCCTGATCCCTGGAACCTGTGACTATATTACCTTTCATGGCAAAGGGGCAGGTTGCAGATAAAACTAAGTTTGCTGGGCAGCCCGGGTGGCTCACCGGTTTAGCACCTGCCTTCAGCCCAGGGCGTGATCCTGGAGTCCCGGGATCGAGTCCCACGTCCGGCTCTCTGCATGGAGCCTGCTTCTCCCTCTGCCTGTGTCTCTGCCTCTCTCTCTCTCTCTCTGTCTCTCATGAATAAAAAACAAAAACAAAAAACTAAGTTTGCTAACCAGTTGAGTTTAAGATAAGGAGATAATCCTGGATTCTCTGGGTGGGAAATGTAATCACAGGATCCAGAAATGGGGAAAAGGGAAGCAGAAGAGGTAAGAGTGATACAATCTGAGAAGAACCCTAATCACTATTGCTGGCTTTGAAGACAGTGTAAGAGGGCCATGCATTTAGGAATGTGGATGGCCTCTTCGAGCTGAAAAGGGCAAGTAAATGGATCCTTTCTTAGAGCTTCTGGAAAAGAAAACAATCTTGCCAATTTTTAGCTCATTGGGGCCCATTTTAGACTTCAAAACTACAAGATAATAAATCCATGTTGTTTTAAGCCACTAAGTTTCTTACATTTTAGATCATAGAAAACTATGATCTAGAGGTAGTTTTCAAAATTATAAAAGCATATTGTATACAATTCTATGCAAATACATTTTAAAGGGTAGTTAATTTGTTAGATAAATGTAAATTATCAAAATTGACTTATGAATAAGAAAACCTAGCAGGTTAGAAATCAGGTACTATGTTAGAAAAGTAATTTAAAATTATATTTAAGCAAGATACTGGTCCCAAATCATCTTACTCATGAGCTAAATTAGACTTTGAAGAAATAAATGATCTCATGTTCCATAAATTGTGCAAGATCATAGATAAAGGTGAAGAGCCCTCTTACACATTTTGCATTTTGAAAATATGTCTTCACCTTCACCTTCAACCTTAGGACAATACTAACAATGAACCACACACTAATCTTATTTATGAATAAATACAAAGTCATGAAGAAAATATCTGTTAACTCAATCCAATAGTATCTTTTTAAAAAAATATTTATCTATTCATGAGAGACACTGAGAGAGAGAAGCAGAGACATAGAGGGAGAAGCAGACTCCTCGAGGGGAGTCCAATTGTGGGACTCCATACCAGGACTCGATCCTGGGACTCTAGGACCATGCCCTGAGCTGAAGGTAGACGCTCAACCACTGAGCCACCCAGGCATCCCAATCCAATAGTGTCTTAATACTATGTGATACTAATGAATCAAGAGGCCAGACAAGCATTTAGAAAACTCAGAACCAGATCTAAACCATGCTATGTTTATTTCTATATTAATATGAATTTCAACTCAAAAGATGAATTTTATAATATCTGGAGCTAGGAAAACTGGGGAAAAATAAAATTCTTTTTTTTTTTTTTTTTTAATTTTTTTTTTAATTTTTATTTATTTATGATAGTCACAGAGAGAGAGAGAGAGAGAGAGGCAGAGACATAGGCAGAGGGAGAAGCAGGCTCCATGCACCGGGAGCCCGACGTGGGATTCGATTCCCGGTCTCCAGGATCGCGCCCTGGGCCAAAGGCAAGCGCCAAACCACTGCGCCACCCAGGGATCCCTAAAATTCTAATTCCAGTTTAAAAATTAGTTGTAAAAAGTGACTAAAATGGTAAACTACACATAAAGGAGCAAACGAAAGTGAAGTATTAAGAGTTTAAAGGATCCTGAGAGGATGATGCTGGTGGTGAAATAGTTTATGTATCTTTTTTTTTTTTTTTTTTTTTTTTATTTATGATAGTCACAGAGAGAGAGAGAGAGGCAGAGACACAGGCGGAGGGAGAAGCAGGCTCCATGCACCAGGAGCCCGATGTGGGACTCGATCCCGGGTCTCCAGGATCGCGCCCTGGGCCAAAGGCAGGCGCCAAACCGCTGCGCCACCCAGGGATCCCCTAGTTTATGTATCTTATCAAATTCCCATCTACTTTAAGACAGAGAGCAATTAAAATATGAGTATCTTACCCAAAGATGAAATATCCTCATTAACCCTAAATTATAGGACAAACCAATGACAGCTATAAGACCAAAGTAGTATTAGCATCTGTGCAGGAAGTAGCAGAGGGAAGCAACAGGACATCCGAAGGACATGAGGACACCAATCAGCCTGTTAGTTGGGCACCAGCCTCAAAGCTCAGTATAGCAATTGGAGAAGATCAGCTAAAACTTTATGAATTGGTTTGCACGATCCAATAATGGCTGAGTACAGGTGCTCCACAGACAGAACTAGAGCTGGCAGGAGAGCCTAAGATCGTGGGTCTTAGATGAATCAACCAAATCTCTCTTCACAACACAGAATAGAAAATGAATTGAGCAGAAAAACAAAGAAACAAAGGAAACAATGTTCATGTAAATGTGCAGAAGGCAGCAGAGCTAGAAGTCTCAGAAATTAAGCTGCACCATCTTGACTCAGTTGATATTCATAGGACACTGCCCACAAACAACAAGTATAGAATATGCACTTTCTCAGTGCCCGTGACACATCCATTAAGATGAATCATGTGCTGGGCTCTAAGACTAGTTTCATTAAATTTAAAAGTATTCAAATATTATGGAACATATTTTCTGATCATGAGATAATTTAGTATTAAGTCATAATGAAATATCTAAGGAAACCCCAAATACTTAGAAATTTGACAGTCAGCTTTTAAATAATCATGTGTAAATGGGAAAATGTAAAGAAAATGAAAATTTCAAAATGAATGATAATAAGAAAACAACATATCAAAATATGTGAGATGTAACAAAAGCACTGTTCAGGGGGACACTTTAATCTTTAAATGTTATTAGAAAAGATGGGCACCAAATGAGTGACCTACAGTTTGACCAGAAGATGTTAGAAAAATAAGAGCAAAATAAGCCCAATAAGTAGAAATCAAGAGATAATAAAGCTAAGAGCCTAAATCAATGAAATAGAAAGCAGAAGGATAATTTAACACAGAAATTTGGTTCTTTGAAGATATCAACAAAATTGACAAATCCCAATAAAAAATAATCATTGTTTCAGTGAAAGGGGAAAAATATGTAATATTAGAAATTAAAAATCCTACAAATATTAAAGGAAAAATAATAAAATATTGTCAACAAGTTGTATTCCAAAATTTCTACAATTTAAACGAAATGGACAAAATATCTGATAAATATAACTTGTCAAAAATTGACACAATGTGAAACAGGAAATCTTTCTAGATCTATATCTACCAAAAGTGAATTTATTATTATTATTATTATTATTATTATTATTATTATTATGTTGAAAGCCAGAGAGAGAGAGGGAGATGGAGAGCGGGGCAAGGAGTGGCAAAGGGAGAGGGGCAAAGAGAATCTTAAACAGGTTCCATGTCCAGTGCAGTGTCCAACTTGGAGATAAATCTCATGGTTCTGAGATCATGACCTGAGTCAAAATCAAGAGTTGAACCAACTGGGCCACCCAGGTACCCCTAAAAGTGATTTTTTTAAATCAAAACATCTCACCCAGATAAGAGAGATGATGAGTTTACTGGCGAATTTTGTCAAAATTTAAAGAACTAAATCCAATCTTACACAAAATCTTTCAGCAAATACAAGGATATTAAAGAGGGAACATTTCCCAACTCATTTTATAAGGCCAACATAATCCAAATGCTGAAACCTGATGAGACATTACAAAAATTAAACCATTCCAGAATAAACACAGATGAAAAAAAACTTGAACAAAATATTAGTAAATTAAAGTCAAGAATATGCAAAAAGGAAAACATATTGGATCAAGTAGAGTTTAGCCTAGGAATGGAAGCTTGGTTTTAAAATTTTTTAATGTCATTGTAGTTCACCAGGGTAATAGAATAAGAGAGACCAACATATTATTTTGAGAGATGCATTGAAAGTATTTGATACAATGTGTGTTGAATTGCCAATTTCTAATAAAAACTCTCAGAAACTAGAAATAAAAGGCCACTTTCTCAAATTGATACCTGACATCTACAGAAAAACTTAAAGTCAATATCTCTGAGAACATTTTCCCCTATGATTGGAAGCAAGACAAGCATGTACTCTCATGACTTCTATTCAGTATTGTACTGGCAATTTTGCCTATTGTAGTAAAGGAAGAAAAATAATAAAAGTTTTAAGGTTCACAAAGAATAAGACTATTCCTCTTAGAAGATGAATTGTTTAGTTTTATAGGACCAGAGAATTTAAAAAAACAAATACTAGAAACGATGAGTGAATTTCATAAGGTCAGAGGATCAAGGGTTAATCTATAAAAAACAAACTTTTGCTGCTACTCACAGCAAACAATACTGGGGAATAATTTTATCAAAGATGAGCAAGATCTCTTTACTTAAAAGCACTGAACATCACTGAGAGAAATTAAAAAGGTCTAATAAGTGAACAGATACACCACATTCATGCATTTGAATTCTCAATTTTATTAATATGGCACTTTCTCTAAATACATATATATATATGAAATATATATATGAAATATATATACATATATATATATTTCAATACAATTCCAACAAGAATTTCCCAAAGACAATTTTAAAATACATAGTGATCAGATGGTTCTGAACAACCTAGAATACTCAAAACAATTTAAAAGGAGAACAAATTTAGTGGACATACACAATCTTATGTATGGTATTGGCAAAAGGACATAAAGAACAACAGAACAGAATAGAGTGCCTAGAAGTAGATCCATATACATGGCTAATTGATTTTCAACAAATGCTCCAGAGCAACACAGTGGAAAAAGAAGTTTTCAAGAATTTGTTGCTGGGCAACTGGATAAATGTATAAATGTATGAGGAAAAACAAATATCGAACCTTACTTTAGAATATGCCAAAAAACTAACAAGGACTAGATTATTGATCTAAATGTAAGAAATAAAATCATAATATTTACAAAAGGAAATATAGGAGAAAAATCTTTGTGACTTTGATGTAGGCAAAGAATTATATGGAAACACACTAAGAACACAAGCCACAGAAACAAGTGTCACATTAGACTTTATCTAAATTTAAAACTTTTATTCTCTGAAAGACACCTTGACCGAAACAAAAAGGTAAGCCACAGAATGGGAGAAAATAAGCATATTAAGATTCTTACAAGTTGATTATAAGAAGGCCAGAAGAAACCTAACATCTCAGTTGGAAAATTCAAAATAAAATCACAATGAGATATCACTACACAGCTGAATCCGTCACGCCACAAGATAGATACAGTTTTACTTATTTTCCTGATGATTTGGCTTTCATTTTCTTTCTTTTCCTTCATTGTGATGGCTAAAATTTAAAAGATGGAAAGTAGTGTTGGTGAAGGTGTGGACAACTAGAACTTTTATCATACAACTCTGGTAGGACTGCACCATGGTGCAATTACTTTAGAAATCTGTTTGGCAGTTTGTTAAAGTGTTGGACACTCACTTACGATAGGACTAATCTTTTCAGGTCCTTGGCATTTACCCAAGTCAATGAAATATTTGTCTATAAAAAGATTAATCTAAGAATACTAAGTTGCTTAAGTCATTGTAGCCCAAATCTAAAAACAATCCTAATTTCCATCAAGATATGAATGCATAAAACATTTTTTCTATGCATACAACAAAACACTTTTCTGAAAACAAAACCAAACAACAACAACAACAACAAAAAAAAACCCACAATGAAACCTATTGCTGCAAACAACAAATTGGACATATCTCAAAATGCTAAGTGAAAAAAGCCCACAGCATAAAGAGTACATAATACTTGGTTTTATTTATACAAAATTCAAGAGGATGCAAACGAATTTATAATACTAAAAAACAGAACAATGATTTCCTCAAGCCAGGAGAGACTGATGGAATGCAAAGGGGACATCAGGAATTTTTTGTTTCTGTCTTGTTGGCGATGGTGTTTTACTGTGTATATGTTTGTCAAAACTCATCAGAGGCTGACTTGCACAATGAACTTCCATTGAGGAAGAAGTTAGTGTCAAGTAACATCACAGAGAAGGAGCCAGGAAAATTAATATCCTGATTAATATCCTGGCCTCACTGTTCTTCCTGTCTTGGTCTTTTGCCAGATAAAGCTCCCATTGACTCAACTGACAGGAAATCAGAGGTGATGGCAGCCCTGTTGATGTTGTCCATATATATCAGTCTGCAGCAGAAGAAATCAGGGTGGAGAAAGGCCTGGAGTAGAACTGCATGCGGCAAACGTGAGATACCCAGAACTGATCATCTGCCAGTGTTCAGACAAGATTTGAGGGTTTGACTCACCCCGAGCTTCATTAACAGCCTCTATTGCAATACAGAGCGTTGTCCCATTTTCTTTAGCTCAACAAGTACACGTAAACCATGGTTTCTCCGAAGAGAACGCTTTTTGACAGACCCCCTTATTGGCAGAGGGGAACCCATATTTAACCATATTTAACCAAACTGGGAGCCTAGCTTGAAATTTACTGTGCACATGAAATTTCTTTCAAGTTTCTTTTGGTTTGTTTCAGCTAAATATTTGATGTGGGTTTTGAATTGTAAAACTATGTAAAACATTTGTTTGTTCTTGTATTGAAACTAATTACAAAAAGGAAAAATCAAAACTAAAAGAGGATCCTAGCTTTTTTTAGTCTTTTCAGATCTCTATTAATATCCAGTAATTAAGTAAAAATAATATCATGTTTTTTTTTTCTTGAACTTATACAATATTAAAAGCTGTAAATCTTAAATCTTCACATTTCTATCATCCACTGCCATGTCTTCTCCTGCTTCGCAGTAGAACTCTGTTCAGTGAGATAATGGTATCGCTTGTTAAATAAGACATGATAGGTACTGCATTTCCCTTTCAGAGACCTATAATCCACATTCAAACATTAGAAACAGGAATTCTGCATTAAAAACAAGCCTGTTGATTTTTTTAAATAGCCGAGTACTTCTCAAATTTATTTGACCATGGGTTTGTTTTCTGCTGAACATGTATTCACAGTTCACAGAACACTAAATATAATTGATAAATGTTGCTCTAGGCTAAGGAAGAACAGGTAATAAACCGCCTCAAATGTGTACATTTATATATGAGTTTTTCAAAAGAAGATGAGCTATATTTCTTTTGGGGCTGACGTCCGTTGCCTAAATCCTTTACGAGTCTCTTTCTCTGTGTTCCCACAATTTTTGTTTACACCTCCTTCATGTTTAGGTCTCCTGGTGTCCGCTGGCGTTTGACACATAGAGGACGCTTTATAACTATGCTGAATTTAAAACACACTAAACCCATTCCCTAATTTTCATTTTCTTCAGATCTCTCCCAGTATCCTTTAATATAGAGACCATTATTTACTCACCAAATGCAAACATAGAAATAGAAATTTGATATTAAAATTTGAGGAGGAGGGAATTGATGGTAAAAAGAAAACCTATGATATTTTCTAGTTTAATGTATGGAATTGCTGCCAGACGAGCAAAATAATTTATTTTTTGTGGATGCAATTGACCAGATACAAGCAAAGATGCTTGCTTTTTGGGAAATATACTTTGAGATTATTTTGCACTTTTACTATCTTGCCTATACGGATTGTAAAGAAACAGATGAAATTGCAGCCAATATTTCAGGTCATGCAGTGACATCTAGTGTGTGTAAGGAGACATTATGCTGTTTTCACATATCTGTGTGACTCAAAAGAATTTTTCTTCTATTTTTTAATCTCTAAAGATTTTGCCCTAAAGTTGTAAAATCAAGGTAATGATCACCTTTGCTTATATTTAAGAGCTGGAAACTGGTGTAAATAATTAGGTTAATAGGCAGAGTGTACAGAAAAAGCCCGGATAAACTATTTACAACATTTTGCAAATTAATTGAGCAGACAGAATTTGTTAAAAATATTGTTATGGAAGGTCATTTAGCTGCTAACACGTAAGTAAGAGGTATCAAACTTCAGCATGCAATATTTAACTCTGTGTGAGAGACAGAGAGAGAGAGAGAACGAGAGGGAGAGAGAGAGAAATCTTAGTTTAACCAAGGGATCAGCTAACTCTGAGTAACTAATTACTATTATTATCTTCTTCTCTCAGGTTATAACATGCAAAGCTTTGGCACCTAAGAGATTCTCAGAATTGACCAACAAAAGGCCGTTCTTCCTTTTTCTTTTGTGGATTATAAGTTTTCAAAAAGTCCAGCTTCATTTCATTAACTGGGGTGTGGGGACGTAGAGGTAGGGGAGGAGGGGGTGGAGTTCTGATTGGAATTTAAAATTTTTAGTTCAGGTACAGAACTGACTGGTCTTTAGGGACACTTGTTTTTTACAATCGGATATATTTTGATGTTGTTTTCACCTTGCGCTATGTTGTTTGATTTTACTTATCTGATGAATGTTTTAGTGCCCATACTAGGATTTATCTCTTAGGAGCTGTGGCCCTTTAGGGTCTCAGAGAATTTGGAAAAGAGACAGAGAGCATTTTAATGCAAGCAGAACATGTTCCAGCCTAAGCGTGACTCAGAAAATGCAGATCTCACAATGATTTATTTTAAGCCACATTATTGCAGTATCTTTTTTAGTCTCGCCCCAATTTCATTTCCCCACCTGAATCAAAGGTTTAATCCTAATGAAAGGGGTAAAAGGAAAGGTTTCTGAGGTATATGCTGTTTCCAAAAGCCTTATCTGGTCCTTTGATGTTCCACTATTTACCATAGCCCCACGTGCCACTATGGCCAGAAGCCTTAGCTCTCCAGCTCAACTCAAATAGTCAGCAAGTGATTGCTGAGTATCTACAGCATGCCAAGAACCAGTCCAGGCTTAAAGATCCTGTCCTCGCAGAGCTTGTGTTTTGTTTGAGGAGACCAAAAACAAACACAGTAAAAGCAGAGATGGGTAATACTGAGTATTGGTAGAGAGGTGTTATTTTAAACAGGGTGGCCAAGGAAAGACTGTGGTGATGAGATGACATTTGAGGGAGGAGATACTTGAGGGGAGAAGAATGTTCCAGGTAGATGGAATGCCAAGGACAAAAGCAAGAGTGCATCTGGCATGCTTCAGGAAAAGTACATTACTTGATGTGCTGGAGTGGAAGCAGTAAGAGAGGGAATGGAAGGAGGTCAGGTCAACATAGTAGCAGGGAGTCATATCATAAAGGGATTTCAGGTGATTGATGGCATTGGGCAGTTCTAAGCAGTAGTGTAACATGATCTAAATAATGCTGTAAAAGGATCGCTCTACTGTCTTTGATGAAGAGTAGAAGCAAGAAGACCAAATATGAACTGTGGTCATAAGGCAGAGAAAAAAGATAAGGGCTCAAATCAGAGCTTAACACTGAAAGTGGTGAGATAAGCAATCAGATTCTGGATTCATTTTGAAACAGAATTGGCTGACGGCTTGGGGATGAGACGTAAAAGAAAGAGAGTCATGATGATGACTCCAAGATAACATTTACTCTGTGTGTGTCCATGTAGCTGGAACGACACAATTGCTACTTACTGAGATGGGGATGAAAGCAGAAGGACACGTTAACTTTGGAAGTGGTATCATGCATCCTAAAGTAAGTGACAACAGGGAGTTACAAATGGAATTCCAGAGTTCAGGAGAAAGGTTTAGGCTGAAGATACACAGTTAGAAGACACCAGGTGTTGAGGTATCTGAAGCTGAGAGGTTGGATGGGATCACCTGGGGAAGTGCAGATGGAAAAGATTCAAGGTCCGAGACAAGCCCTGGGGTTCCTGGGTTTACAGCAGTACTTCTCGGCCTGGCTGCTCCTTAGATTCACCCAGGGAGGTTTAACAAAATTGCTTAACTCTCTCACCTCGCCCCCAGAGATTCTGATTTAATTAGTCTAGTTGAGACCTGGGCTCGCTAGAATGATTCTTTTTAAAATTGAAGTATAGGAGTTTCACATATGCAACATAGCGAATGGACAAGTTTATACGTTATGCTGTACTCGCCACAAGTGAAGCTCCCATCGGTCACCAAACAATGGTACTAAAATACCAATGGCTACATTCCCCGTGTTGTACCTTTTCTCCCCATGATATATTCATTCCATAACTGGAAGCCTGTGCCTCCCACTTCCTTTCACCATTTTTACCCACCCCCCGAGCTCCCTTCTTTCCAGCAACCACCAATTTGTTCTCTGTATTTATGGGCCCGTTTCTGCTTTGTTTGATTGATTGATTGATTGATTGATTGATTCCACATTTAAGTGAAATCATATGGTATTTGATAAGGTCTTTCATAGGCCTTTGACTTATTTCACTCAGCATAATACCCTCTAAGTTCATCCACGTTGTCATAAATGGCAACAGGTGATTCTTATATGCATCCAGAATTGAAAATCACTGGTCTAGAGGCTGGAGGGGGTGGAGTATATCAGCAAAGGACATAGAAACAGTGTGGTCAGTGAGGCAAGAGGCACACAAATAATCTGTGTTACAGATTTCAACTGAAGAAACCGTTTCAAGCAGGAGAGGGTGACCAATCAAATACTGGGGAGAGAAGAGAATTGACCTTTGTGGTTTGTAGCAACAAGGAGGACACTGTTGGACAAGAACAGACTCATTGGAGAGGTAAGGATAAAAGCCTTCCCTTCTTCCTCTCTCTTTCCCACACCTGCCTCTCCCTTCCTTCCTGCCTGCCTGCCTTCCTCCCTGCCTTCCCATAGGAGCTATTAAAGTACGTTTGCATCCTCACGGGAATAATTTGGCAGAAGGGAAGAAATTGGCGAGGCAGGACAAGGGGAGAAAATTCTGAAAGAATGTCCTTGAGTGCAGAGGAGGAACTTTTGAATTTCTTTTGTCTTAATGAACTCGAAAGCCATAGGGGAGAATGTGTTACATGTCTGAGGCAAGAGAATAATCCTCATTCTAGAAGCGGGAGAAAACGAATGGGCTGGGACCACGTAAGATCAGTGGTCATGGAACTAGATATAAGCCAGTTATCACGGTTGTATATTTTCTCTAGCCGCTGGTCGCCGTGTGAGTAGAAGTTCAGAGTAAATGAAGTGAATAGGAGAGCTGGTTCTTACCAGAGCTGGGTTCTTACCAAATGCACACAACAAAAGAGTAGGAGCATAAATCTTCTGAGTGGGTACAAAAAAGTGTACAGTTTGGAACTATGTAATATCACAGTGGTAACAGAGAAGCTAAGACAGGAAGGAGATGGAAAGGCAGAAATAGGTGGTCGGATAAATCAGATCCCACTGAGGTTGGAGAGTAGAGTCTGGGTACTAAAATTAGTGCGCTGGGAAGAGGGGTTGTGTTATTGATGGAGTGTAAAATTATGAAGGAGATGTACAATTAATTGCTATAATAGGATTTCTTAATCAAATTTTTAAAACATGTGACTAAAGTAGTATTCATTCATGGGGAGAAATGGAGATGCAGTTCTTGGTCATCTCTGCGTGAGAGGGTGAGAGGGGCTGGGGGAATGATGGGGACCGAGAGGACATGGGTGGAGGAACCGAACTGAGGGTCCAGGGAATCGTAAGGTTCATCTGCGAGGATCCTGCACCGGCGTAAGCCCCCAGCAGTGGTACTGGAGGGCATGACAGCGATCCGGGGGCTCTGTCCTTAAGGAAAGGAGGATGGCGCTATGGCCTGCCGTAGACTACCTTACAGCAGAGCAGCCTGTGGTGAAGACTGATGGTTTGAGCTTCAAAACTGGGTTTTCGGGGAAGAAAAGGGTTCAGTAGTTTGGAAGGAACAATGTGCGGATGTGAAGAACACCCACACGACTTTTGGGCAATGAACCATATCTGTGGAAGAAGGAAAAAACAGCACTACTTGAGAGGGCTACAGATTTTTTTTTTTTTTTTACGCCAGGCGAGAATAAAAGCAATATTTGTAAATTTATTGACAGCAGCAATGCGTAATGATGGTAAAGAGCATAAGCTCTGGAGCCTGATGGTTTATATTCCAGTCACAGCTCCTTCACTTACTAACGTTGTGGTGTAGGTGCCTTCGTGTTTTGACTTCCTCATCTAGAAAACTGGGAGAAGAACAGCGTCGGTCTCAGGGGGTTACTGCGCAGAGTAACCGAGTTAATACGTGATGAAAGGCTTAGGATAACTCCTGGCTTGTATTAAGAACATGCAGTCAAACGTTAGCCACGATGATGATGATGATTACTCATTTTTAACTTGCCTTTGAGGGACAAAAAGATTATTATTGTTATGACTATTACTCATTTTTAATTTGCCTTTGGGGAGAGAAGACCAGATGCTGGCAAAGAATGAGTAAACCTGTTTCCTGCCCAGCTGAGTCTACTCCAGTGTGGTTTGAACATTTGGTCTCCATATGATCTATATTAGGTTTCTGCAGCAGCAGGCCTCTGTAATATTAATTAATAATTTTCAACATATGTTATTTGCTAATTAAAAAAATTTTCTATGATATCCTGAAAAGATCTCAAATAGAGGAATCAGCTGTGAGATACGAGAGCCCCAGACATAGTACTGAGTTTTAATCCATAGGGTAAAATATCCATTGAGTTCATAATGATAGGGCTAAATAATTGAAGGCATACATTTCCGTTTGTTTTGTTTTTAGACTTTCTGTATTCTTTGGGATTAACTATATTTCTCACAGACAGCGTCTTCCTGGGTATTTTTCTTCTTCCAGTTTGAGAGTTTCTGAATCTTATTTACTTTTACAGATTGATATTTATTGAAATTGCTTCCCTCCTAGAACTTAATTTTATTATCCTATTCAGGGAATTTTATTTTCCGTAATTCTTTTTTTTTCTTTTCTATTTTTTTTTTTCCTTCCTCATTCTCTTGAACAGATCAAATTCTTCTGCTTCTTTGGAAGCTACACTTTCAAATGTATCATCTGTGGTTATCCCTAAATTACTCAGACCAAAACTTTGCTTGTTTTGCTTTGTTAATGTCTAAGCTTATCAATATCTGTGTCTAGTGAATAAGAAAATAATCTGACCAGATTTTTACTTCCTTAGGTCCCTTGATCCTACCCTCTTCTTTTTTTGAAAACCACTTTATTGAGGTATGATTGACATGTAAAAAGCTGTACATGTTTAATGTACACAACTCAGTGAGTTTGGTGTTGAGTGTACACCATGACGCCATCACTGCAATCAAGGCCATGAACGTATCTAATATTTCCCCATGTTTCCTCCCACCCCCTTTATTTTCTGACCTCTTCCTTTATCAGCCTGGGTCTGGGTTTATTTATTTTTCCACTGGTCATGATTTATCTAGACAACAAAACACTTTATTCAGTTACTCTTTTACTTGCTATATCTGTTTCTTCCTCCTGGACAATCCTTTCTTCTTGCCAGAGTACAACTTCTATATATTTTGTTTTCTAAGACAATTTCCTTTGTAAACTGTAAAACCTTAGGCTGTAGAGAATATACTTAACTTTTAAGGGAAATTTTAACTCTACATAAAGACCTATGTTCTTTTTCTATGAAGCTATTTTCCTTCAAAGCTTGGAAGAGAATCCTCCATTAGCCTCTTGTATCCAGTATTGTTATTGATAAATTTGGTGACACTTTCCTTTATAAGTGATCTTCTTTACCTCTGGAAGCTTGCAGATGTGTGTGTGTGTGTGTGTGTGTGTGTGCATGCGCATATGTGCTTGTGTGTGTTTCAGTAGATTTTAGAGAAATTTTAGGTTCACAGCAACAAGTACTGGAAGGGACAGATTTCCCACCAACCCTCTGCCCCCACACATGTATAACCTCTCCCACTATTACCAGCCTCCACCAGAGTGGTATATTTGTTTCAGCTCGTGAACCTTCATTGACACATCATTAACATCCAAAGTCCATAGTTTATATTACGGCTCATTTTTGCTATTGTACACTCTTAGGGTTTGGACAAATGTACAATGGCACGTAAACACCACTATAGTGCCCTATAGAGTTTTACTGTCTTAAAAATCCTTTGCGTTCCACCCGTTCACCACTCTTCCTCCCTTAGTCCCTGGCAACCACTGATCCTTTTACTGTCTCCATAGTTTTACCTTTACAGGTTGGCTTCTTTCACTTAGTAATACGCATTTAAGTTTCCTCTATGTCTTTTCATGGCTTGCTAGTGCAATTCTTTTTAGCACTAAATATTACATTGTCTGAATGTACCAGTTTACCCATTTATCTACCAAAAGACATTCTGGTAATTATTCTGAATAAAAATGCTATATACTTCCACATGCAGGTTTTTATGTGGACATAAATACCAAGGAGAATGCCTTTGGTGATTTTGAAAAAAGGGTACATTTTATTTGATGGAGGTAAGGGGTGGGGTCACGGAGAGGATGTCTTTTACTTAGTTTTTCATTTGCAGTAGATAGAATTAGTGGACCTCCCCAGATTGGCTTGGCCTTTCCTGTCTCCAGTCTTCGGCCACTTGCTTAGTGGAGAGTCCACATTCACTCGTTTAAGGCCATGGCTTCAGCACAGGCTTGATCATGCCAACTGCTATGGCTTCATTCATCAGGGTAGGTAGGGGAGGCTATGAGTTTTCCTATAACTTTCTTGCTCAGAGAAAGCCCAGAAGTGTGGGAGCCAGCTTCTAGCTGCTGGAGAGGCAGCCAGTTGGAGGATGGGAGGAGTACCTAACACACATCAGAGGTTCAGGGAAGTTAACACCTTATGAGGAAAACTTTGACCAACGAAAGACAGAAGATGGGAAGAGTTGGCAGATAAATCCTGTTCCCTGAGACCCCTGCTTCTCTGGTGTACATTGCATATACCTGAGCACCCAGCTGTGATTTACCTTGTAAAGCTGTGGTGAACCTAGAAACACATCACCTTGTATTCGCTTCCCTCTTTATTTCACTTCCCTTTCTCACTTACTCTTGCAGTTCCCAAAAAATCTTTAGCCTGTAAGCTTTGCTTCAGGTTCTGTTTTCTAAGGGATACTTATAACATGGTATTACTTCTAATTTGAGATATTTTATTTTTCTCTAATTCTGGGAAATTCTTTTTCATTATTTCTTCAAATAATCCTGTTTGTCTTTTGTTCTCACTCTGGAATTATTAGGTTGACATTTTTATTAAATTCTCTTATCTCCATTATTTCCTCCTTTTTATCTTTTGCTCATTCTTTCTTGAAAACTTCCTTGCCCTAATCTTACAGCCTATAAAATCATTTTTCAGGTCTATTAAATCTTTTTTTAAAAACATATCCACTGAGTTCCTTATTTCAGTAATATATTTTTCGAGCCCACTATCACCAATTCAGACTTCATGTGCCTTCTTTATCTTGCTCATATCCTCCCCATCTCTGAAAGCAGATGGTGACTTTGTGTTCTTTCTCTATTCCACAGTTGTGCTACTTCCGTTCCTGTTCTTGGTGTTCTGACTTCTGCAGTGGCTGGCCATACCTATCAGCCACTTCTTGCTAATAAAGCTAACTTTGAGGGTGGGGTGAAAGCCTGGGCCCTAGCTTCTGCTCCACCAGGACAGTTGGGATGTTGGGGATGAGGTTCACAGATGAGTATTTCTAGAGTTAGAGTCTAGGTTCAAACCGTCCCTCTTTCCTTCTTCTCATCCTTTGCCATCTCTCATTCCCAGGTAAGTAACTAGGATTTCTGCTCCAGAGGCCACCACTCATGTTGCAGTTGCCCAAGGATTTGTAAAGGACTCAGGATGAGGAACACTCAGATGTCTGTTTCTTTATACCATTGATTACTTGCACCATGCTTTTGGATGCCTGCAATGATCTCACTACCTCTAGCAGACTGCTGGTTTCCTGCCCCCAATTCCTGGTCAGTAATCAGGTCAGGACAATGTAGGAAAAGAAAAGCACACAGATGGCCTGCTTTTCCCTTCCTGGTCTGTGGCTCCCGGCCTTCTCCCAGAGGTCCAAGTCTTTTATCACCCCACCCCCAGCCCCCTGAAAAGCTGAGAGTTTCTAAGTGTTATGGTTAGATGGTAAATATCATCTTAAGATCCATCATCCTTCCCATCTTTTTGGTCCATTTCCAGGTTGAATATTGGGGAAGAATACTATAGCCCAAGCTGGTTTACTATATTTTCTTTATTAGCAAAATTAAAGGGGTTTAAACTCTTCAGTGACTTCTGATAAGGTATATTCTGAAGTATAAATTGCTTTATAGATCACAGAGACCATGATCTATTTTCTTCCCAGCCACATGTCCTCACTTTGCTGACCTAGCCACTCTGTTCCCACAGCAGGGAGTCCTGGGCAGTTCTCTGAGCATGTGCTGCTGCTGTTTCAGGCTTCTGTGCTTTGAACTTGCTAGTCTCTTTGCTATGAAAGTCTCCTATCTACAAAATTCCAAGAAGTATTTACCCATCCTTTAATCATTAGCAAGCAATGAAGAGTTCTGATTGTTCACTTAGTGAACAAATATTTACTGAGCAACAGCCACGTATCAAGCACTGGGATGTATGCTAAGATAGCAACGGTGAGCAAGATAGCCTCTGCTTTCTTAGAACCTCATTTGGTGAAAGTCAGGTTGGTAATGAATTCAAGTTATGAAATGTGATAGGTGCTATGATAAAGTATATGAATCTTGGGGACCACCTAAGGCGGGTGCCTCATGTCTAGGGGAATTGGGGAAAACTTACAGCTTGAATTAACTTAAATAAGGAGTTAGCCAGACAAAAGGGATACAGAAGATATTTTCTGCAAAGAGGATAGTATTTTACATTCAGAGATCCTAAGGTGAGAGAGGAAAGGAGTGTCTGAGAAATTAAAAGGGCTCATTTTTGTGGGAAGCAAGAGGCTAGACTGACAGGTGCCAAGACTCCGTGACTCCTGGTAGGCATGGAAGGCGTTTTGCCCATTTTCTGCCAACAGGTCACGAAAGCAGTTGTGTGATTAAATTCATTTTTTGGAGGAATCACTCTGGCTATTGTGTGCAGGAAGAACTGTGGGGTTGGGGTGACCCTATGAGGAAGACCGATTGTGACACTGTCTTATTTTAACCCAAGGAAGTAATATGACTTGAAATGGAGTGGTTGAGGGCAAAATTCTCATTCCTCTATGTGCCTTCTGACTACATATGTACCAGTATGGTATTATAGCGTGGGATTCCAATCACTTCTTTATCTGTCTACATGATTTAGACTAGGACTGCTAAATGTAGCTGTTTGCTTATTTTTTTGACAATGGATTCTCAGTACCTAATGTATGATAAATCCTCAGTAAATGCCAGTAGAATGAAAAAGTGAATTATTTACTGGATAATTAATTTGCCTAAATGGATTAAAGAGGCAAAAGCTCTAAAGGCAGAGGCCAAGTCAGTTAGGAGTTGTGGAATTTGCAGCAGTTGGGGGATGGAAAAGGATGAGTGTTGGCTTTTAATGGGAATGGATGGGATGCCTGGGTGGCTCAACGGTTGAGCGTCTGCCTTCCGCTCAGGGCGTGATCCCAGTTTGGGAATCCAGTCCCACATTGGGCTCCCTGCAGGCAGCCTGTTTATGCCTCTCCTGTGTTTGTGCCTCTCTCTCTGTGTCTCTTATTAATAAATAAATCTTTTTTAAAAAATGGGAATGGAGACTATTGATTCATAGTAACAGGATAGGAAGAGAAGTGTGAACGTAACTTTGGGTAGATTGCAAGCAAGGTGCTGGGCAGAGAAGAGATTTCTCATCTTATTGCTTCTATTTTCACAATGAAATATGAAGAGAGGGCTTCGGTTGGGGGATGGGTCGATAGAGGATATTTGAAGTGAAAGGAGATGTGAAATAGCCAATTTGAGAGACTGAGAAAGTGAACATACAAGAACGTTGTAGTAAGGGTGCATTCACTGAGTTCCATTTATGTTTGAGAAATTGTTGAATAACTTAAATAAACATACATTTTGTTCTCTTTCTTAAGATTTATTTATTTTTAGAAAGAGCGTGACCAGGAGGGGCAGGGGGAAAGGGGGAGATTCTCAAGCAGACTCCATGCTGAGCGTGGAGCTCACACGGGGCTCAGTCTCATGACCCTGAGATGGCAACCTGAGCCGAAACCAAGAGTCAGTGGCTTAGCCGACTGTGCCACCCAGGCGCCACAAGATGAATTTTAGTTTAACTAAAACAAGGGATCAAATTCAGGGCTCACCAAAATGCTTCTAGATTCTCCTTACTCTTTCTCAATTTTCTTTCGTACCCAGTACTCAGTGGAGCTCTTTTGTTTTTCCTCACAGTTAACAGCTTACTCTCCTATGGGGTTTAGTTTTACCTTACCTTTCACCCTCTTCTCCGTTCTTCATTTTTTAATTTAGTAATTATTCTTTTACCCTAGGTTCTTAGCATCTTTCCCTGCATAGGTTTTGATTCTAGGTCAGAATACGCTAGTAGTTGATCTGGACAAGGGGCTTGGGAGAACATAGAAAAGGAGTCATATTGGATTTGTTATTGCAGGATTCTTTGGCAGACTGCTAGTTGTCGTGGATGGGCAAGTCTTTGGACATTTCCAACTTCATTCTTTACCATGTCATAAAAATAGCAGATGCTTTCCTTGCTGCTTAGAACACTGGCTCTCAAAAAAACAAAAACAAAACAAAAAACACTGGCTCTCAACCATGAAAATGTATAAGCTCAAAAAATGTATATGCTGGGATGCCTGGGTGGCTCAGCAGTTAAGCGTCTGCCTTCGGTCCAGTCCGTGACCCTGGAGACCCGGGATCCAGTCCCCCGACGGGCTCCCTGCATGGAGCCTGCTTCTCCCTCTGCCTGTGTCTCTGCCTCTCTCTGTGTGTCCCTCATGAATAAATAAATACAATCTTTAAAAAATGTATATGCTTATTTGTATGGCTTTTTAAAAATTCAGGATCTTCAGAAATTCAGATTCAACAGATCTTGAGTGGTTTCAGAAACCCACAGGTGATGCACTCTAATATGCACCCTGGGTTAAGAATGACTGATCCAGGGGCACCTGGGTGGCTCAATAGTTGAGCTTCTGCGTTTGGCTTAGGTTGTGATCCTGGGGTTCTGGGATTGAGTTTCACATTGTGTTCCCATGAAGAGCCTGCTTCTCCCTCTGCCTGTGTCTCTGCCTCTGTGTCTCTCATGAATAAATAAATACAATCTTTTTTTTTTTTTTAAAGAGTTCCTTATCCAATAAAGGAAAATCAGATCTTCTAGGAGAAGTGGTTGATTTCAGGGCTGGGCTAAGAAAAAATATAATATGAGCCTGGAACCCTTTATGGTACCAGGAAACAAATAAATGCTAAAAAGGGGGGGAGAGGGGTTTTTCCCCCAATGACAATATTGAATTTTAACCCATAAAACAAATCTCTATGAATTCTTACTCATATAAGTAAATGAATAAATAAATAAATGGAAGATAAGAGATAACTATCTCACAGAATTTCAGTTAAAAGGGAAATAGAGAACCATTAGGTAAATACTACAGTAACAACTATTGCAGACAGGATCCACCAGTAGAGGCTAAAATCAGCAGGCAAAAGTTGAAGAGAAACAGGAGGTGTGTGTCATCCCCAAGATACTTACCAACTACAGAAGGAAAACATTAAATTTACACCGGAGTAACCCAGCACACGGCAACTTAATGAAATGATCACTGTTAACATCACTGGTAATAAGATACATGGACATCATGAAACTCTTGCTTTAGTGCACTGAGAACACATTTAAAAAAAATTATTCTTGATAGAAGTGAATACACTCATTACAGTCATGAGGAAGCATGATGGTGCCTCAGGGCAGCCCCCCGTGGTTTCTCTCCCTGGAATGTACTGCCTCCATTTCCGATCTCTGACGGATACGCAGACCTTTCTTTAAAAAAAAAAAAAGATTTTATTTATTTATTCATGAGACACACAGAGAGGCAGAGACCCAGGCAGAGGGAGAAGCAGGCTCTGTGCAGGATCGACGTGGGACTCGATCCCGGGTCTCCAGGACCAGGCCCTGGGTGGAAGGCAGGCGCTGAACCACTGAGCCACCCGGGCTGCCCCCAATACACAGACCTTGTACTCTTGGTATGATTGGTTCTTTTCATTTTTTTGAGCTTTGTTCCTCCTTAACTTGGACATGGTCTCTGACTAACCAATCTGAATATACTCTTAGTATTTTTTTTTAATCCTAGTTCTTTCCTTGTGGCCCTTATCACGATTAGAATCTTAGTCTCTGCGCTAAGCCTATGCCCCTTGATGGGAAGGCCTAGTTTTGTTTTGCTCAACAAGCTGTACTTAATGCCTGGCATGGCTCCTGAAATGTAGATAGAAGACATCCCAGTTGTTGAGAATGAGATTGAGTGATTGAACAGAAACAATCCTGTTTCTGAAATTGAAATAAAAAATATATTGAAAAAAATTGAGTGTCACAATACACAGGTTTGAATCATATGTGCTACCGACTTACTTATAATACTTGGCAGGTTTTCACTTCTTTGTATTCTAATTAATAAAAACTATAAAATTAAAGGTTTTTATGAGTTCCTTCTGTTGGGGAAAGATTATTATTTTGAATTGTAAAATTGTTATTCTAGTTTTGGTTTTGTAAGTATTTAATGGTTTCTAGAACAACACTAACGTGTGGAGCTCATTTTTCTTTTCCCCCCACCTTTATTGAGGTATAACAGACATGTGCCATTGTATACATTTAAGGTGTTTGGGTGTCGCCTTGACACACTTGTACATTGCAAAATGCTGACCACTTTAGTGTTACTAACACCTCTACCTCATTACATTTCTTTTTTGTGATGAGATTGATTAGTATCTACTCTCTTAGCAACCCAGAAAATACAGTTTTTTAGGTTACACTATAGTATAAAAACTCTAATATAGTGATATGAACTATAAACATCATGCTGCAAATTAGATATCCAGAGCTTATTCATCCTGTAACTGGAAATTTGTATCCTTTGACCAACATGTCTCCATTTCTCCCATCCCCCAGGCCCAGACAACGTTCTTGTCTTTTTTTTCCCCCCCGTGGAGCTTGGCTGTTAGATTTCATGTTTGAGTTCATATTGTCTTTCTCTGCCTGATTTGTTTCTCTTAGCATAATGCCCTAAAAAATCCATTCATGTTGTTGCAAGTGTTAGAATTTCCTTCTTTCTCTTGGTTGAATAATACTCCATTATACACACAAGCCTGCACAAACACATGCAAGCTTGCTCACACGTGTGGAATGCGCAGGGCTTGTGCTCTGATATGTGGCTGCACATAGTGGCAAGAGCATGGACTGTAAGAAAGCAGTTGCAATGTGGGGTTTGTGGAGTTCTCAGCTGGTTGCACCACCAGCTCTAGCAGGGAGGTGACACGCTTGCAAAGTGGTACTGCAGGCAGGGACCTTGCAAGGTAGAAATGTGGCACCTGCCCATAATTCCATCTCTGGGGGAAGTCCTAATGGTTTCCTGCCTCTCTGGCAGGTACTTGAATGGGTCTCCTTCACATATGGTCAAGGCGCTTTTCAAATTGGTGTTTTTGTGCTGAGTCCCAGTTTTTGTGAATCTGCACATGAGCACTTTAGAGCAGGTTCCCTGTTCCCTACAGTTATATAGGTTTCGTGAATGTAATTCCTGTTGGTTTTCAAAGCCCAGTGTTTACAGGGCTCCACTCTCCCATGCAGGGTCTAAGGGTTGGGGTGCCTGATGCAGAGCACAAACCCTTCACTCTTCAGGGGAAAATTCTGAATTTTTGAGATCCCTCCTGATTGTGCATTGCCACAGCTCAGGTGGAGTGCTTTTGGAGAGAGGTGTCTCTGCCCCTTCTACCTTTCTCAATGCTGCTCTTTTTATGTGGAGACTCTGTTCCCTCAGTTTTATGGTTCTTGTTTTTGTTTCTTTTTCCCCCGAGGAAAGTATTCCATTTCTAATTGTATATTTGTTATATCTATGGGAGGGAGTTTACGATCTTCTTAGCCACTGCCATCTTGAACCCAGCTCTGTTTCTTAAAGTAGGTGTCTATCCTTAGGGACTCCCCTCTTAGGAACTGTTTTTGCTGCATCCCATAAATTTCAGCATAGTGTGCTTCTATTTTCCTCTGATTCAAGATATTTTTAAAATTTCTCTTTTGATTTCTTCTTTGACCTATTGGTTGTTCAGGAGTGTGTTGTTTAATTTGTACATATTTGTGAATTTTTCCATTTTCCTCCATTGTGATTTCTGGTTTCATTCCATTTTGGCCGAAAAAGATACTTGGAAAAATAGATACTTGCTATGATTTCAATCTTAAATTTGCTAAGGCCTATTTTGTGACCTAACATATGATCGATCCTGAAGAATGTTCTGTGCCCACTTGGGGACAAAGTGTATTCTGCTTCTGTTGGATAGAACGTTCCGTATATATCTGTTAGGTCCATTTGACCTAAAGTGTGGTTCAGTTCTAATGTTTCCTTCTTGATTTTCAGGCTATGGGATCTATTCCTTCACAAAAGTGGGGTATTGAAAGCCTTTACTATTATTGTATCATCTACTTCTCTTTTCATATCTGTTAGTATT
This sequence comes from Vulpes vulpes, assembly GCF_048418805.1. Lineage (NCBI taxonomy): Eukaryota > Metazoa > Chordata > Mammalia > Carnivora > Canidae > Vulpes > Vulpes vulpes. Next base: position 1,150,039 of record NC_132782.1, read on the forward strand.
TGCTTTAATATGTTTAGGTACTCTGATATTGAATATATATATATATATATAATTTATCTTCTTGATAAACTGATCCCTTTATCATTATATAATGATCTTCTTTGTCTCTAAAGTCTATTTTGTCTGATATAGAGCTACTCCTGCTCTTTTGATTTCTACTTGCATGAAATGTCTTTCTCTATTCCTTTACTTTGAGCATATATGTCTTCTTAAAGCTGAAGTCTCTTGTAGCCTGCAAATAGTTGGGGTCTATTTTTTGTTTGTTTGTTTTTTGTTTTAATACATCAATCCAGTCTATTTTATTGGTATATGTTATAGATATAACAGTCCATTTTACACTAACAAGTTAACTTTAATAGCATACAAATCTCTACCCCTTTACTCTCTGCTTTTGTTTTTGAAATCACAATTTTCTGTAGTGTATTCATGAACAAATTAATTAGCTAATTTGTTTAGCTGTTTTTAATATTTCCATCCTTAAACCTTTCTAGTCGATTTAAGTGGCTAGCACACCACCATATTACACTATTAAAATTTTCTGAATCTGACTCTGTGGTTACCTTTACCAGTGAGTTGTGTATTTTCATACGTTCGCATGTTACTGATTAGTGTCTCTTCATTTCAGCTTGAGGAATTCCTTACAGCATTTCTTGTAAGGCAATGCTAGTGGTGATGAAATCCCTCAGCTTCTGTTTATTTGGGAAAGTCATTACATAATCTTGTATGTGAAGGACAGCTTTGCTGGGTAACATATTCTTGGCTGCTGGGTTCTTTCTTTCAGCAATTTGAATACATCATTCCTTTCTCTCCTGGCCTGCCAAGTTCTGTGCTGAGAAATCTGATTGTAACCTTATGGGAGTTCTCTGTATGAGAGAAATTGTTTTCCTCTTGATGAATTTAAAGTTCCCTCCTTGTCTTTGATTTTAGACAGTCTTTTTTTTTTTTTAAGATTTTATTTATTTATTCATGAGAGACACACATACAGAGAGAGAGAGAGAGGCAGAGACACAGGCAGAGGGAGAAGCAGGCTCCATGCAGGGAGCCCGACGTGGGACTCGATCCAGGACTCCAGGATCATGCCCTGAGCCAAAGGCAGACACTCAACTGCTGAACCACCCAGGCATCCATAGACAGTCTTATTATAATGGCTCTTAGAGAACATCATCTTGTATTGAAATCTTGGGTGATCTATTGGATTCATGTACTTGGATGTCCAAATCTTTCCCTAGGTTTAGGAAGTTCTTAGCCATTATTTCTTTAGATATTCTTTCTACCTTTTTTTTCCTTCTCTTCTCCTGAGACTGGTGCTAGAGCTGGTGGTATGGACACACTCAGCTGCAGGTACCTGCATAGTGGCAGGAGCTGGTTGTAGACACTCATATGAGGGCAGGTAGCAAGATCTGGGGCCAACTATGGACTCACTGGCAGCTGCAGAGGCCCTGCCGATTGGCATTGTGGTTGCTGCATCTCACCAAGGATGCATGGCAGTGGGAGCTGGTGCTAGAGTTTGGGCTATACATGTGTACAGTTGGAGGAGCTATTTGTAGGTTGGCACAGTGGTGCAGGCCACTAACAGAGCCGGGGACTGACCTGGGCCCATAAGTGACTGCACAGGGCCTGGCTGTTGGCACGATCTCCTGTGGCTGGACAGCCTCTCCCAACATGCCCACTGTAGCATAGGCCAGTGATGGATGCCAGGCCAGTGGTACATAGCTAGAGGGACTGGCTCTTAGCATGTGCATGATGGTGGGGGTCAGCCAAAGTGTCTAGGCTGGTGTCTTACATTGCCATAGCAGCAGTGGCCTGGGCTGGCTATAGGTTCAGTTCCTAGACTCCAGTGATGGTGGGGTGGGGAGGCAGTGGGGACTCAGGAGGCTGGTGTTAGTGAATGTGAATGCCTATGGCGTGAAAGCTGGTGAATCTGCAAGGGATCCATGAAGGCAACTGGCCATTGGTTTTGTTCAGCGGCAAAAGCTATGGATTTGTCTTCAGAGCAGGTCACAGTGAACTCTGATCACTTTTTTTGCTGCATGGCTTCTGCTGGTATCTCCTGCTTTTCTTTCTTGTTCCTAGTTGCTTCTATATGCTTCAGCTTTGCCAATTTGTGTCAGGTGAAACTGAGGAAGTATTTCTGTGTGGGGTCTCAAAAGGCTTAGGAAGCTGGTCTTGCTCTTCCTTTCCCATCAAGGGGAACTCTTTATAGCTGTGAAGTTCACTGTTGGCACTGAGCAATGACAGTTTGGGAGATGGGATGATATAGGCAAAATTAAGCTGTTTTATTTTTGTGTGGCTATTCTCAGTTTTTTTGTTCTACTGTGATGCTTAAGTTTTTTAAGTGGACCCTAGAGCTCTCACAAAACTGTTTGTTGTTGTTGTTGTTGTTGTTTTGAGAGCAAGTGGGAAAGAGAATGGAGGAGGAGGAAGGGGCAGAGGTAGAGAGAATGTCAAGCAGACTCCCTGCTGAGCACACAGCCCCATGTGGGACTTGATCTCACAACCCTGAGATCATGACCTGAGCTGAAATCAAGAGTTGGAGGCTTAACTGACTGAGCCACCCGGGCATCACTCTTTTTTTACTTTTTGATAGTTATCTAATTTTTAAGCTGTGTAGGAGAATGGACACTGGGTCTCCTATGTGGCCATTTTGGTGATGTCACTCTGAGCCTTATTTTTCTTATTCCTAGGGATAGCAAATTAGCATCATCTGAAGTGAAAGCCTATTGAAAAAAGAGACTTATACTGGCTCAGTTCAATACAGTTCTGTAATTGGCTAGTGATTTCTGCCTTGGATATATAAGGTATATAAGGCTCAGTGTTAACTAGGTGATTTTCATCCTTGCAATAGAGGACTTCTGTTTCTCCAATTTGTGTTAATTATGTCATTCTATACATGATAAATTGTTTATGTCTATAAGAGCTCCTAAGACATATATTTAGGAAGCAAAGGGTTAGCCTGTTGGGTCCAAGGCTCCTAAGACCATTAGAGACCTATTTGGCCTAAGTTTACACCAAAGTGTTGCTATTTCACACGTTTTTACATTTAAATAGGATTCTTTTTCTGAACTCTCAGATAGTTTCCAAAGTTAAATGGCTTTTTTTAATAACTCACTGGGCTGATAACATGTTTATTATGAATATTAACTGTTGATATTGTTAGAGTTAATAAGTCCTGTGGGTGTAACAATTTCCTTCGAATTCCTTGCTGGTTGAAAAAAAATGGGCACAGCATGACATAACGTGCCAAAAGACAGGAAAAGTTCAGATAGGAAATTAGTGGTAAGTAAACAGGACAGTGCAAGTAGTTCTAAAATCTCCAGTTGGCGGACAGTGATGGATTGCACCGCCACCTGCTGGCCAGAGGCATAGTTTTGTTCCTGTTTTGCAAGTTTGTTGCCCCCTGCTGGGTTGCTTCCTGTGCCTTACCTGTGTAGGCCTCGCTGGTTCACACAACATTTCTTTCTCAACTGATTGAGCTGGCAATAAATAGGTGGTTTGATTGTTATTCTTTTTATAAAATATACGGCAATAGGCTTGAGCGGGAAACATTTCATAGGACAAAAATTCTAAATCCTGTTTTTTTCTATCTTGTATTACCACAAATAGAATGCCACTGTCCCAAGCTGAAGTTACAGAATTTAAAACTGGAATGACAAAGCACTGTTAGAATCTATTACATTTGGTTGCTGTAGGTTTGCTTTAGCACTTCAAGATTAGTATTCTTTCTTAGATGAATCTAGAATAACTAAAATGTTCTGGATCTATCACAAATGATGGCTAGCATTCCAGCATCACATAATGTGGCCTGAAGATCTTTGCTTTTTAGAGCATGACTGCCTTTATTGGCTCTTCCTATCTGCAGATGTGGCCCATCTTTAATCTTTCTCTCGAAAGGGTTGGCGACAGAAGCATCAGATGCTAAATTAAAAAATTAAACATAAAAAAATAAATAAATAAATAAATAAATAAAAAATTAAACATGATCATGTTAACATGAGCTAGACACCCACCTGTCTTACTAGAAAAAAAAATTCACTCATTTAAAAATGACATATAACAACCTATTTGAACTAGTATATGTTTTAATTATCTTGATACGTATAATGGCTTTTATTTTAGGCAGTAAGGCACCTAAAAAATGGATAATTGTTGCATTTTTTCCCCCCAGAGGTCAAAAAGATAAGTTGGACACTAAGCAATTTAGGCTGGTTGAAATGCTGATTTGTTAGGAGGATTCGCAGATACATTTAGTGGCTCAGGAGAGTCATTTGAAATTTATAATTCTCTAGAATTTTCTAGTGATTAAAGAACAGAGATGTTTTCTCAAGTTTAGTTCAGGCCCTCAAAACTATGGATTGTTAGCTTCACTGGGAATCTAAAGATGGATGCAAAAATGCAGTCTGAGGGTGTCTGAGCTCAGTCCTCAAGAATGCATATTACTTTTTTTTTTTTTTTTTTCCTGTTGAGAGGAGGAGAATTCATTAGTGGTTTCAGTCATGGGTTTTATCTCAGTGCTTGAGAAATAAATGTAAATGCTGAAACATTAGCACAGTGGCACCTCTCATTTTCTTGGTATTGCTACCCTACTGCCTTTCATTTCTCTTGTTAAAGACTCCTGTTCAAGACCATTTCTCTTCGATTTTGATAATTTCCAAAATAGTTTGAGAACCCTTTTAGTGACATATTATTATCCTGATGGGGAATTATTAGAATATAATCATCAAATCTGAAAAACCCCCTAGTCACAGACAAAAGTATAGGGACTGAAAGACCATGAGATATTATGTAAATCACAAATGAGTTATTTTGTTCATACATATGAACTCATTGAGATAATTGAATAGAAATTGCTTTCAAACTGCATATTTTATGAGTGGATTTTTATGACTTCCATTATAGCTTCAGAAATTTTCTTTTGGTCCACAACAGATTCAATTATAATCCTGTTTTATAGTTTTAAATATGCTTGTTTTCTTTTAAAGGCATACAGAGACTAAATGTCTCTGGAATTACACCTAAAACCGCCATGTGAAGGATACTTCTTTTTTTTTTTTTAAGATTTTATTTATTTATTCATGAGAGACACAGAGAGAGGGAGGGGCAGAGACCCAGGCAGAGGGAGAAGCAGACTCCATGCAGGGAGCCCGACGTGGGACTCATCCCAGGTCCCTAGGATCACACCCTGGGCTGAAGGCGGACACTAAACCGCTGGGCCACCTGGGGCTGCCCGTGAAGGACACTTCTAAGTTGTATTTGGTATATGCCGCAGGTGAATCAGTGCATGGTGCTTCTTATGAAAGAGCTCCAAGCGTTTTTTAAAGCAGTCTAATTAATTTACATTTGGACACCATGCAAAGTGAGTGATGAATACCTTAGATTATTTTTCTAATGGAGAAGTTAGAGCAAGAAATTGAAACTCCTTGCCTGGTTTGTATAGTCCAAAGGCACAAACTATATCAGTTTTTAAACTGAACAAAATAGATATTTTTGTTTTAAACTATGATAATACTTTCCACTTTAGTTTGCCACTCATTCATTTATTTATTCTATTAATATACATTGAGCATCTAGTATTGTAGAACTTCACATTATCTCAGGTATTTACACTTTGGGAAGACACACAGACATCTAAGTCAAATTTTTAAATAGCTTGATAAAGGTTTTTAGTCCAAAGAGATCTATGATTATAAAATTATGGATATGACACAATTATAAAAGTATACAAAACAAAATTATTACAAATACATATAATAACATGAATAAACATATACTTATGAAACAATATGATCAAGGATTTGACAGTATTTTGCATCCAGTGTTACGTGCATTTGGTTGAAAGCTAACTATATCTGACTGGGGACTCACGATGCAAACTTTTTCCCCAGTTTTATTGATCTATAATTGACACGTAACATTGGTAGTGAACACTGTGCTGCTTTTTAAAGGACAGGTAGGACTCGGTAGGCAAAATAGGGGAAGGATGATGCAGCAAGAAATCAATCATGTGGATGCCCAAAGGCATGTGCTTCCTGCAATGCTTAAGGAACCATAGGTAGTTCTCTCTGGGCATGTGAGAGGGAGATACGAGGCTGCAGGGATGGACGGGACATGAAATGAACGCAAACTTGGACTTAAACTGTGAGAAATCATTAAAGGATTTTAAAATGGTAGCTGGTCAGGTTCTCCAAAGAACACTCGGGCAGCATCACACCTGCTCAATGCTTTCCCAGCTACGAGGCCAGGGCCTGGACTAAGGCTGTGGCTGTCTGAATGGGCAGGAGGGGTCTGTTTATAAGATAAAAGCATAAAGGTCTGTTTGTAGAATAGATTCTTTGGAAAGTGGGTGATTGTGGAAGTGGAGCACATCTTCCATCTTGAATGGCTGGTGAATAGTGGTGCTATTTACTAACTTGGGGAATGCATCAGGAGGAACAGAGTTGGCAAGAGAAATTATGGCTTTTATCCTACTGCCTGGCAGGCAGCAGGTATTTTTTTTATTTTATATTTTACACCTTATCAGTAAAAATACATGTCTAATAAAATTTTGAACTTGCAACCAACTTGATACCCATTTACAATGAAATACCTACCTCTACAATTTTGAGTGCGATGACATCATAAATAGAAATCTTAAAAGGCTGAGATGGAAAAATATCCCCAGATAGAAGTTCTGCTGCTTTCTTTGCACATAACATTGACTGTTTTGTAAATTGCAATTCGTAAGTCCTTGCTTTAAGACAATCTCTGTGGATGAGGCCACCCTCATCTACAGGAGGAAGAATTGCTGAGTGAAAGGATGGGAGGGGAGGTGGATGCTTGCCTACTCCCGGCTAAGAGGTAAACAGGAGGAGGGCCTGGGTGGCTTCGTCTGGTAAGCCTCTGAGTCTTGATGTTAGCTCAGCTGTGATCTCAGGGTTGTGGGAGGGAGCCCCACAGGAAGCGCCTCCACCATCCCAGGTGGGGGCTCTGAATGGGTCTGTCCTGGCACTGAGCCAGGCATTTCTCTCCCTCCTTCCCTGCCCCTCCCTCTGCTCCAGGGCACGTGAGCACTCTCTCATATAAATAAATAATTCTTAAAAAAAAAAAAAAAAAAGAAAGAAAGAAACAGGAAAACAAGAGTGACACGGCGTGGCCAGAAAGGTTAAGAACAATCTCGTGGAAGCTAAAGGAAGACCAGGGTTCCTGTGTTTATTGCGCCAAATCCCCACCTTATTTACTGAGCATATGCACTGTGGTGAGCACGTTCAGGGGCCTGGGGACTCAGTGTAAAATAAGACCTTGTCCTGTCCGAGAGAGGCAAAAAGTAAATGACAGCATCACAGGGTGATTCGTGTTTTATTAAAAGTATATGCCTTCCATCTGAAGCTGCATGTTGATGTATTAGGGAGGTGGGATGCTTCAGGTTTCACAGAAGGGGAGGGGCTGAGCTGAGTTCTGTCTGCTGTTGCTGCTGAGCAGGAGTCAGGTAGACAAAGCTTAAAATGTCTGTGACTTTGATTCTCCAGGAGAACAAAATTTTCACTAAGGGTACAAGGAACCATCTTTCTGGTGTCTATCATCATCATGAATACATGCAAGCCCTGGCTCATTTATATTCCCTTCACATTTTCGCAAATTGTTACAGATAACAGTACTCACATTTAAATGAGAACTTTTAAATACCTTTCTCTATTTATAGCAGGAAAGAAGTTCCCCAATTCTGCTCCCCGGAGGCGTTCATTACAGGAGGTTTAATGAAGCAGGCAAACAGGTGCTTTTTATGTTTTTTATAAAGGGTTGCAACAGCTCTTTTCGCATCCCTTCAGCTTCCAACTGGGAGCACACGTCATGCCCTAGCTAATGGCTCACAGCAGGGTCCCCTAGTGTGCTCCACATAAATATTCAGTTTTATCTTCCTCTGCCTGGTGATCGATCATAAGCACAATAGACAGAGAAAGATGGAAAAAATAAATACAGAAATGTATGATTTCTGGGTCATAAATCTAAAGTTAGTTTTGGTATAGTAAGATCTAAGAAGTAGGTTGGTGCAGGAGTTAATAAAACCTCGGCTGTTTAATATTAAAGATTTTCCTAAATCCTCAATATTCAGGGAAAAATAATTCTAGCTTGTGGCCTTGTCTCTCTTCCATTGCTTTTGATCCCTTCCCCTTGCTAACAATTCGTGTGTCTTGGGGCACTTACAACATTTACAACCATTCTTAACAGGTTGGACGAAATGTAAATATTGTATGAACTCTTTGGTGATTTCACGTGCACCGGGGAGTAAACCTGAAGTACTCGGGTGCTGGAATACATGTCAGTTGAGCAGTGCCATTTCCTTCTAACATTCAGAGTGGAAACTCTCTTTAATTCATTTCTTAAAAGCTCACTTAAAAAATAACCTGAATGAGAAAAATTAACAAAATTGGTTGTGCAATTTAGATAGCAACTCAGGTTCAAGTAAAACTTTTCATTATTTAGGATTTATTTGGAAAACTTTTCTGAACAGTTTTTACTAGGATGTAGGAATGAAGTATTCTGGAGCTGAGAGTTCAATCTCTTTGTAAAGAGTGGGGATCGGACCAAACCGAAGTATGTAGTTATTTCAGTGGCAGGCGATTGTTACCTCTTACTGGGAATCTTAAATTAATAGCATCATTTACAACCATTCTGAGTTATAGGAAGTAAAATAAAGCTATGGCAAAATGCAAACATTGAGGAATATCCTTCTCCAATAGTTTAAAGGGCAAACACTGGTAAGGCAGAGATAGAAAAGAAGTCTGAGGATTGGATAAGTTACTGTCCCAACAAGGATCCGTGGTAAATGCCTTAGCATAAAAATCCAAGCACCCTTTTTATGCTGTGTTTAGGATTACAGTTTGGCTGTGAGAAGGAGACTCAGAAAAGAAAGGTTTCGAACAAGTTAGATGCGTTTCTCTCTCTCCCTGAAGACTGGTGGCAGTCCGCAGCTGCTGAGGTGGCTCTGTGCCTTGAAATCCAGAGGAACTCCATTCCTTGGAGCTCTCTGCTCACTCACCCCTGAAGTATGGCCCCTGTTCTTGAGGTTCAAGATGACCTCTTGAGCTCCGGATATGCTATCTATGTTCTACATGGCAGAAGAAAAGACAAAGAGGCAAAGGATGGGCACAGATGTTGAGTCCATTTATACATCATTAGTCCTGACTTAGTCACACCACATAGTTAGCTGCACGGCAAACTGGAAAATGCCTGCTTAATTCCAGGTGTCCTTGTGCCAAGTTAACAGTTGAGGTTTCCGTTACTAGAGAATGGATACTGGAGAGCAAGGAGAAGTCCCTGCCCAGGCTGCCTCTGTGGTAAATGATGCATCAGTAAGCAAAACTATTTCATGGGCATTGGACCAGTGCTGTGCACAAAGCTCCAGGGATGGTTCGAGGTTGCCCACTGCTGTACCTCCAGAAATCCTAGACCCTATATGGCCTTCCTTCATCCCCGCCAGCCACTACTGCCACCCTGCCCTCCACAGAGGGCCTGGCTACGGGTATGGCAAGATTTGGGGTCATGCTCTTGCATCTGGGGAAAGGCAACCTGGTGGTGTGGAGGCCGAGAAAATTAAGGCCATTCCACTTTAAGTTCAGCCTTAGCACAGGTCCAGCCATCCCAGGCCCCTGCGAAGAAGACCTGAAATTTACATTACTTCAGTTACAGGAAAAAAAACAAAAGTTTCCAGCTTAATGTCCTAGAAAGCCCCACATGAGCATAAGAACTGAGCCCAGGCCAAGGGCAGGAAGCCCCTATTAGAATGAGAACAGAGCTCAATGCCCTTGAAGGCCCCATATCAGAATGTAAACAGAACTTGAGGAATTGCTCCCCACCTCCTGGAGGTCCCCGAGACCAGCCCACAACTCAGCTCCCCCTCGGGGTTCAAGTCCCTGCTCCGCTGGGTGGGGCGCACCTGGGCCCAAGCTCCAGCTCGTAAATCAACCCTCGTGTGTTTGCATCGGGGTCGGCTCCTCGGGGTTTCTCGGATTCGCGATCTTGGGCACAACACCTGCAGCCGTCCCGTCCCTGGCCCGGCAGCTCCTCGGCAGCCTCTCACCCACCCACCCCCGCCCCAGGACACAGGCACTCTGCACTGAGGCTGCAAGGGCCTTGGACCTGGTGGGTTGGGGCGGTAGCCCTGGGGAGAGGATACGTCTGACTCAACTTCCCTGGCTGGCTGGAGGCAGAACCCAGCTATGGTCCGGTTTCAGCAACTCTTAGCTCTGGGATGTAAGCCGAGTCCCTGGCAGCTGTGAGGGTCTGCACTTGCCCCGCAAATATACAAAATGACCTTGGGGGACACTTTCTGGATCTGGCTTGAGGTTGTCTCTTCTGGTCCACCCCGTGCACCCTCAAGGGATAAGCCACAAAATTAGTCTTAATCTCGGTGGCTCCTAATAGGACTTAAATGCTCTGTTAATTACATTTAAAATTGGCATTTCATCATATAAAGATAAATGGTAAAATTCATGCTAATAACTTAAAATCTTAACATTCTTAGAATGAAATTAAGTAGTAAATATAGCATCATCATGACAAATTGGAAGAAAAATTGCAGAAGAAACGTAAAGGGCTCTATATCTTAATATCTTTAATGGCATTTCTTCCCCCTTATCTCCCTTCCTCCCGTGATTTGGAACAGGAAACCTCACATTTTCATTTTGCAGTAGGCCCTACAAATAATGTAGCTGGTTCTGTGGGTGAGTTTCTCTATTTCAATAAGAATATCTTGCCTTTGAAGTTTTGAAGGCAAGTTTGTAAAAACTTCATGAAAGGATTAATCAGAACAGCTACCCTTTGGCTGGGCAGGTGTGCCCTTTTTTTCGGGTGTCAAATAAGATTACACGTTCACCCTCATCTCATTACCTCGTTAGCCATTTGCCATCCACAGTCAAATGAGATATTCTCATTAACGCCAATGAGACTTGTGTACCCATCAAGATTGGTATTAGCGTGAGATGCAGAGCAGCTTTGTCAATAAATCAGTGTGGCCATTGCCTCAATAACCACAATGCAATTTTCAGCATGTCTGCTATAGATTTATATCCTCTTATTACATAAAAGAAATGCTGAAGGTCTCTTGTGTTTTCCTAAGTATTTTTGAATAACTGTACCCTTTCCTACCTCTCTAATTCTGACAGTTTCTGTACGTATGAATGGAAAAGACCATTTCTACTCTAAAAGATGAGATTATATACATGGATTTACTCTCTCGTCTTCCTTCGGCTGTGGCCCACCTACTCAGGGCTCTATTTATAAAGCTGGCTTGGCATGTAATTTGGTTGCCTAATGGAATAGAGGTGAATAACAAGCGGTCCCACTGTAAAGTAATCATGTGCAAGACGGATGACGTAGAACGTGTGGTTTCGAGAACTTCCTGCACTATTAGTCCCTTGGGTAATACATCTTAGCTTCTCCTAGTGCGTATTGTACCACAATTACGCTGCACATCTTCAGTTTTTGCAAAACGCACCAGTGTGCCAGGGCCAGACTGACATCTCCACATGGATGGTTCCTAATAAAACAACAACTGACAAGATACATTTTTAGCCACAAATACAGCTCCTTCAAGGTTGTGCTGTGTCAAAATGCTCTGTGATGAGACGGCATTGTGAGGAGTTACTGCCGCTGAAGCACACCATATTACTTCTGTTTTCATCGTAGATAAATGCATCAGATGTGCCACAACAAACCAGCCGTTAGCATTCATATTACAGGTAAGGTCCAAGGCTGGGAAATTGGAAGAGAAATGAGTAAAGATGGAATTTCACTCATTTTAATAAGCCATAGGTAGGGTTTTGATGTATAAGTTAGTTTGGTCATTTAACAAATTTAGTGAGGCTTAGCATCTGGGAGGTACTACTCTAGATACTAGCAGAGACAAGAACAAAAATTTCTGCCTTCAGGTCCTGGAGCTTTCGTTCTCATGAATACATCAGAACACATGTAACTCATTAAGCAAGTTTATACAGAACAGATTTTTTTTTTTAATGAATTAGATTGTGGGGTTATTATTCGCAGAAATTATTGAGTACGAGAGAGAGTGGTGAGGAGCTTGGGCTCTAGAATCAGATAAACTGGAGTTTGACTACTGGTTTGCTTAAAAGCTGTTTCCTTAGCAGAAGCTTTTTAGAACTAGAGGATATTATGCTGAGAGAAATAAGCCAATCAGAGAAAGACAATCGTATGGTTTCACTCATATGCGAAATATAAGAAATAGTGGAAAGGATGGGAAACTGAGTGGGGAAAAATTAGGAAGAAGACAGACCACGAGAGACTCTTGACTCCGGGAAACAAATGAAGGGGTTGTGAAGAGGAGGTAGGTGGGAGGTGGCATAACTGGGTGACAGGCACTGAGGAAGGCACGTGATGTGATGAGCACTGGGTGCTATACTATATGTTGGCAAATTGAATTTAAATTAAAAAAAAAAAAAAAGAAAAGTGAGAAATTAAAACAAAAAACAAACAACCTGTGACTGTTGGCAAGGAGCTTAAGTTCTCTGAGCCCTGATCTTGAGATCTGTAAAACAGGATGAAAGTGGTGGATTACCACAAGAATAGAATGAGAAATGAGAAAATGCTTGAAAAGCACTTGATGTAGTGCTTGAAGCATAGTTGACACTCAGTAATTGTTCTCCTTATTGTTAGTAATATGATTTAATGTCTATATTCTCATAGGAAGACTTTGATTAGAACACTGAGCCTCCAGCTTTAAATTCTACGGAGCCCGGGATGCCTGGGTGGCTCAGCGGTTGAGCACCTACCTTGGGCCAAGGATGTGATCCTGGAGTCCCACCTGGGGCTCCCTGCATGTAGCCTGCTTCTCCCCCTGCTTATGTCTCTGCCTCTCTCTCTGTGTCTCTCATGAATAAATGTATAAATAATCTTTTTAAAAAAGACTTTAAAAACTTAAATTCTACAGAGCTCGATGAATTAAGGATTGCTATATGGCATTGCCTCTCAAACTTTAATGTGCATGCACATCCATGGGGGATCTTGTCCAAATGCAGGTTCTTCATTAAGTAGATCTACAATGGGGCCTCGCATTCTGCATTTCTAAGAAGCTCCTATGGGATACCTGTGCAGTGGGCTACTGCTCTGTTCATAAAGCACCTTGATTTGACATTGATGTGAGAAATATGACCTGGCACTAAAGGTCAATGTGAGGCAAAGGGTATCCCTCCAAACAATAGGGGGTATCAATGACCTCAACTGATGAGGCATATTAATAACAACAATGGACAGCATGGAAAATACCATGTTTGTTGTAAAATATATAAAATGGGCTGTGGGTTAGGGATCATTGTGATACGGGAGAGCTTGGTTCTTGTCTCACCGAGTGGAAGAATGAATCTCAGGGACACAGGAGAGTGAGTAAAGGGATAGAAGTTTATTAAGCAGAGATACAGAAAAAGCTCTCAGGAGTGAGAGGGGTCCCAACAGGGTTTGGGACAACAACAACAGGGACCCCAACACTGAGGGCTCGTAGGGTTGGTCTTCTTTTATTGGAGGCCTAATCAGGGAAACTAAATCGTTTTAATATCTCCAGTGATATCACCATTGAGTAAGGACTAGTGATAACATCTTTAAGGGCTTACTTCTTCTTTGGGGTCTGGTAATTCTTTTTTGGTCACAAGTAGCTGTTATAATAAGACCCCCTCCCACCCACACCTTAGGGCAGGGTGGTCTGGCTTGTTCCTTTATCTCTGGTTTCCTTACACCTCAGGATTTTGGGGATTTTTGTGAGCCTGCTTCCGTTGCCCCCTGCCTAGCCCTCCCTGTTTGTCCCTAACTCAATTGTTCTCTGGCTACTGCCTCTAAAGAAGTGGTCCCATCCTAACTATCTTGGACAATAGTAATGAATTTGAACTTGCTGGGAAAAGAGCCCCCAAGCCTTTCAATTTGGCCTACCCCACCAGAAACGTGTATCAAAGTTGACTTTTATTTCTACCTCTGTATCTTTAAGAGGCACAAAACACATTGGTGTGCCTCAATCAAGCAACTGTATAATGAAAAATACTTGATATAACATCATACCCAGAGCCAACAATTCCAGTTCCAATATATGTCCGAGAGTCATATTTTTCATTCATAAAAATTTGTACATAGATATCCGTAAGAGCGTATTCCTAAAAGCCTCAAAGTAGAAAACCCGAATTGCTCATCAACTGATGAATAGACAGATAAAATGTGGTTATTTGTACAGTAGGATATTATGTCCAGCCATAGAAAGGAATAAACACTGATATATCCTACAATATGGGTGAACTTTGAAAACATTGTGGTAAGCCAGACACAGAAGGCCACATGTTACATGATTTAATTTATATAAAAAATCGAGAAAAGGCAAATCCATAGAGGCAGAAAATAGATTAGCGGTTTCCAGGGGCTGTGGGAAGGGGAAAATGGGGAGTGACTGTTAACGGATGTGCGGTTTCTCTTTGGGTGATAAAAATTAGAGAAGTGAGTGCACAACCTCGTGAACATACTAATCACTGAATCGCACACCTTGAAATGGTGAATTTTATGGTATGCGAATCATATATACCAATAAAATGTAAAAAATACAGTATATCAAATGCCAGATGCTTCAGCAGCTGGAGATGTACAAACAAAACTTGAAGACTTCACCCAGGTGGGTGGTGGACAGGAGCACCCTGCTGCGCGGCGCCCGTTAGCCCCGCCCCCCGTTAGCCCCGGCCCCGCCCCCGCCCCCGGCCCGGCCCCGCCCCCGGCCCCGCCCCCGCCCCGCCCCCGGCCCCGCCCCGCCTCCGCCCCGGGGCTCGGGTCCCGCTGGAGGTGGCCTCCGGCTGGGCCTGGGCCGCGAGCGCCACGGGCGGGGGGACGCGCAGGCTCAGCCCCGTGCTAAGGGTCGGCACCCGGAGGCTGGAACCAATGCGTGATTGTTGCTTAATTTTTTATTTATTTTTTATTTTATTTCTTTATCGGTGTTCAATTTGCCAACACACAGCATAGCACCCGGTGCTCATCCCGCCAGGTGCCCCAGTGCCCGCCCCGCCCCCGCCCCGCCCCCGCCCTCGTCCGCTCTCCGTCCGGTGCCCCTCTCCGGTATTTCCCACACTCCTCCCCTTTCCCCTTCCTTCCTCTCACGACTCATATTCCCCCAGAGTGAGGCGGTGCAGCGTGTGCCCCCGCCCCGGCCCACCACCTGCCCGGGGCACCGACGCTCCTCCCACCTGCGCGGGGGGCGTCGCGCTGGGAACGGGGGCGCAGGTGCCCGGCGTCTCCCCGCGTCCGTGTCCTGGGGTCGGTCCCCGCAGGGCGCTTGCTGGGTCGCAGGTCGCTGGAGGCCCCGGCTGGGAGCCCGGCCTGGCCCGTGGGCACCTCGGGAGGAGAAAGCCCCGCGCCTCCGCGGCTCCCGGCCCAGCGGCTCTGCGCCCGGCTCTCCTCTCCGAACTTCCTTTTTTCAAGACCTTCCAGCTTTGTCTTCTTCTAAATTACAAAAGGCCTGACCTCTGATCAGGGCGACATTTAACGGACTTCGTGGGGGCCTCCGTCTCCGCCGTGGGGGCGCCTGCGGGGGGTCGCCTGCGGGGGGGGGTGTCGCCTGCGGGGGGGGTGTCGCCTGCGGGGGGGGGGTGTCGCCTGCGGGGGGGGAGGGTCGCCTGCGGGGGGAGGGGGGAGGGTCGCCTGCGGGGGGGGGTGTCGCCTGCGGGGGGGGAGGGTCGCCTGCGGGGGGGGGTCGCCTGCGGGGGGAGGGTCGCCTGCGGGGGGGGGTGTCGCCTGCGGGGGGGGGGTGTCGCCTGCGGGGGGGGAGGGTCGCCTGCGGGGGGGGGGGTGTCGCCTGCGGGGGGGGGAGGGTCGCCTGCGGGGGGAGCTGCCGCCGGGCTAGCGAGCGTGGGGCGCAGGGCTGGACGCCACCGGACCCCGCGGCTGTGCTCGGGGACGCACACTTGGGGGTACCCGCGTGAGCCGCACAGTCTAGGTCCCAGCAGACTCAGACCCCTCGCTCCGGAGAACTAGGCCCGGACGCAGGGGCGCCACAGCCCGGGAGGCCGCCTCGGGGCCGTGGGACCAGGTGGCCGGCCCCGGCCCTCCCGGGTCTGCCTGGGTCGGGGGCTCCCTTCCTGAGCGAGCGGGGCCTGCCCGGGGCCCTGGGCTCCCGCCCCCCTGGCCCCTCCTCCCGCGCCCCGCTCTGCCCCCAGCAGGGGGCCTGGATGAGCACCTCTCTCTGCGCGGATCTCTAGGCCATTTCTTTCCCTGTGTTTATGTCCATCTTTCATTCTTCTGAGATGGAAACAAAACAAAAATTAAAGATGCAAGACATTAAGTTAAAAAAACAATGGGCACCTGGTCTTGTGCCAGAGAGAAGAATCTTCACTGAAAGGTTAGGCCTTTCCTGCTCCCTGTTTCTGAGAAAACCATTGAAGAGCCCGGCTCTAGAAGATGCCCGCTAACTAGTAGCAAAGTGATGTCTCAGTGTATATTCTGGTTCTTTTCCATGCATATTTGCATATTGACAATGTATAAAAGTCTTGGTAACTAATCTCATAACTTTCGTTTAGCGGTTTCGGTGTGCAGAGCACGACTCATTGGTTGTCTGAGCGTTCTGGAAGCCTCACTCTGATGCCCATCACTATTATCATCACTAATAGCAGGCACTTCTTGAGCGCCCAGTGCATGCAATGAACCTTATATATTTCCAAGTCAGTCTCCAAATACTTCTACTATTGATAATGCTCATCTTCACACAATTGATACAATTCTTTTTTTCTTTAAAGATTTTGTTTATTCGTGAGAGACACACAGAGAGAGGCAGAGACACAGGCAGAGGGAGAAGCAGGCTCCCTGCAGGGAGTCTGATGCAGGACTCGATCCCAGGCTCCTGGGATCATGATGCGAGCTAAAGGCAGACACTCAACCACTGAGCCACCCAGGTGCCCTTAATTCTTTATTTTTAATGACACCATTGTTATTGCATATATTGAACAGTGATGGTATGAGTAAATTATCGAATTATTCCATTTAACAAATATTTATTGTGATTGCCAGGTCTTGGTAATTTCCTAGACACTGGGGATTCAGCAATGAACAAAAAGGTCCTGTCTTCATGGAGAATATATTCCATTCAGGGTGGGGATAAAAATTAAATCTGTAGATTATAAAGTATGCCAGGTAGCAATAAATGCTATGGAAAAAAATTAAGCCGAGAGGGTCTAGAGAGGACTATTGGTTGGGATATTGTTATTTCAATTGGAGAAGGTGAATTGTAATGTGGTCCCAAGAAAACCTTGACTAACTTAGTGGGGATCTGTGGAGCAGATGTCAGAGTTGTCCCACACCAAGTTGAAATGACTGGGCCTCTCCACGCCTGCTTTGCTTAGTCATTGGGTGCAGGTGAGGTGATTTTTTGCACCTGAGGCAGGTCTAATAGAATGAGAAGCGAGGCCATTAGCTGACCACACTCTACATTTGGGTAGCAATTTCCTCATTGAAAGGGCATCTGGTGGTGCATCTTCATGTTTACCCAAGAAGCCAACAGAGCTTTTGAGCAGAGGAGTAATGAGATACAAGTGATATTTAAAAAAAAAATGACGCTGGTGACAATATTGTGAATAGACTGTAAAGAGACAAAGGAAACCTTAAGGGAAGATAAAGGCTGGGTAAAGGAGCCCGGTGGAAGACTACCGTCATACAGATGAGATGTGATTAAGACTTGGACCAAAATACTAGCCTTGGTGGTGGAAAAATGTTTTTTCAATGAGAGACATTTTAACACATTTATATGTCGATGGGAATGATCCAGTAGAGAGGAACAAATTGCAGAAGAGAGAAAGGACGGTTGTAAGAGTGATGTTTTGAGCAGGAGAGAAGTGGGATTGAATGTGCAGAGGTAGTAAAGCTCACGGAGAGGGAGTGAAGCGTGGCCAGTTCCTCCTTCATCTCCAGGAAGTAGTCAGGGTTTATAAACACAGATGCAGATGGGTGAGCAGTGGTGGTGGAGAAAGCTGGTGAGGGTCTTCTGATTCCATTTACTTTTCCTCCATGAAGTTGGAATCAATATTATGAGTGAAAATGAGGATGATCAGATGGAGATGTTGGAGGTAGAGGAGAAAAAAATGGTATAAAATTGTTTTCTAGGAGGTAGGGAAACCTTGGTTAACTAATTGTTGGATTGGGGTGTATTAAAAAGAAAATTAGAGCAAGAAGGAAATAATGCTGGAAACTAAGATATAAAGGTTAGGTTTATTGGTCCTGACAAAGTTTAGATTGTGATCATGTGTATGAAATTGGGTGTAAAGCTCAAAGGAAGAGAATGTATCAGAAGATGGCTGGGCTGTTCACAGGATGTTAAAATCATTAAGGCACATCATAAGGATATTCCTGGAAGGTATGAAAGTGAATGTGGACCTTGTCAAGGAAGTAGGACAAGTCACTCTAATGGTAGAATCTGAATGGATAAAATTAAAAACTAGATTCTGGGGAAGAGAAAGTTGAAAAGTCTAGAAATGGCAATGAAGAGCAGGGTTAGCACCTACCTACTTTTGGGATTAAGAGGATGATGGATGGGGGAAGAAAGAAGTCACATTCTACTGGTTAAGAGAGCCCAGGTAAAGCAATGTCCTAAGGGGAGAGTCAGGCTCCACACCGAGTAAGCAGGTGAAGGGGCTTCCAAAGGTGCTGAGAATAGATGAGTCTTTGCCCAAGGTGGACTGAGTCTCTCTGGGTTTCCCAAATTGGGGAGTGGATGAAGGATGCCATAGGCACCTTGGGTTTCTTACGCTGTCCCGCATGAAGAGGCACACAGGAAACAATGAGAGCTCACTGCTGTGTCTTCTAAGAACAAATTCAAAAATCAAAGTTTTGTGGTGCACTCAAGTTAAAAAGAAACGAGTCTTGGTCAGCTGCCTCAGATGTGGCAGCTGATGCCGCACAGGTGAGAATGCCAGGAGTGACAGGAGCCATTTCTGAATGCTGTCAGGCAGTTTCTTCTTTCCACTTTCTGGATGGATTTTTCCAAGGTATATTTGAAGGAAATGCATGTGGAGTTTAAACCAGTTCCTAACATTGCGAATCAATCTCTATGTTGAATCAAATGTCACTAATGTCTAAGAAAGGGCTTTTATCAAAACCAGAAGCCCGGGATGCCGTGTTTATGCAGGCATGTGCATGTGTGGGTAGACACACACACCACCTCGACTACGCATACACATTGTAGTTCACGTGCTTTGTTGGAGGATTGAAGTCACATTTGCACTGTATGTTAATTATTAGCTTTAATCAAGTCTTCCTACCATATGATATCCTACACCTCCCTTTTATGATCCTTTTTCAAAATGTAAAATTATTATTTATGTGTGAATGTGAGAGAAAAAGACTCTCTTGTGTACATGTGTGTGAGCGACAGAGATGGTGTTTATTTAATGTCTGTCTCTTGGGACGCCCGGGTGGCTCAGAGGTTTAGGGCCTGCCTTCGGCCCAGGGCGTGATCCCGGGACCCAGGATCGAGTCCCGCCACGGGCTCCCTGCACGGAGCCTGCTTCTCCCTCTGCCTGTGTCTCTGCCTCTCTCTCTCTGTGTGTCTCTCATGAATAAATAAATAAAATCTTAAAAAAATAATGTCTGTCTCTTCATTAGACTATAAACTGTGTTAGGGCAGGTAGAGATTGACATGTGTCCCTAGGCATAATCTATCACCAAACACATAGTAGATACTCAATAATCTTTGGTTGAGTAAGTGAAGAATATGATTAAGTTCTGTAGTGCCTTTCAAAAAATTCATTTGATTGTTTCTATAGCTCATACGGGTGGAATGGATTGTCTTGTTCTCTTGTCTTGATCTTTTTGGGCTCTTGTAATATCACAGACCAGGTAGCTTATAAACAACAGACATTTGTATCTTACAGATCTGGAGGCTGGGAAGTCCAAAATCAAGGCCCAGGGAGATTCACTGTCTGGTGAAGACCTGCGTTCTGATACATTTTTGCTGTGCTCCCTCATGAGGGCTCCACTCTGGTGACCTAGTCATCTCCCAAGGCTCCAACTCAAAGTACTCTCTCTTTGGGGCTCAGGTTTTCAGCATATGAAGTTCAAGGGGACACAAACATTCAATCTGCAGCATATCCCAAATATAGTTTGGTATCCTTTTGATTATAATCTTATTAATGGGAAGCAGAGGCTTCAATTTTAAACAATAAAAACAGGCAATAGTAACAAACACTGTAATGCTAGGTATTATTCTAAGCGCTTGTAATGATTAATTTGATTCTCATGACAACCCCATGAGGCAGTTAGTGTTATTAGCCCTTTTTACATATGGAGAAACTGAGACATAAAATATTAAGAGTCAAAGAGTTGAAAAGGAGCAACATTTGATATCTGAACCCAGGCGGTCTGGACCTTAACTGTGCACGCTCTTAACTGCTTTGTTACGAGTACTTCTCAAATGATCTTACAAACAGATTTAGTTTTCTTGTAATTTATAGTTCAACCAATTTCAATATTAAAAATAAAGGAGAAACATGACAATTACATAAGATTGTAAGAAGATTATTATTAGCATATAATAAATTTGAATATTCATTAATGCAGTGCATTAAATACAGCATAATGCCTTTGCCTAAAGCTGGGGAAAATAAATTTGTTGTCAAAGGACAAATGCCACTATAAATTTTTATCATAAAGATTGCAAATGAATGATGATTCTTTGTCATCCTAATATTTCTTTCTGCAGTTATAGTGAAATAACTTTTTTTCAGTTAAGCGCTTCCACACATTTCCCATATTTTTTATTCCTTATTCCTTTTTCGTAGATGGTGATGCTTGAAATTACAGAATGACTTTCCAGGTTTTCAAAATTGGACCATGTAGGAATGAAGAATTACATATGATAGCCTAATGAAACAATTTCTATTATATTTAGGCTATTGTAATTTTAAAAAATCATAGTAAGAAGCGGTGTAAGGTAAAAGAAATTTAAACATTATTTAAATGCCTGCTTTCCCATTAGATGATAAACATTATATCCTTTACACATCAGAAAAAAATCATATGAAATTTAAAATGAATATTCTATAGTGCATAATGATCATGGTTCAGATGATGTAAAATACATCTTTAAGCAAATAATGTCATTTTCATAATTTTATAAATTTTTCCATAAAGACATAATCTTTTTTAAAAAAGATTTCCATCCTAACTCTTAGCACTTCAGCTATTTTCTCAGTCTCTTTTGCAGGCTTCATGGGTCTTTACCCAAATGTTCAATATGTAATGGAATTGTTCAAAACTATCTTACCTCCTCTTCTTTCTCCAACCATATTGCTAAAACTAAAATGCCTTAAAAGCTAGCAGGTATTGCAAATGTAGAAAAGACAGAAAACTGTTAAACTGGAAGATGCATGTAATGCCTAAATATTCCTTTTCCCCCCTAAGTATTCTTAAGTTCAGAAAAATTTAAAGCACTTGGCTAGTAAAAATCAAACAATCATCCTTCTCTGTTGGCTTGATTCAGCTCATTGTGGGCCCTGCTCTATACTTTCTCCCTTTAGGGCATCTCATTTTTGCCTCTGGCCTCATTTACCATTTGGCTAATGACTCTCATATTTCTAGACTCTTCTCCGAGCTACATATTTTTGCATTCATTTGTCCGCTTGGCATCTCCAATAAAGTATCCTGCATCCAACATATCTCAGACGAGACACGCCCAAATCTAGTTTTCTTTGAATGTTTCCTGCTTCCACAAGTGTGCCCTCAGCCATCCAGCTCCACAAATAAGACAAGCAGGGGGTTTCCTTGACAGACCCCTCTGCCTTCCATCACTTGCCCTCTTCCCCATTCCGCCTTCCTCTCTCTAGGCCCTTTCCGACCTGGCAGTTACACCTTGTTAACATGTCTCTCGGACTTTCTCTTCACCTCCGCTGCCGCAACTTTTATTTTATTTGCTGTAATCTCTTGCTTTGACATTTGCAACAGCCGTTCGTAGGCTTTCTGTACAGCTTTGTCTGCAGTGCATTCTGCACCCCCAAGCCACAGTGATCTTGAGATAGAGCCCTGCTCTTACTACTTCTTTGCTTAAATTCCTCAGCGTCTTCCTATTGCTCTTAAAATATGATGTGGCCACAGAGTTTCTGGAGGGTAGATTCCCCCCCCACCCCCCGGCCCCTGGGGCGGGCAGCTGCGGGCCAACCGCGTGGCCCTCCGGGAGGTGCCGCCCCAGCGCCTTGCCCAGAGCAGCGCTCTCCTGCTCGGGGCCTCGGGAAGGGCCATTCCCTTGGAAAGCCCTTCCCGGACCCCAGGCTAGAGACGGATCCCTTTCACGCGTATTTACAAAGAAACTTACTTTTTGCCTTGTCCCTTCCGTTGTGCCCTGTGTTCATCGCGCTCAGCCACCTGACTGGTCCGCAGGAGCCTGTTCCTCCTGGACTCGAGGCCCCGCGGAGCAGCGGGTTCGCGCTTCTGCTTAGACTGGACCTGCCGCGCCGGGCTCCGGGGCCCGAGGGACTTGGGCTCCGCACGGGGGCGGGGGGCACCCAGCGGGCCCGGGGCCCTCCTACCTCCAGGCTCGGGCTGCCGCTGTTCCGCCTGAGCCCGGCGGCTCCCTACACCCTACACACGTCTGTCCGTCCCTCCATCCGTCTGTGCGTCCCCGGCAGCGGCGGCCCCGAGCACCTGCCGCCCGGCTCCGCACGGCGCTCGGCAGGCAGGCAGCAAGGTGGGCTCGGCCTCTTCCCCCCGAGGCCCCTTGTCGCCCTTGTGTCGCCCTTGTCGCTCGGCGTCCGAGGCGCACAGCCAGGTGCGTCCCCGACAGCAACCTGGGGCAGGTGCTGCAGGTGCGCTCGCAGCCCGAGGGCTCCCACGGTGTTCCCGGGTGCGGGGGGTCACGGAGCCTCAACGGGGCCTTCCCGGGGGGACCGGGCCTGGGGGGTCATGGAGCCTCAGCTGGGCCTTCCCGGGTGACCGGGTGCCGGGGGGTCATGGAGCCTCAGCTGGGCCTTCCCGGGGACCGGATGCTGGGGGTCATGGAGCCTCAGCTGGGTCTTCCCAGGGGACCAGGCCCGGGGGGTCATGGAGCCTCAGCTGGGCCTTCCAGAGGGACCGGGTGCTGGGGGGGCGGGGAGGTCATGGAGCCTCAGCTGGGTCTTCCCAGGGGACGGGGCCGAGGGGTCATGGAGCCTCAGCTGGGTCTTCCCAGGGGACCAGGCCCGGGGGGTCATGGAGCCTCAGCTGGGCCTTCCAGAGGGACCGGGTGCTGGGGGGGTGGGGAGGTCATGGAGCCTCAGCTGGGCCTTCCTAGGGGGACCGGCTGCTGGGGGGTCATGGAGCCTCAACGGGGCCTTCCCGGGTGGACCGGGCGGGGGGGGGGGGCGGTCATGGAGCCTCAGCAGGGCCTTCATAGGGGGACCGGGCCCGGGGGGTCATGGAGCCTCAGCAGGGCCTTCCTAGGGGGACCCGGTGCCAAGGGGTCATGGAGCCTCAGCGGGGCCTTCCTAGGGGGACCCGGTGCCAAGGGGTCATGGAGCCTCAGCTGGGCCTTCCTAGGGGGACGGGCTGCTGGGGGGTCATGGAGCCTCAGCGGGGCCTTCCTAGGGGGACCCGGTACTGGGGGTCATAGAGCCTCAGCTGGACCTTCCTGGGGCACCGGGCCCGGGGGGTCATGGAGCCTCAGCTGGGCCTTCCCGGGGGGACCCGCCCCGCCCCCGGGTCACAGAGCCTCATCGGGGCCTTCCCCCCTTCCCGAGGGACAGCGCACGGTTCGGACACCGACGTCGCAGAGGTGTCAGCACCGGGCCCAGGGCGGCCAACGCCCGTGTGACCAGGAGGTTGCACATTCTGGCACATGGAGATTTCATTGTATGTTTGTGGTGATAAAAATGAACATTAGCAATTCTTAAAACCTTACAGGTATTACTTTGTTTTTCGGAATATATTGAGGTGAATTCCAAGTATTACGTTATTTCACCCAGAGGTACATGAGCATGCATTTCTAATGAATAAAGACATTTATTTTTGTAATATGATCACCATCATTGCCGCTGACAAAATTAACATTCGTACCCTAATTCTATTTAATACCCAATTTATTTTTTAAATCTCCTAGTTGTCTAAGAGATGTCTTTTTATAGAGTATCAATCCAAGCAGGATGCCACATTGCTTTTGACTTTTATGTTTCTTAAATATTGTTTTTTTTTCTTAAAGATTTTATTTTGAAGTAAGCTCTACACCCAATGTGGGGTCAGACCTACAACTCCAAGATCGAGTGTCGCCTGCTCTACCAAGTAAGAAACCCAGGCGCCTACCTCTCAAATGTTCTTTGTGCTCTAACAACCCCTCATCCTTTTGTTCTCCATGCCTCAGCTGACTTGGAGAAATGGAGTTCAACACGCTGTCTGATGGTTTCCTTGTGGTCTCATTACCATGTCTCTCTATCCCCCTATTTCTTATAAAATTGTAGTAATATAGAGATAATTAGTTTCAGATTCAATTATTTGACAAGACATCCTCATAGGTTGTGCTCTGTGCTTCCTAGTGCATCATGTTAGTAGGAACAAAAATATCTGTTCATTTCACTTTTTACTAATGCTTACATTTAAATATTAAAAGCTTGATCCCTCCATTTAAAAATTCCCATCAACTTTTCACTCAGTAATTTTAGAATTCATTGATTACCATCTGTATTCATTATTTAATTAGCATTTGCAAAATGGTGATTTTCTAATTTCACCACTTTTATCTGTGTCGATTAGCTGTAACTATCTCTAAAGACAGACTTTTTATTTGGCTAACTTTTGCAATAAGAAAAAAGGATGCAGAATGCCTGGGTGGCTCAGGGTTGAGCATCTGCCTTCGGCCCAGAGCATGACCCTGGAGTCCCGGAATCTAGTCCCACAACAGGCTCCCTGCAGGGAGCCTGCTTCTCCCTCGGCCTCTGTCTTTGCCTCTCTCTCTGAGTTCCTTGTGAATAAATAAATAAAATATTTTTTTAAAAAGGATGCTTTTTAACTTTTTTCTTAAAAAGACCAATTCTCAAAGTCGTAAGTTGTTTTCTAGCAAATTTTATAGTATCTAACCAGTTTTAAGAATATTATTTCTTACAGACTTTACTATATGAAGTGCTTTCATCCATTGTAATGTTTATACTTTTTGATGCTCAATCTCATGTAATTTAGGACAGTGGGAGTCCCACCAAGATGGCACCTGTAATCTTTGGACCTGGTCCCCAGGCTTATCTTGGACACATTTTGCCCCAGATCTGGTATCAGCCAATTCTCCAAAGCATACTCGTTCCTTTTAGTGGGAAATAATAGAGACCACAGCCTGAGTCCTATAAATATTCTCCACTAGTGGACTGACATTGCTTTTTGGACTTTGCGATGGGCAAAGCTAGAAAATAGATACATATTCTTTTTTTAAAAAATATTTTATTTATTTATTCATGATAGACATAGAGGGAGAGGGGGGCAGAGATACAGGCAGAGGGAAAAGCAGGCTCCCTCAGGGGAGTCTGATGTGGGACTCCATCCAGGACCCCAGGGACACGCCCCAAGCCTGAGATAGAGGCTCAACCACTGATCCCCCCCGCCCATCCCTTAGATGCATATTCTGAGGGTAGAGTTTTTGGTGTATATAGATGTTGCTATTCAAGTGTACAGTTACAAAGTATATTCTCTGACTTTTCTTGTATCTAATTCCTTTACTACTGGGTGGGTGGATGGAATGAAAGGAAAAGAAAGGGAAAGAGGAAGGAAAAGAAAGAGACAAAAGTTTTTCTTTCCCGGGTTAAAAAAAATATATTCACCAATGTTTTCTAGTACTTTTATAATTTTATTTTTTCATTAAGAAATCTCTGATTCACTTGGAATTTATCCTTGTACACAGTAGGAGGAAAAGATAAAATTTTATACATTTCCATGTGCTTATCCAGTTGTCTCAATACCATTTATTAAAAATCTGTTTCCTCTTGACTTTAGATGACACTTCTATCATTATTAAATTCTATATATACTTGATGTTTTGGATATTCTATTTCAATTGTTTTTTTAGTTTATTCATGAAATAATACAATGTTGTTTTAATTATGGAGACTTTAAGTGTTTTATTATTAGGTATGGTAATAATCCACACCACATGCTTTTTCACCTTTTCTTTGCTGATTTTGCTATTATGGTATTTTTACTGGAATTGATTACATTTCAAAATCAACTTAGAATTGACACTTTTAGAAAGTGGAATTTTCATGTTTAAGAATAAGGTATACATTTCTTTTTTTTATTATAAATTAATTTTTATTGGTGTTCAATTTACCAACATACAGAAAAACACCCAGTGCTCATCCCGTCAAGTGTCCCCCTCAGTGCCCGTCACCCACTCCCCCCCACCCCCCGCCCTCCTCCCCTTCCACCACCCCTAGTTCGTTTCCCCGAGGTAGGAGTCTTTATGTTCTGTCTCCCTTCCTGATATTTCCCACACATTACTTTTCCCTTCCTTTATATTCCCTTTCCCTATTATTTATATTTCCCAAATGAAGGAGAACATACACTGTTTGTCCTTCTCCGATTGACTTACCTCACTCAGCATAATACCCTCCAGTTCCATCCATGTAGAAGCAAATGGTGGGTATTTGTCGTTTCTAATGGCTGAGGAATATTCCATTGTATACATAGACCACATCTTCTTTATCCATCATCTTTCGATGGACACCGAGGCTCCTTCCACAGTTTGGCTATTGTGGACATTGCTGCTAGAAACATCGGGGTGCAGGTGTCCCGGCGTTTCACTGCATCTGTATCTTTGGGGCCAATCCCCAGCAGTGCAATTGCTGGGTCGTAGGGCAGGTCTATTTTTAACTCTTTGAGGAACCTCCACACAGTTTTCCAGAGTGGCTGCCCCAGTTCACATTCCCACCAACAGTGCAGGAGGGTTCCCTTTTCTCCGCATCCTCTCCAACATTTGTTGTTTCCTGCCTTGTTAATTTTCCCCATTCTCACTGGTGTGAGGTGGTATCTCATGGTGGTTTTGATTTGTATTTCCCTGATGGCAAGTGATGTGGAGCATTTTCTCATGTGCATGTTGGCCATGTCTATGCCTTCCTCTGTGAGATTTCTCTTCATGTCTTTTGCCCATTTCATGATTGGATTGTTTGTTTCTTTGGTGTTGAGTTTAATAAATTCTTTATAGATTTTGGAAACTAGCCCTTTATCTGATACATCATTTGCAAATATCCTCTCCCATTCTGTAGGTTGTCTTTTAGTTTTGTTGACTGTATCCTTTGCTGTGCAAAAGCTTCTTATCTTGACGAAGTCCCAATAGTTCATTTTTGCTTTTGTTTCTTTTGCCTTTGTGGATGTATCTTGCAAGAAGTTACTGTGGCCAAGTTCAAAAAGGGTGTTGCCTGTGTTCTCCTCTAGGATTTTGATGGAATCTTGTCTCACATTTAGATCTTTTATCCATTTTGAGTTTATCTTTGTGTCTGGTGCAAGAGAGTGGTCCAGTTTCATTCTTCTGCATGTGGATGTCCAATTTTCCCAGCACCATTTACTGAAGAGACTGTCTTTCTTCCAGTGGATACTCTTTCCTCCTTTATCGAATATTAGTTGACCATACAGTTCAGGGTCCACTTCTGGGTTCTCTATTCTGTTCCATTGATCTATGTGTCTGTTTTTGTGCCAGTACCACACTGTCTTGATGACCACAGCTTTGTAGTACAACCTGAAATCTGGCATTGTGATGCCCCAGCTGTGGTTTTCTTTTTTAAAATTCCCCTGGTTATTCGGGGTCTTTTCTGATTCCACACAAATCTTAAAATAATTTGTTCTAACTCTCTGAAGAAAGTCCATGGTATTTTGATAGGGATTGCATTAAACGTGTAAATTGCCCTGGGTAACATTGACAGTTTTACAATATTAATTCTGCCAATCCATGAGCATGGAATATTTTTCCATCTCTTTGTGTCTTCCTCAATTTCTTTCAGAAGTGTTCTATAGTTTTTAGGGTATAGATCCTTTACCTCTTTGGTTAGGTTTATTCCTAGGTATCTTATGATTTTGGGTGCAATTGTAAATGGGATTGACTCCTTAATTTCTCTTTCTTCAGTCTCATTGTTAGTGTATAGAAATGCCATTGATTGCTGGGCATTGATTTTGTATCCTGCCACGCTACCAAATTGCTGTATGAGTTCTAGCAATCTTGGGGTGGAGGCTTTTGGGTTTTCTATGTAGAATATCCGGTCATCGGCGAAGAGGGAGAGTTTGACTTCTTCTTTGCCAATTTGAATGCCTTTAATGTCTTTTTGTTGTCTGATTGCTGAGGCGAGGACTTCCAGAACTCTGTTGAACAGCAGTGGTGAGAGTGGACATCCCTGTCTTGTTCCTGATCTTAGGGGAAAGGCTCCCAGTGCTTCCCCATTGAGAATGATCTTTGGGGATCCCTGGGTGGCGCAGCGGTTTGGCGCCTGCCTTTGGCCCAGGGCGCGATCCTGGAGACACGGGATCGAATCCCACGTCGGGCTCCCGGTGCATGGAGCCTGCTTCTCCCTCTGCCTGTGTCTCTGCCTCTCTCTTTCTCTCTCTCTCTCTCTCTCTCTCTCATAAATAAAGGAAAATTAAAAAAAAAGGGAGAGAATGATCTTTGCTGTGGGCTTTTCGTAGATGGCTTTTAAGATGTTGAGGAATGTTCCCTCTATCCCTACGCTCTGAAGTGTTTTGATCAGGAATGGATGCTGTATTTTGTCAAATGCTTTCTCTGCATCTAATGAGAGGATCATATAGTTCTTGGTTTTTCTCTTGCTGATATGATGAATCACATTGATTGTTTTACGAGTGTTGAACCAGCCTTGTGTCCCGGGGATAAATCCTACTTGGTCATGGTGAATAATTTTCTTAATGTGTTGTTGGATCCTATTGGCTAGTATCTTGTTGAGAATTTTTACATCCATGTTCATCAGGGATATTGGTCTGTAATTCTCCTTTTTGGTGGGGTCTTTGTCTGGTTTCGGAATTAAGGTGATGCTGGCCTCATAGAACGAATTTGGAAGTACTCCATCTCTTTCTATCTTTCCAAACAGCTTTAGTAGAATAGGTATGATTTCTTCTTTAAACGTTTGATAGAATTCCCCTGGGAAGCCATCTGGCCCTGGACTCTTGTGTCTTGGGAGGTTTTTGATGACTGCTTCAATTTCCTCCCTGGTTATTGGCCTGTTCAGGTTTTCTATTTCTTCCTGCTCCGGTTTTGGTAGTTTTGGCTTTCCAGGAATGTGCCCATTTCTTCTAGATTGCCTAATTTATTGGCGTACAGCTGTTCATAATATGTTTTTAAAATCGTTTGTATTTCCTTGGTGTTGGTAGTGATCTCTCCTTTCTCATTCATGATTTTATTAATTTGAGTCTTCTCTCTCTTCTTTTTAATAAGGTTGGCTAATGGTTTATCTATCTTATTAATTCTTTCAAAGAACCAACTCCTGGTTCTGTTGATCTGTTCCACAGTTCTTCTGGTTTCGATTTCATTGAGTTCTGCTCGAATTTTAATTAACTCTCTTCTTCTGCTGGGGGTGGGGTCCATTTGCTGCTTTTTCTCTAGTTCCTTTATGTGTAAGGTGAGCTTTTGTATTTGAGTTCTTTCCAGTTTTGAATGGATGCTTGTATTGCGATGTATTTCCCCCTCAGGACTGCTTTTGCTGCATCCCAAAGATTTTGAACGGTTGTATCTTCATTCTCATTAGTTTCCATGAATCTTCTTTAATTTCCTGGTTGACCCTTTCATCTTTTAGCAGGATGATCCTTGACCTCCACGTGTTTGTGGTCCTTCCAAACTTCTTGTTGTGATTAAGTTCTAATTTCAAGGCATTATGGTCTGAGAATATACAGGGGACTATCCCGATCTTTTGGTATCAGTTCAGACCCGATTTGTGACCCAGTATGTGGTCTATTCTGGAGAAAGTTCCATGTGCACTTGAGAATAATGTGTATTCAGTTGAGTTTGGATGTAAAGTTCTGTAGATATCTGTGAAATCCATCTGGTCCCGTGTATCATTTAAAGCTCTCATTTCTTTGGAGATGTTGTGCTTAGAAGACCTATCGAGGGTAGAAAGAGCTAGATTGAAGTCACCAAGTATAAGTGTATTATTATCAAAGAATTTCTTCTGTTCGGTTATTAATTGGTTTAAATAATTGGCAGCTCCCACATTCGGGGCATATATATTGAGGATTGTTAAGTCCTCTTGTTGGATAGATCCTTTGAGTATGAGATAGTGTCCCTCTTCATCTCTCACTATAGTCTTCGGGGTAAATTTTAGTTTATCTGATATGAGGATGGCTACCCCTGCTTTCTTTTGAGGACCATTCGAATGGTAAATGTTTCTCCAACCTTTTATTTTCAGGTTGTAGGTGTCCTTCTGTCTAAAATGAGTCTCTTTTAGACAGCAAATAGATGGGTCCTGCTTTTTTATCCAGTCTGAAACCCTGCACCTTCTGATGGGGTCATTAAGCCCGTTCACGTTCAGAGTTACTATTGACAGATATGAGTTTAGTGTCATCATGATATCTATTCAGTCCTTGTTCTTGTGGATTGTTCCACTGAACTTCTTCTTAAAGGGGAATTTTAAGATTCCCCCTTAAAATTTCTTGCAGAGCTGGTTTGGAGGTTACATATTCTTTCAGTTGCTGCCTGTCTTGGAAGCTCTTTATCTCTCCTTCCATTTTGAATGAAAGCCTTGCTGGATAAAGTATTTTTGGTTGCATGTTCTTCTCATTTAGGACCCTGAATATATCCTGCCAGCCCTTTCTGGCCTGCCAGGTCTCTGTGGAGAGGTCTGCTGTTACCCTAATATTCCTCCCCATAAAAGTCAGGGACTTTTTTCTCTTGCTGCTTTAAGGATCTTCTCCTTATCTTTGGAATTTGCAAGCTTCACTATTAAATGTCGAGGTGTTGAACGGTTTTTATTGATTTTAGGGGGGGATCTCTCTGTTTCCTGGATCTGAATGCCTGTTTCCCTTCCCAGATTCGGAAAGTTTTCAGCTAGGATTTGTTCAAATACATATTCTGGCCCTCTGTCCCTTTCGGCGCCCTCGGGAACCCCAATTAGACGTAGGTTTTTCTTCCTCAGGCTGTCATTTATTTCCCTTAATCTATCCTCATGGTCTTTTAATTTTCCGTCTCTTTTTTTCCTCAGTTTCCCTCTTTGCCATCAACTTGTCTTCTATGTCACTCACTCGTTCTCCCACCTCGTTAAGTCTCGTTGTTAGGACTTCTAGCTTGGATTGCATCTAATTTAATTGATTTTTAATTTCTGCCTGATTGGATCTAAATTCTGCAGTCATGAAGTCTCTTGAGTCCTTTATGGTTTTTTCTAGAGCCACCAGTAGCTGTATAATAGGGCTTCTGAATTGGCTTTCTGACATTGAATTGTAATCCAGATTTTGTAACTCTGTGGGAGAGAGGAGTTTCTGATTCTTTTTTTTTGAGGTGAGGTTTTCCTTCTAGTCATTTTGCTCAGTGCAGAGTGGCCAAAAACAAGTTGTATTGGGAAAAGGAGAAAAAGAGAGAGGAGGAAAGAAAAGATAAAAAGAAAAAAGAGAAAGAAGAAAAAAAAGGAAAAAAGAGAAGAAAAAGAGAAAGAAAAAGAAAGAAAGGAGAAAAAAAGGGTG
Organism: Vulpes vulpes; assembly: GCF_048418805.1. Lineage (NCBI taxonomy): Eukaryota > Metazoa > Chordata > Mammalia > Carnivora > Canidae > Vulpes > Vulpes vulpes. The sequence continues at coordinate 1,181,638 of NC_132782.1, forward strand.
GGGTGGGGTGGGGGAAGCAATCAGATCTCAAAAAGAAAGAAAGAAAAAACAAAAAACAAAAACAAAAAACAAAAACCACGGGGAGTATCTTCTGATTCTGTGTACTTTAAGTCCCTTGACTTCCCCTGGAACTGGTCTGTCCAGCTGGTCTTCTGGGGGAGGGGCCTGCTGTGCTGATTTTCAGGTGTTAGCACTTGGGGGAGCTGCTCTGCCCCTGCCTGGTGCAGGGCTCAGTGGGCGTTGTTGACCCCGTGAGGCCCCAGGAGGAACAACCCCAGTGGCGGGGGCAGCTCTGCAGCCCTGGAGTCAGCTCCGCAGTAGCTCCGGGGCTCTCCACCTGCAGGGCCTGGATGCTCCAGGGCGGGGCCGCTGATCTGTTCGGCTCGGGGCAGGAGCGTCCTCGCTGTCCTGGGCCCTCCCGGCCTCTGCCTGTCCCGGGGGAGGCCGGATCCTGGGCTGTGTCCCGGCGCCCTGTGCTCCGGGGCCTGCGCTGTTGGATTCGCGCTCCCGCCCCGCAGCCCCCTCCGCGGAGCCGCTGCCCGAGCCCCTCCGAGCTGCTCCGGGTCCCGCTGTGCGCGCTGCAGCCCTTAGGGAGCTCGGGGCGCTCTCCCCGGGCGCAGGTGCCTGTTACTGTCCCAGGGAGCCCGAGGGCATCCCCGCCCTCCTGGGTCCTGCTCCACCTCCCTGCGAGCCCCTTTCCGCCGGGAAGGTTGGTGCAGCTCCTGCTCCTCCGGGACGGGGCTCTCCTGTCCTGGGGACACTCGCCCCGGCCTCAGCCCGGCTCCTCGCGGGGCCCCTCCCCCTTGGAGGCCTTTTGTGTCTTTATTTCTTTTTCCCCGTCTTCCTAACTTGATAGCAGCGCGAACTCTTCTCACTGTAGCGTTCCAGCTGGTCTCTCTTTAAATGTCAGGCCGAATTCGTAGATTTTCAGGGTGAGTTGAAGGTTATCTAGGTAATTTGGTGGGGACAGGTGATTTGGGGACCCTCCTCTTCCGCCGTCTTGCCCCTCCCTCAAGGTATACATTTCTATTTGGTCATGTATCTTTCACATCTTTCATGAGTATATTTTTCCTTATGTTTATTATTGTACTTTTAAAAGTTTATGCCTAAACATATTATTGTTATTACTTATTATTTTATTGTAAAGAAAGCCTTCCTTTCCATTGTATCTTTAAAGTGATTGTTGCTCTTGCTTATAAATGCTAAGGCAATTGATTTGGGGCTGTTAATTTCATATCCTGCCACTTCACTGAACTCTTATTTATTGTAGATTCTCATTGATTTTTGGGGGTTTTGTAATTGTGATTTTATAGTTTCTACATATGAAGATAATCTTCAAAAACTTTATGCCATATCCATCTACTATCTATCTATGTAAAACCAATTGGGTTTACATAATGTCTCCAATTTAATGTGAAATACAACTGAAGGTACACTTACTTAACTTGTCCCAGACTTCAGTGTAATGATTTTAGAGTATTTCCATCAATTGTTGACTTTTGAATTGAAGTAATACACATATTATTATATTAAAGAAATGTCTGTTCATTATTAATGATGTTTCTTCTTCTTAGATCTATTATGTATACTATATTAAAAGACTTCCAGAGATGCCTGGGTGGCTCAGTGGTTGAGCATCTGCCTTTGGCTCAGGGGGAATCGAGTCCCACATCAGGCTCCCCTATGGGGACCCTGTTTCTCCCTCCACTTGTGTCTCTGCCTCTCTCTCTCTCTCTCTGTGTCTCTCAGGAATAAATAAAATCTTTAAAAAAAATAAAAAGATTAGACTTCCAAATTTTGAATCCAACATATAAAGCAATATTTTCAATATAAGAAACTTTTGTTTTTCCTTTTCCAGTATTCATCTTTTTTTTAATACTTTGTCCCTTAATTGTTCTCCCTCTCCATCTGTGTGTGTGTGTGTGTGTGTGTGTGTGTGTGTATGTGTGTATGCACCTACATATGCATGCATGTGTCCAGGGCACATGTATATATTTTTTCTGAACCATTTGTGATTAAGTTGGAGACATTGTACCTCTTTACTGTGCATTTGTGTTTTTTCTAATAGTTACCTTAATCTATATATTTAGACTATTGTTTTACTGATACTGTTTACCACTTTCAGAACAACGATACAAGTAGTAATTTCCTCTATTGTTCTCTTCCTTTCTCTCAGAATTTAATTAGAATGTCTTACACCCATTGACATCCTATGAGTTAGTGAACTTATAAATTCCATGCACTTCGCCTTTCTTACTATTTATTAGCTGTAATGTATTTCTCTTGTCAGAACATATTTACACTCTGTTTGGTCATGTTATCAACATTGATTGGTGTTAGCTTTACAATTACATTTCTTTTCGTCATTGTTCTATAGTTGAAATGCTAAAACTTCCCCTGAGTTCATGGTGGGCTCTTCTGTTAAATTCTCAGGAATAGATCTTGGTATCAGTGTTCTCTGTGCTCTTGCAAATTTATAATAGAATAACTGAAAAGTCAGTTGGGCTTAATTTAAAACCCTGAGCTCACATTTCTTCATTAAGTATATCTCTATTTTCTAATGTTAAGGAAGTATTTTTGTTGATGTTTGTTTCCAGTTCAATGATCTTTCTCTTATACCTGACTTGGTCTTTTTGCTTAGATGCTCAAAGATTCTGTCTTTAAGTCCAATAGTTTTACTCTAAATTGTTGGGAGTTTGACCATTCTTCTGTAATTTTCTCAACTGCATGACTACTCTTGCAAACATGATTTAAGACTTTTCTCTTTCAATGGGGTTTTCTTGTATTTTAGGGGAATGCTTTTGTGAGAATGAATGGGGTAGCTTCACTTCTTGATTGCTCTCTTCCATTGTAATTATAAAATATTAAAAATATGACTTCCTTGTGGAACTATGTCCACAATTCTAAGCCTCCTTAGAACTTCCCTCCATCTACTGCCTAGAATCTGAAACTTCTTTTTCCTTTATTCCTAGGATTTTTGCTTACTCAATTTGCTGTCTATTCACAGAACTTTATAATTTTTTTATCCTCTTGGGTCTCCATCCCTTCATCAATAATTCCAAATTCCTTCATGAGTGGACTTGACTAGTGCTCTTAACTAGTTCCCTATGTTGGGATCATCCTCAAATGGGAGCCAACATGCTCTTATTCAACTTTTATGGATTATTCTTAGATCTATATGGCTGAGGATTACAAAATGAGAATATTTTCCTTTTGCAGGTGAGTTTTTGTTTCAGAGCTCTTAGTACCACTGGAGCTATACTTTCTCTACCCTACACTATTTTTGTCCTGTTCATGCTCCTGGTGGTGGTTTGACACCATCAACCTATATTCTAGGAAATTGATAGAGATATTTTGTCACTAGCTTTTTTCCAGATGTCTATGAATTTATTTTTCTTTTCACTATTCTGGTTTTTTGACTTTATGAAAAGATTGGGGAGAATTGAAGAGTACACTTCTTAACCCTTTTGTTACATACTATTTACACTCTCAATTCCCTATCCTCTTCTCTTTCATAATTTGCTGTGAATACTAACACAGTACTAAAATAGTACTAATAGTATTCACTTTGCCTTTTAAAAGAGGTGGAGAAGTAGACATATTTTCATTGTCATTATAAAGAAAAATAAATTTTTCAGTATATATTTTAAACAGAAAAAGTAATATTCTCATAAAAACCATGCTGTTTTTTGACAATACCAATATTTTATAAAGTGCTTGTCAGTCAAACATGTGAAAACAGTAGATGTAAATATTTAAATGATCCTGTGGAGATAAGATTTAAATTGTATCAACATATTAACAGTAATTTTCTTTTTTGGAGTTAAAAACATTGTTTCTGATTTTTTTAAAAAAATCTTAATGTAGTGTATCCTGAGGCTGAAGATCAGCAATATGGGTAAATTTAACTAGTGATCTTTGAAAAAGGATTCTTACCAAATTAGTATTGTCACGGTGTGGTACATGCACACCCTAAATTGAGTCCCAGTGTGACACATCTTCATCTCATTCCTTGATTAGGTTATATTGTATTGCACAGGTGATAGAATGTTACTCCTATGATTATGTTAATGTTGTATATGACTCTGTAGTAGCAGAATGGAGTCAGACCTTCTGACCTTGAAGAAACAAACACCCTGCCTATGGAGAAAACCACATGGTAGGGAACTGCGGGCAACCTTTGGCACATGGATGTCTTCCAACAGCCACAGGGAATTTTATTCTGTTGATAAACTGATGGGTGGATGCAGATTTTTACCTAGATGAGCCCTCAGATGAGAATCTGTTAAAACCTGAGCAGAGGACACATCTAAGCTATTAGGCCTTGATTCCTGCCCTGTAGAAACTGATATAATTGATGTATGTTGTTTGAAGATGCTAGGTTTTTGCTAATTTGTTGTGCATCTGTAGACCACAAATACATAAGACATTACAAAAAGAAAAAGTAAAAGGGGAGGAAAAGGGAAAGGAGAAGAAGGGACACATCGAGGTAAATGCTTTAACTATGTGATCTCAATAACTGCTGGAACCTCTCAAATCCAGTGGCTTTTCTCCAAATATATTAGAAAATGATATTAAACTTTCTAAGTTAACATAATTACTAGGCATATTTTTTTTCTTAGTTGTTGACAGATTTTGTGTGTAATGTCATTTGCTTCCAGATTAGTTTTCAGCAAGGCTTAGGGCCTTAAAATTGTGTGAATGTGTGTATAGGAAAGAGCATGCATTGATATCTCTATTCTTTCCATTATTCTGCAGTGCTCCTATGTTGGTAAATATTTATTGAGTGCCTTTTCTGGTCTACATTTTGAATCATTAAAACACTATGGAGCTAACCCTATGATTAACCACATTTTATGATGAGGAGGCTGAGGCTACTTGAATTTAGGTTGCCCAATGTTATATCATGAATAAATGCGGAAGTGAGGACTCCAACTAGCTTGTTTGGCTCTGGAATCTTGAGTATTCACCATAGTTCTAGCAGTCAGCCTTCTGTCCTATACCTCACTCCAACTAAGTCAAGGACACACCTTCTTTATTCTCATAAACCTATTACTTGAGCAAATAAAAGGAATTTTACTTCCTCAGATTTGGAGAACTCTTGATTTAATCCAAACAAGCCACTTTCAATGAGAAAATTGAAAGGATTAGTGATACTTTTGAACTCTTGTGGTTCGGGGTAAGGATAAATCAAGATCTAGGATAGCCAGAGCTTTGTCTTTATAGTTAAAAAAATAGTAATAAAGCAAAGATGAATGGACACATTAACCAATTAAATAGGGCAAGGCCAGAATAAGCAAATAGTGGAGAAAGTGGTTATGGTGCTAACGTGATCTACAGAGGAGACTTAACAGCAGCAAGTAAACGAGAAACAGTAGGGTTCAATAGTGTTCATATTCTCATTTGGAATCCTCAGACAGTGTACAAACTGTTCTAACATAGTCTTCCTTTTATCTCATATTCTTCTGTTTCTTTTTTGTTTGTTTGTTTTCTCAGTCTTTCTTATCTTTTAGTTCTGTCTCAATGTCCTAAACCATGCTAAAATGTGAAAGGATTTGGTAAATATTGTCAGGGATGGGGAATCCTAGGCCATTTCTGGTCTTATTGTATGCTGAGCCTGAGTAAAAAATAAATGTATTCTGCTCTTAATTTCTGCGGCCTTCTCAGTGGAGTTGTCAGAGAACCAGGTTGATCTGGTTGGGGCTCAGAGGTGAGAAGAAACCAATGGTTTTGAAGGCACCTCAGAAATCAGAATTGTGAGATTCTAGAGAGGCAGATGCATAATGCATGCCAGACTGTGGCTCCTTAGGGTGTCTTCCTAGATGAGGCGAGGTAAGGTGAGGTGGGTGAAAAAGAAGTCTGAAAACTAGCATTGGTGGTAGTCCCGGCAGGGACGTGGAAATCTGGTGAGGAGTTGATGACAGGTGAATGCCTTGGATGGAGGCGGACATGATTTCAGAAAAGCTTGGGAACAGGTGGTCACTGCCCAGGGACAGATATGATGTCTGTCAGCACCAAGCAAATCCAGTGAGAATCTCACAGACTGCAGGCCATGAGAAAGACGAGAAGCAACACAGTGAGATTTCTGTTCAGAAAGTGCTCAGATGTGAGGTAAGACACCATCAGATATTCCTGGACCGATCACTCAATAACAGAAACCAAGTAACAGGAACTGGGTTACCAGGCAAAATTGCTTAACAAAGAGACCAGAGCTGGTTATAAGAATAGGTTATATATGTAAAAAAAGCTGGTTATAACAACAAAAAATGCTAGCCTAGGGAAATATCAAGAATCATAGGACTTAATATCAAATTACTGAATTTCTGGATAGGATTCTTTAAAACCCTAGTTGTTTGATTCCAGGATTTGTGACAGGGCTGAGCATGAAAGGTCACAGAGCTTAATTGGCATTTGGTTTGGGCATCTGAAGAATGCAGGGTAGAGAAATGCTTTAGATCCTTTAATGCTTCCATTAAATTGTTTCCTCTCATTTGACCAGGTGATATATACTATTTCTGCTATTTGCATTTCTAACTCCACTGAAGGAAATTCTCAAATAATAAAACTTTCAACTTCAAATGTTGGGAGGCCTGGGTGGCTCAGCGGTTGAGCACCTGCTTTCGGCTCAGGGCGTGATCCCAGAGACCCGGGGTTGGAGTCCCACATCGGGCTCCCCGCGGGGGAGCCTGCTTCTCCCTCTGCCTGTGTCTCTGCCTCTGTGTGTCTCTCATGAATAAATAAATAAATCTTAAAAATAATAATAAATAAATAAACTTCAGCTGTTAAGCATAGGTTAATTTATATCATGAGGCCAATGTATCATTATTTCTTTGAGTCTGCTATTCTGTATATTAAAATTTAAATATTTTATCAAGGTTTCTATTAACAACAGACTCTAAAACTGTTACTTGGATACATGGCTATTGAGTGTACTAGATTCCTAGACTATAAAAGAATGTTTTTTAAAATTCATATCTCTTCCACAGCGGTGCATTTTTTTTTTTGCTTTGGTGAATAGAAGTACGATCTTTTAAATGAAAACTCACTTTTGCAAGGACATTATTCTACTAATTGAATTGTTGTATACATGCCTGAGGGTGCACATATCACAGATGTACAGCTCAATAAATTTCCAAGAAGCTGAGCATACCCATGTAACCAGAGCTCACATGGGGGGTGGGGGAATGGTACCAAACAATACTATCCCTAGGCAGTACACTGTTCCTCCAAAGTGACCACTATCTACCTTGTACCATCACGGATTAATTAGATTATGGGTGAGGTTTTCTTGTTGTTACTGTTGTGAGATAAATTTCACAATTTCATAATCTAATATCATATAATCAAGAATAAATATTAAGAATATGTTAATAAAGAATATATTTATTCTTTATAATATATTTATTATACTGTATATTAATAGAATAAATATTCCTTATTAACAAATGTATTCCTTGAGTCTAAATGTTCTTTCAACATGCTTTGGAATTCATCTCTATATTTAAGGAGGTTTATAGTCATTTAATTCTCATTGTTGTATTTCATTTGATGAATATACCACAATTCATTTCTCCTGATGAACATTTGGGTAATTTCTGACTTAGAGCTATTTCGAATAGTACTGCTATAAATAAAAAAAAATCTTTTGGAAAATATATGTATGTTATTCCTGTTGGGTGGAGCAGAATTCTAGTCTATAGGTTATGCTTATGTTCAATTTTAGTGGAAACTGCCAAATTAGTAATACTTGAGAATTTGAGTTTTTCTATATCTTTGTCAACACTTACTTTCAGTTTTTCTCATTTTAACCATCCTGGAGTCTGTGTACTAATGTTTCTTTGGGTTTTAACTTTTATTTCTCTGATAACTGGAAAGATGCATAGCTTTTTATATCTTTATTGAATAATTGGATGTACTCTTTTTAAAACTGCCTGCTCAAGCATTTTGTGTGTCTTTTCATTTGGTTGCCTTTTTAAAAGTGATTTTGAGTTTTTTATGTAATTTTTAAAAAGGATTTTATTTATTTATTTGTGAAAAAGAGCAATCACCAGCAGGGGGGAGTGGCAGAGGGAGAGGGAGAAGCTGACTCCCCGCAGAGCAGGGGCCTGACTTGGGGCTCCATCCCAGCACCCTGAGATGGTGACCTGAGCCGAAGGCTTAACTGAATGAGTCACCCAGGCACCTCAGTGTTTTTACGTAATTTTATACAAGTCCTTTGTTGAATATATGTGGCATAAATGTCTTCTCTAGTACAGTTGATATCATTAGATCATGGGGAACTCAAATTACCCTTAGTAAAAGATGATGCATCATTTGTTAAGTCAAACCTCTTCTCTGTGCTGAGAATTCGCAGAAGGAAAATGAAGCCTATGAAGAGGACTGGCAGCAGCCTTGACTGTCAAAGAGTGGAAATGAAGACCTTAAGATTCTGAAGGCACAAATCAATAGCTTTAGCTGTTTAAGTCTAGAAAGACAGCACAGAATGAGAAAGTTGACTGTGGTTTGTCTCAGAATGAGAATCGTTTTGCCTGTGGGGTAAGAGATCTAGGGACTGCAGGAGAGCTGAGCAGGAGGAGTGCTGCGGGGTCTATAGGAATAGTCAGTAAGCAGTATTTGGGGGGGTTAATTTCACAAATACTAGGATTGATCAAGTGTGTGAAGCACATTGGTGAGCTCCTGGGATTGTTAGCAGTCACCTGCAATTTACAATGGATTTATACAGGGGAGTATAAAAAGGACATAAGTGCTACGAGCACTCACATAATACAGCTTTCATTGCTAACATGATAAATCAGACAATGAGCAAAAAGTCTTTTTGGCTTGGGCTAGTTGTCTGGCTAATAAATTCTGGTCAATCTCAAGTACCAACCTTAAACTTACAAAGGATCTATGTTTCCTAAGGTCTCTTAGCCATATTGGTTTTTTTTTGGGGGGGGGGGGGCGGGGGGACAGGGAAACCTCCGGCTTTCCCAGAATATAACCTCATAGCCTGAGAAAACCTAAATTCTTTCTTGTTAGGTGATGGATTTTTGTGCCACTCTCTCCACTTTAGGAATTAAGATCTATCCTAGGTATTCTCAATTCCAGATTTATCGGAAGATCTTACCAGGACATCAAGGGGTCTTTGCCCAGGAGCCATGTGGCTTAAAGAAGAAAAAAAAAAAAAAAAAAGGAAGATTTGTAGCAGAGTATCCCAAATTTTCATCTGCTTGCAAATCATACAGCTTTCTGATGATTATAAAGCATGTTGTTAGGCCATCAGTAGAAGTGAGGTCAGTCAGATGGAGAAAGTCACGTGTGTTTCAGCGAAGCATTTTTGGGGAAGGAATGTGCTACTGTTCTTTATTTTTGTAATGGTATTTGGAATCATTTTAAAATTTTTAATTTATAAAGTAGCCCACATGTCAAAAATGATACGTAAGGCATAATACAAAGATGATGAATGTAATTTGAGAGCTGGGTAGAATGGTAGGTATCAATGTTTCCTGTTTATTCCTTATGGATTTTTACATAATTCATTGGCTTGAATATGGTGAATTATAAACTGCTTCCTTCCTTGTGATTTCATGGCATAGAGAAAGCATCCCATCACGAGCACCCAGGAAAAGCTTCCATGAGATTTAGTTTAGCTGGCACTCAAGTTTAATTTTTGGTATTTTCTTATTTCCTCAGGGAAACAGCATCATAGTTACATAAAACACAGAATGGGAGGTAAAATGAATCATTTGTGAGGCTCCTAACAGTTTTCTGCAAAGTAAGGCATCTCTCACACACCTGAGTCCTCTGTAAGTTGTTTCATTCTATAGAAAATTTCATGGTCATAGAGCAATTTCTAGAATAGCCAACTTGAACAAGTGCTTTCTAACAGCAAAAAATCATTTGACCAAAAATAGTGCTGCTAGAGATAAACCACACCATTGTGTTTCTGGTTGTCTTTGGAGAATTGAGTGAATAAACAATAGGCCCACCTAGACCTCAGTTTTATCTGAGGGACTCTAGAACATCTGCTTACACCAAGAAATACATTATGGGAAGTGAGGTTTTTGCTCAAAAAATCTATACTCAAGTGGACAATTGGTGTGAGGGGACATAAGAGACTGTGATTTTATTTTATTATTTTTTTTTTAATTTATTTGAGAATGAGAGAAAGAGCATGAGCAAGGAGGAGGGGGAAGAGGCTGAGGGAGATGCAGACTCCCAGCTGAGCAGGGAGCCCTACATGGGGCTCAGTCCCAGGACCTGAAATCAGGACCTGAGCTGAAGGAAGACCCTTAACAGACTGAGCCAGCCAGGTACCCCAAGATTGTGTTTTTAAAAAGACAGCTTTAAAAAGAAGGGAATGAAATTTTTTTTTCTGTTTTTATTGAGATACAATCAACATATAATATCATAGTAAAGTTGTACAACATACGAGCCCCTGGGCGGCTCAGTCAGTTAAAGGTCTGCCTTCAGCTCAAGTCATGATCCCGGGGTCCTGGGATCCATCTCCTCTCGTGGGCAGCCTGCTTCTCCCTCTGCCTCTGCCTCTGCCGGCTGCTCCCCCTGCTTGTGCTCTTTCTCACTCTGTCAAATGAATAAACAAGATATTGAAAAAAAAATAAAGTTGACCAACATGATATTTTGGTATATGTATATATTGCTAAATGATTACCACAATAAGTTTTGTTAACTGTCATCACCTCACACAGTTACAATTTTTTTCTAGTACAGAGAACTTTTAAGATCCAATCTTAAGGGACCCCTGGGGGGCTCAGTGGTTGAGCCTCTACCTCAGGCTTGGGGCATGACCCTGGGGTCCTGGATGGAGTCCTGCATCAGACTCCTCTGAGGGAGCCTGCTCCTCCCTCTGCCTGTGCCTCTGCCTCTCTCTGTGTCTCTCATGAATAAATAAATAAAATCTTTAAAAAAGGGAAAAAAGATCCAATCTTAAAAACTTCCCAACAGGGACGCCTGGGTGGGCCAGCGGTTGGGCATCTGCCTTCAGCTCAGGGTGTGACCCCGGGGTCCCGGGATCGAGTCCTGCGTCGGGCTCCCTGCATGGAGCCTGCTTCTCCCTCTGCCTGTGTCTCTGCCCCCCTTTTTCTCTCTCTGTGTGCCTGTCATGAATAAATAAATAAAATCTTAAAAAGAAAAAAAACTTCCCAACACACAATATAGTATTGTTAATGATGGTCACCATGGCATACTTTGTATCTCCAGAACTTATTTATCTGATAACTGGATTTTGTGCGTTTGGACAACCTTCACCCATTTCCTCCTCCCCCCGCCCCCCACCTTGCCTCTGGCAACCGCCAATCTGTTGTTCCTAGGAGTCTAGTTTTTGAGATTGCATGCATAAGTGAGACCATACCATATTTGTTTTTTTCTGGCTGACTTCTTTCACTTACCATAATGCCCCCAAGGGTCTCTCTATGCTGTTGCAAATGACGGATTCCTTTTCTTTATGGCTAAATAATATTCCATCGTATATTAATATACTGCATTTTTTTCCATTCGTCTGTGTATTTAGGTTGAAAGTAACTTGTCCCCATGCCTTGACTATTGCAAATAATGCTGCAGTGAACATGGGAGAGCAGAAGTTTCTTTGAGACAGTACTTTTGCTTCCTTTGGATAAATACCCAGTCGGGGAATTGCTGTGTCTTATGGAAGTTCTATTTTCAGATTTAAAGAACCTCTGTAGTGATTTTCATACTGGCTGCATCAATTTCTATTCCCGTAAGTGGTACAGAAAGGTTTCCATTTCCCCACATCCCCACACCTACCTCTTGTCTTGGTGATGGCAGCCATTCTTACAGGCATGAGCTACTATGTCATTATGGTTTTGACTTGCATTTCCTTGATGATTAGTGATGCTGAACACCTTTTCATGTACCTATTTTTTATTTTTGTGTCATCTTAGGAAAGCTGTCCATTAGTTCCTCTGTTCAGTTTTTAAATTAGATTGTTTTTTTTTTCTATTAAGTTGTAGGAGTTCCTTGTATATTTTGGATATTAACCCCTTATTAGAAATATAACTTGCAAATATTTTTCCCATTCCAAAGATTGCCTTTTTATTTTGTTGGTGGTTTCCTTTGCTATGTAGAAGCTTTTTAGTTTGATGTCTCATATGCTTGTTTTTGCTTTTTTTGTCTTTGCTTTTGGTATAAAATAAAAAAAAAAAAGTCATTGCCAAGACCAATATCAAGGAACTTACTCCCTATATTTTCTTCAAGAGTTTTATGGTTTCTGCGCTTATACTTAAGCTTCTAATTTATTTTAATTTGATTTTTATGTATGGTGTAAGATAGTGGTCCAGATTTGGTTTATTTTTTGTTTGTTTGTTTGTTTGTTTTTGCATGTGGCTATTCAGTTTTCCCGATACCCTTTATTGAAGAGAATGTCTTTTCCCTGTTATGTATTCTTGGCTCCTTTGTCCAAAATTAATTGATCATATTTGTGTGGATTTATCTCTATTCTGTTCTATTGATCCATGTCTGCTTTTATCCAAGATCATACTATTTTGATTACTATAGCTTTGTAATATGGTTTGAAACCAGAAAGTGTGATGCCTCCAGCTTTGTTCTTCTTTCTCTAGATAGCCTTGCTATTGGAGGTGTTTTATGGTTCTATGAAAGTTTTAAGATTGTCTCTTCTATCTGTGAAGAATCCCATTGCAATTTTGATAGAAATTGCATTGAATATGTAGATTGCTTTTGTTAGCATGGGCACTTTGACAATATTATTTTTTACAGTCCATGAATAAGAGCTTCCTTTCCAAAAAAAAAAAAAAAAAAAGAGCTTCCTTTCCATTTATCTATGTTATCTTCAACTTCTTTTACTAATGTCTTATGGTTCTCAGTGAACAGATCTTTCACTTCTTTGGTTAAATTTATTTCCAGATATTTTTGATGCAATTGAAAATGGAATTATTTTCTTTTGTGATAGTTTTTTTTTGTTTGTGTATAGAAGCATAACTCAGTTTTGTATATCAATTTTGTATCCTGCAACTTTCTGAATTTATTTGTTGCAACAGGTTTTTGGTAGACTCTTTAAGGTTTTCTATCTATAGAATCATGTTATCTGCAAATAGAGACAGTTTACTTTTTCCATTCCATTCCAATGTGGATGCCTTTTATTTCTTTTTCTTGCCTAATTGCTCTGCCTAGGAATTCCAATACTATGTTGAATAAAGTGGTGACAGTACCACCCTTGTTTTGTTCCTTTTCTTAGAGGAAAAGCCTTTAATTTTTCACCATTGAGAATGATGTTAGCTGTAGGTTTGTCATCTATGGCTTGTATTATGTTGAGATAGGTTCCCTATATACCCAACTTGAGAAGTTTTACATGAATGGATGTTGAATTTTGTTAAATATTTATTCCTCATCTACTGAGATGATCATATGATAGTTATCTTTTATTTTCCTATTGTGATATCTCACACTGACTGATTTGCAGACATTAAATTATTACATTCTGGAATAAATCCCACTTGGTCATTGTGTATGATTCTTTTGATGTGCTGTTTAATTCAGTTTGCTAATATTTTGTTGAATATTTTGCATCTATGTTCATCAGGGGTATTGGCCTGTGATTTTCTTCTCTTATAGCATCCTTTTCTGGTTTGGTATCAGAGTAATGCTGTCTTCATAAAATGAATTTGGAAGCATTCCCTCCTCTTCTATTTTTTGGAAGACTTTGACAAGAATTGGAACCCATGCTTTTTTAGATGTTTGGTAGAATTCACCAATGAAGCCTCCTGGTCCTGGACTTTTCTTTGTGAGTGGTTTTGATTATTCATTCTATCTCCTTGCTAGTAATTGGTATTTTCAGATTTTGTATTATTACTTAATAATTCAATCTTGGTAGGTTATATGTTTCTAGGAATTTATCCATTTCTTCTAGGTATCCAGTTTGTTGGTGTATGATTATCATAGTAGTGTTTTATGATTCTTTGTATTTCTGTGGTGTCAGATGTAATGACTTTTTCATTTCTAATTTTGTTTTAGTGCTCTCTCTTTTGCTCTCTTTGGTGGGTCTAGGTAAAGGTTTGTCTATCTTTAAAAACAACAACAGCAACACCTGTTTCATTAATCTTTTCTATTGTCTTTTTAGTCTCTTTTTCATTTCTTTTTACTTTTTATTATTTACTTCCTTATGCCAACATTAGGTTTTTAAAAATTCTTTTTCTAGTCTTTGAGATATAAGTTAGGTTCTTTGAGGTCTTCCTTTTTTCTCAATGTAGGCATTTATTGCTATAAATTTTCCTTTTACAACTTTTCAGGGAATCCTATGTTTTTTTGGCATATTGTGTTGTCTAAAGATTTTTTTTACTTTCTCTTTTGATTTCCTTTTTGACTTATTGGTTGTTCGTAGCATGTTGCTTAGTCCCATGTATTGTGAATTTTCCAGTTCTCTTCTTGTAATTGATTTCTAGTTTCATACCATTGTGGTTGTACAAGATGCTTGATATGAATTCAATCTTCTTAAATTTATCAAAACATCTTTTGTGGCCTAATATATGATCTATCATGGAGAATGTTCCAAATGTGCTTGAGAAGACTGTGTATACTGCTGTTCTTGGATGGAATATAGCTATCTGATAAGTGCATCTAGTCTAATGTGTAGTTTAAGTTTAATGTTTTCTTATTATTTTCATCTGGATTATCAACCCATTATTGAAAATAAGATATTGAAGTTCCCTAGTATTACTGTATTGCTGTCTATTTCTTCCTTTAGGTCTGTTAGTATTTGCTTTGTATTTTTAGGTTCTCCTATGTTGGGTGAATAAATATTTATAAATGTTATATTGTCTAGTTGGATTGATCCCTTTATCATTATATAATGACTTTCTTTTTGCCTCATATTTGTTTTTGGCTTAATGTCTATTTTGTTTGATATAAGTATAGCTACCCTTGCTTCCTTTTGATTTCCATTTGGAGGAATATGGTTTTCTTAATCCCTTCAATTTCGGTCTGGGTATGTCCTTAAAGTGAAGTGAGTCACTTGTAGGCAGTATATAGTTGGGTCTTTTTTTTTTTTTAATCCATTTGCAGTTCTATGTCTTTTGATTGGAGAATATAGTCCATTTACATTTAAAGTAATTATCAATAAAGTCAGTATTAATAGGTATGCACTTATTGCCATTTTGTTCATTGTTTTCTGGCTGTTTTTATTTCCTTTGTTCCCTTCTTTTTCTTTTGTTCTCTTCCTTTGTGATTTGATGATTTTCTGTAGTGGTATGCTTAGATTTCTTTCTCCTGTGTGTATCTACTATAGATTTTTGCTTTGTGGTTACCATGAAGCCTATAGTAAAGATATTTATAACAGTCTATTTCAAAATGCTAACAACTTTGAGCACATACACAAGGTCTACATTTTTACCTTTCCCCTGCACATTTCATGTGTTTTGTTTGTTTGTTTAATGGAGTATTTATTTTGTTTCATCTTGATTACAAAACAGCAACTCTAATATCAGAGTGCCAAATATCAACAGGCCAAGACATTGATAATAAATCTCAAAGTTTACACCAACAAATCAATCAGACACCGGACTCTACTAATATCCAAAACATTGAAGTTGAGAATGTAGATCTGATAAAGATCTCTTAAACTAGCATATGTCTTGTCAACTTTGGCTTAATTCTTAAACATGTTTCATGTTTTAATGTCACAATTTATATCTTTTTATCTTATGAATTAATTGACAAATTATTGTAGGTATAGTTATTTGTAATACTTTTGTCTTTTAACCTTTTACTAGATTTAGAATTGATTTACCCATCATGATTTCATTAGAGTTTTTTTTCTTAAGTCTACTACAAATCTACCTCTACCAGAGATTTATAGTTTCATATCTTTTCCTGTTACTCCTTACTCTTATTTTGTTTCAGCTTAAAGAAGTTCCTTAAGTATTTTTTGTAAGGCTGGTCCAATGGTGATGAACTCCTTCAGCTTTTGCTTGTCCTGACAAATTTTATTTCTTTTCTTTTTCAATTCTGTAGGACAGCTTTGCTGGGTAAAGTCATCTTGGGTGCCAGATATTTTTTTCCTGCTTTTTGAATATATTGTGTCATTCTATTCTGGCTTAAAAATTAGCTGATTATCTTTTTTGTTTGTTTTTATATATAACAAGTTGTTTTTCTCTTGCTGCTTTTCAGATTCTCTCATCTTTAACTTTTGACAATCCTAGTATGTTTTGGGTGGTTCTTTTTGGATTCTTTTTGTTTGGAATTCTGGGATTCCTGGGTCTGGATGTTTGTTTTTTTCCCCCTGGTTAGGGTCTGTTATTTTTTTTGGATAAGTTATCTGCCCCTTTCTTTCTCTTTTCTTCTGTGACCACCGTGACACAAATATTGGTCCACTTGATGTTGTACCATATATTTTGTAAGTTATCTTCTCATTTTTTTCTTTTTGCTCCTCTGGATAAATTCCACTGCCCTGTTAGCTTTCACTAATCATTTTTTCTACTTCATCTACTTGATCTACTTTTTCTACTAGATCCATTTGATCTATTATTGAACTCCTGTATTGAATTTTTCAATTTAGTTATAATTTTCTTCAGCTTTGTTATTTTGTTTGGTATATTCTTATATTTTCTATATGTTGAAATACTCATTTTTTCATGCATTGTTTTCCTGACTTCAGTGAGCATTTTTTATGACCATTTTTTACAACTCTTTATCAAGTAAATTACTTATCTCCAGTTAATTAAGGTCTGTTTGCTAGAATTTTATCTTGTCCTTTTGTTTGGAACATATTCCTCTGTTTCTTCATCTTGTTTGATTATCTGTGATGGTTTCTGCACATTAGATAGAATAGTCACCTCTTTCAGTCTTAACAGAGTGGTTGTGTAGGAGATGAAACTTTTAGCCCAGTTTAAGTTCTTGGTTGTCTCTCAAACTTTGTGACCGTACAAGCTGCTTTTGTTCTCAGTGGCTCTCAGTAATTGGGGGTGTGTCAAGACCTATCAATGTCCCAGTGGGCATTATCTCAGTGAGCACCTAGATGTAGGATGACTGGAGCTGGACGCTCAGGAGCAGCTCTTAAACTATGCAAACAGGCCTATTTCGGGGAAAGACTGGAAAATGGGCCTTCCTATATACCTCCTATGTACTGAGCCCTGGGGAAATGGTTAAGAACTCTTTCATTTGCTAGAGTTGTGTAGGATTTGTGAACCCTGCTGGTTACCAGAACCAGGCAATCAAGGGTATGCTTCCTGGTGGCAGCTGCAAAAAATGGGGTGCCAGATATGTGCACAAGCTCCCTCTAGGGAGACACTGGTGTCCTATTGTGGTCCAGAGAGAGAACATGGAGATGGCACTCCCTGGGCTCCCCAGTTTCTGGGAGGATCACAGCCTCTAGGTGCATTAAATTTGAAGCCTGACCTTTTGAAGCAACTTTTGAAGTTTGCATATAGGCTTCTTCCAGGGAAAGACTGGGAGATTAATGTTTCTATCTGTTCTCCCTGTGCTGTGTCCTGGGGGATAGATTGAGTGAAGTCTAGTGAAACCATCAAGAATTGTTTCTTTGTTTGCTATGCTCTTGTGGGTCTCATTGATGCAAGCCCTGTTGCCTTTCAGAGCTAGGTATTCTGAAGACCCATCTTTCAGATAGAAGTTTTAAAAGTTGAGGCACCAGATATGTTGGGTCCAAACCCTTAATTCCTCAGGGAGAAGCTAGAGAATTGGGAATTTCCTCCTAACTGCATGTTGCACAGCAACATGAATGTTTTTTATGGTGAGTGTGTTTCAGCCTCTTTTGCCCTTTTCCATGTGGATATTGTTCATTTGATATGTTGAAATCTCTTAGCTAGTTTCTGGATTTCTCTTTCAGAGGGAATGTTACACGTATAGATTTAGTGTGTCCGTGGTGGGAGGTAAGTTCAGGAGTCTCCTATGGCACCATATGTGACTAGAACTCTGAAAATTTAGGGAAATCAAAGAAAGCAGTTTTATTGGATCTATGAGAGAAATAAAAATGGAAATATAACCTTTCAGTAAAATCCATTTATTTTCTTTTTTTTAAGATTTTATTTATTTATTCATGAGAGACACAAGCAGAGGGAGAAGCAGGGTCCATACAGGAAGCCCATTGTGGGACCCAGCCCATCCCAGGACCCCAGGATCACACTGTGGGCTGAAGGCAGATGCTCAACCGCTGAGCCACCCCGGCATCCCAAAATCCTTTTAAAACTAAATCCAATATATAGGCCATTTGTGACAAATGCTTAAAAAGAAATAACTATGGGCACAGAATTACCATTCACAGAAGGACTAAGAGCCAAGCATAGTAGTACATTATAGTAGTAATCATAGTTACAGCAGTAGGGTATACTCCTGCTTAGGTACATAGATGTGTAGAAAGAATTATTTTAGTTATCTTTTTATTTCTTGTAGTATATTAGATATTGCTGTTCAGTGTAAAATTTCTATTCATTCTCCAAAGCTAATTCCAAAGGAAACCTCTTCTCTTGCCTTCATTTATCTAATTCAGATCCTCCTCTCTTAAAGCTCCTTATGCATTCTTTATTACAGCATTTGACTTTTTGTGTTAATGATAATTTATCATATGTCTTTGTCTTCATATCTTATGTTTATGTCATGTTATCAGATGTCCTCATGCATTGTTTGTATCTTCAGTATTTGGACATTGCATAGGACATTGAGTTGCCCAATAAATGTTCATTGTATTTCTAAATATTTTGGGAAAGGACTCTACTCTAGAGTGGCACTTAGTTCTTTTTTTTTTTTTAAGATTTATTTATTTATGTATTTGAGAGAAAGAGAGAGAGAGAGAGACTGACAGACAGAGAGTGATTGGGGAGAGGGCCAGAGGGAGAGAATCTTCAAGCAGACTCCCTGCTGAGTTCAGAGCCTGATGGGGGCAATCAATGAGATCATGATCTGAACTGAAATCGAGTCAGATGCTTAATGAACCGAGTCACCCAGGTGTCTCGAGTGGCATTTAATTTTTAAAATAATTCTTTTTTTTTTAGTCAGCCATTTAATCAATGAATAAATATAAAGTACCTAGAATTTAAAAAATAAGTAGTAGTACCTAAAATTTTCTTACTGTTACCTTCTCTCTGTGTGTATGTGTTCATTTGTGTTTGTTTGGCTATTTTATCCTATCTTATGGTATTCATAAGGATTGAATCTGCAATAATCAGATGTCAGATTCTGGATCTTCTTTGGATAAGAGAGAAGCTTGGTTTATAAGAAAAAAAGATACATAGCCGTTAATTCATTCATTAATTCATTCACTTAACAAAGATATGCCTTGCTATTTGTAAGAGACTGCAAACATGTAAAAGACCTTGGTTTTGCCCTCAGGGATCACTTTGATTCCAAGCCTCTCCCATTTTTTGCAGTAGTGGAATATACAATAATTCTGGTTACTTTTACTTCTCATTCTTTGGGCCTTCACGAATCTCTTCATAAATAGAAAATATTTAGATTTTATTGTTTCTAAAAATGAGTTCTGGAAAGAACTTTTAGTCTTCTTTTCAGTTGTCATTAAGTACAAGGCAGAGCTTCCAATTCCTATAAGAAGAGGGAAATTTATATTCTATATACTTTTTAGTATCTGTAGTCTGTTTCGAGTGAACCCCTAGAATACCTGGGAAAGTAGCCACAGTTACCTGGATATTTGCCCAAATATTTCCAATTTCACTGCATGCTTATCATGCAATACAAAATCAGCCATTTTTCGGTTTAGTCAAGAGAATATTTGTAGTTCCTAAGCTTTAATTGCATTAAATTTTCACTTGGCTTGATTAATGTTCTACAGTGATGACCATCTCAGGAGTAAATACTGACTTGCCTGGTCTGGCACATAGTGATTTCTAAGGGACTTTATTTATCCATGTAAGTAATTATGCTGTTACATATGTTATTGGATTTTGAATTATTTGACAACCTGTGCAGAATGTTTTTAAATTAGTCTATTAGAATTGATTATAACTTAATAATAGTAAAACTCTGGTTATACAGACATTCAGTAACTTCTGGTACTAAAAGTTGTTTAAAATTTTTGGCCAAAAGAAATATGTTTATCCTATCAAAAAGAAATCAAATCTTACTTTAAGAACTAAAATTCTATTAAAATATTCTTAGGAGTCACTTTTTACCATTTTAGTTACTTGAAAATTTAAAAATATATTGTTGTAGCTTTAAAAATTATATTAGTAGAATTGCAGTCTTTGGTAACAGGATCCATAATTCACTTACTGTTCTTTAAATTAGTTAGATTCACTCTACATATTCTTGAAATAGAGTAATGGACCAGAGAAATAAACATCCATTTCTCAAGTACTAAGATATTTGAGTGTATAAGGTATATATATACTATATAAATAAATATATTATGTATATTTTATATAAAGTATATATAAAATCGTAAAATTGTAGCTGTGACACCTGTTATAAAGGAAATGTGTATGAGTGTCCATGGTAGAGAGATTTAACTTAGTATGGAGATTGCTATGGTCTGTACATTTGTGTTCCCTCAGAATTCATATGCTGAAAATGAATCCTCAGTGTGACGATAATTTTGAGGTGGGGCCTTTAGGAGGTGAAAGGTCATGAGGTTAGAGCCCTCATAAATGGGATTAGTGCCCTTACAAAAGAGGTCCCAGCAAGCTGCCTCTGTAAGGACACAGAAAGAAGGTGGGTGCTAATGAGGCAGCAGGCTCTCATAGGTGCTGAATGTGCTGGTGCCATGAAGTTGAACTTCCCAGGATCCAGAATGGTGAGAAATAAATGTTGTTGTTTATAAGCCACCCAGTTTATGATATTTTTGTTATAGCAGCCTGAAACAATGAAGAGGTCCAGGGAGGCTTCTAAAAGGAAGAGTCACACTGAGATCCCAAGAATAGGCTCTATGTGATGAAGAAGGCAGAAGGAGAGCTGCAGACTGAGGAATCAATGCTGCCAAGTGTGTGATGAGAATCATAGGAATGAAATTATAATTGCTTATTCATGAATCACATGAATTTACTGAGATTTGACCTTTTTTTGACACAGGAAATGGCAATTCCATATTTGAAATGACCAATTTCATATTTGATCTAATATTAATGTAATAAGTATGGAAGGATTAACAATACAAAACATCGTATATCACATATCCATATTTAGGCTACCGTAAATTATACTACAATAAAAATAGAGGTACATATATCTTTTCAACTTAGTGTGTAAGTTTTCTTTGAGTAAATATGTAGAAGTGGAATTGCTGAACCAAATGGCATTTCTCTTTTTTAAGATATTTATTTATTTGAGGAAGGGAGAGGAGAGGGAGAGAATCTCAAGCAGACTCCCTGCTAAGTTCAGAGCCCCACGTGGCACTTGATCCTGTGACCATGAGATCATGACCTGAGTATGAATCCAAGAGTCAGACGCCCAACCCAGGCACCCCTAGATTTTCTTTTTAGATTATAGAACCAACCAACCAAAAATTGTCTGAACTACTCAAGGTGGGTATAGTTCAGATATAAGCAAGAAGTGCCTTTAGGAATCTAACTACAAAATTTACAGAAGTTGGAAACTTAAACTAGAAAGATAAATGTTTCAATTAGATTTTAAAAAGTCACTCAGGAGGCTGGGGGATGGACTGTTGAATCATGTGATGAGATTATCCTTTCTGCCTATTGTCTTAACAGTGTCATTTCTCTTCTCAAAAACGTTTATAGCCCTGTTGTTTTTGTTTAGGTTCTTTGCCAAATGCTTCCTGTCTCAAGCAAAGGTTATTTGCCATCCTTGTAAGCAATTTCTACCCGGTGGAGTGAAGTGGGGAGTGAATGTGAGGGTAGGGGAGATGGTGGCAAGGTGGTGGGGAAGACATGGGAGGTTTATACCCTTTTTTATTCACACCACAGATTCCTAGAAAAATTATGCATCAGTGACTTAATGTGCAATGTTCCACACTAAATGTTACACTAGAATGTAACATAAAATACTATCACTGGATTTGATAAATCATTGATCCAATCTTTTGTGCAATAAGAACTCTTCCAAGAGCTGCTGGCCTTTCCTTTTCTTCACAATCATGTACAGAATAATGTTCCACAAATTCATGAACACTGAAGTTTCATGAAATGGGCTTAGTTTTTGCCAAATAACTTTCCACAAAATAATCAGACTCATATTAACAATATGCATTATAGATACTCTGTATTTGGCAATTCTCTGCCAATGATAGGCAATTCACATTAATGAGGGTAACTAATATTCAATACAGCCAAACCAAACTTTTAGTTTACCTTTTCTTTGCTAATTACTTGGAATTTAAAAGTCAAGTGAATGTGGAAAAAAAAAATCCCCAAGGTTCATACAGTTCAGTTCTCTTGCACTCTCCCTTGGTCTCTCATACACAATTTACTGGATAATAATTCCAGTTACAGAAGCTGTTACAATCAGATTTTTGCCCACAGCACTCTACTAAATCTGTTGTAATGAGGATTACCAATGACTAAAGGTAAACAATGAAGGTTTAACTTTTTATTAAAAATTCTAGAACTTACTATCAGACTTATCCTAGAAGTATACTATTTGCCCTGGGTGATCATACCTTGCTTTTAGAAACATTTTCTTCTACTAGACTTCCATGACACTGATTTCTTCTGGATTTCTTCTACCTTGAATGTTTTCTAATCTTCTCACTTAAATCCTTCCTTTTTAAGTGATCACATTACACAGAAATTTATCAATTATTTCCATGTTCATCTTTGGTATCCTATATTTTCTGATAAATTCAGCTTCTCCCTATATGGTAACAACTCTAATACCTTCACCTTCCAAGTCTGATCTTTCTACTGAACTATGTAGATCTATATTTCCTATTGAAAATATCAACTGTGTGCTCTAGATAAAAATATTTGATCAAAATGTATTTTTTCCTCAAACCTTCTTCCTATTTTTCTAAATATACATTTTAAACAAATAGGTTTTTCTTAAAGTGTGGTTGACACACAGTGTTACATTAGTTTCAGGTGTACAGCGTAGTGATTTCACAAGTCTTTACATTATGCTATGCTGACCCCAAATGTAGATAACATCCATCAACATACAAGGCTATTAAATACCATTGATTATATTCCCCATGCTGTACCTTTACCCTCATGATTTATTCATTCCTTTACTGGAAGTCTGTATCTCCTGTTTTCTTTCATCCATTTTGCCCATCCTCCTACTCCCTCCCCTCTGGCAGCCATAGATCTATGTATTTATGGATTTGTTTCCTGCTGCTTGCTGATTCATTTGTTTTGTTTTTTAGATTTCACATATAAGTGAAATCATACAGCATTTGTCTTTCTCTGTCTGACTTATTTCATTTAGGATAATATCTTGTCACAAATTGCAAGAGCCCATTCTTTTTTATGGCTGAGTAATATTTCATTGTATATATTTACCACATTTTCTTTATTCATGTATGGATGGACACTTGGGTTGCCACAACAAAAATTGTGGTGGGGGCATGCATTTTTTGAAGTAATGTATTTATTTTCTTTGGGTAAATACCCAGTAGTAGAATTACTGGATCATATCGTTTTAACTTCCAATTTTTTGAAGAACCTCCATACTGTTTTCCACAGTGGCTGCACGAGTTTTCTTTCCTACTGACAGTGAACAAGGGTTTCTTTTTCTCTACATCCTCACCAACACTTGTTATTTCTTGTCTTATTGCTTGCAGCCATTCTGACAGGTTAAGTGATATCTCATTGTGGTTTTGACTGGCATTTTCCCGTTGGTTATTGATATTGAGCATCTTTTCATACAAACACAATAGCTTCATAAGCTAGAAGCATTAGGGAATCCTTGATTACCCTTCTTGCTAATCATCTAGCTCTTGCTCTGATCCAGCTAAGAACAAATATATTCTCAAGCATTCAAAATCTCAGGTTAAAGCACCCATGAGTTCTTGAAAAATAAAACTACCTCATTACAAACTCAACTGATCAAGAGGCAAATTGAAATCAAGGTCTCTGGAAAGATGAGGCTGAAAGAAAGCATACTAAAATTCTATCTAAGACTGAATAATAATATAAATAAGTTTTAGGTCTATAAGAAATATAAATGTCAAAAAAAAAAAAGAAATATAAATGTCATAAGCCAAGACAAAATATCAAATGCTAATCTAACATCTGGGGGATGAAGTGAGGATGAGAAATTCAAGAAAATATAAATGCATATTTTCTACTTTTATAGTTTTATGTTTAAAGATTTTTTTAGAAAAAAAATAAAAATAAAAAAATAAAGATTTTTTTAGAATTGCTAAATTAAGAAATGTCTAATTACATAATTTAAAATATTATAGTATTTATTAGAAAATTAAGAGCAGACTGTAAATCTATGTAATTTGATTGGAAAAAAAATCACACTCTAAAGAGATAATAAAGGGGAACTTGGATGGCTCTGTCAGTGTCTGTCTTCAGATCAGGTCATGATCTTAGGATCTGGGGATCAAGTCCTGGTCTAGACTTCCTGCTTACTGGGAAGTCTGCTTCTTCCTCTCTCTTTGCCACTCCCCCTGCTTGTGCTCTCTCAGTATCTCTTTCTGTCAAATAAATAAAATCTTAAAAAAAAAGAAATAATACATACCAAATATTAAGAAATATGTACCAAATATTAGGAAAAACAAGATTAAAAATGTAAAACACAAAATGATTAAATTCAACTATTTTTATGACATTAAATATAAATAAGAGAAGTCATCTATTTAGCAAAAAGGCTCTCAGATTTTGTAATAAAGCAAACCCAATTATATGTTATAGAAAATAATTCATCAAGAAATATTATTCCAGAATGACTAAGCAAGATGCTTTGAAAATTTGATAAACCTGAATAGCTATTCCTGATATTTTAAAAAGCCATTTGAAAACTCTAAGTAAAGTAAAGATAGAGGGAAATTTTCCTACGGTGATTTTGTTTAAATCCAGATAAGACACCTAGAAGCATTTTCATTAAAATCAGCAATAAAGCATGAGCCCAATATTACCACTGTAATTTCACTTTTTTCTAAATATACGGACCAATACAATTAGAGATGCAAATAAAATAAGTAGTATAAAAGTAGGTTGCAGATGATATGAATTTACGTATAAAAAGACAAAAAAGTTACTTTAAATCCATTAGAAACATGAAAATTCAACACTATGGCTGCTTAAAATTTTAATGTATAAAATAAATATTAATACTCAAAATAATATACAAAAGTAGCCTTCTCATACAAATAAGTGAGCAAATAACATGGAAGGGGAAAAATGGAAAATATTGTTTACATTAGCAATGAAAAGACAAATACTTAGTGTGCCAGTTATCCATTGCTGCCTAATCAAAACTTAGTGGGCTAAAAAAACATATATATTTTTTTATCTTTCACGAGCTTCTGTCTGTGCTTAGCTGGGTAGTTTTAATTTGCTTCTAAATAATGGCTTTTTAAGTAGCACCTTCAGTGGCCCTTAGGAAGTTCAGTCTTTTGTGCTCTTAGTACTTGACATTGAGATGTGAGTCAGTACAACTATGATAGTAATTTTAACAAATAGCAGTTGATATTGTAAGTGTGCCCGGCATTGTGTTAAGTCTCCACTATTAAAATTATTGAGTCATTTTGTATAGGGAAAGTGCTACCTTCTCCTTTCCCCAGTTGGCCCAAGGGTACACGTTTAGTTAATGGTGGCGTTGGGGTTGGGATGTGAACCTAAAGCTAGACCTCTTCACTACTGCTCTCTGAGGCCCCATGACTGTTTTATCATATTCTTGACCACATTTTGAGACGTAAAGATCAAGATGTGAAGGGGAGGATTTGAGGATGGCTGGACCACCTACTATGATGGACTGGATTTACATGATTGTGACTCTTTTCTTTCTAGTTCCTAAACTGGTATAGCCAAGAAAGGGTAATTTTATCTCCTGATTTTATTCTCATTTCACAGATTACTTGTAAACAGGTCCTTGAATAGATCATTTTTCCCCTCTTCTCAGAGCTGTTGCTAAAACACCAATGCCGCATTAACAACTTTGCATTATAGGAGCGGCTACGGGGCTCATCTGTACAAGTCTTAATGAGGTGGCACAACTGAACTTATCCCCCACCCCCACCTCCACATCACTATGCATCCCAAACCCTTTAAGCACAGAGGACTGGATAAATTCTGCCCCAGTCATCAAAAAGTATGTTTCTCCTTCTCTGGTGAATCAAAAAGAGGAGGCAAATGTTTTATGCACTTGCTTAGCGTATGCCATAAACACACAGCCTCTGCGTTTCTCTTTCCCAATTTCTTGTCTATTTCGGATAGACTGTGGAGTAGAACATTTTTCTATTTCACACTATCTAAAAGTAACACATTATAATTGAAATATAAAATACAATTTCATTTTCTTCCAAAGTCCAACTGAAATACATAAATGTATCAACCTGAACTTCTGTTGCAAGTATCAGAAAATCTATCTCAAATGGGTGTAAACTAAAAGGAAGTGTTTGGTTTGTATAACTGAATGTTATCGGTGTGGTGCTAGATGCAAATATGACATGATTTATGTGTTCATGCAACTGGTTTTTTTTTTTTCTAACTCCTGGCTCTGTTATTGTATGTATTGCTTCGTTTTCAACTCTATGGACACCTTAGTTGCTCCAGCTTTATATTCTTCCAGTCTTACATTTCCCAATAAAGGGGACTTTCTTGACTGGGATTTTTTTTTTTAAGATTTTATTTATTTGAGAGAGAAAGAGATTGAGATGGAGTGAGGAAACTGGTGGGGTAGGGGGGGAGGAGGCAGAGGGAGAGGGAGAATCGATCCCAGGACCCTGAGATCATGACATGAGCTGAACACAGGTGCTCAACTGACTGAGCTACCCAGGTACCCCTTGACTGGAATTTAAATATGAGAGATTTAAATCCTGATGGCTTAATATATTCACTGTTTCAAGACAATGAATGCATCATACACAAATAACTAACTTTTATCCTTGGTATCTTGGATGGTAGTAGTGGGATATTATCTTTGAGATAATTGAGGATATAGTTATTGAAACCATTTTCTGGGTTGTGAGTCAGGTGAGTTACCCCAGATGAGACAGGCTGAGGGAATTCTAAAAATATCTAGATCTGACTCTTAATAGTTTGAGTTATGCCACATAACCACCCATAATTCAGTTAGTATGGCTAGAAGGATGAAATACAGAGATTGGCCACGCCTACCTCATAAATATACATGAAGTTCTGTGAAGACTGGGGTGGCCTAAAGTAGAGAAATGTATTTCCTCATAGTTCTGGAGGCTTAAAGTCTGAGATCTGGGTATCAGTATGGTAGTGTTCTGGTGAGAGCTCTTTTCCTTTAGACAGCCACCTTTTCTCTGTGTTTTCACATGGGAGAAAGAGAGATCTTTTTCTCCTTCTTCTTGTAAGGACAAAATCCCATAAGGAAGAGGCCACCCTCATGACCTTATGTAAACTTAATTTTGTCCCAAAGGATCTACTTCCAGATACCATTATAATAGAGTTTAGGTCTTCAACATGTGAATTTTGGGAGCACAAACATTATCTATAAGAATCAGGGAAGGAGTCAAATCTAGCCATCATACACATATAGATTGTGGATGGAGAATTGATGGTACGGGGGAAGAAACACAAGGCATTGTTAACCAGAGAAGGGATGTTGAAGGCCAAATAGAATAATCAGTCTTTACTGCACCAGTTTAAACACACACTCTTTAAATTTACTTTTTTTGTAACTTTTTTTGTTCTGCCAATCTATAGTGCAGTATTGGTTAGAAATCTACTTCTAAATCAAGAGCTATTTTAAGTGCCTTGCCCACTGATGAGTTTTCCTGCCATGATTTTAATATTATATGTCCCTGAAGCAGTTTACAGTAGTAATGATGGAAAAATATTGTCTTTAGTGATTTGAGGCTATTCAACATAATAAACTAAGAAGTAAACTATATTAAGAAATAACTTGCAAATGATGCTGACACTTTAAATTGTTAAAAAACATGATATATATTTTTAAAGTGAGGAGAGGAGCAAAGAATGGCATTTTTTCCCATGACAAATTTCACTGATTTTTTTTTCTTTTTTGGTTTCAACATTCCCACATATTTCCTTTCACTTGGTGTCAGATGCAATTTCTCAAGCTGAACAGGAGTAAACTCTTTTCATTTCCACATTGTCACTCCTGGTCAGTTTGGTTATAGATGAAATGAAAGCACACTGTACAATAGACTTATGTGTGTTATACTGTAGAAAATTATTTCAATGCACAGAAGCAAATGTTATGTGTATTTAGGCCTTATATGATGTTTTAATCTCATATGGGCACACACAAGACATACCTCATTCTAAGGAAAAATGCAAAAAAGGACCAAATAGAAGACAGAATATAAATGGAAAGAGACTGTACATCAAATAATCTTAAATATCTAGGCAAAGAAGAGTGTCAGAAAGCTGCATTATTTCTGTGTAACCAAAAGAGATTTAATCATGGTGAATCACTTGGTTCATTCAGCCACGTGCAATAGGTCACTTAATCTGTGTACATTGGCAAATTCTCAAAAGAGCAAATGTTTAGTCTGATGAGAATCTGTATCCAACTGATCTGTTGCTATTACATAAATAAAACAAAAATAAGGAAAGGCAAAGATTATACAATGAAGATTCATAGATGAGCAAATTTCCATTAACTATCAATCTGGCTTAGCAAACAGAATAGTAGATATGAGGAGCTTACACAAGTCATGTTTTATGCTTTTTAAGCAAAAATATTATTAATTTTTATTAATTTTATTAATATTATTATAAATTTCTTTGTGAAATGCCTATTATGGATCTTCTGTTTTATAAGTACTATTGTAGGCACAAAAGATGCGGTGAGCAGAAGCCCTAAATCATTGCTCTCATAGTGCTTAATTCTGGTTTGGGGAGGCTGAAAATAAACCAAATGGGTCAATAGAAGTTGGTTAAAGAGCTTAGCAGAAAAGTCAGGAAAAGGATATTTAGACTTTCGGGTGGGTAAGGGGTTAATTTTAAAAAAGAGGTCATAAAATACCCTACTTGGAAGGTGACACTGGAGAAAACCATGAAAAAAGAGGGTTAGCCATGTGGCCACATGAGGCAAGAAGTTTTGAAGAACAGATAACAAGTAAAAATCCTTGAGGGAAGAACATTCTTGACATGAATAAGGAATAGCAAGTAAACCTTTGTGGCTGGCACAATTGAAGAAGCAGAGAGTACTAAGAAATGATTACACAAGGCATTGGAGATCGTAGTAGAGACTCATTCTGAGGTGACTTTTTTTTTTTTTTTTTTAGAGAGGCATCTCCAACATAGGACTGACATGATCTGATTTGTTTTATTAAGACCATTCTAGGGGACGCCAGGGTGGCTCAGTGGTTGAGCATCTGCCTTTGGCTCGGGCACTGACCCCAGGGTCCCTGGATCGAGTCCTGCATTGGGCTCTCCACAGGGAGCCTGCCTCTCCCTTTGCCTGTGTCTCTGCCTCTCTCTGTGTCTCTCATGAATATATAAATAAAATATTTTTTTAAAAAAGGTACTCCGCCTGCCATGTAGAGATAGATTACAGGGGCAATGAGAGAGAAATAGGGAAAGGAAAAAAAGCAGCCATGGCACTTAAAGATCATCAGGAATCTCTTAACTTTGCAATAAGCCAGGCTAGAGATGATAGTAACTTGGAAGATGGTGATAGCAGGCAGCCAGTGAGAGGTGTTTGGTGTTTAGTTGGGGAACCCAAGTAATTTGCTAGTGGATTGGATATAGGAGTGGAGAAAAGAGGAGTCAAGGATGACTCCAAGGTTTTTTGGCCTGAGGTACTGAAAGATGGACTTGCCATTCATACAAATTGAAGATTATAGAGAAGTAGCCTGGGAGGAGGAGAACTGGGAGTCTGCATTGGACATGTAGGTACGAGATGCTCTCTGATAGCCAATAGAGCTGTTGAGAAGGCAACTGGATATTTAGGTCTGGAATTTGGGGGAGAGTTAGGCTGCAGATAATTGTTTTGGAGACACATAGTAAAGCCAGCAAAAGAAAGAAAGAGAGAGAGACCAGTAAGCAATGACTGGGAGAGTTTAGCATCCCAGAAAACGAGTGAAGAGTGTTTCTAGAGAGAAAGAATAATCAGTTGTATTAAATGCTACTGATATACCATGCTGCGATAGAACTTGACATATATTGCCCTTTTGAATACAATGTACTTACTGGTTCTTTGTTAGAAGAATATTAATTTTGAAATAGATGGCTTTGTGGTTGTGCTAAACTTGAAATTCTGACCTGGTTTCCTTTATGATTAATGGAATTTATTTTTAAGGTGGGTTTTGGGGAATTTTTTCTGTTGGAAATAGAACCAAAGACACTCATCCTTAAGAAGCATGATGCCTGGGTATTAGCATAATTAATACCTCCTTCCATTCAAGGAACTTAAGAATGGGTTCAAATGTTGATGAATAAAAGATGGGTCTGTATTCAACACAATTTTGTTGCCATATGAGGTTATTATGTCTTGGGTAGCCTTAATAACAGATTCATTGGCCCCCAAAAGTGTTTTATTATTCTAGTTTTCTCCCTTATTCTACATATTTACAAGGATATATGGCTGCTTACAGTAAGACTGCGTTTTCCACCTATGCTTGCTGTCAGATGTGATCTTATAGTTTAATTCTGGCCAACAAAACATAAGTACTGGGAAGTGTCTTCTGGGAGGAGACATATCCTCTTTCTATCCCACCTAGATGTAATGCCTAGAGCAAAAGAAGTCATTTTGGCACACTGAGTAAACTCAGGAGTGGCAGCCACTCATGACCTGGAAGCAAGAGGAGAAAAGCTAGGATCTTGAGGAATTTATGAGTCAGAGCAGCCGTATACCTCAGGAGTGATTCCAGTCGAATCAGATCCATTCTGGAGTGGATACCCAGATGTCCCCATATGTTTGTGTATATAATGTGTTTAGAAAATAAACAGTGATTTGACTCAAGTTGATAATAACCCTATTCTTTTTATGCTGGTATACAGAGGCCATAGTGTTATCTACAGACTACAAATGTTCAATATTTCTTTCATTTTTCAGCCTCTTTTGGTAAAAACAACTGTAGGCTTTACTGTAAAAATAATTACTCCTCAACTTTTCCTATGAGCAAAGAGAATAGTATGTCCCTTGTTATATTTTATTGAATCTCTACAAACCAAATCCCCTCTCAGGCTATTTTAATATTTAAAATATTAAAAATATTTAAAAAACAAAAGCTGGATGGGAGATTATACATGATGTAGAAATGGTAAAATTCCACGTAAAATAGTCTCAGGCTCAGGTCTCAAAGTCATCATGTTGTTTAGAGTTTTGTTTCAACTTGTAGACCCACATTTAAAACTCTGAATAGAGGAAAATTTAAAGGAGATCTTCTGTGTACCCTTCATAGTCTCTTGTATCTTTGTTAGGAGAGCTTCCTCTTCCCCACAGATACCTTTTACGTTTGTCTTGAATAATTCCTTTTATTGGTAAAATGGTTGTATCACCTTAACCATCAAGTGAGCTATTTTTGATGTAAGGATTGTCAGAAGTCAAGATATTATTAACCACAGAAAGCAGTTAGAGAAGCTGTAGCATTTCCAAAGGCTTTCCCTTTCCTTCTGTCATTGTTTCCCCTGCCAAATTGTGTTCTGGGGTCATCACCCTACGTCTGTAGTCTTTTGGTTGCATTAAGTGTCATAAATTACTTAGCACCATACCCCATCTCTTTGAAAGGGGCATCAGTGTAACCTGAAAGTTCATGGAACGTAAATGGCATGGTTATTATAGGCATGTGGAAATTTTATGCAAATAAAATTTACATTTTACCAATCCTTCTCCCTCTTTCATATTCAGATGGGACTTTCAGAAAAAAAGAATTGTAGTTAGACTTCATTGCAACCAATGACTTGGTTTCATCCTTCAGTTATTTGGCTTTGACCATTTTTATAATTAAAATCTGAGCAGAAACAAGTGTCACCTTCTGAACAAGACAACTATGTTAACTGATATCCAGATAAGTCTGTTAGAAAATATTGGTCACACTTATTAGTTGGATTTTATGTCAAAGTGCTATCTATCTCTATTAAGTTTAATATTTCAAATTATGTGTGTCTCCTTCAGTTATGTAACTTGTCATTCTAATCAATGTATATTTTTATGAATTACTTTAATCTCTCTGCATATACATGTACAAATATGATGTTCTTCTATTAAGAGAAATCTAACAATTAATTTGTCTATTCACACAGGACCATTTATTAGATATAGGAGTGCACCTACTGTGCACCAGGCTCATTACTATTGCAAAGAAGAAATGTATAGTTTTTATTTTCCTGAAGCTCATACACTAGAGCTCAGAGACTATCTAGCTTAATTATTCATTTTTATGGGTGAGGAATACAGGGTTCAGATAAGTTAAGTGACTTTCTTAGGATCATGCATTTAGAATCCAAGACAAGACCAGAAGTCAGGTCTCCTGACTGTCCAGTGTGACCTCTGCTACAACATTCTGATTCCCTTTGTCCAACCTGGGTGCTTTAAAGCACAGGAAAAGAAAAACTCTATGTGCTCAGTCCATTTTTCTCCATTCTTGAAATTCCAAATAGCTTTCTGGCAGCCCTCTATTCTGCTCAGTCTAAATCTCATTCCTTCCACTCTCAGGTAGCAGTAATAGACTTTTTTTACACAAGCTGGTAATCGCTTCTTGATTGACTCCAGACCAAAATTAAACTCTTGCTAAGCAAGCTCATCTGGCTTTATGGATAGAGGCTTTTCAATTATCTAAGACCATCATACCTGTCCTAAAATTGTCTCATTTTCTTTATTATTATATACTGCTTCAGCATACTGCAATGAGCTATTAGGGCTCGGGGAAAAAAATGACTTTTTTTAACTTCTTATATGTAAGGATGTTCTTTGAGAGATCATGGCATATTTGATAAAAGTTTTTAGTAGAACTTTTCCCTTGACTGATCCAGATTTAAACAGTCTAAAATCAATTCCTCTGGAGCCACTTGTCATTTCTTGTCTTCATTTTAGCAATGTGGGTGAACTTGTGTCAGACTTCACTTTTACCCACAGTTAAAAAAAAAATGGTTATCAGTTCTTGGCCTTGCTTCTACTGCTATATAAAAATAAACTGGCTTTTTCCACACATTTAAGCAAAACTGTCTCCAGGGGAGGTTGGTCAGAGTTTTGAGGATAGGTAAGCAAATATTATTGCTGTGTTTGAAAAATTGTTCTGAATCAAACCACTTTGAAAGATTAAGCTCAGGCGTGAAGGGGGAGCCAAGTTTGCACTCATGCTGAGATTTCATGCAGTGCCTTTTTTTCATGCACATCATGAATTCTGGCCCTAGAGGGTCTTGGGATGATGTGAGGGTCCTCATAATTAGAGCAATAGTGAGGAGGAGGTCAGAAAGCCAAATTCTAAACAAGGCAATATTCTCAGCCCTCTTCCCGCCCCCATATTTATACTCTTATATCCATCTGTAGAAGGCAATAATAGTGAGGGAGCTTTATGCAAGAACAGTGAGCACCCATTAGATCCAAAGCAGGGCTGGGTTTACTAGTATATATCATCAAGTATATATATGGCTCCACATACAGTTGAAGCCTTGGGAGTCTGTTGAGGGTATTGTTTCTATAGGTTACTTCTGACTGTTAGAAGCACGGGCTTCAAGAGAACTCTGTAGCATCAGCCAATACACCCTAATCAGACACAATGTTTTAGAGACCAAGAAGACCTAACCTTGAACTCTCAGGACAAATCAAATGTGCCTAATGAGTTTCTCATTGTGAAATCTGGATTAGTGACCAATGAAGTGTTATGACTGGTCACATGGCCCAGAGTCAAGTCTTTTATTTCTTCCTCAAGTTGGGGATGTGCCCCAGCTTACCTCTGTTGTGTCTCCTCTCACTTCTGTCCTCCTCACATTCTGTTCTTCAGATTTATTGAACTTCTTACAGTTCTCTAAAAATTCTGTGATCTCTTTCTCTGGGATTTTTTTCACACATTGCTTCTTTTGCCTGATGTGTTCTATCTCCATGCCCTCCATCAACAATTTCTATTCTCCATCTCTCTCTGCTTAAGTAATACTTATGCTTCAAATTTCAGTATATACACCCATTTTCTCTCACCAGCCTGTGTGAGATGCCCCTCTGTAGCCTCTGTAGCACTCAGTACTGTATCTGTATGAGCAATAATCAGTTGCCTGTCAAACTTTCACCCACTACAACCCTATCACCGAAAAGGCACCATGACTTCTTTACCAGTAGAGTCTCAGAATTAAGAAATGGTAGGTGTCCAGTATTTACTTGATGTGTGACATCAAAGGTTAGACAAGCTCTTCAGAGTAATTTAAGGGTGGCTCCATTTCTTCATTCCTTCATTCCTTCATCATTGGGTAATATTTATTGCTACTTTCTACACACAAAGAACCATTCTAGGACCTGGGAAACAATGATAAATAAAAGATAATGTCAGATAGACAGTAGACTTCCTTCATGGTATGTATAGTCTTGTTTTCTAAATATTTTATCAGAGAAAATTCATATTAAATGGATTATTCTGAGGTTTAAGCCAATAATGAGAAAAAATTGTACTGCAAATTTTCAAGTATGACTAACGGCAAAAATGTATCCAATTAAGTATCTTTTTTTTCAATTAAGTATCTTTTGTAATCATAACTCTTAGCACCACTGAAGGAAGACTAACAAAATTATCATTATCTTTCATTTCAACTGAAATAATATGTGATAAATGTTATATAAATTTTTAAAAGCACGTATTTTCCTAGGAAGTACAAAATTGGACACAGAGCCTAAGTTGAATGTAAGTATAAATTTGCTTTGAAATAGGCAAGACTCTTGTTTTCTCTTTGTTTCCTGTAATTTAACAAACTCAACTATAAGGTATTTTTAGTAGGAAAAGGTGATGTTTGCTATTAATAAAACTATCAAACAATTATTTGTAACTTTTTAATCTATGGTGTCCATAGTTCTTAGACATACCCCCAAATTTTCTTGGAAATCTTTATAGAAATTTCCATCATAACTTAAAAAATTATATTGCAGAGTGAGAAAACATGCATATGAAACAAATGTACATATGAGGGTCTTCTAGAAGTCATGAACATTACCAGAAAGGAGATAATGCTATTGCCTAATTTTAATCAAGCTAAGACAGAATTTTTCTTTTCTTTTTTTTTTAAAGATTTTATTTATTCATGAGAGACACAGAGAGAGAGAGCCAGAGACACAGGCAGAGGGAATGAGAAGCAGGCTCCACCCAGGGAGCCCGATGTGGGACTTGATCCCAGGACCCCAGGATCACACCCTGAGCCTAAGGCAGATGCTCAACCACTGAGCCACCCAAGTATCCCTAAGACAGGGTTTTTCAACACATAGACATATGTGTTTTGTTTAAATTTAAAATGCTAAGAACTTCACTAGAGCAAATAGCTAGGGGTACTTTAAAGCATAGCTGTTATTTAAAGGAATAGCCACATATATTTAGCTAGATTCCCTAAAACTTTTTTGTATTTTTTCTCTTTTATATTTTTTCTCTTTTAAAAGTATTTCCTTCAGAAGCCCACCATCAACTTTCTTTCTTTTCTTGAAGTGGAGAGCCAGCCACTGGGAGAATTAGGGACTTTTTTGAACAAGCACCAGGGACTTTAATCTGAAATGTTTACAGCAGAGGTGTCAGATTCTGAAAGCCTTCTAGACTGTTCCCTGTTTGGGGACGACATGCTGGAAAGGAGGTTAAGAGACTAATAGCAGATGAATCACATTTTAAGTATCTGGTAACAAACTGTATTTAAGCTTGTATCTGGTTCTGTAACCTATTTAAAGATATTTCATTTCTCTGAAGCCTTAATAAAAGTCCTAAAGACAAGTGTTATTTTTTATATCCCAGCTTTTCTGTCCTATATCCCACCAATAGCAGGAGACTGTACTGAGCACAGATTGAGAAAGAAAGAACATTATGTGGCAATATCAAAAAAGTCCCAGAGAATATGTTCATAGCTCATTATTTGTAGTAAAAGTTGCTAATATTACCAAAGTTGGTGAATAAATAACATTTTAAGCATATTATATAAATTTAGCTGTGTAGCTAGTAGAACTGAAACCAGTTGGGAAACCATCCAAAGTATCCTTCTAAACATACGCATACAAATACACACTGGAAAAAAAAAGGGGGGGCTTTATTTATTAAGAAGGAAAATGAAGGACTAGATATGCAAATCATGACATAAAAGAAAATGTTTTAATATTTGCAAATAGATAAACCTTTCCAATGAGAAAAAGAGGAAAAGAAATTTATAAGAGATTACAATTCACATTGAGGCTCAAGTATTTTTTTTTTTTGTACCAAGAAGCACAGTATTAAAATAATGAAAAAACTACAGGAAACACAAGGAAATGTGACAAAATAGCCCAGAAATTGAATAAGTCAGATAAGGAATGTAATTATAATAAAGGTCAAATTTCAAATCAGAAAAAGAATTATTCAAATTAAATGGTTTTTCAGAAAACTGGTTAACCACTAAAAATATAAAGTTAACTCTCTAAGTTGTACTATGTACCAAATTAATTCAAAAACAATTGAAAATTCATCTATAAAATATATAATAAAAATACTAAAAGAGTAACCAAATATTGGTGGTTCTAAGTGATTTAACTTCTTTTTGACAATACATATGACTGAATTGCACAATGGAATACACCTAATACATAGCCAATTGGGGTTTGAACCTCAGCAAACGAGCACCACGTTCAGAGCATTTAATGTATGACTTGTTAAAAAACAGAAAGAAACTGTATATAAATCTAGGGTGGGGAGTGCATTTTAAGAGTATCATAGAAGATGGGTCTACACAAAAAAACTTGATAAATTTGACTACCTGGAAATTACAATCCTTTCTATGTGAAAAACTACAAACATAACAAAAATCAAGTCTACTGAAAAAATAGTTGCAATATATATGATAAAAAGTAATATGCATAGTTCTTTAGAGGTCTTGCATCAACGAGAAAACAAATAGTACAGCATAGGGAATACAGGAAATTATGTAATATATTTATCATAGCAAGCATTTCGTAATATAGATAGCTGTTGAATTCACTATTGGCCACATGAAACTAATTTACTGTTTCAATTATAGTTCAATTAAAAAGTCTTAAAAATATTAAAAATGAAATGTAATATAAATACCGTAGAAAAATAAATGAAGAAAAACGGGCAAAGAACTCACATAAAAATATACAACTGGTTAATTTTGGCAGTCACAAAATTGTCATTCAGTCATTCAGTCAATACAAATGATCTTGTAAGAGTCTATTGGAAAGAACAATTTATTGATAAAGAAAAATGGCAGAAACAATATTTTTTTCACCCACAACATAGATTTATTTAGGTATTTATAAGTCATATTAGGTACAAATAAAGTCATAAATCATATATATTTAAAACACATGAAAATAAAACAATTGAAAACAGTTTAAAATAAGAACAATTCTTAGAGTGTTTTAATTAGCAGTATAAAGCATCTTACTGTATTAATAATCACATGTTATGGTGAAATCAGTATGATTGAATATAGTTGATTATTTTTGAAACTTCTAATTCAACACCATTATTCTGTTTTGGCTTATTTGGGTACTTCATTTTTATGGCTATTTTCTTTTAATTTAAATTCAGTTAATTAATGTATAGTTTATTATTAGTCTCAGAGGTAGAGATTCGTGATTCATCAGTCTTAGATAACACCCAGTGCTCATTACATCCTTAATGTCCATCACCCAGTTACCCCATCCCTCCA
Organism: Vulpes vulpes; assembly: GCF_048418805.1. NCBI lineage: Eukaryota > Metazoa > Chordata > Mammalia > Carnivora > Canidae > Vulpes > Vulpes vulpes. The sequence continues at coordinate 1,219,464 of NC_132782.1, forward strand.
TGCCCCTCATCTCCAGCAACCTTCAGTTTGTTTCCTATCATTAAAAGTCTCTTATGGTTTTTCTCCCTGATTTCATCTTGTTTTATTTTTCCCTCTCCTCCTCTAAGATCCTCTGTTATGTTTCTTAAATTCCACATATGAGTAAAATCATATTATGGTACTTGTCTTTCTCTTATTGACTTATTTCACTTAGCATAATACCCTCTAGTTTCATACACATTGTTGCAAATGGCAAGATTTCACTTTTTGATGGCTCAATAGTATTCCGTGTGTGTGTGTGTGTGTGTGTTTATACTGTGTCCACGTAGTTTGGCTATTGTGGACATTACTGCTGTGAACATGTGGGATGTAGCTGTCCCTTTAGATCACTACATTTTATCTTTGGGGTAAATACCCAGTAGTGCAATTGCTGGGTCATAGGGTAGGCTCTATTTTCAACTTATTGAGGAAACCCACACTGTTTTCCAGAGTGGATGTACCAGCTGGCATTCCCACCAAGAGTATATGAGAGTTCCCTTTTCCCTTCATCCTCTTCAACACCTGTTGTTTCCTGACTTGTTAATTTTAGCCATTCTGACTGGTGTGAGGTGATATCTCATCTCATTGTGGTTTTGATTCATGTTTCCCTGAAGCCAAGTGATGTTGAGCATTTTTTCATGTGTCTGTTGGCCATTTGTATGTATTCTTTGGATAAATGTCTGTTTGTATCTTCTGCCCATTTCTTGATTGGGTTATTTGTCCTTTGGGTGTTGAGTTTGTTAAGTTTTTTTTTTCTTTTTTATAGATTTTGGATACTAGCCCTTTATCTGATGAGACATTTGCAAATATCTTCTCTCATTCTTTTGGTTGTCTTTTGGTTTCGTCACCTGTTTCCTTTGTTGTACAAAAGCTTTTTATCTTGATGAAGTCCTAATAGTTCATTTTTGCCTTGCTTTTGGAGACATGTCTAGCAAGAAGTTGCTGCAGATAAGGTCACAGAGGTTGCTGCCTGTATTCTACTCTAGGATTTTAATGGCTTCCTTCTCACCTTTAGGTCTTTAATCCATTTTGAGTCTATTTTTGCAAATGGTGTAAGAAAATAGTCCATTTTCATTCTCCTGCAGATCGCTGTCCAATTTTCCCAACACCATTTGTTGAAGAGATTGTCTTTGGTCCATTGGACATTCTTTATTGCTTTGTCAAACATTAGTTGACCATAGAGTTGAGGACCCATTTCTGGGTTCTCTATTCTGTTCCATGATCTATGTGTCTATTTTTGTGCCAGTACCACCCTGTCTTGATGATGATCATAGCTTGAAGTCCGGAATTGTGATGCCACTAGCTTTTGTTTTCTTTTTCAACATTCCTTTGGCTATTCAGTGTCTTTTCTGGTTCCATGCACAATATATTTTTGCATTAACATTTTCCATGGTGTATATGTATGTGTGGCATAGAAAATTTAATGTATAGTTACTTGTAATTTTATCTCTTCTTGTCCTTTTATAGATGATTTTGTTTGCTTACTGGGTTTTTTGTAGGTCTAAATGGGAATAATGCAGTAGAATAATACTGCAAGAGTGAGAGAGAAGATAAATAGAAAGGGTAGGAAATAGCTACTGTTGGATTCCTTCTCAAAATTATGCCTCTTCTTTGTAAACAAATCAACATTTTGTTAGATACTTTATGGACTCCTCTCCAATGTTGTGATTTGAATCTTGATTAGATCATCCAATCATAGTTCTTGCCTGTGAGTAATCTATACGTAGTCACATGCCAAAATGCTAACCAATAAGACATTAGAATATCAGTTGGTGTTTCTGAGAAAATGTTCTTCATTCTTAAAAAGGAACATGAGTAAGGATCTTACTTTTCCTGCTTTGGATGTTTTATGGTTAGGATGTGATATTTGGAGTTGTTGCAACTGTCTCATTGCCATAAAAAGAGAAGAAAAATTGCAGAACAATCAAACTAAAGGCCTCACATTGTTGCAAGTAACTGCCAAGGCAACTCATTTGCCTCTATTTTTCTAATGTAGGAGGATACATTTCTTATTATCTATGTGACTTTTGTTTGACTATATATTTGTTTACTGCAGTTAAAAGTATGCTGATACAGAGAGGGAGATATGTCTGAAAAGAATTAATTTGGAATCTGACAGGAAGGAGAAATAGATGAAGAAGGAAATATAATCAGTGCAGATTTGAAATTTTTCTATAGCACTTTGAAGACAAGAAAGCCATAGATTTTTTAGCAGATAGCATGAGGATTTGGTAGAGTGTCCTAACAGGGTGTGGAGGTGTTACAGAAGCTATGCTGTATGTAAATTCAATGCACTTATCCCTGTGCTATCTATTTTAGAGAGTTCCATAAAGATGTGCATTTCTTTCTGAATATTAAGTTTGGATTTGTCTTTCCATTGGATGTAACATCATGTATAGAATCGCACTGGACTTCCAAGGGCTTAGATTAGATGGGGAAGTCTTTCCCTTTGAATAATAAGCCTCAAATATTGTGAGGAAGACAGATTTCATGACCAAATTAGTTCAGGAAAATATATATACTATTAACTTCTTATAACTTTAAAACACCCATATTTTATATAAAAAAAGTGAAACCTTTATATAAGACAAGTGTTTAAGCATTTCCGAAACTGAAAAATGGTTAAGTCACTGAAGGAATTCCAGGAACTATCTGAATACCTTCTAGGTGGGGGTGAAGGATGGATGAAGGGATATTTATTCCTTGACAGTGAATTATAAAAATATTCATTGTCTAGGGCCACTCAACAGATGACCAATACCAAATCAATAACAGCATTTGAGTGAAGTCCCATCTCATCCTTGAAGACATCATGTTTAAAATGGAACTCATATAATACCTACTTTATAGGATTGTTCTGAGAATTAAATTAGATTATTATAAAGTTAATTAAAGGAAATATTCCATTTAGAAAGTACTTGGCTCATTAAAAATACACATTATCATCATTATTAATATGATTGCCACTATTGTAATTATCATTTTATGAAAAGAATAGTAGAATATGGGAATCTTCAGAGCTTTGGGAAAAGTAGTTTAGAGTCCTCTAGTGGAATGGAGTTTGATGACTTGAGTCAGTGGTCAGCTTCCCACCTAGAGCTAAAGCATAGGTGCAAGTACTTAAATGGTGACTAGTATGTAAAGGACTATCTGGAACTTTCTTTCTACTTACTTTTATACTAATTATATTGCTATTTTCTCAAAATATTTTTTGAATTTCTATTTTGGGATTACTATCTATCCTTGAACATTTTGATTGTGGATGGTATTAGAGTGAAATATGCAGGGTAGCCTCAATTTTCGGAAACAGCTTAGCATTATTTAGAAGTTAATCTGGCAAAATGTGAGTGATACATTGGATTAGAACATTTTTATTAAAAGTGTACTATAAAGGAAAGATAACACTGGTTAATATTTACACTGATATCTGTGGTGTTTTGAAATAGATAACATCATTGGAATTCACTTAAAGTGTTCAAGAGGACTTTATTTATTTATTTATTTATTTATTTATTTATTTATTTATTTTTATTTTTTATTTTTTATTTTTCAGTTATGCTATTTTAGGCCAGGAATGGAGAAAGGACTAACCTGAGCAGTTTAATCTCTGATCAACATCAACATGGGGTCTTTGGCAGCTGGAGATGGAAGACTTTCTTCCAAAATGGCTGTTTCATGCAGATATCTGGCTCCTCGAGGCTCCTTGGTCTTTCTATCTATTGGGAGTCACATTCTAAGAGGACAGCTTTGAAGAACAGCATTTCATGAATATGTAAGTCCTAGTATATTACTTATAGGTAAGTACTATTTTATAGTTCTCTTCTCCACCCCCGATGAACACACTGTGGATTTTATATTAATAATAGGTATAAAATATATGATTTAAATTTCACAGAGATCGAAAGGAATTATTTACAAAGATTTTAAGTGATTTTGACAGAGAAGTGAGTCATATAAATTTATACCCAAGAGGTAAGAATAAGGTCATATTTTAAGACATTCCTGAAAAAAAAAAAAAAAAAATAAGACATTCCTGAGATCTGCAAGAGTAGTTGCTTGAATCCTGAAGCATTAAAATAGCCACAAAAGCACATTTTATGACATTTATTCAGAAATTGAGTGTGCATGCCATCTCAAGGTTGAGGTGAAGCAAACATGATTTGTGTATTTAATTTATGGTCTAGCCAGAGGGTCAAGGCACTAGATTATTGGTGCCAAAGGTACACATAATAGATATGGAAATGGATATTCCATAAATTTTCCTAGAAAAGGAGTCCAAATATCTCAGGAAAATGCAAGCATAGTGTCCTGTATCACCCTGCTGATAATCATATTCACTATTATGTGTGCCCAGAATTTTTCACAAAATAAAAACGTTCTTACGAATGAAAGTTCTATCTTTAATAGGTAGTACCTGGAGGTACTCATCCATCACAATTTTCCACAATGATTTCGTGACAAACTACATTCTGCTTTTATCTCCAATATTAAATTTATATCAAATGACAGACAAGGAGCAATGGGATTTTTAACAATTATATATATATATATATATATATATATATATATATATATATATATATATATATGTGTGTGTGTGTGTGTGTGTGTGTGTGTGTGTGTAATACATATGTACTCTGGACTAAGAATGACTTCTTGGTGAATAAATGAATGATGTGGCTACCCCTGTTGTCAATAGAGGAGCTTAGGGGAGCCCTGTAAGTTCTGTGATCACATACATTTTCAAGATGCATTGAAGTGATGTGGGTAATATAAGTATTCTTTATTAATTTTGATTCTCAGTGTCTTAAATTCATCTTCCCCATTGAAACAGGTTCTTATGACAGAGGCTATTTACTACTGCAGTAGAAATGCTGCAATATGAGTGAGTGTTTTGTAATTTCTATAATTCTCCTTTTTTCATTGTCTCTTAGTAGGGCCCTAGTCCAAGATCTGCATCTGACTCCTTTGACATTGGGCAAATTACTTTATACTCTTCCTGAACCTTGCTTTCCCTCATCTGTAGAACAAGAGTACTTAGTTCTACTTATCTCAACAGGAAATGTTTTTTTATTAAAGACCTATTAGCTTCTTGAAGTATAAAATTGCAGTTTGGGTGGAATTTGCTTTACTATGGAACTTGGCATCAAATCTTTTCAAATCTTTATAAACGCATCTCTGTATAAATGTGCTTTCCAAGGACAAATGAAAAGTAGTTCATTCTGCTACAAAAGAGGACACTGCCTTTATTCTAACAATAGCTGAGCAGGTTTCTTCCAAATAATGGCAAATATTTTCTAGGTCTTTAAGAGAAGAAGAGGACTAAATATAATGTAATTATTATGGAAATATATGGCTGTAATAAAGAATAACATACTTCAGTTTATTTATTAAAGATTTTATTTGTTTATTCATGAGAGACACACACAGAGAGAGAGGCAGAGACACAGACAAAGGGAGAAGCCGGCTCCATGCAGGGAACCTGATGTGGGATGCGATCCTGGGTCTCCGGGATCACGCCTTGAGCTGAAGGCAGACGCTCAACCACTGAGCCACCCAGGTGTCCCAACTTCAGTTTATTTGAATGTTGTTTAACTTGGAGAAATAGTATAAATGAGAAACACTTGAATTTCTAGGACAAGGTAAATACAAGGGATGATTTATACATCAGATATAAGATTTTATATATCATTAAAAATTATTTTCCTGCTTGCTTTTTAAAATATTTTTACCAGCATAATTATTACTTAGGAACCAGTAAGCCTGATATTTGTTTTAAAAGTGAGGAGTTACAGGAAGTTTTTAGGGATGGTACACTCCAAGGAGCCAATAAACAGATTGGCTTAAACATAACACCTGCCAAAAATGATGTGGCGGTCATTTAGAAAAACTTTTTCCTATCACAGGTCTCAAAATTTCTGTTTTAATAATGAAAATGTTTCTACCTCTTCCAAACAAGATAGTATAGAAAGGCTGGGTGAGGGAGTTGATTTGGAGAGTAGAAGAAGAAATTGATAACTAACTTATTTCAGGCTCTATGTTGATTATTTGAATGCATTATCCCTAAGGATTCCGAAGTTAAATGAAAATGTAGGGCTTACTACGATTCTTTCTACCTTATCTAAGGGCTTTTTTGTGATCCAAGGAATAACTCATTCATGAAATGTAATCTCAGAAGGAGCCTCCTGCTATACAGCATTTGTCTTAAACTATATTACTGGTGTACTCCCTCTCTCCCTTTCCTCTCTACCCATTTCCTGCGACCTGATGCTCCCTCTGCTCCCTGCCCTTTTATTTTGATCAATGGATATGAGCAAATGTGATACATGCTTTAAAAGAGATTTCATAATTCATCTCGGCCTCTTGCTTTTGCCCTCTGCCATAAAAATAGCATGTCCCAGACAGGGCCTGCCCCTCCACATTGAGTCCAAGAATGAGAAGATTCACAGCAGAGTCAAGTGCTTTTGAACACTCACACAACAGTCATAGCCAAACCACAGTTTGCATGTAATGTGAGGGAAATAAAATGCTTTCTGGGGTAATCTACTGAGCTATGGGGTTATTTGCTAAAGCAGCAAAAATGTCCAGTTGAGAAACAGCTGTTAAATCTTGTGGGTTGCTGTAACAAAAATGCCAAATATATGTGACAAAGATTCTGTTGGACACCAGGAGGAAGAGAAATGGTTCTTGGAAATTGGAAAAATGTTATATGGTGGCAAAATGTTTTGTAGCATTTTTGTTTAAGACAGTTTGGAAGGCAGTTGACGTATAATAAAGGGTCATGGCCTTGGGCAAATGGTTTCAAAACAGTACATTACTAGCATGAGTTGGTTGTTATTAGGTGCATTTGAGAAGCTGCCATAAGAAAGCTGAGGTCAAAAAGGAATTGGTGTATCTGAAAGTAGAGATAAAAGGATCTAGAGATCCCAGCAATTCTGGAACTTGCAGAATTGGAAGAAGGAATGGTTTCTCAATTCCAGACATCAGAACATAAAATTAGGAAATCTTTTGTCTAGTCTCAGGATAAATACTAAACATGGCCATACCAAATTCCACATTAAGATTTCTGTGGACTCACATGGTCTTTCCATTGGACAAAAATGTAGTCAAGAGAAAGACATAATTCCACAAAAACCTGATAGGCTCAAATAACCTGAGATTAAGTCAGGAGAAAGTGCTACTTTCAAAAGGAATTGTGGGGCTAGTGATTGCTTATGGTACTGACTATAATAAAACTGAATTTTAAATAATACTGCTTTTGAGAAATTTATATCAGTAAAAGTAAGAAGAGCCTAGAACAAAGATATTGTGGCTGTTCAAGGTATTAGGAAACAATTGATACTCCAACTTTTACTTCTACCTCAGGAAGCAGGCTGAGAAACTTCTTTACCTTGGAAAATCTGAAGTCACAGTCACAGCAGTTCTGAAATTTGGAAAAACATTGTGAAAAGCTCTTCACCTCTTCGACTAGATTGGGCAATGGTCTTTCATTGGGCCTCTGTTCCGCAACCCTGTTCACTATCCTCCGTGGATTTTGGCTCTATGGTCTGAAATGAAGAAGTTCATTTTCTCTTATCCTACTTGGCTGAAGAGAGCCACAGAGAATATTTAAATACAATTGCTTGATTCGTGTTGGTCTTTTCTTATGCCATGAAAACAAAATGTCCTCAGCTATAATTTGTTCAAATAAACTTTCTGCCCCTCCCCCCCCACTCTTTTCTGAGACTCCTATGATACAGATATTATTTCACTTTATGGAATTGCTAAGTCTGTATTTGTGATCTCATAGTTTTCTCTCCCTCTTTTAAATTTCATTGTTTTCCATAATTTTATCTTCTTTTTTTCTAGTTTTTAAAAAGATTTTATTTATTTATTTTAGAGAGAGAGAGTATGTGAGTGAGCAGTGGGGAGGAACAGAGGGACAGGGAGAGAGAATTCAAAGTAGACTGCACCCAGTGCAAGCCGGACATGAGACTTGAACTCACAACTGCAAGATCACCACCTGAGCCGAAGCCAAGAGTCTGACACTTAGCTGGCTGTACCACCTGGGTGCCCCCATAATTTTATCTTCTATGTTACCTGTTCTCTACTCTGATTCTTCAATTTTCATTGTGATTTATATCCAGTCTGTTTTGCATCTCAGCTTATAGCATTTCTTATTTCAGCCTAACTAGTTTTAAGAGTTTTATGTTTGTAGCAAAAGAAGTCATACACCTCTCAAGGCCTGGCACCTTGGGAAGTGCTTCTGGTGTACACTGTGTGCACTGTACCGTGGATCTGGGCCCTTCCCACTAGTCCACACTCCACAGAGCTCCTCCTGGCCAAAGGTGGGGAGTGCTTTGATTTGTTTGTTGAAAAAAATCCTGGAAAGAAAAGAGAAAGAAATGGGGGGGGGGGGGGGGAAGCATCATCTAAAAAGAGAGAGAGAGAAGGAAAATGAATGTAAAAAAAAAAAAAGAAAAAACAAAAACCGGTAAGGTTGATTCCAAAGAAGAAGAAAGGAAAAAAATAAAGAAAAAGGGGAATAAAAAGCCTGATCAAAAAAAGAGAGTGAGAGAAAAGGAAATGAAAAAACGAACAAACAGAAAACTATAGGCATGATTCCAAGGGGAAAAAAAAAAAATGATCACGCTGGCCGTTTGCAGGCCTGGGGGGCGCAGGCCCCATGGGTAGCAGGTGCGGAGGGGGGCGGGGAGACCTGGGGCGGCAGGTGCGGGCCGGGGGGGCAGCTGGGGCGGTCGCCCGCCTTCCAGGTCCCCCGAAGCCCTCCCAGGGCCCCCGGGGCAGCGGCCCGCGAGGATGCGGGCAGGCCGGGCTCCCCTCCTGCTGGCATTTCGCCTCCCTCCGCCCCCCACCCGCTGCCCCGGCCTGCGGCGGACGCACAGGGTGCAGGTGTGGAAGAGCGCGGCCCGTGAGCCCGCACCCGCCCGGCCGCCCACCCGGACAGGACACCGAGCGCCCGTGGGTCCAGGACACCGAGCGCCTGTGGGTCCAGGTCACCGAGCGCCTGTGGGTCCAGGACACCGAGCACCCCTGTGCGCAGGACCCGAGCGCCTGTGGGTCCAGGACACCGAGCGCCCGTGGGTCCAGGACACCGAGCGCCCGTGGGTCCAGGACACCGAGCGCCCGTGGGTCCAGGTCACCGAGCGCCCGTGGGTCCAGGACACCGAGCGCCCGTGGGTCCAGGACACCGAGCGCCTGTGGGTCCAGGACACTGAGCGCCTGTGGGTCAAGGACACCGAGCGCCTGTGGGTCCAGGTAACAGAGCGCCTGTGGGTCCAGGACACCGAGCGCCTGTGGGTCCAGGACACCGAGCACCCCTGTGCGCAGGACCCGAGCGCCTGTGGGTCCAGGACACCGAGCGCCTGTGGGTCCAGGACACCGAGCGCCTGTGGGTGCAGGACACCGAGCGCCTGTGGGTCCAGGACACCGAGCCCCTGTGGGTCCAGGACACCGAGCGCCTGTGGGTCCAGGACACCGAGCGCCTGTGGGTCCAGGACACCGAGCGCCCCTGTGCGCAGGACCCGAGCGCCTGTGGGTCCAGGACACCGAGCGCCCGTGGGTCCAGGACACCGAGCGCCCGTGGGTCCAGGACACCGAGCGCCCGTGGGTCCAGGTCACCGAGCGCCCGTGGGTCCAGGACACCGAGCGCCCGTGGGTCCAGGACACCGAGCGCCTGTGGGTCCAGGACACTGAGCGCCTGTGGGTCAAGGACACCGAGCGCCTGTGGGTCCAGGTAACAGAGCGCCTGTGGGTCCAGGACACCGAGCGCCTGTGGGTCCAGGACACCGAGCACCCCTGTGCGCAGGACCCGAGCGCCTGTGGGTCCAGGACACCGAGCGCCTGTGGGTCCAGGACACCGAGCGCCTGTGGGTGCAGGACACCGAGCGCCTGTGGGTCCAGGACACCGAGCCCCTGTGGGTCCAGGACACCGAGCGCCTGTGGGTCCAGGACACCGAGCGCCTGTGGGTCCAGGTAACAGAGCGCCTGTGGGTCCAGGACACCGAGCGCCTGTGGGTCCAGGACACCGAGCACCCCTGTGCGCAGGACCCGAGCGCCTGTGGGTCCAGGACACCGAGCGCCTGTGGGTCCAGGACACCGAGCGCCTGTGGGTGCAGGACACCGAGCGCCTGTGGGTCCAGGACACCGAGCCCCTGTGGGTCCAGGACACCGAGCGCCTGTGGGTCCAGGACACCGAGCGCCTGTGGGTCCAGGACACCGAGCGCCTGTGGGTCCAGGACACCGAGCGCCTGTGGGTCCAGGACACCGAGCGCCTGTGGGTCCAGGACACCGAGCGCCTGTGGGTCCAGGACACCGAGTGCCTGTGGGTCCAGGTCACCGAGCGCCCCTGTGCGCAGGACCCGAGCGCCTGTGGGTCCAGGACACCGAGCGCCTGTGGGTCCAGGACACCGAGCACCCCTGTGCGCAGGACCCGAGCGCCTGTGGGTCCAGGACACCGAGCGCCCGTGGGTCCAGGACACCGAGCGCCCGTGGGTCCAGGACACCGAGCGCCCGTGGG